>NC_047140.1:23809788-25149163 GCF_009829125.3 Periophthalmus magnuspinnatus
GTAGTCCCCTTTACCTTTCATACTTCCAAATACTTTTTGTAGTCACCCCTGTACTTTAGTAATAGCAGTAGTTTAGATATGTAGTCTGTAGCAAATTGTCTTGGTCTATAATGGTATGTTTAAAGATGCAGTATGTATCTGTTCTGGTTGGCTGGTCTTCCACCTGCTTTGTCTGGAATGTTCCACAGTATGGCATTAAACACATCTCTCTTGCAATGATTCAATTGCAGGAGATTCAAGTACTAAGAACTAGCATAAAAACATGCATTTTTACTGTGAGTGGGATCGCTTCTCTACATCTGACCTGTAACTTGGCCTGGTCACGTCATCTGCTTGTGTCCATGGAGAAAGACAAGTTTAATTTCATACTGTGGAATATTTCAGGCAAAGCAAGACATCTTCATGGGGTCTAGACAAGCAAGTGACGGACCCTCCCTGAAAAAAGTTTCATGGTTTAAGTAGGAAAGTACCAAACTATTTTCTGTTTTTGTACATTGTGCCTAGAGTAAAGACATTTAAGGCAATTTGGCGGGATTGTCTCTGGGGACCTTTAAAATAATGAAGGAAAGAAAATAGAGTTTTTGTTCAAACCTCTGTAAATTGGAGTGTTGAAAGTCAATTACATTCACTTGTCCGTGACATTATTCTAACCTAACCTTTCCTGCTACACCAGAATAATTGCTCAATTCAGACCCAAGTCTTTTCTTGCTCTGTATTTTACATTGTCTCCAGTGGGTGTCTCCCATTTCATTAAATCCTTTTGTAATCCGGCTCTGCAAGGGACTTTGTTTGGGTCGAGACTTTAAAATATAAAATAGTATTAAATCTACATAGTTGTGCTTTTTAATATAAAGTGTGGAAAAGAAACTCTTGTTAAACTCATGTTAAAGGTGCACTATGCAACTTTTTTGATAGAGGATCCCATATTTTGGACATGTGGATGGAGATGTTAATGCTTTGCCTGAAATTGTCCACAGTGTGCAAGGTAGCAAGTTTAATGCCATAGTGTGGAACATTCCAGGTGAAGCAATAACATGTCAATGGACATAAGCAGGTGGCGAACTCTCAACTAGAAAAGTTACATTGTGCAAATTTAGGCATCTCATTCTCACATATGATTTTGTATTTGGGGCAGAATTGGTTTACGTCTCTAGTCAAGCAGGTAAGACTTATTCACTGCGAGATACATTAACTCACAAATAACTTGTACTTCCTTCACGGCTCAGTCCTTGCTCTAACTTCCCATAATATGATGCAGTTCTGTCTGTATCAAAACATCGTATTCCCCTTTGCTTGGAACCTAATCTCATTCAAGCTTTTGAGAAACAAGCAGGTTACCATGACCACTCAGCTGGAGGCCACATCAGCCAATCACAGAGCTCATACTGTGGTTATGGCGACTATACCATCCAATCATATGCCGGCCGGCCAAGTCCTCTGGAGCATCACTACCCTGGCTAATTTACACATGGCTTATTTATCTCATATTGTTTAATGCTATCTCATGCAGGATGGGTGTATGTTGGTACCCGGAGAGCTTGGGAAGTCTTGCTTGTTTTTGCTGTCTATATAACTAGCTATGTTTCCATTTCTTTCTTTTGTTCCGTTTGGTTCCTGGGAGCAGCGAAAAGAAACCGCCCCAAATGACAGTCCAGTGTCCAAGAATTCCCTGTACGCCCGGACCACCACCAACTACATGGAGGGAGAGAGCCCCCATCTCCCCAGTGACATGGACCACTCACTGGGGATTGCACGGGAAGAGGTAGGGTGCTTTATTTTTATCCTAGATGAAAATGCTGCGTTCTCCTGGCTTCTCTACAAATAATTTTCTCATTTTGTAGATTGTAACAAAAGAGAAGGAGGTTCTGGAATGGCAGAAGAAATATGAAGAGAGCAGAGTGGAAGTGGTGGAGATGAGGTAAAGTTTTTTTGTCTACATTACTGTTGTAATAGTAGCAGAGGTAGTAGTGTTAGTAGCACCAACAATATGCTCCAACAATGTGTCTGGTGACAAAAATAAGTCAATAATTTTAAGTATTTAGGTCTTTGAAATTTCAAAAGGCAAAGTTGCAATATTTTCAAAGCCCAGAGATTCGACTTTGACTAGTAATAATAGTGTAAAATATGAAGAAACTAATAAATCTACAGTATATAAGAGATGGGTTAAGGACAGTGCAGTGTGTATGTAAGGCAGTTAACATTAGGTGACACAGGCTGTTCCTTAAAACAAATAAATGAATCCTGTTGCACTCTGCAGGTACAGGGTAGGTGTCCAGTTGGCCCCAGCCCAGTTAGTGTGGATAAAACAGGACTTAGTTCATTTGACTGATTCGTCTGAGGATAAGGAGGGACAAAGAGGCTAACAGGGGAGGGATGGCTAATCAATCCTCTTACCTCTGCTAATCTGATTTGAACAAACCACAGCTCCCTACCGCCTCCTGCTGGTGTAGACCTGGGAGAATCAACTACTTACACATAAAACTGAAAATGGGAAAATGACAACAGTACAATATGAAGATTAAATCTGTTATAATGAAATGTGACCCCAAAAAGTTTTGAATGAGATATGAATGCATGTCATCTTATTTTGTAATAAACCTTTGAAAAAAATTTTGAAGGCCAAGGTCAACATACATCACAAAAATAATAGGTAAAGGGACGAAACTATTCAGTAGATTCAGTATGTTTCCACTGGAACAGAAGGATGTTGCAGCTAGGATGGGGCATTTACCCCTGAACTACTGTGAGAACTAAACGTTTAAACTAGTTGGTTCTTTTTTTTTTTTTTTTTCTGATTGATTATTGTCTGTTCAATAGCTCCCAGAGTAATCTGCCTTGCCAAGAGACTTGTCTAAGAATGCTTTATATACATTCAACACATATAACTATTGCAATAATTTTGTATACTTTTCTTTTGTAGACGAATTGTTGCTGAGTACGAAAAGACAATCGCACAGATGATTGGTGAGTCACTTTAATGTGTTTTTTTAGTGCACAACATACATTTTATTTTAAGCCATTTGCCCCCAAAACACTTGCCACTTCTTGTTGCGGCACCAATTAACTTGCACACGACAAAAAGAGGAATGTGTTCTCATACGCCTTAATCCATCACCGCTCTGACTCCGGCGAGAAGTTATAAAAACTGTTTATTTCTCCTGCGACACGCTCTATGTCTCTGGGTTTTCTGTTTGCGATGCTTTTTGCTCTGACTTGACCTGAATCGCGATGCCTTCAGAGAGGAGAGATGCCGCACCTTTTTGCTCACCGTGGCACCTATTCTTTGGGACTCATTATAAACCACTGCAGGCTTACGCGCTCTGCATTACCCCTGCTGCTGCTTATAATAACTTTTTTTTATTTTTTCAACCCCCGTGGACATTTCCCAAGATTCAATTTGCCTAATTTCTGCTCCGTCACTAAAGGATCTAGTAATGCTTAGCTTTTGGTCACGTGTCTTGCCCTCACAGCTTGACTTTTAACACACTCCCTTCTTTTGTGTTCTGCCGCCATCTTTGCCCCCCTTACTGTTACACAGGCATGCCAGGTGAGTAAGCAGTCGCCCTTCACCTGTCTGTGTCATCTCCATGTGAGCGCCACAAGCCTTACCTTCATCTCACCTGTGAACGCTGCCCGCTCATTTGTTGCATTGATAGTATACTGTTCACTAATTATTTTTTCCATGGTAAAAAGACTTGGTTTTCAGGTGTCTTTTGTGTCAGCTCTACATTGTCAGCATTAAGGAGAGTAAACCATTTAAATTGATCCTAAGTATAAGTTAAACCTATTTTATGTCTTCCAAGTCTAGATTAACAAAAAGGTTTGCATCAGAAAGAATATCCAAAAGAGGCATTTCTTCATTTGTTGTAGGTCAATAGATCTGGAAGTTGTATACTTTACAGATTGTGCTTAAGAAACAATACTTTGTCCATTTAGTAAATACTTAATTATTTGTATCTAGGGTTTGTACTTTGCAAATCAGCAAAATCTTTAAAAAAAATTTAAAGATGAGATCTCACCTAAAATTGTAAACTATCTTCACTATTCTGTTCCTTTTCCAAAATACAGTGCCCCTAACCTTTTAATTTGACATCCAAAGCAACAAATTTTCTTTCTTTCTTTTCTTTCTTTACCCAACGTGTGTGTAAAAGTGCGTTTCCACATTACTAAATTGCAATTGTGTCACCAACATATCCAGTTTTGCTTTTTCTTGGAGTGTATTCCATTTTTGTGAAGCACAGTCTACTGAACAAGAACTACTGCTTGTCTTTAACAGTGTGGTCAATTTTCCCATCATAAAGTTATTTATTTTGCATGCTTCATTGATAAAGTCATTAATGCTGAAAAGTGTCAAAGTCATACACTAACCCTCACATCTGGCACATCTGGTTTAAGTGGATGTAACTGTATTGTCGTCAATAGAGGTCGTTTTCTCCTCTACAGAGTCCATTACAGTGTACTTCTTCATTAACACTGCCCCAATAAACAAACTTAACCTTATGCATTTGTGTTTCTTTTAGAGGACGACCAAAAGGAGAAGTCCCTGTCCCACCACACAATCCAGCAGCTAATTTTGGAGAAAGACCAAGCTCTCGCCGATCTCAACTCAGTGGAAAAATCTTTGGCCGATCTTTTCAGGCGCTATGAGAAAATGAAGGATGTGCTGGAAGGTTTCCGCAAGGTGACCCAAAGAGACACATGCAAATTAATTACCCCAATATAGCCAACATTTACAGCCATTGTATATTTCTCCCATTATCTCTGTGCCCAGTAATTAACCTATGCATGTCATTGTGATCACAGAATGAAGAGGTTTTGAAGAAGTGCGCGCAAGAGTATTTATCCAGAGTACGGAAAGAGGAGCAGCGCTATCAGGCCCTTAAGATCCACGCGGAGGAGAAACTAGACAAGTAAGTCAATACATGCCCTCATTATATCAAGTTCATTTAGATGCTCCCCAAAGGAAGCAAGCAACAATATATTGCTTTCACCACAATGAAGAAAGTTTGGAAGAAGGCCAATGTAATTAACTGTTTCTATTGATTAGTTGGTGCTATTTAATGTAAGGTTTTATAAAGTACGCTATTTGTACACAAGCTTTGCAAATGTAAGCATGTTTACATAAGTGTTGTGGGGGTTATGAAGAGGTGACTCTGCATTTGTGTTATGTTCAGGGCGAATGCGGAGATAGCACAAGTGCGAGCCAAGTCCAAACAGGAGCAGGCGGCGTACCAGGCCAGTCTGCGAAAGGAGCAGATGAAGGTGGACTCATTGGAGAGGACACTGGAGCAGAAGGTCAGAAAATTACAATTAATATAATGTGAATGAAGTAAAACTGTCTCTTTGTTTTAATTGTGTGTTTGCTAAACACACAAATGAAGCCCTCCTTAAGAAGACTGATTTTATTTTAACCATGACATTTAAAAATATTACATAAGACATAAGATAACCTTTATTTTTTCCGTCTGGTAGGAAATGCAGTCTTTCAAGTTCAAACTGTAAAGTACAAGAACTGCTTATAAATACTTCAAGTTGAATTAAAATACTTAATAGGATTTAAAAAAAAACAATCTAAGTCGAATAAAAACAAAAATACTACAGAAACTATTATATACAAGAGGTGATAGAAGTGACCACATAACACTATGGTGATATCAAGTACATTCATAATATGATGATATGAAGTACATTCAGTATATGCTTGGTTAGTGCATATATTGCAGCTCTATCTCTGTTTTTCCAGATATTTAACTTTCCCCGAGGCCAGGATTCAGGCTATGATCTAATTTTGGTTTGTTTAACTTCTGAAGTTTGTGTAAACCTCTACCAGGCTGTCAAGCCGTCAGAGATTCATATGGATAAAAATAAAAAAGTGCAAGGAATTAGACGTAAACCTGTCACAACAGATTGGCGAGCCAAATATCTGCTTTCTCCAAGTTATGATGTGTAGAGTTTGAAACTGAATTTCTTTGTAACTCAATTTTTACATGGCAGTTGCCTGAGTGATTGAGAGTATTCAATTAGTTTCAATTAGGCTTACATAAAGTACACATTACATTGTAATCTAACTGTCCAGTGCTGAGGTATTTACCTTCTACTTAACTTAAATAAATAGACCTAATGAAACCCCTGTATGTAGGCCAGTGCAATTATTTAATCAAATCCAGATCTAATCATTTCTAATCAGTCAATTATATGGAAATATGGTCTTTTTAATGGAGAGGTCCACAGCCAATCCTCTGTGTGGTTAAATGTCACTGATTAAAATTCTCCCCATTATATTTTATGTATGTCCTAACACTTTTATCGATGTTTGACAGAACAAAGAGATTGAAGAATTGACGAAAATTTGTGACGAGCTGATTGCCAAAATGGGGAAGAGTTAACCGCTCTGTGACGTCCTGCAAAGAGGAACCCTGGAATAAACTGGATTAAAAACACCCCACTTTAAAAACACAGACTAAAGCTTTATTTTGGGGTCATGTTCATACATGTACAGAAATCCACTGGACTGGCTTCCAACTCTGTACATATAGATGTCACTGTATATTGTATTGGGGTCTGGTTTTAAAGTTTTGGAAATGTACCATATGACTTGGGAGCGAATGTTGTTGAGAGTACATTGTTGACGTGAATGACTGAGTTAAATTATATCTAATGATGTTGCCATGACAGCCACTGAGGGAGAAGACTGTTTTACCCGCTCTTGTTGTTGTCTCCTCTTAAAAGACAAAGATAGAAGAGAGACAGAGACCTACCTTGTTGATACACCACTATAAAATATATCTGTAGCCCCCCTGCATGTAAGGATAGTAATATTAATGTTTGTAAATATACTTCCGGAAAGTATAAAAAGTGCATTTTGATAGTCATTTGACCTGCTTCCTTCATGTAACCTTGTAGATATTTGTCATAGCTATGATATTGTGTAACTTTATTTTTGGGGGATTTATTTTGATATGATGATATATAAAACTTGTAAGTGTATTCAGTTGTGACCAGGAGTAATTTAATTTGGATGGATGTCTTCGTACTGCATTGTGTGTCACACTGACTCTCTGCACAGCTACTGTACAGCATTGGCTTCAAACGTGCAATAAAAGATGGCAATACAACAATGGACTGACCTTTTACATTTATGACTCTAATATTTCAGGTTTACTCAATATTTCGTAGTGGAGGCATTTGGAGATAATGATTTTACACTTATGATTTTACACTTTACGAGAACAACAAAACATATTTATATTCTGCTTCATATTGTGGCGTTCTGGTATAAGAAAACACGCCAAATTTTTTCCTGTTGTTTATTTTCTGAACACAAAGGCGACTGTAACGCATGTCAAAACGAGCAAAACAGCAGCAGCCTTAACTCACTAGAGCCAGTCTCCAAAACTGACCAGTAACTGCCGAATAGAACTTTCCAAGTGACACATACATAAACAACAACAACATAAACAGTTACAAGAACAACAAAAGGTGTTAACTCTGAGCTAAACACAAAATAACAGGTCATTACAATACACTTAACTAAATGATCTTGGGGTATGTGACTAGTTGATTAAAGCTTCCACATTACATTATTTTCTGATGTTATAATGTTGTTTTCTCATCAAAAACATACCTGGACCTGTGTGTTGTTTCATTCACACATGTTCAATACACTTTTCTCAAACAGAAAACACTCTGTTCCAGCTTGTGATGTCATGTGGTAATACAGGAAGTGCTCCACTGTGTTTTTAAACTCTACACACCACTAGAATCATTTGGATAACAGAGCATTTTGAGCTTTTGAGATGTAGACAGACTAATAATAAACAATTACTCAAACGTGTGAATGAAACAAAACAAAAGCCCAGGTCTGTTTTTGATGAGGTAACAACATTCTAACATGGCACAAAACTCATAATAAACCTCACAAATAGTAAACTTTGTGTGATACAGGACCTTTAAAAGCTAGTATGTAACTTTCTGATGGAGGGTCTGCCACCTGCTTGTTTCCATAGTATGACATTAAACGTATCTATCTCCATGGACACAAGCAGGTTGTGCTACCAGGCCAAGCTACAAGTCAAATATAAGGGTTTTTCAAGGTATTTTTTAGCAAGAAAATCTTGTAATATGTAATAAATAGAAGACTTTATTGCCATACTATGGAATAATCTAGACAATAGCCAATAACCTCTCCGTGGTGGCATTACCCCCACCAGAAAAGATGCATAGCGCTCCTCTAAATATTTAATTATAATGACAAACTCTTCCTTACTACGCACAACAATTTATGCCTTGTAAATATACTAATAAATATACAGTGTTGTTGGTAATGTCTTCAAAAAATTGCGCTGAAATTAAGTTGCAGACAAATTTACAAATACTTTTGAATCACCTCAAAACCTAGTTCAAATAACTACTTTTTCAAACTTTTAAAAATGAATAACAAATGCCCAATAATTTTACATTACCAGAATCATAACTTTAACTTTAATATGATCACACCAGGTACTGCACAGCCACATCTTTTACTTCATTGCCTGCTGCTGTAGATTACAAGGTCATGAGCATCCCTGTAGTCCTGCGTGTGTGTTGACCTAATCACAGACATGAGCAGACAGAGCTGGCGTCTGGAGGAAGCGTTGATCCTGCTGGGAGGGATATTAGCTCATCTGATGGCTCAAAGATTATGTCCCATGAGTCTTTGGGAGCAAACGGCCTGCCTCTCATTGTGTGACCAGATGACCACCAGCGATATGAGAGGAGCCTTATACTGTCCACTGCTGCTGTCTACAATACTGCTGGCAACACACAGTAAGGCTTTGCTTGTGGGTTATTAAGTTTGAATTAAGATGTTAACCTTTGTAAACAATGTCAGTTAGTTGTTGTTGTATTGGTGGACTTTGTGGTTTAGAGTCTACAGTAACTTTTCTAATGGAGGGTCCAAAACCTGCTTAACTCCATGGATATGTTGCTGTATTGCATGGAAATTTCCTCCATGCAGCATTAGACTTATCTATGATGCAAAAATACACTTACAGGTGTTTTCATTGCTCAAAAGCTATCTTAAAAAACATGCATTCTTACTGTGAGCGGGGTCGCCTATCCACAGATCTGACCTGTAACCCGGCCTGGTGCTGTCACATGCTTGTCTTCATGGTTAAAGATAAGTTTAATTTGCTATACTGTAGAAAAATCCAATCAGGTGGCAGACTCTCCACTGGAAAATACATAGTACGCTTTTAACTTAACATATATATAATAGTGCACTGGATTTCAGATTAGATAAGAAAATAGCTGTTAATTTACTGTTTTTTTTTCCTGTTGTTTTCATGTCTGTTATCCTGTAGCCTACCGTTAGCATGCCATCCCAGCGGCGGCTAATCTTTTAATAGGGCTGAGTGCTAATACCTGAAGCGTGTGTGGAGCGGCTGCTGCAGTGGGGATAGAATGGGGTCAGGCAGCACCAGAGGGGGCATTTATTTCGCCCTGTCAACACAGCAAGTACAGTACGTAAGAAGCAACAGAAAAGCACAGCAATAACACAAAAGATCTAAGGCTCCGGATGTAGGCATAGAGGTTCAAAATAACACAACTGACAGCAAAAGAGGTTTCGTTTATCTAGATTATTCACAGTCAGGTCGATGGACAGAAATGTGGAGGCCCAGGGCAAGAAACTTCACATGAGTCTCCCTGTAATAGGAAAAGGATTAAATTCTGGGGCCTTAAGACCCTCGGGCCCGGGACAACAGACCCCTTTGTTCCCCTCCTGTTGACTCCCCTGCTTTCACCTGTCCTGTGTGCACTAGTGTTGTCATGATACTAACATTTCAAAGTAGTATCTAGTAGTAATTTGTATTTGTGTACTGACTTTTTGAAAAACGACCACACTGCCTACGACCTGGAGTTGGAGGGAATCACTTCTACACTTGTGACTTTTGACAGTATAAATAAAGGGATGTTGTTGATTGTCATATGTGATTGTCAAGATTATCCTTTGACACTAGAAATGACCATGAGCATGCTGTTCTTTAGCCATCACCCGGTAGAATCAGATGTCTTCTTCTTCTGTCTTCTTAATGACTGCAGCATTTCAAGCGTGGGACAGAGTGCAGCCTCCCTCTTTCTTTAGTCATGGTTCAAAGGGTAGATAGTTACAAAAATGTGAATATAAATAGATATTAAACTGTGGTATTGTAGTGTTCTGGTGTAAGAAAACATGCCAAATTTCTTCTGGTTGCTTATTTTCTGAACACAAGGGCTACCGCAAACCGTAACACACGACAAAACAAGAGCAAAACAACAGCGGTCTCAACTCACTAGAGCCCGTCTCCAAAAGAGACAGTAACTGATGAATGAAACCTTCACATCATCTTGTCGGCATAGCAACCAAGTGTCACATACAAAAACGACACATGAACCGGTACAAGAACAACAACAAATCTCAACTCTGAGCTAAATTATCACACAAAATATCAGCTCATTACAATAATATAAACATTCTATAGTTTTGTTTCCATTCTTGCTACTCACTTTCTAAAGCGGACTAGAGGTGAGAGGTGTGTCGAAAGATTGATCATATTCAGATTGTTTTGGAGATGCAAATTTTAAATATCAAATGAAGAAGATTAAAAATAGAAATAAAATAATTGCAGTGTAACCTTTAAAATATAAGGTATAAAGTGATATTACAGAAATACATGAACCACAACAGAAAAGTTTACACACATTTCTGGTGGATTGACATATCGTCTGAATATGTCATCACCCACAATTAATGACTCTCCATGTTGGATTTCCTGTCTTCACGCCAAATGTAGTTTAAAGGTCCTGTTTTACGCTGTTTTATGATCTATGTCATAATGTTGTTTCCTCATCCAAAATACATCTGGAGTTATGTTTTGTTTCATTCACAAAATTCTTCTATTAAACAGAAAACACACAGAAAAACTCCATACACCTTCATTAGAATCATCTGGATCTTTCAGCCCTGGATTTGCCAAACTCTACTGAACAAAAGGTAAAAGCTAGCTGCTAAATTGAAAAATACTGCTTCATGACATCACAAGTTGAAACAGAGCATTTTGAATGTTGAAAATGTAGACAGAATAATAATAAAAGGTTACTCAAACATGTGTGAATGAAAGAAAACATGGGGTAACAGCATTAAAACATGGCTTAAACCTCACAAGAGTCTATTTTGTGTAATATAGGACATTTAATCCACCAATGTACCTGTGCATTTTTCAGTAAATATTTGATTTCAGCATGCTTTCATATCCTCCATCCCCTCTTCTTTCATGACTACCTAAAAAACCTGAGAAAACATTTCAGAAATGGCATTTTGAAACCCAAGACAAGAGATACTGTAGTGTGGCGCTGGCTTTGAAGGCTTTTAGTGATTGCTAAGTCCGGCTTGGTTTGATCCTCTTAGGAAACAGCATTAAAGGATGTTTCAGAGGAACCACTTTAGATTTTAGGAGACGGATGAGAGTTTTCAAAAGGAAGTGGTATTTCAAAGGTCAGCAACTTCTCCAAAAAAACGCTCTTGTTCCCTCTGGAGAGCTTTAGTGAGACATTTAAGAGAGACAGGCTGAAGCGCTGGGCGGAAAGTTATACCAATGTTTTTCTTGTTTTAGTCTTTGTTTGAAGTAGAGGTGAATCATTCTCCTTTTTAGAGCTGTTATCACACTGTAGACACGTGGCCATTTGAAAGCTTGTGGCCAGTGTCATTAAGTGAGATCATCTGGAAAAGGTTGACTTGGTTTGCATTGTGGTTGGCATTTTAAATAAGACAAAGTATGCTTTTTGGCAAAGTTCATTAAATTCCAACAAACATAGATAATTACTTTAGATTGTATTCACCGTAAAACGCAATCTAAAGTGGTTTAATAAGCGGCAGGTTCATTGACTACCTGTTCAAAGCTGCAGAACTGATTTTCTGCTGCCAGTTCTGCATCAGTCTTTCCCAGGGTAACTGTGATGTAGCTTGCCTTTCCTACCTAGTACATGACTGTCAGCACATTGTAATAATCTGATATTTTGTGTTTACCTCAGAGTTGACACTTTTTATTGTTCTTGTAACTCTTGTTGTATGTGACACTTGGTTGCTTTGCTGACACGTTGATATGAAGGGTCTAGTCATCTGTTACTGGTCTGTTTTGGAGAGTTGAGACTGTTGCTCTGGTTTTGGTGTGGGTTACGGTCTGCAGTACCCCTGTGTTCAGAAAATAAACAACCAGAAGAAATTTGGCATGTTTCCTCACGCCAGAACTCTAGAATACTTAAAATTGCACCAGTGTATGCTCCCTAACCAGTGCTCAGTCAGAAAAATACTTCACTGACTCACCATGCTTGAGTGTTTATTTAACAGTGTAACAGTACTCTTACTTGAGCACATTTTTTGGTTAACCTACTCTTCCCACGGCGAGTAAGTCTAAGTAACAAAAGCTTTACGTTCACTTCATCATTTGATCATTTGAACAATTGTGTTTCTTATACTCCTCCTTCAGATAAGACCTAGTTTTCATCAGTTTTGTGGTCTATCCCTTTAAAATACCAGACTTTGTGCATTATTTTATGCTCTGTTCTTCCAATTACACTTAAAAAGAAGTTAAAAATCAGATCAGCTTATTACTTGAGTAGTTTTTTCAAATTGTTTTCAGTCTTACTTGAGTAATTTCTTGGATGACTACTTAGGATTTCTGCTTGAGTAAATTTGTTTTGCAGTTTTGGCTACTCTACCCAACTCTCTAATTGCTCTCCGGACCTGGTGTGAGCTTCACATTACTTCTCTTTTGTATTGTACCAAAGCTGACCTGCCTTGCCTCTGTTTCAGCTGAAGCTCTCCAGTGTTATACCTGCATGGGCTCCAATAATGAGGACTGTAACCGGCAAGGCTCCAAACCATGTCCTAGTTTCTCCGACGCCTGTTCTGTGGTGCTTGGCCATGATAGTAAGTCCAGCCTCCACAGTCTACTAGCTTTAACTACTTTATTCTCCTCACTGCCCACACTATAGTTCATTTGAGGACCTTGTAAATATAGTTGTGTTAAATGGGTGCCCGGCTGACGTCTAGGGACACTTTCCAACCAACAGGGGGCCCCGCTGTGCTTTTAAGAGAATGCTTTGTGAACTCCCACTCAGTCAATATCCTTTAATTAGGCCACCATGTGTCCACAGTGCCCAGGCAACTCCTCTGCTCCAGATTACTGCGAAATATCACCAACTCTGCCACTTTTATACAACTGCAAAACAGGGCTGTAATACACATGGTGAATTACAGAGATTCTCTCATCTAAATTTACTGCACACCGGTTTTGCATCTAACTCTGCAAAAGAGAGTTTGGTAAAAAGGCTTATACTTTGTACTGCAGACTGCTCATCTTTCAAAGTTCAGACCCACAAACAATAATCTAAACTTGTTTGTAGTAGTTCTCAAACTTTCCATTCCAAGTACCAAGGTGTACTACGTGACTTTTGTGATGATGGGGGGTCTGAGATGTTGCACAGTGTGGCATTAAACTAATATATCTTACATTTATTAATTTGCAGATGTTTTTAACTTAAAATACTTTGAAAAACAATGTGTAACTTGGCTTGGTGGCTTCATCTGTTGCCGTTGGGATAAGTTTAATGCCATGTTGTGGAACTTCCCAGATAAAGCAATAACATCCTCATGAAGAGCGTTTGATAGACCCTCCACTTGAAAGTCCACTAGAAGAGAAGACAAGAAAATATATAGCTTTCTGTGCTCCACCAAATCTAAATCAGCCCTACTACCCCTTTGGACTGCAGATTTAAATTGACTTCCTCAACTACTCTGGGGATTTTTCTCAAAGCTGTCCGTAAGGTCATCTGGTACAGCTTTTTGAAATAAATAAATATTTTTACAATAAGATAACTGTATATCTTTATTCACCATCAAAGGCTTTCTACATGAAACTTTTATACAAGTACAAAGGCAGTTGTATAATTTTTGTGGACCCCGCAGTGATCCGTTCTTTTATTTATTGATTTATTTATTTCCAGGTGGAGTGATGAAGTCCTGCTCGTACAAGTCCTTCTGCAGTCAGGCCAACAGTCAGGGCTACCGGGCGCCTGGGGTCAAAGTTCACTGCTGCTATAGCAACGACTGCAACGTGACCAACCTCTCCTCACGACCTCCTCGGCTCCAACGGCTCCTGCTGCTGCTACCTCTGCTGCTTCTCTGCCTCCTCAAATAGGACTCAGGACTAACAATGTCTCATCATCAATCATCACGACGTCAAATGATCTGCCTACAGATGTTTTAAAGACCGTCTGACAACTGCTCCCTACAGGGTCTGAAATGTTCACTCCACGTTTATGTTTGTGCTTTCCTTTGCTGCTCTTGATGACATAAAAATGCAAAACTCAAGTTACAGTTTCACTTCAAAATACCTGTACCATCATCAATCTATTTTTACTTATTAAATTTCACACAAATCACTGTTATGTCATTAAAATACATTCATATCTTCATCTTGTTGCTTTAAAAGGCTTGAGTTCAGACAGGATTTCATTTTAAATCCTCATGCCACATACTATTTCACCAGTTTCATGAATAGTTACAAGATATTTAGGCTGTAAAATAAATTTGTATACGGAAAAAATATATATATTGGCAAATCATGTGGCTTGAAGTAAGAACGAATGCATTTTTTTCAAGGTGTTTTGTAACTGTATTAACACCTGTAACTGAAGGAAAGCAAGATACAAATGCAAGATTACAAACCTGGTGCTTACTGTGAAGTGATGGTTCTATGTATAGATATGTTTGGATATGGATGAGTATGGATGGATGTGTTTGGAGTTCTCGTAACTCAAACACTGGGGAAGTTTTAGGCGCAACATGTTTGGATGATGAACCGAAGCCTTTAAAAAAAACACGCCCGGCTGAACAAACAGCGACTTGATAAAAGCTCATCTCCATCTCTGCTGACGTTCAGGTTAGTTTTGGCTCCTCTGTTAGCGGCTCACTTCCTGCCCGTAGGAGCGAGTCTGTGTAGTGTGTGTGCAGTGCAGCAGCAGATGTAACCGAGGCTAAATCTGACTCTAACACAGCTGCAGTGTTGTTGTATCATTCATTAGCTCGCCTCATGTCACTCACAAAACTACATGCTGGCAAAGAGAGAGAGAAAGAGAGAAAGAAAGACGGAGTGAGAGAGACAGAGATTATTTCATTAGCCGCGCTTGTGTCACTCACTAAACTCCATGCTGTGAGAGAGCAGGAGATAGAGAGACAGAGAAGAAATAAGAAAGAGAAAGAAAGATACATAAAGTGAGTGAGGAGAGAGAAAGAGAGAAGAAAGATGAGAGAGAGTATGTGTGTGTGATAGAGAGAGGGAGGTAGGGGAGTGGAGGAGAGATGGAGGGAGGGTTAGAGAGGAAGAAAGGAAAGAGAGAGAGAGAGGAAAACACCAGTGTTTATCAAACCGGATAGTTTGATAATGAGTTAGGCTCTTCAAAATACTGTTGTTCATTTGCCCATTATATAACAATGCCTTGGTAGAGGTCTGCAAACAATACAAACAGAAAGACTGAGTATTTCTAAGTTTGATAGAATTTACTGGGGATGGGAACATTGACTCTTTCTTACATAAGAGTTTGTTGTAATTAGAGATGGTAAACAGTTTAATTACAGAGAGTGTGTTTGTACAGGAGTGAATATGAAACCATAAATAAAAGCCTTTTGTAATGTTTCGCATCTAATATTGCCGTCTTATATCTTTCTCCATGATAATCAATAGTTTTTAATGGGGTAACTTGAACCGAGACAATTACTGTAACAAGTCTATAGAAACACATTGATTGAAATTACTTTAGTATCTTGCGATTTAGTCAATAGTCTGGAGCGGTGCAGGGTAATTAGTGGCACATAAAACGGTAGAGAAATAGACAGTGTGTACAGCTGGGCACTTACACATGATTTGTGATCCTCAACTGTGGCGTTTGCGCTCAGTTTATGGTGACAACAACAATATAAACAAGTCCGTTCTACTTTAAAGGTCCGATGTTACACGAAATGGACTTTTGTGAGCTTTAAGCCATGTTAAAATGCTGTTACCGCATCAAAACCCTACATGGAGTTGTGTTTTGTTTCATTCACACATGTTTGAGTAATCCTGCATTAATAGTCTGTAACATCTCCAAAGCCCAAAATGCTCAGTTCCACCTTGTGATGTCATGAAGTGGTAGTTTTCAAGTCAACAGCTACGTTTTACATTTTGTTCAGTAGAGATTGGCAATTCCAGGTCTAAATTATGTAAATGATTCTAGTGAAGGTGTGTGCAATTTAAAAACACAGTGGAGCACTTCCTGTATTATCACATGATGACATCACAAGGTGGAACTGGGTGTTTTCGGTTTGAGAGAAGAACTCTAATATGCCTAAATATGCAGGATTTGTGTGTTAAACATGTGTGAATGAAACAAAACACAACTCCAGGTCTGTTTGTGATGAGGAAACAAGATTATAACATAGATCAGAAAACAGCATAATATGGGCCTTTTAAAGATGCACTGCGTAACTTTTCTGGTGGAAAGTACGCTACCAGTTTGAACATGTTATTCTTTCCATTGAATGTTCCAGCATTAGACATATCCCTCTTCAGGTAACAGCAGGTAACACCACCAGACCAAGTTAAAGGTTATAATACAAGAATAGAGACTAGCCTGTTCAAGAATGCATACTTTTTTTTTTTTTTTTGAGCCATAAAAACACCCAATAATTGAATGCCAGATAGATAAGACAGAGCAATAACATCTCTATGGACTCAAGCAGCCAAACAAGAACAAGTACAAGACAAATATGTTAAACCTTGAGTCCATGATTAACATAGGTTTAATATATATGCAAATTTTCATGGGTGGTTAAATACAGAGGACAAATTGACCCACAGCAGCTATAAAGGCTCCATATACTTTGCATCAAATGTGTAAGTTCTAAAGTAAAGTATGACAATCAAAGTAAGTATGAAAAGTTCACCTATTTCATTTTATTTGGGCAACTCAGTCAGAAAAAAATAATTGGTCACACATGGTCAAATTTTTATATAGCGCTTTTCCACCTTCAGTGCACTCAAAGTACTTTACATCAAGGAACTACTCACCCATTCACGCTCACATTTATACACCAGTGCACGCAGACACTGGGGGTGAGGTGGGTGAAGTGTCTTGCTCAAGGACACAACGACAGCATTCATCTGGTGGGAGCGGGATTCAAACCACCAACCTTCGGATCAGTGGACAAACACTCTACGAACTGAGCTACTGTCACTAATTAATTAACATATACGCATAAAAAGGAGATGATACCCTAAAGGAGTAGGCAGAAGAAAAATGTCAATCTCTTACATAACAAAAAGCAATAGCTATTTATTTATATAACCTCTAAAAGATACTTCAATCAAAAACTAAACTACAAACTTTTCTTGCTAATATGTTTTACAGTTTCTCCCTGATCCTAGTTACTTTATGTAAATGAGTAAAGTTTACTCCTCTGCACCAACAGCACATGACAGGCACATGTATAATTCAGTCCAACGGGTGAAGCTCAGAGCCAGAGGACGAGAGGCACAGGGACCTGCTCCTTTTAAACATGTCCCCATCAACTGTCCCACTTACCTACAACACGGGCTCCCACACAACTCCTCATGTCTCTGGAATATATAGCAGCCTATTACTCTATGACCCAAGGAATCAGGAAGGGAGGTGGGATATTTGTAAGTTTGCAGGCACATGACTTTTAAACTCACTTTCTCCTGGATCTCTCTTCTGCCTTCAAGCTGCAGTGATTTACATGTAGTCATTTTACATCGCCTTCTCTGATGTAACTCACCCCATTTATTTAGCATCTCATTGGAGACAAGACGCTGACCCCCACCACCACCAGAAATATTACATAGTGCACCTTTAAGACTTTGTACAGGCATGTTGAACGCACAATTTCAATGTTTTATTTCAGATTCTTAGGCATTTCTCTCCAACTATGAGTAAGTAGCTTTGCCTTTGAATCCCAGGGTGAAACTAGACTCATTTCATTTACAAACAGTTAGATCATGGACTTCTGGTGACAAAAGACAAGACACATGGTAATTGAACCTAAAACCTTGTTGCATCTACCTCTATTTAGGCCTATACCATCTAGTTCACAAATTGTAATCAAAATGCATCAAAATGGACTAGCCTTAATTAATAAACTGCCAATCTTATCTCTGCATCTTCACTTTTTGTCTGTGTGCAATACCACCCGTGACCACTGTGAGGCAGTCTAGCCACATCTTTCACACAGCCAAAGTGAACCAGCATAAAACAAAGTTGCAGTTGTATTGGACTACGCCTCTAGGGTGCCACTGAGAACGGCTGGAGTCAACTGGGATAATCATTGTACATTTTACTGTGGTCTAAAGGGGTTTGTTTGTACTTTATTTCAAATTTCTGTCTCTATGTTTGCATTGCAGGTTGAATCAGATTTGTTTTGCCCATATTTAACCTGGAGCCAGTCCCTGTTACAGTCTGAGTTTTTCAATGTACTTGAACTTCAACATGGATCTATTTAATGTCAGACTTTAGTACAGTCCAAGCAAGGCAACAACATCTCCAAGGGGCTATCACATGGCAGACCTTCCATCAGAAAAGTTACACAGTGCACCTTTAATGGGAAAGTGTGACAATGCTAAAATGTCAGCTTTTGCCTGTTTAAGATGAAAGATGACTATTTTTTGATGAGTTTGTGAATGATAATGTGACACATGTGCAGAACTCCTACATATGAGGGGGAAAAAATAAACGTAGCATAAATGTAGCCTTACACATGGCCAAAATAACTGTGTTTACATGAAAATTATTCAAATTTCAGACTGTTTTATGAAGATAGTGTTATTGCTATTAAAGGTACACGTGCCAAAAAAGCACACTTGAGTGAAATTCTGTTGCATGATGTTTTATGATGAGTAATTTTATGTTTAAACGACTATTATTGACATGTACTTTTGTTATAAGTGAAAACAACATCTAGATCTAGAACAGAACATCCTGGATACGCAGCTTTGTGTGTACAGTCTGCTGGTAGGATGGTGATTCTCTTTGTTGGAGCTTATCACAATTAAACAAAACATACCACAAACAATCAATCTCTTTTTTTTATGATGATCTGTGAAAGTATTGTTTATTGTTCCTCTCATGTATATTTTGGTGTTTTGTTCTTCCTGGGCTGCTTGCTCCTTTGACAGGCAGGTGTGAGAGTGTGAACAGACTGCCCTGCGGAGGGATAGACACTGACCCCAAACCGCGAGTCTGGAGGCCGGACACACAGCTAAAAGACAGGCCCCACGTCAGCACCCATAAGCTTTATTTGAGCTGAGATTTTTCCGCTTTAATTAGTGCGTAGGAGAGCGGCTGGGCGGCAAAGTGAGGGCGCAGAGGTCGTGGTGCTGTGGAGGTGTAGGTGCATGGGTGTTCAAAGTTTGTCTTTTGGGCCCATAGTTCAATTCAGAATGTTCAACAGTGTTATGGTCAGCACTGGTTGAAGAGAACAGAAGGTGCAAATGTCAAAATGAATAATTATATGAAATATTTTACCATCTCTAAAGTTCCAGAGATTGTTAAACTTTGGACATCAGATCATATTTTGTCTCTGAAATAGCTGTTAAAACCAGTGGTGGAATGTAGTGAAGTAAAAGTAGCCAGATACTATACTTCAGTAGACATTTTAGGTGCCTGTACTTTACTTAAGTGAATTTTACAGTTGATACTTTTTACTTTTACTTCACTACATTTGAGAGCAGATATCTGTACTACTCCAGTACATTTTGAACTGGTCTGAAGAGTAAAAGTATTTTTTTATGATAGTTAGAGACGTGCTGAAAAGTCTGAGGGGATTATTTTTAACACGTTTGCAGTTTGAGCAAACAAGACAAGACAACTAGAAAAACAATAGATTCAATTGTTTCTGTTGAACAAAATTCAGCACACTTCTTTATTAGATCTCAAAATCTGCATGAAATACTTTTTACTCTTTAAGTATATTTTTAAACAGCTACTTAAATACTTTTACTTAAGTAGATTTTTTCATGTGATAGTTTTACTTTTACTTGAGTACTTTTTTGCTCTGGTATCTGTACTTTTACTCAAGTAACAGAATTGATTACTTCTTCTACCTCTGGTTACAACTAGGACCAAAACAGAGGCTGATCTTACTAGAGCTAAGCTGCATGTTAGGACCAAAGCCCAGCTCACAGGCACATGTGGATAGACTCATGTGTGTTTGTTTAATCCTGTATTGTCCTGCATTGGAGGCTTGAGTGCTCTGTTTTCACCTTCTCTCTGTCTCCACTCACTGTTTTGGACTTTCTTGCATTTATTCCAAAAATTCAGACTCCAGGTCATACACGTAGGGTTCAAAAATGTCATGACATTTTCAACAATAAAAACACGTAAATGAAAGTCTGCTGCTAGCCATGGTGAAATGTTGTTCTGTACTTTCCAACAGGACGTCAGTGGACCATTACTATTACGAAGCCATTTAAGACCAATATAGGGCTTTATAAGTAACAAAATGTAAAACAATGATCTATGTTGTGGATGTATGTATTTAAGTTTTAAAGTGGATACTTTTTACTTTTACATTTGAGAGAAGGTATATTTCTCCTCTATTACATTTTTCAATTGGACTGAAAAGTAAAAGTATTTTTATTACTGTTTGAGACCTGCTGAAAAGGCAGAGGTTTGTTTTCAACATGTTCATAGTTTGAGCAAACAAAAATATACAAATAAAAATGATTAATTCAATTGTTTCTGTTGAACAAAACTCCATACAAATCTTTATCAAAATCACTACATTTAAAGCTTTATAAGACCTCAAAATCTGTGCTAAATACTTTTTACTTTTAAAGTAGATTTGTAAACAGGTACTTTAATACTTTTGCATTTTAAGCACATTAAGTACATTTTTGTGTGTGATACTTTTACTTGAGTATTTTTTTTGCTCTGGTATCTGTACTCTACTAATAAAATTTCCACCACTGACCCTAATTTCATATTAATTCTACCTTATAACTTCAACAATGGGATTTGTAGCCAAAATCTACTACTCACCCAAACAAAATACATGTGCATCTTCCAACAAGAATATTCTAAAAGCCACAAAAGCCACTTCAGTGCTATATTTTAGAGACTGGCTCCTTGTGGCGTGGGCTGAGAAGATGAAGTTACTCGTGATCTAAATGCCACTTCCTCTCTTGGAGATGACATTTTACCTGAACATGTGATAGAACAAAGTTGATAATTTGATGAAGGATTTGATCACACAATCACGTCTAAATCCTCCTGTGAATTACAGCATCTCTGGACGATAACACCAGGCCCTTCGTGCACAACAGAGAACTTATAACTGAAAGGTCATCGCCATAGAAACTTCAGGGTTTAAATCAAAATATGTTTAATCCCAATCCTCTGGCACATGACGACATTATCATCACAAATCCAGGTGTCAGTCATCGCGAGACGAGCTGGCTGCCCTTTCAGGTACTGCTGTCTGCGCCACAGTAACTGGCCCAAGAAATATGTGGTATCCAGGATATTAAATTACCCACATATTCAGTTATAAGGACATAGAGCCGTGAGAGCCAAAGTTTTCATAGCAACCTCCAACTTAGAAAATATTTGACTTTTATATCTTAAAGCAGGACTGAAGATAGACTAAACCTTGACACCAGCGGAACTATAGCCAAGACCAAACCGGGACTAACAAAACCTAAACTCACAAACATACCTGGAGTTGTGTTTTGTTTCATTCACACATGTATAACACACAAATCTTGCATATTTATGATGAGTTTAAGCAGAAAACATCCCTTTCCACCTTGTGATGTCATGTGGTAATACAGCAAGTGCTCTACTGTGTTTTTAAACTCCATACACCTTCACTACAATCATTTGATTCATTTCAGCCCTGAAATTGCCCATATTTACCAAACTAAAGGTGAAAGGGAGCTGTTAACTTGAAAAATACCTTTAAATGACATCACAAGGTGAACAGCGCAATGCAGGATTACTAAAATGTGTGAATGAAATAAAACACAACTCCAGGTATGTTTTTGATGAGGTAACAACATTCTAACATGGATTAAAGCTCAAATTAGTTAATTTTGTGTTATATAGGACATTTAAGGATTAAAACTGAACTTTTCCTATTGACCTTGATCAGCCACTTTTGCCATAAATCTGGCTAAACCGCATTTTCTTTGTGGTGTTACCTCTGGTTAAGCAGTAATCCTATTCATTTCAATAGAGAAGTTGAGAAAATATCATATACTGTAGGCTGATTTTTGTAAAATGTGTTTATGTGACCAAAAAGTCAAAACTGCACCGATTCCCTGGAGGCTTTAAAATGACTTTGTGGACTTATTTGAACTTATATATTATTAGAATTTATTTGCTGTTAAGATTGGCAGCCTCATGCAAAATAACCCCAATGACAATGATGGCCCCCACGGCATCTTCTGAAATAAAGTGGATGCTAAACTGAGACTTAAAGACAGAGAGAAATCAGATTTAACCCAGGGCTAAACCAGGATATACAGGATATAACTTCTCCATGTCTAAAACAGATACAATGGCCTGCACACTGGGGCTGCAAGATTCATCTAAATCTAAAAACTGCAGTTTAAATGGAGGCTATTAGCAAATCGCAAATGCTGCAATTTTGGACGCATCATCATTTCTACTACAAATGACAAAATATTCTCATTCTTAAGGCGAGAAACTGCAGCTGAATCGGAAAAAATATAAAATTTAGAGACCTCAGTTTGAAACTTTTTCTGCAGTTTAATTACATACATGCACAGAAAAAAACTGCCAAAACTGACAATTTTTGGGACATTCAAAACAGAAACAGGTTAGAATTTGTTGCTTGTTGATGCATTTGAGTAAACTACATCTGACTGAAATTTGTCTCATTTATAGAGTTTAGACTTGAATAAAGCAGACCTGGAATTAGATATAAACCCAAGTCTGTACATTCTTGTTAAGTACAAGATTGAAAAGTTAAGAAATGATCTTTATGTCCCTATGGGGGCTATAGAGGCAAGTGGATTCAATGAAATATTAAAACGTTTCAGTGCAGAGGGGACACTTTTGTTGTTCCACATTAAAGCTTGTATGTTAAAAGACCAAACTGACCAAACAACTATAAACTGAAAAAAAAAAAAAAGTTTTACCCATAGTGTCTCCCTTAATAAAAACTGCCAACCCTGTAGTTTAGATCTGTACAAACAGGTCCTGAAATGTGATTCTGTTATTAGTTTGTCAGTTAATATTTCAGTCTTTTGTCAATTCTTAAACAGAATCCTGTTATTAAAACATTAATCACAAATCTAATCACGGCGCTTGTCAGAAAAATCGTAGTTAGATATTTTTCCCAAATGGTTCAGCCCCACCGCACACACCCACATATCTCTGCTCAATTCTTATGTTTGGAAGACGTTTTCCAATAGTGCCATTATAGTGCCCCATAAAGATCGACTCTGCCTCAAATTACTCCTGTACGCCGTTGAACTTGGCCAGATCCTAATTTGTATGTTTTGCAGTTCTCATTTGCCACCGCATTGATTGCTTGACCTGTTGGTAATAACAACAGACTGAAGCAGAAGTGATTAGACTGGTCAATATGAACTTACAGCACTGAGTTTTCGCACAACCTCTTCTGATTTCTGGGGTAGAAAAAGTAACATTTCCTGATAGCTTTTGTTGTTGAGTGAACTGAACTGCTACTGACCCATAGGAACAATGGTGAGCCACATTTGCCAACCTGTCCATGTAGGCCAGAACGGCTCCTGAGAGAAAGAGCATTTGTGTGAAAGTGGATGGAACTATTCAGAGAGTGGCCCTTAAAATACCCAACAATGGAACAAGTATTCAAAAGAAAGTAGGTCTGTTTTTCATCTTTCATTCTTCACTCCTCTAAATCTAATTGTAAAGTTTCACCATGACTCCCCAAACCCCAAATCTCACGTGGAGTAGCTATTGCTGATAAAGTGTGTGTTGTTAAAAGGGCTGTACTTGTTTTTTTCATGTACTAAAGTAAAATCAGTTTTGCCTCAGTACAGATACATTAAAAACGCAGCTCTAAAGATGAAAGCCTTGTACTTGTGGTATGTAGTAGTATTTTTATAGGGCCCATATTACGCTGTTTTATGATCTATGTTATTAATGTTGTTTCCCCATCAAAAACATACCTGGAGTTGTGTTTTGTTTCATTCACACATGTTTAACACAGAAACCCTGCATATTTAGACATATTAAGTTCTTCTATCAAACAGAAAACACTCTGTTCCACCTTGTGATGTCATGCGGTAATACAGGAAGTGCTCCACTGTGTTTTTAATATAATACCTTGAGAGAATTTATTTTTGAGAATTTCATCCCTGGAGTTGCCAATCTATACTGAACAAAATGTAAAATGTACCTGTTAACATGAAAACTACCACTTAATGACATCACAAGGAGGAACAGAGCATTTTGAGCTTTGGAGATGTACCAGATTAATAATAAACATGTGTTGAATGAAAGAAAACACAACTCCAGGTATATTTTTGAGGCGGTAACAACATTATAACATGGATTAAAGCTCACAAGAGTCGTTTTTGCGTTTTAATCGTCAAGTAGTTAAGAAGTAGTCTCTAAAAGTTGTGAAATGTGCTTATAAACTCATTGTGGTGAGTAATTAAGTCTATGCTACATGTATCCGCTTTCACTTTTCCATCTTTATGAGTGTTTTTTATGTCAAGCACAATAACCCGATGTTTTATTTCATTTTGAGTTTGCCACACATCCCCATCTTCATTGTACAGCTCGGTGATCAAAAAACAACATACACGCGAGACACCACAAAGTATTTGACAAGAAATGCTGGTGCCCTTCTCATGTGGGACAGGAACAAAGGGGCTTGTGGGTAATGGGGGCGTGTGAGATGATGGCTGTGTTTACAAGTGCCGGGTTCTGGCCGGTCGACCCGGGTTCAAACAGCGGTCACTGGTTCTGGGGTCCGCAGGTCTCCAGTCCAGTTTGAAAGAGAGCCATGAAGCAGAATTAAAGTGATCTACCTCCGGACTCGGTACAGGAGGACTGTGGGGGGCTGTGCAGAGAGGAGGTGAGAGAAAGAGGGGGAGGAGAAAGAGGGAGAGAAAGAGAGTGGGGGAAAGAGAGAGAGGTGAGAGAGGAAGAGAGAGAAGGGAGAGAAATAAACAAGAGTGAGAGTTGAGAAAGATGGGGAGAGGTGAGAGAGAGATAGAGGTGAGAGAGGAAACGAGAGAGAGAGAGGGAGAGATAGAGAAGGGTGAGAGAAAGAACAGAGAAATGGTGAGGAGAGAGAGAAGGCGTGAAAGAGTATGAGGGCTGAGAGAGAGGGGAAGAGGTGCGACAGAGAGAGGTGAAAGAGGGAGAGAGAGGTGAGTGAGCTAAGAGAAAAATGGAGAGGAGTGAGAGAAAGAGTGAAAGAGAGTGAGGGCTGAGAGAGAGGGGGAAAGGTGAGCGAGAGAGATAGAGGTAAGAGAAGGAATGAGGGAGAGAGGGGAGAAAGAGAGAAAGGGGGATGAGACAGAAATGGGGAGGAGAGAGAGAAAGAATGAAAGAGAGTGAGGGACATGGAGATAGAGAGGTGAGAGAGGGGTGAGAGAGAGGTGAGAGCGAGAAGTGAGAGAGCGAAGAGAGAAATGGGGAGGAAAGAGAGAAAGCATAAAAAAGAGTGAGGGGTGAGAGAGAAAGAAATGTAGGAGGGAGTGAGATGAAAATAAGATGATGAGAGAAAGAAAGAGAAGAGAAGAGAGAAAGAGCAAGAGACATCAGAGAGGTAGGGAAGAAAGAGGGAGCAAGAAGAAGATAATTGGGGAGAGAGGAGAGAGACGGGAGAGGGAGTTGTGGAGGAGTTGGGGGAGAGGCATAAGAGATGAGTGAGAGAAGAAGAAGAGGTACACAGAGAGAGAGAGAGAGAGAGAGAGAGAGAGGAATGGAAGAGGGGGTGGGGAGTGGAGGGCAGGAGGTTGAGGTTTAGCTGAATGATGTGTAATGAGTGTGTTTGGCTGTCTGAGCTACTTTGAAATGTGCCTAAATAGCCCACCTTCTGTGAGGCTGGACCGCGGCTCGAGGCCACTGAGGCCCTGTCAGAGTGAACAGGAAGAGCGCTCTGCTTTAGAGGAATGTGTGAGGAAAGCTTCAACAAAGATGTGCTTTTTCCTGTAAATCAAAGTCGCCTTTTTGATCTTGAAACGCGTGAGATAATCTTATTAATGCTAGAGATTGTTTAGTTGAAACATAGATGCAAAAAAAGTGTCTGCATGCATTCCTAAAAGTGGTGAGATTTTAATCCCTTTTCTAATGACGTACCCTGCTTGTCACCTTGGAGATTTCTCTGCTTAGAATGTTCCACAGTAAGGCGTTAAAGGTCCTATATTGCAAAAAATTGATTCTTGTAAACTTTAAATCATGTTATAATGTTGTTACCTTATAAAAAAAAACATACCCGGAGTGGTGTTTTTTTGTTCATTCACACATGTTTGAGTAACCCTCTGTGTTACAGCCCCTTATGCTCTTTCCCTTTTTGTATCTGTCCTATGTTGTGTGTGTGATTGAATCTGTCCCCTTTCCCCATGAAATCCTCACTGTGTGGGCCCTCGCCGGTGATCGGGGGGCTGCTTTTCTGCCTGGCCAATCCTGTTGTTCACCTGCAGCCGCCTCCCCTATTTAAGGAGTTTCAATACACCTGCATGGGGCTACTGGTCTTTGAGGCCACTGTGACATTTTTTTTGGGTCTCATTTAGTCACTTAAGTGTGTGGAGTTTAAAAACACAGTGGAGAACTTCCTGTATTACCACATGACATCACAAGTTGGATCAAGGTGTTTTCTGTTTGAGAGAAAATATACAGGATTTATGTGTTAAACATGTATGAATTAAACAAAACACAACTCCAGGTGTCTTTGTGATGAGGAAACAACATAACATAGATCAGAAAATAATGTAATATGTGTAATAATAATATTAAACATAATTATCTATGTATCGTATTTAATTATAAGTGTTTTTATTGCTCAGAAATACCTTGATCTTGCTTGCATTTACGCCGAACTAGATTATAAGAGAGGTATACATTCAATAAGTTGTTCTAATTTTCAATATTTTGTGTTTTGTAAATTACAAACATTACATTGGCTTTACTTAGACTTAGACAAAGAGTATTGATTCTTGAGGCAAAGGACTCGGATCCAAACGGCTTTAGCACAGAAGTACATCACTAAAGGGAGCAGAGGTAAAGTGTGATGTCAGCATGAATCCTGCGTTGAACTGCAGATATAATTGCGATGTTATTTATAGCAGTGTAAGTGAACCTGACAGTCAGTCGTCCTGCCGGCTCGGTCTTATATTGGCTCAGTGTAGACGCTTTGTCTGACCACACTCGCTGACCAAATAGTGGATCAGTCCATCTATAGTCAATCTACCTATCTATATCGTAATAGCACGGATAGCGACCATAGAGGTTTCAATGAGGAACAGAGCAGACCCAAGTGCACTTATTATCAACCAAAAAAAGATTATTTACAGAGAATAACAGCGACAAATTTAACCACATAAATAACATAGTAGTAACCACCTGTACACACAGCACCTTTACTGAGCAGACTTTTGTAGAGCTCTTGCCCATGATTGGCACTCTAGCTAAGTTAAGTACCAGCAAGTTGAACTGTACTTTTAAAAGTTAGCCATTGGCAAAGACAATGTTAACATTTATTCAACCAATTGTGTTACAAAAATAGAGCTCTATATTAATTTATCAGTGTTAAATGTGGAAAACTGAATTAATACAAGAAGCTAAAATATTTGGACACCCCTCTTTCTCAGCACACAGTTGTCTGCCCTGGAAACCTCTTAAGGTGCTCCAGCTGCCTGGGCTCTTTTTTGGCCAAAACACTTAAGATGGCAGACAACACAGGTAAGTAAAAGTAAAGTACAGTAAAACTGTAAGTAAAACTGTTCCAGGATTTAAACTGAAACGCTGATTCCCTGTGTTCAGTCCTGACTCTGGGCACCAGCAGGAGGCCGGTCCCTGAAGTCCTCTGAATGTGAAATGGTTCATATGGCACTAACATGTGGGAGATGTTCTTTGGTGCTGGTCCCATGGAGAGACTTGTTCACAAGCAGAGCCACTTTAAAGTCTATTCTCTGAGCCACAGGAGCCAGTGCAGAGACACAAGACTTATGTGCACATACTGTACTTGGCAGAAAATGAAAATTGGGGTTTCATAAAGTGCAAATAGTGAACTTTATATAAATAAATGTTGTTTTAATCTGTATTGCAATCACCTGTGGCTTAAGTTATGCTACATAACTTGCTTCATGAAATATTGAGTAATTTCAAGATGTCTGTGTAATCCCTCAGTCATCTAGGTCTGATCCATAGTAAAAGCCAAAGTTAAATCTGTCAAGTGGACAAAACGTTGTAGGAGTAAGGACGTTTCGCTGCTCCTTCTTTCGCTAACGTTTCGTTAGCTCCTCCCTTCAGAAAGATATAAGGCAGCACCAGTAATCTGACCAGAACTGAAGAAGCAGCTAGGATGAGCAGTGAAACGTCTTCACTCCTACAACGTTGCTATGAGTAATTTCAAGATGATTTAGCTTGGAATGAGTAAAAATCTGTCAATGCAGTATGGTATTTTGGAACTTTTGAAAATTGGAAACCATAATGGAACAACTCATGAACATGTTACAAGTAAATATGGTCTATTAAACATCAGAAATATATTCAAGTAAGGGTTCTGCATTTGGGTTTGGGTGAGTAAAAACCCTGTATTACCTAAACATGTACAGACATGTTTGCTTGTCTCTCATGTTGAAAACAGAATGCTCAGCTCCTTTGCAGTCTTTGGAAAACTCCTTGAAATATGGCAAAATAGCACATGACTCCACATCTGTTTAATTCAGAGTTGAATTCAAAGAAAAGCGTCCGAGTGAAGAATCGGTTTCTGTAAAAGTGTCTAATGAGGAAATGTGGCGTTTTTCAGTGTTGTAGATGTTCATTAAACATGCTTTGAGCCAGTCTAGAGCAGCTTGTCTACACCATATGGTCCCTACAGCTTCACCTCCTCTCGCTTCTGTCTCAGGAGAAGAGGACTCCATTTGCACAATATTTTAGTTTGAGCTATCGTCGTGGAACAAGACGACTATTTTTACTATCCCCGGAAGAGCGAACAAAAGGAACAGGATCCGGCTTTTGGAGAATTACTGATACATTTATACATTTTCCTAGATGTTCTCTCTTCATTGTTATACTAAGAACCAAGAGGGACAGTGTGATGTAATGATGTTACAAGAGCACTTTTATTTCAAAGTACTTCAAATATACATTAGGCTACATGGATTATTAAGTATTCAAGTACACTTATGTAATATACAAACAAACAAAGTATTGTTCAAATTGGCCATACTATTTAGCTACTCCAGTGGTGTAACGTAACAAAGTAAAAGTAGTAAAGTATACAGTTAAATGTACATTTTAGGTATCTATACTTCACTTTAACCTTTTTAGTGTTTACTTTTTACTTTTACTTTACTATATTTGTACTTCCTACTATACTACTTTCTGAACAGGACTCAAAAATAAAAGTATTTTATGCTGCTGCTCGGGTCCTGACTAGAACCAGGAAGTACGAGCACATAAGTTCTGTGTCTCTGCACTGACTCCTGTGGCTCAGAGAATAGACTTTAAAGTATTTCTGCTTGTGTACAAGTCTCTCCATGACCTAGCACCAAAGTACATCGCCAACATGTTAGTGCCATATGAACAATCTCTCTGAGGACCTCAGGGACCGGCCTCCTGCTGGTGCCCAGAGTCAGGACTAAACATGGGGAATCAGCGTTTCAGTTTTATGCAGCTAAAACCTGGAACAGTCTTCCTGAAGATGTGAGACAGGCTTTTACTTTGACAATGTTTAAATCCAGGCTCAAAATGGTTCTGTTTAACTGTGCACTTTTCTCTTTTAATGTTCCTTTTATGATGATTATTTATCTTTTAATTTGTTTGTACTGTGATTTGATTGTCTGTTATTCTTTAAAGCACTTTGAATTACTTTGAGTACGAACTGTGCTCAACAAATAAACTTCTCTTGCCAATTTTTCATCCTAATTTGAGACCTCCTGAAAAGGCTGAAGGGTTCATAATTTGAGCAAAAAAACCCAAACAATTATTCAGTTGTTTCTGACCAAAATTCAGCACAAGTCTGTATCAAAATCACTACATTTGAAGCTTTATTAGATCTCAAAATCCACATATAATACCTTTACTTTGTACTTTTAAAGTAAGTTTTTAAACTGGTATTTTAATACTTTTTCTTAAGTAAATGTTTTTCACTATCTTTTCTGTTGTTGTGTCCTTAGGCAAGACACTTCACCCACATTGCCTAGTATGAAAGTGGTGTGTGTGCGTGAATGATAGGTGGTGGTCGGAGGGGCCGATGGTGCAGATTGGCAGCCTCGCTTCTGTCAGTCTGCCCCAGGGCAGCTGTGGCTACAGTAGTAGCTTACCATCACCAAGTGTGGAAATGAATGAATAATGACTATAGTGTAGCGCTTTGAGAGGCTTTGACAAGCCTGTAAAGCACATTACAAGTGTAAGCCATTATTATTATTATTATTACTATTTCTATTACTATTACTTCTATATTGGATTTATACAGTACATTTTAAGACACCAAAGCACTTTACATTGAATTCTAGTTGCCCATCAGCCCACTGACTACCACCACTCACTCTGTATAAAGAGTGATATACTGCTTCCACTACTTTACTGTAATATGTCTTTTTTATATACTGCCTATAGTCGTTAATTGGTTGCATAGTAGTCAGGCAAATTGCAAATGTCTTTCAGTAAAACAAATTGTAAAGATTTACTTTGTGTAAGTCTTACAAGATTACTAACATATCTGTGTGTTAGAGCAGTCTGCATTGATGATAAAGTTGGACAGTATGAGGAAAGTGTGTAGCCTGCAGCCCCTCACATGAGTAGGCTCTGTGGCCGGGCCGGGGGCAGCTCAGTCAGCCGTGCTCTGTAACTGGGATAATTAGTTTTGGAAAGGAATATCAACTGATATAATTGAGCATTCTCTGCTAATGAAGATCCTCTGTGTTGTCACTGGCGAGGCGCTAATTGACACAGAGTGATGGATGAGTGTGCGTGTGTGTGTTTGTGTGTGTGCGAGAGAGGGGTTGAGCTGTACAGGATATTATTATAGAGGAGGTGTTACCCAAACTGGCGACTACAGCAGTTTGAGGCTTTGCTGAGCCCTATTACACAGGCTTTATTTAGATCAGAAACTTGCCTTTTACCTGCAAAGTGATGGTGAAAATATACTGAAGTTTTAAGTTTACATATAATTAACTATGTGTGCTGTGTTTCGTTGTAGACAGAATAGCTTGCTTTGGTTGAACAATTTCGTTGGTTACTCACATTTGTTTCAAAGTTCCTTTTCCAAACTTTTAATTATTTTACTCCACATGTAATTAAAAAGCAATTCCTTCTTTAATCCCAGTTAGAGCTAAACTATGCTAATGGAATGAAAATAGAAACAAGAAAGAAACAAGACGATTACAGAGCCTCATGGACATATCTTGCAATGGGAAAGATATATTCAAATCAATTTTAATCTATCTTTATATGTCACAGCAATCAATCCTATGGGCCCCTACATCTAAACCATTCAGTGCCACTGTGGCAACCTGTCAGGAGCAGTGGGCCCTGCAGTGCCAAATCCAGGGACCCGGGGATCTTGAGCTGGCTTCCCCAAGACTGCCTTAGCTGGAGGATTTTACCTGTTTTGGGTTTAATAAACTTAGGGATATACTCTAAGTCCTATCAAAATGAAGATAAGTTTAGTGATCTTATGAGTTTGGGAGAATATCTCACGCAGGCCTTCTCATTTATGCGTCCCTCCCTCTCTTTATTTCTACTTCTCATTCAGTGCATCTTTCAGGCAAGAAGGTCGTACAAACCTCGAGACCCAATCGCCTCCTCTGAAGTCTTTGAATATTACTTTAGCACCCAGGATCATTGCCTTAATGCATTATAAAGTAATTTATACTGTATTCTGAAGCTGTGGTGCTGTGGTGAATTATACAAAATCACAAAAAAAAAAAAACATTTCCGTATCCAAACAATTATTGGTTCATTCACTTGCTACACTTTGGATTTCCATTGCAGTGCTGTGATATGAAGACAGAGAGCACATGACAGATTGTTCAGGTTGTTGGGGCAGAGGGGGAGCATGTGGTGGGGGGTCTACACAGGGGTTGCACAGGTCGCGTTGGGAGGTTTAATCTGAATGAAACCCAGGGTTGAGGATTTGTGGTGGGCAAAGCCTCGAGGAGGGGTCACTGTGAAATCAGTTGAGGGAATAATAGGAAAGCAAATTGGTTTTGACAAGTTTGCGGAGCTGGAAGTAATGCAGTCCTTTTAAAGAGGAGATGAAGGAATATCCAGCAAAACTATGAGATAATCAGGGCTACCATTCAGGAGCAAGACCAATGACCTAGAGCAGAAGGTGACACAACCAGAGACCATCTGTAGGGGGCGCTTTGGGAAAACTAATTGTGAACTTTAAATTTTGACAGCTGAAGTTGGCAAGAATGAGGGAGATAGCGGGAATTTAGGCTTTCCATGGTACAGAGAGCATGGATTTGAAGAACGATGTTGCTCTTGTATGTTTATATTGTTTACAAGAAGTACTTTAATTGGGAAAAATTGATAAAATGTGTAAAATCTGGCCCTAAGGCACAGCTATGGCTACTATTACCTATGAGTTGTCACCTTTACTCAAACATAATTAGTTGATGCAAGAAATAAATATCTTATCCATGTGATCCATAATACTCAAATGGGAACTCAGGGTACGGCTCCAGTGAGAGTCAACAAGTAGAATGTCCAAATAGTGTAGAGGAGGTTTGGACATGGTTTGATGTATTGATAGCAAAAACAGAAAACAGTATATAGATGACTACCTCTTAAACCTTCTCTACATTAAACCACTCCTAGACAAATGAGGGATTATACCGCAAAATCCAATTAGGGTAATGCCCAAAAATACAGCTGGAAGGACAAACAAACCTAAAACACACTGTAAATACTAGAGAAACTGAATCTCTTGAACTCTTTCACCCACCGCTTATTTCCAGAGAGTTTGAAGTATAGATGCTAGGTGTAACGTAAAGGTGTCCAGTAAAGTAGGCCTATCTCTCAATGACTCTTGTCTTTGTTATCCAGGGGTGTCCAAATGTTTTCCACTGAGGGCCCCCTATGGACACATATTTAAAGAGGAGGACCACAGGTCAGAGGTCAGTACAGTGGCTCATATGTGTGTATTTTACATTATGCTAATAGAGCCCTTGTATCTTCATTTAATAAGAGCATATTATTTAAATCTGCAGTAATAAAGTGGTGTCTATGATGATTTTGGTCATATTTTTTACACCCCTGGTTCTTTAATGCATCAGTCATCCAGGTGGGATCCATTAAAAGGGAAAAATTAAGGAAATGGTCATTTTTTTGTTTGTCTAACAACTGATAACTGAGCTAATAGGAAGTAGGTCTAGACTTTGCCTGAATAACCATTGAAATAAGGTATTCTAAAAGTCAGTCACATGAAAGACAGCCTTTATTAACAACCTTAGCTCACATTGAGGTCTTGTTGACAAATATAAAGCATTCAAACATGAAGACTGGCACGTTAATAATGCTTTAGTATAAAGTTATGAATGAGTCAGACGGTCGCTGGGAGCCAGGCAGGAGCAGGGCGGACACACTGATCCTTGGTGTATCCAACAGCAGACAGCCTGACGCACGGCACCCGCACAAGGTGTTTATGCACAAACAGGATTAACAGAGGAGGCCTGGCAAACGAGCTGATGGCAAACACCGCTCCGGACTGCACAGACTAACGCACAAATGATTTCACACTCATTTCTGATTCATACAGGAGACTTCATGGAGACACTGTGGCTCTATATGCTGGGGCCTGATGAATAAATAAGTGCGAGACTCTAGCTCCTCTGACTTTGAAATGAGAAATTAAGGTTAAGGTGCTTTTCCTGTACTGAGAAATGACCCATTCTTTTATGCCGAAACCTGACAAGAGTATAGGATCTTGTTAGGGAGTACTAAAGCTGCAGTCTTAGGTAAATGGAATGAGATTGGTGTCTTCATCGACATCTGCTTTGGATTAAAACACAGAATATTGAGCATTGTTTGTGCCTAGCCAATTTCCATTTTAAAGTTGAAAGCAAAACCTCAACACAATTACATTTCTGGACTTGTTATTAAGTTAAAAAGTCCTGGTGGAACACATGTAAAAAGGCAATAAAACTTTAATCAAATCATGTTTTATTGTACTGTTGCTGTATGTATTTATATTGATGTCCCTCAGAATTAAAATATTCCAATTATGTGTCTGATCATTATAAGATGAATGAAACATGTGAATATAAATAATTAAAAGGAAATATCCCTTTAAGATGTTTGTTAGAGCCATATGAACCATCTCTCTGAGGACCTGAGGCACCAGGCTCCTTCTGGTGCCCAGAGTCAGGACTAAACATGGGGAATCAGCGTTTCAGTTTTATGCAGCTAAAACCTGGAACAGTCTTCCTGAAGATGTGAGACAGGCTTTTACTTTGACAATGTTTAAATCCAGGCTCAAAACGGTTCTGGTTAGCTGTGCATATGACTGAAGGGTTTTTATTCTGCACTCTTCTCTCTTATGTTGATTATTAGTCCCGAGCCCATACATGGCGTAGGGCCTAATGAGTGCATGGGCAAAGTTGCAGACTGTCTTCACGAAGTTGTGCGCTTTTACAACTTCGTGGCCCCGTCGCACCATGCACAGACTCCTGTATCCTAGCAACATGCATATTTGTTCTTGCTAGCATGTCCATTGACATTGACTCGCCCATGGACTCAATGTTGACGCAGGCAGCGCGAAGCTCCTGACACACTCCTGACATCAAGCCCTATCCAAGCCCCCATGCCGCAGGCATGGGCCATATTTGTCACTGCTAAAATGAATGGAAGTCAATGGGAGGTCAATGGCGGACCCCGACGTCATGGCGTTTAACTCAAAAAGCGTGGGAGGAAATTGACATACCGGACGACCAAATTAAGAAGACCAAAAAAAGCGTGCGCAAAATCCTAAAAAATGTAATGAGGGAATTTACAAGGAAATATGGCTCATCCGACGGTATGCTACTGAGCGCGTAGGATGTCGAAGACCGTAGTTTCTGCTACAGAGTTGTGGAGTTGCTGAAAAATTATATCCAGATCAAGAGAAACAAGAACCGCTCTCTGCCAGTTAGATTTTTCAGACTTCTGTGCAGGCCCTTCTGTGCAGGCCCTTCTGCTGGACGGGGGCTTAATCTTCGTACGTGAGGGGGATTCCTCACATATGAAAATTAAGCCCCCGTCCAACGCTACTAGCAACTATAATAATAACTATATTATTATTATTAGTTCTTGCTGGGTTTCTTCTTCTTATTCTTTTTCTTCCGGCCCAACGATCGCCCAACAATCGCGTTTTTAACCCCCTGAACATACACAAAAAGTCCCACATATAGGTATGGCTCGACGGCGCCACCTAGAAAATTTCTAATTTTCTGATGAATTGGTTGACATGCATATTTCGCCCTAGCTCTATGAAATTCGCACCACTGATAGAGCTCATGGAGACAAGCAAAAAAGCCAATCATAAGTCGGCCATATTGGATCGAAAATTCGCTACTTTTTTCGCTGCGTGTTTTCAAAACGTATCTAGTCCCAGGTTTTTGGTCCAAATGAGCTCAGATTTCACATCTAGACACATGGGTTTTCATAAAACATTCACGTTTTCTTCAAATTCCACATGGTTCGCCCGTACGCTGTTGCCGAAAAACACCTTTGTTTCCTGTTATTTCGATCACGATTAGGGGCATTGCTCTACAGAGCTCATATTCACATCACATATGCGAGATTGGGGCATGAATGGAATGCAATATTAATTTTAATCAAAATGAACACTACAGCGCCCCCTGCCATAGAGGTGAAATGCCAACATTATCGGATTCCTACGAAATTCGGGGAATAAATTGGGTGCATGACAGCAACCAAAAAATGATATGACAGACATGGGTCATTTCTCACAGTTGGCCACCAGGGGCGCAAAGACTCAAGAAAAAATAAATTAAATTAAAAATGTCTGACACGCTCAGACATTGATCTACACAGCTCAAATTCACATCACAGATGTGACATCAAGGCCTTAATAGAATGCACTAGTTATTGTAATCAAAATTAACACTATAGCACCCCCTACCATAGAGGTGACATGTAAACATTATCCAATTCCTATGAAATTTGGGGAATCAATTGGTGGCATGAGAAGAACCAAAAAATTACATTATGGGTCATTTTCCATGGTTGGCCACCAGGGGTGCAAAGACCCCCCAAAAAAATCATTGAAAAATGTCTGACACACACAGGTAGTGCCAGAGAGAGCTCAAAATGTTACCATGGGTGCAGAATCCAAACAGGAACAAAACTTAAAAAGCACATGGCCACTAAACACAATAGTGCCCGCTACAATACACTTAAAAGACACAACATTGTCCGATTGCCAAGAAACTTGGGGAGATAATTGGGGGCCTCAAAAGGGGCAAAAAAGTCAATTACACCATACCTGTATTATTCAGGTTATTAGGTTGCTGGTTCAATGCCATAGACCACCATTATAATTCGATGACCAATAATCATCCATGTTTTGTGCGATGGCCACACATATATAGAAACTGTGTGAAGAGGGGTGGACCGGGGGGTGGTCGGGCGGGGGGAATGCTGCATGGGGGGGCATGGCTGGCCTTGGGCAGTCGCGTGGGAAGGCTGTCGCGCGGGGGCGAGGGCCATCATCGCCGCTTGCGGCTTTAATTTACGTTTTGATTTGTTGTATTGCGATTTTAATGCCTTTCTTATTCTGTAAAGCTCTTTGAATTACTTTGTGTACAAACTATGCTATACAAATAAACTTGTCTTGCCTTGCCTTTCCTTAAAGAAAAAACAGCCTTTACGGATACCCTCTTATTCATAGTGAGCACATGCTAACTCAGAAAGACACCAGTAATTGGTCCAGTAACCAGGCCTTTCGTACTGAGCAGAGAGAGAACCATTACCACTGTGCCAAAATCTGCCCCTTTACCCAGCTAGACAAAAAGACATGAGGTGATGTGGGACTCAAATTGAAATCCCCAGTGGTGTCAACAGAGAAGCAAAAGGCAGAGATAAAGTCAGATATTGGCTGTGCGCCTGCTGAACCTGCATCTCTTTTCCATCAGATAATGTCAGGAAAAGAAAACTGCACACGGTTCTGACAGGACGCTGCCTCCAACGTTCAACTTCTCAAGAGCCGGTCTCACAATGCAATTTACCTCTGCTGTCAGCGCTGACAATTTGTGAATATGAGTAAAACAATGGTAGCTTTATCTTTCCACACGGCTGCTATCATAAAAATACCTCAGAGCAGAGGCAAAACCCTGCTCATAAAAAGAGATGGAAATAACACTGTTTTAGAGGCAGTATGGTTGGAATCTTTCTAAAGAATATGAGGGCCAATTAGTTACAGGGCTGACAGGCATTCAACATATTCACTTGCATTCAATCCTACAGAAATATACACGATATACAACCAAACACTATGGTCTCACAAAATGGTCTAACAGCGATGATGGCTGTTTTACTGTTCAAAAGATACACACTGCACTACACTGTAAATCCATGGTACCTTAGCAAGTATGTTTTTTTTGTTTTCAGCTTACTCTTTTTTCTTAGGTGCTGTCAAACCAGTGGATTAGAAGATTTTTACCCCAGATTCCCTTCCTATTCAATGTAGGGCTTACATGTAACTATTAAAAATATTTGTCTTCATACTGTCATATAAACATCAGCACAATAAACCTCACTGAATACGAGTGGTAGAAGGTAATGAAGTACAAGTACTTTTCACATGATTTTAGGGGTTATTTTTACCATGTTTGTGGAAACATCCTGACTCAAGATTTTGAGTTCAAGCTTCGGCTTTGAGCAAACAAAAATAAATCCACAAAATTCATAAGAAAAATTGAGACATTAATTCGTATTGTTACTGTGGACCAAAGTTTGTAACATTTTTAATCAGTATAACCACATTTACACTCACATACTTTTCATTTTTACTCTTTAAGTACATTTTTAAACAGGTACTTAAGTAGTTTTACTAATGTAATTTTTTTTCTTGTGATACTTTTACTTTTGCTTTTGTAACTTTTGCCTCTGTATCTGTAGTTTTACTTTACAAAATTGAGTACTTCAGCCACCACTGTTGAATACATGCCATATCCCTTTTCACAAGGGTGAATTACTTTTTCACTGAGCAAAAAGGACAACATCATCCTTATTGATGAACTGAGTCACAGGGCCTAAGGAAAAAGCTGAGATAAGAGGACAAAATGTGTCATAAAGGGGCATTCACAGGGCATACCCGTGAGCATGAAATGGGGGTGAAGAGTGGGGAGTGACATTCAGCCAACAACAATGTAAAAATCTGAACTATTCTGAATTTGATTGTGACATGGTTTTCCTTGGGCTAAATGATTGACCTAAATAAGACACTTTGGTGGAAACATCACTGCCAAAAAACTGCCTGCTCTTGACTTTAACTTAAATATTTTGCTTCTCTGTTGTTTTCCCAGTGACTCCATATCTCTTCACATTAGTGCATCGCGCCGCAAAGTAGCTCCGGGAATCAGCGCTCCGGTCAACTGTGGCAGGAGTAAGATGTAGGAAAAGAAAAGAAGAAAGTATTCACTGCTCCCTGCTCTGCCCCTGTCAGACATCAGCTCCTCTCCCTTGTTCTTGTTTTCACAGGGCTTAATCCAGGCTGCTCTGACGCCAAATGGTCACAGGTTTTGACAGCAGAGTGTAATGACCTAAGCTGTTCTCGGCATGGGGCAAGAGGGGAGAGGGAAGCGTCTGGGGAGTGGGAGGGAGGGGTCCAGGAATGTTTAATGAGTAGAAGTTACATGGCTGTTTTATTTACAAGGAGCGAGGTAGTTACGCATTCTGGCCTATAGGGGGGTAGAGGGTACAATGGAGTTGTGGTAAGACCAGGGGAAGAATATGAACAGTTTGAGGTAAACTGCAAAATATCATTCACTAAAGAAAAGTATTTATCTTGAGTTAAAATAATTGCAGTAATAACAAAATCTCCCCTGACTGTTGAATCTACCAATCATAGGAATATGTGCCAAATTACAGTGCAACTAGCTAGCGAAAAAGAAAAGATAGATACATATTCATATAGTTATGGGTAATTGACTAACGGGTCATATTTGTTCAAGTTAAACCATAGACCATATATATAAATGGACATAGCTAACGTATTAACCCGCTCTACATGATCCTGGTGTTTTTATTTCGCTATTGTGTCCATAAATCAAGATATGGACATTAATAACAGACAAATCAGGCACCTTCTTTTCCCAAGGTCGTTCCCTCTGCGTTAGCAACAGGTTTGATTAACAGCATTGCTAAACGCCTGCACCACTGGTTTAGCAGGAAGCGGGCGTTACCTTCAATGGTCTTGTTCCAGATCGCCTCTTTGGTGATTTGCCTTGATGAGCTTCATTTGACTGGAGCCGAACGTTATGGGTGACATCACACTCACTTAGTCCACTTCTTTACACAGTCTTTGAGTTAGAGGCACTATGTAACTTTTTTGTTGGGGGTTCATCATGTTCTTTTTCATTGCTTGGCTTGAAATGTTTCAGTTTTAACATGTCTATCTTGCATAATTGAATTGTGGTGTTTTTTTTTTGTGGTGTCAAAAATGCCTTTTTAGTGAGGGTTGAGTCACCTCTACACAGATCAGACCTGTAACTTGGCCTGGTTGCTGGTTGCTCTGCTTGTTTCTATGGAGATAGATATGTCTAATCCCTACTGTTGTACATTCCAGGCAAAGTAATAACATTTCCATGACGTAGGCAGCAGAACCTCAACCAAAACAGTTATATAGTGCACCTTTCATTATCTTTAAAAACTGAGGAAATTGCATACATATATTTATTTAAAAAAACATTTAACCCACAAGTTCTGCCCAGAAGTCTGAAAACATAACTGAGAAAGCACACATATCAGATTGCTTCTCTCACTCAGAGCTCTCCTCAACTACAATACCCGGAAATGTTATTATGGATCTTTAATTATATCAGAGAATTACAGCTGCTCAGGGGAAAATTGGACTGGAAAATTCCTCCACCAACCCATTCGACTGTATTAAAACTTTTAAGGCTTTCCTGACAGTTAAATATATATAAAATAACTCAATAAAAACATTATGATAGGAATACTTAGCCAGCAAAAACTTCAAAAAACTGCAGTTTGAGTGGTCAAAATATGAAAAATCATATATGTGTAATAAAGACCAAATGTTTTAAAGGTACACTGTTTAACTTTTCTAGTATGGGTCTGCCACTTATATGTCTCCATGGAGATGTTGTTGCTTTGCTTGATATGCGTATGACATTAATTGTATCTATCTCCATGGAGACAAGCAGATGACAGCACAAGGCCAAGTAAAAGATCAGATGTGTAAAGACAAGGCTCACAGTACAATTGCATGTTTTTCAATGTATTTTAAGTTAAATGCCATATTAAGGAACATTCTCGGCAAAGCAGCAACATCGCCATGGAGAAAAGCAGGTGCATGTTCTCTAGAAAAGTTACATAGTGCTTCTTTAAAGGTTTATTTCAGAAATATGTAACTAGGTCAAATAGTTTGGCAGTTTGTTTTGATAAAAGGTGTCAGTGATGCGTCACAGTTTGTTGAGTGTGGGGGTAACTGTCAGATCATAATGTTATGCTTATGTGTGTATGATGCTAAGTCACATTGCCTGCAGCTAAAGTTTCCCACAACCAAACTAACTTCACTTTTACCTCTTTAAATTCAGTCCATCTCACTGAAGAGCCTAGTCTGAAGTTCATGTGTGAGCTACAACCTCGAGCTGTGTCTGAAGTCAAGTCTGTGATACATATTTATGGACAAACTTTTGGGGGACTTCAGACAATAAACTTAAAACCAGGTCAGGAAAAATGTTATTTGCTAATGTTTGTAATTTAGATGCAACTAACCATTTCAGTCTGATACTTTTTCTTTATTTTTTACTTGTCAGTCTTCATGTTTGTTTTGACACAAATAGACCATGCATTCCCCTGATTGGTTAATTCACCTGTCAATCATGCCCATCAGAAATAGTGGAGACATACTTGACTGGCTGAGAAATAGTGAGGTAAATAGTAAATGGTAAATGGTCATATTTTATATAGCTCTTTTCTACCTTCAAGGCACTCAAAGCTCTTTAAATCAAGGAACCACTCACCCATTCACAGACACATTCATACACCAATGTACTCAGACAATGAGGGCAAGGCGGGTTAAGTGTCTTCTTCCAAGGACACAACATATTCATCTGTGGGAGCTAGAATCGTACTACCAACCTTTAATTCAGGGTATGTGACCGCTTAATGATAACTCAAACTATAATGTACTTTGTTTACACTAGAATATATGTTAATATGTTGATTTTGTGAGTGGGGCACATGTGTGAACTGACAATCTTTTATTTTATTTAGTTGTTTAATTGTATGATTACTATTAAAATTTACCTATATAATTTTAATCTCATTTCCCTATTGTACAATCCTTATTATTTCTCATCCCTCCACAGGACACTGGCCGTTTCACCTTTATATTATTAAGCCCATATGCAAACGCGGCACTCTCGGGCTTGAATAAAAAGCCCTATTCCCTTTGGGACATGGCTGATATGAGATAGAGAGGAGACGACTTAACCCTGTCCTCCTCATATACCAATCAAGTAGATAAATAAAGGTTTAATTAAGAAATGCTCTGGTCCAGGGGGGTAACGGGGGAGGGGGAAGACACAAAGCCACTTTTGCCACGAGAGGCAATACTTGAGCAGTGTGGACTTAAGCACAATAAAGGGCTATTTGTTATATCACAGTGCCGGAGGCATAGACAGACCAGCAAATTCATAATGAGGAAAAAAACCTATTAAAAAGTGGAAACCATTACTGCGCAGTCATTATGAAAATATAAAAAATAATCAATTCAATTATTTCGCATTTTATCGGCTCCCGGATGAGAGACACACTACGTATAGGTGAGGCATCAAGATTAATTGTGGTGAAAATTAATTTGCAATAGTGATTCACGTAGAACTGAATTACATGGAGTTTTATCAGTGTGAGTCAGAGCGCTGTTTGTTTGTGCTGCTGTCCTCTATCTGCTACTGCGCGAGACACAATCTGCTCCCAGTATGCTATTAATTTGAATGTTTTGAAATGCCGGCATGAAAAACTCATCTCAGTATCGACTGCCAAATAAAGATGAGCCAACCAAATTTTTAGGTTGCATTAAAAAAAATTGCTGTAAGAAGTTAGAAGAGTGACAAGTTTGAAATATGGGACTCATTATTACTGCGAGAGGAAGAAGGAAAATCACATGTACGACAATGAATATAACCACACAAATATTGCATTACAACTTTTTTTTCATATAAAAATACATAAATCTTACTCAAAGAAAGCACTGTTGTTGTTACTACTTTTTAATTTACTACATGGGTGTTTTCTTTTCTGTCAAACCATATGAGGTTGTTACTCCAGACCAAGAAACTGGCTTAAGATCTAAAGGGCTTCCAATGACTGTGGGTTAGATATTGATTCAGAAAATATAGCAATAAAAGATAATATTGAAGCTGTCTTTTATGCCTCTGATACTTCAACCCCAATGTATAATAACACTAATAGCTTACCCATAAAACAAAGGCTGGAAAACACAGGACCAAAAGTAGTATACTTCGGAAAATAGTGTGTTGGTCATAAATGTAATTATTCAGTCCTCTATGGTTCACCACCGTTAATTACCGAGACATGCCTAAGAGATTACTTTCACTTCTAACACAAGCCTAAAATGAAAATATTATGCTTAAAGGGGGTATAATATGTAAAATGGACTTTAATGAGCTTTTAACCTTGTTGTATTTGTGTTCCTGCATCATTAGCTTACTCTCAGTTGCATTTTGACTCATTATTGCATGTTTGGGTAAATGGTCAAATTTTTATATAGTGCTTTTCCACCTTTAAGACACTCAAAGAGCTTTACATCAACGAACCACTCACCCATTCACACACACATTCATACACCAGTGTACACAAACACTGGGGGCAAGGTGAGTTAAGTGTCTTGCCCAAGGACAAAACAACAGCATAAATCTCTGGGAGCTGGAATCATACCGCCAACCTTTGGATCAGTGGACAAATATTCTACCAACTGAGCTACTGTCCCTCATGTTGGGTAATGCTGTATTGACCTTGCCTGACCAACCAGCCCGTTGTACATTCTGTTAGAATCCAGAGGGGTCTGGAATCGGATCATAGACTGTGAAGACCTCTGTCCTAACTTAGGACAGTCCAACCACCGCTGTTAATTTATATCATGTCTCTCAAATACAGAAGATGTCTCCTCTCAGAAATTCTTGTATCATATTGAACAAAATATATAACTTCTTTTACCTGAGATTCTGTAGAAATCTGTTCTGTTTCCTCTGTGTTTGTCCTCTTTTCCTAACGTAAGTCGACATGTTTGTTTTTGTGTCCGTAAAGCAAGATATGAACATTAATAGCAAACAAATCAGATGCCTTCTTTCCCTAAGGTCGCTCCTGCTAGCATTAGCAACACGTTTGGTTGACAAAGTTGCTAAGTGCCTGCTTCCTGCTAAACCTGTAGTGCAGGTGGGCAGGGCCGGCCCAGCCTATAAGTGGACTAAGCAGCTGCTTAGGGCTCCGGGCCCACCAGAAAGGTTTTTTCTGAAAACTAAACGGCGCTCGGGTGTTTATACTAGTCTAAATATCCCTCATAAATGATTAGATGTGTTTTATTTCCAGTAACTATATATGTGCCTACATTTGTTTTTTAATCAGGCAGCAGTGTGGACAGCTACATGTTTACACCGGTGTGAAGGACCCCTCCCCTCGAGGTGCACTCTGTGAGTGCTGAGGCATCAGAGGTGCATTTGAATGGGTGTTTTACAAACTAAACGACTTTAGTTAGTGAAGTTATGTTTATCTAAAATATGAGACAATGTATGAAGGGCCCAGAGGAAGATCGTTTTGGGGACAGAACTTTTCAGAGAGGACTCGAAATATGACACCATTTTACACCATTGGACCTACGGACGTGGACGTGTATACCTGCACACAGGATGTCTATCAGAGCGGTATGAGGACAGCAGGTGAGTCGGTTTATTACACTGGCTGTTTTTGGTTGTGTCTGATCCTTCTGTCTCTAAACATCAGATGATGTGAGTCATGATGTGTGAAGCGTCGCTGCTCCTGTGTCAGATTAACAACGTTGATTATGGCAGAAACCTGTTACATGTGCTGAACGAAAGAACGACCTGTGAACGACTCCTGAATGCGCTGTGAATGCTCATATAGGGACGCACCAATACCACTTTACAAAACCAGTACTTCATTTTGAGTACTCGCTAATACCGAGTAAAGATACCGACACCGGACATAATTTTTACTGGTGTTTGATAGTAAATCTAATTCATTTCGTAGGATTTTTATAATAGGGACAACTTTTTTTTTTTTTAAATCTTAGAATACTTATATTATCTACTGAAATTATTGTAGTTAGGTATAATTCAAATATAGTTCATTTAGATAATCACCTGGCTTTAATATTTACCAGTCCCTCTCCAGACTGCACTCCGCGCTAACTGCTAACACGCTAAATGCTAACACGCTAACTGCTAACGAGCCACTGTTAGCATAACCGCTCTATTCACTAAATTTTTTGTCAATTATAATAACTTGCAATGCAGCACAAGCAAATAATCGCCAGAGCTATTTAGCAATGTTAGCATGCTATTATTGTAAACACGAGCACTGCGCTGATATCTTCTGTGAAGTATAAAAAACTTTAAGAGTCCTAAATATTTGTATATTTCATGTGACAGTCACATATGATTACAGCTGTGCTTAATGTACAGAACAGTGAATGTGCAGCTTTATGTCCAGAGCTGCTCTGTGGAGAGATGAGCTGTGAGCATCAAATAAGAAGCAGCACAGTTACAGTGGTATCGGCTCTTGGTATCAGCAATCCATTTCAGAGTACGAGTACTGGCACCCGATATTGGCATCTGTATTTGAAGTAAGTGTACCTTTGCTTAATTACATCATTTGGCTACTTTATCCAATTCTGCATTTTATGACATAAAGAACTGATAAATGTAAGCCCACTTTAGTCAACTGGAACGCATTAAAATGCACCAGAATTTAAAAATTTCTCTGGCAGACCCTCCTTACTTACATGTTTTTATACTGTTATACTTGTGGCTATTACTGTTATTGCTGAGGCTCTAGAATGTTCAGTCTTTTAACAACTGGTTGTGATGATGTCTTAATGTCAAATATGAATATTTGGCACTGAAGTGGTGGGCCCCCTAGGGCAAATTCATCTTAGGGCTGTCTAAAAGCTAGGGCCCTGTGGGTGGGAAGGAACGTTATCTGCAACAGCCTTCCTCTGGATTGGCTCTTTGGTTGCTATGATACTCACAGTCGGAATACCAAATATGGAACTCGGCTCCAAATTCGTCCCTATAACTGCTGGCCTCAATGAGCTTCATTTGACTTGAGCCGAACACTGTGGGTGACATCACACTCGCTTAGTCTTTATACAGTCTGTGGTTTTTGGCAGAAAGTCAGTGGATCTGTTTCTATGAGTAAACCATTTTCGATCAGTATTGCAGTTTATAAGGAACAAAAGGTAAAACAATGATGTACACATGTTATAGTTCCATATTACATACCCTCCAAAAAGCATACTGTTTGTCTTCTTTAAGTGAAATTATGTTCCATAAAAGTACTTTTTCTTTGCTAAATATTTAAGTGACTGACTTCTAACCTATTTGCTTTTATACACCTACAACATTCAAATGTTCAACAACATTTAGCATTGAAGGTATGAGCTGTGAAGCTGATTTATTTTTACCTCTTCATCTGTGGAGGGTTCACATGGCAACCATCTGATCAGAACTTAATGGCAGAGTAGGCCTACCTCTATAACCTATTATTATATGGTATTTTCTTTAAGTAGAGGCTTTCTGCTCCATTGTGCTGCACGATTATAGCCCAAGACTGTGCCATGATGTGCAATTGAAACGATACAGTTTTTTGTTTTTTTTTGCTTATTTAACTTAAAAGTGCCACTCTAAAAGGAAGTGTTTTGCTGGATGACTGCCGCTTTGCGACTCGGGAATATAGGTGAGAATAACATCCTCTTGCATCATCCCACACATCTGAGCTTCTCACCAATTTCCATCATGATAGCTATTACAAAAACAGATCCTGCAGGAGCCTCTGTGGCAGTCAGGCAAGTTAGACAGCGCGGACATGATCCCAGAAAGTGTTCACGCCTCTCCCTCACTGTCTGCCTCCTGTACCTCCTGTCTATCTCTGGCCCTATTGTCTCAGATGGAGCTGTGCTGGTTAGAGCTGGATGCTGTGTGTTGAATGCAGTTTACGAGCCCACTGGCTGTAAGTGGCCTTTTAAGACATTCTACGAAGCCATTAGTAGCACTTGAAAACACCATCTTTTTGAGAAGCAAAATGGACAAGTTGTGCCTATTTCCATAAATACTGAGGTTACTATAGACTTAGGTTATTGATGGTTTCAGATTATAGAATGTGATGAGGTTATAATCACAGATGGAGGGCAAAAAACAGTTTTTCCTGTTCATGGGTATCAGTTCCCTGTTATTTGCAACATTATGTGTACTTTTTCATATTCAAAAAATATAATTTTGTTTTAAATTGTTAATCGCTATGGGTATGGTCCCACTTTTCATCATTCTGAAATTGGCAGAAAATACACTAATTGTGCTCCAACAAAATAGGCAAAATATAGGACACACTAATAACAATTCAATATTGAACACTTTTTCATTGTCATGGAAATAAGGTATAACTACACCGTATTTAGCCTTAATAAAACATGAAGAAAAACTTAATTCATAATGAACAAATAGTTTATTAAGAATGATTCATATTTGTGATTAATATAATAGGTATGATCACAGCTGTGTTAGTTTCCTTTAAGAAGATATATTGTGCTTTTGTTTTTTTATATAGTGCCGTATGCTGATGGCCCCTCCTATACATCACTGCAGATCACGCTAACTAGCAGCGTATATATTTTTTTTCTTTTTTGGTTCTATGTGACGCTATTAAATCCTACGCATATCACCGGTTAAGAAAATAAAGTTTGAGAACGAAGTAAAGAGCATTCGATCAGAGCAATGACATCTTGAATGCACGATAATAAAGATTACTCAAACATGCAGGAATGACTCTAAACAGAATTTTAAGAGGGTAAATGAGGAAGGAAAACACATGGTTAAAAAAAAAAAATCTGTTTTGTATAATAGGATACATGATGACCAAAGTGTGTCTGTCCTTGAAGAAGTTGCCTTTGGATGCCTCTTGTTTCTACTTGTATATTGTGCATACAGTAAAACTATCAGTGGTTCTTTATTTATATATTTAAAGTGCACATAGTGAACAAATGGCTGGGATGGCCTTTGCCTGGGGTATGTTTGGACCTCCATGAGTGGAAAGTCCATCTCCTGGCCCTTAGTCCCTGCATCATCTCCACAACGCCCCCTAGAGACTGACTGACCCAACTCCATCTCTGTCCACAGCCACGCTACACTGGCACAGTGCCGCCGCGGGCCATGGCTGACTTTTCTCAGCAGTTTTCTCTGATGTAGCTCAGTGCTGCCTCTCTCTCCCTTCAGAGGAGGAGAGGGCCAGGCTTGACCGATTTAACAGCTGCCGGCTAATAACAGCGAAAGTCATTTGTTAAAATCTAATTGATCGCTTCATTTGCACCTCTGTAGTGCGTGGATGTTCTGTCCGCTGTGTGAGCGCAGTTTGTCCTGAAGAGGTGGGCAGAGGTTGGAGATGTTAAAAAGTATATTTGATGAGACTGTACATTTTAATCATTACTTACAAGCCCCATGAGAATAAATGTGTGTGTTTTTCTAATGCAAATATGCTACAGATTTTACGAACAACAGTGCACTGGACAGGGCCGTCACAGATATTTGTATTGTAACTCCTATAGGATAGTTGGATACTATGACCCACCTCTGTTTAATGTATGTAGTACTACTGGGCATGTGAAATGACTCCCACACTTTCCGTTGAGTTAATCCACTGATCCAAGCTACTGCTGGATTGTCAGACTGGGTATTACAAGTTCATTTTACAGTTCCTACTCTAGTCAAAGATCTTGACAGTTTGACTGCAAAGGTACCAGCCCAGTGACCTTACAATATGCAATTTGGACATTTCAGACAGCTGTTGTAAATGGAGTATTTCTTGTTTTGGGCTTCATAGAAATAGCCTGAAAAGCAGCAGGGCAACATCTATTGTCTTTATGCTCGTTTCAAATTAATATTTAGAATCATATAACGGTGAAATAAAGTAAATAGATGGTCAAAATAATTATTTTGTAAAATGAAACCATATAGTAGCTCACTTGGTAGAGTGTTTGGCTACTGATTCGAAAGCTGGTGGTTTGAATCCTGCTCTCGACATAAACATTATTGGTTGAGAGGTCAGACCCACTGACCCACAGGTTGACGATGTGATTCCAGCTCCCACAGATGAATGCTGTCGTTGTGTTCTTGGGCAAAACACTTAACTGACCTCGCCTCTAGTGTCGGTGCACACTGGTGTGTGAATGGGTGAGTGGTGCCTTGATGTGCTTTGAGTGTATTGTAGTTGGAAAAGCACTATGTAAGAATGTGACCATTTACCATTTATACATTTTAGTAATTTAATATATTTATTTTACATTCTACAATGATAAAAATGCTCTGTAAAGTAAATTACAAAGTTTGCATAATTTTGGATTTGGGAGCAGAGAAACTGGATGTCAAAAAAAAAAAGAAAAGAATGTATTGAATATATTTGTAGTAGATCTCCTTACACAGTGTATCACCTTCATGCTAGTTTATTTGTGGTCATTGCAGAAACTTTGACTTTGCAGTGAACTCTTTATGTCCCTGTAAGGATGCCGTACCCTGGTGTCTCTCTGAGACCTTCTCCCCTGTTTCATTTTCACCTCTGGACCAGGACAGCCCTTTGGAGATAAACCAAATTCTCACTCCCGCATAACACCACCCCCACATCTTATACCCACCACTGCACCTGGCCCCTTTCTGGAGCTTGGGGATAGTCAAAGGTGAAATTTTTGGACTAACCCATGTCTGGCGGTCCCTAATGGCAGTGAAACTTGTGGTCTTTGCACCTCAGAGCTGCATAAAACACATTTATTTCACATACGTGCAATCAGCCCCTAGGCGTGGCACAATTCTCACCCGCTGGGCTGTGAGATGGAGACATAACAGCTCATGACCACAGAGCTCTGCATGCGTCACTTCAACAAACCCCCACGACCCCATCAACACACGCTACCTACATATTACCATCAGTATATAGCCTATCTGGAGATTGCCAATAGTAATAGAGCGCCAAAAGACCAAAACCAGGAAAAACTACAACTATAAACAGGAAACGTGAACCAGGACTAAATTACAAGATAAAACTTTATCAACGTCACGATGGAGAAATGCACTAGTTGTTACAAAATCAACATAAGTATAGGAATAATGAAAACAATAAATGTAATAATGAGTAAAAGTAAAAAAAAAAAAACTTTTATCAAAGGCTATAAGAAACAATGGAGGGAATGTACGCACAATTGGGGTAATTATTAAAAAGTGACAGTATATTAGAGAACTGCTGTACCGCACTGAGGGCACTCACTGCCCAGTCCTTGTTATCTTGGGCTACGTCATGTGAGGTTTAATACTCCGTACAACGGAAGTAAAGCCAGACTGGCTTTGGCATTGTGATAGTGTTCTAGATTAGAACTAAACTTCTGCTAAACAAACTTCTGTGTTAGGACTCCAGCGTTATGCTTCTCCTCTTCGTCTTTTCTGGGCTACTACAATTTATTCTTGCAGTACAAATGAAGGTTATTGCACATGTCTAGCACAGAAAGTGACTTTTTATAGTGACTGGGATACAGAACCTAGTAACCCTCCTTCCTATACTTATATACTTATAATTGTGTCTCAGTCTGCTACTTAGGAGCTCCTCATCGTATATCTGTATACACAATGTATTTGTTTCTACATTCTCTTCTCTTGTCCATATATCGAGAGCTTTGAACAAAATCAAGACTATAAACAAAATCTGTTCTAAATGACTCAAACAGCAAAGTCACAAAAGTAATGTGGATGTTGATAACTTTGTAGTTTTGTTCTGACCCCAATACCAAACTAACTTCAGCAGTTCTCCAGCAGTGATTCATGGGAGTTTTTGGGCCACTGAACCATCCTACAGTGCACTGGCACAAGATAAACTCTCCTTTTCCAAGCTGTCAAACACATCCTGTTCACTTCAAATTCTTAATCATTGCTCTGATGTCAGCCAGTTCACTAGAAAAGGGGATATCTCTGGATTACTTTGTGAGGGGATGATGACAGCATTGAGGCTCATATATGTTTATCAACTTTAAAATAAATAATGTCCTAAATTGTATCTGGACTAAATTCCTTTGTATTTTTATAATGTAAATCTGTCACAAGTACCATACATTGCAGATTTATGTACAGTGCTCTTTATATTTAGTTATTTAAGTATTAAGTATTATGAACATAGCTTCATATATTGGTTATTAAAAATAAAATATATAAAAATACTTATATTATATGTTTTACTTTTGTTAAAATACTACTGCTATTCTTGTACTTTGCTGTTGCAACGCTGCATTTTCTCTGATCTGACATATTAAGGTTCTCTTAGTGTAACTGGCCAATCAAACATCAGCGCCCCATATGCATTAGTGCCAGTGACTAATTATAAAGCCCTTGTATGGGTCTTATGTGACTGGTGGGTGAAAGGCATGTCCGTGGTGTTGCTCCATGCAGAGTTGGGAAAATGAGCCTGTCAGGCCTGTCCCGAGTGGCGCTGATGGGTGTAAATGAGGTGAGGCCTGGGACGTCTCTGGGGGTGAGGGGGGTGAGTGTGCTGTGAGAGGGAGAGGGGCAATGGGGGGAGCTGGGTAAATACACACAGATGCTCCACACGTCGGTAACACACACACAAGAGGGTTTGGGAGCTGTCAGACAAACTGAGCTAATATGTGACAAACACAAGGACTTTTAGGCTCGAGGTGTCGGGCTGAGTAGTAGGAAGACCAGGGTTTCAGATGACATCACAACATTCTACAGGACATTAATATTTGATGCAGATGGGGGGCAGCTAGAATGAATATGGTTAAAATGTAGATTTTTGTTGTGATGAAGTAAGTTCTAGGGTCTAGTAATTACTCTAAATTATCAGGTTCAAAGTTTGTGATTTATTCTTTTGGATATTTCCCAAGCAAATTCAATGTAATCAATAGAGAAAACTGGCTCTTGTCTCCCATGTGAACATATGACATCATCACACGCCAGACTCTATAAACCCCCAATAACAACATACTTTTACTGCTGGATAATGTGCTCTATTAGTTTCTCTGTACACTTTTCACTTGTTTCACTGTAGTTTAGACTCATATAGGTTTTTTGATTTAAGAAATAGATTTTTAGGAGCAGATGGATTGTGGTGGGTGTTGTTGCCTAATCTTTCTCCTTGTTTGATTGTTGTGCTACTGCTGGATTTGACCTTCCATTCAATGCTAAATAAAATAGTAAAAAGTGTTTCTGATTTACTGTAATTCTAAATGACATCACCCAAGAGCAGAAACAGTCACTTCTTCCCCCGCATCTGTGTTTATGTTGGTGGTGAATTTATTGATACAAGTTTCTAAATGTTTTAAAGATTCTTGTTAGATTCCTGCAGGACACCTATTTAATGAGTTTTCTTGTTGAAAACCCTCCACAAACTCAAACTGTGTTTAAAAAAGTAACATTTGTATTGACTCTGGAGCATCCTGTGGAGAAGCATCGTATTAATCATGGCTATGTTGGACCCATGCAACAGTATTCACTTTGTACATTCCCATTTAGAAGATGTGAGATTCTAGTTCAAACAAAACTGGCAGAAAGGCACAGCAGCTTTAAACAGTAAATAAACAAATGACCAATGGGTTAAAAAAGTATTTTAAATTGATGTCAACCTCTTATTATATGTACAAATAATTATGTGGAATTATAATTGGTATTGAATATTTTCAGTACAAATAAAAACTGCACAGTTGTGTAGTATCAGACAATAATTTTTTCATTTGTGAAATTTAATTTTGCTAAATGTTCACATGTTTTAGGCTAAAGGTGCACTGTGTACACCTGGTGCCACCTGCCTGTTTCTGTGAAGATATTATTGCTTTGCCTGGAATAAAATACCAGATAGTTAAGTTGTATGCCATATTGTGGAACATTTCAGGCAAACATACTGCACCTTGAAGCACATCCGGTGGCTAAAATGTAGTATATACCATATGTATATCTGTATGTATTTTTATACACATATGAACGCCCAGAAGAGTCTCAATGCTACACACAGACATGTGATATCAAACAGTCAGGTCCCTCTGAAGCTGAGGAGCCAGAGCCTGCCTCATCATTAACTTTTGCTCATTTAACACAAACTCCCGAAGCCTGCACTGATCAGAGCCCCATCACAGCTACCTTTGATTCCTCACTCCTTTCATTTATATCCTCCTTATTCCTAGCTGGATCCCTCCTCTCCTTCCCTATGGCGAGACATTATTAGCGACCACGCGGGCTGGCTTTTCTATTTCCCTGCCATGATCGACAGAGGTGAGACTGCCTGCTTTTCATTTGCATATCGTGGCGTTTACTTCTCTAATAGTGGTGATTCCCAGTTTGCTTTTCCTGAATTAGTATACGCGGCTGCTTGGGGAGTCGGTGTGCTAATCACAGGAGCTGGAGAGAGAGGTAGAAAAAGAGGGACAACTTCAAATTACATCCTTGACAGTCAACAGGAGGTGAACATGAAAGTGCGACTTCCTGCAGTTTTCCAGTGAGCCGAGGAAGTGCGTAGATCGGACCTGACAGCACCCTGCGTACCTCCGAGACACCCACCCGAGCATCTCCAATTAAAAGCCTCCTATGATTTCCTCTATTAATAATAAATGCCCAAGAGCTGGTGACGAGCTGTGATTGGTCGGCAAAGAGGTTTGTCATCGTACACAATTGATGGTATAGATTCAGTGTTTGTAAACAGAACAGAGGGGTGCCTTAAGCTACAGTGTAGTCTTCTGTAGTGAAGTTACCCTGAAAGCTAGCTAGCCTGTGTATGTTCGCATGTTTAAGCATCAAACTGTTTTATAATGCTATGACATGATGGGCAGATGAAATAGGTTTTAACACTGTACAAAAGTTGACAACAGGTGCAATACTTTGCATTGTAATAAGCCATGGCTGCCGTGTTTGCATTAATTAGGCTACTTACCGTCAAAGTTGGAGCTTTTTCATGCCGTGCGAGAAATTATTAATTTCCTTCTTAAAGCAGACCTTCTTAAAGCAGAGCTATTATGCAAAATCAACTGTTCAGGGCTTTTAACCATGTTATCGTTGTTTCTCCTTCTCATTTAGCCTCTCGAAGTTGTTTTTGGAGTGATTCGTGCATGTTTGAGCAATCTTTAATCGCTTATTTTCAAGATGCCATATTACTGATCAATCCCTGTTTTCACCGCCACCGATGGCCAATTCATGATACACATAGGATTTGGCAGCATCACATAGTTATTTTGGTACAAATGAAAAAAAAAATCCCCTACTTGCTAGTGGGATCTATGGCTATCCATCAGAGGTGCTGCCAGCCACCTGTCTCTTTGTTGTTTACTGCGACATCAGCTCCCATTGTGCACCGCAGCTTTCTAACACGGAAGTCAGTGGACTAATTTCTTATATTAATTTGTTTCAGATGAATATTGCGATTTAAAATGTGCTTATTATGACATTATGATTCACGAGTGTTATAGATTATAGCTATGCGTATAGCAGATACAAGCACAGCACGTCTTCTTTATTACAATGTTTTAAATTTTCCCTCTGATAAAGTGTCATCAAACAGCTGTCAATTTCAATATTCTAGTCAATACTTTATGCCCAATGTGGTTGTGAAGATGCCGCCCTATCTAGAAGAGCATTGTAGTCTATAGTAAGCCCCTTTCCTTGTGTACTTGAGTAGGTGTTGTGTTACTGCGGTCCCCACCTCCTCTTCGTGCTGGTGGTTAGCTCATAATCACGACTCCAAACCTCTAACGCTCCTCGGTGGAAACTAAAGATGCCACATTGGATTGCAACAGGAAACCCGGAGAGGTGGCTACAGTGCCTTTGAATGTCGGGAATGTGAACACCGATTTCCAGGAAAAATGGTGTGGCTGCAAAACATGTCTGTCCCTAACACATGCACAAACATGATCAGGTTACTGCACACCTGGAGCACAGCGCTAGTATTTTGACAGGTGAAAATGGGATTGGGATGGGATAACACATTTAAATATGAATATAAAGGACTATATGTTGTAGGCAAAGACAAAAGCTGAAAGGCAGTTTTAAAGATAATTGGCTGACTGAGACACTGTAATGAGTTCAGGCAGGTTCTGTAAAGCCAGCAGCTTAGAAACTTTCCTATTGTATTTATGATCAAAACAAGCTAATACAAATTACTATTAGGTGCAATATGTATGTATGTTTATGTATAGTCTCCATATACAACTGCTTTGCCCAGAATCCTCCACAGTATGGCTTTAAACTTGTCCATCTTGCATTCCTTCCAATTTCAGGTATTTTTATGGTTAAAAAATACATTGAAAAAACATACAGCAGCATTGCCTCTCCACAGATCTGGCCCATTACTTGGAGATAAATAACATTAACGTGTTGGTGTGGAACATTAAAGGCAAAGAGATAACATCTCAAAGGAGACGAGGAGTTGAAGTGTCCCAAAGTGTACCTTTAAACAAATGTATATATAAGTACGTATAAAACACTTTAATATTCCACAGTGAAGCAGCTGGTATTGAGAAGTTATAACATATAAGGAACAGATGGGACCATACGCCTATATCCCTTTCTGGCAGTGTAAATACAATGATATTTATTTCAACAGCTACATTCTCCAAATACTTGCTGCTGTCTCACAGTAAAATGTGTTATTGCAAAGGGACTCATTTAGTTTGCTTTTAAATGGTGTTAACCAAGTAGGAGACGTGTCATCTGTCATCCACAGACTTGATCTATGGTGAACGAAACGCTGTTAGTACCGTTATTAGCTGAAGAACATTACCATTATCTACACCTTCTTTTCCTAATGGGCTGAGCCAAATGGGTTGTGTCTTGGTTTGGTTTTGTAAATATAATTAAAATTGTGAGAATATGTAGCAGTCTACTTATTATGATCATTAGTGCAATTTCACAAATGGTTTCTTGAGCATCAGGTCAGGAGTTTGGAAATTGTTGTCTTGTCCTGCTTTTCAGATGTACGGAAAAAAGCACATTTGCACTTTCATTTGTCAGCCCAGCCCAATATAATGTCACAGTGGTTTTCCCCAGTGTTGAGCAAAATGGGTAAAATGCCGAAGACCCAGTAGAAAAAAGTAAGTACATTTGCAGAAATTACTTCTAAATCATGTCGCTATATAAAGTAGTCTAAGTGATTGTCACAACCAAACATCTCACTTATAATGTGAAGTTAATGTAATTGGAAGGACAAAACATTGAATATGCCAAATTTTGTTGTTTTCAAAGGATAGACAACAAAAAAGAAAAAAAAGAAACAAAAAAAAGAATAATAAATGTAATTACATAAAACCATGAGTGATGCAAGAAACAAATAATCAACATAAAGATTTGTAACTTATATTTAGTCAGATGTACAGTAAAATTACTATTTAATAACAGTACTGTTACATTGTTCAAATATATTGCTACTGATGTAGCAGTAAAAGTATAGTGTCTACTCAGAGAAGTACAATTTATTTGAAAAAGTAACTCAAGCTAAATGTACCCACCTCTATTCATATGTTTGGTATGTTGGTTAGAGATGCACCGATCCTGCTTTTTCAGTTCTTATACTGATTTTGATACCATTCAAGTATCTGCCTATACCCGATACCTACGGATCCCAGTGCAGAGACTGAAAACAGCATTTAATTCCTTAAAACAAAAATAAAATAAGACCAAAATGATCCAAAATGTGTCATGTAGCTGTTACTTTTAGTTTTATTACATCAAATTATCTGTCCAACCAGGATATCAGCTGAACTGATATTTGCAAGATGATATCTGATCCAGCAAGTTTTCAGCATTGGTGCCGATATCAGATACTAGTATCGGTGCATCCCTAATCTCAGTAAAGCATTCACCACTACATACAAGAACTTTACATGAGTACAACACTCATGTAATATAAGTCTTGACCACTTCCAATGTTCAATACAACAGAAGCAGCAGCAATGAAAGACGACAATAGAATTCATCAAGAAAATCAAGTTTGAGCATTTTACCCCCCTGCTTAGCAACCAGCACTCTACCTCTCACCCCTAGTTTTATTGAAAGCATGACGGCACTATTGTTACTCTGATTATGGATTATAGCTTCTCTAACTACCTCAGACAAGAATAAATCGGACATTTGTCGTGTAGGTTGAAGGCATACTGATGGTCTAAACCACACTACAACTCATAATAATATCAGTCATTGTAACGGTGCTCACTTTCAAGCAGAGGACATGACTTTTGGGGGGAAATTTTGCTAAATGAGCCAAATCGATGAAGTGATCGCTCCTCTTGATAAATACAGCAGAACTACAACAGCAAATGTTATCTAAGTTTTGATGTTTTAATTATGAATCACATAGAAGTTAATAATATGCTAGAAATCAGATTGATTACATTAGCAATGCAAAGGTGCTGCTTTTCAATACAGAAATAGGCTATGTGTTCTATAGCATAAGTTTCCAGCTACTGTACACAATTTTATGTTAACCAGTCAAAGATATTAATCAGATAACTATAAAAATACAAGAACTTATTGTGAAAAATAAGTATTATATATACGCGTTGTTGTTTGGTTTGGTTGTTGTTTGGTTAGAGGGCATAAACATGTAAAATATTTTTCATAGTTTATCGACATTTTGGCTTTTGTAAAGGTACACGATGTAACTTTTCTGGTAGAAGGACATTTGTTTGGAAGGTTGAAGACATATTGCTTGCCCAAACAACACTACAACTCATCAAAATATCAATCAGTGTGGCGGTACTCACTTTCAAGCAGAGAGCACACCTTTTTGAGGGTAATTTGACCAGATGAACCAAATCAATGAAGTGATCTGGATAAATACACCTGCAAAATGTTTTCACAGAGGACAATGGGGCCGCGCAAAGGGGCAGAGCGGGGAGTGAGTCATCCACCTGGGCTCGCCGGAGCTAATTTAGCCGGCACGCTCCATCACAGCGGTGTTTCATAGCAGCTAATGCATCCTGATTGCTGGTTTATTTACATCGACAATCAGTCAGCGTGCTACTTTATATTCAAATGTCTTTAACTGTCTTTCTGTCATTGTCAGGCCAGTCTGCTCTATCTCCTCTTTCAGCACATTTCCACTGATTTTCACTAATGCCCTCTAATCAATATGCATGAATTAAGGTGTCAGTTAACAAGAAATGAGAAGGGTTTCAAGCAACATTATCCATCTAAGCAGAGCTACTCAGGAAAATGTCATCTTACTTTTGATATTTAAATAATTAATCACATAGAAGTAAAACACATACAAGTCAGACTGATTAAATTAGCAGTGAAAGGGTCTTGCATTACAGTAAAGAGGTAAAGTTTCACCTATGTGTTCACAATATTTTATTTTAGTTGGTCAAAGATATTACTCAGGTGAAAAATTTAAATTAAATAAAATAAATTACTAACAACTAACAAACTAATATGTTACTAACAAAAAATATATGTTGTTATATGTATACATTTTATTTTAAAATGTTTATAAAATGCTTGATACTGTTGGCATGATTTAAAATAAATACATAAGCATTAAGCCCCATCATTTGTTAGAAAACATGTACACATATAAATATATTTTTGTCAGTATTGCCAACTGCCAGCTGCTTGTCACCATGGAGATTGCTTTGTCTGGATTGTTCAACAGTGTCGCTTTAAAATCTATCTCTGGAGACAAGCAGGTGACACCACTGGGTTCCATATAAGATTTGTCGAGAGTGGATGCCCCTCACAGTTGGAATGGATATTTGTCAAGGTATTTTGAACCTCAGAAGCACCCATAATTAAATTAATGTCTGATACATATTTTTACTGCCATGTTATGTAGCATTATGAGTAAAGTAATTACATCTCCATGGAGACAAGCAGGCTTTCATCTTCATCTCATTGGTTGCTTGTCCTGGCTACTGTGAGCCTTAAACAATGGACAGTTATGATCAGGGTCCCCAAAATGCATCCAACGCCTCTTGCATTAATGTATGTGTACTCACGTGTACGTATGTGTATGGATCAGGATGCCTGTGAGTAGCAGGACTTCAGGAAACATCCAGTGAAGCTGAAACACAGGACTGGTCCCAGGACACTGGGCAGATGTGAGAGCAGGATCACTGACACACACAGTGATAAATGTAGGGCCCATGACCTTGAAGGAGCCTGTCCCGCTGCTGCGCCCATCTGACAGTCCCCTTTGTATTCACCACTCAACAGGCCACTTCTCTGTAATGACCACAAGAAATGTCCTTCGCTCTCACCTTTAAATATCTGGACACATGTTACTGTCTGCCGCTACACAGGAGGAGCGGGATGGACTTAAGTCACGTGACCATAACATGAAAGTGGAATTACATGAAAGGAGTGCCAATGCAATACCTCAAAAAAGATTAGATAAGAAGACCTTTGTTTGTCCCATTGGGGAAATTCCAGTCTTTAAGAACAGCAGGAGAAAAGATATATGCAATTTAAAAAAAATAAAGATTATAACTAACATTGTGCAAGAGCAGGGTAAGAATATAAAGCTGCCAGACTATTAGCAACACCACAAAAACACTTTCTGTTTAAAATATATTTTACACTGCATTCAAGACAGTAAGCCAATAAAATGTCAACTTGCCGCATCCAATCACTGAGTTTCATATTTCAGTGTTTTTCAGCAGTAAACGAATGGATTTTTCTTTGGAAGATAACAACAAGACAAGATGAGAGCCCACGCATAAATTTGTTGTGGACCAGGACACAATTCTGGCCAAAGGATTATCAGGTTTAAATGAACAAAGGTTATAACATGCTTTGGGAAGTTAAGCACTTTCCAAACAGCGATACTTTCTATGCCCTTATGCCCTGCACTCCTCTATCCAACAAATCCTGAGCCTCTTTAAACAGGCTTCAACTCAGTAGCAAAAATAATAATGATAGGATGTTACAGCACATTAGCATGTTGTTGGTTATTCCCAGATCGTGTTAGTCTAAGGACAAATTCAATTCTGACTGTCGAGGCCAATCAGTGTTGGAGATACAAGCTCAAACTCAAGTCCCTAATGGGGATTTTTTTTTTCCTGAACGAAAAACTAAAATACAAGTAAAATCAACAAGTAAGAACACTATTTAGTAAATGTAGCACTGAAAATAGGGTATGCAGTTCATAAAAGCCCCTGTGTTTGACTTTTTCCATGTATATGAGCAAAATTTCTTTCCCGAGAACAGATATATTGTAAAAGCAGCTCTTGAGGTCAAAACAAGTCTACTGTGTACTGTCTGCAGCAAAGAGTTGTCTGATCATCAGGAAGTGCGTGGTTAATCTGCTTGTTGTTGTTTGCTTCATCGTGACAGCAAAAGTGCGCTCTGGCCTCTGAAAATTGTGAAAAGCACTTATAAACTAATTGCAGTGAGTAATTACAATACTCAAATGCATAATGTAAGTGAGGAGTAACTTTGGGCCACTGCACTGTGTAAAATGAACTAGTTCTGTTTTTAAGTCAGTAAACATCAGGTACAGTGTCTTTAAGGTTAATGTCAACTATTCAGATTTGTATTTTTAAACATTTTCTATCTCACTGGAGCAGCTACCTACCAATTTATTCAGATATAGCTAAGTAGAAATGTCTTGTTTTGTCTGAGACGTTGCAGAAAACACAATTTTCCTCTCATTTAGCTTGGTGTGAATGTAACTTGATGTTGATGTTTTGGTTCCAAACAGATTGAGATATAAAAAGTGGAAACAGTTTTTGATTTGAAAAAGATCTGATTCTAAGGATAAGCAAAACACTGCGGTTCTGATTAATGCGCGGCGATTCATTTAAGGCACTTCTCAAAACCCTCTTTCACTGCAACAGGAATTCGGCTGCAGCTGTCACCAATTACACAGGAACACATTGGAGATAGTAATGAAACATGGAGGTTTTTGTTTTGATTCTAATATGCCCATACATCATTGCTCTGATTAAGGTTTATCCATGAAATTAGCCAAACATGTCAGCGCTATTGAAACTCTGTGACAGATGTGGCATCAGAAATAACTGAACGCTGCCAATGATTTAAACAATGAGGGTGACACCTGCAATGTTTAACAAAAAGAAGAACAATTTCATTAACCTGGAGAATGAGAAAAAATGTTGCATATATTACTCACTATGGCAGTTGGATGTGTCAAAATCTGCACCATATTTGCCTTAGCGACTGCCACCAAGATCTAACCGGTCTGTCTCAGGTCTAAACTCAGGTCTAAGCAGGTTGAAAATAGGAACTAAAGCCAAACTATTTTTTTCTAAACAAGGATTAACCCTAAGCAAAATGGTCTCTAAATTAGACACCAACGACTAGAACAGAAGCAGCTCATCTTGCTGCTTGTACCACAGTTTGAGAAGCACTGCAGTAAGGCAAATGTAGTCATCAGATTCACAGCACAGAATATTGCATAGGATTTCAACAGCTTGTCAGATGATGCTCTAATAGGTCCTTGTCCACTATATGTACGTATATGTATCAGGTTTTTAGTACGTGGGATCCTCTGTGTTATTGCAGAGGATGATGAATGACAAAATTGGCATTGTTCTAAAGCCATGCAGGGTGTTTCCCACAAAAGATTTTTATTGGGCTCGAAGTAAACACTGATACAAAGTCCCCCGATAAGAAAAAAATAAATAAAAAAAAACCTACTACCGACCCTTCACACAATACATTTATCCAGGCTGGGACTGATAGCTTGCTTTCATATACTTCAAGTGCAAATGTCTATTGTAATTAAAGTCCTACATTACACAAAATTGGCTCTTGTGAGCTTTTAGCCATGTTATAATGCTGTTACCTCAGCAAAAACATCCCTGGAGTTGTGTTTTGTTTCATTCACACATGTTTGAGTAATACTTTATTATTAGTCTGTCTACATCTCCAAAGCTCAAAATGCTCTGTTCCACCTTGTGATGTCATGTAGCTCCTTTTACCTTTAGTTTAGATGGGAAATTCAATTCCAGGGCTGAAATTATCCAAATGATCCTTGTGAAGGTGTATGGAGTTTAAAAACACAATGGAGCACTTCCTGTATTACCATATAATATCACAAGGTGGAACAGAGTGTTTTGTTTTTTTTATTTGAGAGAAGAACTCAACCTAAATATACAGGATTTGTGTGTTAAATGTGTGAAACAACATTATAACACAGATCAGAAAACTGTGATATAGCCCTTTAAGCGCAGAACTGAGATTTGATTTAATGAAAATGTTGAACATATGGCTGGAGGTGATGATAATTGCAGTTAGAGCAGCTAGCATTCAGGCCAAGTAAAATAATTCCATACATAAAATAAATGATGCTATGTGCCAGAGGTCAGACAGCTTGGACCACACAAATTCAGCTTTTTGCTTGAGTGAACCTTCAGAATACTGCTGCCGCCTTTGGACATGACTTCATACAATTTAACTTTTAATATTGCCTCTTTTATTTTTATTTTTTTTTAAAGAAATATTGACTATGTAAAATAAAACTGTTGTTGCCATAACAACAAAAGAACTTTTTGCAAAAATGTAGGATGTGTTTAAATCAATGGCCACTATAGTAATAATCAGGATGAACTACTGGAATGCATTCATTATTAGAAACTATAATTAATGTGATGATAAAGTTTGTTCTCTGAAGTATTTTAATTGCATAAAGGATATAATTTCCTTTGGTCTCCTGTGTACTCATTTAGAATAAAAATACCACAGATACAAGTATGTTACAGATTTACAAGACTTGTTTCTTTTTGCAGATGGGAGCAAACATTCAAGCAGCTCTGCTCTTGAACAAATTGAAAAACACTAATGGGACGTGGTACAATACTTGTTGAATACACTTGACAGACAGCAGTGGGGCACTGACCCTGTGCCCATCACCACAGTTTACACAGGACGAGAGAGAAACTGAACAATGAAATAAAAGAGTTTGTACTACATGTAGTTCAGGGAGCATGTTCAGAATGTAGTATGCAGTATGAGTATGTAGTATTCAGTATGCAGTATCAATATGCAGTATGTAGTATGCAGAATGTGTCCCTTCTTTCATTGATGCTGTTTTATCACTGCTACATACATCACTCAGCACTGACTTTCATACAATACTTTTAGTAATTTATTCATTAGACAATCGTCATATTCCCTTACAATAATTTTAAAACATCAGAAGAAATTGCTTTGAAGAATACTACTGCCTATATGAAGAAAGTTTGTAATAAAAAGAAGACAAAACACATTTTCTAAACAGAAAAGATTTATCTTTATGCAAAATGATCATAATAACAAAAGCAAAGCAAGTTTATTTGTATAGCACAATTCGTACACAAAGCAACTCAGAGTGCTTTACAGAGTAAAAAAGACATTACAATCACAATACAAACACATCAAAACACAAATAATCATCATAAAATTAACATTAAAATAGAAAATGCAGAATAAAAACATTTCAGTCACATGCACAGCTAAACAGAACCATTTGGAGCCTGGATCTAACACAATTAAATCTTAGAAAACTTCAATATTACAAAAGACATTCACCAGTTGACCTACACTGTATACATAATCTTCAAAGTTCCTTGCTGTCTGTGTAGTACAGCGTGTAGTACAATAGAGGGGTCAGCCTGAGTGGGCATTGTTCTAAGCACAATAGTCCGCTCTATATTTCTTATGTTTTTGTGCTTGGAGACAGGGCTCTGGTGATGTCTAATGACTGTGGCTGCAGACAGAGAGGAGCTCAGGACTGGAACGGCACATCTGCAGCTGACCTTTCACAGCCTCATATTGCACTAAGAGCTTTTGATCACTGGGATTATACTGCGGCCTGTCTGGAACCTCACCGAGACCCAGCGACCATGGGACATAGAGCGGACTAAGACATGTACACAAGTCATTCAAAAATGCACTGATACTAGCATCATAGCCACACGGATTGATGGAACTAATGTAATTCCACTGGATACTTTTGAAAATAACAGGTGCGAGATGGGTTAAGTCTATTGCTCAAGGACACAACAACAGTATTCATCTGTGGGAGCTGGAATTGCACCACCAACCTGTGGATCAGTGGATCTAACTGGTCTACAAATGTTGTTTATATCGAGAGCGGGATTCAAACTGCCAACCTTGGGATTAGTGGACGAACGAATATGAGAAGCAAAAGTTGACCTGTCCTTCATTCGCAGGTAAATTCAGAATAAATGCTCATTTACAACAACGATCTAAAAAATCTGCCAATATGTAGATCAATTTTGCAGTTTGTCACAGAGTCAAAACAGCTCCAATATAAACAATTGTTAAAAGTTGCAATACATAACTTTTCGAGTGGACAGTTTATCACCTGCTTGTCTCTATGGATGTTACTGCTTTGCTATTAGCATTAAACCTATTTTGAACCATGGAGACAAACAAATGAGACAGATTAAGTTACAAATCAGATCTGTGGAGAGGCAACCCAATAAGAATACTGTTTTCAATGCATTTTAAAGCACTAAAAACACATGTAATTCATTCTCTAAGTCTAAGTCTAAATCCATCTTGTTCACATTCCTTTTTGACATATTAAGAAAACATGTCACTAATTTGTTTACTAATATTTCAGCTTGACATTAGTACTTAACTTGTTTTTAAAAAGGTAACCCACATCCAGCTGACGTCCTCTCAGTTTTACTCAATTTCATCCAAACCAAGCATGTTTCTTCTGTCACTCTGATCATCCACACCAGAGGATGAAACTTCAGTTTAATTGTACTGCTCTTGTCCTACCTTTGTCAATGATATTCTTGTATAACACTTTATTTAAAGCTAAAGGTTGTATCTGGACTAATCCTGCAGGTGCATGAATTATCATAATAGAGAGAAATGTGCCAACATTATTCATTATTTAAATAGCAACTCCCTCAGAAAATAGTACTCAGTTATTGAAAAATGAATAAGTCGTGTTTTTAGTGAAACTGAAAGTCACAATTTATGGTGATTTGATTGTCCAAGTGTCTCTAAAAATGCTGAAAAGAAATATTCCAAGCAGCGAGTACAGCTGGCAAAACACTCAAATCTATTTCTTTACTAATAACAATGTCTTTCTCCATAATTTCTGTGCACGTTTAGGCAGCAACATTTTGGGTAAACAAGTGCCAAACAATTTGTTACAGCGAATTTTGCATAGCACCTAAATTAAGTCACTTCACACTCAATAAAGCAGTAAAAATGACCAAATTGCCCATTCTCTCAATACGATTATCTTCTCCCTGATATGGCTTGAGCGTATCCAGGCAACCGTGAACTTATGGTGGCGTACATCTTGGTACACAAATATTGGTCTTGTGTTCACTGGTGCAATATTAGAGGCATCACCAACATTTCAAAAGCATGTGTTTTATATATTGTGGTAAGACATAAAGCTGAATGCATTATTATAGAGTGGATGGTAGTTAGAACTGCGAGATAGTAATGTTATCACGGTTTTACTTAGGATCCAAAAGCAGCACACAACTGGTAAGTGGTTCAACTGTTTATTGTGCAGGTTAGTAATCAGGTAAATGTGGTAAAGTATCATGCTGAGGGGTCCTGAGATACAGGTAGGTTGGGCTAGCTAGTAAGCAGGCAGACAGAAGAGGAGACGGGCAGGCAGCTTCCAAAAATAGCAACAGAAGCACCTGGACGCAGAACAAAGCAATTGTAGTGCAAAAACGCTGAAAAAAAGTCAACTTGTCTTGTGGCGCCAAATACATCTGCTAACTGGAGACGTATCGACAATGAACTGGCGAAGAGTGGATGAAAAACCAGGCTTCTTATACTGCAGGCAATGAGGGAAGCTGGTTCCAGGTGTGCCAGCTGTCAGATCAGGTAAGCCGACGCCCATTTGGGGAGGAGAAACACGACGCAAAAGGGAGGCGGAGACAACAAGGAAAACAGCAAAAGGGAGGATCCTGACAAATGTGTTTATACCGGTTATATATCAAAGGTGCACTCAGTAACTTTTCTTTTGACTGGAAGGTTTCACAGTATGACATTACTTGATTACAGATGGCTTTTTGATTCAGTTAATTAAGAGATCTGACCTGTAAATGGCTCCATGTAAATTGTAAATGCAATGCCATACTGTTGAACACTGCAGACAAAACAAAAAAAGAAAAAAAAAACTCCGTGGATAGAGAGTGGCACACCCCCAACAGAAAGTTACATAAACCACCTTTAACTTTTTATTCAGTATTGCAGCGATACCTTTCAATGGTACCCAGCTCATGTCCAAAGTATAGCTAGTAGCCAGCCTCCTTTGTAACAGAATAAAAGGTTGAAAGAACTCATAAATGTACAACAAATGAAGCCAGTCCAATGACACCAGGGTAGTCATCCAAGATTTTTTTTTTTTTTTATGTTGAAAAAAGCACATCTGAAATTGAACCTTATATGAGAGATTTCGCTGTGCTGCAAGACTATACCATTTGGATGTAAATCAAAACCTAATTACGTGGGTCTCTCGAGATAAAAAGGTGGTTGTTCTTGGTCCAGGTGCTCCCTCCTATTCCACATCTCATCCCGCTTCCATTGCCAAAAGCTATCAGACTCAGTGAAGCACGCTACCCCCAGTGCTGCAGCCAGTCAGGTGTTCATAAGTACTGCCTTAAGGGACACAAGATACACTCACGGGACACCTTTGATAAAGCCCCTTCACTCTCCACTACGCCCCCCCTTTAATATCCAAATCACTGCTGTCCCATATGGCGCAGGTAATTGACTCAGTGATTTAAGGTGGCCTGACCATTCCCCTGTCCTGTGTGTGCGACGCAGCGATAAAACATAAAGGATCGTTCCGTTAATCTGCCAGCAGACCTCGTCAGAGAATGCAGTGACCCATCAGCAATTTGAGATTAATGTGAAAATCTTAGCCTTAATTAGCATGTTTAAAATGAAGGGGCTGTAACTGTGATTTTGGCGCAATTGAAGTTAGACAGAAGGCATATATCAGTGAACTGAATGCATTTGCAAAAGTGGATATTAGAACCCACATTACACTATTTTCTGATCAAAATTATGATGCTGTTTCCTCATCAAAAACATAGCTGGAGTTGTGTTTTGTTTCATTCACACATTTAACACACAAATCCTGCATATTTAGGCTGAGTTCTTCTCTTTAACAACTCTCAAACACTCTTCCACCTTGTGATGTCATGTGAAAGGTGAAAGAGAGCCTTTTTGAACGTTGAGATGTATACTAATAATAAAGGATTACTCAAACATGTGTGAATGAAACAAAACACAACTCCAGTTATGTTTTTGAGGGGGAAACATCATTAGAACATAGATCAGAAAACTGTGTAATATGTAAATAATTTTGTGAAAAACTGAATATCTGTGAGCTGTTACTGTTTGCAATTGATAAAACGTTTCAAAACAGAAAGGTATTTTTACTTCAGAACATGCAAAAAAGTCAATAACACCATAACTGTATTATCCATCACTGTATTATGTATGAGGTTGCTGGTTCAAAGCCACGGACAACACCAGTAAAATGCAATGTCCACCCTGTACTTTAGAAATGAAGTGAGGGGGGCAGATAGCGGCCTGGGAGGTGGCTCATTTGGACCAAAAACCTAGGACTAGATACATTTACGGACATTGTGTTAAAATAGTTTATTATTTTTTCCATACTACTTAAGAGAAATAGCACAAACGTTGTGTATTGCATCTTTAACTAGAGCACTGGTTAAAGCCTGATACTGCTCCATACTAGCTCTATCGTATCTGCTTTTCTGTGGAGGTCTGTAGCTAGGACACTACATTCTGCAGAACATTCTACGTAACATGGCAATTTAACAAATCTCATATTAATTAACACATCTTCCGGCAGTCTCAATGTCACCTGTCAATCACTTCAGTCTAATTTAAATCTACTACATTCATGAAGTAAAACATGTTGGCCATTTTGAGGCTGTGAGCGTGATGCATGTCCTCTCTCGGTGATTTATGTGCACTTTGGTTAATAGTCGGTTTGGGAAATGCCCGTTGCTGCTTGTGACAATTGCAGGACTGAAATTACTACCATTCTGAGGCAATGAATTTCAATCACCTTCCTTGTCCAGATATGCAGATTGGCTCTTGAGTCAGTTCGACCGTTTGACAAATTATGGATACTGATATCAAGTAGAATTGTTAAAAATTGAGAGAGGGGAAAAAACACTTGTGCTTCATCAAATTACCAACTAAATCAAGGTGTAACTGCACTGTTGTCTCTAGTGCAACCTCAGCTGACAGCAGAAATTGTGAGACTGACAATGTTTTTATCCAGCTGGGACTCTACTAACTTGAAGATATTTACACTATGGCCTCTTGACATGAGTTCAACACCTTATTATGAACGATTTGCCCATGCAACTAACTATATACTGGCTCTAGTTCTGCAATAAACTCATACTAGGGAACATTCCAAAGTAATAACATAGACAAAGACAAGTAGGTGGCAGACTCCCTACCAGAAAAGTCAAAGTGCACCTTTAATATAGCCAAAAGAACAGCTAATTCTCAAATCTTGGCCAGTGCCTCATCTCTCCTCCTGTGCGATATTTAGCATTGGTCCCGTCCTGTGTGTTTTGGCCCCAGGGGACAGCAGTGTAAAGATCATGTGTGGACAGACATCTTATTTCCCCAAAGAGGTCCTTCTCCAGAGGCAGGGTGCTAAATACAGAGCTGGTCCTACCCGTGAGAGAAGCAGCACAGGGAGCTCGCTGTAATGGTCTACTCAGATAGTCCCAGTTTGGTTTAAAATGTTATCATTTTGTGTGCTGTGGATGATTTCACCCAATAAACAGACTAAAATACAAGTATCTATTTAATTATGTGCTGTGTTTAAATTGGAAAATAATGTCCTTACTTTAAACCGGTTTGCCTCTACACAAACGTGGCCCGTAAACTGATCGCCACCTTCTTGTCACCATGGAAATGTTTGTGTGCAGATGAGCATTGGGAGCAGGATTAATATAGCTGTTTATTGTAAGTACGGGGGCCCTGAAATGTTATGCAAAGTGCCTTTAATTCCATAATTCTTTGCCAATTAGAGGTCTGCAGCAGTTTACCACAATAACTATGACTTAACACCTGAGTATCCTGAGTCATTCACATTAATAAGGGCAACTGTATTCACAAGTTTAAACATGCCTACAAGTCCCCAAAGAAAAGACCTTACAGACTGCATTCAATCATTGTAAGTTATTCATGGTTGCCACAGTGATGGAAGTCTATAGAACCGTCACCATAGCAATTAATAGTTCAAAACTTATTAAAAAATGATATATGTTGAATAGGCAAAGGAGCTCAAAAGATCACCTACACACACAAAGCGACCGACGCAGGTTAACTCTACCACCACAAGTGTTATATATTCTATTGTCTCTTAAGTACATTTGAAAAGGAGAGAACTGCCATTATGTTTAATATTATAGAGATATGGTGTGAAGAGGTTTGGTTGCATAAAGTCTAATTATCTGTTTGGTTTTGTCTGTGAGGCTGACAGACGAGGTCCCAGGATGTGAACAGTGTTGATGACTATTGTGAAAACATTAAACTCTCAATGGACTCACTGTTTCTCCAATGTAAAGAGTTCAGCTTCTCTCATAATTGATGCTGTTTGTTGACATGTTGATTAGTCTGCACTGTCCTAATTAAAATAAATAAATACGAATTTTAGTCACACAGGACATAGTATCATGTGCTTTTCAAGACGGACGCTGATCAGAATAAAGACGAGGTAAAGAAAAAACATCATGACACCCAGTGCGCGACTCACTCTCCAGCGACACATGACAATAAAAATTATCACAAAAAGCAGCATGAAAAAGAGCAAAACAATACAACAGAATAGACCATGAGAGCTGACCACCACCGCCTCTCCAACATGGGTCAGAGAGAAAAGGAGCCAGGGAACAGGGAGACTTCAAACAGAGAGAGACAGAGACAGAGTTTAAACATTGTGTAATGTCATCAATATGACAACAAGATAAACCACTGAAGGACCAGGACCACAGGGGACGTTTTGCTGCTTTATTTCCTTCTCTAGGTACTGTAGGTAGCGCGTACGCAGCGCGTGCACAGCAAAGAACAGGAGAGAGCGAACAAATCGTGACACAGGACAGTGAACAAGAGACACTTTTGCTAAAGAGTTAATATGGAAAACATTTTAACAGGGATGAAAAGAAAGGCAGAGATAGATGGAGGTAATGAGACGTATGAAAGTCACTCGAAGAGTAAGACGAGGAAGTCTGATGAAGAGATTTCCTTTCATTTACTAACTTTTACAAATGTGAAAACACTGCTAGCATGTGGTACTAGCCTCATCTTATCTAAACATGATCGCCCATTCAAGTGAACGGACAAAGGCCAATGCCGCATGTCTAGGGTGACCAGACGTTTCTATTTACCCGGGACAGTCCTCAGATCTATTCAAGACATTTTATTCACTTTAGACATATTCCATATTCTATTCACTCTTATAATACATCACCATAAAAATTCCTAACAGGACACAAACCAAAAACAGCAGAAACAAATGACAACTTCTATTGAGAGAACTGTTATTATTGAAGAAAAATGTTATTATCATTATATAAAGATCAGAATCATTATATATAGATCAAGAGTCTAACCCACAGCCTTCTTCCTGAGAAGAGGAGACGGGATAACTTAAAATGCAAATTGATTTGCATTACCGGCCCATGTCAGGAACTGTGGGTCCTTTTCAACCTTCAAGAACACTCTGAAACATTGGTTGAAAAATAATCAAACATGCTCACACATGTAGATTTTTTTTTTCTTGGAGCATCTTAAACTCAGAATATGGTCTATTGTGGTTCACTTGTTGTCGTGTCTATGTGCACTTTTGTCTCATCTGTGTGTTTCTCTCAATGTTCTGTTTCTGACCTGCCTTAGGACAACGGATGTAAAGTAGCTATTGTGCTAATTCCGGCATATTTACATTGATGCTGTTTGTTGACATGTTGATTAATATGTACTGTCCTAATTAAAATAAATAAATAAATAAATACGAATTTTAGTCACACAGGACATAGTATCATGCGCTTTTCAAGACGGACGCTGATCAGAATAAAGACGAGGTAAAGAAAAAACATCATGACGCCCAGTGTGCGACTCACTCTCCAGCGACACACGAGGATAAAAATTATCACAAAAAGCAGCATGAAAAAGAGCAAAACAATACAACAGAATAGACCATGGGTCAGAGAGAAGAGGAGCCAGGGAACAGGGAGACTGAAAACAGAGACAGAGACAGAGACAGAGTTTAAACATTGTGTAATGTCATCAATCTGACAACAAGGTAAACCACTGAAGAAGGACCAGGACCACAGGGGACGTTTTGCTGCTTTATTTCCTTCTCCATATGGCAAAAACTGTAAAAGTGCAATAACATTCTCTTAGCAAAATGAACTGAATATGACATGAAAATAAAGTGCATTCATCTTTTATCAAACTTCACATTTTTCCTAAATAATACAAAAATATAACTATCAAGACATCAATTAACATATTTACAACAATTTACGACAGATCGTGACTAGCACCATGCCAGATGTCACGTGCTCTCATTTTCCATTAATCCGGAAACCGGTGCGGTAAACCGGAAGTGGAAATATCCCCCAATATTTTTTAATCTAAACTACAATCAATAATGAAATAATCATGTAAACCATTTATAAATTATTGTAGAACCCTTATTTTAGCTTCTTACCTCAACCTCCCTTGAACACTTTCTGTCACAGTTATAACTAAGTTTCGGCGGCCATTTTGTGATTAGATCAAAAGCAAAATTCTCATTGAAATGAATGTAAAACAGGACCAGAAAACGGGGTTTAAAGTGACCTATAATGAAATGTTTGTGGTCCTAATAATGATATAGATATAGATATCATTAATTTGTGAAGGTAGAACATGGGCATTAGATAAAATACAAATACAAAAAGACCCAATTAACAAAGTATTAATGGAAAATTTGAGGTCTTGAGTAGAATTCTACCCTCACAACATGTCCACTGGAACTGGACACATACTTAACTATAGGTTACCATGGCAACTTTCTCTCTAGTACCTTATGTTACGACCTAGCTCAGCTAGGGAAAAGGGGAAGTAACAAAACAAGATGGAAATTGTAAAACTAAAGTTATAATTTATTTAAAAGGAATGTTAAGGTTAAATCTAACAAAAGAGGCTCTAAACAGAGGACAAAATTCTAGAGGTACTGCTGAACACAAAAGGGTCAAAATTCTCTGTTACAGGTTCAAATTCAAAGTTCACAAAACACACAGTACAAAGTCAGTAAAGTGGCATTCCGATTAGCAACTGAAGTCAGGCAGCCCGGACTGACAGGGGGAGGGTCCTTTTAAACTGGTGCCACAGGTGGAGAGCAACGATTGGCTGGGCCGTTAATTGTCCCTCCAATCACAAGTAGAGCAGGCCGTCAATGAAGTGCCAGCTGCGGCACACCAGGAGGGGCAGAGAGAGAGAAAGAGAAGAGAGGGAGACAGTAGGAGGAGCTGAAGGCCAGAGGCCGTTACACCTTATTTATATCTCATTGGTTATAACTATAGATCAGTGGTTCTTAACCTGGGTTCGATCGAACCCTAGGGGTTCGGCGGAGGTCAAGACACGCACCCGACTCATATGATTCGCGGAATGCGAGCGTCTCCAGACTCCGGCCGTGTCCTAATTCGACAAATGCACCCTTTGCTGTGCCTATCGAACACTGCTCCCTCTAAACTGCGCGCGTGCGCAATTGTGCACTGCTGACACGGTCTCCGCGCACAGAAAATCTGTGCTGCGCACAAAAAGTTGAACCGGAGTTGAAAATAAAATAAACACACAACAATTCATTCTGCGCTATTTTTCAATGTGAGTCAGTGAGTGTGACCGGGGACGAGCTGCTCCAGACAATTATGTGATTCACATTCACATACGGATTTGCGCAGCTTATCAACGTCATTGACAGGCGTCCTCCTGTCCCGCCCCCAGTGTTTTAGCCGATGTGATCGATGTGGAGTGAAAACTCGCTAATGATGCTAATGATGCTAATGATGCTAAGTGCTGTTTAATCCTTTAACGTTCCGACGGCCCGCCCTCGGGCAAAGATCCGCTCGTAAAATTTCGCGTGCGTAATTTTACGCACTGTTTTACAGCAGTTTTGCGTTTTAATCATGACGAAACGGACAAAACAAAGGAAGTACGCGACCGAGGACACTGTGGATGTTTGTGCAAGTTAAACTAGAGGCATCTCGGACCTGGAGCGGTGCGCGGAAACGAGTGAAGATCTCATGGTGGACTCAGGAGCAGAGGACCTGATGTGCTGATGGACTGGATGAAGTTCCTGATCGGTAAGCGTGGTTTATTCTGCTATTGACTTAATTGTGGGTCAAATGTGTATTATGTGTAATCATTAGCATTAGCTAATGCAATCAGCGACCCCCCGACCACCACCAATCATTCACTCACACACCACTTGGGTGAAGTGTCTTGCCTAAGGACACAATCACAAAACTAAGGACACAGTGACAGAAGTTGGTCCGAGCGGGACTCGATCCTTCAACCTCTGCCACAGAATGACTGTCACATATACAGTGTGTTCTTAGTTTCCAGTGTGTGTTTGTTGACATTTTAAAGTGTGTGTGTTTGTTCGCTGTTTGCAGTGTGTGGTTTGTTTGTATTTTGACCCATACCACTTGTTTTGACTATATTTTATTTACAAATACACATTATATATATTGTGTTTTGATATGTTATGTAAATGTAGAGTAATAGAGCAGCTGGGTGTGCAGATACAGATTCCTCTCAGTTTGTATTGGTCATTGAATACTGTCACTTCAAACGTCATAAAAACATAAAATGACATAAAAACGAAGAAAAGGAACAGACTTTGCTGTGAAAATGACATGAGAGTGGCACTTGCCAAGGCGAAGCCACACGTTTCTCAACTGGTCTCTCAAAGGCAACAGCAGAAGTCACACTGATTTGCAGTAAATAGTCATTATTATTGTAGCCTAATGGAAATTAGATTATGGGTGTGTGTTAAAATGTTAAAAATAATAAATAGCATAAATACAATAAGTTCATTATTGGAATACATAATACAATACAAAATTAAAATAATTTCAGTCAAAGGTCATGTCTTTGTTAAAAGGTATGTAAGTAATTTGTTGTGAGTTCATGCGTAGTATTGGTTTTATTCTTTGAACACAGTGATGTTAATGCACAGTTTATTTTGTGCACCAGTAAAACATACATATGGGTTGAATTTGAAAAAAATTATATTTTATTTTTCAATACAGAAGGGTTCGGTAAATGTGCTTATGAAACCGGTGGGGTTCAGTACCTCCAACAAAGTTAAGAACCACTGCTATAGATCCATGCTTAGCTTTAAACAACTATTTTTAACATGAGATGTATTGTCACTTAAAAGAGGAAATTATAAACATGTTCATTGTTTTCAATCAGCTGAGGGACCCAGAAGTGACATCACACAACAACTCTATAGACTGCCAGGAGTGACCTGTTTAGAATATATCCTGGTATTGGTAGAAACATTTTATCCCTTATTTTAATAGGACATCAAAATATAAACATGAACACATTTGTAGATAATGCAGACAAATTGTGACATTTGGGAATGAGTATTAAAAGTCAGTATCTGACTTCCACTAATTTTTAGCATAAAGAATCACCTGCCTGAAATGTTTTATACAAAAATATGGATGACAGGCTCCCCACGGTTTCTTTTCCACTAATTTATGTTGGATTTGTGTCTGGCATAAGATAAGATTTAAGAATCAGAATCCTTTTATTGCCAAGAATGATTTATTATTACATGGTTGTTGGCATTTATGCACAAACACTGGAGATGACTATTTTGCAGGGGACGTGGGTTTAGTATATCCCATATACTAAATCCCAACACCAACAGTACGCTCTCCCACCACTTGATGGTGCTGTCTAGGAAAAACACAATCAGCATCATCAACACCAGGATGTAAAAGAACATGTCTCGAAACAGGGGCCACCAGGTCAAATTCAGCACATCCTGGGAGAAGATGGCGCACATGCCGATCACACAGAGGATGTTAAAAACGGCTGAACCGACGATGGTCCCGATCCCGATGTTGGGGTGAGTGATGAACACTCCGATCAGAGAAGTGAAAAGTTCAGGAGCAGACCGGCCAACCGCCATGAAGGTCGCCCTAGCAACGTCATCAAAGATTCCCAGTTTTTCCGTGATTACTTCCAACGCGACAACGAAGAATTCATCATAGACGATTGCCAAGGCAACAAACATGTAGATCATCCCAATAATGTGCAGTATAATCCAGCCGCGCTGCCTCTGATCCAGCGAGTCCACCGGGTACTCCGCTTTACTGTGGACAAAGGAGAGATATTAAAGGCCAAAGGTGATGGCTCTTAAAACTTCTATAAACAGGAGTTTTCTCTGCAGATGACTGTCAAAATGAGAGACGGAGTGCGAGGCTATGAGGAGAAGAAAGGCTTTGACTTGAACAGGTTACAGTAAGTTTCAGTGACCTTAAACTCCTCAAACTTTACAGTAGCGCCCCCTGTCTGTTACAGAGTAGAGACCTGTCCAAGTCCAAAAAGCCTAATGTGTATTGAGCTGTGGCACAGGCCCAGAGTGTGAACTCATACAAAATAATGGCCTCTCTAAAGGCCTCTCCTCTGTACTGTATGTTTTAAAATAATCTTGAGCTTTATCAGAACTAGACTAGAAGACCACATATATATTGTCTATATTGTGTTAGCATTGTGGCATTTAAATCTATTCTATGTATACATTCATTCAGACTAAAATGCTAGAAATAGTTGAATTATACATTGGCCCTTTGGTTTTGGTCCTGGACTAATGCAGGTCTAAAGTAGGTCTAAACCAGGTCTAAACCAGGTCTAAACCAGGTCTAAACCAGGTCTAAACCAGGTCTAAACCAGGTCTACGTCAGGTCTACGTCAGGTCTACGTCAGGTCTACGTCAGGTCTAAAGCAGGTCTAAAGCAGGTCTAAAGCAGGTCTAAAGCAGGTCTAAAGCAGGTCTAAAGCCTTAAGGTTGGGTGGCTCGTTTGGCAAATGGAGTGTCAGTGGGTTTGTTCACAAAAATACAGGTCTTGGAATTGTCCTGGTCCACAAAGTTCATTACAGGAGGACTGGTCTGATCCTGGACCCTCACCTGGGTCTCTTCTGGGTCCTTAAAACATATTCAAATAGTAGAGATCTTTTATTAATTAAAACAATCTTTTAACACATTACATGACGGGTTTATAGACTACTGATACTTTGCACCATTCCCTGGGTGTGTGAAACTAACTGTAGGCTAAATTAACTCTGTCTGAAGCTCTGTTTTTAAAGTCGACTTAGTTGGAACTACGACAGGTGAGCTGATTTGTGCAAGTCTCTTACACATATAATTACAGCCACAAGCTAGTTAATATTAGCCACCAGTTTTTCAGCAAGTCACTCAAACTCGGGACCATAAACATCTGTATTGATCACAGGGTCCTGAAAATGTGTTTGAATCCATTTTGTTCTTTTTTTTTTTTCGGCTATTTAAATCTTTTTGACAGTGTTTGCTAGTGTGTACATTGTGTCACCATTTAACTGCTGAACTTTCCACCAGAGTCATTCATGTGGAACAGCCCCAGCAATAGTGCATATGACAGATTGGACTCATTTCACTAAAACATAGTTAACATATTTATATTTCAGATTTTTAAAAAAGACACGCCTACTTTCTAGTTACTTTTATACATTTTGGTGATGTTAACAAGAGCCAAAACATGTCTAACTGTACAAGCACTTTAGGTCAAAGCCAAAGTATGACTGTTTCAGGGACGTGTGAAATCACAATAGACTAAAGAGAGTATTTTTCTTCTTTAGCTGGCTTAAGGTTTAAGAATGTTTGAGAATGGCTTTCACATTGATACATTAAAAAAAAAAAAAAAAAAAGCTTATTTGCTTTGCTATTCACAATTACCTGCAACCATCCATTCATTTGTCTAGATTCTGCCTGGACTTGCCTGGTCCTGGTCCAGATCCTGGTCTAGATCCCGAACTTTCAGGTCTTGGTTTGGTTCTTGAGGTGTCATGGACAAGCCATAGACCAAAACCAGGATCCAACAGATGGACAAAAACAGAACTTTACCAAAGATCAGTCTCCTTCTCGGAAAAGACCCCATCCTGAGTCCAGTCCTGGAAATAGAACAGAGGAGAAGGTCAGACAGAGCAAAGGATGCAGAGGAGAGGGCCCGACGGAGCAGAGGATGCAAATAGGATGAAAACATGGAAGCCTACTTGTAAGGTACTGTGTGCGTCTGGCATGCACTGATTACTGATCCGTCTTCAACTGAGTTGTCCTCGGTCAGAAGGAACAGGCAAACTTCACTTGTATGGTTCAGGGATGTTTATTTCAGTAGGAGGGAGCAAATGACATCGAGGGGCTGATTGTTACACAGAGTTTGCGGTGGTGTATCCCCATGTAGATGTGTGTATATGTGGGTGTGTGTGTGTGGTTATCTGAAAGAGAGACAAAGTATATATGTATATTAGCAACACCAGAAACACCATTAAGCCATACAATGAATGAACAGGGAAAAATGGCATGTTATAACACAAAGAACCACAAGGGGCGCTCTAACACAATAAAATAACATCTACGTAAACCTTAAGGGTTCGTATAAATGTAATAATAAACAAATGGACGAAACTGTACAAAATGAGTAAATGCGCTATTTACAGGCAGATGCAGTGAAGAATATGAGCTATTGGAATGGGATGGACCATGGATGGAGACAACTGAGGCGTTGTTATGTAGTAATTGAACATGGAGCACATCGCATGATAGAAATACACATTTGTAACATAAACTGGCTAAATACAGCATTCGTAACCAATTACAAACAATACTTACATCGCATGAACGCACACAGGACTCATACACACAAGATTGGGTAGGATGACCTGCGAACATGAGGCTCCGCTCCTAACACTGTAATGCGGTACATTGAATTTGCGGGCCACGGCCTTTCTAAAACTACAATATTAACAGGTGCATCATGGGTAATGCAGTCCAGCGGACTTTTAACACTACTATACCTACTACCTTTGGACATTTTCTCAACTGAGTCAACAGTTATAACCTACGTCGCAACAAAACTCATTCCTAAATCATAGGACATAAATCATATTAACATAAAATTATTGTCTTTGTAAAGTGTTGTTGAAGTAAAAATGTAATTGCATGCATTTTTCAGATACTCTAGTGTTGCAATATCACCTGACAACTTGACAACAGCAATTGTAGATTTTGGCTCTTTCAAGGGTAAACATATACACATTCACGTAACTGACACATTTCTACATTTACATTTACATTTCAATAACTGATCATACCTGTGTCACAGCTAAAAAAAGACATAAGTGCTGTGAGCTGAGGGTCACAGCCTATTTACAAATAAATCATTCACAAAAATAAAACATTTATCAGGACCCCAAAATTAATGCATCTTACCTTAGAGACAGCTGCACAGCTCTGAGGGCTCGTTGCTAACACAATAACTCATTTGGTGGAATTATGATAAAAAACATGAATTACTATTAACCTGCTGTTACATTTAGACTTTAGACTTTATTGTCCAGAGGGCAGATTCTTTTTTTTTTTTTTTGCTAACACAGAGCTTGTTTATATGCACACACAGACAATAACACAACAACCTAGACAGCATATAATTCATGGGTTTCAAGCTATGGCAACTGCTTTCCCAATGAAGCAATTAAAATCGAAGTAGTATATATTTTGAAGGAAAAAGTCCTCACAAGGACCTCACAAAGTCCTTCAGATCAAGAAGGAATTGTTTTTCTAAAACTCATGAATAGACATTACAGTACACAGGTCTTGTGCAGAAATGTAATGGCTGAGGGGATCAGGCTTCTGCCAAAGCGGGCCCTCATGAACCTGAGTGTCCTGTACCTCAGAGGGCAGAGGGGTGAGGTACTCCTGTAGTGGGTGGTCCTGTTCTATGGAGAGTACAATGCATCCAAAGGCCCTGTTTAGATTTGCAGGGAAGGATATGTGAATTTGGACCGGTTGAACATAATGGAACAGTACAACATGATGGGCTTAATGATGGATGGATTGATATAACAGTAATAACACATGTGGAGAAACAGAGTTTTTATTTCTATTTTATAAAAGCATTTTCAAAATTACCAAATGATGTGTCTGTTGTCCTCTGGGGTCAGTGTTTGGCTCTAGAGTCACATGACAGAAATCACACAAAGGGTCTTTCTAAAAAGTCTAGGCACCAACAAGTGTCCTTCCTTGGTCCAAACAATAGACTGCTCAGTGAGGCTAGCAATTACAGGGGCGAATTTGGAGCCAAGTTCCATATTTGGAATTCCAACTGCAAATATCATAGCAACCAAAAAGCCAATGTGGAACAAGGCTGTTGAAGGTAATGCTTCTTCCTGCCCAAACCACTGGTTTAGCAGGGTACCGGCTCTTAGCAACGCTGTCAATCAAACCTGTTGCCAACTCTAGTGGGAGGGACCTTGGGGAACCTCTGTTATTAATGTTCATATCTTGATTTAGGGTGTCGTAACACTCGGCACAAGGGACCAAAGATACAGAACTCGGGGAAAGTTTAACAGTGTTTATTTACAAAGTGCAAAAAGTGAACGTGGGTCAATTGGTGAGTCAGGAGCGGGCCGTGGGCCTCTAGACTCAGACACGTGAGGGAGATTGGACAGCAAACAAGGCAGGACAGACCAGGATCATGACATAGGGACAAAATGGCGAAATAAAAATACCAGGATAATACCATGTAGCGTAGGTTAATATGAACATTTCAAGGTTAAAATCACGATCCTGACAGCAGCAGTGACGAAGAGAAGGGGCGACAGTTTCTCAATACAAAGTGAATTGAAGTTGATGGAGCCGGAAGCACACTCATGCTCACTTCCTATTTGAAATTCTTATATATCCATTTATATGTACAGTCTATGGCCCAAACAGAGTCTAATGGAACAGGCTTCAGAGAATGAGCAGACATTTCTTTAAAGTGCATTTTCTTTTCCCCATTTTGTGGATAACAAAAACAATTAAATTTTTAAAAAATGTATATAATGTGCAAACAAATAAAGACCCCTCAAGTCTGTGGGGAATGTGCGTATGAGCCGGTCCAGTTTCCATGGCGTGTTTCAAACATTTATGCAGCGCGTTTGAATGTAAGAGATGAAAACCCAGCATTACAGCTTCATGCCAGCAAAGTTATACATTTTTTTCTTCAAAAAGACCAAATGCATTATGGGTAAATCTGCCTGGTCAACACAGCAAAGGATACACTTGTGTATACTTGGTAAAATGATAAAATGCTAATCAAATGAAGGACTGTGAACATGAATACTGGAATATGACTTAGATGCCATAGACTAAGGCAAGGCAAGGCTCCTAGGCTTTGGAAAAGGCCCAACAAGTCCAGGGGGCAGTGTTTCCCACCTGACAGACTGTGGGGCGGTGTGGTCTCAGAGTGAGACAGGGACTGTTGCAAAATGTATAGGATAGATACAGGTCCTATATTATGCATCAAGTCATTATGAAAACTGTAGCAGAGGGCAAGAGGACTCCAACTGCTAATGCACTATGTGAGGTAATTTTAATTATACTAAAACTACAAACTGCTAACAAATGACTTCTAGCTGTATAGTGAAGGACATTTGAGTGCTGAAATGATAAGAGTGAGTATTGGATTTGAATAGATTTTATAAACACAAAGGAGCCCCAACAGATGACAACAAGAGGTGGGAAAAGGCAGACAAATATGATACATTACTCAAGCATGTGCAAATAACAAAACACAACTTTAGGTAGGATGGGGAATCAACGATGGAAGACTATAATTTTTGCATATAAGGTTGCAGTCATACTTACACACAAACCATGTCAGAACAGGGACTAAACTGGGATTAAACCTGGACTTAACCAGGTCTAAAACAAGACTAAACTAAGTCTATGTCAAGAATACTTTAGATACAAACCAGGACCAAACCAAGTGTGAACATACCCTAAGACTAAGAATTTTAGTCAAAGTATGGCACCGTACAGGCAAGTGGTGGTTTACACATTAATTGCCTGAAAATTACTACAAGGTTTATTCTTATATTGATTTATATAGTAACCCTAACTACATACCATTATGGGCCAAACTTTCTTGCAAACTCCAAACTAAATGCCAGTTCAAAGTAATGGACTCAGCAGAGCAGTGAGTACAAAATGCTATTTCGAGCTGCGTTTGAGCCGAGGGAGAGGTGCGGAGGCTGCTGCAGTGTGCTCCTCCTGTCCCGTCCCAGGGGCCCACCACACAATAATCAGTCATTAACTTGTACAGGCCCGGCCCCAGCTCTGGAGTGTGTGTCCCATAGAGGATCAATAGGCCAGGGTAATTAAAGAGCACGGCATGGGGAGGGGAGGGAGGTGATGCCAGTAAATCCACCGCAGCGACGGGATGCTTGTAGCCAGCGAGACTACAATCCTGACACTGAACGCCGCTCAGGGGGGATAGTGACCACACAAGAGACTGAACACCAATGAAATACACAATGCCTCTCATCTGCACTGTACTCGAGAACACCCTGATTGTCAAGTAATTACTGCATGCCTTTAGATTGTAAAGATTTCTGTTGTCATTGTTTAAATTGGTGTGTAGATGATCGTAATTACTATGTTTTAAAGTCCTCCAAGAATCCAGACGGAGGAGAATTAATTGTACAGCTAAAGTAGAGACATCTGGGGGAGTTGTCAAGAAACACTGAAAGTTACAAAAAGCAGGTTGGGTGTAGCTTGTTTAGATGAGTGCCCTTTTTATGCTGCAAGTGAACAGGTAAAATCTAAACACCTTCCTGTGTGTCATGATGAAGTTGCATCTGTTTCTTTACTAACTCTTTTAAAATTAAGTGACTGTTTTAATCTAGGAGCTAGTATTTGGTTAAGTATAAGTATTCATGGGTTTCAGTTTTCTGTTGTATGGTGCCATTTTGAGGACGAGTGACCATTCAAAACATACTATAATCTGTTCTGAATTGTTAATTTCTATGGCGACAGTCTTGACTTTTCATCATTCTGAAACTCATGGATTTCTACTTACAATCAGTGGTGCTTTCACAAAATACTAAATTATATAAAGTTACTTTGACTAATTACTGGCTTGTTCAAATATCAAATGTCTTGATTTTTAGTTTTTGGGTTTTGTTTTTTTTTGTAGATTTAACTTGTGCACAGAGAACAAAAATACTGAATCTTTGTTGCTGAAGTGATTTAGACAAGAAGATTGGAAAACACAATTAGCCTAATATCTATTAAATTGCTAATTATTAACCACACAGCACTTTTATAATCTTACTGTAACTATAATTACAATTAAATCCAATCAACTACATTTCAGTTTCCAGTGCTGCACATTGATAAAAATGTAATATACATAGATTCTAATATAGAGACCTCTATTTGTTTCATACTTGCTGTGATGTGCCTAGTTAGCAGATTTAAACTGATTTTGGCGCCATCTTTCTATTTGGAGAAGTAGGACGACAGCGCCATCTGCAGTCTGACTTCTTCAGAAATGCATCCCAGGTGTGAGAAAGTTGATACAGCCCCTCATCTCGATTTACAGTCTCGTGGGCACGGTTCTGGATCTCAGTGACCTCCCTGATCCAACTATGGTACTTGCTGCTCTCTCTGCTTATGACCTTAGCATTGTCCCAGTCCATGAGATGGTTTTCCCTCTTGCAGTGGTCTAATATTGTGGACGTATGTTCTTTGTGAGCTTGTTGTTTAGTGCCTTGGAAGCACATTTTGGATGTTTCCTTTTCAGACCTAATGAACCTAAAGGGACTAAAAATCTACTAGTACAAACACATACAACCATAACATTGAATACAATTAGTAAATGAAAACATGAAGCCTTGGTGTGTTGTCAAATCCAACATAGTGCACCACATATTTCTAAGAATCAGACAGCATGATGGGCACGTTATTTATGTCTTACTTTACAGCGATGTGGGAAAGAATTGACTGGATACATGTGTAGTGATGAATAATTAAGTGAAGCATCTGGTGACGTGTGGTTTTCGATGTCAGGACCGTTAAAGCTCCCACTAACGTCAAAGGTGACAGGCAGAGTGATTAGGCAAAGGGAATGTCAGTCCTCTGCAAATGGAGCTGTGACAGGAGATGATTCAATATAAAACACAAACATGCACGTTTTAAACTTTTATGAAGGTCTACTGATGGATGGCACCTTGTAATAATAAAACGTGGTATTAGCAGGCTAAATAATGCAAAAATAAATCAAAAGACAGCATCATTGTGTGGTAAAAACACACACACACTTAAGATTTAGTGTTATGTCAGTACATAAGTCTGATACTTGATACCGATTTTGATACCAAGGACTAATTTAAACACACACTAGTCCTATACCGTGAACTCTTGCCTTATTTACCATTTCCATATTAATCATACTTAAATACACATTATACTTTTCAACATAGAATAATAATAGTTTATTTTATTTCATCATGTGGCTATACTACTTTTAAAAATGGAAAATATTCAAGATGGTGCAAATCAATATTAGTACTTTATATTCATTACTGATTTGTAATCACAATACTAAAATTTCAAACCTGATTCGGAAACTAAAGCTTGACCACAATGACAAAAAACACATATAGAATAATAGAATAGAAACAACAGAATATACTTTATTATTATTATTATTATTAATATTATTAATATTATTAATATTATTAATAATAATAATAAATTTTCTGCATTCATATGTACTGGTCAAATATTTCTAGTTTTAGTATTAATTATTGATTGAATATTGCTATATTTTTGTCCATCTCTTCTCAGAACATGCCAGTTTTACTTTTTCATTGCTCAGTAAGACGACACTTAAAATAAACTGACTGCCCCGTCACATCAGGACCACTGAGTGTTTCACCAAAGGCCTAAATGTGTCGGTGTATTGATTGTGCTTCTCTCAGCTCCAGAGAGGAATGCTTATTAGTCTGTTATTAAGGCTAGTTACACTGCAAAGGTCACTAACTTAATCCTTTGCGTTAAACCGCATTGGCAGTTGCTGCATCTTTTGTCTTCTCGCCCCCACACATGAACAGACCTGATAAATGGAGGTGATTCAATAAGATGGGACCAGATTGACTGCTTGTTCGCTTGCATTTCAAGCAACAAACGTGATTTTACATTATCGTGGGGAAAAGGGTGAAAAAGAACACAGGCAGAAATGGCAGACCAAAATTGCCAGTTGCACAGTGTGGTGAAATTGAATCAACAAAAAAATAAAGTCCATTAGACAGGTGACACTCGCCACGTTCACGAGACAGACTGCAATACTAATCTCATATATTAGAGTTTCCTATATTTTCTATGGTTTTCTATGTTAATATTCTTTTTGAATTTCAGTATTTTAAGAATCTTTTGTTTCTATTCCATTTCTACAACTCTTCTCTGTTATATGACTATAGTTTATCTAAAAAGTAAACACATTTTTTAAAATTTAAGTCACACGGGTGGATAGGCTCTGGGCAAATGCGATGAACTACAATTGCTTTATAGTGTTTAAATAAGCACTGTTTTCCAGCCGGGCCATATGGGAGTTCTTGTCATTGCAGTTCGTTTAATAAAATACGGTTTGCTAATATTTGTATAAAAGGGGGCAATGAAACAAAGGTGTTTACATAATTGCACTGTTGTTCTCACTAATAACCCCAACGCAAACCACTAGTCCAGCCCTAGAGTCCGATTCATCCCCCGCCCATGGGTCTTCTGTTTGCTCCAGGAGCCAGCTTTGATTTACTGATTCGACCTACGTGTTTTTAACATTACATTGTTGAGTAAAACTTGCTGTAAATGGACAAAGCGCACACAGTGAAGGAGAGTGGCCATATTGATTTGTGGACAAAGACTCTGATCGCTTTGCACAGGCCAAGATCAACAATACAGCGTCATAGGACAGAACAAAACTGGAATAAGAAAAGGAATGCTCTGGTCTCACAGAGTAAAATGCAGGAACACAACATTTGCCATAGTTCTTCATATTCTCACCTTAGAACAAGAAGGTGTTGGGTTTGAATCAATTTCATTAAGTTTCAGTTACCTATGGTCACATATTTGAGGAATGGTGATCTATTAGAGATTGTGAAGTAAAGAATGAAAGATTTTGCTGTTTTTTGATCACTGTGAATAACTGTGAATTATTGCTGTTACCCACGCATTTCATAAAATGGTGAAAAATTAGGACCGTTGCCATAGTGATTAATAATGTAAAACATTTTTATTTTGAATGAGAAAAAGTTCTGAAACCCATGTGCTTCTTTTCACAGTATTGAAAAAATAACATTTGCTGGAACAAAAACTCAATATATTTTAACTCAAAAGAAGGACTCAAAATAATAAGACGAAGGTTCTGGCTTTTTCACATTTCGTCTTCTTTGTTTGGAGTATGCTCTGCCTGGGTTGTTATTGTTTCCTGCATCATTTGAAGACATACACAACAGTCTTAACATATATAACTTTTTTACTTTTGAAGATCTCAGGAGGTGGAAGACCCCCTAAGGTGTATCACGACTGCTGCCCACTGATAACAGGTTACCCCATTATCTTTGAACTATGTATCCTACACAGATACATTTCTTGTAGGATGATTGTATTTTGTACTCAGATTTGACCATATGTTTTATTCTATTGTCCACTAACACCTGCAATACATTCCTACATGAACCGGAGCAGGAGGAGAAGCCATATTGATTTGGAGCACATTTTCTCTGATCACTCTGTACAGGACAGCATCGACAAGATGACATCCCAGGACGGAGAGCAAACCTGCCACCAACAAATGTGTCCAAACATTCCAGGAGTGGTCAGAAAACAAGGGACAGGGCATTAACTGTGATGCTCATTGATCGGCCAGCACCACACAGAGCCAGAGAGACAAGTCGCCCATTCGATTTGTCTGGCCTCAGTGTAATTGTAAAGAACTGCGGACAGCTCAGAAGAAAAAGGACAGCGTGGGTCAACAGTGACTTTAGCTTGAACGCATTTCAGAGATGTGTTGTTACTGAATGTGTAGGGAAAAGACAACAAAGTAGAAGTAATCAGGCTGTGGTGGAAAGAGTACTGGAAATTTGTATTCAAGTAATACTACAGTCACATGGCTAATAATGTGCTCCATTACACGGACAAATACTGCTGTCAAAAATAGTACACACGAAAATACTACTCAAAGGACTAATTGCTGCTTACATTTTAATAAGGCTTTAGTAGTGTCAACAATCAGACTTTTATTCAAAACTTGATTGATTAACTGTTTAATTCTGAAATAAGTAGTTTTAAACCAAAATTAAGTTTTAGTCAATCAGAGGAAACAGTGCAGTGCTGGTATGTGTATTTATGCACAGGAAGACAGCAATGAAACAACTGTGGATTGGGATGATTGGTGCTGTACTCAGTAACTCATATGATTTTAAATGCAACTAATTACACTTTCACAGCTAAAATTATTCTCAAGTGCAAGTGCAAGTACAGGTATAAAAATTACCTCAATTGCAGTAAGATGCCTGTGTAATCCCTCAGTCATCCAAGTATGATCCATAGTATTAAATATTTTTCTTTTACTATCAATTGCAGTAACATGAGCATTTGCAAATAGTTACTTTCCAGCTCTGAGAATAGGCTTGACAAAGGCTTGACAGGGATACAGCAGCAGAGAGTGAGATACACAAGACTCTATAGGGGATTGATGTAAGAAATGTCATTTACAGTCGAAGCAAACTTTACTCCTGTCTCTGCTGCCCACTGTTGGCTGGGGTCATCCTGCAGACGGAGTTGGAGCAGTGGGGACGTATATTAAGAGCTTAGAGGCAGCTTCAGTGTGGAGTCTGGGGCCGGCGCAGAGGTGGGGGTCAGTAACAACAACACAAGACCAAGATACACTGTCCTGTTTTCATCGCAGAGGGGGCGCAGCCATGTGCTGAAGATAGACAAAGTAAAATGGCAAAAGCAATATATATATATATATATATATATATATATATATATATATATATATATATATATATATATATATATATATATATATATATATATATATATATATATATATTATATATATATGTATGTGTGTGGGGGGGGGTGTATATATATATACACACACACACACACACACATATATATATACACACACACACACATAGATGTAGTAATGCATTACTAGTATTTCTGATTAGCTGGGTAGGTTTATTCCAGTTTTGCCTGTCAATTTAAAACATACACAATAGGTTGCAGCTATATACCTAACTATATATAGTCTATATAGTTAACGATCTGAAGATGGACTCCCAAGTGCTAGACTTAGATCATCCACTGCCCAGACAGGTTTGACTCAAATGACCCAAATTCAAAGATGGGTCAAATGCAGTGGCAACATCATCTGGCTGTGTTTGTTGCGCTAAAGTGCAGTAGCATGAAATCTTTATAATTTTATGAGGCAGATATAAGTCCTGCCTGTAATGTGCGCTCTGCAGTCAGTTTTTGGATTAAACAACAGTGAGGGCAGTGAGGGAAACGGGATACAATAAGCGAGAGCTTTTTCAACCTTTTTTGAGTCATGGCTCACTTTTTTTGGTTGAAAAGATTTCGCAGCACACCATCTACTGAAAAAACATGACCATATCCCATCTTTTTAATAAGAAAAAGTTTCATATTATGCCATGAATAATGTCTGTGCCACTGTCTGGTCTTTTAAATGGATTTGTTTAGTTTTCTTGCTTAGGACACACCAAAATGGTAAATTCTTCTGTTAAATGCTGTTAAAGAGGGGGTATTTTACTATGGGGTATTAACTGCTATATAACATATTTAGATCACCATGTTACGTTTTATTGTTTTTAAAATGCTATATTTGGCAAAAATATAAATGTAAATATAAGTTTCACTTTTGTTTTTGACCCTCTGATCCTCCCTTCCTTTTGCTCTTTGCACTAAGTCACTCCCTCTTCAGAGCTTCGTCACAATAATTCAATTCAATTCAATTCATTTATTTTTGTAACGCCCAAAATCACAACAACAGTTGTCTCGAAGGGCGTTCATGTTTTGGTTGATGGGGGAAACCGGAGTACCCGGAGGAAACCCATCCAGACACGGGGAGAAACATGAAAAACTCCACACAGAAAGGCCTGGTGACCCGGGGATCGAACCAACCTTCTTGCTGTGAGACATGAGTGATGGCACTCAGTCACCGTGCCGCCAAGACACAAAAAACAAAACAACAGGAAGAATCAGACACAACAAGAAAAATCAGACACAACAGGAAAAATCAGACACAACAGGAAAAATCAGACAACATAAGAAATCGGCCAGGAGACCAGACGAGGAGGAGGAGAGCCGGGCGAGGAGGAGGAGAGCCAGGCAAGGAGGAGGTCCAACTGTCATCGGGGCATCTGAAAGAGATACACTCCACAGGGGGAGTGGGACAGGGGACAACATGTGAATAGCATTGCTGATGAGAAAATAGGGCAAAGTAGAGGATAGTGCTCAGGTTGCCATACTTCCCCCAGCTAGTTACTCCTACTGCAGCTTATCTTATCCCGGGTTTTAATAACCCTAACTCCCTCACTAAGTAACCTGGTCATACGCTATACCGAAGAGGAAGGTTTTAAGCCTGGTCTTAAATACAGAGACTGTGGGGGCCTGTTTAACATCAGCAGGGAGTTGATTCCATAGCACAGGAGCTTGGTAACTGAATGCTCTCCCTCCCACTGTACTTTTGGACACTCTAGGAACCACTAATAGTCCTGCATTCTGAGAGCGGAGTGCTCTGTTTGGCTGGTACGGGACAATAGCATCTTGCAGATAGGATGGGGCCATACCGTTTAGGGCTTTGTATGTCAGGAGGAGGACTTTGAATTTGATTCTAAGCTCGACAGGAAGCCAGTGCAGATATTTTAGTACAGGACTGATGTGGTCTCTTCTTTTAGTTCCTGTTAGGACTCTGGCCGCTGCATTTTGGACCAACTGGAGGCTCCTTATAGTACTTTTGGGGCAGGCGGCAAGCAGGGAATTACAGTAATCAAGTCTGGAAGTAACAAATGCATGGATGAGTTTTTCAGCATCGTTTTTAGGTAAAATATTTCTAATTTTAGTTATATTTCGCAGGTGAAAGTATGCGGTTTTACAAGCTAGGTTTATATGGGCTGTGAATGAGAGATTTTGATCAAATAGGACTCCAAGATTTTTTACAGTAGGGCTAGAAGCTATATTCACATTGTCGAGTGAGAATATCTGGTCTGACAGAGAATCTCTTTGACCTTTGGGACCAACGACAATGACCTCTGTTTTTTCAGGATTTAAGAGCAGGTAATTCAAGGTCATCCAGGTTTTGATGTCCTTCACACAGGCACTGAGTTTATCTATTTGATCAGTCTGATTTGGTTTCATTGATAAGTACAGCTGAGTGTCATCAGCGTAGCAGTGAAAATTAATGCCATGTTTTCAATACAATCAGTATACATCCCACTAATTAAACTACTGCAAATCGCTTCAGGTTTGTCAAGCTGTTGTGTAGTTTTGTATCATGTGTCCGTATATTTATAGAGAATGTTCATCTAGGAGCATGGTGATGTAGGCTTGTGGGCTGAGCATGGGACAGAATCTTACAGCTAAATGTAAGGAGGGTTCAGAGTGGGTTTAGGAGAGATCCCTAAATTACCGAAACATGCATGGCTGACATACAAACCTCGTGAGGCATGTTTTTTGATGAGGGACCAATAACAACATGGTAGAAAGCTAAAAAAAATGATTTAAAAATTGTGTTTTATCCCGTCTTTAGATTTGTTCATTCAAATTGGACCTGGCAACATCTAGTGTTCCCTGGCACACTGGTTGAAAAAGGCTGCAATATGCCACAAACCGGCTGCCACTGTCCATACTATTCTAGGTAAGAGTGGACCATCAGCAGTTTTTCAACAGTTTTTTTGAGTGAATTTAATTCTTATGAGGAACATTTGAGCAAATGATATGGCCCGTATAGTAACAACTGTCCTGTACTTTGGTTCACATTCTCCAACTGTTCCAAGTTTACACACGCACACACACCCACACACCCCCACACACCCCACACACACACACAAATGTACTGTGCTTTAGGGACTCTCTGAGTTTTGGCACAGTTCAGTTGACCTATTGTGAGTACACCCTTATATACGCACATTCACTATATACTTTCAGGAACCAGTCCCTCTGACCCACTTCTGGCCTCAAACCCACTATTTGAGGGTAACTGCATCAAAGAAAAAGATGAAGAGGTAGATAGTATATGAGTCTCTATTTGCTGACTATGTGTGATTGTGCCCTTGTTTCATGTAGTTGCACTAGAAATTGTCTGTGTAAAGAAACATGCTAAAGCAATAGCGTAGCAGCAAAAACACATGATTAATGCATTCATAGTTATCGTCTATCCCTGCTTCTGTATTCTGTGTAATGAAAAAATAAAAACTGTGCAGTAGGTCCCAAAAATACAAGTGCAAATGAAAATGAAGGGAATGAATACTGGCACAAGAATGGATCTTCTTTTTCATCAGGCTGCACTAGCTATTTGTAGTTTGCATAGTAAGTGATAAGAAAAAACATTGTGTGTGTTTTAATCACAGTTCATTGTGAGACATTCTATGATTTTTGTTTTTAGTTTTCTCATTCATCTCCACACAGAAGAATGGGTTTTTGAGTCTCTAAATCCAGTTTTATGCAAGAACAAATCCCAACTCACCAAACCGAAAGGGCCCATATTAAGCTGTTTTCTGATCTATATTATAATGCTGTTTTCTCATCACAAACATACCCAGAGTTGTTTTTTGTTTCATTCCTATGTTTAATACACAAACCCTGCATATTCAGGCTGTGTTCTTCTCTCAAACAGAAAACAGTAGGCAGGTAGCTGTTAACTTGAACACTATCACCTCACGGCATCACAAGATCACGAGATGTAGACAGACTAATAATAAAGATTTAGGTAAACATGTGTGAATGAAACAAAACAACTCTGCTCACACCAGTGCATTTCGTGTAACATTTAAACTAAGGTGCATGACATATTTTTTCTGGTTGAGGGTTTAGTACCTGCTTCTCTCCAAGGAGATGTTGTTGCTTTGCTTGTAATATTCCACAGCAAGGCATTAGACTCGGCTAACTTGAATTGAATTACAGATGTTTTATTGCTGAGAAAATACAAGCATTTTAACAGTAAGTGAGCTTGCCTTGCCATAGTTCTGACATGTAACTTGGTCGGGTGACTCCACCTGGTTGTCTCGATGGACATATAATTTTAATGCCATACTGCAGAACCTTCTAAGCAAAGCAATAACATCTCTATGGAGACAAGCAGATGTCAGACCATAGACTGTATATATAAATGGACATAGCTAAACTGCTAGCTGTCGCGTTCCAAATAGGAAGTGATCATGGGCGTGCTTCCAGATCCATCGACTCTGGCTCCAATTCACTTTAAATTGAAAAACTGTCACCCCTCTCTCTGGGAATTCTGCAGTGATCCTCATCATTTTGGTCTTAAAATGTTCATATTCACATTAACATTAATAACAGACATATCAAGTGCCTTCTTTCCCCAAGGTCACTCCCATTCGCATTGGGAACAGGTTTTATTAACAGCGTTGCTAAGCTATTGAAGGTAACAGCACTACCTTCAGCAGCCTGGATCCAGATTGGCTCTTTGGTTGCTATGATACTCGCTGTCATAGCTCCAAATTCTCCCCTTCGATGAGCTTCATTTGACTAGAACACGATGGATGACGTCACACTCACTTTGTCCACTTCTTTATACAGTCTACGTGTCAGACCATCCAACAGACATTTACATAGAGCACCTTTAATACACTTTTTATGATAAGTTGAAATGGTTATACCCCCAACGGAAATGAATCTGCATAACTCGCAATGTTTAAAGTTCACACACAAAATACGTGTTGACCTTTTATGAAATGTTTGTGTATTTAGTTGTCTTGCTAATGAAACAACAAACTAAAATAGATATATAGCATCAGCATAATAAATTATACAGACACCTCTTAACACGTAGTTTTAATAAAAGTTGTTTTCATCAGCCGGTACAATTTGCAGTATTGCGTTCACCAGCAACTTGAAATAAGTGATAAGCAGAATGTGGTGTAGGATGCCATTAATTGTTGATTAGCAGATACATTGTGCTGTGTTATTACAGTTTGTTTGCTCTGGCATCTCCATGAATTAGTAATTATTGGGTTGTACCTAATCATCATTAGTCAGAAACAACACTAGACAAATAAACAGCCGGCTTTCTAATCTTTCTACTCTCTGTCGCCCACACTGCGTTCACTCCCACTTTGCACACATGGTCGCCTGCGCTTCTGCATTCTCTTCAATATTAATGAAAAACAATTATTTTACTATCTCGCCAACAGCTCATTTAGCAGTTTGTCCTCACAACACTCGCAGTATGACAAAGGTTTCATCTGGCAAAGTGAATGAAACAATGACAATTAAATAAAGGGTAGATTAGGACATTTTATTCTGAGTGACACACTAATCAATTGGCTTGTTGTTATTCGACTGTGTGGCTATTCAAATCTCATGTGTTTTCCACATTAGACGAGGTCATGGAAATGTGTTGTAGTAATAATAATATTTTCCTCTAATTAGTTTATGTCCTTTGATTATTCTTGTTAGGGGCAACTTGTCGCTGCAGACTTCAGTATCAATAAATATAACTATATCGTAATGCAAAAAAAAAAAAAAAAAAAAAGAAAATGGTATGTTTCACCAGTTTATTCACTTTTTTCATTCAGTCAACTTTTATTCCAGCCAGAAGCCAAAGGTTACTGCATATCTCAACAATTTCTTCATATTTTTACTTACAGTGGACTCTCGGTTATAACATTTAAGCTCATTAATTTGATATATATAGGTCCAAATCAGAAGAGCTGCAAAGAGCCACGTAAGGTAAATGTCATGATGTTATTTGAATTTGAAATTATTGTTTAGTGACAGTCAGCAGTTCATCTGCGAGGGGAAATATACTATAAAAGACCCATATTACGCTATTTTCTTATCTGTTATAATGTTATTTCCTCATCAAAAACATACTCGGATTTGTGTTTTGTTTCATTCACACATTTAACATGCAAATCCTGCATAATTAGGCTGAGTTATTCAAACCAAAAACACTTGATTCCACTTTGTCATGTGTCATGTGGTAATACAGGAAGTGCTCCACTTCATGCACTTTCACTAGAAACATTTGGATCATTTCAATCCTGGTATTGCCAATCTCTACTGAACAAAAGGTAAAAGGTAGCTCTGTTCCACCTTGTGATGGAACAACATCTTGAGCTTTGGAGATGTAGACAGACTAATTATAAAGGGTTACTCCAACATGTGTGAATGAAACAAAACACAACGCCAGGTATGTTTGTTGTTTTGATGTGTATGTTTTGATGAGGTAACAACATTCTCATGTAACTTAAAGCTCACAAGAGTCAATTTGTGTAATATAGGACCTTTAATGTTGTGTGATGTATGTTTTTGATTATACAAGAATGTATTAATTAGTTTATTTATCTTTACACCATTTTTGGAGCAATTGCTGAGTTTCAGGCCAGTAATATTAACACCGATAGGGGGCAGCTAAAATGAATATTGTTCAAATTAATCTTTTTGGTGTTAAATAGCCAGTTCTGGGGTCTTGTCACCAATAGAAATGATCAGGTTCAATGTGTGTGAATTTACATAAGGGATATTTCATGGCAAAGTACAATGTAATCAATAGGGAAATCTGGCTCTTGCCCCCCATCTGGGAGTATAAAAAACACCAATAACTGAAAACACATCTGCTCTTTTTTATCCATGCTGACAGAGTTATATTTAAGAGGAGAAGCCCATCTTGATAACAGGCTGTATTGTGGCTGAGGCTGCAGTGAATCAGAGCCTTGTCACTCGGCCGTAGAGCCACTCAGTACAGATGGATGGGCTTTTAATGAAGCTGTGTGTGCTGAATGATGTACTGTCTCACGTCGCCTTGCTGCTGCTCTGGTCCAGGCCAATTCTCAGTGCTATCCGAGGAGCTGGAGTAACATTGTGCAATATTCTTTCTGTCCCTGTAATTGTAGTGGAGCTAAACCGAGTAATACAAATAATAATTACCTCCATTGGCAACTTCAGATATTTAAGGCAAGGGCAGACCCATTGTCTTAAATATCTGAGCAACTGAGCTACTGTTGCCCCTAGCTACTTGATGAGTGGTGAAATGTATTCACTTTTAAATGTCTTTGTCCAGTTGACTGTTGGTCTTGTCTTAACATATGCAGGGGATAGTGATGTGATACTGTAAATTAACCTAAAACAAAAGGTACAATTCTAAAGCTTAAAGGGACAACAGTAGTTGCAGCTGGTACAGGGTTTGTCCACTGATCTGAAGGTTGGTCCCACTCTTGATATAAACATCATTGGCAGAGTCGTCACATCCACTGACCCACTGGTTGGTGGTGTGATTCCAGCTCTTGCCATTGTGTCCCTGGGCAAGACACTTAACCCACCTCATCCCTAGTGTTTGTAGTGTTTGTGCGCACTTGTGAATGGTGTGAATGGATTAGTGCTTTTGTGCCATGAAGGTGGAAAAGTTCTATATAAAAATATGACAATTTACCAAAGCTAGTCCTGACCAAACACAGCCCAAGATCTGGAGATGGGCCCCTGCGTATTGCACTTCACTCACCCACTGCTCCTGATAGGCTACCCCAGCAGCACTGGAGGATGGGTCAAATGCATAGACAAATTTGCTGACAGGGATCAATACTGTATACCTTAACCTTGCCTTGCTTAAAAAGAGAGATCGATCGATATGGGTTTTTTTCATGGCTGATGCAGTTTGATGTATCGGCCAACCAATATATATCAGTATATCACTACTTGATAACCAATAGCAATACATACAGTATCTGTGGCCAGGTTTTGATGAAACATTCTTCAACTGCAAACTATTTACAACAACTATCCAAATCAAAACAATGAGTTGAAGCATTTCTAAATGAAGCAAAAGACAAACTAAATATGTTGGTTTGGTTACTTTGATATTTATTGTATCAAAATAACCAGTGTTGCTATATTACAACTTGATAAAATTGTTAATTTCTTTGTATATTTTGGACCAAGGACAGTTACCAACTTTCAGCTTAATACAAAAATGCCTTCTGTACTTTCAACTCAATTGTGCAACAAGATGTTTCACAGGCCGACTTAATTAAAATGAAAGAACATAAAAGTAAATTTGCTGTAAAGCCATGCACAGTTTGCTCCTGTAGAATCACCCCTCCAAACCTTATCTTTTCAACTTTATCAGCAGAAATGGAGCTTGAAAGTCAGCCTGGCACAAAACACAACATATTTAGAGCCAGCCAGGTGTTGGCAAAGAAAAAACATGGTGTAAACTTCCTGAACAAAAGCCATATCCTGTAATGACTCATGTTTCTCTTCCAACAGACTGAGAGAAGTCAAATTATGCAGTCAGCCCATAACATTTATAATAGTGGGAGATATCTACCACTGGGGATCATTAGCACTGATCATTGCTCAGAATCATTGCATAAGAGTCAGAAAAATGAAGCTTTCTGCAGCAGAGTCTTCCAGTGCATCAGACTAAATAGATTAAAATAGGTTTGGTGAACAGAGAGAAGGAGTGATTTGTCTTTTAATTTTACACCTCTGTGCATGACGGGGCTCTTGGGGTCTTTTTGAAGAGGAGTAGGAGCCGCCTCATCCTTCATAGAACAGATGCTGTCGCTGCTGAGGAATGGTTTAATATCACATGGTGTGGGATGTAGTCAGACAAACCTGCAACAATGTCTGAAGACTCACTCCCTATAGAAGAAGAATCATTCAGCGATTTTATACACTTTTAGGTTTAACTATGAGAAGTCGGCTCACAACAAAACTATACCTCTCTAGGGCTCTTACAGTTGAGTTAAGCTTGCATAGAGAACTATTCCAAAACCATTCATATAGGATAGGGTTGTCAAAAGTATTGATACCTACATAAAGGATACTGAAATTTATCAAACGTATCAAAACTAGACATTTGAAAAGGCCAAATGTTAATATTTAAAAAGTACCAGTCTATTATTTTGGAAGAATAATCTAATAAAAATCACAGAAAAGTTTATTTTTTTATTAATTTATTGTTTTATTTATGATTGTGGTATCAAAATTGGCATCAAGCCTTTTCCTTAGTGTCGAAAGTTTGAAAACAGTTATAAAACACTAATAGGGTTAACCTTCTAAGGTACTGTCTGGGCTGTATGCGGACAAAACCTAGTAATAGTACTAATAATTTGTATTTTACAGTGCTTTTCGAGATGCTCAAGTCATACACTCTTCGTCCTTGGTGGTGATAAACTTCTATAGCCACATCTTTCCTGAGATAGACTCATGAAAGTCTATCTCAGGGAAGATAGACTTTCTTAGGCTGCCAAGCTGCATGAACAGCCCCTATATGATCACAAATCACTCACTACATTAATAGGCGGGCAAAGTACCAACACAACAACAGTATGGGCAGGTCAAAGCTGGGATCAAACCCCTGACCATCTGGTTTGTGGGTGAACGTTTTCCATACTTACCCATGGTTTCTAGAACAACTCTAAACCAGACTCCCAACAGCAGTAAACCAGCCTAAAAAACGAAAGCTTTTAGCCTTGGCTTCATTGACTCCATTTCTACCTCTTTATGTGACGACATGTTATTGAATGATGGTAGCCTATTGCACAACAGCAGCCCTGTGCGGGTGCTGCAGCCTGCATCTGCCCCCAGAGTCCAAATATGAGTAGGTACCTGTCTGCTATATGTGCATGATTTATGATGGCCAAGTTTCATTTGTGCTCTCTATGCAGAACAGGTGCGCTTTGTTTGTGGCTCCATACTTCCTCAGACTTGTCACTTGGCACTCCCATTCGCTCTCCCCTTTCCCATTAAGCCACCATTAGAGCCTATGGAACGCCGTAGATCACCAAAGTCATTCACATTTTTGTTTTTCTCTGTCTGGAAGATGGCAGAATTTGCACCGTGTAGTCAGTCAGTTGATTAAGACAACTTAAAACTTATAGTCTCAACTTAAATGTCTGAGCCAATAATAATTGAACTGTCTTGCTGGTATGGATACAGGTAAGGTGGCCTTTTCCAGTGCACTTGACTTTCTGCATTTTGACATCTCTGCCATTTTAATATTTTTAAATCACCGAGGCAGGGTAGAAGTAAATTGCACCCTCTTGGCCACTATTTTTAACCGTAGTGGGAGGATGATGTGTGGGAATTTAACCAAATAAACATCATTATACAGAGACATGCCACTCACCGCCACCCACTCCAACCAAACGCCACACTTTTTCAAGCCTTGTGTTGATTCACTATTGTAGTAAAATGCTTGTGCTGGTGAAAATTATTAACTGAAAATGAATAAACTTGCTTGTAGTGTAGTTTCCCTTTATATTGTAATGATCTGATGTTTTGTCTTTAGATCAGAGCTGACACCTTTTGTTGTTAACTGCTTGTGACACTTTGTTGCTGTGCTGACAAGTTGATGTGAAGGTTCTTTTCATGAGTTACTGGTCTGTTTTGAAGACTGGCTCTAGTGAGTTGAGACCGCTGTTGTTTCGCTGTTGTTTTGGCGTGGGTTATGGCCTACAGTAGCCTTTGTGTTCTGAAAATAGACAACCAGAAGAAATTTGGCTTGTTTCCTTATACCAGAATGCTCAATTTGAATTAATGTAAATATTGTACCAAACTAAAGGTTATTTTATTTTTGAGTTTAATACCACACACAATAAGGCATTACTTAAGATAACAGTGTCTTTACACTCAGACCCAATGAATACTACTGTTTTGTCTTTGCTGCAGCCATGACTAAATCCAACTATTTTGCTAATAAAACAGTTTTTAATCATATAATAGTGTTTTTGTGTGTTTGTGTGACAGACTTTTAAAAATATAATACTCAAATGTTCCTTTTGAAGACATGCTAAGTTAGAAGATACAGTGTAAAAAGCTAAAAATTAAATAGGCTATATATATATATATATTTTTGTGGTCATTAGCTCCCAGCCCTACTTTTAATAGTTTTGTTTATATGCTATACTACGAAACAGAATAACAAGCCTTGTTAGGTCATACATCCCTCTGAGTTTCCACATGTTCCTCTTTTGTAGTGAATGCTATTTTCCGACCACATGGAGGCCTGTGTTACTGTACAGAGCCCCATTACCACCCTCTCTTTCATACAGTCTGAAACATGCGTGTACTTTGGGAGGTGTGTGTGCTTCGCCTCACAGGGGGCACGGGCTGTGCCATGGCAGCGCTGCCTTTTAACAGGAACTTATCGTGTTCAGACAAAGTGCAGCTGACAGCGGTTCAGAGTTTAGCGGGGGTCTCGCTGTGCCAGGACTCCCCAGGGGTATTTCATCAATGCCTCCTATAGAGACGCCAGGACCACAAAGCCAAGCCTAACGAAGACTCACGCTGCTCTCTGATTGGCCGTGGTGAGACTGCTAAGGTCCGGTGCGGAGAGGTGTAGGTGAGGCAGGGGCACAAGGGGAGAGGGAAGAGGTGAGGAGGGGGGGCGATGAGAGGAGGGTATAATTATACTGTTGGGAGCCATGGTGATAATAGCAGCACTCAGAGCACAGGGAAAGCACTTTAATTGAGGGCACTTCATAACAGGAGATGCCAGCACCGGGGCAGTGGTGGTCTATGTAAACACTAAACAATGACACAGGCTCTTTTGTCTCCATTTAGAAAGCTGCTTATAACAGATATGTGATGCATTGCTAATTGATGGTAACACCACTTATTCCTGGTGTTTTTAGAGACAGAAGCAAGAAAAACCTGCTCCTCCACAGACTGTTTGCTCAAGCACATTTGACTGCCTTTTCAATCTGAATGCCTGCCAATTGCAAAGCATTCTTAAATCATGGTTTTGACTAAGAGAGTCATTTATCTGCCTAATGAATGGGCACAAAATGAAACACATTTAAGCAAATCCTCGTCTGTTTGAGCTGTAGGTGCGTCGGGGTGGCAGATGGGATGTGGGTGGAGCTCATTGTGCACCGTCTCATCTAGGCTGTCGAAAGCTGTAATAGAAAACTCAATCAAATCAAATGGTTTGGAAAGACAAATATTTGCTTGTTTAGTTAAAGATTTTGCATTTGTGTGTTGGCTGCTGGCAAAGGAACATTAAAGTGCCCCTAGTTAGCATTTTCACTCACTAATTTCCATTTGCATGCTACTATAAATGTGTGTGTTTAACACAATAAGGCTTAATGCAACATAATATAAACTCCTTTAATACGCACAGAGACTATTGTTTTGAGCAGATTCAATTTGGCCAACAATCAACAGAGAAAAACAGCATAATTTACAAAGGGGTAAATGTTAGAATGGTACTGTTTATTCCAGGTTTCCACTAAGGTAAACCTTAACCTTTGCTTGAAACAGGAATACAATTGCCTTTAAAAATGCACTATAATATTCCAATGGAAAAAAATACCTTGAAAAACAGACTATCAATGTGGCCTGGTAGTGCAACCTGTTTGTCTCTATGGAGATAGATAAGTCTAATGTCAACTGTGGAATATTCTAGGCAATGAAAAAACATATCCACAAGAAAGGTTACATAGTGTACCTCTAAATTAAACTAAATGAGAACTGCAAAGCCCCTCAGCATCATCAGAAGGCTGCACCACAGTTTGAGAGCCACTGTTTTGCAGCATTTATGTCCTGCTTTAATGCACTAAACCCTTTAAGAGCACTACACAGGTGAACCCTGAGCCCCCCTCTGTATTTCTCACACGCACTTCTCTCTGAGTGACTTTGGTTGGGGGACTTTGTTGTTCCATTGATTGAACAAGGCCATCAATAGCTTTCAAATGCAGCTACTTGTCTGAAGAGGTGCCATGGACCATGAACAGCCACACCGCAAAAGATTCCCGTTATAAACTCTCCTTCCACTGGCACCGAAAATCGTCAAGCTATTATTTCCAACCCTTTGCCTTCAGGCCTTTTCTCCGTGTAGGAAGGTGAGAGGGCTATGTCGGCCACGCGATTGCAAGACACCTGACCAAGACCAGGTAGGAATGTTTCCATGGCAGCACGCTCAAGGTCATCTGGACAATATAAAATGAGCGCTCCCGGGACGAAACCTCCTCTGACACCACGGCTCATGAGTCCTATTTTGCCATCAGCCCTAGATCCACCTACGCCTCCACATGGGACAATGGACTTGACTGGAGCCTTTTTTCACTGGTCTCCTTTGGGACCTCATGGAGCAGAAGAGTAGCCACCTGCGGGGTAAGAGAAAGAGGGGAGCTGGGCGAGTGGTGTGGAGCTTGAAGGAGAGTGTGGCAGCTTGGCAGTGGTAGCAGCACAGGTCTCATAGGTTTCCTCTAATGGCCCCTCTTGGCCCAACCTACTGCTGTTGGTCAGATGGCCTGTTCCACTACGAGGCGACGAGGCCACGGGCACGCTTTCACATTCACTTCAACCCGTCTTTGTCAAAGACTCTCAATGACTTTCCAAAAATAGGCAAATGGGAATTCAGCAAAAGAGAGGGCTGGAGTGTGCGGCGGAAGGAATGAGGTGAAATAAAAGCCAGTCTTAAGTGCCTTGGTGTGAGGTAGCGGCATATGTGGCTTTAATGCTCTCATTACAAGAAGCCCTTTTCCTTCCCCAATGCCCTCTGAAGGGTCCTACAATTTACAACAGTTTCCAAAATGACTAAGAGCTGTTTTTGTGCTGGCTCTAAAAGGGAACGTTTACCTACAGCATTTTCAACAACGGCCTCCCTGACCAATGCAGGGCCAGAGCGAAGGCAGAATCACAATGAGATAAGCAGCAGGAGATTCTTAAGCCAAATAAAATGTCTCACTGTGCATCTAACAATGTTTGGGACATCTAATGTTTGGTAATACAGTTGCCTGGCAGGCTCTGTTTATCTCAATGTGGCAGAGCAGGGTTTCTGATGAAGACATTATTTGGTGACAGCCCCTCCTGTGCCTTTGGACCTATCCGCTGAACACCCACATCTCTGGAGAACATATGAGCTGATAATTGTCAGAAATCTCAGTGGGCGAAGGTACTGCTGTGTTGGTGTATTCCTTATGGTCTACGTGGGTCCGAAGGCCCCTCTCTGCACCTCAGATCTGTTCACACAACCCCAGGAGGGGCAGGCCACAGTGGGAGAGGGTCCACTGTGCCCATGTTAGAGTGACTAAAGCACAGAAACAGAGAGTTAAAATTCAGCCGAAACAGAAGGCCGGCTCCATGGAACAGCTGTAAGTGAGGAAACACATTTAGCCAGAGGATACAGAGGCTCGAATATGACCTGTGCAAACTCCACATTGTAGAAAGAGGAAGGCGCATAGCTGCAGGGCACGTCCTGAGGGCTGGATAAATGTTGGCTTTTCTGGGCTTAGTGGATAAAAGTGGCCTGGGAATAGAGAAAGATGAATACCTTTAAACAGATCCATATTGTTCTAATCTTTTGAAAATATTTAGCAGTTTGTTCAAACACATTTTTGCAAAGATGTGTATAGTGGATCATTTATAAATACATAACTGTGAGTCTGTCAGCTAATAATGAAGTTATTATAGAATATGTTTATTTCTCATCAATCTGGAAGCAAGCAGCAAAAGTAGCATTCTGATTGGCTCCACTCCAGTTTCACTTCACCTTATTAAAAGAAAAAAGTTCTAAAACCATGCACACACCTGAAAATGAATGCATGTGGATATTAATAGTGATTATTATTATTATAGTGCAACGTTTTAATTAGATTATGTATAATTTCAAAGGGTAAACACTTATCCACTCTCAGTTTGAACCATTTTAAACACATCTGAGCCTTGGTCTTTTCTCTCTGTGATTAGTTTGTTGTTAACACGAGTCTCACATTGGCTTCCGTCATATAAATAAATAGTAAAATAATCAGTTTTTTGAGCTGCTCTTTGAAATGAACAGATAAAAAAATGAATCCCATAAAAGAGCTGTAAGTCCCACCACTAGATATTAACAATGTAAGTGCAATGTAAGTTAGACACAATTAAATACCTACTTCTCCTTTCCACACAGTTAAAATTGGGTGGTCCAGCTTTAGCTCACTGTACATGGTGTGTACTAAATGGACAGGTTTCAGGCACTAGGATTAGCTATCCATTACAAGCCGTTTTCTTGTTGACCTTCAAATCTCATGGTGGGACCTGCACCATCAGCGTCCATGTGGTGGAAGGTAGTTGGACCCTTTCCTGGACGCTGCCTTTCTAATGAGGGGTATCAACATTTTGGCTCCGCTCTCTGGCATCGATGTGAGACTAGAACTGTCCCACCATCCGTCCTGCTCCAGAAAATGTTGCCCAAAAGGATTGTGTTGCATTATCAAATGTTAAATATGCCCATTATTTTCACAGTTATATTTAATCCGAAAGCGTCTTCGGGATCCTGGTTATTTGTAGATAATAGAGGCCACATTGTTTGCACAGAGGCATTTTTTACAATGTCACGGTATGGTATGGTATTACTTTCACTTTTTCTCCCTTCCTTTGTGTGTGTGCGTGTGCAGGTAGTGCTGATCCACAAATAGCTTCTCCTGATTTTGGACATCATCAAAATAGAGGTGCCTTTGAATGGACAAAGTCACGTTGTTCACGGTGAATCTTAAGAAAGAATCCAGTGGCTATACTCGGCTGGAGAAATGCGGAGGGATAAAGCACCCAAGGGAGATATTTTCACGGGGGCTACACACTCATTATCTTGTCACGTATCATAAAGATGACAGTAGAGGCCAAAGCAGGGGCCCCTCAGGCATGTGTCCATAGTCCCCTGGCTCGTTCTCAGCGCAGACAGAAGCGGGATACACCTCTATAGGAAAGGACAGGGGTGGGGTAACAAGGTTTGGGAGGGGGGGGGGGGGTCCTGGGACGTTGTATTGATTGTCTCCTCTGCGCTTTCAGTAAAGAGGGCTCATTCTGTCTGTCACTGCCGCACAGGGGGACCTCCAAACTCACAAACACCAAATATTATTACACTGGGGGGACTAACCACTCTAACTGCCTACTTCATTAAGGTGATGGTGACCTTAATGTCTAAACTACATTTGTTATTTCAAGAAATCTGTGGATCTACTGGGACAAAACATCAGCGCATTATGAAATTATTATTACTTCTTTAAAAAAAAGTGTATCCACCCCTATAGGATAAACAGTACGTAGGCTTTAATGAAGGAAGAAATAGCATTCAGCATTTCAAAATCTGTCTAAACATATGTTATCATTGGGGGTCTGCGGGTCCCGGGACGCTGTATTGATTGTCTCCTCTGCGCCTTCAGTATAGAGGGCTTATTCTGTCTGTCACTGCTGCACAGGGGAACCTCCAAACTCACAAACAACAAATATTATTACTCTGGGACTAACCACGCTAACTTCACAGCGCTTAATTAAGGTGATGGTGACCTTAATCTTAGTAGTATCAAGAAATATGTAGATCTACTGGGACAAAACATCAGCTCATAGTGAACCGTTAGATAATTATGATGCAAATTGTTATAGTGTGTTAAAGTAAAATGTATACAACCCTATAGGATGACTGAATAAACTGACTAGTTGGGACAAATAAAAGTTAGGTTTGTGGAGATGTGAGCCCACTCAGAGTTAGACATATGTTTTTTTTTTACATTTTCAGGGCAATAAATGCAACCAAAAATGAAGAAAACATGCTTTATTTTAGTCTATTTGTTGGCTAAAAAGTTCCACAAAGGAGCTTTATACAGTCTGTCTTACAAATATAAAAAGTTGAAGGTGATGAGATAGTATAGTATTTCAAAGTCTGTCTAAACAAATCTTATCATTGGGGGTCTGGATGGTCCCGGGACATTGTATTAATTGTCTCCTCTGCACCATTAGTAAAGAGGACTCATTCTGTCCATCACTGCTGCACAGGGGAACCTCCAAACTCACAAACACCAAATATTGTTATACTGGGGGGACTAAACATGCTAACTTCACAGTGTGTGATGAAGGTGATGGTGACCTTAAAAGTCCTATATTACGCATGAAGTGGTAGTTTTCAAGTTAACAGCTCCTTTTACCTTTTGTTCAGTAGAGAGAGGTAATTCCACAACTGAAATTATCCAAATGATTCTAGTGAAGGTGTATGGAGGGTGTTTTCAGTTTGAAAGAATAATATAAATGTGCAGCATTTCTGTCTTAAATGTGTGAATGAAACAAAACACAACTGATTTTGATGGAGAAACAACATTATAACATATATTTTTAAAAAAATGCTAAATTTGGGCACTTAGTAGTATCAAGAAATGTGTAGATTTACTGAGACAAAATATCAGCTCATAGTGAACCGTGAGATAATTATGACAGCGCTAAATTATATCCAGTACCCAGCCCTTTAGCACAAACAGTATATATGCCTCATAGAATTAAGAAACAGAATTATATTATTATTTCAAAATTTGTCTTAACATATTTTATCATATGGGAGGTCCAGGGACACTTTGTTCATTGTCTCCACTGCATTTACAATAAAGAGGCCAGCAAGGACCAAACTGCAGCTTTTGATACACAGTGATATTATTACAATGTGCAAATTATCATTACTTCCTAAAACAAAACTTATCCAACCCTAAAGGACAAATACACAAACGCCTCATTTAATTGGGAAACATAACTATCATTATTTGTTTATAATGTGAATTAATGTGGGACCAGTACTCTCTAACTGCAAAACAAAATTATCAGAAGCAAAAAAGCAAACTAAACCTGAACCTTTAGACAGTGGTGGATGAAGTATTCAATTGTGTTACTTAAGTAAAAGTATCGCTACAGATGTAAAAAGTATCACAAGAAAAAAATCTACTACTAAATCTATAATTTTAAGAGTAAAAAGTAAGTGTATTTCATGCAAGTGTTGTGAATTTGTTAAAGTGAAATGTAGAGATATTGATTTATGTTGATACAGATTTTGGTTACAGTAACAATATGAATCAATGTTTTAAGTTTTCTTATGAATTTTGTGGGTTTATTTTTGTTCGCTCAATGCCGAAGCTTGAACGTGAAAAATTGAGTCAGGATGTTACTACAAACCCCTCAAATCAGATGAAAAGTCCTTTTTACGTTACAGTCCAGTTAAAAAATGTAGTGGAGTAGAAAGTACAGATACTGCTCTCAAATGTAGTGAAGTAAAAGTAAAATCCACTGTCAAATCTACTTAAGTAAACAGATACCTACAATTTAATACCTAAAGTACAGTACTTTGCTAAATGAACCGTTCGTTTGTTACCTTCCACCACTGCGTATAGAGGAGTTCAAATGAAGCTGTTTTAACATAGGGAGGTATTAGCTGCTCTGTATAAATACTGGAAAGGCAAAATGTGAAAAGAAAATTTTCTAAAGCAATCCAGCTTTTGGACCTCAGCAAGTTCTCATTAGGACTTTATAATTATGTCCAGAATTGAAAATGTTCCTTGTCCTTAGCTGACATTTACACATTTTTATTATTTGGGCAGTTGGAACAGTTACAGCGAATGCAACAATTCTGCTTTAAGGTCTTTCTTTGTTCCCCATTTCCTTTTACTTAACAATACCACATCACATACTCATTATAATGTTATGTGCATGTCAGTCTACTATTTGTGCCAGTACTAGCCTGCAATAAGTGCTTCCAAAAATAGTCATAATTTGCAAGTTACTACAAAGGAGCAGCATGTAATTTGGCACACTGGCTCCTATAAAGTTGAAAGAAACATTCCACCAAGCTTTATATATCTGTCCTAAACGTGAAAAGGTGAACAATGTCAAACCATTCATATTTTTTTCCGAATGGCTAACTAGTTATTTGAATCCTTGACATCTTTGTCCGACATGACTTTGGTTTGCATCTCTATTCAGTCTCCAACAATCAATTGTATTTAACTGGTGTGTCCCATTGTGAATGTGAGCCAAATATCCTCTTGTTAAAAGGAAGTAATGGGAGTGATGCGAAGTTTATAAGCGTTTTTCCTTCATCTCGTTTCACTGGCCATGGTTCTGCGATTATGCAAAGGCTCTGTTGACTATTGAATCTAGGAAATCTTGCAATAAAATGTTCCCAATGACCTTTAAATGTTGGCAGTTTATGAAATAACCTTGAAATTGGACCTTTTGTGTTCGTAATAACAAACCAGGATAAATGTAACTCACACTCACACTTTCTTCTTTTTCTGATCATTCTGCCATTTCCATTTCTCTGAAGACCGTTGTAAAAATCTTGCCAAAAAAGCGAAATTAACACCCCCACGGAGCACTATAGAAGCGGCAACATAAACAGATCCAAACACATGAGAGGGAAAAGTGTTAATTGACCAACCTGCCGTGTCATTATTGTCGGTTGACCTCATAACCAAAATGTGTCTCTGATTATCATGCTTCAGAGGGCACGTTGTCAAAGACGCCATGTTTTAAATTGTGTAGACAGCACCTTCCTCAGTCCATGGGGAATATTGTCAACCTGGAAAAAATAGAGTTTGGATTTAATGAAAAATAAACAGAAGGCATTTTGCATTTTCACAATAGGACTTGAGACATTGCAATATGCGGGATTGGAATAAAAAATAAATACAAATAAAATTCATATTCAACACTATATGAGCATAAGTAAGTATGAGGATTTCAAAAAACAATATTACTATAGCAAAAAGAAAAGTTAGGGGTCAGTATTGCGTTATTCCACAATCATAATTAGTAGAAGCAGCAGCGTAACCAGCGACTAATGCTCATGCTATCAACCTCTTAGCAACGCGACCAGTTGGGGAAGAAATTTCAAACTGATGTAACTCCTAGTGGCCTCGTTTAGTCAAGTGGTTGAGTTATTGCAATGGGCAGAGATCAAAAGTACGTCTATGAATGTTTATGGGCTAGTACCTGTGGGAATAAGTAAGACCATTACAAACAAGACGTTATGTAAATGTATTCAATTTGTTCTCCTGTTTGTACCACCTAAATAAATACATCAAACATAGAAAACTGAATTGAATAAACAAACTTGAAACTTGACTTTAATTTTATTCAGGGTATATGCAACTCTGCAAATAAGTGACATCTATAACTGCTTAGTGAAAGTGCTTGGACCAGCTCCTCAGGCTCATGATGAACTATGAGCTGGCAAACTGTACAGAGCAAGAGCCAACACACAGAGGCGTACTGCACTGTGTTCACATCAGCAACAATCAGAGTTATTAAAGGAGATAACAGCCCTCAACATGCCCAGCCAATGCATTTATTTACATGTATCTACATTTTAGAGGCAAATCTGAACTCACAGACATGGCTAAGTGAGTGATTCCTAAAAATCATAGAAAGTGGAAAATTATTTAGTTTGCAATCATGATAAAAAAAATAAAAAATAAATAAAAATAAATAAAAACTTGCTTGTCTCCATGGAGATGTTATTGCTTTGCCTGGAATGTTCCACGGTATAGAAAGAAACTCAAATTCATAACTATAAACACAAGCAGGTGGCACTTAGCGTACTTACTGGTCAGATCTGTGAGGGATGACCCTGCTCACTGTAAAAATGCATGTTCCCAAAGTCTTTTTTGCAATATAGAAGCTGAATAAATGCAATATGGTCACATTTTTATCACGCTTTTCCACTCACCCATTCATGTACCAGTGTACGCACACATTGGGGGACAAGGTGAGTTAAGTGTCTTGCTCATGGACACAACAACAGCATTCATCTGTGGGAATCATTTAATCTAACCGCTCAACCAATGATGTTTATGTCAAGATTCAAACCGCCAACCTTCGAAACAGTGGACAGACACTCTGAGCTGTACTGTGGAACATTCCAGGCAAAGCAATAGCAGCTCCATGAAGACACACATGTAGTGGACCCCTATCAGAAAACGGTTGAAGAAAAGTTATATAGTGTGCTTTTAAAATTCTGCATAAATCACCAGTAAGACAATCTGAATATAGACAAGAGCAAGTCCTAGTGAGACTACTCCTACTGCTAACTACTAAGCCTGTCACAATAACACATTTTGAGGAGTGACATATTGCTGAAGTAAATATAGATGATAAATGATAATACTGAAACCAAACCACAAAGCAGAATTATCTCAAACAAGTACTCTAAATGTACAATATAACATAATAAATAACAGAATGCAACACTTAAGTAGTTAGCTTGCATCTATAATGAGTCATAGAAGTCAAATATTATCATATTACGGAAAAATAACCAAACGTTTCCGCTAGTCCAAAGAAAAAGTACCCTCCAAAATGATTGTTCCATCTATCATCTATTGAACAATAAGTAATTATCGCCTGGTAACTACCTGTGACTAGTATCCACATCACAGTTTGTGAACCTCTGACTCATCAAGTGCAAAAGACTCCAGGATCCCCATTAGACAATTATAGCTCTAAAGGCCTTGTGTGTTTTTAGCTGACATAGCTTTTACTGTCCTCAAGTGTCATGTTTACAATCAAGCAGATGAGAAGACAATATTGTACAGGGATATAGCAGCCGACTCAGGTGAAATAAAAATACTGTAATCCAGATTCATCCCAAGGAGCTATTATCCAGACGGCATATGCACAGGAAGCAGATTCGCAATTATATTTTACTGCTATTATGAAACAATGTAATGACATGAGGAGTTAAGGATGTAAGTGTGTCTTCATTAGAATAAGTGCGAGCATATTTGTAGGGATTAGCAATATTAAGAATGGTAACTCTGCTTCTTAAGTTCAATTCCCGGATGAAATTGGGATAAAACTGGTAATAAGAAAAAATACCAAGGGCCATCTGCATGTGTTATCAAAGTATCCACTGCTCCACTCCAAATCCCAAAAGTGGGAATGACTCCAGCAATCAAAGCACATATGGCCAGCACCCGGCTCCCGAATTATCCTTCATATGTAGGTTAATGAATTCAGAGTCAGGCTGTGCTGTTGAGTGACATCTCTACTGAGCTGATAGAGACACCTGCCAATCAGGGGACGGTCCACCACAGGAGGGGGAGGGGCTAGTAGCTCTGACAGGCATAATTAAGAGGTAATATACAGACCTATAAATGACAGTGGTGCAAGGAACATAATGGGGAATATAGTGACAGACTTTGAGCTATAGCAAATGAGAAGCTGTTTCTAATAAGCCTGTGATAATAATTACTATATCAACTTCAATAAGTGATACAATATTTAAGTTTTTGTACTACAATAAGATTTGAGCTGTCCAATTAATTAAGTAGCTTCTGCGACACATTATACTAAGTAAATACTGCATTAGAAAAGGATTTACTGCGAATATTCTGCTTTAGTTAGTATTGCGTCAGTGAGAAAGTTGTTTTAAAATGCAGATATGCTTTGCCTGCTATTACTATTTCCTGCTGTTTTATATTAGCCTCATCATATAAATTGTCTTATACGTTACACAGTGGATGCTCATGTTCAACTGAAGTTTTTTTTAGACAATATTTCAACCACACGATGCTTATTTATTTGTAGAGGCTTACTATAATCCTGAATTCAACTCCCCGCTGTGCTCATAAACATCACATCTTCTCTGATCTGACAGCCCCACCTGCCAATCACATGACTCTCACTGCAGGAGGGGGACAGTTGGAGAGGGGAAGGGGGGCATGGTGTGAGGTCCTGGGTATCGATCTGAGAGAAAGCGTATTGGGTGACGGAGAAAGCGGCCGAGGTTGGGACACCCGCGGTAAACCCATACATCAGAGCGCATCAGGAGCTAATGAAAAACACAGGGAGAGTGATTAAGACATAGACACCTCCCACAGCCCAGCGCGGGACGGAGGCATTAATCACAGGCTGTCTGCTGCTCGTGCTGGGTTATGCCGACACAGCACCTGACCCCGCCTCTCTCTGAACTGAAGGTGTGAGCACGTTTGTTAGGGAAATGGCTCCTGTTTTATGAGTTTGCCCTTGGTCAAGCTTCTCCGGTGTTGCTAGGATCTAATTTCACACCAGTTTGTGGCTTTTCAATGTCGAAAAAGGTCTGCATCAACACCCAGAAGAATATACTAACAGGAAGAAGTCTGTGATAATGTAATGTAATAAGTAATGCCATTGGGAGTGGCTGTCTCTGCATAGAAAAACACACAGCTGTAAATAACAATGTTGACACTTAAATGTATTTGTATAAAATGTCTTTTTATTGCTAATAGGGACATTTAATAGAAAAATGAGTATTTGCAGGACTAAACCCATAAAACATTTCCACGCATGGACATTTGTAAAAGAATGAAAATAAAAGTTGTTAAAACATGTGCAAAAAACAAACAAAAACATATACTGCTATTCATTATTACACTATTTCCAGAATGTTGTTTCTTTAGCAAAAGCATATCTGGAGTTGTGTTTTGTTCCATTCACACATGTTTAACACACAAACCCTGCATATTTAGTTGTCCTCACAAACAAACAAAAAAACACTCTGTTCCACCTTGTGATGTCATGTGGTAAAACCGGAAGTGCTCCACTGCATTTTTCAAGTCTAGACATCGTCACTAGAATCATTTAGATAATTACAGCCCTGGAATTGCCAATCTCTACTGATCTAAAGGAAAAAAGTAGCTGTTAGCTAAACTACTGCTTCATGACATCACAGAGCACAGAGTGAAACAGCATTTTGAGCTTTGGAGATGTAGACAGACTAATAATAGGGTTAAACATAATAAAGGGTTATTCAAACATGTGTGAATGAAGCAAAACACAACTCTGGGTATGTTTTTGAGGAGGTAACAACATTCTAACATGGCTTAAACCTCACAAGAGTCCATTTTGCCTAATATAAGACCTTTAAAACTGCACTTTCATTTATTCACTACATGCTGGTAAATATTGAGTTCAGCTGTGTGTTTGCGTGCACAGAAAATTTGTATTTCACAACATGCTTTAACCATGTCTGTAGTAATCCTGTCTCTTTAACGAAAAGTGAACCTCTCGTGTGACTTGTTTCGACTCAGAGGAAAGGCTAAAAAGTCACCTTGTTTGAGTTTGGCTGACGTTCAAGCTTCCTATGATCATTAATTTATGGGGCTAATTGATTAATCAAAGCTGGCACATAATAAACCAACAAGGAACTACGGACCTGAGACATCTCCGGTCTATTTAAAACAGGAAAGGTCTCATCTAGAAGGTATCTTAATCTTATTTGAGCTTATTTGAGCAGATCGGTGGGTGCAGTCTGGTTGCACATAAGTCTGTGTTTGAAGCTTGGCTGTAGAACTCATCTCTTCTTGGAACTCGTCCGCTGCCTCCTGAATAAATGAGTCTAAACTGGTTAAAGACGTCCAAGGACCATCTGTGGTGTCAGTGCGAGATGCGGCATATTGTTTGTGACAGAACCAAGATGAGCTTTTAATACCACATCTTTAGTGCCTAACCAAAGACGACAGGCTGAAGGTGATTATTTATATCTATTAATTAACCTAATTAAGAAGGCAGCGTTTCCTTCCCCTGTTAATTATTATTGTGTGCGCAGTGCTGGGGTGACAGTGTAAATACACATGTCAGCTCAGCCAGGATGATGCTGGAGATTTGATTCTTTTGTTTAATCCAAATGATTCAAGCCGACAATCTGAAATGAAAAGTATGTTTTTGTTTTGTGTGACAGATGCTTTACAGAAGTAGAATGTTTAGGTTTAGAGGTTTTGCAAAAACGAGTTAAAAAAGGAAAGAAACATTTTGGTTCGTAAACAATTAACTGCTAATTGGATTTAGTTTTAAATGCACAGTGAGGAAGAGGTTTTTTGAATGGTTCCTTAACGTGAACGGTTGGATCCAGATTACATTTTGTAAAATATCCGAATCTCTTTCTTTCTAATTTGTATGCATTTTTATACTGATTATTATATTGAGCACTGAACCAATACAATAATCAGCACAAAAGCAGAGCAGGCAGGAGTGAGAGCTTTGTGCACAAAAAGCATCATATTAACAGTTACTTTTACATAGTAAACACCCCACTCTCAGTTTGAATCATGTAAAACACATTTAAGACTTGGCCGTTCCGCTCTGTGATTAGTTTATTAAAACGATTTCTCACTTTGGCTTCTGTCATATGAATAAAAAGTAAAAGAGTCAGTCTTTTGAACAGCTCTTTGAAATCAACAGATTCAAAAGATTTGAATCCCATACATGAGACCAAAGTCCCATCACTAAACTACATTGTACATCTACCCAATACAATGCAACCTCCTCCCTAGGTACTCCTGCCCTTTATAATATATGAGAATATTTAGAGAATAAATAGTCACCCACTGATGTTATCCCAGATGTTCCCAGGAGCTTTAATAGGTTTGGGTTCCTGGAGACAATTTTTATTATTAACTTGCCGTGATGAAATGCTCACAAACTTTAACCCCATAATAAGGTCTTTAGGGTTCTTTCTTCCAAGCAAGTTTTTTTTTTCTTTTAATCAGCCAATCAAATCAAACCATTACATTAAAACAATATTTTTAAAAAATCTGCATGTAATATTAAAAGAAACAAAGACATCGAATTTCATTGTAATTCCATTTTCTTTGTCCAGAGCACTGTGATAGTTCAAAACCCACATGTTCTTTCTCCTCTCTTCTCCCTCCTTCAGCCTCTCTGCTGCTGCTGCTGCTGCTGCTGCAAATGGGACAGCAACCAAAGGGTCCATGCTACAAGCAGCAGATTAAAGGATTACCATTAATTAGATGTCGGGGACAGAGAGGGGCTTTGCCTGTCTTGGCCATGATACAATATCTGTTAATCTGCAGCGCTCCTGGATAAAAAGAAATCAGTTCATTGACAGGAAAAATGGGAAAAGAGGGATGGGGCCAAGGAGGAAGAATTGGAAAATACGAACAAAAGCAGAAAGCATGAGATGTGGCTGTAAAGATCTGCTGAAGCTAAAGAGTCCACTTGAACCTGCATTGAGCCTATTTGGGAGAGAAAGACTGCGCGGGATAATGCGAGTCTAAAAAGATGGTGACAATAGCAGATAATGGAGTATATGAAACAGAAGGTGCATAGAGGATGCTGAGGAGGCTGCGCTCGTGTGGGGTTATTGGACAAAAGAGGAGTCCTGGAGTGTATGAGAAAAATGAAATAAATACAGGTGGAGCTGCACATATGAAAAGCAAAATGGATAAAATACATTTAAAAATTCTGCTAATGAGTGAATATAACCATTGCTACCATTCATAAATACCAAGCTTATGTTAGTCAGGTCTATTGCATCTGTTGGTAATAATAGCATTGTTGTTGGAGTTTTTTAATTAAGAGATTCTTCCAGCTGCTCCATACAACAAATAGCGAATCTAAAACCATACTGTATATTGACTCATTGTTCAATACATAACACATGGAGCAATCATTCAGGGATTCAGTGTTTATCGTGGGTACTTTTTCATATTAGTTGGACGTATTTGGTTATTTTTTTATTATTTTTTATCACATTTCAAAATAATTTGTTATCGTGACAAGCCTAAATCTATGCAAATATTGTCCCTATCTCACAATGGAAACCCCGCCAACAGCTAAAGATCATGCAGTCCAGCTTTAAATGTCATGCACATTGGGGCACACACAATTATTTTGCAACTGACAGTAGCTCAGTTGGTAGGATGTTCACTGACAAATCCTGCTCTCGGCATAAACATCATTGGTTGAGCGGTGAAATCCACTAACCCACAGATTGGCGGTGTGATTCCAGCTCCCACAGATGAATGCTGTCGTTATGTCGCTGGGCAAGGCTCTTAAACCCCTAGAACAGGGGCGTCAAACTCATTTTCACCGAGGGCCACATCAGCAAAATGGCCGCTATGAAGGGCCAGATATAACTGTGCGGCAGTGTAAATATCACTAAATGTAACCGAATGTCGATGTAGACTGTATCAACCCCGCCTCATAACACAAAAAACAGACAGGTTTTTCTCCTCAAAGCACAAAGTTGTATTCACCTTCACCTTTCTTCCTTCCAACTTCCTTCCACGCTGACAATTTTTCTCTTTATGAACATTTTGGGATGATTATTTGCAAATATTTCTCACTTCATTGCTCTCACTTGCTGGGAAAATCTCATTAGTTTATTGTCAGTGCACACATTAAAACAGTATAGGCTTATTTTAAAATGACAGTCATGCCTTTTAATTGAACTTCTCGCGGGCCACATAAAATGACGTGGTGGGCCGCATTTGACCCCCTGGCCTTGAGTTTGACACATGTGCCCTAGAAGGTGAAAAAGCTATATAAAAATGTGATTATTTACCATTTACTATCATAACAAACTGTTCTTTGCTGATTTGATGAGCCATCGTGGCCTGTATTATTCCATCTAAAAATGACATCTACTGCACGGTGAGAAATTGACTTCAGTGACCAAAAATCAGTCTGTCTAATTAATTATCCACCAAATATAACAAATCATGTGTTGGTCCTAACATTACTTTAGCTTTTTTTTCTATTTATTTGATAGACATTTCGCAATTTACCATCCCTGCCATATCCCATACCCCACCCCATCTTTGAGCGTCAAAACTGACCGAGTGCATTTCAAAGATACCGCCCTCCTTTGTACAGCCGTGTCAGTCTAATGGAAGACTTTGACCGATGCGTCGCAGGTAAGTCCAGTGATTGACATGTGACTGCTCTAAGTTTGATAAGGCACTGGTCTATAATGGAAGTCCTGACCCTTACTTTTAGGGCTATTAACCCCTGATACGCTGGTTTGGACTGACTTAATCTTTCTCTGACAGGGAGTTTGATACTGCACCTCAGGGCCAGGTGAGAGGAGGTGCCCCCCTGTTTGAACACCCACCCCTTGCCCGAAAGATAACCACAGCCTGCAGGGTCCTATACGAGCTTATCACTGCTTTGGCCGTGCTGCTTAGAAACACATAGATCTAAACAGAGATTCTCAAACTGTGGGATAGGTAATCTTAGAGGGACTACATAATCTTTTGCATTTCTGATTCTATCTAGTGTCGTGTATATGCAGTTGTGTCTTTTCAGTTAAAACCACTGCTTAGACATGAGTCCAGGTGTAACCGTGGTTTACAATGATTTATTCAAGTAAAAGTTAAGATTAAGGTGTACTTTATTGTCCCTATAGGGAAATCTGTCCTCTGTATTTGACTGTTCTTTCAGTTATACAGGGAGTTGTTTTTACTTTCTCTTACAAAATTCTCTTATATCATAAAAAGCCTGTGGAACTCAAATAACAAAAGAAAGAAAAGAATAAATAAATAAAGTAAAGTAAAAATAGTATGCAAATCTACCAAGCCATCAAATAGTTAGGCTCGTACAGTGATGATGGACCACATTCTATAAGCTTACATAGCTTCCTAGGGTGTCCATGTCACTTACATTTACCATTTACATATGTATGCCAATATATGTGCATACAGTATACACTTGTGCATGTAGAATGTATGAAGCATGAGTGTGAAAATGTGCATGTCTATATATATGTGTGTGGGTGTGTGTGTACAATATGTGGCCTTATATATTTGACTATTAGGCTACTGTGCATGTTAGGTTAATCTGTAAAATGGTAAGAGAAATTAGAGTTAGAAATGATGATTTAGTCCTATTCTAGACTTGTACAAGAACTGTTTTTACATCTCGTCCAGGTCTTTGTTCTTACAGCAAGCTGGAGTAAATTTATGAATATTTCCAGCCATGCTTTAGAACTGCGCAGCTTGGTTCAGGCGTGTTTTGCTCCTCATTCCTCCTCACAATGTGATCATTTTAGCTTGAGTTTGAATTTGAGGCACGGACATAAAATACACAACAGTGAATTTTGTCGAGCTGGTCAAACGCCGCGAGCACAAATGACAATATTTGCTGCAGTAAGTAGCCCCTGATGTAAATTTGAGTTTGCAGACCGAGGTAATTGATGAAAAAAGGCGAGGACATCATTTTCTTATGGCCGGTCGTGGGGCATTCCCTCTATTTGAGCTGGGGGGGGACTTTTGGGCACCCCTATGAGCCCCACTCGCCTGAGACTCTAATTACTTTGGGGACCTGGAGAATTCGAAGGATTTAGATACGGCAAAAAGGGAATTTCCAATTTACTGCACCACTTGATGTTTGTCTTGGTGTGACTTGGGCCAGGCAAAGCAAATGGACACAAAGTGCACATTTGTAGCAGCTGATAAAAGTGAAACATTATTAGAAGGCTGTCACGGTCGTGTTTATCCGCGGGGAGCGTGTGTGTGTGGGGATAGTAATCTTTAGGACAAATACCATGTAACCTCCCCGCTGCCTGAGCTATCTTCATCTTACAATACACTACCCCTGTCTGCTTTTTTTGACATTTCAGATCTAAAAACATTAAAATGTCTTGTGCACAGATTGGACGCCATCAGTTCAATTTTCCAATATCTCATTTACTTTTATCACACAGTTGTTTGGACATTTGCTAGTGGAAAAATTCAATAATCGTTTCACAGTTGGAGAAATGTTGTGCATAAGAATCTCGCTGTAATGTTTGTGTTGTGTTTGGGAGACAAGCGTGAGCAGCAACAGGAATGATCTAGTTACATGCAAATTATCGCATCAATTCTGCGGTACACACCATTGCAATTTTCTATCAAATGCTGATGCGAAAAGGATAGGGATATGTTTATTTTCCATTAAATCCAAACTTAGATTGCATTTTGGCCTGATTGAGGAGACTCCCTGTGGACTAGGGAAGGAGCTGTCGAAAATTGTTAAGGAATTCCCAAAGCAGCGTTGTGTATTTTGGATTCACACCAGAAACTAATAATTTCAGTCATTCTTCCTAAAATAAAAATCCATCAAAATGTACAAATAAGCAAGGAGATGACAAGGACGTTTAAAAGTTCGTTCTGAATGAACAACTTTGCAACAAAAGCAATTAATTTGATAGACGTTTCTTATAACTGAGATAACAGAACACATGCAAATGATACAATAATGTCTGAGATTTAGCTTAGTATATGACAATTTTCAGATTCTCATTTTAAAAAGACAGGATAATGTGTTGTGTATTGTATATTGCTTTCACTTCTTGCTATTAATTTACTACAGAATAAAAAAAAAAGAGAAAACTGAACAAAGAGTTAAATCCAAGTTTCCGACACCATTCCTGGGATTTGGGAAAAATGTATGTATAATTTATGTTGCAATTTATGTATAAAGATACAGGAAGTGAATGGTAATTTTGTATATAGTGCTTTTCCACCTTCAAGGCACTCAAAGGGTTTTCCATCAAGGAACCACTCACCCATTCACACACACATTCAGGGTGAGATGGGTTAACTATCCTGCCCAAGGTCACAAGGACAACATTCATCTGTGGGAGCTAGAATCACAACCTGTGGGTCAGTGGATTTGACCACTCAACCAATGATGTTTACATTGAGAATGGGATTTGAACCTTCATATCAGGGACAAACTATCTGAGCTTCCTAACTACCTACCTAACTGAGCTACTGTCGCCCTCAAATCGAAATTGCAGTTTGAATGGACGCAATTTGAAAATCGCAAATGCTGCACTTTTGAAAGTACCATAATTTCCTCCACAACAACAAACATCACATTGTTTTTGTTTTGTTTTTTATCAGTTCGTCTGGATGACTTTAAAATGTGAACTCTAAACAGAACTGTATTGCTCACTATATTATACTTCAGCCCTAATCCTTATGTTACAAACAGCTTTAAATTCTAACACTATTCACCCTGGAGATGCATTGCCCTTTCATCTATTACCTTATGTAAAATGATGTACTTTTTATTGTTTGCACTTGTTGTATTCCCAGCCCCTGTAAGCATTCCCCATCCGAGTCTCCTCCATGTTCTGGCTGCTTCTCTGAGCCGCAGCAGTCCCTCGAGTTGTTTCACACCAGACTGTGTAGAAAAGGCTAAAAATATATGTGTTTGGTTGTGGTCGTCCCAAATGGCAACTTTATAGAGAACAAAGGAGATAGCGCCGCAGCTCAAATAACTCGTGCAGAGAGAGGGAGGAAGCCGGTGCCTCCAGTGCCCTGGCTGAAGAGTGTTATTACCGGATTATTGATTTTACAGCACAGAATGGATGGAACATAAGTACGGTTAAGCTCATTAATCCTTCTCTGCCTCTTTTATGAAAATGAACGCGCTACCAGTGATTATTCTAATGCATTGTTATGATCATCGAACACTTTCACACCAGCTGTCCTGCGTGACGCTAACCGGATAGGGACAGACTCCGAGGATGTCATGATATCAGATTCTAGAGTCATTTTGCGATTCTGCGATTATTCATGATTAATCGTAAAATCGCAGCAAAATAGCTCAATTGAAGTGTGTTTGTTCACTGATCCGAATGTTAACGGTGCGATTCCAGCTCCCACAGATGAACTCTATTGTTGTGTCCTTGCACAAGACCATAGATTGTATAAATAAATGGATATAGCTAACCTGCTAGCCACCACGTTTCAAGTAGGAAGTGATCATGGGCTGCGCTTCCGGCTCCATCGACTCTGGCTCCAATTCACTTTACATAAGAAAACTCTGGTCCCTCTCTCCGTAAATGCTGCTGTCAGGCTTGTCAGTTTGGTCTTAAAATGTTCGTATTGACCCACTCTAGGTTATTGGTTATATTTTTGTTTCACTATTATGTCCGTAACTCAAGATATGAACATTATTAAAGCGACAAATTAGCCTGACTCCAAATTCACAGTAAAATTCTTATTGAGTTAACATTCTCTAATAGATCACCATTGAACTGCTATGTGACCAACTTTATAAAATCAATTATTTCCTCCTCTTTATTTATACAGGGGAACCCAATGAGAGCACTTGGGATCTTTATTTCATGGGTGCTTTGTTTAAAATACAATACCCTATAAAACATTAAAAACAGGTGGAGGAGTGTGTATAAAAGCTAATTACCAGATTTTGTCACCAATGTACCCATATATTTTGCTTTTCCTTGAAGTGTATTCCATTTTTGTGTAGTCAGTGATTAACACGCAGCTGAGGTATTCTGGCAGATTTTGAAGTAGTCCCTTATGATACATTTCATACGGTGCTACTCTCTTCTAATAGACAATGATGGTCAACCTACTTTCCTATAGAGAATACAGCGATTACAGCATCTAAAATTCCCAAAATGAATGTCTTTGGTTCTGACGATTACAGTGTGACCTACATAATCACAAATATGGATGAAATGAATAGTCTTGACATCCCTACAGGAAAGAGAGAAGATTAGGGGGTGGGTCACACAACAGCACAGACTGCAAAGGTGAATGCGCACAAATAAAAGTGCCAAACATGTGCTGCGGAGTGGCTGACATTCCAGTGACATTTGGTGTGTCTATGGCATTTTCCAAGACGCATGAGCCAGTAGCGCCATCCATAAATGTACTGGTATAAAAAATAGCTGAAGGCATGTGGAGCATAATGAGTCTGTGCTAATTAAATTATATGAAATAATTAAATCTTGAACCAGAGAAGACTTCATGCAATTCTATGTACGATAACTATGCATTCAGATTTATTTATTTATATTTTTTTTGGCTGAACAAATGGGAAATTAAGCTGTCTTCTTAAATGATAAAATATCCTGGATTATACTTCATGTAGTCTTACATTTCAGTTATGTTTTTGAATTTTTAGCAATATGTTAAAGTATTATCGTGCTCCGCAAAACAAATATTTGCTCTATATTGCTAATCTATACATAATCTATATACATCGCGCTCTTGACATAAACATTATTGGTAGAGCAGTTAGATCCATTGACTCACAAGTTAGTGGTGTGACTCCAGCTCCCACAGACAAACGCTCTTGTTGTGTCCTTGGGCAAGACACTTCACACTTGCCCCCAGTGTCTGTGTACACTTGTTTATGAATGTGTGTGTGAATGGGTGAGTGGTTCTTTGATGTAAAGTGCTTTGAGTGTCTTGAAAGTTGAAAAGCGCTATATAAAAATGTGACCATTCACCATTTATATAGCTTGTTAGCATTTTACTTCGCTTCACTGTTTGTTGTTGTTTCATCATTAGTTTGAGTTTAAATCTTTCATCAACACGGATTGCCATCAGAAAAATGCATTAGTAACTATATAAAAACATTTTAATTGCAATATAGCCTTAAACATTGATTTATTTGATCTAATTCATACAGTTTATTGAGCAATTTGCATTCATGACAAGCATCGATAAGTGCTTTGAAATGGCTTCATCTGTTTGATTTAGAGTAAAGAAATCTACGACACATCTCTATCCCCCGTCTCCTGCTTCTGTGTCCTGCTCAGAATTCCCCCTCAGTCCTGGAACATCCATCAGGGAGTGCTCCAGTGAAGCGCAGAGGGCCCACGATTGTCCTCATAAATTCGGTGTGTGTCGGGGTACGGAAGGGGGCTAAGTGAGCAGTAAATAACAAAGGGTACCGTGGACATCCGCTCGCCATCGCCACGTTTCCGGCCACGCAAGATTACCCCAGATGCCCCGAGAGGAGAGGCTTCTTCTACTGTGTGATAGATGGACAAGAGATGGGAGAAACACGCATCTTGCACGAGGCCCCTGGCAGAGACGCGCTGTGGTCCAGGAACCCCACTGATTATAATTGATGAGTGTCTTTATTTTGGTGTAAAAAAAAAGTGCGTGTCTTTTGTCTGTGGGTTTGTGTAATAACAGACCGGTCGGCTGATATCTGTAACTGCCTCCATTCTTCATTGTCACTGTCTTTTCTCTCACTTCGCCCTGCTCTTCTGTGGCCCTTTTCGATCGCTGCCCCCGACTGCTTTGTCTCTGCATTGACAGCACATTTATAACTGAATTTAGAGTCTGCGTTTTACAAAGATGTTTAGATCAGTACAAGGGCTTAAAGTTTTCTTTTTGAAAATTAGGAATACAGTGAAAATAGTAACAACACAACACAGCAGCTTGTACACAACAGTGGTGGAAGGTCATCAAGTAGAAGATTCGTGTTGTTACTTTTGACCAAAATCTGTATCATTTTTAATCACTATGACTACATTTAACACTTTAACAAATTAACACTTGTGTGAAATACTTTTACTTTTTACTCTTAAAGTACATTTTTAAACAGATACTTCTACTTCAGTAGATTTTTTCATGTGATACTTTTACTTTAATTAAGTAACAAAACTGAGTACTTCATCACTGGTAGCCAAGTCCATTTACAGGTACACAACTTTTTTTATTGAGTAGATTTCTAGGACCAAATCCTAACTGAGAATTGAAGTACTGTACATATGTTACTATAGTAGATTATGTTTAGCAACTAGTCCATAATTTTAGTTTTTGTTGGTGTTTTTTTAAACTTTGTCAATATTAAATAATTTCAACATTTGTGTTTCTTGCACCCAGATAGATTTTATTTTTTTTTACTTTATCATGTATAGTGCTGGCCTGGCAAATTCAGAATGATACCTCTCTGTACTTTTATACAGATCAATATCAGTCTGGTCCCCACAATCTCCGTTACGTCTCAATCCCAGTCAAACGTGATCATGCAACTTTTAGTGATTTACAAGTAAAATCTAATTTATCAAACCTCAGATTAACAAAGTTGTTGAGTGCCTCACTCATTGTTTCTGCAGAAATCCTCCATGTTTTTCAGCTTCCTGTGTTATTTATTTCCTTTATTTTTTTGATAAGGTGGACAATGCATGTCTCCGATTGACTAATCCACCTGTCAGCCATGCCCATTTGAAAACAGGGAGATTCACCGGTGACCAGACTCACATCTTCGTAAAGTATTGATAAACTGTGTATTTTGGATCCCAGGCAAGTATAGCACTGGTGGATGATCCAACATGTTAATATGGTTGTAAAACTACTTCCTACATGTATCTGTGCTGCTACGTTTACACTCTGTCACTCATTTGATGTAAATTGCTAGTTGCTTTTCCATGAGTTCATTATTAAAGGCACAGTATATCACCAAAACACAGCTGTCCTGGGGCAAGTTCACAGTGATATGGCAGTCTAATCGGCCACTGGTTCCTCCACCTACCACCAAACACACAATAAGCCGTGCAACACACCCTCAAGCAAGTATTTCACGCAGTGTGCAATACTGGGGATCAATTCACCAATCTCCCGGTGAGTGGGTGAGCAGCTCTATTGACTCTGTCATCTAACTTAACCGGATTTAAACTGAACTGGAAACATGCTAAACATCTCAACATGGGATATATTCTCAATTCCCTTAAATTCAAACCTGAAAATGGTGCATCTGACCTGAATACCTCACGGTTCATTACCATCTTCAACGCCAGCAGAGGACAAGACAAAACAAATACTACCACATTCCACATCATTGTGAAAGATCAACGGTTATTTCTATCAATGAAATCAGTTTTTTATATCTGGAGTGCTCCCTGTGCTGTAATATTACCATGTAAATCTGATAAAACTGGGTGTATCGCTCACTCGTTTCACTCATGGCTCACGTGTGGCACAGAACAGACCTTTTTCATCCAGCTTGATTGATGTTACCATTTCTGTGTTTCCATTTTTGTATATCCAGGCTCCCATTCATTATCATGGGGCTATATTTTATGCGGAGTTATGATGCTGTATTCAGGTACATCCATTACTGTGGTCGGCTCTCTGTGGCACTAGAGTCTTGACTTTTCGCCTTGCCTTGCATTATTCTTTGTACTTGCGCATGCTGTGCCTTTCACCTTGATACTCAATATCACTCCATCCATCTATCTTCCTCTCCCCAGCTCTCCTCACTCTCCCATTTTACACCTGCTAAACTAAATCTCCATCCTCAGTGACACCTGCTTTTGTTTTGAATTTCACATTTTGTAGAATAGAGAATGTGGCAGGAGTATTACCCTTACTGTGACTCTACTCAAGCAGCCTCATGCCTTTGAATGTCAAGCAGATGCCAATAAAAAAGCACTTATACAATTCTATAGATATTTTTCCATTCTCTGGTCTCAATAGCAAATGTAAAGTCAAGTGGTGTATTGACCTGGTATAGGGTTATTTAATGGAAAAAATATATATATTCTTACCTTTCTGGGCATGCTACCTGCTTGAATCCATGGAAATAGATATTTTTTTTGCCATACTGTGGAAGATTATCAAACCACATTTCCATGGAAACAAGCAGGAGGCCCTCCACCAGGCCAAATAAGAATCAGGTTTGCGGAGATGCAAGCCAGCTCACAGTTGGATACATATTTTGTTTTTGGGTTTGTTTTTTTCAGTGCAGCGGCTAAAAAGTTACATACTGTAGCTTTAAAGCAACCTTGTGACTCAAGAATCCATTTTATTTTTACTGGATTTGGAAAATAAATCCAAAACCAGTAAAACTAAATACAGTTTGGATGTTCCCCTAACTTCTCCGACAGGACCCCTAAAATAACTTAGCCCCCACTGCAAAATTAAACTGACAGTGTTAATCAGGGAACAAACCAAGTAACATCAGGTTTGATTGACCTAATTTAAAAAGTGTGTAATTTGATCACAAATCTAAACATGTCATTATTTCAAATGTGTCATAACTATTAAATACTGCTGTGCAATTATCTCAGTGCTTCATAAACTACACTTTGGTCTTGGTCTATAGTATTAACAGTTCTCATGATAAAAAATCATGGCTCTGGTGCTAACATTTGCACAGCTAACATGAGTCTTGGGTATTGATCAAAGTAATGAGTGTTTTGTGAGTACATATGTGTAGTATTATCACAGCGTAAACAGCCTGCATATTTTCGCACTGAGTTTGACAGGAAATCGGCTGAAATCAAGGCGTGTGGCCAAGTGCATTAGAAGCCCTCGCCCACACGTGCTCTGCCATACGATACTATAGGAAGTCAAAATAAAGCCATTATTTCTTTTCTCTATTTCACTGAACAAGGATAACATATCTATAGATTTTTATATAAGCGCCACATATTGCATCTGGGTCGATAAAGTATTTAATAGTTTGACGTGTAACCTTTTTAAGAATATCGACTTGCTCAGTCTTCTGCATGAGAGCTCAATTTGGTGCGTATTGATGTTGGTGTTGTTGTGATCCGGGGAGGGAGGGCCCCGGGCTCCGAGCAGACGCTGTAAACGCCACACTTATTGACCCTCTGACCTTCTCCCTGCAAAGACAATATAGGCTTATATGTACATGCCATATTTTATACAGAAATGAGAGCATAGGAGAAAGGCTTATGCTGAGAATACACCATACAGATTTAAATGCTTCTTTTCCTATCGCTGTTACAAGCACCAATTCAACCTCAGTGCAATAGATACACTGTTTCACTCTCACGCCCTCCTTTTCATAACAGGTGATCAATTTAAAACCGATCACTGTCCATCTATGAAAAAGTAGGTTGTCCATTGCTATCTGTTAGAAGAGAACAACACTGTATAAAATGGGACTATTTGATAAACTGCCTGAACATCTCACTTGCTTGTTGAACATTGATATGGGAATTCATAAAGCAAGATCTCAGGATTTAAAAACTGGACACACTAGAACTGAAATGGGGAAAAAAAAAGCTTTCGCAAGATGGAATATATTTCAAGAACCTTCAAAACTGGATACTTTGGATACTTTGGTGTTATAAATGCCGTTTAATAATCTCCTGTTTTTTATGTTTTAAATGAACTTATGTATTAGTTTTTGTTTGTTTGTCTGTTGTATTTTTCTGCATCTCAACAGGGCGCCCATGAAAAGGAGAGTCTGAGTGCTCTCATTTGGCTCTCCCTGTATAAATAAAAATATATACATCCCAACCAATGTACCTTATGTATAGATTTAACAAAATGTACAAATAAAGCCACATGAAGAACCAACCTTGAAAGTAAAGTCATATGATTATAAAAGTTTTGCATTACGAAAATAAAAACAGATCTAAACTGTCAAATAAGCATCACCATAACCCCAAACATACAAAATAGGTACAATTTCAATCTAAGGTTGTCCTGCTCAAGATCTTGAGATGGGACCCCAGGCGCTGCTCTTAAAGGGCCCATATTACGCTATTTTTGTATTATTATATTTAGGCTGAGTTCTTCTCTCAAAAGGAAAACACCTTCAATAGAATTTGGATAATTTCAGACCTGGAATTGCCAGTCTCTACCGAACTAAAGGTAAAAGCTCTTTACTTGAAAACTACAGCTTCATGACATCACAAGGTGTAACAGAGAATTTTGAGCTTTGGAGATGTAGACAGCCTAAAAATGCAGGGGTTACTCAAACATGTCTGAATGAAACACCACAACTCCAGGTGTTTTTGATGAGGTCAGATCATTATAACATTGCGTAAAGCTTAAGTTTGTGTAATACAGGAACTTTAACCTTTTATATGGACTAGATTAGGTGTTTATTCCACATTTTTATGATTACAGTTAAACAGTAATATTGTTGAATGATGTTCTTAAAGGGGAAAATAAACCAACAATCTATATTTATTGTTTATCTTCAGTACTAGCCAATGACACAGTGACCTCAAGGTGGTCCGATCAATTCCTGTACACATTCTTGTGCATTCCTGGCCCCAGGGGATAATTTTTTGCATAGTCATAAGATTGATTTTGCTTGCTATTCATTATTCTGCTCATTTTACACACCAGGAGATAATTATAGTCCTCTATAAACTTATTACTCACCTCACTTCTGAGTACACACCTGTGCCACCACTCCACAGTTATTTGTAATGGGCTGACTCAGTTCTAATGTTTGGGGTTTGTCTTATTTTTCTTTCCCACCTTCTCACTCCTATCCCTCTGTCTGTCCTCCCTTTGCCCTCCTGCTTTACTACAGTCATGGGTGCCAGTGCAGTGGTAAGCAGCCTCCCCTGGCTATAGAGGTGACCCTTAGGACCCCATTAACATCACATCTTCTCGTACAAGGCTTGAACACACTCCCTAAATGAACTTTGCTCGCGCCCCATACCCACCGCTGGGTTGAATTAGATTGCAGCCTTTTTAATATGGTTCTTAATGGCTTATAAATTGCACGTAATGATTCCTCCTTCTCCCCCCTCTCTCGCGGTGCTTTTTTATGGGTCCTCCGCTTTTGCAAGGAGTGGGTGGGTTTTAATATACGACAGAGGTACAAAACTAAAACTAGAGCTTGCACGGCTGTTGTGGCTGGCCTCTTAACGCTTCCCTTGACTATACAGAAAGGGAGTGGTGGAAGTAATGCCCGGACAGTAGCTCTATAGCTAACTGTAGCACACAACGTCAGCAGCGTGATGGAGCGGTCACAGGAGGAGCGCAAATTATCAGAAGCTGCGTTTGGTGAAGGCAGAGAGTGTGAAGGGAAGTGCAAAGGGCCATCCGCGGGGAAAAACTAAAATATGAACTTGTCAGCTAAAGTGTGTCCGCAGTATAAATAAAACCAAAACATTGTCTCCGAGTCAGGTCATTGTTTCACCACAAATGTTCACAAATGTGGCATTAAAATTCAAGTGCTCCCTAGTTACTGTATCATGCATGAAAGAACAAAAGTGGATACAGCAACAACCCTGACATTTCCTCATGGACCACTGTAATGGATAAGCAGAGCCCTAGAAACTGGTGTAAAAATATCATGGACACTAGATCGAATTAATGTTGATAATTAGGTGTGATCAATTTTCATATGAAAGTCCTGAACATCCAATTTTACACAAAAAATAGTCACATTTTGGTTTCCAGAGTCTGTTCCACATGCTTTTACTGACAGAGGATTGGCTGTAGACTCCTTGTTCAAAATCTCCATTAAAATTTGATTAACAGCATAGCCTAGGTGCAATTTTAGGTGAAATATTTCAGGAAAAAAATGACTTTTCTCTTGAGTTAGCAGTGCTTCACGTACTGATGAGCACAAATGCATTGGTGCCCTCTTAACACAAATTTCCATATTTATCCACTCTTGGGACTAGCCCCTTGTATTTCAGGAAGTTAAACAGATTTTTCCCATTGCAAGATCAGTCATGTATATGTATAGATAACACTTTTGATGAAATCTGAAGTCATTGCAGGAGTGACAGACTATCTCATCCTACAGTAAAAGTCTTTGTATTTTTATAGCTCTGAAGCACTGCCCAGACACCTCTGTATTCCCTGTACACTGAATGTCAAATGAACTCATGCAATAGTATCTTCCTCAGCAAGTCCAAACTCCAACTCTATCAAAAAGAAACTTGCCTATTCTCTCAAATCTCTCACCATTTTTCTCACTGTTGTCTTGAAAGGTCACTGTGTAGTTGGATTGCTCAGTGCCATCAAATCATGACATATTCACCTAAAATGCAGGGATACTGATGGTACAGATGTGTGCTTTTGCCTGTGCATTGTCTGTGGGGGTGCAATATGTGTTAATAGAATGAAATAGAACTTTTTTATTTAACAAGACAGCATTTATAATTGTTACAGAGCTCTCAATAGTTACTTGCCTTGCAGACGGCTTTGTCTAGAGACTGGTAATTAGGCTTGTGTGGGAGGATTTCCATTGCGCCACAATATGAACAGCACTAACTACCTTGTATTGGCAGGGCAATTTAGGGCAGTGTTCAACTTTGAAACGGTAAACTGTGCCTCATTATTTGTCTCTAACGTCTGCTGGGCAGCAGCATTGAGCGATTTACATTATGTGCCAAGATGCCCTCAGAGCTGAACTACTAATGCAATCCCAGACACTTTCTTTTTCGCATGGCTTGTTTGTGTAACAAGACGTATCATGCTCTAAAACAATGACTCTTTGCTTGGAGCCACTAATAAACACTCAATGGTGTTTCCTGCATTTCTTATATATTATAAGGCAGGAGGGTCAACGGTTTGATTCCTGCTTTCAAGTGTACAGTCATTGTGCAAGACATTTTTAGAATTTGTTCAGCTGCTATAGTACTTGTTCTCAAAGGTTGGTGGTTGTTCCCCAGCTCAGACCAGTGCTTCCCTTGGCAAGACACTAAACTACTATTGTTGCCACAGCTGCCCATGCGTAGACAGTCTGAAGCAAGTTTGCCAGTCTGCTCCATTGACCACTCTCACACATTAGATTCTAGACAAAGTGGGTGAAGTGTCTTGCCTAAGGACACAACACTATGCAATGATTCAAGCGCCAAATTTATAGTACTTTTTCCTGATTGGTGAACATCATCTATGAGTTAATGAGTCCTATGCAAAGGATATATCCCACAATTGAATCATACAAGAGCTAGTATTGCCTGCCTTTACAGTATGTTGCTCATGTATTGTAGTACTGTAACTGTTAACAATGATTTCTCTAAACCTCAGAGTCACCAAGCACCAGAGTTAGTGATGAAAAAAATGCTGCTCCATCTGATTGAGCACAGGTGGAGAGGCAGCCACTGGAACTGCCCCTCACTGTGCTTTTAAGGATGGTTCAAACAATGGAGTTTCTCAGAGAGGGACTCATGGCCTACTTTCTCAGGCTCTATGTGAATCTGTAGCTATTCCCCTTGCTGCTTCCAGGCCTCCGCTCCAGAGACGGAAATTTGTCTATATAAATAAACACACGGGTGCTCAAACACGCTGTTGGATCACTGATTAGAAAATGAGCAATGCTTTGGTGATGCCTGCAAATAGCACACATGGAAAGATATGAAAGTTGTGGTATGGGATTATAGATTGTGGTAATGAAAGCAAAACATATCTTTACTTTAGAGCGAAGCATTTTTGTGCAAATTGTACCCTGTCGCAGCCTTCTTATAATTCTAGACATTACCTCAGACAGCATGCAACCATAAGTGAAGTTAATCATTGATAGTTTTGTAGTACGGTATGTTAAGAAAGCCATTCCTACGATAATATAGGTTCTTTATTAAAAAACATTCATAGTTTCCATTAGAACTTAATGTCCGAATGTGTGGGTACATTCACACTTGCACACAGCACATCAGGATTGGGTCTAAACTAGGGTAATCAAAAATATACTAATACTAATACTAATTGATTCTAAAACTAGTATCGAAACTAGATACTAATTTGAGCAGGTATCGATATCAAACCACTATCGATACCTGGACCACTGAGGGATTACACAAATATAAAACCACACAGTTATACAAAAAAGTAGTATGATTTTATGTTAGAAAATTGCATTCTATTGTCTAAATAAATAAAGTTTTTGATTATCATTGTGGTATCAGAATCAGTATGAGTATCGAGTCTATTCCTTAGTATCAAAATTGAATCGTTTGAAATGTAAGTTTTGTGACAACAGTAATTTAAACTGTGATTAAATCCGGAACTAAACCTGGACTAGAACAGAAAACCAAGTCTACATGAGGACTAAAATGGGATCGAAACGCACCAAACCAAGGGTGAACCCACTTTATAGTTCCTGGGACAACTGCAGCTAACTTAGCATGAATGAATAAATCTAGTAAATGGCCTATTAGAAAACGAGTACCTTCAAGTAGCACAAATGGAAGAGGAGAAGCTGCGGTGAGGGGATGTGGTTGGCTAAGGGCAAATATAGCAGAGAAAGGTTAAAGGATTTAAAAGCATACACACATGAAAAGATAAGGAGCGCTGGGAGAAAATGCTGATCCATAGTTCCTGTCTGGGAAGGCAAAAACAGAACATTGATTCTGCAAGATCCGCAAATGAAAAATCCATGGGGGTAAAGAGCTGCTCAGGCCTGTGGCAAAGGCAGGGCAGCGGCGGTCAGTGTCCAGTATCACACACACGGTACAGTGATAGGGGGGCAAGACGTGTGGGGTCAGTCACTCTGGGACAGGGGACAAAACCAATGCAACCAGCGGGACGTTTTATCCAAAGTCAAGACATGTGGGAGGGTAAATGGATGAAGTACAGTGAGATGCTGGGAAGATGATGAGATCAATAAAAGAGTGAAAGACATAAAGCCAATACCATGTGGGGTAATTTAAGAATTGTGTGGAGCCATTAATGAAAACTCAGTGGAGTTTCCTGCATTTCTAGTAGATTGTGGCAGGAGGTCAAGGGTTTGCTTTCCAGTATAGAGCCATTGTGCAAGGCATTTTTGAAATTGGTTCAATTGTTACAGCATTTGTTCTCAAAAATTCATGGTTGTATCCCAGCTTAGACCAGGGCATGCTGTGTTTGTGTCATCGGGGCAAGATACTATTCTTGCCACAGCTGCCCAGAAGAAAACAAGTTTGTCAGTCTGCTGCCATGGCCACTCCCACCAAGTCCATACAAGGTTGGGTGTCTTGCCTAAGGAAACAAGAACAATATGTAATAGTCCAAGTGTGAATTTAGATTTGTGAACACTTGGCACCAACTGTCACCTATGATTTATGAATGGTAAATGTCTCATTTTTATATAGTGTTTTTCCACCTTGAAGGCACTCATTTACATCAAGGAACCACTCACCCATTCACACACACATTCATGCACCAGTGTACGCAAACACTGGGGGCGAGGTGGGTTAAGTGTTTTGTCCAAGGACACAACAACAACATTAATTAACCAATGATGTTTAGGTCAAGTGTGGGATTTGAAATGCCAACCTTTGGATTAGTGGACAAGCGCTGTACTAACTGAGCTCCTGTCAGCCTTGAATACTATGTAAAGAATATATCAAACTCTCAGTACATATATAGCTGCTTACAATTAAGTGATTAAATAGTATATTAGAAGATAATGATACAAGAGTTAGTTTTTTCTTTCATCTGAGACTGAGAATCCAAGTTGACATTATTTTAGTTTCTGCGCAGTGGTGAGTAATTCTGACAAAATGAATCCCTTGTGCTAACCCCAACCTTATTTCCAGCAAAAGTAAATGGGCTTTAAACTTAACAACAAAAACGAAGAAATATCACTTTTTACCTTTAGCTGAAATTTTCAAAGTTTGATTTATTTTTCATCAGCTCTTTTTGTAATCATTCATATTTTAGACAACACACTCAATACTGCATATCTCTATAACAACCATTGTATATCCAGTTTTTGATATATCTCTCTCACCTCTAGTTCAGTGCCACAGTCTTGTTCCATAGAGCATTGTCCACTTTGTATGCAAAAAAATCCAAAACAAAACAGAATGCAAATATGAGATTATGAAAATCACCGTGTATTTCCAACACAATACACAAACAAAGCTTTTTTATGGATTAGACGAGATCAATAGACTCTTTAGACTTTCCTTTTATTGGTAAAGGAATTATTATTATTATAGTCCCATTATATTTAGATATGTTCTACAGTAGACAGTCCATGCAGTTAGATCGCTACACAATTGTCAGGCTCTAAGCAAATCATTTGAGCCGATCATTTGAAACATGTGCCACAGTGAGTACATCTTTGCCACATGCATGTCCAGCTTGTTGATATGTGACAATGATCAGTGCGTCTGCTTTTATTTGCACTGTTTCTGGTGTAGAGGTTTGTTTACTGTTGCAGTCCATTTCCCTCCCATTACTCTAGGACCAATATTTGAACAATCATTTCATCACAGCGAGTGGGTCTACCTGTACATCCCTGATAAAGATGCCCTGCCATATCTGATCCTATTTGAAATTCCAGTCTTCAATTTCCCGGGGGGTGGGAGTCCATTTTTTGTCATTACCACCCCCCGTCAGGGTCCGTACACAGAACAGCAGCGCTAATCTGGATTTGTGATATGCTAATCTCTAGGCTTTACCCCATCAATGCTTCTTTGGATGACCACGCTACACCTCAAACACAGTGGAGAGGAGGGATAGAGGAAGTCATTAAAGCTCACCTGCGGGATCTTAGCTCTGTATAGAAGAGATGGGACAGGGTGCAGTGGGATTGCACAAAGAAAGGTGCCCCTGGGGGAGAGGGAGTAGATGGGTTTAGGGACAAATTACACCATGGTGAGGTCCCTCTCCACAGTAGCAGAGAAATGAAAATCTGTAAAGTCAAAATATTACATACAAAAATACAATAGGAGCACTAGAAAAAGTATAATAATGAACATAACACGACAATGTTCTTAAAGGTGCACTCTGTAACTATTTTGGAGGAGGATCTGCCACCATAATATTCCACAGTATGGCATTAAACTTATCTTTCTTGCATTTAGTCCATTATAGGTGTTTTTTATTCCTCAACAATACCCTGACAAACATGCATTCTTAATATGAGCGGGACTGCCTCTCCATTGATCTAACTTAGGTAAAACAATCCACGGAGACAAGCAGATAGGAGACCCTCATCCAAAAAGTTACAAAGTGCACCTTTAAACAGCTGGAGACAATATAAATTAATCGAAGATATCACACAACAGTTCACCATCACTTCTACTATTATTAGTACTACTACTATGTTTCAAAGTCCTGCAAGGGTAAATGCGCCAGGCTCTAGTAGACAATATAATTAAAATAAAAGAACAATATATTACAACTACTACTAATATTACTTTGAATTCTTGAGTAAAGTACTTGACTTCTGCTTTTGTAAGATAGTTTTGTATTACCTGCTGATAGGAGGGAGTGTTACTTCCAGAGGCAATGATGGTGGGACGCCCCTGGTGTGTGTGTGTATTTGGGAGATTAGAGGTGACACTGGGTGCTTTGCTCAGACCTGCCAGTCTGTCAGGACACAGCTGCTCACCGGAGCATGCAGCACCTGTCACAGGGATGTGTGTTTGTGAGGCTCATGTACTCCCTGCATTTTCCAGTGAGCGACCTGTGCTTGTATTGATAGATATTTAAATTCCCAGGAGATGACCAACAGAAGGTGATAAATGCATAAACAGGAGCCTATTGTTTTTTTTGTAGATTTTCATAATAAGGAAATGCACATTTAAGGCAGCACATGTATTTAGTTCAATTCAAAACTAATTAGAACATTTAAATTGTGTGTAATAATATGGATCACAAAGTGCACTCTTGTCTGCTTCAAGCCAGGAAAAAGGGTGCATATATCATTAAATGTAGAACAATAAAACACTACATTGTGAAAACCTGGAACATGACAACATTACTTCAGATGCCCATCCAAATTTACACCAACATTTACACAATGGAATGTGCTTTTTCCACAATATCCTAATTTGCAGGTGTTTCTACTATCAGTATACTAACTTTGTAGGATGATACTGTTGGTCACACTCAGTCCTCTAACTTCAAACCTTCAAATTAACATAATTTTTAAAACGACTCTTGTGTGACGCTTTAAGACGATGCAAATTACAAAAGACAGAAGCAGAGAAGTAGCATTTCAACGCCTCTTGCACCTTAACCAGTCGTATATGTCGCCTATCAAAATTTATGAGCTGTTTCATAGTTGGAATATAACCTCTTCATTTGTCACAGGCAATAATCCCATTGTAACTGGGCTTTAATGGATGTGTGCTAAACCATAATACCCAATCAGTCATTATTATGCATGCAGGGATTTCTGTAAGACAAAGATCTGTGCACATCTTTTAATAAAGGAAGATGTTATGAAACTAGATTTGCAATGTTTCTCTGACATATTAAACATCTTGTATTTCATCACGCATGCCATGTTTTTACCTGGAACAAAGCCATTTTTCTGACAGTCTTAATCTTGGGAGGAAATCTGAAGGCAAATTGCAGTTATGAAGACAAAAGCGAAAACAAACTTGAGCTGTGCAGCACATCCTAATGCGCTAACACACGATCAGTATTACATTTATATGCCCAGCGCATTCACACCAGCGCCTCATAATGCCATTCGTAGTAAATAAATATGAGCAATCAGCTAAGAACGGCAATAAAGGGCCCATAAAGAGCGGCAAACAGTGAGATCGGAGGAAATTGGATTTTTGCACTTGGAGACACAGATGGACAGAGGACACTGAGGAGAAGACAAAAATACAGAAACATTTGACCTCTTAATAAGGGCAAATTAGGAGGGTGGGGTAAGTAGAGCAGTGGTTCTCAAATGGCGGAGCAGGTGACACTTTTGACTGTGAGTTTTGTTCCAAATGAAGCTGAGAGGAGTTTTCAAGGTAATTTCGTTTTTATCTAGATTTAATTTAGCTTTTTTCTGCAAGAGGATCCGGTCCGGCACCTGCCTGTCTCCATGGAGATGCAATAGCTTTACTTAAAATATGCAACTGTATACCTTTTATCTTCCATTTAAAGGCAAACTTGAGCAAATATAATAGTGTCTAAACTATCTATAGTCTTAAGAAAAGCTGAAACATGAAAAGTTTGAGGCACTTTCACGTGGAGCACTTCGGCACACAGCATAAGTCCGACAATCAAAAGGGAAAACAGAGGAACAGGCGGAGCGCTGCAGAGGTTAAACCTGAGTGCGTATCCTCGCCTCCCTCAGCCCTGCGGCGTGGGGTCACCTCAGAGACCGCCACTGAATTACCCAGCAGCCTCGGCGACTGGCTCGGATCAGGCGGACAAGGGGAGAGGACGACAGGAGTTAATGAAGGGAAGAGCCAGTGCAGGTCCCCTGGGGGCCCCCAGGCACCTGCCACGCACCCCCCTCCCCTCGCCCCACCACTGGACGCTCTGATTGGCTAATTATCACCATGGATTTGGCCCAAAGTCAAATCACTGATTGATTGGAGTGTTTTAAATGTGTCCCTTCTCTGGTTCTCCTCTATGTCCTGCTCTCAGGTGCAAAACTCTGGTGATACTGGCCAGTGTCTAGTCCAGGAGTCAAAGTAAAAGTATTGTTTTTGCAGCATTATGACCACTGAAGAAATGCATTATAATTACTTGAATAAAAGGAAAAAATATACATATTTAGAGCAAAGAAAGCTACTACTCTTCTACAGTCCTATTTTGATATTTGCTTCAATCATTAATTTCATTCAGCAGCATTATAGACACTTAATTTACTTGTGTTGTAACTCATTTTATTGTCAGTAATATTACACATTTAAGTACTATTGATATAAGTGAAATAAAAAAACAAACTTTAGCTACAATAACTATACTATTAATACAATACTAACAATACAATACAATACAATACAATACAATACTAATAAAACTATTGTGGCTGCAGACCAAGCCCTCCTCCCCCATAAAACTAGTGCAACATCTTCCTACTACAACTATTAATATTCATAAAACTAAGTACTTCACAATGGAGGAGGTGACGACCCAGTACTGTTAACTCGTCTCTGTGGGCACATAATTAATTTGTAAGGGCCTCAACAGAAATAATTCAAATCTTCAGATACGGGACAAAAAGGCTATGCTCTTGCTCAGATTGGGTCAACGTAATTGCAGTAATAGATGTTATTTGCCACTACTATGTGACACTGTGATTACATAAGAGCTGCAAAGTTAGCTATATTCATTCATCAGCAGTAAGTAGCTCGGGTCCATGCGGAGCCTCGAGCCTGGGTCATTAGACTTTAGATTAAGATCCAGAGAGAAACACTTTACGACTGTAGGAAGCTGTCCTCACTGTTACAGCACACAGTCAATGCTCACACTATTAACACCATATTGTACGCAGCTTATGTTTGCTCAATTGATACAACACCAAAAATATATATATTTTTATTTGAACAATATGTATCTTTTTTCTGGTGGGGGTTATGCTGTGTGCTTGTCTGTAATCTTCCACAGCATGGCATTTAACAAATCTATCTTGCATTTGTTCAAGTGTTTTATTGCATTGAAAAACATGCATTCTTACTGTTACATCTTTCTTAGGGGTTTGTCTCTCCACAGATTTGACCTAGAATCTGTTGTTACTGCACTGTTAGAAACGCAAATTATGTGTTTAAATTATGTAATGATTAATGACACAGGTATATGCAAGCATGTTTTATTAATTAATTATTAATAATAATAATAATAATAATAATAATAATAATAATAATAATAACAATAACAATAATAATAATAATAATAATAATAATAATAATAATAATAATAATAAGTAATCAGTGAGTACTATTTATGACAATGATAGAGATGACTTAAACATTAAAAAAGCACCTGACACCCAACCTCTAAATTCCAATCTAAAAGCTGTAAATCTAGTAAAATTCTCTTCTTTTGTGAGATTATTTTTGCTGTGTTTTTTATTCTGACTTGTGTGGGAGTGAATAAAAAAGTCCCTATAGATTTCTTTTCCGCCCTGGGTTCAAAATCAGTGCGTTCGACGTTGCTTCACTTTGCTGAAAGAATAGTCACAAAAGCCGACTCTTACAGATAAGAATATGCAGATAAGTGTGGTTCCCAGATTGTTTCTGTATGATCATGTGCTCTGGGATGTACATAGCTCCAGTAGGGAGGGCTGCGTGAAACTTCAAATTTACAGTCCAATACAATAGAGAGGAAAGATGGAAAAGAACAGAGCAGGTATGACACTGAGGTGCTAGATTCCTCAGAGGAGAAAGTAAAAAAGGCATATGCAGTTCTATATTGAATAAGGATTGGCAATGATGATAGTCACAGTTTTTAATGAAAGCAGAAATACAGTGTGGAATTTCTGTATTTGCCATTCTTAACTTAGTCTATAAAACAGTACAAGAGAATAGTGTGTGGTGTACTGGAGAAATGTGCCCATGTTTTGACAAAAATACAAATGATAACCCCTCATTTTTTTATTTAATTTGATTACTACCATTTGACTGAAAGCCGTTCCCTAGGTTCGGCTTGAACTTGTAGAACTTGTAGCAACACATGGTGTTTTGCCATTTCTGCATTTTCTGATTTAGGTACACTTGAAAACAGATAACTATGATTTATTAAGCCATCCCAGTACTCACTCACATCAGGCTACTTCCATTATTATGACTGCAGTGCATTCTGGGACGGGACATCTATAGCAGGCCCAGGACACCCCAGGGGAGACTGGGGGATTAGCGCAGCCCTATCTCAGAGAGGGGAATTAATTAAGTAATTATGGACGGCAGCAAGCAATGTAATATGCATGAGCTGTGATTGGCCCGTTTGTGAAAGTGTAATATGGTTTGAACTGGTGCAGTGTGGCTGTCAGATAGGTACATGCAATACCCCCCATACTCAGCACATACTCAAAGATCACAGCACTGTTGGAACAATGTGACTCATTATGTTAATTAAAATGAAGTCATCAGCCTGGACTAATCACTACTGTAATGAGGATTGGACAGCAGATTATGTCCTGTTACCTAATCCTTATAATTGTATTTGTACAGGCTGGAGATTATTATGCATCAAACTAATGATTAAATTATTGATTCAACACATGTTTTCATTTGTAAACTTTTGCTTTTGTTTTCTCTGTTTCAATCATTGAGTCCCATTACAAATAAAAATACAGTTGTTTAGAGATCATGGTAGCGTGGTTAGCCTCCATCCTTCAAAAGTTTATGCACATTCTCAAGACATACATGCTTACTTTGAAGTATCTGATTTTCCCATCAGTATTCTTCTAACATTTTTGGATTAAGACTCATGAAATATTAACATCTATGCCAAAGCTATTAATGACCCCAAACTAAATATTCTATCTCGTCCTCAAAATGGCTCCTTTAAACAGAAAGCTGAAACCTAAAGTGTGACATTTAATAGATAATCTACATTGTTTGTTCTGGGCTGAAAACTTTATTTTTGTTCTTCATAACTTTTTATTATATCTTATTTTTATAGAGGTTTTGGGTTTCTCCTCATCATCCCAGTGGTCTGTCTTTATCGATGGACTCATAGCGGAGAGCTCCGGCTGTTTCTCTCCTGAAAAATATTTCCTGTGGAGGACTCTGAGTCGATAGCAAACAAGACATGAGCGACCACAGGATCCACCACAAGAAAGGGGCTGTCACCTCCCCTCTGGCAGTGCACAGGGCAGGCATGCAATGTAGGACTTACGTGTAACCGCAAACATAAAAGCATGCACACACAAGGCTGCTGAGGCTCCAGTTTCCTCTCAATCACCTGAAACACATATCGACCAGGTGCATCTCCTTCCTTTCATTTGTTTCACTTTTTCTTCTATTGATTCTTGGATTTGGAAAGCTGCAGCAGCACACGGAATATCATGTTCTGCTTTGACCAGTTGTGTCTTTTTATATCTTCTTCAGCCCCCTTCTCAAACTCAGCTTCATCAGTGCTATGAATATGAATACACAATAACTTGTATTCGCATGATTCATTTTGAAAGTAAACTTCTTCTTCCTCTGTGCAAATAATAGACTTTTAATTCAGTTCAGTTTTATTTATATAGGACTTTTAAATACAACTTAAGATGTCTGAAGTGTTTCACATAAAAAAAGCCAAAAATAAATAAGCAAATAAAAATATAAATACATACATACATTTATACATACATACATGCACAGATATACAGATAATATGATACATAGACAAAGAACAATAGAACATCAATAACACACCAAGATATCCTGTCTAGCTAGAATTAAATGCCAGACAGAAGAAGAAAAGGTGGGTTTTCAAGATTGAGATACCATCCTCACATACTAGATTAAGATTCAGTCATTTCTAATAGTTTATGATATGTTTGGGTCCTTTTAGGTCTGTAGTCTATCCTATGACAGCATGTGGCTTAGGGAAAGACAGTGATATATATAGGCCTACATTATATATAGTACTCATTTTTGCATGTTTTTAAGCAATATTGTTTTACCGCTTCCTGAAAGGCAAGAAATATACATAAAAACCTGTAATGAGTCCGAGTGGTAATCATGCTGATACGAAGAAAGGTAGAATTGTTCATTAAAATCAAAATATGTTTGTCAATAAAAGCTAAATCTACTCCATCTGGCATTGTTTTTGTTTTTGATTTTCTTTCTTTGGATGCCCTTCCTGACGCACTCATCTTCATTTCGAGTACACTGGTTGGGTCCCCCTTGAGGCTGGATTAGTTACAATGCAGCTCGTAACATACTTTAATTAACAGAAGCCCGTTTTTATCCCATTGTAATACCTAAAAGGGGAGGTAGTGGGCAGATGCTTGAGTCTTTTATGTCTCACTATATAGCTCTGGTTCAGTGGAGCGCTGCAGTGGGGAGCTCCTGTGTTTAAACTGGTCCCTAGCGTTTGAACTGAAGGCAGAAAGCAGAACATAAAGCAGCGCGATGAGAGGCTAGATCCAGCCAGGAGAGCAGAGATGAAAGGGCCGCACTGTGCCCTCTAACGGGAGTGCACGGGCCCACGGGCCGCCTCTGATTGTGCCTTTGTCTCTTCAAGAAGCACACAACACGAGACAGGCCACAAGTCAAGCTCACACACTCTGAAATGTAAAAGGAGAGAAAAAACATGGCATCCAATGTGTTCAGCAGAATTTTAGTCCATTTTAGTATGCTGTAAATACAACCACAAGGGGGCGCAAAGTCCAGACAAATGGAAATAGTTGGTCTTTGGTCAGAAACTATAATGAACATTGTGATGTACTGCACTATAGCTGTAAAATGTGACATGTCCTACTGTTACACATCATGTTCCTGTAATTTTTTATCTTGCTGCATTGCACTTCTGGTTAGATGCTAAGCTGCATTTGTTGCACTGTATTTGTACAAGTGTAATGACAACAAAAACACAATCTACTCTAATACGCACACCTTCCCACCCATCTAAAAACTAAGATTTGAATATTCATACCAAAACAAGTCAACATTTCTCAAAGACTAGTACCTGATCTGTTGTGTGTGTTTTTTGAAACTAACAAGAAACCCGCAGCAGCTGTGTCTCTGGCGCCATATGCCCACCTTCACAACCTCTGCCCATGTACGGAAATAGGTGCGATTCTTGGTCATTAATTCCTTCTTGGGGCATGAACCGTGCGACAGAGGTGGCAGGCTATTCTGTTGTCCATCTGTGACATTTCTTAAGTTTACATTCTCTGAAAAGAACAAATACACAGGCAAAAGGTCTCTTCTGAAAGACAATATCTATTAGCATCTAAAGGTAGCTCATGTTTCCTGCTTTTATTTTTCAGCATTGTACTTGTCAATAAAATTTGGGGCTGTATTGTGTTTCTTCAAGTGGCTCTACCTAATTTTAGTCCATGTATTTGAGAAAAATTGTCGCAACCCAGTACAGATACATTGTAAATGCTGCTCTTATCAAAATGAGACCACTCTGTTCTGTCTGCATCTAATTATAAAGCATTTTATCATCCACAAACCACAAAGTGCACTGTAAGCATGGTAGTTGTTGTTAGCTTTACCGTGATGCTAAAACTCCCTTCTGAAAGTTGTGAAAAGCACCTATTAACTCTTTGCTGTAAAAAGTGTGGATGCTAAAAATGTGTTTGGAATCACTTTAGACTGCTGCAAAATGAACTGGTTCTGTTTTTCACATTTGAAGACAGTAAAAATCAGGTGCATTGCCTTTAATGGGTATTTCAGTGACTGACAAAACAACATGACCTTATTTCTATGGCTTTAGCTCAGTTTCCTGATTGGGGGATTGGGGGATTTAACCTCAGCCCAGATTTTGCATGGGATTTGACTGATGGACACACAGCCATTTGCATCCTCTGAAAGCATGTCACCTTGAATCACAAAGCATGAGGTCATCCAGAGAGTGACGTTTGAAGATAGGAGAGGTACAGCCTCCGGGCATCGGCAGTTCATTGATAATCTACACTTACAGCCATTTCATATTAATATCCCTGTCCCTTACTACTGGTATGTTAACTGGTTTCACTAAATTATTCATGGTGTTCAGCTTCCTGTTACAAGCAACATTTTAAGGAAAGATGGAACATTTAGTTAGTAATAGTTATTCGCTATAGCAACGGTCCAAATTTTTCACCATTTTGAAACACACGGAAAGGCTTGTTGTTACCGCGATTCCATTCATTCTCTAAATCTTAACTCTACGATGGATCCCAAAAACATAGACCCAACACAAACCCATTAAACGTACTTTCTCAGATGCTCTCTCAGATCCGCCGACACCAGCCTCCTCACTCCCCTCATCAGGACAAAGCACCGAACCTTAGGGGACCGAGCCTTCACTGCCGCCGCCCCCGCCCTCTGGAACTCACTCCCACAATCCATCAGGAACTCGGACTCATTGCAGCACTTCAAATCACTACTAAAAACTCACCAGTTCAATCTGACATTCCCCCTATGATTTCCATCGTCATCGTCTACTGTTTCTTTATCGTTTGTAAAGTGTCTTTGAGTGTCCAAAAAATTTCTGTATAAGTCAGATGCATTATTATTATTATTATTTCTTCAAGTAAGCCTTTAGATAGTTTGGTATATTGTATCGGTACCTTACTATGTGAATTTCAGTGTAAATCCTGGCATGCTCGCTCAATAAACGCAGCTGTCTATGGTGCAGCTGCAGATGTGAGAAGCTATTTGTGATCATAAGAAGAAAAAAAATCGCAGCTACTACATCTTTTTATAGGCTAATTAGATGACCATTGGTCGGTTCATCCTGTGAGGTCAGACTATGGTATCCATCCGCTGTCTGCACAACCCGAGCCTGTTATTATCATCTAGATTGGTTGTCTCGTCAGTCTCTCTCTAATAATAGTGTCCGTTAAAACCTTGCTGGTGGAAAAGTGGAGGATTTGTCACTCCAATGTGAGACTTCCTGTTTTTGTTTTGCAAAGTTGTTATCTCTCTGTGCATCTCGAGAGCGTGAGGTTTTGTTCTGTTCCTTTATATGCTGCAGAAAAGCATTCAACTGTGTAAAAGGTAAATTGCTTTGTGAAATGTGCTTCTCTATAGAGTTGGCTTACAAAGGTAAAAAGACTAAAAACTACAATTGGATGAGTTTAATTAGACGTTTTGTTGTAGCAGGTGGGAGTCTATATCAGCAACTGGACTCAAACAGCACCAGCTTGACTGTGTTAATGGTACAAACAATAAAAAAAATCTATGGGCTTTAGATAAACTTTGGAAAGTGGTCAGTCGTTGAATATGGTTGGCACAGAGACGCACTAACAAGGCTTTTTGTCTGCACCGCTGTCTCCATATAGAAAGGTAGTGCCAGGCAATATAAAAGAAATTAATCATGATTTTTTTCAATTTGATTTTATTATGTGTTATAAAAAACTAAATAAAAAGGCTTTCATAATCAATTTCCTGAACACATAGCAGAGACAGGGAGCTGCTGGTATCCATATAGACAACTGCGCTCATGAAACTAAACTAAGTGAGTGCCTGTTTTTTCTTTCTGTCAATAAACAATACATACTTATCATTGCCATTCTCAACAAAAAAGTCAAATTTCTTTCTCCAAAGTTTGAACTCTCAATTAAAATTGCATTAATCTCACAACCCTAATGAAGGTTAAAAAAAATGAAGGCATTTATCTTTATTTCACAATTATAAACCTGAAATTCAATTCATTGTTTTATGTGATATCTTTACTACCTAGCAATGATTGTTTAAAAATTTTGGCTCCAAACTATGATAATAAAAAAGCCCTTTTCTTGGACCAATCCTGATAAATGCAAATTTCCCTAAACTCCAGCCATGACCATTTCAGACAGTATGCCATATGCAAAAACAACCTCCCTGGTGTAAGCAATTTAACTCTGCACGGATATGATCTTCCAATGAATTGCTCTGCTATAGAATTTCAGCGTTATCTACTGGCACCAGAAGCTTTTATTTAATATCTGTGTACTATAGTCTCACAGATTGGCACAGAAGAAACTAGGCGTAATTTCTATCACAGAGCGCTGTCAGGATTCCTACCAGTCATGATGACGGGCATGTTTAAACTTGCACAAACACAAATTGGACTAAACTGGGACTGAAAGCAGAAATAAACCAGGACTAAAACAGTACTAGAATAGGATGAAACTAAGTCTAGACCAGAACTACACTGGGCTGAAATCAGAACTACATGAGGACCATGTGCGAACACAGCCTATATCATTAATAAGAGCTCTTCGCCTCCACCTCTGCTCTGTCTATTTCCCCCTGCCTCTGCAGCCTTAGTCACTGCACCTGTCCACCAGGCGCATTGCTCTTATTGTGCTTTTCAATTCATTCATTCTTTCTTGCCTTTATTCCGGTGTATCCTGCTGAGCTCCAGTATAAATATCTCATGTTAGACTCGGGGGTACAGAGCAGTCGTTAGCAGGGGGCACAGGTGAGAGGCAGCGATGGATGATGGAGAGACAGAGGGACACACTCAGCACCAGACGACACAAAAAAGACATGTTTAAACCCTAAAGCCATCCCCACATCGGCACAAAACCATGGGTTGTTGGTGTAAAACGCAAGACTGTGGCACTTCCTCTGCCAGCAGTCATCAATCTATGCATAGAGAGTTATACAAGGGGAATACAGTGAACACACATGGGCCTGTCAAACTAAGGTACAGGGAATATAGTGAGATACGCACTAGGACCCAACCGATATATTGGTTGGCCGATATGGGCACTTGGAGACATATCAGCTATGAACCAGTAGTCCAGGTGGGCATGTTCTACAAACGAGCATGTTCTACATACAAGCATGTTAGACTCTCTATATTACAATGTCCTATTATGTCCTAATATGTGGAGCTGTCTCAATATTTATCTGTGGAGTAGTTTATCTGTGTGTGTGATGCTGTACTACACCTGAATGCAGCCCCAGAGTCACATGCTCTTGTTTACACCAGTGTACTCTGCCCATGGCTATGCTGCTCTGAGGTGGCGCTAGATTTAAATGCTCCAGCAATCTGCACTAAACTACTGACTAAAAGTTAACTTCAGCTCACTTCAGACCAGCAACAAAAATACTGCTTGTTTTTATTAAAGTGTTTATCAAAAATATGACTTGTTTTAAGAGTAAGTGTGGAAAGGAGAGAGGATTATTGCCATAGACAGAGAACACATGCACTGAGCTGCTGTCAACATGCTGGATTATATTCTTTTCATATATTCTTTTTACAAGACGAAAAATTGAACCTCAGTTAAATCCAGTTGAGAGAAAAGCACAAATGCACACAGCATTTACCTCTGCACAGAATAGTCTGTATTTCTGCTAAAATTGGCATAACTACATCTGACGGCATCTCCATGTTTGTTTTGATTTGTTCAGTGCTGGCTTCTGCACAAGCCACAGTGCTGCCCTGTGACTGGTTAGTGCACGTGCAAACTCTTCAGCTGAACAAGACAGATTCTCAAGCGTCACGAGAATTTATTTTGCTGGCAGGAATAACAGTAAATGAAAAAGTCAATTTAAAATCTAATAGAGCCAAACTAAGCTTTGTCATCAGTTGAAGAGTTACCATATATAACACATGCGCTTCTATAATGACATTATCAGCCACATTCTTAGCTTAGCTCAAAACTCTAAAACCTTCATTTGTGATAGACACTCAAAACAGACAGCAGCAAATAGTTTGAGCCCAGAGCAAACATACCCAAAGCTACAGAAAAGACACAGCACTTGACCATGCCAAAGGTAACTGCCAAAACCCCTCTCGTAAAGAGTGATGACAAGTAAAACTTGTACTCTGAGCAGTACACACTCAAAATAGAGGGAGTAACGTCTTCCAACTCTCCCACTGTCAATATGGACAACTACAAGGTCTGGGTGCAGAAAATGGAGCACGACCTGAACAGCCTCAAACTGTGAGTGAGTATGTTTGAGGAGAAACTGAAGCAGAAGGAGGTGGAGAAAACTCTGAAAAGAGAAGTCACTGCTGAGAAGAAACTGCGAAAGAAGGCGGAGGATGAGAGAGAAAAGCTCAAACTGGAGATCTCCACTCTCCAGAAAGAGGTGGAGGTGGTCAGAAACCAGCAGGCAGGAGAGAAAAACACCTTCGCAGTGGTCATACAAAAAAACAATGTGGCATATGATGAGGTTCTGCAAGAGGGAGGAGCTGTGCCAAAGTAACAAGGAACCTCTCTGAACTGCAGGAGACAGGAGACAACAGGACTGATGGAGAAGAGTGAAGAATGTGTCCTGTGAAGCAATGCAAGAAAATGAGGCCAAACTAAGCACTGAGCATGGCATGAGAATGGACACAATGAAGGTAGAACATACCCAGAAGTCCACAGCATGGCAGAAGGCAAAGTGTTTCTCTGCAGACGGAGCTGATGAGAGAAACAGGAGAGGAGCACTGTTGAGGAGGAGCTCAGCAAAATACAAGAGAAGAACCTGCAGCTGTTTGAGAAGGTCTGTGTCCTGGAGTTAAAGAAGAGGAACAAATGGTACAGGAGGCTATTTAAACACTTAAACCTCTACCTTACCCTCTTAACTATATTTAAACATTAAACCAAAGCAAAAACCACACCACAATTTATTCATTTGAGTCATTTGGTTTGAGATGTCTAGTGGTTGTTTTTGTAAGCGATTTGTTGTCTGTAAATCGTTACTCCAGTTTGTCACTTTAAAACGATTTCAGCAAAAACTACAAGTTGACAACAACACGACATCTTCAACACTGTTACTCCAGCTAAAACATTCTTAACAATGTCATCGCTGCCATAACTTTTGAGAGGTCAAAAGTTCTACAAGTTGTCTCCATAACACAAAAATATCATGGAACTGAAACCCACATACACTGTCAAATAGACTAACACTGGGTTTTAGTGTCAAACCCGGTTTAAGCCATGTTAAAAGTTAATTTAACATGTTTTTTTCATCCTGTAAGTCTATTTTATGTTCTGAACTACTTGAATATTAATTATGCTTATGCCAAACCAGCCTGCATACCACCACCTGCTTCAGTACTGGATTAGACCAAGCTAATTTTACAGTGAAATGGTCGGCTACATTGAGACCCATATTTTTCATTGTATCATATACTTTATGAAAACTTGAGAGACCCTCTGCCCTATCGTAAACACCAGTTCATAAAAGTCTAGACTAGAATTTGCTGAGCAACTCTTAATGCTTCCCCTATGAGACATCACTATACAAGAGCACCATAATAAACAATACTTAGGTTTATAAGTCACACAAGAACTTCAAAACACAAGCTTTACCTGAGTAAGCTCTGCAGCGGCTTCAACACCCACAAAGAAAATATTGTACTGAATTTTTCCCAACCTGTCAATTAAATTAGATTTCATTTGATATGATATAATATAATAACAGTCGCATTGTGCTGTTAAAACAGTTTGATCCCCAGTCTCTCGTCCTCCACCAGAGCCTGCTTCCAACAGATGCTGTGTTTAATTAGTGTTCGCACCCACTCTTCACTGGAGCTCTGAGTCTCACCAACTAGCAACACCTCACATCTCTCCATCTCCACTTTTTCAAAGGCACTTAAACGCTAACAGTTTTTCAAACACTTTTTATGTTGCTGCGTTTCATCCAGACAGTGGAGAAAACAGCGGGGAGGCGGGAGGTTGTTGATGACCCTAAAAATGTCCTGAACTTTTGACATTTCCAAAATATGGTGACTAACTTTGTGTGGATAAAAGATTTGAAGTTAATAGACAATCAAGACAACAGTGGAGCTATTATCGTTCAAAAACAAAGTTCAATCTTAGGTCATGCTTATCTTGAATGAGTCTGCAGGTTTCTTTATTGTGCAGCACACTGGCTCCCTCGCACCATTCAAAGACACATTAATAAGCACTCGGTCTCTCTTAAAGCCCAACCATGTAACTTTTTAGCTGCACTGAAAAACGCAGAAAAATGTGTCCTTATGAGCGGGCAAAGCGAGACATTATGGTACTTGCACTAATAACTATGGTAATTTCTGTAGTACTGACTGTTGTTTGTACTGATAATTACTGTAGTAGTTAAGAGCGAGACTAGACAGTGTTTTAACCCGGGACATTATGATACTTGTACTAGTAATTACTGATACTTTCTGTAGTACTAACTATTAAATGTACTGGTAATTACTGTAGTACTTAGCAGCAAGACTGGACTGTATTTTAAAGCAACACATTATGGCACTTGCACTAGTAATTACTCGTACTTTCTGTAGTACGTACTGCGGTTTATACTGGTAATTACTGTAGTAGTTCACAGTAAGACCGGACTGTATTTTAAAGCGAGACATGGTTGCAGTGGTAATTACTGATTCTAAATATCAGTATCAGCAAATATTGACTATCAACCCCATCAACAGGCCAAATATTGGATATCGGTATCTGCTCCAAAAAGTCCATATCGGCCCATCCCTACTTTAAAATACTGAATCAAACAGAGAATGGCGAGTAATGATGATTCAATCTATGGACCATAGTTGCTGGGATTGGCCCCAATAGAAATAAGTAGTATATTTATTATTATACTTAAAGAATGGGGCAAATAGTGGAATATACAGTAGCTAATATAGAGTAGCTTGTTTGCCAACTCTATGCTTCCAATGTTTTGCTGATTACAATGAAGAGCAGACTCCAGTGGCTGCACTCCTGTGGCTCACATCTGTTCACATTCACAAAAGCAGGTGAGCAGTGCACTTTTGTTTCTGTTTTACATTTATTTTCAATGTAATTCATTTCCTTTGCTTTTTATATTTTATCTACAAATGTTCTAACCCAATTTAATGAACAAATGCACAGTTTTCAATTTACAAAGCTCGGCATTATCAAACTCGGCTGCCGATAAAATGAAACATCGCTCAGTTTACAATACAATCATAATGCAAAAGTCTCTTAACTTTCATTTGAACTTTGAACTTTCATTTCCCTTTTTTAAGTGAGCAGCTATGGATTTGTATGGAAAACATTAAATACATGGTCTTTGCATTTCACAGGTTTTTGACAAATTAATTATTTCATCCTTATTTATTTTTTATTTTTTCCTTATTAATTCAAACAGACAATGTGAGTTTTATGCCGCGTTCTGTTTGGTTAGAGCCATTTAGACACTGAAAAAACCTCTTCTATCTGAAAACAGAGACTAGGTTATCGGCTCCACATCGGCATCACTGTTTTTATATAGTGACTGTTTGACTCATAAATATGTACAAAGCAATTATATCTATGTCTGTGCTTTAATTAGCACTTTGTACCTCAATGTAAAGCAGTGTAGGGAAAGATTTAGCAATTATAAGTCACAGTGAAAGTGTATCTAATGTTATTTTATATCTACGTTCTTGGTAGATGGTTAATTACTTGCTAAACAAAAACAATTTCTACTTGTAATTTTGAAATTGTGGTAGTAGAAATACCAGGATGAATAATTGTGATGAATATAGTTGAATGAGCTTAAGTAAAAACACATTATTTCTGTTGATCATTTTGATGTCATAAAGCAGGCCACATACAAGAGTAATGGTGAATGGTTTTGTATGGTGACCTACCTGTGTTATAGTGCAACATAAACTCGGACCCAAACTGTCCTCGACTAGAAAGACCTCTAATAGTCTGTAGTAATGACACAAACCATACTTATCTATACACCAGCACTAATGCGCCTCTGGTCTGCTGAGCTCCACACTTTCCCAGAATCCTTAGCAAATTCATCTACATAATGTCTGGTCCCTTGTTCCTCACTTCTATTGTATACGGACTTCTCCACTTGTGGGACTGCTGCTATAGCCTCATCCATTCTGAAGTTATCATTCACTACTATTGTTCACATTAAAGCTATACTCCCATTTTAAACAATGCACTGATATGAGGCGGCCGCATTGTCTTTGGGGAAGTGTCTCTCTTTCCACGCTCTCGGCCAAGCGTTCAACTCAAACAAGGATCCAGTCTGGTCTCTTCTGAAATGTTTACTAATGATGCCTTTGTGCAGCTTGGAGGATAACTCCATTTGATCACTGCCATAAGGGACTAGAACAAAGTTTGTCTAATTTACAGTAGCAGCCACAACAATCATAAAGTTTTTGGCTTATGACAATGACATTAACCAGTCAGTGATTCAACCATCGCAGTTATTATTTTCAACAACACATTTGCATTAAAGAGGGGGTTCATAATTCATTTTTTGAGCTTTCTACCATGTTATAACATTGTTCTCTCTTCAAAAACATGCTTGATGTTTTAGATGTCATCCATGCTTTATGTATTGCAGCAATCTCTCCCAGGTCTTATTCGAAACCTTTCTTACGTTTAGCTGTAAAAGTGCAATGCTCACCCCACAGGCCTACATCACCTGCGCTCCCATATGACAATTCTCCATAAATATAAATAAGCGTGATACAAAACACAGCAACTTGGCAAACCAGATGAGATGCGCAGTAGGTTCATTAGCGGGATAATTGCTGATTGTGTTGTGATAGAGGTGTGACTTAACATGGGGAGCAAAGTGAGAGGAGGCTCAAACCGTCAAAAACTAAAGTGAGAGTTATAAAACCTGTTAATATGTCGAGATGTAAATGTGATATGTGTTAGAGGTTAATACCCCATAGAAGTAAAATACCCCGTCTTTAAAGGGTTGATCTGGGAAAAGGGTTGTAATAGTGACATAAACAGCAAGATAAAAAATGTTGATACAAAAAAAGCAAATTACTTTTAGGTTTACTTTTTTGGAGTATAGATAGAATTGAAAGTGACAAAATTTTGCTTATAAATCTGTTATGATTATTATTATACTATGACCTGTATAATACTGATCCAGAATATTATTATAAATATTGACAGTAGAGATAGATGACAGTGGCTCAAAGGTAGAGTATCCACACAGAGCCAAAGCTGACTGTATAAGCCAGAAAGGTAATGTATTGTTCTCAGAATTGACATGTTGGAAGCAGAAAAAAGTGGAAAACAAAAGGATTTTATATTGATCTGTTTGAAATAGTTTTAAAAGTGCAGAGACATGGCAGATCTAGTGTGGTGATCTTGTTTATCCATTTAAAAGGTCCAAAACTACACATGCACATGGTGAGTGAACATGGACTCATGCTCATTACAGGTAATGGACATACATGCAGTATAGATCTATATGGTTCACTTGGAAATCACAAGGCATGGGTGACATTTAAAGTTAGGAGAAAAACAACACACTTTAACAATGGTAAAGTATATAGCATGCCTGACCTTTCCCTGACAGCAGTAATTTGACGTCTGTGCCAGAGAACAATTTCGGCGACTTATGTTAAAGTCAGATCTAATAAAAAACTTTCATTTTCAAATTGTTCAGCTTCTATACCTTTTTATTGTATTAACTTTTTTGCCCCAGAAGCAAAGGTTGAGGAGAATTTTGAGGGCAACAATCAGAGTAATTGTCCTAAGTCTGACAAATGCAATCTCCTAAAAGCCCCGAAGCCCACAGACCCAGGTGCACCATGGGATTAGAGCGGGACAAGACAGGTGAAGTCACTGCACACAGCGCGCCGACTTTAACAACGTCAAAAACACAAAGCAAATACAAGATGTCGGCCTTTTAAAAGCTATAATTGCAAGGTGGTTTGAACAGCTCAGAAAATGTGTTGAGGCATGCGATTTGTCATTTATCACACCACATCCACAATAGTAATAATCACACGATTTACAGAAGTATTATTTAGCTATACGACGTAAAATACTACATAGCTATACTACATAAAAAGATATTAAAAGTGCCCAGTGACTGAAGTTATTGCATTGCCTGGGATGTTACACAGTATGGCATTAAACTTATCTACCCTACCGCCACGGACACAAGCAGGTGATGCTACCGAGCCTATTTACAGGTTAGCTCTACGGACAGGCAGCACAACTCATAATAAGAATGCATGTTTTTCAGTGTTTTAGCAATTAACACATAACATAGATGGGTTTAATGCCAAACTGTGGGACATTCCAGCAGGCCAAACAGTAACATCTTGATGGATAATGAGTAAAAAAAAAATTATATATAAAAAAAAAAAATACACTAAATATTTTACCAACCGAAATTATGCACCCATGCACCATTTCAATTTATTTATATTTTTAAAAATTGCATACTCATGTTTACCTTCTCTGCTCCCGAATAAAACTACTTACAGATACATACCTCCTACACTGCTAATCATTTATCTACAGGATGCTGTATATTGCTTGTGTTATTTTCCCCCTTATTCACAGCGACCGCATTATATTAAACAAGTCCACTGCCGGCCTGCAAAAAATAATTAGTCTACTGGATAGGTCAACTTAATCATTCCTGAAAATAATATTCAATTATCTTTACAGCAACTTCTAGAGCAGGCATTCTATTTTTAGCCCCTCTGTTTTACCGAGATAGGCAGTTTGATTCTTTTATGTCAGGCTATAACACAAAGCACGAGAGAGTCAGCGCCACTAAACAGCCAATGGTGGATAACCTATTATGCCTCAATAATAGCCAGAGCCATCTCATTGTCTCATCCCTGTATGCTGCATCACATATATCCAATCCACTATGCATTCTACACAGCGCCCTTGACTTAAATCCTCAATTAGTCCTTGGCCAGTGTAGAACTAAAAACAAGTTAAAGAACTGGGCTAAATAAGTCTGACATGTTCCTGGGTTTGATAAGCGCAATTAGACGTGGGACACTTGTTTAAATGTGTGAAACAATGAACCAAATGCCTAATTAGAGGCAGGAAAATGTGAGGAAGCCGCGCAACCTCCACGGACGCAACCCGTCAACAAGGAACTATGAAAGCACAAAAGTGTTTAAACTCTCTGCTCTACATGCTAATATGGAATAAAACTTATGTTACTGTTAATGATGTGATTTTAAGACATAAATGTTGAAAATGTGCTGAGACAAACTGGCTAAAATAACAATTAGCATAACATCTGTATAAAGGCTAAAGACTAAATGGTTTCTTCTTAAACTAGCATTAGTGTTCCATGATTTAATTTCACTTACCTCTCTTTCCTTTGTGTCGTCTGCTGCTCCTTCTCTGGGTGGTGTTGTAATTTCCCTATATAACAAAAGAACGGTTTAAATTGGGCATTTGCAGAATAACGTCTACGTAACCACAAACAGGGGTGTAGCACAAGATTCTGGGCTCTGGGTACAAACCATCTTGGTGGGCCCATGTTTTCTTCATATACATGTACTCCCTGGTCCAACAATACACAAAACTGGTAAGGACTGTGATTTTTTTTTTTTTACAAGATGGGATACTACACACATGACATGGTTCAGTGAGGCAGACATTCTATAACTGCACTTACATCTTAAAAGAAGAAATCACTAAGTCAATGTTGAATATGAACTGTAATTATGATAGAAAGTATGTTAGAAAATTGAAACAGGATTAATTCAATGTACTTCTGCAAAAGTTTATATTTATTTTAGAATCAGAGCCAAAAATGTCTAAATCATGGCCCTCTCTAAACAGAGTGGTGAGGCAGGGCAGACGTGTAAACACAAAAGCATTTCCTGCTCCACGAGGCAAACACACACTGTGGACTCCATTTCATGCCTAACCTCTTCTGCTCACTCATCTGTCTCATCTGTCTGCATCACATTGTCTTTTTCCACTCAACATTTAAAAGTGCTTGGTAAATAAATACATCTATATACTAAAGCATGTATGTCAGAAAACTGTGCAACTATCATAAAACTGAGTCTATAAACGTGGCCATAAATCAGACAAGTGATATATGAAAAGCTTTGTGCAATTAAAGTAATATGCATGAAGATTTATGAAGGCAGACTTTGGGGAATATAAAGATAGTATCATTTAAAAAGATAAACATTATAATTCTCTATGAAGAAGTTTGAGTTTTTTTAGATTGGGTATTGAGTACTGACTACTTGTGGTCCAAGATGTAGATTGTTTTAGGGTTTTAGACCAAATCATGACATCAGGACTAAACTGGGCTCAAGTCTGGACCAAACCAGGACAATGCACAGATACATATATGAATAAGTGTATATATGTTTTACACTAAATATACTTTATATGTTGTTTACATATTTCAAATGCTCTTTCCTTCCTCCTGTGCAGGCCCTGCATCTCACTTGTCCAGATGGATTAGGACCTTTGAAGTTGGATTTGGTTAAAGTCGTACATACACGCGACGCTGCTGTGGAGCAAATAGTCAACTCTCTCTCTGAGCCCTGACTGAGACTGCAGCACTCAAACACACCATAACACTCTCTGCTCTTCTCTGTTTTAATCGCAAGCGTCTTGTGTTACTGCTAAGCACATTACAGCTCGGTAATAATCCAATCATGAAATCCAAGTCATGCCAGGTTCCTCTTACAGGTCGACACCGTGACTCAGCACCGTTTCAATTTGACAGGCCGATAGTGGGGCAGAGGTAAGGTGGCGTTTTGATTAAGTTAAGTGTTTTACTGTCTTTATTGTACGCAGATTAAGTGCATGTGTCCATAACTCTTAAGGCTCAGGAGCAGAAGCCTTAAGCTTTCATTGAATTAAGATGTATTCAATATAATCCTGTAGAGATGCACTTGATCCAGAGGTGAAAGAAAAGAAGTACTCAACATGTGTGTAGCTGCCGCATCACTACACTAAAAGTTTGAAAAAAAAACTAATTTGAAAATAATGTCACCATCCCTGTGCTACTGTTATTATGTTTAAGGTTTTACATAACATTACATTTTTTATTTTTTATTTTTTAATAATTTTACTTTCTGGTTGGCATGAGCAGCAGATATGAGGTAAGTACTAAAATTATTACCTACCAAAATGTTAACAAGGGCCAACACTTTGAATTTGCTCAATAAATTGCCCAATAATTATGATTAAACCAGTAAGAATAAATTAGAACACCTTTATTTTATTAAATGAAGGATTAAACTACCGTCCTTGAATAGAAATTGCCGCTGCATTTTGGACAGAATTTTATACTTTTTAACTGATGTAAAACTATGACTAAATATTTATCGTAGGCACTATACCAAACCAAAAGAGAACAAAACAATATGAAAAGTTGTCATATAAGCCTTAAGATTATATCAAGGTGGGCGTTGATAATATTGTGAAGTTATGAAACCAGGTATATTGTTTATAATTCTCTAAAAAGAAAAACAATTAGTTGGATTTACAATATATAGTTATTGAGATATTACAAAAATATTCATTATTTTTGTGAATATTGCCCACCCCTACTACAACTATTATTATTTATGGCCACTTTGCAAGCGGTTGGCGTAAGCTACTAGTAAAAGGCACACACAATTACTTGAGTAAATTAACAAAAAAAAAGACAACGTTTAAACTGAACTTTTCAGACGGCCGTATTATTCTTGGCACTTTAAGGTAATTTGTATTAATTTGTACCTGAAAGTATAAGATTTTCTCATCTGATCTGTCAAGGCTCAAAAAAGGTCTTTAAATAATAATTTCAAAATGTTAAACCGTCATCTAAAACCATTGAACTTCTACATTGAGATACATGAACAATACATGTACGATGCATAATAGCTTGACACCATTCTTTCTTTTTTAATAAATGTGAATTACTTGTCAAAAAATGTCCAACTGACTGTGCCTGGTATTACAAAAAGTATAAAGTTTTGTTTGAAGGTGCACTATGTGACTTGTCTTTATGGAAATGTTTTTACTTCACCTTAAATGTGCCAGAGTCTGGTATTAGACGTTTCCATCTTCAGGTGATGCTAATGTGCCAAGTTGCAAGTCTGTGTAGAGGCAGCCCCACTCTCAGGAAGACTGCATCTGAAATATTACACAGAGCACCTTTAAAAATGTGTTTTGTGCAACAGACCAGGGTCACTTCAGCAGTAAATGCCTCCTGTTTAACAAATGTGCAGTTCAAGTGACAGTAGGAAAAACACGCCAGTCTTTCCACTGTGTTTGGATGCATTCACTTACTGTATCAGACAACAGGGAAGACCGAAGACTCTCTACTCCAGTGTGATGAAGGTGCCTTGTGTTTAGTATATCCTTCATGTCTGCCTCAAAGGAGAGCAGCTCACGTGTGAAAGGTCGCCCTCTAGCGGACATATAAAGTGAATGAATGTGTAGAGATGCTGTTATGGACTGACCTGGGATAGAAGGGTCTCATTGCACAGAGGAAATCATGTTTTACTATAAAGATAAGCTGTTAAAGAGGATGGTGATTTTTGTGTTTTGGCATTTGGATATATTAAAGTTTGGATGCAAATTATCATGAAGATCATTTGAAATTGAGGACCATGGCTGAAACTCAAACGTGAACCTACTAGTCCACAGTGAAACCAGTTTACTGACATTGGTATCGGGGCTGAGTGCTCTAGGCTCCGGGTTTTCCGTCTCGCCCCTCCCCTGTATTTCCTCGGCGCCTGCTGCTTCTTACCTTCACTCGCTCGGAGCTCGCAGAGGGAAGAGGAGGAGGACCGTCTATGATTGGCCAACCCGGGAGAGCTTGTTCGGAGGCTGGCGCTGTCTTCATTCCCCGTGTGCTTGTTTACACCTTGCGGTCTCATTTTAGAGGAAGACACCTTCAAAGGAGTGGACGCGCGCCCGGGAGTCCAGCTTTATTTCTGGCTACTTCTCTGAAAGATTTTCTATATACACAAGTTTTCTTTCACGGAGAGTTCAGAGCTGTTCTGCGTCAAACTTTTGGGTGACTTTTGGGGCGCACTCGGTGGCTTTTTGAGGCTATTACGGCCAGGACCTGAACATGAATTAAGCGAGGAGGAGTTCCACAGGGTTTTATATTTCACAGAGTGGCACAAAAGGAGCACTTCTTCAACCGGTCATTACAGAAATCACAGGCTTGGCTATGTCTTTACGGGCTGCGTGATGGATGTGCTCTGAGCTTGTTTGTCTCCGTGCGTCAACGGCGAAGAAGAGTGAACTATTTCCCCAAACAAAAACAACTATTACAGATAATACTGGACTCTCGACATTCTGTTGTCTGTGAGAACTCCAGCCAGTGGCGCCTTTGCCACAGAGGCACTCTGAAACAGCGCGCTCCACGCTGCTCATCCAGGGACGTTCCTCAGCGGAGCAGCCGGAAAAGATGCTCCGTGGACGCACGCGACGTGAACCAGGACTCGGTCCCGTGGCGCTTCTCCTGCTGCTGGGCAGCTACGGCGTGTTTGCCACTGGTAAGTGTTGAACTAAAATGATGATACTTATTTGGATTCGATCTCATGTGATTTACGCACACTGGACCCTCATTGTGCTCTAGATCTCTTGATAAAAAGTTGGAGTAGGCGGTTTTAAAATAAATGGAATTAGGGCAGTGGCCTTGTTTTCCCTGATGCTTTTTGAAGCCGTGGGCCCAGAGGTCATTTAAGTTGCTTATCTGTCATCTTCATGTCTCTTTAAAACGCCTCGAGTACCCCGGCTCTGCTGTTACTTCTTCCAGACCACTTCAGCCCAGATATGCTGCAGCTGCAGGCACCTTACGCTTTTTGTTCACCTCGTGACCAAACATGCACTTTAACTTGTCCCCTTAATGTAAAGTTTATAATCTAAGCACATGTCAGTAATAAGCATACAATGGTTTGCACTGGTCCAAATGGTTGAGGTTCACCAGTCATCCTTAATCTGGCAGTCCTGGCAGTCTTGTGTTTTACAGTGGAGCTTACAGCTCTTGTCTCGCAGTGGAAAAATCAAAGTCCCCCGGTGCGAAGGGAGTAATTACGCCTTTACTCAATGCAGGTCTGGCTTTTCCAAAAAGAAAGCCAAGTTCTGAGGAGTAGCACAGAAGTCGTCCGGTGCTGAGTCGGCTTCTGAAATGGCAAAACACCACATTTGACGCACTGGCTTTCATAGGTGTGAACTGGCCATTTCCGCCACTTGCCCTGCACACTTGACCAAAATCATTCCAGCATTCACTGAAAATACAGTCAGTTTTTGTTTTATGTCCAGCTTAATTTAATAACTTCAAATGAATCAAATGTTAGTATTTGATTTATGTGCATAATTTATTATAGATATTTTCAATTCTGAGCATGACCAAATAAACTGGTAATATACAGTAAATCACTGCTTGCCTGAATATTATAGTATTACTGTTAATACCAATGAGATGACTCACATAAAACACATGTGCTTCTATACTTTCTCTAAAGCCATTTGATTACTTGATTGGTTTATGCATTCACCAGATGCTTTGAAACTATTTAAATTGAAATCATTCAGCTTGTAAATATTAACTTGGCTCAGCATCATTTGACGAACAGGGTCAAGGGGCTCCATATACACAATCTATGGGCCAAACCCGCTTTTACATTGTCAGTGTCATCAGAGAAATCATATTGGGCAGTGGCACACTTGGTAACCTATTCTAGTGAACAGGACTTTGCCTGGGCATTAAGTGACATTTTTTTTAAATGGAAGATTACTCCTCTATTGACCTATTCCTGGACTGTCCTCCGCTGCTCCCCTCCCTTTGGCTTCCTAGATCTGATTGAAATATAAAGCAGAAATCTGAGGGTTTAGTGGATTGTGGCTTTAAGCTCATTTTACACTGGAAAAAAGAACAATGCCAACCACAACAAAACAAGAAGCTGCTTATGCTGAAATGCCACTTCGAGGAATAATCTAAGTATATAAGTCAATCTGATATAATCTGTCTATCTGTCAGTCCAAATTTGTGGCCTTTACCATGACTGCTAATAAGAAACTACCTCCCCAGTTCCTCCTTGTCTTGATGTATTATTCCCTGAACAGTCCAAGCAGAAAAGCAGCTTAAGTTTATTAAAATTGTGGGCCATTCTCAAATCCGTGCATGTACAAGAAATGAGAAACGTTGATATAAACTATTTTGCCTCGTACACAGAGCGGAGGACTTGATTTGGGGAGCAGTCATGGTGATCAGTGGGGACATATTGTGGGCTATAGGTCAGTAAGTGCTAGACTTTTCTATGAAGGATACTGTGGAAATGGTCAGTGTTGTTAAAGTTTCACTGAGGGATTTTTATTGTCCACATTAAGCAAAGTAAATACCAGTACTGCCTCCTCTGTGCAGCTGATGTAGTCGGAATACTGCTAAAAATACTGTTAACTTCCTTGCTTATTATAGCTAACCTAATAAAAACTATAAAAGTAGTTAAGTTGTGGAAGATTTCTACACTTATTTGCAGTACTTTCAATCGAATATTTCAAAAAGAAGACATATGCTGTACTCAAGGTTAACCAGTGAGTGTCCATGCCCCATTCTTAAAGGGGATAGAGCTTTTAACCATTATAATTGTTTTCCTGTCTTATTTACCCTTTCAAAGTTGTATTTGGAGTGATAAAAAGTCTATCATATTCATACCACAATGATCCACGGGTGTCACAGATTATAACTCGCAGAAAAAGCCTAGCATATCTTCTTTAATAAACACCACTTTAAAAGAAACTTGTCCTCCTCACATTAATTAAAAAGAACTTTATATTTTGCACGTAGACTAAACATGTTGAGTGCCCCAGTAAAGTTTTTGTTGGATGGTTATATTTAGGCAAAGCATGATGGGACACAGACTACATCTATCTTATCTCCCTCTTTAAGCTGCAGCCCTCTCTCTGTTGTATTGTGGATGTGCTGAGCTCATGTTTCTTCCATAGTGCTCCTCTTTTGGTGTTGACATATACATTAATTACCCTGACTTGCTTGGAACACTTGTCTGAAGCTCCGAAGCGGATGTCCACTCTTTTTCTCTCTGTCTTTCTACTGCCCCCTCCCTCCTCTCTTTCTCTCTCCTTCTTTACTGTGCGTGAATGCCTGTTATTATTAATGACTTCATCACAGTTATAGCGACATACGGGAAGTGCGTTGTCATATTTTAGTCTGGGATGCGAGACTCCCAGGTGCCTGCTTCTTCAGCAGGGGAAGGAGGGGGGTGAGGGGGTGGGGTGGGGGGTGGGGTGTTGTGCAGCGGGACGGTCCGGTCTGGGGAGGTCAAAGCAGAGGAGCAGGACAGGGTGTTCAAAGTCACCAAGCGTAGCGTGTCGGACCCTCCCATAGATGAATAGTGACACTTTGTAGATGTGTGTCTCATGTGTGTTAAATGGGGGTATCCAACAGAATAAATGGTGTAACAGTGCTAATTTATTCTCCTCATTTCACTGTAAATCAACATACTGACGTAACATTTGCAAAATCATGTTTGTAGTTTGCTTTTTACATAATATTTTCCTAAACGGTTTGAAATAACTAAAATGTAAAAGTTCATCTTACCTATAAAGTACTTGTACTTAAGTGTACTAGGCCTGTCATGATAATTATTATATCGACTTATTGTTAGAAGGAACAATCATTTCGGGAGATCAGTATTTATCATGTGTACTAAGACATTTTTAGTTATTTTTGGCAATATGATAACATTTTAGCCACAGATGGTTGAATTTAATAACTTCTATGGCAAACTAAAAACTAAGGTGTCTCACTCTGCTATTTATTATTGCAGCTCATGTTTTAAAAAAAAAAAAACAATTTTGTAGATTTAGATTAGTTTCTGTGGCATAAATCTGCTTTTGGGTTGTTGCATCAGTGGCATAAATTTGTTTCAATATTACCATTTGTCGTCCATATTTATTTTAGCCTTATATTTCACTTCAAAATGTCTTACAGTTGGATAAAATTGAATGTAGCTATAAAAGCATTGATTTGAACGATTTGTATGTGTTAATAAATAGTAAGTTTTCATTTTGAGTAAACTTGTCATAAATAATATAACTTAAATGCATTATATTAGAACGCTAAATACATTCTGGGAGTTAGTTGCTCCAACTGACAAAGGACAAAGTAGTGACAAAGTGGGATATGATGTGTTGTAGTAGTAGAAGGAGTATTGTTTGTCGAAGTTGTAATAGGATTGACTTGAGTACTTAATTTTGTGTAGTTAGATTCTCCAGTTTATTGTAGTAAATTGAATTAGGCCTGCCACGATAACACAATTTGAAGCACGATATATGGCTGTAGAAAATAAAATGATAAACGATAACACTGAAACTACTTTATACCACTGACACAAAGCAGGATAATCCCAGTGAGCCAATTAAACATACTGTATCATCTAATTAGCCATAGATGTTATTTATTCAGCTATATACAGCTCTTATGCTATATACTGGACAAAAATCCCCCCAATTTGTATTGTTGTAGCATCTTGACTTTTTGATCCATGCAAAAAGAAAGACATGTGTCAACAGCGCTCACCTCATACCGACACCCGAGTGGATTTCGCCTCAAAGATTCACAACAGATTGAGATGTCAGCTCAGATCAGGCGTTGTGCAACATCTAGTCATAACACAAGTGCTGCCAGAACCCTGCATCTGCGGCGTCCGACAGGTGTTAGGGCGCTGGGTAAACAAACAAGCTCTACTGGACCATGCCGACGGGACAGCTCGTTCCTAAGGCGGATACCAGTGTAGTAAAGGCCAAATACGGTCACTTTTTTGTCCCAGAGCGGTGCATTAGTTTTACGGCCGGGATGGGATCGTTGGCTAGCCGCTGCCCTCTCTGCTCTATTATTCATATGTGCAAAGTGGTCTTAGTTAATATTTAAAATGTTGCTTATGATGCTCAAAATCTTGACATCAGACACAGCACAGACAGAAGAGGGAGAGAGGAGGTGGTCTGTATTTACTGATGGGTCTGGCCTGTATGAATCAGGCACTAGACAAGATTACATAAGTGTACCGAGTATTATTTGACTGATACTGCTATTGGGTATAGGCTCTGATCCAGAAAAATGTACTGGACCGGGTAGCTCTTCAAAGATATTGGTTCATGGTTGGACAAATCAAATGATGTAATAAGACTGATGAAAATCTGTCTGTGTTGCCGTTCAGTACATAACACTTGTTTTGTTAAAAAATTATTGCAGTTCTAAGAAAAAAAAGTGCTTTTAGTTCCTGCTCTGGTATCTGTTGATAGGGAAGATGCTTGAAGTATATTTGGGACACAAAAAGCATTCTGCAATGAAATAAAAATGAAGCTCACTAGTTGGAATGAAAGCAATGATTTTAACTTTTACTACTGGGTGAACTTTTACTACTTATGGGTTTTAACATTCAGTTTATAAGTGACATTTTGAAGACTTAACCATTCAATAGATAATATTTTGTTTTAAATTGTTAATATGGCAGCATTGCTCATTTTTTATGCATCAAGTGTCCACGTAGCATGAGAAGAAGACAACCATATCTCCATCGGTGTCTTACCAATCACACTTTAAGAAACTTATACCAAAAGAGGGTAACGTGAGGTAATGCTATTTCTGTAAAAAAAAAAAAAAAAAAAAAAACGAAAGAAAGAAGAGATGGAAGAGAAATGAATCCATGAGAGAGACACTGGGAGACAGATTGATCTTTAGGCATCACTTTTAAATATCCTTTATGAGAAAAGAGCAAAGCAAAAACTTCATAGCCGTGGCATTCAAGCGTCGTTAAGCCCCTGGCACCGACCGAAGAACGCTGCGCCAAGTGGAGGGAAGAAGCAGGTGCACGAAATTCAAGAATGCAAGTTAGACTAAGGTTAGTGATGCAGCCGAGGAATCATTGGTTACAGGATAGAGAGATATTTAGAGAAAAGTGAAAAAGAGGCACAAATCCACCAGAGGGATGTTTTTATTAAGGCTCTTATCGATGCACAGAGCTCTCCGTATTAAGAGCAGACATGTTTTAATGCTTTGCCAATACTGCGCATGTTAGACCAGGTCATAAATCTGTGGCCAGTGGCAGGGGCTCTTTAGGAGGGTAGATACAGCAAGGTAAATGGACCCTGCGCTTACAAGGAGAGATTAGGAGCAAGATGAAGGTTTTTAGCCTCGATCAATGTTTGCACTATATATATATGATATGTGGAAAAGTGTTGATAGGATTAATCATAGTAATGGCTTTTTGGATTTTGGGATAGTTTTTATGTGACAGTGGTTCAGTGGTGAGTGTGAGTGTTGGTGGCAGCCTTTTTTCCATCAGTCTACCCCAGGGCAGCTGTGGCTACAATAGCAGCCACTGAGTGAGTGATAATGCAGTGTAAAGAACTTAAGGTGCATTTAAAGGCACTATATAAATTCATTGCATTATTATTACTTATTATTGATGTAGGTTCTTGCAGCGTTTTGAAGCGGGCCGACTTAAAGAAGAAAGATTATTCTAAACTATATTGTGGAAACTGAAAAAACATATTTCCTTGATCTGAAGCTATTCCATTTTGAGTCCATTTACAGTGTATAAATATTTCAATTTATTTTATTTTGTAAAGCCTTAAATTATAACAGCATTGACCTGAATGTGCTGCACAGAAATAGTTCATTTCCAACACATAACCTTTAAAAGTCAAATTAGATTTTCTTTGATGTATGCTTTTCATGTTTCATTTTTTTAATTATTATTTTACAACATTTTCCTGGCTCATTGACTTCTACAAAATCTTTATAGACTTAGCATCATTTTGTTTAAAAGTAGATTTTTTTGCAGCCCCTAATTGGAACCTGAACAGACAGTTCATCCCTCTCCAGATGGCTTCTCTTACCTGTTAAAATGTTTCTGGCCAACCCAAACATTTAAACTCAATGCAGTTTGCAACCCAACTGTCGAAAACTATCTCTGCCAACCCTGTTTAATTTCACCAACTCCACTGCTACTATGGTCCAATTAAAGAGAAAAAAACAAAACTCCAGGCTTGAAATATCCAATGAAAAGTTGAATAAAAGTTAACACAGGAGTGAGGAGAGAGAAAGGGGGGGAGTGAAAGAGGGATGAGGAGGGGGCGTTTGGGTACAGCAGATGGGACGTGTGTGGGTCCTGCCCTGTTGGGGGGAGATGGGTGGGGCAGACAGGGCATCAGGAAGAAAACCTCAGTGGGGGTCTTTTGTGCTGCTGTTGAATAGGAGACTGCACCGAGGGTCTCTCTGCCTCTTTGTGTGGGGTAAAAGGGGGGCAGGAAAAGAACACACTCCAAAGTTATTCGCTACTTCAGCCCGAGTGATACTAGCTGGAGATGCAGTGGGTTTTGATAAGCAGAGTCCTTTGAGGTGAAAATCTCGTTAGGAACAGGGGTGGACATGTTAGTGACAGCTGACGGCTTATCCATCTTTCTACTATTTACAGGTATATAAGACAGTCATTTACAGATTATTTTTAAAACATAAACATAACAATGCAAGTTATAAATTATACATGTTTGAATATGCCTCGTTATTAGCAGCAAAACATGTCAACCAGGTAATTATATCCTCCTACTACATTGTTTTTGTATGAGTAAGTCCATATTCAAGTAAAAAGATAAAAACCTTAGCTTTTGTTTATGAAAGTTACATCTTCATAAATTGATTGACTTGAAGTAAACAAAAAGTCCATCAGTGATTTGGCAACTGCAAGTGTAGACATGTTTATATATTTATAGACTATTATTTCTGGTTAGTTTAATTCAAGTCATAAATAGATTTATAGTCATTGCACTAATAAGTAAAAGTCACCTGTTGTCACCCTACCTGTCACAAAATGGTATTATTAAATCAATCTTTTTCCATTTAACTGCATCGCTGAAGGATTTTCCAGGTTTTCTAGTTGACACAGATTTCTGCCGGACTATATCAGAGGTTAAACTCGGTAAATTAAACTCCCTACTAACGTCTTTTGTCGCCATGGAAACTTAATTTAGATGGTGTCAGAGCTGTCAACATGGTGGAAAAACACAGTTTGTAATAACCATTATTTTGTTAACGGTTTGACGATTTGACGGGTTTGTTTAATTTGCCGTTGCTATGGAAATAAAGGGATAAAAAATCGATTTATCTGAAGTCCTTTTCACACGTAGTTCTGGGTAAATAACAAGAAAGACTCAGCCATGTTACAAGACCTGTAATGGGCTCCCTCATAAATAAGCTTATAGTCAATTCTGTGCAGGATAACTCAAGATAATAGCTCCCTGTAGCCAACATTTTGAGCACCCTATTGTGCTTGCAGTCAAAATTTTGATTCTTAAAGCATTTTTTCTCCCTTCTGGCCAAGTTGTCAGTGATATAGGAGAAGTATAGGTCAACAAGTTGCAGTAATGATGGCAGTAGAAGCTGTCATAGTGAGATAGTTTAAAAAAAAAAAAAACTCTCCTGGATTTGTAAACAAGAATGACATGGCAATACTTGAATTTAAAACTTTATATATTCAATTGTTTAACGAAAAGTAGCAACGTGGGTCCCACTTGAGAAGTAAAATTCAAGGTACTGGAAAAAGAAAAAGCCAATCTGTACCAGTTGTAATAATGGCAGTAGCACCCCATTGGCAGTAGTAACTTGTACTTCACTCTCAGACGGGGGCAAGAGACATATTTTCCTATTGATTACATGCATTTTCAAAAGTTTATATTTGTTTTGTTTGTGGTTGTTTGTTGAGTACTGTTAGTGTACTTTACTCATAAGTAGCTGGTGCATAAAACTGTCATAAAAGAGGCTTAAAATATTGGCTGAAAATGGATTCTTACATAACACCAAATGACTGACATCTAACTAATAACCAAACGCTTTAACCCAAGTCTGTTTTTCAAAAAGCGGGCCCCAGTAGTGATTTTACCACCCACACTCACAAAGGAGCGCATATGCAAAAGAGAGACTGCCACCATCACTGCCCAAGATGTGGCATTTCTGTTCATAATTGCTGTGTTGCTTGGGAAGAGAGAGTGACTTAGTGCTGGAATTTTCATTTAAGATCCCAGCAGTGCCCTGAGCATCGTGACCAATAGGATCAAGAATCACCGCGGGGGTTGAAGCCTCATCCTGGACTGCCCCTTTTACCCCCGGGATACACGTTAAAATAATCCCCCACGCACACATTTTTGTAAAAGTTTGAGGTCTATAGATTAGAAGTAGCACTCCATTGATTGGCTGTGATGTAGTCCAGCGCTCCACATGTGTCCGACTATGTAAGAAAGACTGCATATTCCCCCTCATCGTCTTAGCGCTAGGCTTTTTGTCTTGACAAAGCAGCTGAGCCAAGTCCACTCGGAGCTTAGACCACATCCAATCTGCTAATGCCTGTGTTTGTTTATGTGGAAGAGCGTCTGTGGGCTTGGCAAAAGAAATATTCTCCCTTAAAAGTAAATATGTTTGTAGAATGAGAAAATGTGCTATTGCAAGAAACTGTGGTGTAATAGTGTTTTCTGCTACTACTACTTTTACTACTACTACTACTATTATTACTAGGTCTGTCACAATAATTACTAAATATCTATACTTATTGTTCAATACATGCCTGGAATGGAATACATGGAATAATAATATTTATCACAGGTACTTTTTTTTTACAAATGGGAAAATTTGAGATAAAATTTGAGCTGTAGAGTGTTGAATAACTAGCGTCTATGATTCATTATAGCCACAAACTAACTACTTAAGTGTTGTATTCGCTTATGTTTTTATTGCAGCTCATATTTTTAACAATTTTGTACATTTGGAGGATTATTCTGGGCTGGTTTCATTATTGTCATTCATCATATATATTTTTCGTTAAACAATATATCTAACTTAAAATGTGTTATTTTGACAGGGCTAACTATTACTACTATTATACTACTACTTCCTTCTGCTTTTCTACTACTACTACTACTACTACTACTACTATTTGTTCTAGAATGCACAACCATAATACTATAATTTCTGCCACCATTTATTTGATTTTAGATCAGACACTAGATTAAATTGGTCAAAGGTATCAGAACATGTGTGTAATGAAATGAACTACACTAATAACAAAGTGCTAAATATCTTAATTTGCAGAATACCTCCTGGCGTTTTTAAATCATTGCTAAAAATGATTTTGCAAATGATGAATGATGATAAAGATTTATTTATTTGATCTTTATCAAGGACACAGGTGCAGACGTGAAAAAACAAAACAAAAAAACCCCACATTAAACTAAAAAATCACATATGACGTAATCTAGAAATGTCCTTCGCTGTTTGAATATTAAAACTTTACAGCTCCTACAGTGGCTTTCCTGCCTCCTGGAGTTCCTTAGTGATAGCAGACCACACTGTACACTTCACGAAGCCTATCTTTCACATAAATAATTTCCAAAACTTTGCTTTATGGGCCAAACTCTACATAGTTTTGCTTTAAGAAAACTGCGGCTTAATATTGGTCTTTGATAAATCTTGCATAAATGTTCCCACATTAATAAATTGCATTCACTTGTCCCCATTTCCTTGTGCTGGTGTATCTCTATAGCCCTATCAGGCGTATTTATAGCTTTATACCCGCGCACATACACACCTCTGTCATCCATATCTCATTCACTCCATCATCTTGCCTTTCGCTGGCGGAGTTTGGGAATTGCTCTTTAGAAGCCAGTGTGAAGAATCCCATTTCTCCCTGTGTAACGCTTATTAGGGTCCCATCTGCCCCTAGGATACTTATGAATGTGTGTGTGTGTTTGGTAGGTGACTGGTGTGGGGAGCGCTTTGTCATTGGCGCTGTGTAAAGTGGATGTGGGTGCGGAGGGGCCCCTGTAAGAGCTCGTGAGGGGCTCTTAAGAGACACGCACGCAGCAGCTGGTGTGTCTAAAGCAGGGGAATGACACTCACAGACCTCCCCGGAGAGAAGGGCGAGTGGGCTGTGTGGAAGTGCGGCGTCTGGTATAGGCAATATTATGTTTAATATCATTTTTCCCTTGATAGATATGAATGTGAACTCTCAATGAGTTGTGAGTTGTATTCTGATCTATGTCTGTGCCACTCAACTTGCAAAGGGGGAGAATGCACCATATTCATTTTCATTGCATTATTAATCACTTTTGTCACTTTTACCATTCACTTCCTCAACAGTTATTTTATTTGATTATTTTGTTTTGTTTGCATACTTATACTCGGTGATTTTAATAAAACAAATTCTTAGCTATCCAGTATCTTATCCATGGGTTTTGGAGTGTTGAAAATCAAGCACAGTTGCCATAGCAGTTAACAATTCAAAATATTACCTTTTGTCACGGTCAAAAGTCCTCAAATGTCGTATAAACAGGAAGGTGAAACTCATGAATTCCTATTGTTATCATTGCAAACCCGCTTTTCAGACCTACACTTTATTAGCAGGTCTTGACTTATTTGTTTAACAAATTAGTTTCTCCCCAAGGGCAATAAAATCTATATATATGGAAAACAAGCGAGCATCATATCCTGCAAAACTTTGATAAATACATTCATATGAGCCAGCACTTTATGAACCCTTGTCCTCTACAGCTTGGCAGGTGTCTATGATAACAGACAGAATTTCAAGCAACTTCCTTGTTCGTCCTCCCTGGAGTTTTTAAATCTGATAAAATGATGTGTAATGTGTGAGTTTGTGAAAAGGAGAAGTGGTGTGGTGTGTTTTGGGGCATTGGCTCTCTTTCAAACACGCCGCTATGCAGTTTCACGTATTCTCAGAGACTGTCACAGAGCTGTGTTTAACTGTTGCCCATTGTCAGGGGGTAAGACGTTATTTTCTACTTACACAGGGGTTGAGAAAGGATTGGGAAAAATGATTGGTGTAGTAGTTTTGCCCTCCAAACCTAAAGCTTCACTGTGTACTTTTCTGGTGACGGATTTGCCATCTGCTTGACTCCATGCAGATATATTTTTCGTTTATTCAATTGCTCAAAAATCTTGGAACACACAAATTATTACTGAGATTAAGGTTGCCTCGACACTGATCTGACCTGTAACGTGGCCTGATAGCGTTACCTGCCTGTTTCCATGGAGAAAGAAAGTTTAATCTTGTACTGTGGAACATTCAAGGCAAAGCAGTAACCTTTCCATAAAGACAAGCAGGTGGCAAACCCTTCCACTAGAAAAGTTACCCCTTTAACATAAATGAATACAGCTGCTACTGTTACCACTACTGCTTTCACCAGTAATAATGATCTTCCATAATTAACAAAAATATTGAAGTTATACACAAAACCCAGTGTAGCTTGTTTCTTCTTTAGGGTATTAATCCTTGTACAAAATGACATCACTATTGAAGGGTACAGTTCCCCCTTTAATTCTACAAGACTTAATTTTGCCTCATCTGAACACACAGCTCGAGCTTTGGATGTCATGCTTAATCAACAGCTGACCGATGTACTTTGGCTTTTTCAGTTTATATGAGAGTGTGTGTATGTGTGTGATGGGAAGCGAGCCATATTACTAAGGTATTACTGCCTTTTCTGCGTGGGTCAGAGTTAGGGTCACGCTCCGGCCTCAATCAGCACACAGCCCTGGCAAAACTCCATCTTGCAGCGATTCTGATTGGACAGGAAGAGGAAACCAGGTTAGCTCTCTGGATAGGCCAGGTGTATCACAGAAATCCTCTGCGCTTCTTATGGTCCCAGTTTGAGAAAGCAAAAAAGGAAGATGTCTATCAAAGTGTGTTCATGTGCCAGAAGCTGAAGGATTTTCATTAGAGGTAAAATAAATAAATAAATTAGAGGAGAGCGGTAACATGCTGTGGTATGAGGCTAGCCATATTTATATCATTTATTTAATTTCTCTTCTTTTCTGGCTATATTCTATCCTTGACTGTTAGACCGACTTTTCTCTTCACTTTTCAACAAGATTAATTTTTATGTACATTTCAACCTTTATATACCACTACTTTTACAATGCTTTCAGATAGAAATGACCCTGCCGTAACATTTGTTTTTCATTGCCATTATACACAAAAAACAACGTATACTGCTTTGACTGCCGTCTTTAATAATATATGCGGACTAAATGGCATGCGATCCCAAGTCATTTTGATAGGAGCAGGTGTTCTTACTTTGTGTCCGTCGCCACATGAACGCACCATAAGCATCTCCTACCACAAAATACCATCAGTTACTGCTACATTAAGAGGTCCGCCTGGCTCTAATGTGGCAGATGTACCTGCATGTAATTAAGGTTAGATTTAAGTGTAGTGCCGGTGGGCATCAGTGTGTCAGCGGGAGTGTGTTTGGAGCTTCTACCTGCTGCTGACCAGATGGGTTCCACAGCTGACCTCCGGCTCACCTCACCCCACCTCTCTGCACAGATTAGCCAGAGAGCTGAGCTAAGATGCCGAAGCATTAAAGCAGACACTGTAGCCGCTGGTTACACATGACATCACTGCATTCTATAGCCCTGTAGTGTTTAAGTCAGACGGGGGTAGATAAAGACACTATTGTTAACATACATTTTTTGTGGAATGGCCTTTTAGACTTTTTTTTTCCAAAATTATGCACGAAAACAGTAACAGCTGGCTCTTGCTCTCATATCAGTGTAACTTTATCTCATTCTACTGGAAACTCTTAGGTTTTTATGAATGATGTTACAAGTTTACACAGGGTTAGCCAATCACAAATACTGCCAATATGCAACTGCAATATTAACTGTTTTAAAAAATAAAATATTCTGTTAACCTTAAGTGAATGCTCCTGAGTGTTCAGTATGTGAACTGTGAAATTAAGCTTGATTTATAAAACATAAGCTACAAATACTGGACAATTAGAAGTTTTATCATAATGTCTACCATATATATTAATGTTTTTGAAGCCAGCACATGTCCAGCCTGTATTCTTTCTATAGGACATTGCTTAACAGTGTTTATGTGTGGGGGGCAGTTTTTATGGGGATTACAGAAGCAGATGGACTGGCATGTTGACTGGTGAGGCTTCATTACCTCGGGCTGTCCACACCACTGCCCGACTCAAAATCTCTTCACCACTACAGGGGCCATGCGCACGGGCCGTATCGCTCCACAATAGACACAAGCTTAAGGTCCATGTGTACGCTTGATTACTTGATTTGAAAGCACAGACGTGGCTTTGGTTTGCTGATGTATAACTTGAGCTCCAGAGAGATTTGTGCGTTCATAGTCATGCAGATGTGTCTTCCCAGGTCTGGGTTGGGTCTGACAGACATGGGGTTTAGATATAGTAATATATAGTAACTGCACCTTAATTAGCCTTAATAAAGCAATAAAAAAGTTCATGAAGTACGATACAGGCTTAACAACCTTAATTAAAGGGTTAAGGTTAGGAGTTAGGGTTATGATAAAGTGTCACCAGAACTTTTAATTTTCTTGCTGGCCAACCACATCCTCATTTTAAAATACCCTTTTTATTTGGTCACCTCACTGATGGCTTGATTATTTTAACAGTAAAACTTTAACAGTGCAAAATGATTTATTGATACTAGACCTAGACAAACATTATTGCTCCACAATGATAATTACTTGGAAACAGTAGCTCTCAAATGCAATATAAAAGCTATCTTGGTAACAAAGTACTGTTGGAATAGTAATAAAATATTATTCATATTTGAAATAAAACTACAAGTAAATGATTGTTATTGTACAAAATGTTAACATGTTATTTGCTGTGCCGATTCAAGTGAATGCCCAAACTGACCTGCTCCACGCTGGTGTATCTCATGCTACACTGGGTGTGAAAGCAGAGATTTTATGGAAGAAAGCGCAGTGTGAAACATGTTTCATACAGTCCTATGTTCCAGCCCAGGAGGTATGATTTAGCATGATGCAATAACTTGAGTTGAGGCTCATTTCCGTGGCATTTGGTCCCTGTGCTGGGAGATGGATAGTCGTAGTTATAGAGGGTCATTAAACACGGAGTGGTGTCTCTGTGAGTGGAGCTTCAACCTTCACGCTGCAGCCAACCTCTGCTCAGGCTCTGCTCAGCCTAGGCCTGTCACAATAACACATTATGAAGTGCGATAAAATGCTCAAGAAGATATAGACAATAAACTGTAATATTGAAACAAAACGATTATTCCTCAAAACAGGTTCACTTAGTGGCACTGAAATATGGGTCAAATGCATGGGACAAAATATCAGATTGAGACAATGAAGCATTTTATCTTTCGTAACTTTCCTAAGTAATTCATTAACTAACAGTAATTGCCTGTAATAAAGAACTGAAACTGTAATAAACCAACAGTAATGTAGGACTAACCCAGGTAAAAAAAAGAAGTCTTAAACGAACATAAACCAAGACAACAAAACATCTTTATACCACCTTAAGTAGGCACACCACATCTGACAAGCACTGCACTATAATGAGTCAGTAATGACCTGCTTTTAGCCTTTTAGTAATGACTTCAACTTAATACACTGGCAATTTACTGCCTTTAGGTCTATTCTGTCAACTGCAAGTGGCATTATGGGTAATAAATCCTCACAATATTTTGCAGCTAATTCAGTTCACTTGCTAAGAGAGTAACAATCATTTTTCAGAAAAGCTGTAATTTATTTGGATCACTTTCATGTTCAGTACAAACGCTATTACTTTGCACTTAGCTGATTTCTGACACATGCCCAAACACAATGAAACAGAGGCTGATCTGTTTAAGCTACATTAGCAGCACAAAATGAAGTTTTTTAACAGGCATTTCTACTACTGCAACAACTCTCATTGTTTTATTAGAACTATCACAAATACATTTTCTACTAAACTACTGCTACAACTTCAACAACTACTTCTATAGAATACAGTTGTTTAAATTTTTAATAGTGCCAGTGTAACTTTTTTGTTGGAGGGTCTGCCACTTGTTTGTAGGTGTTATTGCTTTGTCTGGAATGTTCCACAGTATGGCTTTATACTGTATAGTATAACTGGAGATAAACAGCAGACATGGTATGGCCAAGTTACAGGTCAGATCGGTGGAGAGGTGATCCCGCGCCCTGTGAGGATGCATGATTATTAAAGCAATCGATTCCCCAGTAATTGAATTAATGCAAGATATTTGTTTAATGCCATACTGTGGAACATTTAAGACAAAGCACTATCATTTATATGGACTCAAGCAGGACCCTCTGCATCGGCATTTCGCAATGGCATTCCCCAGTTATTATCGAATATTTACATCCTGCAATAATTGAATAATATGAATACAGCCAGCCTAAACGATAGTGAGAATGATCTGCTCAAATGCCACATTAGCACAATTTAGAGGATCGTTAACGCGCACCTCTCCACCGCACTGCCCTCTATGGAGCAAACAGTCCCTGTAATGGAAAAGATTGAAGTTTTACAGTGGAACGGCCACAGATTGTAACTCCACTCCTGGTTTTAAAAGGCAAGCTCTAGACACTCTTTTGTTACTTTGAGGCAGGGAGGCTCTGAATGGCAGGAGGAAATAGGAAGAGGAATAGCTTTGTGTGTGCGCGTGTCCACCCACAAACCTACTGCTGCGTACATATATAGTCTAGTGGAGATGTTGTCGCTCACGGGGCCCCCTATCTCTCCCTCCCTCTGTCTCTCTTTTCCAGTGCTTGAGTGACAGTTATACAGTGTGGCTGAGTGTGTAAATCTTCTTGTGTGTGGGGGGACTTTACATTAGCACAACAATTTACTCAACTGTCCCCAGGCAAGAACAGGCAACTTTGGAGAATAATGAAAGTCAGACAGCGAGACAGGCGAGGGCTACAAGAGGCTGTGTAAACAAGGGGAGTTTATTAAAATCTAGGCACCACTCTCCATCCTTTTGTCCCGTCTATTCACCAGTTTCCCCCCTCCGCCTCCCCCCGGTCCTGCCGCCAAAGGAGCGATTACATGCCTGTGTCTCTGCACTCTTTCATCTCGGGCAGTGAGCAGCAGAGGAGTGGAGGTCTTTGGTGGTGTGGCATTACTAAGAGACATCCTGGATGAGGGTCCTGTCTCCACAAACAAAAAGCACAAGTCTTCCCGGGTTAAGTACCTGCTGATGGGACGGTGGGGGGTGACAGAGGAATTTACAGTAGGCAGAAGAGGAGGAAGTGTAGTAAAGTGTGTGCTCAGGTTAAAGTACTGCTTTGGTCCTAGTATTTTGCTGCTTTGTATTGCTTCCTATGCTGTTCACAATAGTTTTAAATTCTGATTAAATTATTTAAATATGACTTCTAATGTAAATACAAACTGTTCCAAAGTTTACTACTACTACTCCCATTACAACTGCTACTATTCTTTAACAACTACTCACATAATACTACAATTGTAATACTAATGTCACTGTGATTAATACTTCTACTACTTCAAAATTTACAGGTGTTTTTTATTGCTAAAATACCTTGAAAAACACTGTGAACATATATTTTCATACTATACTGTAATACATTCAATGCAAAACAGTAACATCTCCATGGAGACGGTACGTGGCAGACTCTCCACCAGTAAAGTTACATACTGCGCCTTTAATTGTAACTATATAAAAAAAGTTTCAGAAACTAGTGCATTATATAATTTTGTGAACTCCCAGAAAAGTCTATTTTTTTTTTTTTATCCTCTTAGGCCTCTCTTGTCTTTACCTGCCATCTCTACCCACTATCTCCTGCCCCATCACTAGTCTATTTATCTCATTAGTTTCTCTGTGTAACTTATGCATGGCCCAGCTCCAGCTGCCTGAAATACTCCCCATTCATTTTATGTACAGTACAGTCTTATAATCAGGACACATTTTAAAAGCGCTGCAGCCGTATTCCCCGTGAGTCATCTTGTTGAATGATTACGTTGAGGGCGTCTTTTTAACGGCTGTACACTGCTATTGGCTCTAGCTCTAATTCGCCCGTGGCACATTTGCATTCGGGGGAGGTAATAATGGGACTCTACAGAAGCACTTTTAACATCAAGTCATTGCACTCTGACTTAATTCAGCTCAAAGAAGCGCTGATGCCTCCAGATGGCTGTTTTACACACTGTGTTATGGCCATTTGGAGTGCGTGGTTCTACTCTTAGCTCATAGTTGAGGGACTTAGGCATTGTTGCATTTTATGGTTTAAAGCACTTATTTTCACTGTCGAAGTCAGTACATAAATTTGGATAATCAGCACAAAACTCACCAAAAGATCCATGTTACTGATTGTATCAAAGGAAGGGAATCCAGCTCAAATTGTAAACATACAAGCCATTAGAAGTTGACTTAAAAATGCGACGTTTAACTCTTCTGGCGGAGGGTACACCATCTGCTTGTTTCCACGGAGATATTATTGCTTTGCCCAGTATGTTCCACAGTATGGCCTTTAACTTATCAATCTCCATGGAGACAAGCATGTGGCGCCACCAGGCCAAGTTACATTTATGTGGAGAGGCGACCCCGCTCACAGAATGCAGGGTTTTTGAGCTATAAAAACACCCGTAATTAAATAAACCCTATATAGATATGTTTAATGCTATATTGTAGAACATTGCATCAAAGCCACATCTTCAGCAATGACATACTCTCCACCAGAAAAGTTTTATATTATTATAACTTATAACTTATTGCAATTCATAATAACCTATACTTCCTACCACGACTGCACATAAACTACATTTTATTGTTCTGGCTACTTCTAAGAACCTTTCTCTATTGAAAAAGTTAGTTTACCATTCCTGCTCCTCTGGCAATTCTTCACTTTCAAAACAAGAGCATGTTGCTGAGAATAATGCATTGTTTGTTATAGAACTATATAAATAAGTGTTGCAGTTCATTAGAGCCGCTGCCTTTTCTTCTCACTTTCAGCTCTTTGTAAATCTTTGTTCACATGTATGTCTAAGTGTTACCGGGGTCATACAGTGTGGTTGAACATTTGACAGAGGTTCTGGGGGTCAAGCCGTGCTCTGTTTGGGCCTGAATGTCTTTAACGTGTCTTTTTACTTGTGTAAATCCACCCCTCATTCACGCAGACTTAACTATTCTTCTGAACTCACTAGGAGATGCCCAAATACACCCCCCTGTCCCACAGTAGCCAGGGGTCCTCTTGCACCCGGGTCTGGCCATTGAATGGACTGTGAATAGACTCTGAGTGGTGCGACATCCAGCTGCTCCACAAAAGCCTGCCTCAGCAAAAAAAGGGGAACCAATGACCCTGGGTCCTGCTCTGGTCCTGTCCACTCTGTCAGGTCAGCAATGAGACCCCCATAGAGATACTGTGGTCACATGAAATCAGGGGTATAATAGTGATCACATGCTTATTTTAGAAATGTTATATTGAAACAGTTAACTTTAAAGGTCCTATATTATGTGAAATTGACTCTTGTGAGCTTTAAGCCATGTTATAATGTTATCATTTCCTCAAAAACAAATCTGGAGCTGTATTTTGTTTTCATTCACACATGTATTATTAAGCTGTCTACATCTCCAAAGCTCAAAGTGCTTTCTTCCATGATGTCATCAAGATGTAGTTTTTCAAGTTAACAGCTCCTTTTACCTTTGGTTCAGTAGAGAGTGGCAATACCAGGGCTGCAATTATCCAAATAATTCTAGTGAAGGTGTATGGAGTTTAAAAACGCAGTGGAGGACTTCCTGTATTCTACATGACATCACAAGGTGGAACAGAGTGTTTTCTGTTTGAGAGAAGAACTAAATATGAAGGATTTGTGTATTAAACAGGTGAAAATAAAACAAAACACAACTCCAGGTATGTTTTTGATGAGGAAACAACATTATAACATAGATCTAAAAATAGTGTAATATGAGCCCTTTAACTTGTGACTTTAAACTGTAACTTGATTTTACATTTATGAATTTATACTTTGGGATAGTTGTCTCATTCTGTTTTATAAAGCTTTTTAGACTTTAAATTAGATGAACCTGTATTAAACCCTCCAGCATTCCCAGTGAGGTTTGGCAGCCATTGAATACTTTAAACAGCTAAAAGTCTCGATGTTGAATTAGACAACACAGAACCATTGGAACCTAATGTGAGCTATATAAATCCATAATATAGCAACTGCTTGATCTATAATGGACAATATACTCTACCCTTTCCAAAAGCCAATGTCGCCAACGATTGCAGTGCCAAAATACCCAGCTTCTTCAATTCAATAGTAAGATGTTCTGAATCCAAATTTCTCACAGAGGAAATCCACCCACTGTGACATTTTGACAGAAAATCTTTAGGAATTTATATCACATGCTGTTTGCTTGAGCTAGCAGTTTTTCCTGTGTTACAATAGTTCCAACCTCAGCGAGAAAACCAGTAATCTTATGTGCAAAATAAACTTTTTTATTTTTTTTTTAATATCCAAAAATCAAATACAGTATTACACAAATGCCATGTGGAACAGAAATGTGTATGAAACTCTGCATACCCCCCTCTGAAGCCCCTCCCCCAACTCACGTTTGTGTTTATTCTGGGGATTATTCTGGCATAATCTCTTTACAGCATAATTCAGATTAGATTTTGTGTTATTATTATTGCTATGGCCATCCTCTCCACTGCACCACTGGGATTTCCTTACTGCCTGGTCCACTCCTGTGTTGCTCGGAAAATTGATTAAAGCTGCTGACCACTGCCCTAGATAGCAATAGACTAGTAAATAAAAAAAATAAAAAATGAAAAAGCAAACATGAATGTTACAAGAATGCATTTTCCAAAAGCATGTAGTCCTTAATAGAGTAGGGAGCCAGGCATGTACTCAATGTCCTTTCCCCATGTAATGAGAAATAGTCAATATTGTATGCTTTGAAGGCTGTGAACAAATAGAAAGTGAGCACACTGCTCTCATATCACAATATTAAGAAACCATGCCTCTAGACCTAATCCTTATAGATACTGAAGTTCAGGGATAAATGCTTTTCATGAAGATGTGACTGTGCTTTGCCTGCAATCCTCCACAATATGGCATTAAAAAGTTCTATCATTTATTTACAGGTTGCTGAAAAATACCTTGCATTTTCTTACTGAGAGCAGCTTGTCTCTCCACAGATGTGACCTGTAACCTAGTCTGCTGGCATCACCTGCTTGTCTACATAGAGACGGATGAATTAAATGTTATATTTTTGAACATTCTGGGTAATGAACTAAAGAAACAGCTTGAACTAGCAGCGAAACTTGCTGCAACAACTTTTTGTCCAGTTGAGAGATTTGAATTTTGCTATTATTTTTATTCTGGGTAAAGCAATAACATTTCCATGGAAACTAGCAGATGGCAGATCCTCCACCAAAAAGTTATATAGTGTACTTTAAAGTTTGTATCTTCGGTCTATTGTCTTTGTTCCTCTCTTTATTCATTCCCTTTCTCTAACTATGGGCCAATGGGTAACCAAGGAGGAGTAAATGTACCTAACCAAAATGTTAAAATGATTGTGCATATCATAATCAGTCAACATAATGTTTGCACAGTGCTGTATATACACTATTTGCATTTCATGAGCTAGACTGCTGGGCCTCTATCATGCAAACACATGATAAGAACTGAGCACACTGCATTAGGTTGGTTTCCATTCCCAGTAGCCATAAAGGGAACAAAAAGTGAATTATGTGCTAATTACCTTAAACAAAAGGCTGCTTGTGTGCAGTTATAGCAGAGGCTCCATCTGTATTTGCTCAACACACATTCAAACGCCACGTCTACAATCGGGAAGCTATTGTTTAAACTTCATTCGCTTTTTACCTCTGTTTCAAAGCTATGAAATATGAACCCAGCACCCCAGACAGTTCTTATTATGTTTGAAAACGCAACAATGAAAACATCCACTGGAACTGTCCATCAAAACACATCGCACGCTCATGGGAAGTAAAAGTCTAGTGTATGGCCAATGGGAATCTTTAGCTAAATGCATTGTGAGTGTTTGTCACAATAAGCTGACTTCAACTGCTATTCATGGGTTTCAGGCAAATGATTTCTTCCTTCCTGATTTGAAGGATTTTGTGAGGACCTTTCGCCATTCAAAAGATAATATTCTGATTTGAACGAACTGCATTATTGCTATAACAACGGAGGAAAGAATCAAATCAAGCATGAATCCTTATTCCTCAAACCCATGAATATCCACTGATTAAACTCAATTGTGTTTCTTAATAATTACATTTAAATCAACCATTTGTGAGGATAAAGAGATTTTCTGGCCTCTTAGCGACTTCACAACAAAGCGATTAATACGATGACCTTCAGGATTTGACCAGCAACCTCCCATTCCTCAGTTCCATTATAATTATTAAATCAAACAAATCTAAACGCATCTGGAATGTGCAACCCACTTCAAACATAATGTCCTTGTCTCGCAATGGTGTTTTTGAACTAGATTGATGGTTCTCAAACTGTGGTACACGCTTCTTTCGGTGGGACTTGAGGTCGTGTAGCTTTGATCAATTTAAATTTTATTCACAATTTGACCTTCTTTGTGTCAAACCTCATGTAGAATTATTTCAGTCATGGTTTAGTAATCCCCACTGACCTGGTTTTGATCTGGTGAAGCCTGAAATGTTATGCGTTGATACCACTTAAGTTATATGGAGTTAATGCTTTATTTATTGATGCATATACCACACTTGCATTCATTCATATTAGTTTCTTGCCACTTTCTGAACGCTGTATAAGTCTATAGTCTGTTATAAGTCTATCACAAATGCCCTTTTCTTAATAGAATGCTCCTCCGGTCAACTTTGATAACTTCCAGGCAAACTTTCAGTCCCTGTGTTGTACAAGGACATAGCTTGTATTCCTCATTCTTCCACTGTTCTTATTCAGTAGCCTGTTTTTCTCAATTAAGATGAATTATAGAATCACATCGGGGAGCGGGACAGGAAGCATTGTTGTGATGCTAGCCCCGGGCGCTCAGTCAATGAGTTGGAGAGAGATGAGTTTTTCTCTGGGTATTTTTGGCCTATTTGGCTCGCCATACAAGGATGGTTAATGGATTGATCAGTATGTACAAGTGAATACAAGTAGAATGTAGAAAAAACAAACAAAAATAAGTTGATGCCTTTTTTGTTGTTTGTTTTTTTCCTCATTTGTGATATTATGGAAGTAGATTTATGGGGGAGACGTGACCATGGTGTTACTTGCAGAAGGACTTAGACCAGGGGCGACACCAGACATTTTTGGTTGAAAGAGCTAAGGGGGCGCTAAGGTCTTCAATGTGGGTATTCACTTAACATGTTAATTTAGAGCCTTTTAACAAATGGAGCATAGTTTAAATGTAGTTAACCCCTGTAGTCATTTATGAAAGAAAATATGGAGTCTCATTTTGAACAACATTTTTAGTCAAGATTGGACCTAGGGAGCCTATAATGAGTCATAGAGGGCACCTATTCACCCTTCTACAGCTCAAATCTCATCATAGTACAGAACAATAACAAAAATGTCCCCACTCATACAAAGAAAAAGTACTCACGATAAATATTGACCTCCAAATATGATTACTCCAGCTATCATGTGCTGAAAGATAAGTCAATATATTAATTATTGTGACAGGCTTACATAAACTGTAGCCATACAAAAATAAAAAATCGAATCAATTTGTTACTATGACAGTATTATTATGACGGTATTATGGGCTCTCTTTCAATTAAAAAGTATTAGAAACCTTGATTTAAACAAAACTCTGACCAAGTTTGACTTTTTCTGCAAATCTAGTCACATTTAAAGCTGACACATAAGATTTTCTTTAGGTATATAGGATTATTATAGATTATACAGTATTTTTGCTGTTGAAAAATGGCGACGTGACCTTTTTTTTATTTTTTTATTATGTTTTTTTTTTTTTATGACTGCAAGTAAAGTCATTGGGCAGGGAAGCTTATAAAACTCAATTCTACACAATATGTCTCCTTTAAACTATTCCCTTATGTTTGAGTCTCCCAAATATTGTCTTATTGTGTTATAAAAGTAAAAACAAGGAGTTAAAAATAGCAGAAGCATCCAGCATGGTGTTATTGCTTATATATGTGAAGATAATATAGAAATGTTCACGAGGAAAGTTGAGCTTGCAGTTGGGGACCTGGAGTGTACATTTCATTATTGGGCTGTCGTCTTGAGGCTCTGCAGTCTGTCGCTCTGCTCTCCAAACCACACCTCAGTAAATGGATGTTATTGATCCCCACACCTTGTTATATGGAGCACCTCCGAACGCGATGAGGTCCAAAGACAAGGCGACATGATCAATCTGGCCAAAAAATTGTCTCTTCTGCTCAGCTAACTTTGACAACTTTTCTAATATAACCCAAATATGACCCAAGTTTACAATTGGCATCTCTATATCTTCAACATGTGTGTCTAGTAATATGACCGTAAACAGGGTCAAACAGGGACCACAAACATCTTTACTGTCCTTGTAGGAAAATGTATCTTTCATTTAATCCATCTTTTAAAGCCACTGGGGCAACTTATCAGGAGCAGTGGGAGCTGGAGTGCCGATCTCAGGGGCCAAACTCCCGATCTTGAGCTGGGCTTGGTCAGGACTATAGCTGGAGGATCTGACCTACTGTGCGGTGTGTGTTTTACAAAGTTCTCTGTTATGATGGTTTGATGACTCCGAAATGACAATATCGATTTCTATTAATAAATTAACTCTAAACAATTGTCATCAGAAACTGGTTTGTAGTGTTCAGTGAAATGTAGTGATGTCAGGATGATTCTGTTAATCAATAACCATGATCATTAATACAAACATATCATTTTAATTTTAAAGATGAAAATAAGTTCAATTCTGTACGCTCCAAAAGTGTGATCCGAGCGTATTTTATTATCCAGGCTGCTTGTGTATCTTTAACTTTTTTTAGTGCTTTCTGAAGATGGGAGACAGACCTCTGCTTTGACTAAATCCAGACTCAAAATGGTTGTGCACTTTTCCCTTTTAAAGTAAATTTTATGGTAATTATTTAAGTTTTGATTTGTTTGCATTGTGATTTGAATATCGTTCTTATTCCATAAAGCACTTTGAATTACTTTGTGTACAACCTGTGCTATCCAAATAAACTTGCTTTGCCTTACCAATGTCACCCTCATCATCCATCCAATGTTTTCTTTCATACAGCTGGTCACATGCTAAAGGCGATCGATTATAAATGTGAACTGAAATGATAGTTCTCTATTGCTTGGCCATGGGGTCAATAAGTAGGAATAATAGTAAAATATGATATTTCCTCTCACAATAACATTTCATATTATGGCATCTCTATTCATGAAGAGTCAAAGGTCAAAAGTCATCCAAGGCAAAAACGATTTTTATTTGGCAACAAGTGAGAAGTGGGAATTGAATATTTTTCCTGTGTGGTCAAGTTCACAAAGTTCATACATTTTTAGTAGTTTATCATAATTTTACGGGTTCTTCAAGATCACAATGCCAAAATAAATCTGAACACAACACTCTAAGGCTGTCCTGCTCAATCTCTTGTTTTTATTTGCTTCAGTGATTGCCCAGAGAGACTCCACAGCTATTAAGATGATTGGAGACTGTGTAATGTATATTAATGTGCTTGTACTTTTAAAGTTGTTTGGCTGTGCAGGATCTAATATTTCACTTAGAGACAACACTCTGCCCACTACTGTTGGGTAATTAAACTGCGAGACGGTGATGTGTTGTTTTCTGCATACGGATGCAAAGCGGCCATGGCCTCTTTTTAATAATAGCCCAGCCATCTGTGAGACTGTGAAAGTTCACTGGTCTCTGGGTGAGCTGTATACAGATCAAGCAGAACATTACAACCACTAGTTTATTGAGGGTGGTCACTCTTGTATTGTTTTGATCATATGCTTAACATTTGTCTTGAAGGTAAAATTTCCAAAACATTTTTATTATATGTATTTGTATATATAAGAAAAAGGCTTAATATTGATACCATTATGAACAGTAGTGTTGTTTATTTTTATGTTAGCATGTGGTCTTGAACTTGAAGGTCTAATTTGGTCATTTTTTCAGTCAGACTTGATTAAATCAGTATCGAGTTTCAGTGTGTTTTGTATTGACTAGTGTCTGGGTATCTTTAATCTCTTCTCACTAGTTGTCATGATAATAAAAGATTTCAAAATTGATTTTGATACTAAGGAATAGACTCAATGCTCAATACTGATTCTGATACCACAATTACAATAATAAAGACTTTTTATTTAGGTAATGGAATGTAATTTTCAACATTAAATCTTAGCGCTTTGTTTTATATTCTCATGTGACCTTATATCTGTGTAATCCCTCAGTCATGCAGGTAGTTTCCATAGTGATCCATGAGCGTATACTAGTCTATGTGGTTTGATACTAGTTCTGATATATCTTAAGATTATTCTAAAGCTATTCAGGAAATGTTCCTTTCTGTCCTGTGAGTGTGATTTTTTTATATCGATACTTGCTCAAATGAGTATCAAGTTTCAATACCAGTTTTAGGATCAATTAGCTGGGATGCACCGATATCAATACTTTGACTTTAAGTATCTTCCAATAACCGATATCATCTGATACCAATGTAGAGAAGGATAATGGCACTTATTTCCTTAAAACACAGTTAACGTATTACACAAGAGATACAATTGTGTTATGTAACTGTTATTCATCCTTCAAATAACTACACAACTGCTTTGTATGAATAAAAGTTTAAACATATAAGATGCTCTAGGACAAAATCAGCCTGTAAATAGTTTTATTAAATCCAACTAAAGGCCCAACTAAGGTATTGGATACTTTTGACACCATTCTTACAGAACCAGTGCAGTTTCAGCTAAAAAAAATTATAATTAAGAAAACAATTATCATCATGGACTTTAGATATTACTACAGACTCCCAAAGGTTTCTAAGACAAACTGATTAAGTTATCCAGCCACTACAGTTTGTCCCCTATTCAACTTGTTTACTTGCTCAAACATCCACAAAATGTGAACCTACCCCTTTATACAATTTGTACAATGTTATCGACTTGGTCTGTGTCCATAATGTTATGCTTGATTTGTGCATGGGCGTGTCCTGTCTGCCTCTGATTCACTGCCCTTGTTGTCATAGCTTGGGGTCTTGTGCTACAGACCCATCTCTGTTTGATTAAATGGAGCGGGCTGTTGTTTGGCATGCGGAGTTAACCCAATGCTGCCACCTCTGACCTCTGGCATATTAATTTGCCAGTGTAGCTTGTTGATGTATTACGGGGCAGAACAGTGCAGGCAATGATAACAAATCCAAATACGCTTCATGCATGTCATTTCTGGGCTTCTGCATGCTGTACAGTTGACGGAGCCACCTCGTCTGGCATAAATATAACCTAATGAATATTTGTGGCACACACAGGGGTTCATTTAATACACATCACTCACTCTGTTTGCTTTGCACCTGAGGCTATAGTGTCTTAAGTAGCCCCACCTTTATTATGTGCCGTTGTCGTGCATATTAGTAACTAGCTGTGTTTGGCTATATAGATGGATCGCTGTAATTGTGACCACCCAGACTCCACTTAGTCCTCTCTCTCATTTCTCATCCCTATATGGTCCAGGACATCCTTTACACCGAATGCACACACCACACAAAAAACCCGGCCTTTGTTGTCACAGAAAATGGAAGTTGTGAGGTCAGTCATGCCGAATAAATTGTAAATTGTTGGAAAGATATAAACACCTTTATGTTAGCTGAGCTGTCATTGTGCTCTGTAAATGACCTAAGCGACCGCAGCCATATGAGGGTCAAGCGCTCCTATTCTTGGAGCTTGTGTGGACATTGAGGGTCTGTGTGCAGTATGGTCACGCCAAAAAGCCATCTGTACTGTGGTCGGGCGGAGACTCAAATAAATCAGAAGCACAATAGAAATAGTTGGGCGGTGTACGTCTGCTGTAGACCACTCAAGCAGCCCTTTAAAGATATATTGTGTTTTATAAAGACATCGTTTAAAAAAGGCCATTATCGAGAATTACTTTAGAATTGGGGTGTGCAATCTTTTATTTTTTATTTTTTTGGAAAAGTACTAGATTTGAAACTCTTTTTTAAAAGCTGAATTACTTTTTAAATGCTCCACCAGATGGTCTGTTAAATCCATCTTATTTTCTTTTCAAAATTATTTATTTAAACACCAAGTCAAACAATTAGTTCTAAATCAATGCTCCATAACACCATTATTACAGTGCCATTTTATAAGTATATTATCATTACAACTAAAACTAATTCAGAAAAATCATAAAACATAAAAATCAGAAAACAAATAGATTAGTTTACAACAAAAAATCAGGTAATGTGCTGTAATCCATCAAATCCGTAGCTCCCAGTTTGTAATTTGGACATTCTTGCTTTTGCATTCGGTTTAAGGAGCATTAATTGAGATTGACTCATGAGGCACTTAATCTGAGTAATCCATCAGAAGTTATTTGTTTTAATTAAGAAAAAAGGATACAACTGTGTTCACAACAAACTGAATGGGCACTAAGCAGTTGATTGGTATAATTAATTTAAACTATATTCAGTGAAATTGTGGGTCTGTACTGCAAATGGTGAATGGTTGTATATCTATAAAGTATGTCTATAAAGCCTGCTAATTTACCTCTGCGTGTGCTTTGGCCCGTAGTATATGAAATCTGAAACTTTATAGCTTCACCAATTAAGAACACATAGCAAATTAGCATTTTTTCTGACAAGCACAGCAATTTCTATTCTATCTAAAATAGTTGCAGCTTTGTTGATTGGCGACAATGATTTCAAATTTTGATTTCTGTTCCAGTCAATATAAGCACTGAGGGATTACATAAACACTTACATTGTTACAGTAAGAACTCTTATCGACTGTACGACAAGCCTTTTATTTACCTGTTTGGATTCTATATAAAATGAGGAATGTTCGGTCAAATTCTCCAAGGGATTACACTAACTTAATCTACACTCGATAATCCCTGCACTGAAGTTGTGTATGTGTTTTATACTTTATCTATACATAGCCCATAGATTGCCAGACAAATCCCCAGAGGCGATGCAATCTAATCAGATGTTCCATATGCTCCACGTGAGTTCCTCCTAATGCTGTTTTTGTCTCAAACTGTGTAAGTCCACAGTAGCCCGCCACACTGGGGTTTTCACAGGCTAATATCCGTCATAAGAGTAGATTAAGTGGCTGATCTGAACAGGGATTTCTATTGGGCGTGTCTATACTGTACATCGACGTGGAGGGACAGAAGTTGTTTTGGCTCAGGAAATCATGTGGAAAAGAAGGATTATTGGCTTAAAGGGCCCGTATAACCACATTTTCAGATTAATGTTTTAATGTTGTTTCCTCATCATAAACATACCTGGCGTTGTGTTTTGTTTCATTCACACATGTTTAACAAACCGCACACACCACATATTTAGACTGAGTTCTTCTCTCAAACAGAATACGTCCTGTTCCACCTTGTGATGTCATGTGGTAATACAGGAAGTGCTCCACTGTGTTTTTAAATGCCACACACCTTCACTAGAATCATTTGGATAATTGCAGCTATTGAATTTCCAATCTCTACTAAACAAAAGGTAAAATGTTGCTGTTAACTTCAAAACTACACCTTTAAAAAACATGACGGCAGCAGTGCTAATGATGGCTACAAGAATAATTGCAATCAAATTAGAATCGCGTTTTGAATGTTCACAATTAGCATAGCACAAAGGCTTCAATTATACAGGTTATATATTGTTTCTGCAGAGAGCTAAATGTCCCTATGTCTACATGGGGTCTAAAAACCTTGCAGTTCATAGCAAGTCACTAAAATATTCAAAGAGAGCTGTGCAATTAGTCACAATGCAGTCAAAATTGAAATGTCATCTGTTGAAATCATGTTTAACTATAGGTTTTGAGCAAAATATCATATGTAAAAATCCTCAACTGTTGGACCATATTGTTATTTGTATGATTGGGTCCACAAACTCAGAGTACTCTTATGTGTAGGACTGAATCTTTGAAGAGATTTGTGCTGACATAGAAGATACTTAAATTTGTGCTAGTTTTTCTTGCAGGTGGAGAGGCCCAGTACTTTTAAAGACCATAAACCAGGTCAAAACTATATAAAGACTGACAGATAAAAGGTAAAGTCTATAGCAGAGAATTCTGACCTGCCCGGCTCAGTTTTAAACTAAGGGCAGTTATAAATGTTATGATGTTACTTTATGCAACCTGTTTTTCTTTCTTGTTTTGCTTCGACACCAAGGCAAGAAAATGCTAAAACTGTACAAAACATCATGTCCTTTTTTATGGGGAGAAAATATGCTAATCCTGTATTTAATATTCGTGAACGTGTTTAAAATTTGCACTGTTGAACTTAATCCCAATTTGAAAACATGTTTTGCCAAGCTAATCACAATGGCACTACTTTTTTTCTAAGAAGTCTTGAAGTAATTTTTTTAACTGATGTAGCGTTCAGCTTCTGCAGTTCTCCTCTGTATATCTCGAAGTCACCTTAAGTCAAATCTATATAGTGCTAACACAGTGCCATCTATCAAATGTATGAGCAACCATCTTTTCTTTCCATTGTATAGAAATCAATGCAGGCCACCATATGAATCAGGTTACACAGGCATCACTGCTGTCTGCTCTCCTGTGTCTCTATCAATCTATGTCTGTCTCTTTTTTCTGCCTTTTCAATCTTCCCCCTGTCCTCGTTTTGTTCGCGCTCCGTCCTCACGTTCGTCGCCTAAAAAATGACTTCGCCCATCTGGACTCTGCTGCCATTAGGAGTCCTCCATAGTAGAAAATACATCAAAGCAAGTCTGACTTTTCTGTACAATATATGCATCTGCAGTTGTGGGAGAAAAATGAGGAAAAAAAAGTTAGTAAAGTTTGTAAGTGTGAATGGCATGCATATGAATTGTGTTTGGAACAACCCATTATTGTAAAATCAACTCAAAAGAAAAACATTACAGTGTTATAAGCAGGTTTTCAAATGTTTAGTGAGAAATAGTTGGAATCGATTTCAGCTTCATGACTTTTCCCCCATTCAATATCATGGTTCATCATCAATATGCTTCAAATTGTTAATAGCTTTGGGAACTCTCCTGTCATGGTAATCATTATATTAACTTACAGTTCTATGTATGACATCTGGAACAATAATTTTGGGGTCAGTATTTATTATGTGTACATTTTCTTTGCACTACTGAGAAATGTTTGGTACTTTTTTGGCCATATAATAAGATTTAAGCTGTAAAAAGGTTGAATTAATAACTTCTGTGTCTCATTACAGATGCAAACTAGCAACTAAAGTGTTTCATTCTGCTGTTCATTTACTACAACTCATGATTTTTTAACTAGTGGTTTAAATCTGCTCTTGCGTCATTATGTCAGTGGCATAAATTTGTTTCAATATTATCGTTTATCATCTATATTTACTTCAGCAATATACCGAACTTCAAAATATGTTAACGTGACAGGACTGTTGGCAATAGTTTTATGCAGATTTTGAGGGAAATAGCCAGTGTAAAAATCTTCAAAAGTTGAACCGTATTATTATTTGTGGGACTGAATAATGCTGCACTCTTTGAAGTGGTTGTGAGGGCAGAGAATATATTGAAATTTGTTCCAGTTTTTGTTTCACTTATAAAGACTGACAGATAGAAGCTAAATTCTATATCAGAGAATTCAGTCCTGCCCAGCTCAGTTCAAAACTATGGACAATTTTGAATGTTATGACGCTACATAACCCAACCTATTTTTCTTCCTTGTTTTGCTTTGACACCAAGGTAAGAAAATACTAAAATATAAAATACTTGATTTCAGTTGTGTGATGGAATTTATTCTACCCTCTCCTGGAATGCTTGTCAAACTCAGAGAGAGGAGAATACATTGTATAGTAGTAGTTTTTATTTTCCTCGTTCATGCACAAAATAGTGAAAAGTTAGTGCTGAGATGTCAAAGAGCGGGATTTGGTGTGTTGCGTCCTGTCGCTGCGGGCTGGGTGCTGTCTCGTGTGAAGCCGTGTTTTGAGCGGTTCCGTGGAGGTAGATCTCCTGTCAGCTCTTGGCCAGAGGGAGTGCGCTGATGAAAGCCCTCTTCATCATCCTAATGGGATACACAAACCTCTTAAACCAAGCAGCGCTGCCATGGTTTCAGCTGGGACGGAGAGACAGCGGCGAGGAAGAGGAGGAGAGAGGAGACACAGAGAGGATCCAGTCTCTAGACAGGCCACACACACTGCAGCACAATGTATACAGAAGGCAGACGGATGTAAACAAGTAATGCTTTGGGAGGAGGTTAGTGGGCCAGGACTCTTGGGAATGGCTCGCTGTCCTAACGTGAGATAATGCTTCTAGAATATTTTTGAAGAGAAACCACTTTCCATAATTAGCTTTTTAGCAGAGTGGTTAGCCCTTCTCCTAGCTTCTTAGATTGTCGGTATGTAGGCTTGTCACTATAACACATTTTGAGGTATATTGCTGAAGAAAGTATACACGATAAACGATAATATTGAAACAAATTTATGACTGACACAATAACCCAAGAGCAGATTTAAACCACAAAAACTATTCTAAATCTACAATATTGCAAAAAATTATGAGCTGAAATAAATAAATAGCAGAATGATGACTCTTTAGTTCTTTAGTTTGCATCTGTAATGAGTCTTAGAAGTTATTAATTCAACCTTATGCGGCTTAAACCTTATCATATAGCCAAAAAATAATCCAAAATTTCCCCGTAGTGTGAAGAAAATGAACACCATAAATACAGACTCCAAAAAATATTGTTTAATTAACTGTTCTGTAAAAAAATGTAATAAGTATTTCCTATTTTAGGCTACTCCAGTCTTGTTGCAACTTAGCACTGGGATGGAATTTGTCTGAATAACTAGTGAATAGATGTGAGAGTAACTATTAACCAATGTATCCGTTGATAAAAAACATCACTATTCATGCTGTTTCAAAGAGTGCACCATCAGAGACCAAATTAATCGCACGTTGTTTAAAATGCAATGCACAAGGACATCAAGCTAGATGCGTTCATAGTAACCGATTTGTACATCACTCACATACAATACTTTGTCTATTCATAGTATGTTGTAATTAAAATGATGAAAAGGCAGAGTATGAAGCTTAAAGGTTACATGGTACTTTTAAAGGGAGAGTAATGACAGCTGTAACCTTTAAGTGAACTTGGTGCTGCGCTGTGCTCTGGGTGTTTTTGTATCGGAGCCTGTTAGAAGTCGTTAAGGCTTTGTTAACGTACTACTATCTAATTTGGCAAAACACTACTGTCGGGATAGAGGCAGCATTTAGACAGGCAGGGGCACAGTACAAGTTATTTGTGTTTTCCAGCCATGTAGATGTTAGATTCACTACTACTACTACTACTACTACTACTACTACTACTACTACTACTACTACTACTACTACTACTACTACTACTACTACTACTACTACTACTACTTCTACTTCTTCTACTACTACTACACTACTACTTGTCTATTAATTGTACTTGAACTATAGTGCTGTGCTACAAACAATAAAAAAAGAAATACTCACTGTTGAAAATTGTGATGTGCAATTAATGGTGCACTGCGTGACTTTTCTGCAACACCCTTACTATGAGAGGGGCTGCCTCTCCACAGATCTGACCTATAACTTGGCCTAGTGGCATTAACTGCTTGGACATTCTTAGGTTTAATGCCAAAAAGCAATATCATCTTCATGGAGACAAGAGTTAGCCGAACCTTCACCAGAAAGGTTGCAGAGTGCACCTTTAAATGAAAGTAAAAGCATGAATGAACCGCAACTTAATACATATTAGGGGCATTAAATCAATAAGATCGGACTCCTCGAAAAGGTCTTAATCTTATCTAGGGTTGGGTCACTGAGGCAACTGTCAAAAAAAGAGATGCAGACTTCAGTCTCTCCAAACACGTCCTCACATACTCTTTCAGGGCAATCAAAGCGTTCCCATGGCGACCGAGACACATCGATATGTCAAATGTCTTCAAAAAAAAGTTTTCACATTCAAGTACGCCGTCACTTCCATCACTGACACCCTTGATTCATTATTACATTTTGGTAGCCTTTCTGCTCCTCAGCTCCACACTATTATGTTAAGTCTATCACAAAAATCCCCTTTGGCTCAGTCTAGTCATTTTTCTCAGTATGCAAAACTGAGAGTCCAGGGGAGAATATATTTGTGTTTAAACTAAAGGGACGCTTAAGATGGATGACTAGTACAGGGTGAGTGTCAGTGCCCAGACGCCCAGGGCCGGAGCAGACGGATGGTGACATGAAAGGCCATACTGTGTGACTGTGGGATAATCTAACTATAGTCCATTCTGGCCCCTATCTGAACCAGAGCTAGTTATAAGACAGGGGCTAAAGCAATACTCATGTTTAAACAATAAGGCCAAATGGTGTCTAATTTATGTTGCCCTACAGAAACCGAGAGCTCAGTGTGGATTCTAGCTGTAGTAGTTAGTACTAGTGCAGCCCCATCAAAAGAATCAATAGAAATCCCAATAGAAATCCCAATTATTTGTTTATATATTGTAGGTCCTCATTAGTGCAGGCAAGATGTTTCTAGACTTCCTGAGGTCCATTAATATGATCCTATTAAAATACAGACATATTTAATAGTAGTAGTAGTTTAAATGTGCACACTACATCAACGAACCACTTACCCATTCAGACACACATTTATACATCACTGTAAGCAGACTCTGGAGACAAGGTGGGTTAAGTGTCTTGCCCAAGGACATAACGACAACATTCATCTGTGGGAGCTGGAATTGCACTACCAACCTGTGGGTCAGTGGATCTGCTCAACCAATGATATTTACATTGAGATACGTTGAGAGATTGCATCTGGCATCCGGCAAAAATACAGTGTAGGAAAATGATAGTCTAAAATAAAGTTTATTTGTAATGGTAACACCAGAATGAAAAGTCTTGAAGAAAGTCGACTTATTTTGTTGACAAGTTTTGCTCTTACTTGAGGAATATTATTTTGAACACTGCTCGTTCCTTGCCAGTTATACTAGCTGGAGGTTGTGGCATGCTGTCTCTCCGTTTTTACAAATCTCAGGTCAAGGGCGCGTTTTGAGTTGGGAGTGAGAGATCAGGACTAAACGTTGACATAAGCCAGGAACGCCAGCCTCATGAATGATTGATGTGTGGCTGCTGACTCAACACTCAAGGGAAGCAACCAATATTTTGACCTGAAACCTAACAGGATTTACATTTAAGGAGCAGAGCAGACACTAAAAGAACCCGGGGTTCAGAGACGTCATCCGTGTATCTCAAATGTATGCACTATAAGTTAAACTCACTCTCCTGCCAAAAGTGTCGCAGCTTTAACTTCTTCAAACATGATCCAGTTTCTACTCCTTTTACAATATCTGCAGCTATGTTTCTTGTTGTTATTCCTTCAAGGCTTATTACACAGAAAAACATGGGTTGGTTTTAAGAATATACTTGAAAAAATGTTCTATTTTAATTTTATTTGACAAGACTGAAGATACATCTCAGAAAAAGAATTATAGATTCCCTCTTCTACTACTACTAGCTGGATAAAGATGAGAAGATAAAAAAGCTTCTCTTGTTTTGTAAAAAGAAAATACTAAAGTTTACTGAAAATTGAAAATTCACATCAAAGAGAAAGTGTATAGTGCAAACTACTGCTAAATTCCTATTGCACAGTAGGGCGAGACTGGTAAGAATGCATGTTTTTAAATTTTGAACTTTAAAAACACCTGGAATTAAATAAATGTAAGATATTTTTAAAGATGCTATATTACGTAAAACTGACAAGCTTTAAGGCGAAAATCCAGGGTTGAAATTATCCCAATGATTCTAGTGAAGGTGAATGGAGTTTAAAAACACAGTGGAGCACTTTCTGTATTACCACATGACATCACAAGGTGGTTTTTTGTTTGCAAGTTTTGTGTGTTAAACATGTGTGAATGAAACAAAACACAACTCTAGTATGTTTTTGAGGAAACATTGTAACATAGATCTGAAAATAGGGTAATATGGACCTTTTAATGTCAGTATTCCAGGTAAAGCAATAATATCTCCATGGAGACAAGCGCAGTGGTGGACCCTCCATATTAAAAGTTACGTAAGGCAATTTCAAGTAAAGAATAAACATTGATGGTTTGGGTAAACTTTTGAATCTTTTTCCACCTCAAATATCTTTGCTGCGTGGGTTCTCATGCCATCGCTCAGCTCTATAATCATTGAGCCAGGCACATTTCCTGATTTAGAAACTTTGTCCGGAGCTAAAGTGCCAGTCTGGGCTGTGCTTATGCTGCAATTATATCTTTTATGTGTTGCTTCTGCAGCGACTTCACCTGCGCACGCTGTTATTTCGTCCTATCTCCGCACTGCACATTTCCTCTGATGTCAGACTCCCCCCATTTTCACAGTGCTTTGGACATTTATTTGACTTCTTGAGTTAGAAAAACAAAACAGATCACAGTTAAAATATAAAACCAGGTCAATAACTCAAGCTAGGCCTGCACAATTTTGGGATATAATCAAATTGCGAAGTATGGTGATTAGACTTGCCATATCTGTTTTAAAATCAACATGACATCCGCTCAGCAAAATTAACATTTGAGGGAAGACTGAAATATGAACTGCTAAACTAAAACAAGAATTACATGCATTTCATAACATGTTTTAAAGGTCAAAACTACAAGGTTAACTTTTTTACTCAAAGACAGTATATTATTTGGTTGTTTATGTTGTGTTATGTAGCCCTAACTCAAACTAGCATTCAAAGCAGGCAGTTTTGGCAGTTCACAAGAAAAATGATTTAGGGGGGGAAGTTGCGTACTCTGCTCCTTTGCATTATCTCTTTGGCCTAGTTTGCTGTGATATTTATTTTGGGAGCAGAGGAAAGGTAAAGTGAGGAGATCAAAAGGATAAAAATGTCCATTAGCTCAGGCCCGGGACGACTTTGCCTATGAGAGACAGACAGTGCAGGGCAGGATCTCACCTCTATCTTCTTTTACTACTCCATTTGTCCTCCTCTCCTATCAGCCCATCGCCCCTCGCCATCCCGCAGACCCGACATGGATTTTCTGCCTATTAGTGACCTAATCTTTTCTGCTCCTTCTTGTCCTGCTCAAACTGCACTTGGTCCGTTTTAAAGGAGGCGTGTTATGTAAAATCCACTTTTATGAGATTTTTACCATGTTATAGTGGTGTTCGTTTCATCATCATAAACGTGTATTCAGATTGATTCACTCATGTTTGTGTAATCCTGTGTAATCCTGTATTTTAGGCTTGAGAGCTCTGAAAATTTGTGTTTTCACCTACCTCCTATCTCCGCCCACTTCTGTGTATTTATTATTCAAAAAGTTCAGGCTCAGGGTCAAACATGTAAGGTTAAAAAAATCTCACGTAGCCCCTTTTCAACAGTAAAAACACAAATACTGGTTTCTATTTTTAAGCCCTTTTAGATCAACGATAGTGAGTTATGATGAAACAATGGTAAATAATAATCTATATATATTATATTTTAACACTAAATACCAGAAAACAAATGTATCTAATTTAAGTGTGTTATATTTAGTGGTGTTTCCAGTTTTTGGATTCAGCCATGCCTGTTATTTTATGAGATGATGTTGGCAATGATGACTAAATGAACTACCATGTGTGAAATATGGTTTATGTGCATATGCAAGACACACTGGTGACACCTGTTTAGTCATCCCCAGTATTCATGTCATCTGTTGTAAATGACTCATCTGTATTTATATCTACAGTGATTTAACCTAAAACGGATCTTCCAATTCAGAAGAAGCAAAGAGTTACCCTTATTTTTAGAATGTTGAATTTCCAGTTCGTTCACTGCCATTAATTTGTGCAGGTATTAAAATGAAATGTGTTATCTTTCAGAAATGTAATTTAAATTATTTTGTTAACTATTATTCGACTCCAGTCAGAAAGTGAGAAGGCTCTCCTCTATCATTAAACTTTACTGTTGTTGAGCAAAAAGGTGTTCCTTACCCGTGGTGAAAGGTAACGAAGTAGATTTTTCTGTACTTTACTTGTACTGTACTGGATACTTTTTACTTTTACTTCATTACATTTGAGAGCAGGTATCTGTACATTCTACTGCACTATATTTTTTGAACTGGACTGAAAAATAAAAAGACTTTTGATATGATTTGAGGGGTTATTTTTTACCATGTTTGTGGAAACATCCTGACTGAAGGTTTCGAGTTCAAACTTCAGCTTTGAGCAAACAAAAATAAATCCACAAAATTCGTCAGAAAATTTAGACAGTGATTCGTATTGCAAGTGTTGACCAAAATATAGTAAAAGTAAAATTTTTGTCAATTTCACTACATTTAACATTTGAAAGCATGAAATACTTTTACTATTTACTCTTTTACTATTTACTTGAGTAACTTTTTACCTCTGTATCTGCACTTTACTTAAGTAACAAAATTGAGTAATTCTTCTACCACGTGTAATAAAGTTTACCTTAAAGTCACACTGCGTAGCTTTCCCGGAGGAGGAGCCACCATCACAGGTAAAGCAATAAGATGAAGACAAGCTGGTGGCATCATAGTTCAAATATAGTTCAATTTACAATCGCATTTATGACAGTTACACACAGGCTACAATCTCCTCTCCAGTTATTTACATTCGGGTTTATGAATGTTGTTTACTTCCACCCGTGTGTGTATAACTTATTGAATATTTTCCCCTCCACACTCACACACACATGCTGGGACACATGCTGAGCCTCCAGCGCTGATGTGCCTTGTTGTGTTCTGCTCTCTGGGATTTCTCTGATGCAAGGGGACGCAATGAGGGAGCAGAGTGACGCCAGCACTGTTTGCGCGAGGTGTGATCCTGGACATGTTAGTTTAGATTATTAACTGGGGTAGAAAGTACACCACAATCATATAAAAATCACAATAAGAATAAGTTACAATGAGTTTATCCCCTAGACTGCAATGAAGTAACATCATTTCCACTGCAAACTAAGGTTTTCAGAAACAGTTGATGTTCAGATACTAACTGAGACTAAAACAAATTAGTGTTTTCTTTTATCATTCTGGTATCAAAAGTGAGGTCAATTAGGAGGTCTTTTCCTTGTATCATAGTTTGAAATTTGAATTGAATTGAATTGAAACAACTAAATATCATGTCTGATTATATAACTTGCCAATCTTGCAGTTTAGATCTTTACAAACCTGTTATGAAACGCCTTATTCTTGTTTCAGTTTAGCAGTCCATATTTCAGTCTTCCGTCAAATTGTAATGCTTTTTAACCCACCTTATGAGTTCTGTGACTTGTGTTTATATATTTTTGTATTGCGTCAGTGTCATGCAGCGTAGTGGGTCCTGACAGTGTTTCTCTTCTCGTCGATGCGGTGTCAATCTCTCATCTGTTCATTTGCATCACAGAGGAGCTCTCCTGCCAAAGCAGTTAGTCACAAGAATCAGCCACTGTCACAACATATTACCCCCACCGCCGTCTGTGATAGGGCGGGCCATCATGGTGAACTGAGCCACTGGCTACAATCAGGACACACACGCACACACGCACACACACATGCACACAGGGCTGCAAGATTAATCGAATCAAAATCACAATTTGACTGCACGCAATTAGACAACAACTTTTTGAAGTGCCATAATGGAGCTCAACAGTGATCGCCCACCCCGCGGATCCACAACAAAAATTTTTCTCAATCATTTTTCTCATAGACTTTCTGAAAAAAAATCATATTAAACGTTTGAAAGGTTACTTGGGGATAATCAACTACGTGGTAACTAGTGACCACAAGTCCTATAATTTGATTTAAAATTTGTTTCTGACTAAAATTTTAAACAGCCCTTTTGGACTTTAAGCAACCACATTATGGATATTAGTTAGCACGGACCTGGTTAGCCTCCGTGATGCCTTTAAACTCTTAATATTTGAATGTTTATGGGAAAAATGAATAGAAAATTTACTTTTGAAACCTGAGCGGGCAGTGACTGTTGAGCTATTCCCTACACAAACAACATAATATATTTTTTAACACTTTCAACATGATCTGAAATTAAATTTGTTCATCAGTTCATGTTTCAATCATTGTGTCAGTTCTTCTTGACAGGTTTAAAATGTGAACTTTGAGCAGAATCAGATTATTAAAACATAAGTCGCAAATTGAATGAAAATCACGAAGCTTTTCAGAAAAACCTAATTTAGTTATTTTTCCTGTTCAATGTTCAGTCCTAAGTATCTATGCTTCTTTGGGACATTACATTGACTTATTTACCCCATGGAGACTGATCCCAACCTTAACTATAGTCACTACTTGCAAAACAGTAACCTGAACCTAACTTTAAACGATAATATTGAATTTAAATCATAGGAACCCAATTTTCATCCCCATAAGGAAGGCAGGTCCCCGTTAAATGTGAAGTGTGTATACAGATTTTAGTCCCTACAGTGTTATAAATACCCATCTCCACACACAGATATAGATATATATTGTCTAGAGTAGCATTTGATCTGCGCTGAGGGAGTGGTCCAGCATCTCCCACATCCTCCTCTTTCTTTCCTCTCTGTCCTCATCATTAATCTCCTCACACATTAGTTGCGTTACCTAGACTTGCTTCCATTGCTACTGTTAGAGCTGGGCGTTGTGACAATAAATCTAATTGGGATTTTAAACCACGTATAGTGCAGCTTTTCCCATTCACTCCTCTTATTGGTCAGCCTCTGTCATGTTGTGATTGACAGGTGGATTTAACCAATTTTAGGGAAGTAATTTAACACTCAGAAGAGGCAGATAGTTGAGGGAATATAAAGCTACGTGATTGTTTATGCTTTGAATCTATGTGATCTACAACTACACATTTTACTTCCGTTTTTATTCTTTGTCCTTATGATAAAAGCTGTGGTTTTCAGATGGTAGTTGTAGGCGCAAGTAGACATGCACGATGGCGCCTTTTTGGAGGGGTAGCCATGCAACACTTGGCTACTGTAAAAAATCTGTTCCATTAATTGTTTGAGAATGTGAGTCACAGCACTGTTTCCTTCTAATTGAAAAGACTGCAGTGGTTGCTAGGGCTGCACACTTTTGAAAGAAAAAAATCAAATGGATATTTTTCTGCCAAGATTTTGATTAGGTTTGCGGCACATGTTTGAAAAGTAGGATTCTGGTCAGAGTGCACATTGTAAATTGCTTCAGGAGCTTTAGCATTTGAGAGAAGACTGAAATGTGAACTAATAAACTATAATGCAAGATCCGCACCCATTTCAGAGCGTGTTTGGAGAGAGAGAAACTATAGGTACAACATGATTCAGGAAAAAGACTGGATACTGTGCACAGGACATTCAATTATCTGTGATTTAGTGTTTAGCCCTAGTTTTGAAAATTCACTGTAGAATGCATATAAAACAATGCCCATGGACCTTTCTTTCACCTCTCCAGTGGATGAAAAGTGTTGTCAGGATCAGTAGTTTTGAAGCACCCTTTACTATTGTATTTGAACACTCTTGTGCAAAAGTCATTGCGCAGAGGTCTCTTAGGTTGTGATTCAAACTCAGATTTTAAAAGTTGGGCTGATTGTTGCTATTTATTCCACTTTCGAAACAGTTCCTTCATCTGTAGCCCCGCAGATAACAACAACAACAGGGAATCAAATTTAGTGTGTCCTGGTTGTGTGTTATGCCCACTGAAGATGTTGAACCTTGTTGTTGTCCTTTGTGTGAAAAGTTTGGCATCTCAAATTGAGGCTTTTTTTTATGTGTTTTGTCCCTCTCCTCCTCGGTTATTTAAACGTCTGAAGCATCAACACTCCCCCCTCCTGCGCTTCATTATCACCTGCTCTAAGTGTCTGCACTGATTTGTACAGGAAGTTTGATCCAGCTTGTCTTCCTGTCTCGAGGGACCAATGTGTCATATCAAATAATGGTGCACACATACAGTCTGTTGTGACGCCGCGTGCCTGCCCCACTGTATATCACCAAGTTTTATGGGCCTTCACTTTTGTCATCTGAAGATTTGGTTATCGGATGGAGAGTAAACTTATAATAGAATCTTTTATGACAGACATACTCAGCTAGGTTGTGTTGTTTGGAGACAATAATGCATCATCAATTCACAAACGCACAATGTAAAGTGTATTTAGACAAAATTGTATTTTAATTTATTTATAGAGGAAAAAGGAAAATGTAAAATGCTGTAATGAAAAAATACAAATTTCTACAGTGTTTGTTTGCACTGTCAGATCTAGAGAGTTAAGTGACTGATAAGCTACAGCACTGTTACTACTACTACTACTACTTCTACTACTACTACTACTACTGCTACTATTACTTTCTAGTCAAGTGTTAAGGGTGTGGTCCAGTGGTGGAAGAAGTCAGTTTTGTTACTTAGTAAAGTAAATACCAGAGCAAAAAAATACTAATAAGTAAAAGTAACAATATCACATGAAAAAAATTAAGTATTTGTTTAAAAATAAGTAAAAAGTGAAATTATTTGACACAGATTTTGAGATCAAATAAAGCTTCAAATGTATTGATTTTGTTAAAGATTTATTAAGAATTTTGTTCTACATAGACAATTGAATAGATTTTTTTTCTAGCTGTTTTATTTGTATGTTTTTGTTTTCCCAAATTTTGAACTTGATAAAAAAAATCCTCAGCCTTTTCAGCAGGTCTCAAACTATAATGAAATAAAAAATACTTTTACTTTTCAGTCCAGTTCACAATGTAGTGGGGTAGAAAGTGCATATACCAGCTCTCAAATGTAGTAAAAAGTAAAGTACCGATACCTAAAAATTTTACTTAAGTACAGTACTTTACCTCTTGTACTTTGTTACATTGCACCACTGGTCACTTGTCTTGGTTTGGACTGAGCCCAGTGAAGTCCTAATTTAGACTTGGTTTGGTCCTGTTCTAGTCCTGGTTTAGTTCCTGGTTTAGTCCCAGGATAGTCCCAGTTTAAATGCGACATGTCAGCAAGTATAAACTCACCCTGAAAACATTTTTATTTGTGATTCAAAATTATTCATTTGTTGACATTAATCCCCCACAAAATATAAAAGGCTTGTTTCTTGAAGGGCCACTCTTCTCACACATTCTTTACCACTCTTCAAAGGGGACAGTTTTCCCCCACAATCAGATCTTGCACAAACACACAAAATGATACTCACATTGTTTGCATTCATGACAAATGAAAGACTATCTCGAAGGCAACTGTTGGCCATTGCAACAATTTAAGGTGTTTGTGGAGATATACCATGTAATTAGCCTGTCTCTCTCTAGTCTCACTGGAACCATATGGAGGTGGATATACTGGTTTTGTCAATGTCTAAGACCAATAAGTGGCACCGCCCTCCTTGTGTCTGTCAACTCTTCTTTTTTCTGCCTGTGTGTCCGAGGGAGAAAGAGCCGGTACTGCTTACCTGTAGGGCAAAAGCTGTCACTCACTCCGTCTCGTCTACAGGCCGCTGGGAAAGCACACAAAAATACACTTAGTAGAAGAAGTAGTCCTCTTTAACTAGACACTAATGCGTTTAGTTTCAGTGCTGTTTACTTAGCGCTGACAGCGGGAAGAAGCCTGGCGCCCATTAGGTCTTATTTGGTTACGAAATCTTTTAACCTCTTCACCAGCTGGAAATGGCTCTAAATGCTATGTTGAGTTTAATAGCAGATTATCAGTTGCGATTTGAAACTAATTAGCAAATGTAAGTAAGTATTGATTCAGAGAGCAGAATGAGCAGAGGTAAAGTGATGTGTAACACAATCAAAGTAGAAAGTAGGAGTAAAGGTTAGTAGCCATATCAGTTATATTACTTCCAATCAATATCATTACTATAGTACCTTTTCTACTACTACTACTACTATAGCTGAGTTACTGCTACTACTGCCGTTCTATCAGTACTTTTCACATTAATATTTAGCAAATTTAAAGTATTTTCTTTGTTTAGATTACATTTCAGAAAAAAATACTTGCTTCCAGCATATGTTTCTTGAACTTTTGAATCGTCTTGTGAAACTTTTAAACATTTTTCAGCACCATTATAAATCTTCCCTCTTTTGTTTACCTGACGTTTGTACAAATGTTTTCAAGTGAAGTAAGTAGCAATTTACTTTAAGAAGAATGAGTGACATAGGAGTGACCGGTTGAGGCAAAGTTTGCAGAGAGGTGAACCAGAGGAGACAGAGAAAGAGAGGTGGGGTGGGCGAGCAGACATGGCTTTACCAGTACAGTGGGACGGGGCAGGAGGGGGGGGTAAGAGAGGGGAGTAAGAGAGAGAGAGGGGGGGGGGGGGGGGAGTAGTGGTAATGACAGGGGCCCAGGAGAGGAGCCCTGTAATCAGCCTGCCCTCGGGAAGGAATGCAGCTCATCTTCTGCTGTAATTACTGGCATTTAAATGGCCCCGGCTCCAAACACTCATCCCACTGTACGCTCACCTATTCACAACATGACTACACGCAGACACACAGCAGCCGCATGGAGGGATGGACATGTCAACAAGTCCACAATGCGGGAAGACAACGACAATAGAAGAGGAGACACAAAACTGCTTAAAGGGGGCCATACTGTTTTCTGATCTATGTTATAATGTGGTTTCCTCATCACAAACATACCTGGAGTTGTGTTTTGTTTCATTCACACATGTTTAACACACAAACTCATCCTGTTCCACCTTGTCATGTCATGTGGTAATACAGGAAGTTCTCCCCTGTGTTTTTAAAATTCATACACCTTCACTAGAATCATTTGGATAATGGCAGCACTGGAATTTCCAGTCTCTACAGAACAAAAGATAAAGGAAACTGTTAACATGAACACTACTGCTTCATGACATCACAAGGTGGAAGAGAGCATTTTTAGCTTTGGAGATGTAGACAGACTAATAATGCAGGATTACTCATGTGTGAATGAAACAAAAGACACATCCAGGTATGTTTCTGTGGAGGTAACATCATTATAACATGGCTTAAAGCTCAGAGGAGTCCATCTTGTGTCATATGCGACCTTTAAATGTGCTCTTTGGTTAGTGGGTGTAGACAATGGTTAGTCCTAGTTTAGTCCTGGTTTATTTCTAATTTAGATGAGTTTCAAAACACCTAATATTTTCTGAACTGGTGGGCTCCTTCCCGGTTAAAGTATGGTTTATCCTGGTTAAATTGAATAGCATCTGTTACTTTGTTTTAATTTTGTGTTAATCTTTGTTTATCGTTGTTTAGTTCTTGGTAAATTCTGCTCCTGGACCATATTTAGTCAAAACATGGTCCTGGTCCTGGTTGTGGTACTTTAGTTGTTTAGTTGTTTAGGCCGTCAATGGTGTCTTAGGTTGCCAAATGTTTTATTGATCAACTAATTATTTTTATTTTGAATATAAGGTTTTATATGCACAGCAGTAGAAAGGAGAAGGCATCGAGTTAGAGTTAGATTTATCACAAGCGTTTAATCTGCCTTCTCAAGATGCTATTTACTACCACTTTTCTGTGTACTTAGTTGTTTTTGTGGGAGATCCTAAGATATCGGAGAGCTTTGCCAGCGCCCCACCATCTTTTAGTTGATGAATTAATGCCCGGGGCAAGTCTTTAGTCTTCCAAAAAATATCTTTATTCCAGCGTCGTACTTGTCTTAGTTTGGGTTTTGTCTTGGCATGCCTTGGCACAGGCTTTGCGTTAACCTGGTTTATGTTTGTTCATTTTAGTCCGGGTTTACAAGTGGAAATAACACCCCCTGATGTGGCACTTGATTTTAAAAGTTTGGGGCTTTATGCACAAAATAATACTCCCATTGTTTGCATTTCTGTCTAATTAAAAGTTCCCTAACTGTAGCTGTTGGACATTGCAGCCATTTAAGGTGTTTGGGAAAATTATATGTTATTTCACTGTCTGTGTAGAGAAAAAAGGAAGAGACTGCTGAGAAAATGTGTGTGTGGTTGGCTGTAAGTGGCGTGGGTCCTCTGGAGAATGCCCACCATGGCAACCATACTCTGGGCAAATCTGTGCCGCTCTTCTGTAGCATCAGTGCAATGGGGCCACAGACCAAACATGGCGCCTTATACTCAGTACTCTTAGAAGTATACTCCCATTCTGTGCCATGACCTCCAAGTAATAGTTGTGACATTGGCCTGTAATTTGGAGAGGATAATAGGAAAATAACATTGTCTGTGCAGGCCCAGTGTTCGTTCATAGTGATTGATCATGTGCTTACGTATGTTCCCATGCAGTAGGTGGTCGCCAGGGCAGCACCCACAGCACAGAGGTCAGCTTTTTTGAGGGTTATGATTAATGAGCTTGGCAGGGGGTGGCGCCCCCTAGCTTCACATTGGAGCCAATAAAAATCTGACATTTCCACAGTTTTTAATGAGCTTCCCTTCCAGTATGTTGAAGCATGTTCAGAACAACATGCAACTGTAATTTATGCAGCCTTTGATTCTTAGCTATTGTCAATTCACTATTTTAAAATGTGTATGGATACTTAGATAATATGTAGTATTTTTCAGGACTGTATACACTCAGTTAGGAAAGTTTTGTTTATTATTTTTTCTTTCAAAAACAAAATATTAACAAAATATTGACTGACTTTTAATCAGTGCCATTTAACACAAAATAAATAGTCAATTTTCTTCACAAGCTCTGTCCAAAATCAAATCAAATTTTACTGACAGAGGACTGGCTGTCAATGTCTTGATTAAAAAATAGAAAATTAGAAATGATTAAATCTCCATTAAAATGTGATTAATTGCTCAGCCCCACTATACAACTTAATATTCATTTTATTCAAATTAACATGGATGGATGGATTGTTGTAAGTGCTTTTTTTCAACACCTGTGAATTCAAAAGGGATTTAAAGTCCCAAAAGAGCTGTTTGCACACAACTACTGTAGACTTTATAGGCATTTCTCTGGGCTTCGGACTGGCACAAAGAGTTCATATCATCCTATACTGGCGCCCCCTAGCTGCAGCCTGGTTTCATGCAGCCACAGTGCCAGTGTCTATCTTGATTCAGCAGCACCATTACCACTCAAATCCTCTTAGGTCTCCCTCAGTCACAGTCACCCACACACCCCAAAACACAACCTCAGAATCACACAGAGGGGTAGGCTTTTCTTTTCACTGCACATAGTGGTTAAATATAATCTATAGCCTCCTCCTGTTTAGTCTGTTCTCAACGCACCCAGCCTACACTATAGTTTGGATCCATGAGAAAGAGCCGTAATATTTCATTACTTCCACACACAGTTATCATTACAAAACACTACTGACAGTCACCATGTCTTGTTTAGTGTCTGCTGCGTGAATGATAAGGTTTTCTGCTTTATATTTTCAGACTCGACTGGATTAGTATTTATAGTTGACTGAAAAATGCATTTTGGATGTTTACTGAAGGCTTCAATAACATCTTAAGAAATAAAACAGGCTGAGAAATGCATAGAGTTAACTAAATAGCATTGTTTAAATTTAATTAAAGAAGTCATACCATGCTTTAGTCTGCTATATAGTTATAATCTATGACACCCCTGGATCATTATGCTATATTTTGGATTATTTTTATTTTTTTATATTTTTTTGGTGCAACGTTGTTCTAAAAAACTTTAATAAAAGAAACAAGTCTGTTAGCTTCCAGGTTGGAAAATTTATGGAGTCCAAAGGGAGCCATTTCCTGTGTACCCCCTGCAGTATGTCACCGTAAACATCATTGCAACAAAATGAGAAGGAAAAACAATTATAATATGGTTAAACGCTATAAAAAGTTTTGAATAATAGGTCCTTTAATGAATGACAGTAGTAGTTGTTGTATAGTATAATAGTATAATAGTTGTAGTAGTAAATGGACAGCTTGGGGCTTCACATATTACTAGTAGTAGTAGTAGTAGTAGTAGTAGTAGTAGTAGTAGTAGTAGTAGTAGTAGTAGTAGTAGTAGTAGTAGTAGTAGTATTGGTAGATACAGTGCCAGGTTATATGTCAAAAATAATTGTATGAAAAACGTGTTATCTAACAAAGACTACTACTCATGGGGTGAATCTTCAAGCGTCCTCCATAGCGTGAGATGACAGTTTGTGCAGAGGAGAAGTGGGAATTGCAAGCCTTTGCGTTGGTCGCGTGTTCTCATGTGTGTATTTGTGAGTGAGTTTGTGAGTGGGTTAGCATGTCCTGGGGCGGTCCATGGCTCTCCCGCCGTCACCCGGGCGATACCGGATGGACAGGCGAAGCACTCCTGTCACTCCGCATCTCCATCACCTGCTCAATCTTTTCTCCTCTGCCAATCTGCTTCCCAGCCTCCTGCCACCTCCCTGCATGCTCACAAACACACAAATCATTTTACATGTTTCTATATATACCTGTACATTTCTTATGCTCCATCAGTATGTAATCAATTACTGAGTGGTGCTTGTATTTCCGTGTAACAAGGGAGGATTCACACTGCACAGGAAAAAGGGTCTCCGCGGGTGTCAGTATTAACAGGTTGGAGCCAATAGACGTGTGACATTTCGACTGCTATAATGAGCCTCCAGCATGTTGTAGCGTCTCAAAGCGCAAAACTACAGACAGGCGTAGAACATATGGGATTGATGCATGCACAGAATCATGGCAATTATATTTAAAGTCAAGAGATGTCCAAAACTATTTATTTATGAAAGTTTTTCAAGTAATTTTCCAGTGAAATATACTACTGTACCATTATAACTATATGTAGTATTTTATTTGTGTAAACTACATGACCACATATAGAAGATAATGGCTAATGAGATGGTCAAGTGTCTGATTGTTCTAATAACATGGCAGTGAAACTAAAATAGAATATATTTTGAGTGATGTCCCTTTAGGGAAATTTGGCCTCTACATTTGACCCATTCTTCAGTGTCACTGGTGTCACTTGTCCAGAGTAGTGGGCAACTACAGGCAGCTACTGCTCGGGCACTCATTTCCACATCTCGACCTGAGTGAGGACTAACTAGCCTAGCTCAAGCTGCATGATTTGGGTTTGCATGATTTGGGTGGTGGTCCCACAGAATGGAATAATGAAATAAAATATAATTGTTTTAATAGCAACAACTGTATAACATTATATTTTAAAATGGTTGATTGTGAGGATCTACGGAGTTAGAATATTGATTATATCATTTAATGGATTGCAAAGATATGATCTAATTACCCTTACTGATATCCCTGAAAAACATCAAACAAGATAATTATTCTCCTCAACATTGTCCATGAATTCTTTATAATGAATATGTACCTCACTTCTCTTGTCTGATCTAACTGCAGATAACTTACAGTACAGTGGCAGAGTTGTTGTGCAAAGACAGATCTTGTACCACATCCCAGCAGTCTAAATTTTTAAAACCAGTCGTGCGGACTTCTTTATTTGTGTGCGAGAGATGAAAGATTCCCAGTGAAGCATGAGCCCTGAAGAGGAATGCGTGCAGAGCTTGTGTGAGAGATGAGGCCTGTTAGTTACAGCGTCTCCGTGGCGACTACAAAGGAGCAGGCGGCAGAGACATGCAGAGCTCCACAGGTGCGATGTCTGCGCTCCCAATCCAAATATCTAAACAAGAAGAAGTCTGGGAGCCAATATGTGTGAAAGGGAGAGAGAAAAGGCTTATGAGAATCTACATAGAGCCATATTGGTGTCATTCTTAGCAGGGACAACACATGCTGGTTTCTACCTCCTGTTGCCTCGCACGCCTCAGAGCAGTGATGGCAGTGTTACTCATTGGTGATTTAACAAAGCTCCATCCTATTAAAAGACTGACCCATTCTGCTCCCTGTGTCTGTCTGGACTGGCGAAGTGTCACTGCAAAGTCAGATGGTGAGCTGCATGACGCCTCACACTTTGGATATGTTTTTTTTTTTGTTTTTTTCTGGTGATATTTGAACCTACACACAATGCACAATCCCAATTTGTTTATAACCAAAGGTGCTCTATGTAACTTTTCTGGTTGGGGGTCGGCCTACTTGTCGCCATGGGGATTTTATTACGTCACCTGAAATCTATCTTTATTACTTTGCCTGAAATCTACCTTATCTTTCTTACATTTTGTTCAATTATAAATGCTCATGTATTTTTCCTATGAGTGAAGCCATTATTCCACAGATATGACCTGAAACTGGGCCTGAACATGCAGCAATTATATCTCATTATCTCCATGGAGACAAACAGTCAATGGACTCTCCACCTGAAAAGTTAGATCAGACTACTTTTATTTAACAGCAGTATATCTCTATGTTTAATTATGGAAATTGGCATCTCTGCCCAAAGTCAATGGTTCTGTCTCGCGACAGTAGACTCAAACTTTTATGATTTGCTCTCTTACTGCTAACTCTTGTGGCACTAGTCACCTATCATAAATTCAATACACAGTGAAAACAAGTATAAACACATTTTCTGACCATTACTCCACCTTGCGAAACAAAACAGCCACTACACGCTGAAGAAATGCTGTACTTCTTTGCACCACTAGATGGAGTCACGAGCTACAACCTTGACAGTGCCATCCTCTTTATAATTGGGAACGCCCTGTATTCCCTGTCATTGAGTCTGTGCATGTAGGCGTGCATAGTTGATGTCTTCCATTACTTTCCCACACAAGCCTTTGACAAATGAATCTAAACTACACATAACCTTTTTCCAAATCAGCAGCAGTGGCTTCTTTAACCACCTCTCACTCCATCCTCTCCTCTTTGTAGAGAATTGTTTTCAGTCTGATGAAGATGAGGTCAGTCTGAATATCAATCACTCAACGTAATTGTCCTTTAAGGAAGGCAAGGAGAGACTGTCTCTCTCCATCCATCTCTGTCTGTTTTGACCTGCTCTGTGCATGTGTATGTGTGTGTACGTGCGTGTGTGTATGTGTGTGTGTTTGTGTTTGTGAGTGGGGGATACTGGGGGGCTTTCTCTTGAGAATACAGATAATGAAGTTTATTGGTGCTGTACGAGACATGTCCAAGTCATAATGCTACACAACAATACTAATGATCTCTATTAAGATGCCTATTTTACTTGGGTCCAGGTATTGAGACCTGCACAACATATAGCAAACTTGTGTATAAGCAAATGCAACGTAAGTAATGTTATAATGTTTTTATTTTTTGTGCCATTATGTTTATTTGACATAATTATGTTAACTGGTTTGTTCTTTCCTTAATTTGAGTGATATGATTGATAACTATATAAAATACCTATATAAAAATGAGTAGCAGTTTTTGAGATTTAGATATTAAGATGCAAGTGGAGCTACTAATTTTGTATTGGTTTGATCTTGGTTTGGTCAGTAGTGAATCAAATACTCAAGTAAAAGTATAGGTACAGAGACAAAACATTACTCAATAAAAAAGTATCACATGAAAGAATCTACTACTAAAACTATTTAAGTACCCATTTAAAAATGTACTTTTGGCCAACAGTAACAATACAAATCAATTTATCAATTTTTCAAATTATTTTTTCTAATTTTGTTTGCTCAAAGCTGTAGCTTGAAGTCAAAAACTTGAGTCAGGATGTTACCGCGAACATGGTACAAATAACCCCTCAAATCATATGAAAATTACTTTTTACTTTCAATCCAGTTAAACAGTGTAGTGGAGTAGAAAGTGCAGATACCTGCTCTCAAATGTAGTGAAGTAAAAGTAAAAAGTATCCACTGTAAAATGTAGTTAAGTAAAGTGCAGATACCCAAAAAGTCTACTTAAGTACAGTACTTCACTACTTTTATTTTGTTACCTTCCACCACTGCATTTGGTCTTTGCGGAACAGAATTATTCAGCACTTAATTCCCATATCAGGCCTATTAGCACCATAGAGCATGCTTAGGTTACATGTTGTTAAATCATTCTTCATTTGTCCAGCGCAGAACGTTCTTACTATAAGTGCTCTCTCTAATGATGAGCCTTGTTAGCTTACGTCACCGTGGCTGTTGTCATATCTGATTCCTCCCTTCTTCACGCCTGTGTGTCATTACCCACTCATCCTGTGCCCCGTCGCTCAGAGCTGCTCCCTTCCCAGCGTCTGTAGGATATCATCTGAAGAGCCTTTGAGTCAAACAGAAAAAACCCAGGAGTCAAGGGAGGGCAGAGAAGAAAAGCGTTTTGTTGTTTGTTTGCGTTTTGCCTCCTCGCAGGACGCCCCGGACAACACTGGTGGGAATGAGAGCCTCTTAGAGTAGCCAAACATAACCCCTTTTATATTTCTCCACTTCAAAAGTATTTATCTTGCCCCCTCTGCCCGTTCATTTTGGGGAGTTGCGTCTCGGGATAGCAGAGGGCACCGATGGGGGGACAGTAATGACTAACTCGGTAAAGGTAATGATAAAGTACACGCTTTAGTCTCCACTTTTTTAGTCTCCACTTTGGCTGGAGGTTGCAGCTTCAAAAATTACAGTTGTTCATGGGTTTTAGAGAAGGAACTCTGCGGGCAGACACAGACAGAGAAGCATGTGGTCCATTATAGTTGTTCTAAACTTTGTATATGGAAAATAAAAAGACCAAATGCACTCCTGATTATAAGTAACTATGTGTGCATTATGGGGTACTTCCTGGGCTGTGTACAGTTAGTTACAGACTAATCTACAGTACACAGACATGTGAATATTCTGATTCATCTTAATTTACAAAAGGAAAGTTTCGACACACCAACATAAGACTTGCCTCATCATTTGTTGCAACCACAGACTGTATAAAAAAGTGGACTAAGGGAGTGTGATGTCACCCATAACGTTCAGCTCCAGTCAAATGAAGCTCATCGAGGCTAGACGTTATAGGGATGAATTTGGAGCCGAGTTTCGCATTTGGAATTCCGACCACAAGTGTCATAGCAACTGAAGAACCAATCAGGAGTGAGGTTGTTGAACGTAATGCCTCTTCCCGCTCGCACCACTGTTTTGGTGCTTAACAACGCTGATTTGTCTCTTATTAATGTTCATATCTTGATTTACGGACAAAATAGCTAAATAAAAATACCAGCATCATGTAGAACGGGATAATATAAACATTTTAAGACCAAAATGACGAGCGTGACAGCATTATTTACGAAGAGAAGGTTTTCTAATGTAAAGTGAATTGGAACCAAAGTCGATGTCAATGGAACCGGAAGTGCGCCCATGATCACTTCCTGTTTGGAGTGCAGCGCCTAGCAGGTTAGCTATGTCCGTTTGTATATACAGTCTATAGTTGCAACATAGAAAAATTAACAGTGATACTAAATTTAAACTATGATACAATAATGGCGTGTATAGTAAAAAAAATGCATGTGTTTGGACAGAGGGAAGAAACTAAGTAACCACAAGGAGAATTATGTATGCAAGAGCGCTAACCACTCTGCCACTGTGCATCCATAATTCATCTGAACATTTCTATTAAGTATTCAAAAGTGTAATATGCTTTATTATAAACTACTTTTTTACTGTTGTTTTTCTTTTTTATAAATGTATTTTATTCACAGAACATACTGAAAGTGCTATAAATAATTAACTACTCAAAGATTTACAGAAACAATGAGTCTACGTTTTTATTTTTGCATTTTGCACTATAGCACTTTTTCACATTGTTCTGGCATTATTTTGAACCTCTCCCTTAGTTTTGCCTGATGGTCTGTGAGCTCATGAATTAAGAGTGACTTGTATGAATGAACTTACCACAGATCAAGTTGTAGCGGTCTGTATTATTCCCATAGCTGCACTCTCCCTCCCCTTATGTTTTTTCTGACTGGCTGTGTCTAGGCTTCTCTATATCGCCCCCTCTTGTCACTTCTGTCCCTGTCTCACCCACAGCGTTACACAGACAAAGGCCATGTTCACAGTGCGGACCAAATCTGATTTTTGGTGACCTAGATGTGATTTATTCAAGAGTGTTGGTGCAGTTCACGTCACATGCAATCCAGTCACTTAACGTCATGGCCCGCACGTCTCTGGACCAAGTTTTAACAACAATAAAGAAAAAGAAGAAGGGATAATGGTTGTCAAGAAAAACTGAAAGAAAGAGATGACTCAACAAGAAGATCGGGGTAAAAAAGTAGATGGATTTTGCACTAAATGGCTTGGAACAGAACAGAAGCACTTAATGATGTGTTATGCGTTATCATTTTTAATATGGTGCAGGAATTTATGAATCTGACTCGAGCCAAATTCCTAAAGCAGTGATACGAATCCCGACCCAATTCTGTCATTTTTGTGCCCCTAAACAAAATATTATGTTTTTGTTTGAAATTTCACCCTTAACAACATATTACACAAGGGTTAGTCTAGCGTTAGAGTCATTTAGTCCCTTACTGTTACACGCTTGTAAGGCAAGGTACTTAACGCAGAGCACAAGGTATATTTGCCATCTGCATTTGACCCATGTTTTAATATTGGGGTAACAGGGTAGACCTATCAGGAGCACTCATGGACCTATCTCTACATCTGAGTTAAGTTAGGAGAGGACTACTTAGCTAGGGATTAGTCTATTATGTATGTTTTCAATGTTTACTTTTGTCTTTATTTAAATGTGCTTTGTGACTTTTCTTATGGAGGGTCCGCCATCTTCTTGTTTCCATGGAGATGTTATTGGCTTGCCTGTAATGTTTGGCATGTAACATCACAGTATGCCACATGCCAAACATGCTGTCTGTGGAGAGACAAGCCCACTCAAAGATTTCATGTTGGTTATTTATTTATTTATTCATTGATTTATTTTATGTAAAACAATAAAACAAACTCATGTGACAAACATGTGGTTGGCTGTCCATCAGAAAAGTTACATAGTGCACCGTTAATTAGTAACTCTAATTTAGTCCTTTGTCAGTAACTGCTTCTTTCAAATGAGACTTGAGTTTAAAGAATCAATTCTCACTGTTCAACAGGTAATGCTTTGGAGGAGCTCCATATTTCACTCCATTTAACATTTATCTTCAAACACAACAGTGCCTACAGATGCTCAAAGACGCACAAAGACATAATCAAAGCTTCTTAAAATAATACTTAAACACAAAACAAGCCGTTCTCATCTCCCACAATTCCTCTGCCGTAAGCCTCTCTCTTCTTCTCCTTCTTTAGACTTTGCTGTCAATAACCAATTGTGTGGCGCCCCCTCCCACAGCCCTCGCCCTCCACTCTCCTCCCTTTGTCCGCCATTGATCGCGGCGTGTTCAAACATTGTCGGAAAAACACAGGCTGTCATTCTTCCAGTTTGATGAAAAAGGAGGCAGACAAACAGAGACAGAAGATTTCAGGAGGAGTTGACTTATACTTAGAGTGCCTATGCAGTGTAGGATGAGGATAGTGATGTAGCTTAATTAAAGGAATGTGGTAAGTGACAGTAATGGTACACAGGTGGCACAGTATATAGCAGGTCTGATATAGTTTACCTGAATATTTATTGTCTCAAGTAGGTATGTCAGTGTTTAAGGTCCTATATTACGCAAATGGACTCTTGTGAGCTTTAAAACATGTTATAATGTTGTTACCTCCTCAAAAACATAACTGGAGTTGTGTTTTGTTTCATTCACATGTTTGAGTAATCCTTTATTAGTCTTACATCTTCAAAGCTCAAAATGCTCAGCTCCACCTTGTGATATCATGTAGTGTTAGGTTTGAAGTTAACAGATACAGATTTTATATTTAGTTCAGCAGAGACTGACATTTGGAATCCAAATGATTCTAGTGAAAGTGTATGGAGTTTAAAAACACAGTGGAGCACTTCCTGTATCGCCACATGACATCACAAGGTGGAACAGAGTGTTTTATGATTGAGAGAAGAACTCAGCCTAAATATGCAGGATTTGAGTGTTAAACATGTGTGAATGAAACAAAATACAACTCCAGGTATGTTTTTGATGAAGAAACAACATTAATTTACATGGTCACTATTACAGCAACATGTGGCCAGCTTTGTGAAATTCAGATTGAAAAATGTAAAGTTAATTTGGGGTGCAAAGCCAGATAAAAACCACTTCAGATTTGATTTAACCTTCTGGAGAATAGATGAATGAACTCTTGTCTTTCAATAGGATATGACCCGAAACTGGGCTAGCAGGTAAACAAAGTCAGGTCAGTGTCAGGCTGTAACTCCTCCCTTAGGGCAGGACTAATCTAGTTCAGGGCGGCATAAATTATAACTCCTAAGACCACCGGATGGAAGTAAAAATGTCTTAATTTCAAAAACTCTGTCCAGATGACTACATTTGAAACCAGATTGAAAAATGACAAATTGCTTCTAAAGCTGTCACAAATACTGTCTTTTGAATATCGGTTTTATTGTTGCAATTTCTGATTAATCTTGAGATCCCTCACCTAGATCTTGGTTTTGTCTTTTTTTTTTTTTCACTATGAGATCAATCAAATTTGAACTTAGTTTCTGATTCTATTCATTTTGGATGTATTCACAAGTTGAGTCTTGGCTTAGATTTTTTTTGTCTTAAGATAAAGTTTTGAGTCTTGTTTTTAACCAGGTTTTGTCCTAAATGGTAAATGGTCCCATTTTTATATAACACTTTTCCCCTTTCGAGGCACTCAAAGCACTTTGCAACAATGAACCACTCACCCAATCACACACACACACATTCATACACCAAAGTACGCAGACACTGGGGGCAAGGTGGGTTAAGTTCCTTTCCCAAGGACACAACAACAGAAGTCATCTGTGGGAGTTGGAATCGCACCGCCAACCTGTGGGTCAGTCAGTTTGACTGCTCAAGATGTTTGTGTCGAGAGCCGGATTCAAAACGCCAACCTTCAGATCACTGGACTCAACCAACTGAGCTACTGTCGTCCTAATGAATGTAATGTTGTTAAGTTGTGTTTAAGTTGTAGATTATTATTTGTTTGGTCCTAGTTTTGTCTGCCCCAACTTTCTTCTTTTAGTGTCTCTCTTTGGTATGTGAAAGCCAAATACTATGTACTTGTACTCGATGTGAAAAGTTTCAGAATCACTCCATTAAAACAGTGGTTAAAATGTGACTTACTTAGACTTCCCCTTTCAAACTTGGTTCTCCTTGTCCCCTCACTCTGGGATAATGGACTTGTGGCGTTTAAAGTGGAACCTGTGTTTTTAGGGCAACGCACGCAAACATCCATCAGACCTCAGCAGCCGGCAATTTGTGCAGAGTGGAGGCGCCTTAAAAACAAGAACAAGTCCTTCTCCATGCAGCTGCAGTGTTGCCTTTTATTACTGATAATGATAGGCAGTTTGGAGCAAAGGCTTATGGGTATGCTCTTTCTTCAAAATATCCACTCGCAAGATGACAACCTATTGTTAGCCAGTACATAGTCAAGCATTTTTATTCATGCATGCTTAAGACAGTGCAGCGGACACAGTGGAAGTGACAGGCCGCTCTGTATGCAAGTTTAAATGCTTAATTTAGATGAGGTTCACATCGGGTGGAGTTGTTTTGGATGGGCAGCAAACTATGATATGTTTTTAGAGTCAGCAACATTGACAAATTAGCATTAAACTACCATAACTTCAGTACATGACATGAAACTGTGCTTAGTGCTGCGAAAGCTAGTCAATATTGGTCATTTTTACTAGGGCTGGGCAAAACAAAATACTCCTCCTGTTGGTCATGCTTTGAGTGGTGAGTGACTCAGTTGGGTTTAACCAATAACAGAGATGAGTGAACGAACTGAAGAAGCATTTTCTGATGGAGAATATGATGGAGTATTTTGAGCTCTGGAGATGTAGACAGACTTATAATAAAGGGTTACTCAAACATGTGTGAATGAAACTAAACATGACTACAGGTATATTTTTGATGAGGTAACAACATTATAACATGGCTAAAAGAATCACTTATCTGTTAAAGCCTTTAGATTTTAATATCAAATGCAATGCTACTGTACGAGTGCTCTATATGAGTTTAATTTAAATGACAAACCATACTAACCACTGGGACCTGTTGCCTGGAAACTATAAAGCCTATGTAGTTTCTGACAGAGACAGCAAAGCGCCGAAAGGCTTACATGTTCTGGTTGAATTGCTGTATTATTTTTATGTTCCCTTTAGAGTTAAGGTCAAAAGGTTTGAATAAGGGTTGAATAATTGCACCACATTTCCACATTTATAATGGTGTATGGTTGAAACAAATGTTACTTTGTTTTCTAAAGAAACCTAGATACTGACAGATTTTTTAGCCAAAAGAAAATAACATAAAAATACAAAGCAGGTATAAATCATTCAAAAGGTTTTGATGGATAAAGACAGGCACATGTCAAAACAAACTGTCGAGTATCCAATCATATTTGTCTTATGTGTCCTGTCAGCATCTCTTATAGACTTTTATGTCTTTAACTTTGAAGGATAGGATGAAAATGTTGTGTTGAAGTACTGTTAAAATAAAGTAGATTAAATAAATTCCAATGGCATACCTCCACCAAGGCACTGTCTTGATCTCGCGATGTTAATCCGTTTATTATAGACCTAGACTCAGGATCACCGTCCATCTTTAAAGGATCATATAACGCTTTTCTCTAATCTATGTTATAACGTTGTTTCCTCATCAAAAAGATACATGAAGTTTTGTTTCATTCACACAAATTAACACACAAGTCCTGCATATTCTTCTTCATATGTTCTTCTCTCAAAATGAAAACACTCTATTCCACCTTGTGATGTCATGTGGTAATAGACGAAGTGCTTGTCAATATTACTTGGGGTTACCAACGTAATTAACAGTAAGATTAAAAATGTAGAGGAAATTAGTGCAGTAATCTGTTTTAATTTGACGTTTGAATGCAGTATTGAGCGCATAAGTGCTATTACATATGATGCTTATGAAACCCTAAAACATGATTAACTTCAGTAATTATCAACCCACTTTTCATATTTAGCAGCGCTGTGCCTGTGGGTGTGTTCAGTTCATCTCAGGGTCACAGCCTCTTGAATAAATGCAGTTAACAGAATCCACTGGAGGAGCAGAGACAGATACAAAATGACGCTTCATCCAGAACTTGACCTGGGCCCGGAGCAGCTGTTGTCCTACAGTTCAGTCCAATACACGCAGTTCCCAAACACTCTGTACTGCCACCTTGGGCCATAGGAGGAAATGCAACTATAACTCAAAAAGATGGAAGCTTTAATAGTAAATGTAGGTCTGTTTTTGAGTAAAGAAATTCTTGATCAACTAAAGATAAGCTCTGGGCGTTGATTCATTGTCTAAAATGGGGTGTGACATGGTACTGACGAAAGCTCTGATTAGGATGATGAGGATTTTGACCAAAACCCACAACGTATACAGAAGAGTATTAGTAAACAACATCTTCATAAGTGAAAAAACAGCTTAAACTGTATAGCAACTTCCAACACTTGAGCTAATTCTGCTGTTCTGTATATAAATCAACATAATCCTGATATACCATCGAGCTGATTAACTGGCTACAGCGAAAAAGTCTGCAAAAAGATAGTTTACAGCAGTGTTGAAAAAGCTAATTTGTCCTTATAAAAGTGTACGCATTTTATTTTGTTGTACTTTTTAAATTTTTACATAATTTATTGTTATTGTAAATATTCTTTTGATTTGTTTTATTTATACTGATTGTCCCAGCTTTTATGGCCTGGGTATTGTCTTAACCTGTCTGTCACTAAGTCTGAAATCCTATTTAAATCCTACTTCCTCAGTGGTGCTTGTAGCTTTACCACTGCTGACTGGGTAAGACAGAGCAGGGGGTGGGAGGGGCGCGGTACAGCACTGTCCTAAAATAGATGATGGTATCTTCTTAAGTAGTTTCTCTTGTTCCCCAGTTGTAGAATAACAGATCAGTTCAGGTCTTGATACATTTTGAAGACTAAATGCTCAGGGCTCATTGTCTGAAAGCAGCCGTGTCTTTGGTCGGTCCTCAGTGAATGTGATAAAAAGATTGGAGAAGTTTCTTGCTGTAATCGTGCCAGAAAGCTGCTAAGAATATCAGGAAAAAGTTAAAATGTTTTACTGGTTCATTCCTGAAACTTTTAATATTTTATTTACACAAATGAGTCATGGCGCTCAAAAACTACTCGAGAGTGAATAAGAGATTTTGTACTAGTGGATGGGTTATTTTAGGCTACAAGCGAACATTTAGTCCTTAACATTGACATGTTAAAACCAGCAAAATATTATACTTAATACTGAAAATACTATTCAGGTAGAAAGATGAGTATTGTTGGTGTTGTTGTACTGGCTGGTACTTCTAATACTATAATACATTTTGATTAAAGGTGTACTACATGCACAACTTTCCAGATGGTCCTGCTTGTCGCCAAGGAGATGTTATCTCCTTGCCCTGTATGTTCCACAGTATGGCATTGAACATCTTTTTCTGAAGCAAGTGACGCCATCAAGTTCACAAGAAAAGTTATATAATGCATCTTTAAATATTTAAATGCAGAAATAATTTGACAGCTGCAGCTAGACGATATGCCAATTTCCTAATCCTGCTATATTTCTGTGTAAGTTGCATTTATTTCACTTTGGCAGTTCTGGCATCTGACAAGTGGACCCACCCTTGCCAGTCTCAGTCTTCTCTGGTTGAATTCACATTAAATTTATGAGCTCAACATGGTCTCTTCATCTGGAGGGTCAGAACATTAAGATTTTATAAGAACCTGAGAGAACCGCAAGCGAATCTCAGCAGAACCCAACCGTAAATGTCTGGTACTAAATAGAGAGTGTATTGTGTGATTTATAAGGTATTCGGTATGCATTATGCTATATGGGACAGATAATTCTTTATGGGCCATGGGCACTTTATAAAACTATTATTACCTGTATAGTTCACCTGGATTTATGGCTCCGCTGCGGCGACCAGATGTAGCCAATAAGACGATGGCGGCATTGATAAAGTGTCGCGGGATTCGCTTGTCATTATTGAAGTAACAAGTTGGGGGGAGAGAGGTCAAGAAATACTATGTCCTTCGCGAGAGGAGAGGAGAGGCTGTGCCAACGGGGAAGTGTCAGATCGGAAATGTCACGAGATAATGTGCGATCAACGGGAGCGGACTTGGGAAGGTCAACCTCTCTCCTTTCCAGCTGAGAACTATAGACACAGAAAGAACCACGAAGTCTGCATTGACCAGATTAGTGGCAAAAACCAGGCAGGGGAAATGTCACACTATATGTTGTCTGTTTACTGTCAGCAACTTAAAGAAACGACTTAAAGAAGCAACTTAAAGCAGCACTATGTATACTTTTGAACATTCAGGCTCTCCTGCTGGTGGATACTAATATTCCACTTCCTTTGCAAAGTTCTGGTCAGTTATACTACTAATACTTTTAAATACTGTTCCACCGTGTTTTTAAACTACAGAGTCCATTGCGAAATATAGGACCTTTAAGTAATCATCATTGTTTTTAGTTGACATTAAGGGATCCGTACTTGCAAATATTAAAGATGCTGATTTTTACTGTCGTAAACGTGAAAAATAGAATACTTTTCATTTTACAGTTTGCAGTGGTCCAAAGTTATTCTTCATTTACGTTATGCATTCTGAACATCCTTGTTATTAACTGCTGAGTTTGTAAGCGCATGTCACTACTCTCAGAGACCAGTAGGGAGTTTTGCCATGACGGTAACATTAACAACAACTAGCATCGTGCACTTATTGATCATCTAACAATAAAATACTTTCTAATTAAATGCAGACAGTATATAGCTGACATATTTTGACTTCAAGAGCTGCTTATGCAAAATATCTGTACAGAGGCAAGACAAATTTTGCTCAAATACATGGAAAAAAATCATGTACAGGCCTTTTAAATAATACGTTTTATGTTTGAGAGAATGTAGAAATATTGTTAATTGGTTTTGCATTTTGTAGCGGGACAAGCTAACAGATTTCTAACAGTACAGACTTCCAAATCGACTGTAATCTATCTTTAAAATGGACTTTACTAGTGTGACTGCATACAACTCAAGTGTGTGACAGTTCTGTGGCCTGCAGCGATACAGAGACACAAGACAAGCCGTCACACACACTCTCCTCCTGCAGGGACTCAATGGCTTATTGATTCCCCAGGGACAAACTTGTCATTTTGCCTTTTTCTTACTTCCTCGACAGTAAGGTCAGAGAGCACCGCTTTAGGACAATAACAACTCAAGTGGGTCTTGACTGGAACAAAGGTGCTTTTAAAGGACATAGTTTTGATCATGTCTTTTCTTTTCTGTGTTTTTTGCAGAGACGACAGACTATAGTGACACAGACACCCTCCCGGACACGTACCCTTCAGCACCAGCAGAGCCTCTACCTGAATTCCTGCTTGAACCTGAAGATGCTTTTATTGTGAAAAACCGTCCTGTCCAAATGAGGTGCAGGGCGTCGCCAGCCACACAGATCTACTTTAAATGTAACGGAGAATGGGTCAATCAGAACGACCACGTGACCAGGGAGAGCGTGGACCAAGTCACAGGTACAACAATGTGAACCAACTTTTTATAAGAAATTGTGAACAGTGGTAACATGGTCATTGGCACAATCTTACCAAGTTTTTACATAAAGGTCATAAGATTCTTTAATTATGGATGTTTTTTGTAAATTGAATATACAACATGACTGTAAAAGTAAATTGGGTATAAACTAAACTAAACTAAAACTGATATATAAACAAAATAGTAGTGAATTTGGACTTATAAAGGACTTTAACCAGATCTAAAATTGGTCTAAACCAGGGTTCACCATATTTTCGGGTATTATTTCAGATTATATTTTACTCATGACATACGATATAAACATGTATTGCATCGCACATGTGTCACCGTGTTTTTCACAGACATAAACATCATCTTCAATTACAAACATCGTTCCCAACTACATAATCCATTAGCTCCTATAGGGTTTTATGTCCATGTTAACTGCACTGGCTGACAGCCAATGCATTATTTATACCCTGAATGAAAAATATGCCCCACTAATCTTACTTCTCTCTCCTCCATCTCTCTCTCATTCTCTCCCGTCCCTCTCTCTCTTTCATTCTTTCTCATGGTCTCACCGCCTCTCCCCCCCTTCTATCCCACACAGGGTTGGTGGTGAGGGAGGTGGACATTTCGGTGTCCAGGACTCAGGTGGAGGAGTTGTTCGGGTTGGAGGATTACTGGTGCCAGTGTGTGGCATGGAGCTCGGCTGGCACCACAAAAAGCAACCGTGCCTATGTCCGCATTGCATGTAAGTAACTAAACAATAGTGTTCTGATATTTCTCCAAGAACTCATAAGAATTAGTATTTTGATCTACCAAAATTTGCTTTTTATAGCAAAACATGTCTAAACATTTAAGAAAATGTTATTTATTTACCTTGAAACTGCATGACAACATAAGAACTACAGCTTAGAACTATAGTGAATCAGGACTTGCGTATTAAAACACCCAATTACCAGTATAATAGTATATTTAGGCTAGAAAAAAGAAATCCAGAGGCAGACAGTATAGAAGGAATAAGACAGTATGACAAAGGAGCGTGTTGGTGAGATCCTTTGCTTCAAACTACACCATAAATTATAGTCAGTTTATAGGGGCATCCTGTACCTATTATGTTCAAAGACAGTTGTAATAAAGTGGTTATTTGGGTTGCAGTTATAGTTCTGTCATCTGGAACCAATCTCCTTTGACCTCTGGGATGGCATTTCCCTCCACGGAACTGTTGGTTACTTGATATAAGTTCTCTTTAGTTGATTTTGTTTGATAATCCTTTGGTAACTGTTTAATTTCAGAATCAGTTAAAATTTTCCATTCTAAATTGGAACCAAATAGTTTTAGTCATTCTGTTGCTCCTTTCATTGTCACTAAATACAATAGTTTATTTTATGGGATATATTTTACTTAATGCAGAACAACATTTTTAAGTTTACATATATTTTACTTAAAAGGTGTACTAGCGTAGGGTCCGTCACCTGCTTGTCTCCATGGAGATGTTATCTCTCTGTTTAGAATGTTCCACAGTATAGCATTAAACTTAAAGAGGCCTATTATGCAAAATCGACTTTTCAGAGCTTTAAACCATGTTATAGTTGTTTCCCCTTCTCATTTACCCTCTTGAAATCTTTAATCGCTTATTTAAAGATTTCAACTCCATATTGCCGATCAGTCCCTGTTTTCACCACCATCGGCATACTCCCACTGCTCTCTAGTTACTTTGTTTTTCAGTTTTATTTTCTTAATTGATGATACACATTGGATTTGGCAGCGTCATGTAGTCATTTTGGTACAAATGAAAAAAATCCACTACTTGATCTGGAGCTATCAGAGGGGACGACAGGTATATGGCTCTTTGTTGTCATGACGTTTACTTGAATAATGTGTTTTAAATTTAAATGACAAGTTTAATGCCATATTGTGGTATATTCCAGGCAAAGCAATAACATGGAGACTACCCAGCCTAAGACCCTCCACCTGAAACATTACATAGTGCAACTTTAATTAAGTTACCAATGAGGGCTGATAAAAGAACTGATAATGCTGGTTAAAATCTGTTGTAATTCTTTGGTATTTATTCAAATGTAAGATAAGAAAAGACCAAATAAACAATTTCATTCTGAAAGACACTCAACTTCAGTCACCCTTATAGATTCATACAACAGTGGGATTTGAAAGGCTCGTATACATGTCTTTTTACTTGTCATATGTGTCAGGCTAAGTATATGCAAATTACCCCTATGCTGTAGCACTCTGCCAGGGCCCTGATAATGTATATACTGTGGTATGAGTGACAGTGTTTATGGGAGCACAGAACAATAAAGACAGACTTCCAGGACAGCCAAAGTCAACGTGATAAACAATCTATATGCATGTTATGTTGCAAGTGTATTTTTATTGAACTGGTAGCAACATGAGACTTGAAATGTATCACAATTAGTAGCAATAAAAACACTAACATAAGTTAAATTCTATACTACGATCATTCCAGACAAAGCAATAACATCTTCTCGATACAAGCAGGGGGCGGATCCACTTACACAGTGGACCTGTAAAAGTGCTTGCAAATGTCATACGGGTCTGGAAATATGACTAAAAAGGGTATAGAAATATTGTGAAAAAATATATTAAACCTGTTGTGTTTCTCACTCATGTCAAAATGCTGAGGTAACTTTTATGTCTCTTCTTTTAGACCTGAGGAAGAACTTTGAACAGGAGCCATTAGGGCGAGAAGTGCGTCTGGAACAGGAGGTTCTGCTGCAGTGTCGCCCCCCGGAGGGCATGCCAGCCGCAGAGGTACACACCACACTTCCATTATTCCCTCATTCCATAACAAAGCTCTATGGGCATTGTATTAAAATGAGGCTACTTACAATTGATAGATGAAAGGCAAATTATGAAAGGCAGAATGGTTATAAATGTATAAAACAGATGTTGGTGATCACAGGAGAGCTTTGATTTGTTTTTATTATGCTTTATATAAATTAACTCCATTTTACGCCATCTTCAAGTAATTTCTAAAGAGCCGCCAAGCACAAATTAGTCACATACGGGCTGGGGTTGTGAAATGCAAATAAGGCATCATTCAACCCTATTGTAAAATCACTGCAGGTTCATGGTGCTTAATCAATTTACATGCTATTGTAAATGTTCGTATTTACCTCGTTCCATTGTGTATATTAATAGCACGCAAGAAATTAGCAACACAGGATAAAAAGCCATTGCCTAGAAAAATGGAGAAGGCGTTTGATGTAAACATAATTAGTACCGAATACTTTGCAAACTAACCTCATACATTTGTACTATACATATTTCTTACACAGTTTTTATTAGATTGTATTACTGTTCTATTTGCTATTTGCTATTAAGTCTTTTTTACTTTTTTGTGAGCTACTGAGTACAAATGGTGTACTAACTTTTCTGATGTAGGGTTCGCCACCTGCTTGTCTCCATGGAGCTGGTATTGCTTTACTTGGAATGTAATACAGTATGAAAAGCAACGTATCTACCTTTGTGTATACAAGCAAGAAACTTCACTATAGAACAACTGAGAGGTCAGATCTATGGAGTGGCGGCCTTGCACACATTCAGAATGCATGTTTTCAAGGTAACTTTGACAATAAATGCCATATAGTGAAAAATTACAGGCAAGGAAGAAAAAAAATTCCATGGAGACAAAAAGGTGATAAGAAGAACCTACCCACCAGACAAAATAGTGCACCTTTGAAATGAGTAAAGAAGTATAAAATGTACATAAATGCTTGCAATGTAGGACTGATTCTAAACCAATAATGAAGCAGGACCGGGCCAGGACAAAACCACTAAACTGTAACTAATATTGTCCAATCTGAAGAGTAGGGATAGCATACAAGAATAAGCATGTTTTACTCCTTTGTTTGTTTGTTTTTTTGTCCACAGGTCGATTGGTTGAAAAATGAAGACATCATTGATCCGTCGCAGGACCCTAATTTCTTAATCACCATTGACCATGATCTGATTATCAAGCAGGCTCGGCTTTCTGACACAGCCAACTACACATGTGTGGCTCGAAATGTGGTAGCCAAGCGACGCAGTAGCACGGCAACACTTATCGTTTATGGTAACAACTCTACTTAATAATCAAGAGTTGTACTTCCACTGATTAGGGCATTGTTAACAGATTTTTTCTATAGTGAGTGGAGGCTGGTCATCATGGACTGAGTGGTCAGAGTGTAATGCCCGATGTGGCCAGGGGTGGCAGCGACGCACACGCAGCTGCACTAATCCCACGCCTCTCAATGGAGGAGCTTTCTGTGATGGTCCACCTGTGCAGAGGGTCACCTGCACCACTCTATGTCCAGGTAGGAATCATTTTAAGTATAATAGGTAGTAAGGATGCACCAATTCAGCCTATTCTGTTCCAATACTGATACCTGAGATCAAATGATGCCACTGCAGAGTCTGAAATGATCCAAATGCATTTTTAACTGCTATATCATTTAAAGTAATGACAGAACAGCTTTGAAAATATACAAGTTCAATATTAAGAGTTGTTTTGGCCCAATATTGGCCAGTCACTTGTCTTGGCCAGTCAGTCAACCAAAATGGGATATTGATTGAACCGATATCTTGGGACCAGTATCCAATTCATTAAAATATTCAATATTGAATATCACATATGATATCACATTGGTGTATCCCTAATAATAAGCTACTGTTTACACCGCTTACATACAGATTGCTAATTGCACTACTATCTAGAATTTCCTCAATGTGGAAAAAAATTAAGATTACCTTATCTTAAATAGGGTCTAAATCTTAACTTAAATCTTAAATCTTCAAACCCGATTATGATACAAAGGAATAGATTCGATACCAATTTGATACCACTATGAATAAAAAACACTTGATTTAGACAATAGAATATCATTTTCAACATTAACATTTATATTACCATGAGGCCTTATATCTGTGTAACCCTTTAGTCTTCCAGGTAGGCTCCATGGTGGTCTACAGACGTATATTAGTCTATGTGGTTTTATACTTTTTCTGATACACCTCAAGATCATTCTAAAGCTACTCAGGGAAGGTTCATTTCTGTCCTGTGAATATGACTTTGTACTTATACTAATTTTAGCATTGATTAGTATGTGATTTCCGATACTTTTGACAACCCTAAACCATAGATGACCTCAGAAATTCATAAAATCCAAAATGAGTTATATTTTATGTTTATATACACTTTAAATGTATTCAAACTGTAGTCACTTAAATACTAACACTTATATAGTTCCACAAACTTGTAGTTATAATGACTTATCTGACAATTCCACAAGTTTATTACCTGTCAATTTGTCTGTTGCTATTTCTATTTGACAATATTAATCTTGAACTTTTAGATGCGATAGTGGAGAGAACAAACTGTGATGGGTTCTTGGTATCATAAATTGGTCATTACTCCATATTGTCTGTCAGACCACCGTAATTGTCTGCAAAAATAATCACTTCTAAACTCAGCCAGGAAATGTTGTTTAGCTTCCAACTCTCCATAAAGGCGTACAGATATATACATGTATAAGGGACCTTTGCCATTATTACTCCACTAATCGGATAAAAATACAGCTAGAGCCAGTGTGTTACAACTTGTACTAATCTTAAATACAAGAAGTGGGAAAAACATTCAATAGATTCCCAAATCCACTGTAGTCAAAGGAATTCGCTCCAAAAGTGTTATAATAAAAAGGAGATAGATAGAGTAGATTGAGCAGGAAAAACTTGGCCCCGTTTATCCACTGCAACATGGCACATTTGAGGCGTGTATTGGCAAATTTGGGTTTTACGAAAGTAAATAAAAGCATGAATTATGATCTTTCCCCTGTACCATAGTGACTAATATATTTGGTCTTATTCCTCGCAGTGGACGGAGGCTGGACAGAGTGGGCAAAGTGGTCCGCCTGTGGAACGGAGTGCACCCATTGGCGCAGTCGTGAGTGTCAGGCCCCCCCACCCAAAAACGGAGGGAAGCACTGTAGTGGCAGCATGATGGAGAGCAAGAACTGCACTGAGGGGCTGTGTGCACGCAGTAAGTCACGCACACACTCTATTTAAACCAGTTACTATTCAACTGTTAACACCACCACGCTGCGGGATCGAACGTGTTACAGTCCTAGTACAGTACAATACTCTCAATGATGTATAACTGTCTAACTGTTTTGGTGGAGGGTCTGCCATCTGCTTGTCTCCATGAAGATGTTATCGTTTTTCCTCAAATGTTCTTTAGCGTGACATTAAACAAATCTATCTAGCATTTAGTCATTACAGACATGTTTAATTGCCAAAAATGACTGGTAGTAGCTTTGCCCCTCTCTTTTCCATGGAGATAAATATATTTAATTGCATATTGTAGTTTATTTCTAGAAAAAAAAAATACCAAGCAGCTTTTGGACCCACCTCCAGAAAACTTGCATAGTGTACCTTCAAATATTTGGCTTTCAAAGTACAACATGATGAGTGTGACTAAGTACATAAACCAAGTATAAGGCAAGATTTAACAGGACAGTTTGACTAAACCATAACTAAATATAGTCTTAATCTTGGAGTACAGGGTGTCATAACTGTGCCTATTTACAAAAAACCCACGTAAACCTCAACAGTCCCCGCCCCACAATTTGAAAACCACTGAATTTGGAGACCCTTCATTTCATTTTTGCTTGCAGTTGACCATCTCTATAATTGCTTTATTCTTAAATCCATCCACATAGTGTTTTACATAAGGTCTGATGAGGTTGTGCAAAAGTGGGCTGACCAGGGGAACATAATTCATTACAGAAATGGTGAAAAGTATGTTTTGGAGTCAGCCTCTGGGGTCAGTCCTCTAACAGCATATCAGCTCCATCAGGTGCATGATAAATTGATAAAAGCAAAACCTCCTGGCGCTTCTGATATCTTGAGTTGTATTGCATTTCAAAGCCATTCGCTCCATAACAGTATTCCCGGGGTGCATATCTGTAGCACTAGACTGATGAAAAACTGAACTGAGTGATGCGGAGGGAGACATGAAAGGTAACATACCCCCCCAAAAAAACTTACTTACAGCATTATTGGAACAGTTTTCGGTTCACAAACAGAAAAAGCCACATCTTAAAAGTTGCACAGATGGATGGAAGAGGGAGAGACGGAGGAATCGGAAGGCTAAAAGTGCATATGGAGTGGGTAGCTAGCATAACATCAGAAAATTAGCGCAGGGGAAGCAGAGGAGAACATATGAGGGTGACTCAGGCTGACACCCAATGTGCAGTCCGCGATGATCCGAGAGGAATCCAGCTGACAGACTATTAGACTCACCCGGATTCACCAGAGCAGCTATACATTAAGCCACGTACTTATATCACATATACATAAGGCACAGGCATGAATCTAAAGAACAGATTTAACAAGGGGCTATGCATGCTTATAACTAGAACTGCTCTAGGCCAAACCAGGTCTAAGGTCCAGGACAAACAATGAGTATATGGCATGTTATAAATAGAACTTTGTATGTAATTCAGGTGTAAATAGCAAAGCTGCACGAGTTGGGGGAACAAACAAATTGCATCTTTTTTGACAAGCAGAGGTAAGGAAGTACTGTACTTAAGTTGAATTTTTAGGTATCTTAAAGTGGATACTTTTTACTTGTACTTCACTGCATTTCAAGCAGGTATCTGTACTTTCTACTTCACTACTGTACTTTCTACTTCACTACATTTTTAAACCTAACTAAAGGTTTTGAGGTCAAGCTTTGGCTTTGAGCAAACATAAATAAATACACAAAATTCATAAGAAAGATTTAGTTGACTTGTGTGAAATACTTTTACTTTTTACTCTCAAAGTTCATTTTTAAACAGGTACTGAAATACTTTTCTTAAGTAGTTTTTTTTTCATGCAATTCATCACCACTGCCGACAAGCATTACTAGATTTGCAATTTATGTTTCAAAAGTTGGAGTCTGTTCAGAGAGCACATTTCATACACAAATTAACATTTGAGAGATGACTGAAATATGAACTGAAAAACCAATAATTTCTAGATTACAGGGTTAACAAGATTTTTCCATAAAAAAGGATATTTAGTTTTTTGTGGAGGACATTCTGAATAATTGTAGCTTTTGTGATTTCATAATTGCACTTACTCAAATTGCGTTTTAGATTTGATTGTAATATATTGTGTAGCCTGAGTAGCTTTGTAAATTAGGGTGAATTTACCCCCATACTAGAATTGGAAAACGGCAAAAACAGTGCTTTTCAAAACATATAATGTCAGAGGCTTACAATTTACTCATTGTACAGTAGTGCTTTCAAAAGCTACGTTTATTTCAGTGCAATCCATCAATAATATATGTAGAGTATGGGCGACAGTAGCTCAGCTGGTAGAGTGTTCATACTCTGATCTGAAGGTTGGTGGTTTGAAACCCACTCTTGACATGTCTTGTCCTTGGGCAAGGCGCTTAACCCACCTTGTCCCCAGTGTCTGCATACATTGGTGTATGAATGTGTGTGTCACTGGATGAATGGTTGCTTGATGTAAAGCACTTTGAGTGCCTTGAAGGTGGAAAAGCTCTATATAAAAATGTGACCATTTACCATTTAGAGTATGGGGACAAAAAAGAGTAAGACCCAAACTAAATCAATTATCTTAAAAATGAATAACACAAAACCAGCATTGAAAAATAACTTAATATTTTACGTGGTGAAAAGCATGGAGCTAAGCAGATTTAGCAGGTGCACTCAGACATATATGCTAGTCGTGGCACGAGCAGAGCAGCTTCAGTAGAGACACTGCAATTGGGTTGGACCAATCTCAAGAGGGCACCAAGGCTACATGGAAAAACGTCTGTTACATTACCAGCCCTGTTATTAATTCATCCTTCGTGTTAACATCCCTTTAGACTGTAGAGTTCATATGTGTGGTTAAAGTGAGTATCTCTGTGTGTTAGACAGTTTGCTATCTGAGCTTATTATGAAAAGCAAGTGAATAGAGCCTAGTCTGGCAACTATGGGCTTTAGGTGGAGTATATCATGAACACTGGACAATTTGTAACTGTCAATGTTTAGTTAATAGGCCAATTACTGATTTTATGTTTTTTTATTGTTTGCACTGTGTAAATGTCTTGCTTGTCTCCATGGAGATATGAATCTTTTTTGGGTTTTTTTCTAAATCTTCCGCTGTATGGCAACATTTATTCAATTGCATGTGTTTTATTACTAATCTACCTTGAAAAACATGTACTTTATGGTGGCATCAACAACTGATTTTCTTTTAATGCCATAATTTCAAACATTCTAGGCAAAGCAAGAGCATCTCCATGGAGACAAGCAGGTGATACATAGCACCTTCAAATGTCTTTTTAATGATTACGGTCATGTATTTTCTGGAAATTCAGCTAGGAATACAAACTATTCTTAGTCATTTTTTATCAATATCTACCAACCACAAATGTTCTGGGGTGGAAAATGATCACACCAGTTTCAAAGAAGGGGCCTCAACCAAAACCACCTTATATTAGGATCATGTATCTGTGTCCATGTTTTATTTTTAAAACTGATTTCACCCATCCCTGTTTCCCATCACGTTCATATAAAGCATTTTCCATCAAAGGAAGCCACAGCCACTGAACCAACAGAGTCTGACTTGCCAAACACTCTGTTATTTGTTGAAGGTTATTTTATCAGCACTATCCATATTTCCACAGCACATCTTTTTAGTTTAATTTTCTATTTTCATATTGATGAGTTATTGTTTACTTTTGCTGCTTTGAATTATGTTATTGTATTTTTCATTTGCATAACAACTCGTCCATCTACATTAAGTTGTTTTTACCTTTCGTTTTGTTTTTTCTCCTGTTCAAACAGATAAAAAGGTTTCTATTGAACATGCAAGCCATCGTAAGTTCACCTTCTCATGACTTCACTTGTTAGCTGCTCCCTCCTCCTGCTTCTTGTGCTTATTCCATATGTATGTCTGTACCGGCACGTGGTCTTCCATGCATACTGTCTCTGTCTGCCCACACTGTTGTCAGCTTTGACTGGGTTCACTGGAGACACTTCCTGCTCTGTGGCTTACTTATAAGTCTTATCCCGTGCTTTTTCTATGGGCTATGTAAGCTTACCTTTTGGGACTATATACTGTTTGGTGCTATGGTAGAGGTCTACTACTTTCTTTTCAATTCAAAAGATTATTTTGTCAATCGGAAAAAATAACAATATAATAAATACATAAATAAAATAAAAGTTAAATTGATCTAATAGACAAATTTTATTGATCCACAAGGGAAATTACTTGGACACGGTGGCTGACAAATTGTAATACAATAACAAAGCACAAAAAATAGATGGTAATAAAATTTGAATTACAAAACAATTGTAGTAGCCAAAATAGAAAAAGTGAACAAAATAAGTCCCTTTAGTTTAATCTTTTAAAATTTTGTACAGCAAAAACACCTTCCTTTTTATAATTCTTAAACCTCACTTTGATATCTTACTGCAATGAAGAGTTTATTTATCAGCGATTCATTTGACACATAATATCAGTTGTCTCTTAGAATAGAATGAAAATAGCACCTTGCCTTTAAACATGAAACTCTTTGATCATAAATGCAGAGGTATAAGCATAAAAAAACCACGTGTGATTAGTGCCAGATTTGCAGCTAATCTCAGATACAGTTTAATCTCAGAGCAGAGAGAAAAACGCCACTGTAATGCACCTAATTCTGCATTGTTGCGTTTGTGGTAATAAGTGCGGACGTCTGTCAGATCTACTCCCGTTGTGCCACGTGAGCTCTAGTTGTGCTCAGCCTCTGCCAGCCTGTCTGCCTCTGGCTCCTCTCGCCCGACTCTCTCTTCTTCTGTGTTTGTAGTTTCTTTCCTCCCTCCCAACTCCAACTTTCTTCTGCTCTTTTAACATGGGCGCGTTTCCTAAAGCACTTCCTTCCTTATCTCCTCTCTCCTCGCCGCACTCATAATCCCTCTCAACAAATCAAAACCTTATCTAACACCGGGCCGTCTGCTGCTGCCAAATTGCCTTTTTCTCTGTAGCTTCCATGTTTATCCAGATTTGTCTCCCCAGCCTTGTCTTCTGTGGGTCTAGTAGTCAAGATGGGTAGTCAAGGCAAAATAAATAAGAAAATACAATGACGAATTTAAAAGTAGTTTATGTAGGAATGTATAAAATATTTAATAAATCTGTGTAGATATTAAGTTGTTAAATAAAATACAAAACTGTTTACATGCCATAAAAGTGGTTCATGTTTACATTTTGAGTTGTGACTCTCAAGCCAATTATCCAATCAGAAAGATGAATGAACAATCCCAGATTCAACCATCTTGGATTTGTGAGCTCAATATATGGTTGCTATGGGATCCAAGTTCAAGCTTTTTGTACATAGATACTACATACTAAGTAAAAGTACCCATAGTAAGGCTTTTCCAAATGTCAGTATGAAAAAAGTAGCTATTTTTTAATTTTTAATTTTATTACGCAACATGGATTCTTGTGAGCTTTAAGCCATGTTATAATGCTGTTGCTTCCTTAAAAAAGTTGTGTTTTGTTTCATTCACACTTATTTGAGTAACCCTTATTATTAGTCTGTCTACAAATCTCCAAAGCTCAAAAAGCTCTTGTGATGTCATGAAGCGGTAGTCTTGATGTTAATATATACCTTTTACCTTATATATATATATATATATATATATATATATATATATATATATATATATATATATATATATATATATATATATATATATATATATATATATATATATATATATATATATATATATATATATATATATATACCTTTTCTTCAGTAGAGATGGGCATTTCCAAGGCTGATCTCATCCAAATGATTCTAGTGAAGGTGTGGAGTTTAAAAACCCAGTGGAGCACTTCCTGCATTACCACAGGGTGGAACAGAGTGTTTCTGTTTGAGAGAAGACCTTAAATATGCAGGATTGATGTTTTAAACATGTGTGAGTGAAACAAAACACAACTCCAGGTATGTCTGTGATGAGGAAACAACATTATAACATAGATCATAAAATAACATAATATGGGCCCTTTAAGCCATGTGGCTCTCTTAGCTCATTGTCCAAAGCAGGATTCACTGTTGAACACAGTCTTAACCCATAACCCAGCGGGAAAACAGAGCTGTGCCCATCAGGGAGTAGGTGAAGCTAAGGGCAACCCTCTGCTGTAATCTGATTGGTTGTGACGTTAGGGCTCCTCCTGCAGGCAGTTACATGTCTCTGTAGCTGCCTTCATGTATTATTATAGTGTACTGTGTTAGCTGGCATCTATAATTTACACCACACTTAAAAAATTTCACTTCATCTGCTACAAAGTCATAGCCACATAGAGGAATTTAATTGCTTTGCTTTAATTGCCTTGTTTGCTCACCAATCAAGCTTCCTGTTGCAGATAGAAATGATAGGAAGATGGCAGCTGTCTGGTTGTAGAATAAAAAATATATTTCAAGTGTTGAGTGTAGCGCGTCATCTGATAAAGATTAATCAGCAGGAATGTGGTTGTGCAGTTAGAGCAAGATGACTTAGACACTATTATGTGCTATAGCTAAGAAAAGATTATGAATGTCAATTCAACTGAATAAATGATCATTGTGTGTATCATGTGCATGTGTACTTTGTTTACCTTCATGGATATCATTGTTTCATTACTGTTAGCACATGGGAAATGTACATCAATTTCCCTATAGTTAATCTAAATATACCAAGAATATGCAATTTCAGAATAATACAGGAACAAAGAAATAAACAAACAAAGTGCCATGAGTTAATATTTTGTTTTTAGAAATGCTAAGTCTGTATGCCATTCACATTTTTTTTCATAATAAATTACAATAAAGCTAAATAAATAGATACAAATCACACATATATAAGGCTTAATTGTTGTTTTTCCCTTGTAAATATCCTCCTGTTTGTGTCTTATGAGCCTGATTTGGTGGTAAAACTGGTATAAATCCAGAAACGGAATAAAAGTTAAACATTATATATAGGAGAAAGTAAGAGTGTGTAAGAGGAAGGCCATCTGGCATCAATTTTAAGCCAAATCACCATAGAAATCACTGCACAATTTACGCAAGCTATGTCAGACCAAAAATAAGAGAGATTAGACTTATTTGCCACCACAAATAACCCACTCTATCTCGAATAAATGCCCTCTCCTCTGTACCTGCTTCACTTCACACTCCCAGCCTCTTCGTACAGTACGTCATTCCCTCCTCACATATGTGTCTCTCTCTGTCTCCGCAGCCCTGGCCCCTGGTATGGGCATCGCGGTGTACGCTGGCTTGATGGGGGCCCTCCTCTTGTGTGTGATCCTGGTGCTGTGCGTGGGAGTGCTCGCATATCGCCGCAGATGCCGTCACCTTCACGCTGACATCACAGACTCCTCTTCAGCACTCACAGCCGCGTTCCATCCTGGCAACTACAAGCCCCCGCGTCAGGGTGAGTTCACACGGCAACAGGCGCATGATGCTAACGCGCTTTCTGTTTATTTAGATGTTTGTTTGGCAGCTCCTCGTTCCGCCTTTTCACAACCTCTCGTCACATTGCCTTGATATATACACATAGAAGAGTGATATGTAGAGGGTCTGCTGCCGGCTTGTGTTCGTGGAGATTTTATTGATTTGCCTGGAGTGTTTCAAAGTATGGCATTAAACTTATATCTTCATGGAGAGCAGGTGATTCCACTAGGCAAGGTTCCAGGTTAGATCTGTGGAGAGACGACTATTGCCTAACACAATAATTGTAAATCCAAGAAAGGTAAGCTTAAAGCAGTAACTTCTCCATGGTGACACAGTGGCAGACCCTCCACCAGAAAAGTTATATAATGCACATTTAACAAAAACCTTTTATGTAATCTTTCCTCTATATAAATAATAGGTTAGTGGAAAGTATACATTTTTGAAAGATAAACATAGAATATATTTAAAAAAAAGGTTATTAAACTCATAAATTATTTTCAACTCACACTACACTTAACAACTGCTCTATTACTCTACGTTTGACAGAGAACAGACAGTGTTTACAGATAGAAAGTTGGCCAAAAGCCTCTTATAATGGCTCCATGTTAAAGACTTTGTAGATCTGTCAGTTGTTTATTGGCATTTAATTAAACCAAAACAACGGAAAAATCTTCACTCTCCCAAATGTTCTATTAATGTTTGCCCACCACTTTTAATAGATTCTTTTTATACCAGTATCTCTTCTCTATTCTTGGCTGCGCAACATTTTTTACATTTTGTCATGGTGCCCCTTTCCCTTGTACTCTCCATCAAACATTAATTAACAGCATTAATCAATTTCTCTTGCATCGTGTTCAGAGCACTAGGCTGTCTTCCCAATGATAAAAAGTGTCCTATCTTTTCTCTTATGTTCACAGATAACAGTCACCCCCTCCACCCATCAGCTCCTCCCGATTTGACGGCCACTGCAGGACATTTCCGAGGACCGCTTTTCTCTTTGCAGCATGGAGTTAACGATAGCCCGCACAAAATCCCAATGACAAATTCGCCGTTGCTAGATCCACTCTGCCCCAGTCTCAAGATTAAGGTGTACAATTCATCTACTCTGTCCTCACTGGAGCTGCCACCAGGGGGCGATGGAGAGATACTCAGTTTGAAGTCAGTTGGGACAGTGGGGCGGGACAGGGACATCCACAGCCATACACTGTCCAGAGAGCCGGGCCTGAGTACGAGCGCAACGTTGGGGCATCTGGGAGGGCGCCTCACCATCCCAAATACTGGTAAGAAGAATAGACCAGAGCTATGTAGAGTAGATTTTCTAAAGCCTACAGTTTTAATATCATCACAATTGCTGTTCTAAAAATGGTTTATCTAGACTTTTTTAACTTGGTAACTAAAACCTTTTACTTCTTCTGAGAGTTCACACTTCACTGTAATTGGTTAAATCCATCTGTCACTCACTCAGAGCATGCAGAGATTGACCAGTAGGAGGAATGGGTGTGGTAAAGTTGCATTCAAAAGAGAAGATTTGACCCATGTCACCAAACTGTCAATATTGTCACAAGATCAGATCACATCATCATATTCCCTAGAGCGAGTATGTATAAGGCTTGGGATCAAATGAAAACTATTGAGAGCAATGGATAAGTTGCCACTAGAGCCCAGAATACTTTTTAAAAATCTCCATCTCAATCTCTACACATACATTTCTAATGCATTAGGTTCAACGAGCAAGTAATATATAATAGTCTTTTGACAGGCTGAAAAAAGTTGCTAAAGTTCAAAGAGGAGTGAAATGGGCTGTGTCAAAGTCAAAATGTTAGACTATAAATGCGAAAAGAATGATGTCACGTAAATATAAATCTAGAAAAGTTTTTGAGTCATTAACATGCTCCAGAAATGTGTTTATTCTGTTTGGACGCATCTGTAAATAAAATACAAAATTTACACTGTATATGATCATTTCTATCAACTATAAAGTAGGTTTTGCTCAGTGCCTTGAAGTGTTTCTTATTTTTTTATAGTTTTGAAAATAAATGCTCCTAACAGCTCAGTATAGATAAAAAAGAAGTATGGGGCTACATCAGGTCCATAAATGCCTACAAAAAGTGGATAAAGAGCAGTGTATGCTAATTTGATGTGATGTCAAAATATGGAAGTACAGCCGTAAACAAGAATAAATGGGAAGAAATAAAATCCCACAATGTTTTCCAATAAAAATCGAAAAAGGTTCATAGATACATAGCATCAAACACAATATATTTCTACTTCTTTAAAGCATAAAGTCATAAATGCGTCTACTCTTTATATTTATGTGAACTTTAAATGTAGTTAATTTTTATCCCGCAGGTGTGAGTCTGCTCGTCCCTCCTGGCACCATCCCCCAGGGGAAGTTCTACGAAATGTACCTTATTATCAACAAATGGGACAAAACCACGTACGTACAATTTATTTTTATTATGAATCACCTCCATTGACACGAGACACACTGCAAGCCCTATTTCTCACCTCAATCAAAATGTTCCCTCTGTCAAATTTTCTGTCAACTTTTGCCTCCCCAACCGTGGCTTAATTTGCGAACAATTTTCTATCATTTGGCAGCAGCATGCTCCATTCAAAAATCACAGCTTGTTGGTATGTTTTCGTGACTATTATAACTGCTATGTGTCTTTTTATTTGACAGGCTTCCCTCGGAGGGCAGCCAGACAGTTCTTAGCCCTGTGGTGAGCTGCGGTCCATCTGGGATGCTGCTAAACCGACCTGTGGTGCTAACACTACCCCATTGTGCCCAACTGGATACCCCCACCCCAGACTGGACTCTTACACTGAAAACACAGACCCACCAGGGTGCATGGGAGGTGGGTTAGCATTTAGCAACATACTGGTTCAAATGGTTGCATAGATTTGCTGCTGGGACATTGTTGACATGTTTGTTGTGGCTTATAGGAGGTGCTAACAGTAGGAGAGGAAACAATATCCTCTCCGTGTTACCTGCAGTTGGAAGAGGAGAGCTGTCATGTCCTGATGGAGCAGTTGGGGACATATGGGTTGGTGGGACAGTCTTGCCCCCCTCAGCCGGCATGTAAGAGGCTGCAGTTGGCTTTGTTTGCACCTCGAGCCCCCTGCCTCTCCCTGGATTACAGCCTAAGGGTCTACTGCATTCATGAGACTCCACATGCACTAAAGGTACCGCTGGAGTTCACCTCTTTCTTTCTTTCTTTCTTTCTTTCTTTAAAACTTTCTAACATTTACTAACTTTCGGCATAATAAATAATCGAGGGAGCAATTTCAGGGTTTCGAGTTTTTCATGATAAAATGTAAATATTCTTGCTCCTCATCAGTGGTGGAAGAAGTACTCAATTTTGTTACTTAAGTAAAAGTAAAAGATACTCAAGCCAAAAAAAAAAAAAAAACTCAAGTAAAAGTAAAAGTATCATATGACAAACTCTACATAAGTAAAAAGTAATGTAAAGAAAAAATGTACTTTAAGAGTAAAAAGTAACAGTATTTTCCACAGATTTTGAAATTTAATAAAGCTTCAAATGTAGTGAATTAGATACAGATTTGTGCTGAATTTCAACAGCAGAAACAATTGAATCGATGTAGCTGTTTTATTTGTGTGTTTTTGTTTGCTCAAATTATGAATGTGTTAAAAATAAACCCCCAGCCTTTTCAGCAGGTCTCAGACAATAATAAAATATACTTTTACATTTCAGCCCAGATCAAAAATGTAGTAGAAAATACAGATACTGCTCTTAAATGTAGTGAAGTAAAAGTAAAAACTATCCACTTTAAAATCTACTTAAGTAAAGTACAGATACATAAAATGTATACTTCAGTACCACTACTGCTCCTCATGCTACTGTCAAAGTAGCATACTTATATCTGTTATATAGATTTATGAACTTTTTATGTCATTTGTTATTATGAAACTCTTGCCTTTTAGTAGAAGCTGAATAGACAGTGACCAGCATGTTTGTTTTCATAAATTATTGCCTATCCTTACAACATGGGTCTATTATCTATAAAACTGTATACTTTATATGTATTACCCAGGTTGATATAGTGTCATTGTACAGCATGGTTGTGTACACTTGTGTTTTAAATACAAATGTAATCCATGTGTGCATAAATTCTTCACCAAATTCTTCAAATAGAATCAAGTTGACGCTATTCCCACTGCATCCTTCGAAGCCATTAAAATGTCTGTCTTGTTTGAGAAGCTGAATGCATTACAAGTATTGACAAAGCCATTATCATTCCTCTCTGTCTGCTTATAGGAGGTGCTGGATCTTGAGAGGAGCCTGGGCGGAGTTTTGCTGGAGGATCCCAAGCCATTGCTTTTCAAAGACAGTTACCACAACCTCCGCCTCTCCATACACGACATACCACACACACATTGGAGAAGCAAACTACTGGCTAAATACCAGGTAACACTCCCAGAAATGTACAGTTGTTGCAAGGTCTGAATGCAGAATGAGGCACAAGCGACTACCCTAATTCCCCATGTTGCAGTCTACTTAAATAAAATGCTTTGTTTGTTTGGAAAATTGAGGCTGGACCTGACTATTTCCAGTTGCTGTAAACACTAAAACCTCGGCTGCATTCTCATGGCTCCACTATAGAAATTGCTGCCTAACCCCATTCTGAATAAATAAACAGGAAATCTGATAGGGTCCTTATTTATGGACTATACACTGCAATGCATAAATTGTATTCTGACATACACAGAGCCTCTTGGTGGAAATAAACCATATTATGCCGTCCCTGAAAAGAAACTGCTCCACATTTTATACAGGGCTACTCTCACAGTGCTGTAGATAATGCTGTTTTTGGCATTTATTTCATTACTTTACTATTCTTTTCCAGGAAATACCATTTTATCACATTTGGAGCGGCAGCCAGCGGCCCCTGCATTGTACCTTCAGTTTGGAGAGGGGTAGCCTGGCTGTGTCGCAGCTCACCTGTAAAATCTGTGTCAGACAAGTAGAGGGAGAGGGACAAATATTCCAGCTACACACAGACATCCAGGAGGTATGGCTTCTTATATTATACTTATATATAAACTTTTTGGAGCTTCAAAAACAGTAAAAATCAGTAGTTTTTGTTTTATTCACGCATGCTTAAGTAATCTGTATTCTGCAGTTGTCTCCACCAGAACAGGTTAGTAAATAACAGGGGTGAAAAGTAACTAATTACGAATACTTATTTTAGCGTTTTTGAGTAGATTTTGTGGTATTTTTAGTTTTTCGGGTAGATTGGTAGTTGCCGTTTAAACCTATACTTGTACTTGAGTATAACTTAGCATGTAATTGTTAGTTGTTAGTTACATTTTAAATATTAGAAGTCACTGAGTAATGTACAAGTCTCAATTGTCCTAATACAAGGCTGTCTCAACACTGTCTCCGTGAGTACATATACTTAGTGCTCTTAACACCACTGGTAAATAGCCAGTTTCTGTTGCAGTTTAACATGCTTACGTCCCCACTATTGCCAGTTGGGGGCGATAAAATTCTAATCCAAGCATTCAAAAGGACAGGGAATAGGATAAATTTAAGTTCTTTTCTGTTATGTAATATAAAATGGGCAAAGGTATCTTAAAAACCCTAGCATACTGTGGGGTATTAAGATAGAGTATTACATAACAGCATAGGGATGATGGTGCTATGCTTGTGTCTGCAGACTCTACCTCCACACTCGCCGCTCCCCTCTGCAGGAGCCTGTCTGCCTTCTTCTCAAGTGGGACCTTATGCCTTTCGCCTGCCGGACTCCATCCGCCACAAAATCTGTGCCAGTCTGGACGCACCCAGCGCCCGTGGCTGTGACTGGAGACTACTTGCTCGGAGCCTGGGCTTTGACAGGTCAGATGGGGCTTATTTATAGTGAATGATAATTGAGATGCATAACGTTTTACATTCAAGTTACTTTCCATAGAGTTATAAGGTTTACCTATTCTATACTGGACAGAGTAGCAATACAAAGAATAACACATATGGATACAAAAGATAAAAAATGTAGTAAAAAATATAGACCACTTTAAAATATTATCATTCGAAATCAACAAAAAGCCTGTGGGGGAAAAGTGTATTTTAGAATTTAGTTGTGGTGCAAAAATGTGCCATGACCAAATCTTAACAGTATTCCTGGAGTAGAAAAAAAATATACATGTCTGTATACACTTGATGATAATGGTTAATAATGCTTTATTCTAGGACATTTTGGCTACAATAATACAAGGTTTCATGTGATTAGGAGTCCAAGAAGACGTGTAAAGGGCTCAAAAGCTGCATGTAGCTTACAAAAAACAGGGTTATGAATGACAAATGATAGTGTCCCATGTATAATCGGTGAACTTACATGTGCTATTTCTCCATAGGTACTTGAACTACTTTGCCACAAAGCCGAGCCCCACAGGTGTGCTCTTGGACCTTTGGGAGGCCTGTCACCAGGGCGATGCGGACCTGGTCTCTCTGGCATCTGCGCTGGAAGAGATGGGCAAAAGTGAGGTCCTGGTTGTCATGACAACAGATGGAGACTGCTGATCGGTCGAGAAACAGGGGAACAAGCAAGATGATGAAAATGAACCTGCTGCCTAAGAATATGCACACAACAGGAATGACAAGCCCACCATTTTTGTCACTTCATTTGAGTTGCCTCTGTTCAGCTTTTTCACTGGCCCCTCATCAGCCACTGTTGCTGTAACTCTACCATAACCCATCCCCAAACGGGCTATTCAACAGTAACTGAAACGCAGTTCTGCGTGAATGCACCAATCAGTGTTGCCCTGCCCCTCCAGAGTCTAATATAACAGTAATATATTTAAACAGTAATTTGCCACGTGCAACTTAGACTGGCTTTTTCATGATTACATTTGAGTCACATTGTAAATAAGTGGCTTAGGCAGAAATACAAACAAAATTTCCCAAGAATCACACTGAACATCGAGGTAAATTCAAAATGGCATATTTTCTGTAGCAGCATGTAGTGCACGAACCATTTCACTTCCAACAGGCGTTTTGCATTTAGTCAAACCTTTTTGTCCCTCTATGGGTGCGGTAGACATACTCAAATTCCTCAGGCAACACACACAAGTGGTTAATTGGCTCATGGTTACTTGAGCTATAATTTCTACTCCATCTACTTACACTTCTGACGACTCACTTGAGGACCTACAGTTTAGAGCACATTTCTTTGGGCATGGATAAAAAAGGCTGCTTTTCAGTGGGAGGTTGTGTTTTGAAGATTTTTCTATGGAATTATTGGCGGACAACTACACAGCTAAATGACTCTTTGTATTGTACCAACAAATGCCTCAAAAGCCTTGCCGTATCATTTGGAGTAACAGGGGTGTCTTTCTCTCTCCTCTCTCACATTTCTCCAACACACATCTGATCTCTTTTTGATACCACTTTATAATAACTGCACCTTAATTAGCCACAATAAAGCATGAAGAAAGACTTGGTAATGAACAAATGAATACTACTTAAATGATACCCTAATTGTAACTCCAACCCCTTTACTGAGTGATTACCAAGCCTGAATCATACTAAAAGGTGCAGTATGTAACTTTTCTGATGGACCTGCTTGCCTGCACATAGATGTTATTGCTTTGTCTGGAATTTTCTACAGCATCATGCTTTATTAAGGCTTTAAATAGTGAAGTTATTATAAAGTGCTGCCAACATTCTTGGTTCCCCCCTTTAAAAGTTTCCTGTGGGGAACGCCCTTTATGTTATTATCCATATTTGTGGATTGTTTCTTTTCTTTTGTTGATGCCGGTATGAATGCATAGGCCCATGTATCATTTGTGCTTGTTTAGGCTACTGAGCTGCTGTTATGAGTTTAGTCTATAGTAGAACAGGCCAAATGGAAAAGTTATAGTCGCTGCACATTATATTGAAACCATATGTATTTGTTTTTTATGCTAATATATTCAAATTATATGATGTCATCTGTCAAACATAGAGGTGGTACATACGAAAAGTCTGTATTTTATTTGTAATGTTTCCTTTTCACTGTTGGTAAATGCCTTGGGTCAACAAAAGAGAAAAGACCAAAAAATTGTCACAACTTTTATGTTTTATTTTGTATAATTATATCTAATTGTTTGCACCGTTTGCTACCATATTGTTAATCTTTTGCCACCTGTGTGTGTTATCGCCAGGCACCATGAGCTACTTGCTTTTTATTTTCATAATCAAGGATTCATTTCTCAAAATCTTCATCATTTTTTGTTTGGTTTATTTCTTAAAGCAAAAAAGTGTTAATAACTTAGAAAAAACACAATACCAAAACAAAGGCAGTATCCCTCCTTTTAGCAGTGATTTTGAGTCACTGTTTTGTATGAATGAACTAAGTATGAATGAGAACAGTGTGAGTGGGCAGAGTACGTGCACAATATCGTAGAGTGCGCAGGCCACAGATCTGTCATTTCTCTTTGTAAGTGCTATGCAAAAGTGCAAAGGAAAAGAAAAAGCATTTGACTTCTTTTGTTTCCTGCAAAAGTGATTCTATTTTTTCAAAACATTGACAGGGTTTTTATTTTGTACCCTAAAACGGTGGGCTGAAGATTCAAACGTTGTGGCCATAATATGTTGTGGAAGTGTCCCACCTGGATGTGAAAAATGGGGTTGTCAACTTTATAAGGAAGCTACTACTGAATGAGGACAATGATATATATAACATGTTGTGACTATATGAACACTGCTGATCTCTATGGACCCTAAAGACTTTGGCACGAGCCAGGTAGCTTGGATATTTTGGACCTGGATGGAGCAAGCTCACAACTCTCTCCCTTCAAAGAAAATAATGTAGCCTTTGTTTGAGGAGACACTTTCGCAAAAAAACCCCGAAAATGACAACAAAACATTGACATTATTTTATCTCTGTATGATACTAATTGTAAATAAATGTCCAGCCTTCTTACCTGTAACTAAATATAATTTTTATGCAATAAATTATATTTCTTAGCAGAATGTGTGTCTTGTGTTCTGTGTTATGCAAATGTTAGCCTAATTAGAATTTGTTTTGACAGAAAGTGCTAGGTAAGCCAGTAAAATGACGATATTTCTGGCATTACTCACCATAGCAATGAGCTATTATGCACAAAATCTAATGAAATATGACACACAAAAAAATCAGTGCAGTAAAGCCAATCTAACCTAAACTATCTCTCAGTTTTAATTTTAGTTCTCAGTCTTGAGTTGAGATTGCATTTGGAAAGTTAAAGATGCACCATGTTCTGGCGGGCGCCAGATCTATCACTTACTTTTCTTCATGATGTTATTGTTTTGCACAGTATGCCATTAAATGTACCAATTTTGCATATGTTTAATTACTGGCGTATTGCTGAAAAAAACAAAGCAAAACTTGCATTCTCACTGTGAGATCACTTCTCCATAGATCTGACCTTTAACTAGGCCTGCTTGTCTCTATGGTGATAGTTTAATGCCATATGTGGAACACTGTCAACACAAAGCAATAACATCTCCATGGAGACAAGCGGGTGGCCCCCAGCAGAAAAGTAACATGGCACACCTTTGCAAAACCATCTTCCCTCTTGGATAGTTACTGAAATGTAAATGTTTCAAAGCTGTGTGGAGTTAGATGAGCCATGTATTTGTGTTTGACTTGTATTTGAGGACATATAGGTGTGCAGTGTAGTGTGGTTCTAATGACAGACAACCCTTTCACCTGCACCTGTTTCATTATAGGTGCTGTGCTAATTACAGACCCATGTGTCACCCCTCAGTGCTGAGTTCACTGAGCCTTTTATAATGAACAGAAATGACTACACTTTCACCCTAACTCACCTCTGTACCGCATGCTTCATTAAAGACAGAATACACAAGCACAAGTTTAAGTATCTTTTTAAAGTTTATTTTAAAAGATAGTCAATGGATGTTTAACTCCATTAGGACTAGTTAGTGGTCCTGATGCTAAAACATAAAGACCTTTAATTAAACCCTACATGTATTCTACCTTCAATGGAAAATATGGTTATAATATTTTAATGTAAATAGCTATGCTGTCTCAATGCAATTACTGTCCAATACTAAAATGTATGCGAGTGTCATCTGTTGATTTAGAAAGATCAACAGTGACACCTGCTGCAAAGATGAAGAATTACAATAAACAAAACAAAAAAAACTATTATTACTGCTGCTCCTCCTCCTCCTCCTCCTACTGCTACTACTGCTGCTACTACTACTACTATTACTACTACTGCTACTACTACTACTGCTACTACTACTACTACTACTACTACTACTACTACTACTACTACTAATAATAATAATAATAATAATAATAATAATAATAATAATAATAATAATAATAATAATAATAATGAAGTCATGAAACAAAAAGAGTAAATGTAGTTTCACGTGTTGAAGTCCCTATGACTGAGAAAGATCTACTTCCAAGGTAGAAAAATACAATACAAAGAAAAAATAATACATCAAAATAAGAGCTATACATTTTCATTTGCCTACTAAAAACAAATGATTTAATGAACTACTAGACCTGGAGCGTGACTAAGTAATTAAACAAAAATAGAAAAAAGAAACCTCGTCACAAAATGACGACCATCTTTCTTCTGCTTTATTTTGAAGAGTAAAGGAAGTTGTATTTTATGAACATGGGATGTTTTATTTTGAAGGTGATATACCGGAAGTGGGTTTGTTGACGTGGACGCTGCTGCATTTGCTCGATTCGTTTCGCTGGGAAATGAGTTTTTTCTAGTCACTGTCTCTCTTCACAAGTGTCTTTTACAGCGAGGCCTTTGTATCGGTAAAGTATGCAACGATTTTATCATTATTATGGTCTGTGTTTATTTTGTGCGGTAAATTGCTATCATAACATCTCTTTAGCTAGCCTAATGCTAATGTTTTGACCTAAACATTTATGGTATATACACACAAATGTTGCTATTTTATTTTACAATGCTAATACGGAATAAGGTTGATTAAAATCTTGCACTTTATGAATTAATTTGCCTTTTAAAACGATTACAATACGAAGATAAGGGCACAGAAATAAAACAGAAGTAAAGTTGCTGAAGTGGGGATTGCTCTTAGGAAAGTTTGAGGTTAAGATGTTTTTTCTTGGGTCAGCATCATGTGAACACTGTTCCTCATTAGTTACACACATGATGGTCTAGTACCGGAGGAGACTTGGCATGACAGTCATCCTTTGTACCTCTTAAATGTTTAAGGTTATTGCTCTGTATTGTCTTTGAAGGTGGTGAAACCTCATGACTTTCTTTAAACATACATGTACATTTGTGTTGATGGATATTTGTCTTTATTTATACAGGGAAAGCCAATAGGGAGGTCTCAGAGTCTTCTTTTCATAGGTGCCCTGTTCAAATACAGAAAAATATAAACAAAACAAATAAGTACTAAAGTCAATTTAAAACATTTAAAGTTATAAATGTTTATCACCGGATTATTAAATTGTATTTGTGGCACCTGAATATCCAGTTTTGCATGCCCTTATAACCAAAAGCTTTTTTCCACATGTCAGGTCTGGAGCAGCCAGTCTTTAGACTTATACAATCATGAGATCTTGTATTAGAAATTCCCGTCTCAATGTTCAACAAACAAGTGGCATATTCTGGAAGTCTATCAAGTAATCCCTCCATAAATAAATTTTATACAGTGTTGTTTTCTTTGAACAGATGGCCATGGCCAACCTACTTTTCCATAGAGTGTACAGTGATGGGTTTTTAATTTTAATTTAATTTAATGAAATGAAGGGCTGAGTGAGGGTTTCAAAGTAGAGGCTGAAGTCTGCCTGTAAATTATATCTCTATAATCCAGTACAGAAAGAAAATTTGCTTGAATAATTTAATTTCTGTAATTCAATGTTTGTTTCTGTAATAAAATTATAATTTAGATTTTAAACAATTACATAATACTGAGAGATGTATTTTAAAGGATAAGTTTTCATCAAGCCAAAACCCAAGATTTATAGGCGATGACTCTTTAAATCAACCGCCTAAATGTACTATTGAGTTTATAAAGATTTGTAGCTTGTGCATTACTTAAATGTTTTGTAAGAAAAAAAATATTTTCTTTTTTTTTTCCATTTTATTTGCATTCAATTATAATTACAGATTTTGGGGGAAATTTGGGGTTTTATTAAAATTTTGCTGCAGTTTTAAGTCAAGGCCCTGAGCAGCACCTGTTTAAGAATGGCCTACAGCCACTAGCTCGTGCTGGCTCACTCAACTCCCAACCCTGCACCTGAGCGCTGGCACCATTTAGTTTATTTTTCTCTAATTTAATCTCGCATCCTACAACAGACTATCCTGCACCTACAGGCTGACATTTCTGCACCTCATTAAACTACCTTAAAGTATTAATACATTTTGTAAACAAATACTAATTTAATTGGCAACTATTGTTATGTGTATTTTTAGATCACATTTTAGAGCCAGGTTATGACAGGTTGGGGGCTCATGTTAGGGGACTTTGAGACAAATGTATTATTTTTAATTTTTATGGATCTTCTTTTGTTCTTTTGTTTGGTGTTTGAGCGTGCATAATGTGACTTAGTTCTGTGAGTGCAGGAACATCCTCCTGCATTGCTTTTTTGGTGTGTTTTCCCTGCGGGAGATCCTTTGGGTGCGTCTTCCTTTGTGGGCCAAAGGCGGGAAGAGCACTTTTGTTTGTTGTGTGTGTTGACAGTGAGGGAGTGAGCCGTACCTCAGTAAGACAAGCTGAGTAAAGTGTTTGACCTATGTGCACCCCTCGTCTACAGACTGGGGTCCCAGTTACGCACAGAGGCTTTGCCCTTTTGCCTTTGCCTATCTGTCTTTGCATCTGTGTCACCGTCTGCACTTTATCTTGCACTGATTTCTGACTGACTTGGGTGTTTGATTGGAGAGAAATGGTGAACATTTCTGACTTTTTTGAGTCTTCATCTGAGGAGTTTTTAACTTGATGTACAAAAGAGTAATTGCTAGAAATAGGCAAACACAATAAAACTTAAATTGACAGTAAACGATTTAAGGAAAATGTAAGGGTCATATTAATTGCTAATTTGATTGAAAATGGAGTGCTTGAGGATAAATCACAGGTTTCTTTGCCCGCTGGTGAATGCAAACAAACTAGATATTGGCTGGAAATTATTTAGCCTACATTTTAGTTGTCCTACCTTTTTATGTAAAGGCAAAACATGTGCCGTTTTCTATAATTCTGGTATAACTGCCATCTGAATTGATAAATTAAAAATATGTTATAGGTGTTGAATTAAATACAGGGCAGCTAGTAAAAGAAAATGTTAATCAAGGTCATCAGCTCCTGTGGACTTCTTTGAGTCTAAGGACCGCAGTGCATTTAAGACCTCCATTTAAGTGAAAGGTCTTGAAGAGAAAATCTGCCTGCTATCTGCCAGAGGTTCAGATTCAACATAATCAAGATCAGAAGGATCACCGTTATTATCCAAAACATCACCTGCAGATATAAAATGCAGGTATTAAAAGCATCACATATTTCCTCTTTAGAATTTACAATAGCTGAACACAATAAAATGCAATAAATAAACAATAAAGTGATATGACGTGACCATCCATGCAATGTAAATAAATCATAGAGCAATATACTACTATGTTGTGATGTTTCTTGCTTCTGTTCTGCAATCTATATCAATAAAATGGTTTTACTGTTTTGGTGTGAAATGTTGCACGTAGGTCATGTTACAAGTCAGTGTTAAGTCAGTGTTTATTTTAATTAAATAGACTTGTTTTTTTCCTTTTTCAGACTGATGTCCCAATGAATACTATGGCTTGAAAACGGACAAGTTTCTACTAGGGCTGGGCAAAAAAATAAATAAATAAATAAATTGATAAATCAAATTTGAAGTTCAAATCGATTTATTTGGAAGAAAATAGATTTTTATTTTTTCCCCTCTTTTTTTACATTGAAAATTGCATTGAAAATGCAAAAGATGCTCCTCACTACAGTCACAGGGAGCAGAGTTTAGCACAGGGCCATGTGCTGACTGCTTTGTTTTATCTCATTCATAGACGATTTAGCCGAGTGGCCAATGGGTTAAACATGATCTCTTCCGAATACAATCATTTTAGTTTTGACAATTTTCTGTAGTTTACAGAACATTGACAATTTTATTTTTAGGCAAAATCGCCCAGCCCTACTTTCTATTTTATATGAGAACAGGTAAGTTCTGCTTACTTTGTAATCATTGTAAACATTAACCGAGAACTGCACAGGTAAAATTTTCTCATTACAAATAATTTGACCATAACAGTATTTTTATGGGCATTGACTTTTTTTTCTTGTTGAGGTATATTTTTGGTGGTTTTGTGATCTTTTATTTTTCAGATACGATAACCATTGTCACTGTCATAATATATATATATATAAAAAAAAATATATATATATGTCCAAAATAGTTCAAACACTACACAGTAATGATGTAAACTGACATATTCTTATAACTTGTATTCTCTTTTAAAAGGTTTTCCCTCAACATAGTACCAATCATTTTGCTTCTAAAATGGAGGCTACAGAACCAGTACCAAGTCTAAACTCGGCCTATGTCCCCTCTGCTTTGGTGGACAATGACTCTTCAGAGGAAAATACAGACCAAAGTTTAACTGCGTCTCTGCTGCCCAATCACTCCCCTGTCCCTCTACCTGTACACTACAGCCCCAAAGACTCCTATAATTTAGTCTACATTATCTTCTTCCTAATGGGCATTGGCTCCTTGTTGCCCTGGAACTTCTTTATAACAGCGAAACACTACTGGCTCTACAAACTCAGTAACCACAGCTTTCCCAACAAACCAGACGAGGAGCGGTCCGAACTCAGCGTAAGTGTGATCGATACAAATGACCATAGTAATATAGGGATAAATAATTACATAAATACTATTTATAACCCCAGTTCAAGGGTACACCACCTACTTATTCAACTTGCACTGACAGGCTCTGAGTTCTGTCATGCTTTAATAAATTCCAGAGAAGGTGATTGTAATCAATACATAAATAGAACAATAGTATAATACAATATACTATATAAACCAGTAATTTCATATAAACCATGAGAAGTCTAAATTAGTAGTCTCATTACATGTGTCAAAAATACTTTCACAAGTCAGAACAATCATCTGCAGATTGTATCCTAAAATTGTTTTTCCTTTGAACTAAATATGCTGTCTTTATGTTTATGTGAATGTCCACTTACTCCTGCATGTCTGAACATAATGTCTCTTTCAAGCCTAGGCTAGCAATGCATTTGTGTTATTTGTGAGCATGTATAGTATAACTAATGTCATCTATCAGAAGTGGACAAATGGTCATGGTCCCTTACATTCTTTGCAGATGCTACATAAAGGAATGCATGACTTCTGCTAATCACACTGCCCTTTCGCTTCCTTTTTCTGAGCTTGTAAAAAGTGTAACTATGAAGTGCAAAGCTTGTGTAAAATCTTGTTTTTGCTTCCGTTTCAGGACTATTTTGAAAGTTATTTGGCCATCACCTCCACTGTGCCCTCTGTGCTGTGTTTGATACTCAACTATGTCCTTGTTAACAGGTTGGTTTTTCTCACGATAACATTATTGAGTTTGTTACAATGACCCTTTTGTTGTATCCAAGCGTTCACAATGTGACTTTCCTTAATTAGATCTTTTTGAGTTTCATCTGGACTTTCTGTTAATTTTTACCCATGTTTACAAAGCACATCTATCTTGTAATAATTTATTTCAGTATTTTAATTATATGTAATCTATATATTTTTTCAGTAGTATTGAAACAGTTTATTGTACCCATTTGTTTAGTTTATTTATCAGGGACAATGCACTCAAAAATATTGACCTACACATAGAGCTAATATGTTTGTGTCAGATTATAGCAAAATAGCAAATTTCCACCTTCAGCCCCTGGACAGCCTGATGTCATAAACGGCCTACATGCCAATAAAACACAATGTATATTAATGGCATCATTCATCCAGTAAATCATGTACATGCTATGAATTCAAGTGAGAGGTGTTCCTGAGGCTTATGGCTTTATAGGGGAGTGATGACTGACCAAAAGAGGTTCTGCATCTTGGAACACTGCACTCTCCTCTGGCTGTCAGGAGGTGGCCGGTGCCTCTGCTTGTTGAAAAACAGCTGATTGGAACCCGTCCACTTGAGATTGATAATCTGCAGAACCGGGATTAAGATTCATTAAGATCCATGTACCTGCACAACAGTAGATCCATGTACAGAACGGTAGCATATTCCCAATTTGCTGCTTTTAGTTTATGGAAAACTCAAAAGCAAAACTCCCAATGTTAGTTGTGCATTTCAGTTGTCATGAAAATATAAACGTATATATAAACATTTTATTTTTGAATCCTTAAGTTTTACTATTTTTTTCTTGAACAGGTTGTCTCCAAAAGCGCGTATACTGTCCTCCCTGATTGTGATCCTGGTGATCTTTGTAGTGACCACTATCCTAGTGAAGGTGGACACATCCAACTGCACCACAGAGTTCTTTGTGGGAACTTTAGTGAGTGTGGCCATTGTCAGCGGAGCCTCAAACCTATTCACTGGCAGCGTATTCGGCATCACAGGGCACTTTCCCATGAGGATCTCCCAGGCTCTCATCTCAGGTACACACACAAAAGTATTGATGGTTCACAGCCTGTTTATTGAGGACCATTGAAAGATACAATATTTCATTTTGAGTTGATCATGTCTGTTGCAATGGTGCTAGATTTTCATCACTCTGAAGCTTTTTTTTTTCCAGTGAAAGTCTGAAACACATGGAGACAATCCATGGTTTAGGCACACATGAAAAAAGTACAAGAAGTGATTATGACCATAATGGTTCATTTTATCAATTGACTTAATACAAACTGTGCAACAGGATTTTGTTTCGCTTTGAGGGACAATAATGGTCACATCCATAGATTGTAGTTAAAATGTAGTTGTTAATAAGTCATTCTCAATTGAATTCCAGGTAAAATAGTGAAAAAGCAAAGAAACAAGTTTTGAAATCATAATAATTTAAAAGTGTTTCTCACACAATGCAGGATAACCCATTTTCTTTCTAGTGCTCTACATTGACCACTGAGTGTGTGCTGTTTCAGGCCAGGCCATGGGAGGAACTGTGAGTGCTCTTGCGTCGATCATCGACCTCGCAGCTGCAAAAGATGTGACTGACAGTGCCCTGGCTTACTTTCTGACAGCAGACGTCTTCATCCTCCTCTGCATCGCCACGTACCTTCTGCTGCCCAGACTGGAATATTCAAGGTCAGTGTGACAAAGGACTGGCTAAAATTGAATAGTCAATTAAATTAATCAAGTTAAACAAGAGTTCATAATTGGGGCTGTGCAACTAATCAAATTTTAATCAAATCAAGATCCAATCATTTCTAATCATCAGTGATCAGCTTGTGGCTTTTTAATTGAGAGGTCGACAGTCAGTCAGTAAAAGAATTCTAACTTTGAAGGAAGTTAAAGTTAAGTGGCACTGAATTTAAAAACCTATCTCTTTATGCTTGAAAGAATATCAAATACCATTTTTATATGTTTTTAGAAAAATTATCAAATCAAAATTGTCAATTGTCAATCAATTTAGGGGAAAGAATTGTTATTTATTTTTCCCATTTCCCAGCGCCATTGATAATACTGTTGTTCAATAGTTATAACTTTTCTACCTGTTTTAAAACCAACCACTAGATGGCATGGCTGCAATTTACAAGGCATGTATTTTTCAAGTATTTGTCAACAATAATTCAAGCAAAAAGACACGAGACAAAAAGACCAAAAGAGGCAGGTTCTTAGCTGTGGTGAAAAAATTTTACACCTAAATGGAAAAACAAACACAGTAGCAGGGTATTAATAAATAACATTGTTTTCCTTATCTCTTTTTATTAGACACTACTGTTGACCGCAGAATGCTCCAATTCAGTTGTGATCAATGAGACGGGGAGCAGAGCCAAAGTATCTACCCCACCTCTGCAGCCCATTCTCAGAAAGACTTGGGTCCTCGGTCTGTCTGTCTTCTATGTCTTCTGCATCTCCATCACGGTCTTCCCTGCAGTGTCCTCTGGGATCCAGTCTGTCAACAAGGACAGTGGCAGCCCCTGGACCACCACATACTTCACGCCTCTCACCAGTTTCTTCCTCTACAACGCAGCAGACTTTTGTGGCAGACAGGCGACAGCTTGGCTACAGGTACCAGGACCCACCAGTCGGGTTTTGCCTGCTCTTGTCCTATGTCGCTCAGTTTTGGTACCACTCTTAATGTTTTGTAACTATCAGCCAAGGGACTACCTCCACTCAGTGTTATTCACACATGACGCATTCCCCATAGCCTTTAACTGCCTCCTAGGACTTTCCAATGGCTACCTTGGTACTCTGCCAATGATATATGGGCCAAAAGTTGTGTCACGAGACTTGGCAGAAGCCACTGGAGTTGTAATGTCATTCTTTCTAGCATTGGGACTGGCAGTTGGATCTGCCTTCTCTGTACTCATTGTGCACTCTATCTGAATACATCTTTATTCAGATACAGTGCACAATGCACTGTTCGGATTTGTAATGTGGCATAGCTAAACATTGTTGAACCAAATAGACTCACCAACTTAAGTGAACTGGTAAAACTTTAGCTACTGTTATGACCACAGATGTTGATTTTAAGGTACCGATAGTGCTATAGGTGCTACTGATCAAGAAGCATTAGTAATGTAATTGTGTACATGTTTACATGGATCAGCATGTCAGTCAAATTGTGATTTCATTTTGACCTTCATGCATTTGATCTCACGTTGTACTTCTATTTTTAGAAGTGTTATGGTAAATGTGAAAAAAAAATGAATTAAGATTTGTAATTGGTCTCCATTCTGCAATAAACTTATCAGTGCCAAATAAAGTACAGTACTTGTTTGGAGTCAAGTAACATTGTAACCAACAGTGGGGAATATACTGAACTGCAAAGCTAAACCAAAAAAAAAAGTTGCCTCAGAGTGAAAAGAAGCTTGCAGTGTAATCTTCCACACAAAAGGTATCATTTCTGTACTTTTTGGTCAGTACAGTGCATTTACAAGATATACACTGTGTAACCACACCAGGTTGTAGCCATGACCCAATTTCCATCCGTTTTGTCCCAGAGTCACTCATTTATACACCAGTGTACATTGACAATGGGAGATAAGGTGGATGAAGCAGAGCCACTACTCAACATGGTCATCTTACCATCCACTACTAACCAGGCCCAATTATACTTTTCAGGATCTGACAGTTATAGTACATTTTTGATCAGTTGCAATGTCTGAATATAACCCTTCCAAAAAAAAAAAAAAAAAAAAAAAACCCACACAATTTGTATCACCCACATTTTTAAACCAGATGTGTGTACAATATCCCCTGTTCAAATTCAGTTTACAGTTTCCTTCCTGTAATCCAAATTGCAACCTTAACAGTAAATAAAGTTTAAAAGTGAGGGGGAAAAAAAAAAAAACACACACACACACACAATTTAAACTTTGATCACTTTATTGTTAAAATGTATGTTGAATAATGGATGATTTAGGGTTTGGAGAATAAATGGTTTCGACCTGACTAAAAGGATTATAAAACAGTGCAAACAATGAGATGAGAAATTTTCAGACCCTTTGACAAATTGGAAATCCTATAATGTCACTGTAATGCCTTTCATTATACACTGAACATATGCATTTCTGAACAGTCCATGTTGCCAAAGAAAATGCAATTGCAAACTTCCAAAAGTCAACGTGAGGTGCTCTTTCACATAGTAAAACTATTTAATTTCTTTATATACACTCAAAAACAAGATTCATTTGCCATTATAACTTGCAGAAACAAAAACAAAAAACAAAACAATCCAGTGAAGTTTTGTTGCCATAGCAGAAGATTTTTGCAGAAAGAAGCATTTGGCCTCTGGTTCCACAATCACAGCTCTCAAATCTGTCTGGAAACACATTTAGTCCCTTTCCACTCTGACATAATTAAAAAATATCCCATGTTAATTTACATGTTTAATTCAATAAAAAAGACAAATTAAAAGTGGAAAGCAGCTACAGTATTTTTTTTTTTTTTTAAATTCCCAACATATAGGTCAGTTTTTGGCAACTTCATCTACCACATGTGACGTCTGCAGTGCTCCACAGCCTGAAACAAAGACACAGGAGTTTTTACAGGAATAAACAAGAGATTTGTTATGAAAGGCTTTATAACCATCATACAGTTTTATGATCACAGACGTTTATTGTAAGTAACTCTTAACTGGCTACCAATTTAATAGCTTTAATGCATGTTAATATGACTGAGATAATTAACGGTATATATTGAAAGAAACTTTGCTTCCACTTGTTACTTTAGAATAAAGTCTATCATTCATCATTTTACAAATAAGTAAATACAATAAAACGTTTTGTTACCGTCAAGGGTTATTCTAAAATAGTTTTTGGAAATGGCTTAAAAGTCATGTCTTACATTGCAGCGAGTGGCCGTCTCCATGCTCTGGCACCAGAATTTGGGTCCCCAGCTGCACTGCTCTGTTCCCAGCAGCCTCTTCACAGCTTCAGGGCAGGCTCCCACTTTCTGTTAAAAGTGCAGATAAACAAATTTTGGCATGCAGACAATAAAATTTGTGTTTATTTACTAGGACAATAAACATAAGTCTTGCATGCAGATATTTCTGTGCTGAATTTTAGCAGTTCCAGTTTTTAATTACTTGTATAAATCCATATGGATTAACCAACCACAGTGCTTGTAGCTGCAGCACTTTGACACAAAATGACTTTTTGGCTGAGGTGCATGTACACAAGACATAGACAACACGCTTTCTGACTGGCCGTCAGGTGTGTCACGGAACAGCACTTACCATACACACAAACTCAGGATCCATCATTTGAAGCAGAAGTTGGATAAGCACTGGCTCATACTGCTCGATCAGCTGGTTACACTGTTGAGGGGACATTCAAGTTACAAAACTGAACAAGCAAAATGTGGTACTTTGACTCTAATAAGACTGACCTCGTCCTGAAAAGAATCAGGCAGGAAATTGCAGACCTTCTTCACTGCCTCTTCAATCTGAGCCTCAGTGGCATTCTGCTCCAAAATTCCATCGATGTAGTTCACTGCCAGTTTGCACACGTCACAGTATCCCCCAACCTTGAAACGAGTCTGATCGATAGCAGCTAAGAGGAGAAAAACTATCTCATTATTTTTGAAGACTTACAGGAATTCTAATAGTCAGACCATGTTTAGTAGTATTGTAGATCTATTAGTTAAAACTAGACATGTGCATTTACTCAAGATGCATTCATTTCCAATAGTAAATGATCAGCACTTCCATAGCAAATACTCTGCCAGTGAGTAATTTTGACTTTGTGTTAAGAGAAAAAGATTAAAGTTGGTATTGTTCAGAAAAATAATACTGAAAGCCATTTTATTTGTCAGCTCCAAAATAGTGATACATTTTATATCACCCACTTGACTAAATGAAACTATGTAAAGTCAAAGGAAGATGAGACTGCAATTTTAAAAAGCTGGTCACAAGATATAGTTATACCCAATATTTTTCTTCACACAATTTTAACTGTTAAGTAAAACATACCAATATATTTGCCGCTGGAACCGGAGCAGAGTGCCAGAACGGTGCAGACAGTTTTGGGGTCGGCCTGCTGCACGAGGAGTTCAATAATGGCTTTGCCGTACGTCTCAATCAGGTCCTGGCACTGTGCGGTCAGAGAGGAGGGCAGCATTGTGCACACCTTCTCTACAGCCTGAATCACCTCCTCCTGAAGCAAAAACAAATTATATTCATTGATGCATAGACATCCAGGAATAAAATGTATCCCCCCCCCCTCTAAATTACATAAAGCCATTTTAGTGTTAAAACAATTATATGCAAAAAAAAAAGTTAGTTGGTTAAATCAAGTATTTACCCCTATTAACGACTGCTATTGCGCAAATTATCTTTTTTGGTTACGATATAAATTTATGTATCCCACCTCTGTTGTCTCGTCTTCCAGCATTGCCTCCAGCTGCTTCATCACAAATTCACAGATCGCACATGTTGGGGAATCACGCACTCTGATCATACGCTGAAACACATTTTTGTTTAAATATAAAATTGGTCTTTTTTTTTTTTTTATAAATCACATTACTCTGTATAATTTTTAAAAGTTCACCTTGTTGCCCTCTACTTTTGTGGCAGGGACCATCTTGAAAGCCGGGATACTTTTAGCAGCAGGTTTGGTCATGGCAGGCAGCAGACCCAACATTGGGACAGACTTCTTCATAGAACTGCAGAAACCAGCGTCGCAACAGAGCTCTTTTGGATCCTAAAGAAAAAACAAAAACAATTTATTAGAACAGGTTTCAACTAGACTTAACTTTATGGACAACATATGATTGACATGAAATTTCACTACATTGCCACCCATGCAACAGGCAGCAAACTATTAGCTTAACATAAACCATTTTGTTCACAGCCGTGGGTTTTACTAGACAAGCATTTTAACATGCACCAACTTGCGCAATGAGTAAATATTCAGACATGAAAATTTGGTTAGTTTAACAGACATTCAAACATGAGTTATGGTTTAGTAGTGGGAGATGTTGGTAGGGGTAGGAGTAGTAGTAGTAATAGTAATAGCAGGTTATAAAACAGTGCTCACTTCAACTGCATCATTAACATGCATGTCTACACTTGGATAAGTAACACCACAAGTGACCAGCACTAGAAGCAGGAAATTAAGAGGAGGTTACAGGCTTAAAACACACAGACCTACCTTTTCCTTTGAGGGGGCACGCAAACACAACCCAGAGCAGAGGAAAACAGAGCAAGAAACATGAAAGAGAAGGAGAAGTGGAGTGGAAGAAAACAGGTGAAAAAGAACGTTAAACTGTACAAATAACTCAACTGGTCACAAGCCAGTAACTGTTAAGTTTGAATTAGCATAGAATTAAATTACTCATGACAAAAACTGGGTTGTGATCAAAGTCATAGCATTGAGGCTTTTGAACAAATGAAACCAAATTCAGAGATGATAAAAGATGACTGAGGAATGGAGGACTTGCCATTGACAGCAACTGCTCAACAACAAGCGGTGCATACTGGCTGATGTACTGCTTGCACTGCAATAAGAAAAAAAAAAATATTTTAAAAACTTAGAATTTTACACATGCCTTTTATGTTATCTTAGTTTATATTTTACTAGTGTTATTCCTTATGTTAAATTAAAAGCTCACCATATCAGATAGACCAGGTCCCAAAAGGTCGCACTGTTGCTCGATTTTGGCAATCATACTATCGACATACGAGCTGTTGCTTTTGATTGCTGCTTGAGCATCTGTGATAAACTTGATGCAGTCGTCACAAACAAGGTCATTATCCTGTAGGAAAAGAATGGAATAAGCATAGAGTTTACCAAATACAGCACAGAGTTAATTTTACTATATTTTGTACCTGTTTGGACGTTTCCTTTTTGGGGCTCTCCTGGGGGTAGAGGAGTTGGGGTATATTGAGCAGCAATGGGCTAACAGCTTGGGACAGATCCACTTGGGGGATTTCATTGGACTGGAGTCGTTCTTTGGCCTGTACTTCGGCCAGAGCAGCTTCCTCAGAGCGGCACAGTCCCATCGCTCCACACACCACACCGGGATCTGACTACAGCAACAAAACAAGTCATCAAACTATATGTGGTCTTAATATATAAATCTAAGAAAATAGTTTAATATATGGAAATATTAAAAACCTTGCAGCATAATAGAGTTATGACAGTGGTAACTTTAAATATAAAGTGATACACTGCAATCTGATGATGACTTTCATTATTGTCAATATCACCCACCCCTTATGTACCAAATTATTTACCATGTTTCCTAAAGCTCATTATTCATTACTTAACTGCTGAGAAAACAACTATAATCCTTTAATCTCAGTGGGAGTGAGTGATGCTTTTGGGAAATGAGAACGAATGCAAATCCAGACAATACGATAGAAACTTCAACATATGACAAACAAGCACAGCTGAACAATCCCCTTTAATGACAGAAAATAAACCTGTGAACTAATGTAAACGTGCTCAGTCACAGGGTTTAATCACACAGAAGGCACTTTGTTCCCTTTACCAGGGCTCACTTCTGCATCAATAGCTCTTATTCAGCTGCTGCACTTTGCACAGTGTCACTTCTCTTTCACAAAATGAGCAGATTGGCTTGGGACTAAATGCATATTCCAAATAGTTTCAAGATGATGCACAATGAGGAAGTTACATTTATTTTATACAGTAGTAGTTTAGCCCTAATTAATTAAACACTGCCTTTTAGACCAAAAATAATCATAAATTTTTACATTTTTGGAAAGATTCTCCAGTTGAATAGCCTGTATTCAAACGCAGTAGTATTTGCTACAGTTTCAAGATTTTTTTATTTTTTTTACTAGGACAATAAAGCATTTTGCTCCCATTTTTCCCCTGCTGTTAAACATGGATGAAATTACATTAGGTTCAACTGAATGAGAAATTTATGGACAATCTATGCTTACCAGCTCTCCAGTAATGATACCAATCAGGATGGGGTAGTAGCTGTCCACTATCTCTTTGCACTGTGCAGTCAAGCCCTCGTCTGGGATGAGCTGGCAGGCTTTCTCCAGGTATCCAAGAATCTCACCCTTTACACAGAAAAACACAGGTATGTCATTTTCATAGTTTGTCTCATAAAAATAAGCAGATGTGATTTTTTTTTATTAATTAATATGTCTTTACCTCTGTGGCATTGTCCTTCAAAATCTGCTCAACCACAATGGCAACTTCTTTGCACAAGTCACATGGTACAGTTTTCTGTAAGAGCAAGATTAAAACATTAAAGGCCAATTAAGGTGTAGTGAGGGGTTTGGTGTTCGGGTTACGGTATTATTTGAATATTATAATTAATGATGACTGACTTAGTAACCAAGTTTTTTTTTTATTATTGAATAAAGTGTTGCTTTATCAAGGTGTATTAGGTGCAGTTGCGCATCACCAGATTGACTGAATAAAAAAAAAAAATAAAATAAAAAAAACAGGGCTGTAACAGATTAGAGTCGTACCAGCTGGGGTTTATTCCATACGTTCTGTTGACAATGAGGCACAGCTCCACAGAGAGAGGCGGTCTTTACATTCTGACACCAGTAGGGGGGGCCACGGGCGCACTGCTCTGTTCCCAACAGAGGAGTAGCTACAGCTGTAAACAAACAAGGCATATATCCAGAACTCGAGTCAGATTATACAAAAGGTCTAGAGACCAAACAAAAGACAATAGTTTAACACCAACTTTCTGCTTGCTACATGCTCACTCGTCTTGTGACTATTAGTAATTCACAAACTAAGGAATTTCTGCAATTTGAAACTACTTGATAAGCCAGTTATGCCAGAGGAAAAAAAATACTTTGATCAGACTGATAGCTTTCTACAAATTGTCACTGCTAATCCTGCTGCACCTTGCCTCTTAAATTTTGTATGCTTAATACAATAAAACATCACACCATTTGCTCATGGAGTTGCACTTTAAAAACAATACAAAAAACATAAGATCATATTTGAATGAAATTGGATAATAACATAATATTGAATTGTGTGTTGTGAAGTAGGGCTGTTTGATATGGTGGTAAAAAAAAATAATAATAATAAAATGTAACCATCATCCAATTGCTGTGATATCATTTTTAATAAAATAATATTGTGATGCAGATTACTTCAGTTACGTCTTCAACGCAATATAAAAGACATTAACTTTTACATAAATTATGGTAAAAACCAAAATAGGTTCCAACATTTATTTTTGGACATATTATCCATTCCCATGTTGAAGTCAAGACTGAATGTGTAAAATATTTCACTTATCTAACCGTCAGCTCCATAAACGCAGGAATTCACAAAAACTTCAAGCATTTGTAGAATATCAGCAAGCTTTTAGATAAAACCCTATACGAGTAAGTTAAGATCATGCTTGACAAACAATACTCAGCCACTAGAGTGGCATGAAACGTCATTATAATTCATTCCAAAGGAGTTACAACACAGTCACATGATAGCACAACAAGCCATCCTCAGCACAGACTACATGTTAAGGAACTGTAGTTAAAACTTTACAGTGCATGGCTTCTTGTGCAAAACTTTTGTTTCTTTTTCATTTTACTAAGCACTGTCACAAAGCAGACACTAGACCTACAAACTTGGACAAAACGGTTATGGGGAAGGATATCAAACCAATAAAGAAGTGAAAGATAAGTGCAGTCATGTGAAAAAAGGAACTCAAATCAAAAAATTTGTAAAATGGGAACTAAATAGCATAGAAACTTATGTTTGCAAAAATTGACGACAGAAATGTACAAAAGTAAGGCATTGTTCACTTTCAAAGTCACATTAGAACAAGAGTTAGTACAGGAATAAAATACAGAACTTAAATTGCCTTTAACGTTAGAACAAATGTGGAACCAAAACATGTATATTCATTTACATATTATTAATATGTAGCCAACCTACACAGCCCGTTTATGTTTAAGGCTTATAGGGTTGAGGACAGCATTCAATAAATTGGACCATTTAGTGTATATTAGCTAGCAGCTCAATGCCTTGATACTTGTATTTAACCAACTGGTGAGATATATAGAAACATAACAGAAAAAAAGGTTTCCGGTTACAAATCTTACATTAAAAACAGTTTTGATTACTTGTAGCCATGTTTACCGTTAGCTACCAAGTGGCTATGGCTAAAGCTAATGCTAACACTCACAACAACACACAGGACAGAATGTGCAAATGTGATTAAAAGACAGCTTATGTAAAAATCTAAATGAAATAAAGCGTAGTCTGAACTGTAAAACCACCTCTTGATTTATGGTGGAAAAAGGCGTATCAAACGCTTCCGAAACAATATTTTTTTTTAAACTAGGCTATCTGCTTCCGCGTTTTTATTGTGAAACGCACTTAGTTGTACAGTAGACTAAGCACTACTGTAAAGGCACTACTGCTTTACTGACATCGTATAAAACATAGACGTACGTAAACAAAATGCTGATATTTACCCGAAGACACGAAGAGCAGAGTTAGAAGCAACATGACTCCGCTGTTTACGCCGTATGAGTGGAGAGACAACAGCCTTGTTCAGAGAGTAGTGTTGTACTGCAGACTGAGTGCTCAAGGGCCTTTATCAGGTCTCAGTCAGCTGATCCAAGACATGTGACTGTGACTCGGATATGAACCAGCACAACTGACAAACACCAGTAACAAGAGGACAACCTTCAAACCACGTGCAAAATTGATCACTTATAGACAGTTATAGGGGCAAAGAGCAATACATTTAAGTGCTTGGCTTTAAGTTACTATATAGTCTACTTGTTAAACTGTGTAGTGATGTTACACGCATTTTAAGCTTGATTGCATGTATGAATACTGAATACTGTTGCATTTATATGCTGCAAAGTGAGCAAATTTAAGTAATTTATTAGAATTTTCACCTTCTCCCTCAAAGTAACTACACTACACAGGTATTTTCTTTTACTAATATGTAAACAAATATATGTATTTAATCAAGCTAAAAAATATTTAAATATATGAATGTATTTAATATTTTATAAACCTTGTGTGAGTCAGATAATTAGGAAACAGTCTCTGCAACATTGTAATATGTTGAAACAACATTTAAAGTACATTTGATGGTGTTCCAGGTGCACCATGTATCTTGTGAATTTCGTTGTTTGTTTTTTTTTAAAATTTACAACACATTCCAGTGCAGCACAAGGTAAAGGGCTCAGTTTCTTATCTTGACACTGGTCAAGGCATCTTCGGTCTCTAAATATGGTAACAACCATAGACTTGAATTTAATATAGGTACATTTCACTGGATCCCATGAATTGTTGTTTCCCAATTCTTAACCAGTTAAAAGAGTGGTGTTTCGATCCCAGCTCAGACCAGTGCATACTACCGTTGTGTCCTGGGGCAAGACACTTCGCCTTCATGAGGTGTGTGAGATAGGCGATAGTTGAAGAGACCAGAAGCAGTCACATTTCTGTCCATCAAGCCCAGAGCATCTGTGGCAACAGAAGTACTTTATGCTCCGATGGGTAATTCACTTATGGGAAAAAACATTAAAAGACAAATAGAAACATTACAAAAAGCACAATTTAACAGCACAAATTAAAACATAATGCACTGGGAATGTGGTATGTAGAAATAATTTATTTGTAAATCACACAAAATGGAAAATATAGACAAAACAATCTGCCGTAAGGAAGAAATACCTGTAAAATAAAACCAAAACAGTCGTTAGGACATCATTGCGTTATGTTATCTGCTAAGTTTACTCTACCGCTAAAAAAACGTTATAATTCATAAAATAAATTGAAATGTCTTGGATACGTGATTTCAATTTTTAAAATAACATTATTCCTCACATGTCAGTGTCAGAATCCACAGCAGCTCTGACTGGGACCCTTTTCGTCCTTCTTGAGCAGCACAGAGGGCCTGACCACGTCCACATCTCGATTTAAATGATCCATTAAACTCTTCAAGATGCTGGGGGAAGCATAGAAGTCCACAAGAAAGTACGTGCCCTTATCGTGCTTCTGGTTGTGTTTAGACATCTTATAAGGCAGCAGTCTCTCTCCCAGATTCTCCAGATCTCTGACCACAGCGCCCCTCTCCATCAAAGTCTCCACCGTCCGCCGTACAACAGCCGCGGTCTCAGGTCGCTTCAACGCCTTCAGGATGAGTGCTAGTTCGTAACGAGGCATGACTTTGGTGCAAAAACCAATATACGGTTTATTAACGCGCCTAGTTTAGCAATTATGAGTTGCCATGGACAATTTAAAACAGTTAAGAGTCGTTTCTACACAACTCTGCTTGGACAAGAGGACATGCGGGGCGACGCACGCTAATGACGTATAAATGGTGTGCCCGCGTGCAAAAAATAAAATAAATAAATAAACACACACCTATACATTAAATCATTATATGTATGTTATTTATAGAAAGAGAAATAGATATAAAATGCAGTTGTATGTGTTTTAATGCGTATTTTAATAGTTTACTCAATGTGTGCATGCGTCTCTAGACCACGCCTTTCTTCACTTCCGGTCCTTCCTTCCAGAACAAGCGTGGGGAAGATGGCGTCGCAGAAGTCGGTACCGAGCGATTTGTATAAATGCGTTTATTCCTTTTTAGTGGAAAACAAGTTCGCTAAGGCGGCTCAGCAGTTTCTTAAACAGACTAAAGTGGTAAGTGCGTCGCTGAACTGAAGTGACACTCCATGCTGAAAGAACACTCTGTGCCCGGGGTCCGAGTGCGTGAAGTTGTGTAGTAGGAGATGCACACGAGGACCCTTAAATGTACAGATATGTATGCACGTGGACGGGCACATGGATACAGTTGCTCTCTCTGTGTCATTATGCAAGCAAAAGCCAATATATTTTAATAAGTTGTATTTTGACTGTATAGTATTGAGATTGCAATTGGTGGATGCAATTACTACAACTGAAGTATGTTTTTGATGATATCCATAGAATGCCCAGGATCCAAATGAGGAACGTCTTGAAGACATCTACACCTTCTGGGTGAAGTAAGTTAAATATCAGCACATTCACCTTGTATATGTTACTTCTGTCCAGAAATCTAATTTCATTCTTTTCTGTTGAGATCGCCGGAGTCCAAAAAACGAAAATTACCAGGGAACCAAACTGAGACTGTAAATGGCCCTTCTGCCAAGAAACCCAAACCCAGTACTGAGAGTTCCAGCGAGTCAAGCAGTGAGGAAGAGGGGGCTGCTCCTAAACCTACACCTAAAGCAACACCAACTACTGGTAATATTTAGACACAATGTATTATTTAACGCCCATCACATGATCTGAGGCATTAAACAGGCATATTAATTCACACAGCTAAGATTGCTCCTGCCAAAACTGCAGCAAAAGCTGACCCCAGCAGCAGTGAGGATTCTAGTGATTCTGAGGAGGAAGATGCAGCTGCAAAAGTAAGCTTTTTTTAGTCAAAGCATAGTGATTGTTGAGGAAGATGTTTTAAAACTCTGTTGTTGTGGTTAAGACTCCTGCTAAGATCGCTCCTGTAAAACCTGCACCTGCTCCGGCTGCTGTTAATGCCAGAAAGAAAGACACAAGCTCCAGCAGTGAGGAGTCGGAGGAGGAGGAGGAGGAGCCAGTTAAAACCCCAGTGCAAAGTGAGTTGGTTACTATTATCCATTTGTGGGTGAGTAGAAGTTGTCATAATCTTTATAATATTCTACTAGAACCTATAGGTACTACTGTCACCCCGAAGGCAGCAGCTGCCAAACCTGCTACCCAGCAGAAGCAGGAGAGCAGCAGTGATGACAGTTCCTCAGATTCAGAAGATGACAAACCAACCAAGGTCTGTCATTTGGAATAGAGGTGTTTAGAATACATTTACTTTGAATTTAATTTTGTTGTATTATTTGTTACTTATTAGGCTCAAGTCAAACCTGCCCCAGTTAAAGTTGCAGGTGCTGCAGAATCGAGCAGCGAAGAGTCGTCATCTGAAGATGAGGCTCCTCCCAGTAAAAAGCCTAAAGCTGGTATGTGTTGGTTACAATATAATGATAGATCCTATTTTATTCATGTTGAAAAGCAGATTAGGGTGTGAAACTGATGCGTTTTGATGTGTTTTGAAGGTGTGTACAGTGCAGTTCCACCTCCCACTTCAGTTCAGGCAACTCCTGCTGCGAAAAAAGCCCAGAAAGAGGACTCTGACAGCAGTGATGACAGTAGTGATGAAGATGAAAAGAAAGTAGCTGGTGCGGAAAAGTTCATACCATAAACAATATTCTGTTGAAACCCTTTTTGACTGATATTTACTGTCACAGCTAAACCTACAACAAAGGCAGTTGCTGTCCCCAAACCTGCAGCAAAGAAACAAGAATCCAGCTCTGACAGTTCAGGTATTGTTTGTTTGCCTCACATTTTATTAATCATTTTTCTGAGGTTTTAGGCTTGTTTCTCTGCCTGAATTAAATTTGTTTGTTTTTTTTGTGTGTTTTGTTTTGTTGGCGCATTTATAAGTTATCCTTCCTGTTTTTAAAGCCCACATGCCGTTTACCATTATTAGTGCGTCCTTTTTAATCACATTTCTTATGCAACTCAGATTCAAGTTCAGATGAGGATGAACCCCCTGCTACTAAAACGGCTGCCAAAGCCACACCTGCAAAAAAGCCTGTCAAACCTACACCTGCTGCAAACCCATCCACGCCAGCCACTAAACCGGCCCCTGCTGCAGAGAGCAGCTCTGAATCAAGTTCGGAGGAAGAGGAAGAGCCCCAAAAGCCTGCAGCAAAGGCTGCCCCAGCTAAAGCTACTCCTGCTAAACCTACTCCAGCTAAAGCTGTGCCTGCTACAAAGGATGCATCCTCCAGCTCTGGTAAGGGGGAAAATTAAAGTTGCATTACACTGTGTCCTTTTCTATTGTTCACGCTCATTTGTTCTGTTACAGAATCAGACAGTAGTTCTGACGAGGAAGAGGAGCCAGCAAAGCCTGCTGCGGCAGTTCCACTAAAGCCTGTAGTATCTAAACCACCCGCCAAGAAGGAGGAGAGCAGCTCTGAAGAGTCTTCCTCTGAGGATGAGGAGCCTGCCAATCAGAAACCTGCATCTAAAGCTTCCACTCCAGCAGCAACGGCTGCCGCTCCTGCTGCTAAGCCCACTCCTGTTGCAGCAGAGAGCAGCTCCGATTCTGACTCTTCAGAAGACGAGGAGCCCGCTAAGGCTAAACCTGCGGCTAAAGCCAAACCTGCGGCTAAAGCCAAACCTGCGGCTAAAGCCAAACCTGCGGCTAAAGCCAAACCTGCGGCTAAAGCCAAACCTGCGGCTAAAGCCAAACCTGCGGCTAAAGCTAAACCTGCGGCTAATGCTACACCTGCACCTACAGCAAAGGCAGCTGACAGTAGTTCAGACTCTGATTCTTCCTCTGAAGATGAAGCACCAGCCAAAGCTCAACCTGCATCTAAACCTACAACACCGGCAACAAAACCTGTCACTGGAACCACAAAAGGAGCAGCTGCGTCAAAGGCTGAAGAGAGCACCTCGGACTCCGACTCTTCTGAGGATGAAGAACCGACTAAAGCCAAGCCTGCCACCTCTAAAGTTGCTACGCCTGCTGCTAAAACGGCTACACCCAAAGCAACTACACCTGTGGTTAAAGCTGCAGCAGCAAAGACGGCTGACAATAGTTCTGACTCCGACTCGTCCTCTGAGGATGAAGAACCGGCCAAGGCCAAGGCAGCTACACCTGCAGTTAAAGCAGTTGCGGCTAAAGTTGCTACACCTAAAGCGGCTACACTTGTCTCTAAAGCTGCAGCAGTAAAGACAGCCAACAGTAGTTCTGACTCCGACTCGTCCTCTGAGGATGAACAGCCGGCTAAAGCAGCTACACCTGCTCCTAAAGCTGCTACACCTAAAGCACCTACGCCTGTGACTAAAGTTGCAGCCAAAACAGCAGAGAGTAGTTCTGATTCAGACTCGTCCTCTGAGGATGAAGAGCCAGCCAAGGCCAAAACTGCCACGCCTGCAGGTAAAGCAGCTACACCTAAAGCAGCTACACCTGTGACTAAAGCTACAGCCAAAGCAGCAGAGAGTAGTTCTGATTCAGACTCGTCCTCTGAGGATGAAGAGCCAGCCAAGACCAAAACTGCTACACCTGCAGTTAAAGCAGCTACACCTAAAGCAGCTACACCTGTGACTAAAGCTGCAGCAAAAGCAGCAGAGAGTAGTTCTGATTCAGACACGTCCTCTGAGGATGAAGAGCCAGCCAAGACCAAAACTGCTACACCTGCAGTTAAAGCAGCTACACCTAAAGCAGCTACACCTGTGACTAAAGCTGCAGCAAAAGCAGCAGAGAGTAGTTCTGACTCAGACTCATCCTCTGAGGATGAAGAGCCAGCCAAATCAAAACAAGTCACTCCTGCTGTGAAGGGCACTCCTACTGCTAAAGTGACTCCAGCCAAAGCTCAGGAGAGCAGCTCTGACAGTGACAGCTCTGACTCCGAAACTGAAGCAGCTAAACCTCCTGCAAAGAAGGCTGCTGCTCCTGCACCAGGTAAAAAGAAGGCTGAGAGCAGCTCTGAGTCCGACAGCTCAGACGAGGAGACCAATAAGCCCCCTGAAAAGTCTGCAGTGACTAATGGCAAAGCAGTGAAGCCCAAAGTGGCACCTCCAGCCAAAGCTAAAGAGAGCAGCAGCTCTTCAGACAGTTCAGAGGAAGAGGAGGCAGAACCAAAATCAGCCACTGCCCCCACCACACCCACAGCTAACGGTGAGGTTACCAGTATAAACTGCTCTTTGGCTTGTTCTCAGGTCTTAAACATGGTCTCTGCCTTTTTCTTCAGGTACCAACAGCAAAAGGAAAAATGATGACGACTCATCAGAAGAGAAAACAGAAATAAAAACGCCCCAAAACAAGAAGGCAAAAACAACACCTCAGACATTTCCAAAAGCCCATAAAGTATGTATGCTTCCTTAACTGTCTTGACACATATAGCCTTTCACAAAGCAAAGTGCACAAAGTAACATCAAAGTGTAATTATTACGAATTGCTTGCTAAAAAATAACCAATATTTTGTTATTAGTCTTCCAACATCCCTTTCCGTAGAATAAAGGACGATGAAATAGAAGTGGATCCTCGTTTAGCAGACAACTCTTTTGATGCAAAGGTGAGTGGAAACAATTTTTTATTTTTTATTTTTTTAGTTGTGATGCAGATTTTATTTGTAATTCTGACTTCTTCCAGTATGGAGCCAATGGAGACTGGGGTCAAAAGGCTAATGAAGTCCTAAAGTTCACCAAAGGAAAATCGTTTCGACATGAAAAAACTAAGAAGAAGCGGGGAAGTTACCGCGGTGGTGCCATCTCAACAACAGTCAATTCAATAAAGTTTGACAGCGACTAAGGACACTTTCGGACCGTTTTCCTCCACTTGAACTGTACCTCTGCTTTCCTGTCCATAAAACTGGATGAACACTGAGATGCCACAATGGCATCTATCAACGTTTATCAGTCGGCTATCAAGTTTTTTAAACCAGTGGACAGGAGGGGTGCGTCTTATATACTCGCAAAACATTCTCATTTATAGCCACTAGGTGGCTGGAGGCCATCTAAAAACTTTGTAAACTTGATTTCGTATATAAAATAACATTTGTATGGTGATAGAAAAGGAAATTACATTTTCTCCTGGGGTTTTATTTCAATGGTCCTTGTGGGTGCTTCATTTGCCCAGTTCTTGTTTTCCATCTTGTAAGTGTACTTCTCTTTAATTACACTAAATGTTAGTTTTATACTGTATTTATTTGAAGGTTTTAGTTTCACTTTGGGCCTGTATGGTTATTGCATTCTTAATGCTTCTTTGTCCTAATGTTACAAGTGATGTTGAACTTCAGAAAATGAGCCATATTTGTCATTAGAAACTTCCGTTTGCAATTTTATTCATGTAATTAAAGAAAAATAACTTGTTAAACAGGTAACTAGTGTCTTGTTTTATGCTAAGTATTTTCTACTGTTCAGTAATCCCTGGTCTTTGCAGAATATGTTGATGGGGCATATGGCTAAGAGCTTCAACATGTGGGTGTAAAGTTGGGATTAGTTGACTTGGCGTTACCCCAAAGGCTCAAGGAGGAAATTCCCATGCACCGAGGTCAAACTGTTAAACACTGAACGCGTCAAGATACACAGGCACATGAGAGTTTATAAATCGAGTTACTGTGTTACAAGTTTTTTAGTGTCAAGTTCTTAAGTGGCCACTAGATGGCGTTATTGTATCTGCTCTGATGACCTTAGTAACTTGATGGACCGGTAGTGATAAGGGAAATCCAAACAAGCATGGATCTATTAAAATGAGCCAACAAGTTAGTGAAATGTATTTACCAACTTAATGCTCACTTTACTGTTCCAGTGTTGGTAAGGGTTGATAAGAGTTAACAGTGTCAGGAGCTGGATGCACGTCTCGCCTTGTTTCCATCTTGGAGAAATAATTGTATTAATATTTAATCAGCAGTCAGCAACTTTCCAGCAACAACCTTTTATCTCCTGTATAATTAGCTGAAAATCCAATAAGTGTAAAATGCTTATCAACTCTGTGTCAGACTAACTTTAATGAGCTTTCCTTTTGTTTTCCACAATCCACCAACATTTGAATATTTAGGACAGGCTTTTGAGACATCTTTGAGATTTGCGTTCTCACAAGAAGATAAGTACTGTATGGGTACTATGGGTACTACTGTGCAGTTTGTGTCCTTTTAGTAGTTTATGTAGGACATTTTACTCATAATGCATTAAGTTTGATGCAAGCTTGACCAACTGAAAAGGCCCTATACAAGACAAATGTACTATTATTAATTTTACAATACACACACATATATATAGATAGAGATAGATCATGAGAGATAGATAAAGATATAGCTAGAGATAGACATAGAGATAGATCGATCGAGATAGAGGTAGATAGAGATATAGAGATGGCTAGAGAGATAGATCGATAGATAGATAGATGGATAAAGATACAAAGATAGAGATATAGATAGATCAATAGAGATAGATATAGCTAGAGATAGATCGATCGAGATAGATAGATATAGAGATAGATATAGAAATAGATAGCTAGAGAGATAGATAGATCAATAGAGATATAGAGATAGCTAGAGAGATAGATGATAGGTATAGATAGAGCAATAGAGATACAGATAGATATAGCTAGAGAGATATAGAGATAGATCGATCGATATAGAGATATAGATATATAGAGAGATAGAGATATATAGAGATAGATAAATAGGTAGAACTTTTATCACACTAACATTATTTGTAAAACTACTAAAACATACTTAAAGCACTTAACATTTACTGTCTATGAATGTAAGTTAGTCTCAAGCCTCTGCAGCACAGGGCAAGTCCAGGACGTTGCTGGACAATCTTTTAATGGGTGGCTCCGACTGAGGACTCCCATCCCGTCCATTTCAATTAGACGAATCTGCTGACTGCACACACTCACACGACGATACTACGACCACCACACTCAGAGCAAGAGCGCGCTATCTGCAGAAATGGGTACACTGTATTTTATTACTCGTAACAAATGCCAAACTCAATGTGCCATAAATTTGTCTTGCTAATTACCCCACGCTTTTGCAGCACCCTGTAGAGACTGAAAACATGACAGGACAACAAATCAACTCTGGCAGAGCAGTGATGCATGTGGCCAAGAGGAAATAAAAGATGATCAGAGAGAGATGTATACTTAAAAACTTCTTTACTGCAGCTGTTTTCTTGCATATTAAGTGTTCAGAGTGCATTAATAAACAGAAAATACACATAATGCAAATACAGGGTGTGATTACGGGGCAAATGGATAAGACAAATTGCAATGACAAAGACAAATACAATAAGGCCATTTTCAAAAATCTGAGGGTGTGTTCACACTTATGAATTTAGAACTAAAACAGGATTAGACCAGAATTAGACCAGGACTAGACCAGGACTAGAACAGGTCCAAACTAAATCTATATTAGGATTTAACTGAGCATAAACCAGGACCAAACCAGGACAAGTGTGAAGGCACCCAATATAGAACAGAAATTCTACAGAACATACACCAGATAAAAACAACTCCCCACATGCCTTTTGATAAAGTGGTAACAGTAATGTTGTCCTTAGTGTTACAAAGAATGCTTTCCCCAATAAGACAGTCCCCAGCCCAGAAAAAAGAAAAAGGTTGAGTTTGAAACTTTTCGCAAGGTATGTGTTTAAACTGCTTGTGTATTGCTTGTGTTATAATGTAGTTTTTTTTATATTTTAACTCCTATAAAACATTTTCTCTCTTTTTATACATTTTAAATATACAAACATCCTGGCATCGTAGCCCAGAAAAACACTCTTGACTTAACGATTTTGCATCAGCATGCTTGAGTGAACATAGCTTGGACTTCACATGCTTAAGTTGAAGTCGTCCCTCTTTAGCTCTTAATAAGCTTTTATAATATTGATAATATTTGTAAAACATCCTTGGTACTGAATGGTATGATAGAGTCCATTTGTTCTGCCCCCTCCTATGTTGTTATGTCTTTGGAGAGGCAAAGTCCCATGCGGTGTCCTGTGCACACTTCCACATGGCCCGGACCAGTCGAGTAAAGCCCATGTCTTTTGGTTTCTCCAGTCCGCGCATCAGCCTCTGCTTCATGATGGCGATGAACTCTTTGTTACTGAGCTCTCCGTTCCCTGAAGAAGACAGAGGACGGACGGCAGCATGATGAAATAATAGGAGAAAAGACTGTAATTAGATGAGCTGAAGAAGAGCTGATTTCAATGTCAGATCATGAGTTTTACAAGTAATGATGAGACTCAATTAACAAATGCCCAAGATATTGGGGGGAAGTGTTGAAATAATTTCAACATAATAAAAAATATACAGATGTGTGTGTGTTTATATAGAACCATTAATCTTCTGAATGCTTCATTTGTGATCAACACATTATCATATTTGACTGAACTGTGGACACTGTGTAGGTAAATAAACAACAGACTTTTATTGCTATTAAAAATAAATAAATAAACAGACAAACTAATTAAGTATTAAATCTGCTCCAAACCAAATAATTGGCTGTAGACCTCTCAACTTAAAGACCCAAGCTGATCACTACGGATTAGAAAGGACAGAATCTCGGTCTTAATTAAATTTTGATTAATTGCACAGCCCTAACACCAAATTAATAACATGTAATTAGACTATACATAGACAGCCTTTACAATTACTTTACACATAAATAGTAACTAGTAATAACTTACCATCACAATCAAACAGAGCAAACACTACGTCACACACATGATCGGACAGCTCCACTTTGGCCACCGTCCGCGCCACCTGCTTCATGGTCACTGGGAAATACAAGAACAAAATGAAAAAGGGGAAATTAGAAAAGTGTAGAGAAGCATTACTGCGAGTGGGTTCTGAGTCACAAAAGCTAATGTAGTGTGAGTGGATCGATAGCAGGCAGCACAGCCATTCACTGGAGACTTATGTGATGGACACAGAGTAAAGGCAGAACAGTGAGGAGGAAGAGGAGGAAGAGGAGCAGAGAAACTGGGGCACAGAGCATCAAGAGCTGACCCCAAAAAGTAATTCATAACTGTATTAAGACACCTGAATAATCGGTCTATTGTTAATCAGCTCTTTAGCCAATCAGATGGCAAGACACTAAATCAACTAAAAACACAGTACTAAGGGTAAGGCTAATCTTGTCACATTTTTATCACCAAATTTCCGAGTTCCACTGTGTAAAACCTAAATATTGGCGACTTATTCTAAAGGCTAACTGGGAATGCACGTGAAGGGACCGGGCCAGACCAGTACTTGCATTTCTTGCAAGGCTGTTTTTACTCCAGACATTTAAAAAAGTAAACTTTTCATTGACGTCTAGTTCCAAGTAGGGTAAAAAATAAAGTATTGATACTGACTTGAAGGTTCAATTTGTATATTTTGTGAACCAAATTATATTTTCCCTGTACCCTTATTCTTCCAATAGTTCAATTATTTTTTTTGAGTCATATTTTCCCCTGACGCTTTTTTTGAAAATTAAAAGTTAAAAATACACTGAGTTGAATCAGAAGGCACAAATCTGATACTGCATGCAGTGGCTTAATTAAAATTTGCACCTAAAGTTACAAATACCTAATTAAAGTACTATATAAAACATTTTAGAGATATAATTTAAAACTAGGCCAATAAATACTGGAGGAATAAAACAAGTTAAAATTTTAGCTCATTTAAATCATGATCATTATTGTTTCATTGTCTATGAAATATTGAAACAGGAAAATCACTGGAGAACTGCTTTGGTCAGAATTTTTTAAACCTTTATAAATTCTGTAATAATGTCTTAAATTGAGAGTGAAGCCATTTTTGGAGGCGCTGCTTTTGTCTAACATGATGATGTGGGCTTGTGTCAGAGGGCATCAGCGTCCTGCCCTGAAGTGACGCCTTTTATATGAACAGAGGAGGGAGGGGGGAGCTGTCCTCCTGCAGGCCTCGAGATCAGACTATCGATACAGAGATGAAAAATGGCTGAGCTGGAACTGGGAGTAAAGCCAGAGGAAAGAGAGACATGTGCTTTAACTGGGGCTGCTGTTAACAGCTCTCACAGACAGGACAGGCCCATGGCAGAGGAGACGAGAGAAGAGGAGAGACCAGCAATTAGAAGGGCACACAGAAACTAGAAAGGTCAAATGTACACAGTATTCACTTTAGACCAGAGGAGAAGATGGCTGGGTTCCACATACTTTTTCAGTAACTTTTTAAAAATATATACGTTTTGATGGCAAAAACAGTTGTACAGTCGGGTCATAATATTTTCAGGCACTCAAAAATTCTATTAAAATTAATAATAATAATAATAATATTCTGATGTAACCAGCTTTATATTTGAGACCATTTCTTCTTCTTCTGACAGACCTGCCTGACGTGCTTGTACCTTTATCTATGGAGGCTCCTGCCATGTGGTAAAAGCTCAGCGCTGTGTCCACGTCATTCACGTTCTTGAGGAATGTGAAGAAGTTCTCCACCTCCTCAAATGTGATGCCCTGTGGAGAAAACAAATCATTACCCTTTTTATTTTTACAGCCATACAAACATCTTTTAAGAAAACAAATGGAAAATCTAGGACTATAAATTAAAAATATGTGAGTAGTCAGAAATCCTTATTATTTCTGCAGCTTAGGTTGCTATGCTAAAATTCTGACAAATAAGCCAAAAATTGTCATGTCACAAAGTCTGACTGCAGCAATGTTTTATGGAAAAGCAGCTCTGGAGTGACACAAATGGCCGAGGGAAGTGGGCAGCAGCTTTGTGCACACATGGATGAGCAGTGCGGCAGGAGTAGACAGGAGCGGACAGTAGACCAGGCGGACACACACACACACACATGTCCTCTTATGCACAGATGCACAGGTACATAGATACACAGCCTCTCATAGGCAGAGAACACTGGACAGAAGCTGGACTTACATACTAATTAACACGTTTGTCATTTCTGTCTGTGAGTGACTGAGAAAAAACAGCCAATGATGAGAAGAGAGATAATCACAAAGGCAAAGATGCTTGTGCTTATTAACATTTATTAAACGTGAATGATGTGCTGCAACAAGGAAATGTATAACCAAAATGAACTTTATTAACTGAACATGACTAATACTAACATTATCCATTGAGACAAACAGATAGACAAGGCTGCAAAATTGTATTCACCTTATTCCAGAAGTTGCCATGGGCACTGCCATTGTCATTTGGGTTGTATTACTTTGCGTGGGGCTGCCGATCTTAACAGCAAATAAGTTTTATATGGACTACATTGCTGTTTTAACGTCCCCCAGAGAATCGGTTCATTGTTTATTTTTTACACATCTCAACCTACTTCATATCATATTTTATTTTAGCAGCAAAGCCTGTCTCAACTTCTCCACTGAACTGAAACAAGAAGTACTACCACGAAGAAAGCCCAATTTAGTAGCATTTAGTGGTAAAAGGAGGTGGGGTGGAATAAGAAGAATTTAAAAAAACAAGACTAAGAGTGAATAGTTTTATAAGAAGAAACCCTTGTAGTGTGTTACTTCATGCTTTGAGTAGAATCGTGAATTGTTTTGTTCCTTCTAGTCTAATAGGTGCATTTAAGTAGCCTTGAAAGCCTATCTTATTAAAGCACAAACTGACATCAGACAAAGGTTCACAAACTCCACTGAAATAGGGCGGCAACACCTTGGGGACACATGGAAGTGCTTTAGTTGAATGGATGGCAAGAATCAAAAAGCTCAAAGTTGATGCAAAATTTGTAAAGAAGAGAACTTTCTATTTCTATTCTACTTTCTATTTGAATGTTGCGTTTTCCCAGCAGAGCTACACTTCACTGGCCTTTAGAGGTGTTGAAATATTTGCATGAAATGGTTGAATAAAGGGTAAAAAGTTCAGCTCAGGTCTAGCCATCAGTAGACGTTAAGTACTCGTTTTATCATTCAGTGAAAACATTTGATCCAAAGGGCAGCACCAGGCCAAAGCAGACAAGAGATAAAACTGCAGAGAAGTCGACTGTAGCCAAGGTGATAGACACAGTGAACTGCAGAGCTCAAAGCCAGAGAACTCAGAAACATATGGGCTGCTCACTGTTTGGTCACAGATACAAGAGGAAAGGACTGGGGAAACTCAGAGCTGCTGGGAGGCTGTCTATATAGATAAGATGAGCCATATACTCCTCATTGATCTATCCAAGAGCATCTGAGCACTATTTTCAACCAAAGCACCATCTGTCACATGGGTCGGCCAATTAATCAAGAAGTCACTGTTTAGAGCACGCAATAAAGACAAGTAATTAGCAACTTTATGAGACTTTATATATTTATGGCAATGTATATCACCTCTAAAGTGCTATTTCGTTTGTTTGGGTTTACGAGTTAGTTAGTAAAAGTCAGTATTGTAAAGTGTAGATTCAGAAAATGTCTGCACCATATATCATTTAACAGTAACATTTAGGCCTGTCGTGATAACACATTTTGAAGTGCAAAATATTGATGAAGGAAATATGGATAAATGATAATATTAAACTAATATATACCACTGACACAATAACTCTAAAGCAGCCTACTCCCACAAAAACTATTCTGTATAGTGTCATTAAAAAGCATGAGAGGGAATACACCAGAATTAAACACTGGTTAGTTTGTAACTATGTGTCAGAAGCAGCTAGAATCTTATCATACTACAGAAAAATGACTGTTCTCCACTAGTACAAAGAAAAAAACCCATGATAAATGTCAAATTATAATTCCAGCTATTATTTATTGAATGCTAAGTCGATATTGTAATTATCATGACAGGCCTAATTGAACTGAAATGCCCATAATCATAAGAAGACAAAAAGATGATAATACAGTTAGTTGTGTTACTTCTTAAGGCCTTTGTACCTAAACAGGGCAGTTATATGGAGTTACCTGGAACCTGGAACATATAGACCTCTATCTGTGCCATTGCTTCCATGTGACACTTTGATTTACCTGTGCATCTTTAAACATCTTCTTCAATCCCTTTTGCATCAGCTTGAGTTTACGAGACTGGACTCCACTGTAGGCCAGCAGCATGCCCCCGAACTGTCGCTCTGTGATTCTACCATCCATCGGGTCGTTCCTTTCAAACTGCGGGAGAAAGAAACATATAAGAGCAGGTGCTATGCAACAAGGGTGAACAAATTAATAGAAAAAGGGAGATGGGAAACGGTAAATGCTAGTGTCAAGTTGAATCATGCATGTGACTGCTGTGGTGACATAAAATCTCTGTGAGGTTGTTTTTTACTATGTTGCACCGGAGCATGCCTTAACAGCAATACGCCTTGGCCTGTGTCAGGTCAATCCTGTCGATTTATATCTGAGGGGGTTGGACAGCATCACACCTCACTCTCCCTGTAATGTTAATACAGCAGCCTGTTAATATGCAGCGCTCATAACACAGTCAAAACTGTTCTGGACTGCAAAACTGGGGAAGCCTGACTCCCTTAAGAATAAAAAAGTAAAGGATGATTATTTTGTGTGGGTCCCTCTGCAGTGGTGTTCACCATCAAATATTTGGAAAATGTGTGCATGTATATTAAGTTAATATAGAACTACTATAGTATAGTACTTTTTCGTGCATGTGCTGCATCCTGTTGTAAAAATATGTTAAATGTTAAAACTGAGACTCTTATATATTATTATCCTATATTATACATATCTTATACATTTACCAATACAAACCAAGACTTAAACTGGAGATCTACAATGTATATTTACATAAAATTATTACCGTACTAAAGAAATCAAGGCAACATAGAGACAAGTCCAGAGCAAAATTGTACTTAGGTCTGTCACGATAAGTACTACATTGACAAATAGTTCAATACATGATAGATGGAACAATTATTCTATCCATCTTTTTCTTTGTACTAGTGGGGAATATTTTGTTATTTTTCTGTAAATGATAACATTTCAGCTGTAGAAAGATGAATAAATAACTTGTATAACTCATTAAGTGTTTCATTTATCTATCCCAACTCATGTTCATTACCAATAGTGTATGTATAGATTAGTTTTGTTAGGGGCAAATCCTGCTTTAGGGTTATTGCGTTTGCAGTGGCATAATGGCATTCAATATCATTTATCTTCTATATTTTCTTCAGCAATATATCGTACTTCAAAATTTGTTACCGTGACAGGCCTTAATGTACTTACTTAGGACTATTTCAGACCTAAAACCACATAATACAAATATAAACAAAAAATGTGTCTTGCGGTTAGGAATGTACATTATACTGTATCACATAAATCAATTGACTCCACAGTACTACCCAGGTGCAGCATGTGGGAAATAGTCACATGCTTATATAGCGCTTTTATAGTGCTCACTCATTCACACACACATTCACAGACACTGGGAGCAAGGTGGGTTAAGTGTCTTGCCCAAAAACACAAGGGCAACATTCATCTGTCGGAGCTGGAATCGCACCGCCAACCTGTGGGTCTGTGGATCGGACGCCTCGACCAATGATGTTCACACAGAGAGCAGGATTCAAACCGTCAAGCTTCAGATCAGTGGACAAACACTTTACCAACAGAGCTGGTGGCACCCCATATGTATCACAGTTTGAGAAAATAGTAAATAAAAAATATTGTCAAGCTAAATAATACACAATAGTCTGAGTCACAAGGAGCTATAAAATAAAGGCCCAAATAAACTGCCTGGGTGAGCTGCAGCCTCAATTAAAGAGCCAGCTGAGATGACAGCGAGTGAGACATATATACAGAAAAAATAGCTTTATTTATTTTAAATGGTGTTCAGATCACATATGGCGCTGTGATTATACACTCTGTGATCATGGGGCTATCATTTGAGAATGTAGATGCCACATGTTCAGAGTCCCAGTTATTCTTAGCGCAGCTTGTGGCAGCGTCGGGGTATAAGTTAGGAGCTGTGCATGCTAATGACTTCAGTAACAGTGTGGTAATGTCAGCCGTTGAGTGCGTTGAGTGGTGAGTGAAGGGAGAAGTCTTGTCTCACAACTCAAGACTGATACTGAGAAGTGCTGACATAAACCACAAGAACCATGTGTCAGTCTGAACCCTTGTTTTTGTAGACATTGTTCACCTAATTGTTACTTTTGGTATTTTATAATCGTTCAATCAACCAATATGGATTTTTTCATGGATGATACTGATTGTTTAGAATATGGAGAAACTGATGGTCAATATGTAAGATCGCTTTTGATTATTTTTGCCAAACTATGTACTTTTAATTTATGACAAACTAACCTACCCTTTTTACCACAAACTTTCACCAGTGTAGTAATATTTTGAGCAGTTATCTGTTTGCATTCAGCTGTTCAAATAAAGTTTTAAGTGTACTCTTTAGGCAGCAGGTCAGCCAAAACAAAGTACTGGCATGTGCTGAAGCTTTCAGGATGGTAGCCAATTTGCTAAATCGGCCCGTTATATCTACCAACCAATATACCGGTCCATCTCAAGTTATAATATCCATGTTGTCTTTTGTTTTCCATTTTTGACTTTTCCCTCCACGGCAAATTAGCTTCAATTCAAATGTGTATATTTATATTGATAATGGTATATTATATTTAAATCATGAAGCATGAAGCATTAAGCAAAGACTGCAATTATTTAGATAATAGAATGTCCCCTAACAACAACATATTGTCCTTTAAAGGGAAAAAAAAAAAAAAAAACACAAAAAAAACATGCTAATCTTGTAGACCTCTAAAATTGTGCATATGAACAAAATCCAGACTTGAAAACATAAACCACAAATCTAATCATAATCACAATGCCTGTTAGGAAAATCACAATTGTATATTTTTTTCTAAAATTGTGTAGCTGTAATGGTATGATAAAAGTCTTGTCCCAGTAAGGAGATGTATTGTGGATACTGAGGATTCGTCCCATCCTTCTTTGAGGCTTAGAAAACACAAGTGGTGGGTGACAAAAGTGCAATAGAAAGCAATCCTTCTTTTAAACTAGAATGTTGTCAGAAGTACCAAGCATGATTAGTTTTAAGATGAAATGGAAAACCAGAGAAGTGTGAGAAAACCTCTTCAGACATGAGAAGATTTCTGACCTCAAGTTTGAGCACATCATGCTGCAGCTTCCTCTGAAACTCCAGGAAGCTGCCAATGGTGAGTTTGCCCTTGAGATCCTCTCCAAAGAAGTATGTGGTGAGCGCAGAGCTGCAGCCAGCTGTCTTCAGAGTGTTTCCTGTGGTGGAGCGGTCACGGTGCCTCATACCCATACTGGTCTGAGAGCGGATTATACTCTGCACCTGAACCACACAGAAACAAAATACCAGAGAAAGTAATGTTTTAACTGACTTTTTCATACTTCCTATATTTGTTTTAAAACTCTTAAAGATGCACTATGTAACTGTGGTGCAGTAATATCTCCATGGATAAGCAGATCGCAAACTTTTCACGGGAACAGTTACATAGAGCTTCTTTAATTTTACTAACCCTTATCTGCACCTGTTTTTAATGTTTTATATGGACTTATATACTTATTTGTTTGCTTTTTTGTTTGTATTGTATTTTGAACAGTGCATCCATGAAACAGATAGTCCAAGGGCTCTCATTGGCTTCCCCTGTATAAATAAAGATAAAGTAGAAGAAGGGCTAGGGTTTTAACCTGTTCAAATTCCTCCAGGTCCACCTCTCCATCCCCGTTGAGGTCAAACATCTTGAAGGCGATCTCAAAGTTCCTCTGGGGAGCTGCAGACGACATGGGATGGACAGATACAGAGACTGCTGGTAAATCAATAGCGCCTTCAGATGGAGCCTTGTCACACTGCATAAACTACAGTTGCCAGCAGTGACAAATAGTGATTCACTCATCACTTCAGAGCCTCACAGCGCCTCCAACACATTTAACAACTGTTAGTCACTCACTACAGTGAATCATCCATTTTAATTTAGTCCCGTACTTGTGTGTCTGTTCTATTCATGACTTTCTGTTGACAATTTACTTTGTTGTTCTAGGCCCCCAATCTGGTATCGCCAATGAAGAATGTTCTGAACAGATTCACCATCACATATCTGCCAATGTCGTCTAAAAATGTATGTACTATTGCAGAGGTTCTCAAATTGTGGAAATAGTTCAACTGGGTCCTGGGAATATACAGCCACCTGCAAGTGTTATCCAATGTCTAAACCCGAGGTAATCCTAGGCTTGTCATAACAAATTTTGAAGTACGATATATATTGCTGAAGAAAATAAGGAGGATAAACGATAATATTGATTATTTATGCCACTGCCACAAAAAACCCATAGTAAAATTATCCCCCAAAAAATGTAAATGTAAAAAAAATGTTTTTCACACTACCAAAGTGTTTCATTCTGCTATGAAAAAATTCATAGCAGAATGAAACACTTTGGTAGTTACATGGTGGTTTGCATCTATAATGAGTCAGAGAAGTTATTTATTCAACCCTCTATAGCTCAAATCTAATCGTAGAACAGGAAAAATAACAAAAAGTTTCAGACTAGTGCTAAGAAAAAGTCCCCACGGTAAATATTGTCCTCCAAAAATGATTGTTCCATCTGTCAGATATTGACGTTAATATAGTAATTATCATGACAGGCCTAGGTAATCCTAATACATGTTTCAATATGACCATTGCTTATTGCTTATCATATTAAAATAGTGTGGGTTTAGTACTGGTAAAGTAGATGCTAGATCCTTTAGTTCTTTTATCATTACAAATTTTACATCATTGAATATTGCACAACAATAACGTTGGTGATAGGGAATGCTTTATGACGCACAACTCTTTTTACTCCATGCGTATTCAATTTTAAGTGCATAACTTTCTACAGGCCAATATTTCCCTCTTTATAATCTCATTTGTGTCACGAGACAGTTGGAGTGTTCATCTGTTACAGGGTGAATATGTGTCTGTTTTGCTATTTATGCTAAATAAATTGGAAGCAAGCATAAGGCATCCTGCCCTGTCTGCTTAAAAATGACTTGTCCTTGAAAATTTCCCAAGAGACTTTATCCATATGAACGGATTATAATAAATGGTGGCGCTAAGCTGAGGATAAAGTTTACTAGTCAGTGGAGAAGACAGCGTCAGAGCAGGATTTTTATTACCAACTCTGACGCATTCACAAAACAGGCATTCATCCCAGCAACCAACCCCTGATCTATTCAGTTGAAGTTTAAAAAGTACAAAACAACTTGTACTTGCGGCTTTAAGCTTTTTATATTTACAGCACAGATTATTGGTGGTCATAAGGCAAGTAATAATCAGGTCCTCAAAGTTAAGACCCATATGCCACACAATTTAATGCAATGGTAATTTCTTCCTAACTTATTTACTAGAATGTAATAAATCTTCTCAAAAGACATTTTTTCCATGCTTCCTGATAGATTTCAACCATTAACTAGCCCAGACAGGTTGCTCCTCATGATGAAAATAGATGATTTTGAGATCTAATACCTAATACCGATTATGATACCAGAGTGAACATAAAAACTCTACACTTTATACAATAGAATGTAATTTTCAAAACCTATTAATAGTAGATTCTTTAATACCATAATGTGGTCTTATTTTGATAATGACTGCATTGAATACCTATTCACAAACATCCAATTTTTACAACAAAAATTCAGTATTGAAAACTGCAATTGTGTGTCTAGTTTGGTACTAATATTGATCATTATCTGGTTTTCAGTTTTTTAACAACCCAGTTCCCAGCCACTACACTTTGCATTTGATTCCAACCTAGGGTAAGTGGGATAACGAGAGGACAGTTATACATTTAGGCATCCTAGCCAATTTTTGAGAGGCTGTAGTTTTGAATAAATTTATGACTTGAGGGTATCTTTATGAAACAGGAGATTTGATCTAAGTACTTACTGGACAGGACGGTGGTGAGGAAAATGTAGTCTGAAAAGGAGATAAGGCCACATTCCCCCAGTGTGTAAAATATGCTGTCCTCATCTGCAAACTTCTCTCTTTCTTGGGCTATTTTCTGCTCATCCAGGTCGGGAAAAAGAACAAAACGTATATATTAAAATAGATTTTCCATGATCAGCTTTATAGTTTCTAACAGCTGCCCCAGGTGTGGTGGTGTGAGGGTAGAGGAAGACACTGTACTTCCACACACATTAAAAATAGGCACAGTGCGTGTAATGATCATTTGCAGAAGACAGTCTAGCACATTTAAATTCATGCAAAATGCCACATACACATGAAAGGCTGATACAGTAGTCTTTGGCCAGTTGGTGAACATAGTGTTTTTCACCATAGACGGCATACTCACAGAAGACAGCGAAAAAGACAAGGACACAAAGACTGCTAGTATAAAGTGACAGACACACAATCTATATAACCCCCTTCAACATTAGTGACATTTTCCTGTTAACATGTGTAGACACAACATTGCATGAAGTCAATGTAAAAACATGCATTCTAAAGAGTTATACAATGTCCTTTAAGGAGAGAGTGGACAGCTGGACAGAGCATGCCTTGTTTGGGTGGTGAGTGGTTGTGGGAGGGGCTTAGTTGAAAAATAAGCCCACGTGAAGTTACCTCCGTCTGAAAAGTGTCCATTTCAAGGAAGAGGAAGAAGGACAAACAACTGTTAGAAAAAAAACGTGCAGCCTCTGCTGGACTTTAGCAGGGCCTTAAACAACAAGACACAAGGTGCAATCAAAGTGTAACAGTGACAATCCCATACAAAATCACATCATAAGGAGAACACCACTCAAAACTAGTTATGCTTTTTCGGCAAATATCACGCAATATTTTTCAGAATTTTGTTAAAAACAGACTTTGGTGGCATTCTCCTTAATCCATTTTCCTAATATAAACTCCCTTCTCAAGAGATCTTTCAAATAAAGGCAGTGACCGGCTTTGATTTAATAATACGATTTTGAAACTATAAACTTTTGGCATCTAGAGAAGGGAGTAGGTGATCGTGCTATTAGAATATAAAAGAGAAATAAATATACATGTTGAAAAACTGTACATTTGTCATGAGCTAATGAGGACAAAAATACAGTATAGGATGAAATAGGAGATGTTTAGGACGAAAGGTTGGTGTTGTCCGCTGCACTCGGAGCTAAAACAGGAAACTGCAAAGACGACCTTAGGTTAACTGTGCCAGACTATAAAACTTAAAAAAAGACGCTGGGGATATTCAAATGAAGGAACTGAAACGCCCACACATGCGTACACAGCCACTAACATGAGAGACATACTGGACTGACTAAAATGATCAGACACGAGGCCTTGGGCAAATTAGTGACCAGAGTCAAGGACAAAAACAGAAAAACAGAAATAGAAAACAACTCATGGCATAATGTGGTGGTAATTAGCATAAAAAGCTAAATGATAACAACCATAGAACATAAATCTTTTTTGGCTTAACTACCACAAGTACAATTTAACATTTTATCTTTAAAGGCAAGTTATAATAATAATAAAATAGAGAACAACAGGCTGAATAGCAGTACATCATGCTACTGTACACATAGACAGAGAACTGAATGCGTGTCTGGTATGTTAACTTAAGATATTAGCAGTTAATCAGATAACTACGCTAACGTAACACATATTTATTCAGCTACATGAACCATTGACAACAAACTGAATAAGTGTCTGGTATGTTTACAGAAGACATTAACAGTTAATCAGATACCTATGCTAACTTGTCCACAAACACGAAAGACACAAAAGTTCTTTTCACTGATGTTTACTGTGGTCTGTCTTCTTCATCACAGTTCACACCGTAGAACTAGCAAACACATAAAATATAACATAAGCTCTAGCTCATATTACATATACACACAAAATTGCATATGAACATTATACATACCACTTTAGCCTGCTAGTAAACAAATTGGTGAACTGAAAACTTTATATTTTACTTTTCATTTGTTTCTTAAATAGTGCTCTTTGCATTAGCGTAAAAGGCTGAACCGGAAAACAGGAAGTAGTTTTCACGACCTTAAACTAGACTCATGATAAACTAAACATTTACAATATTGTTCCAAATGAAAAATGATAACCTTCATGGTCTTATAAATGAAGGGGACTTAAGTAAGGGGAAGTTAAATGTGAAATGTATTAAAAAAAAAAAAAAAAAAGCGAGTCAAGTAAATTTTCCTACAGGTATTACAAACATCAATGCCACCTATTCGTGAAACAAGTGAACTGTAGCATGTTACATAACACATATTTATTCAGCTACATGAAGCATAGACAAGGAACTGAGTAAGTGTCTGGTATGTCAAGGTAAGATTTTAACAGTTAATCAAATAACTAAAGCATACAAATGTAGGTAGCAAGTTTACTCTCGATCTCAATCCACATCACTAAATCCATTAACGGCCAAACTATGGAAAAAAGTGACTTATAGTCCAGAAAATAAGGAGTGCAGTCTTTATGAATTGTGCCTAGTCAAATAGCGATCATTTTCAATATATTGTGCACCCTTAAACCAGTTTACTTCCTTTCTGATCTTGCTCAAGCATCATCCATTCAAAGGAAAGGTCTATGCAGTCGACAGCAGTATCTGACAGACATTTATAGACATAATAAAACAATGAAGTTACAAAGTCATCCATGTCAGCTTCTGTTTAGGCCCTATTGCATTGTCGGATAACAATGCCATCAAACCAAATGCCCACAAAGCCTCAGTCTTCAAAAACTAAAAGGTCAATATAAGACTGGCACTGACGGAAAACTCTTAAAGTGGAGTTATTGTGATGTATGATCCAAAAATGACATCTCTGAAATCAAATCAGATCATGAAAGATGACTGAAGGAAAGGGCAGTCTTACAACAACAACCACCACGCACATCACGCATCAAGAATTAAGCAGGGTCTGGCTGTGTCGTGATTCGCTCTGGTTGATGATGTGAAGAGGGAAAATAGAGTAGACAGCATATGAAAGAATATGCATAAGTTAACTAATAGTCAAAATGTAGCTTTAAAAAAACAACATTAAATTGGAAATGATGAAAATGTACTAAACTTGAAATGAGTGAGTAATAGTAGTGGCATTAATATTTTGCTGTACAGTATAACTCTGTACTGGTTAGACTAAAAAGTGCTATAGCTGGATTATGGATTACATCGCAACATTCTATGAGCCAATTATGTTTAATACAAATGCGGACAGCTAATTGGATATTGCTAAAATGCAGATTCTGGTTGCAACATAGCCAGTTAGTAATTTCTAATCACTAATAGAAATGACCAGGTTCAACATTTGTGAATTTGCCTTTTGGATTGGATTTTTTTTCCATGTCATTAATAGGGAAAAGTGACTTGTGCCCTCCGTCTGGGAGTATGACCTCATCACATCATGGAAGCTGACAACTACCATTGTTATAGTGTATTTTTTTCATAACATATGGAACAGAGACAAGACTCTACTCTGACAAATGTTCAAATATACAACAGTTCTGTTTAACTGTGCATTTGACAAAGGTTTTATTCACACTCATTTTTTATCTTACAATGATTATATATTCGTATTGTAATGATATTCATGCTCTGCAAAGCACTTTGAATTACTTTGTGTACAAATTGTGTTCTACAATAAAGTTGACTTCTGGGTAACAAACCAGTCGCATGTATTCTTTTCATTTGAACTAAACGAATTAAATACTTGCTTTCACAATCATCTATTCAATGCTGTACAGCTGCCTCTAACATTTCTGAGCTTAATTAAATAAAATAGCCACTGCTGTAATTAGCATCCGGTCCTTCCTGCCAAAGTGCGTGTCTCATTAACTGTGTCATCTTTGCGGTTGACCATGTACATAATATGAACATGTCTTATAAATCTGTGCCTTGGGCTTGTTCATATGTTCGTCCAGATTTGCATGTGTCTACACTACAGTACTACACCGATGGCCTTTTCCTCACATGACAAAACTCTACAGGGCTGTGAGCTGAGGCGGAAACAGGGAGCTGCCATAGCAATAGACAGTGTTAAAACTCCAGTCAGGGTTTATCTGTCTACTATGTTTCTGGGGTGAAGGGTGAGCCCGGAGAAGCAAGAGCCAAATTTGAACAAGGGAAAGTAAAAAAAAATAAGGCCAAAAAGTCAAGCTAATGCTAATGGCTTGAACATGCTAAAGGCAGTTAGGGTCTCTAAGCTCATTTAACACATTTGATAAGAGAAAAACTGAAGTGGACAACTGAAGTGGGTCAAGTACAAAGACTAAATAAAATAACAGGATTAATTTTAGGTCCTCGTTGCATCAAGATACAGTACAAATGTTTCTTTGGTCAATCGAAAGAGAATTTACTCCCTCGATTTAGGGCTGAACGATTTGTGAAAAATATCCAATTCTACGATTAGATTTGCAATTTATGTTTTGATAAAAGGACTCTGTTCAAAGTTCACATTTTAAACACGTCCAGAATAATTGACAGAAAGACTACAATATGAAATGACAAACTAAAACAATAATCATATTTCAGAACATGTTTGTAAAGATTTAAACTTCAGAGTAAGCAGTTTTTTATGCAGAATAAGACAGGAGATTTTGTTGTTTGTGGGGAAATTGTGGTGCTTCAAAAATTGCAGCCTTTGCAATTTGGTAATTGCATCCATTCAAATTACGATTTCAATTCAATAAAGATTAATTGTGCAGCCGTACAAGTCGAGTCCTTAGTTTTATGTTGAACTTATATTTGAGCACTATATTTGAGTACTTAAAGAAAAGTGTGTTGCGTTCTCTGAGTTCCTTTAGTTTTGTACTTTAAAAAGGATAGATCTATCACTGTGTCTCTTGACTCTGCAACATTTCTATAGCTATGGTCTATTGTATCAAACAAAAGCAAAACCATAAAAAAAAATATTACAACTCCCAAAACTGCACACACAAGAGAACAGCCCGGACTTGGCCGTGTTCATAAGTAGCTGTATTGGCTGCAGTGTTTTGTTATTGATTCCATCTGACCCGATCCAACACTGCAGCAGCACAAAGCCTCAGCCCCAACTCAAACACAAAGACGCAGAGATAAGAGGATCAAACCTACACACCTATAGATACTGCATTTTAATGTGCACAAACATGGGATTGTGTCTGGGCCAGAATCACAATGATAAAAAACAAGAAATGCATGCATGAGCACAAATAAGTGACAACTAGCTGCAAAATCTGCTTTTCTATGAATTCATGACATAAAATGCATTTGTATCTAACCAAATCAATCAATGAAAAATCAATCAATGTTAGTGTGCAATCATGTTATGGTAGGAATATGCCTTTGGGAACTCTGGAATAGGTGCCTCTAACAGTATGGTGTGTTAAATTTAATTTGATGATGGTTTATTCCTATTCTAAGATAGAAAGTTACCATGACAGCATACTGCTAATTCAAATCTATACCTGGTTTATCCCTCATTTCTATGATAACTGGTTAAGTTGTGCACTTATTTAATAGTGCCACTATAATAGCATTAAAGCTAAATATTTTCAGTACTATTTGTACAAAAACCCCAGTGAAATTTAGTTGTAGTAAAAGTAATGGGTGATTAAAAGAGCACTAGTACAGTATGAAGAACCACGGTGAGTGCAAAACAAGGGTGAGGACACAAACACATTAAAAATGGAGCAGTACCTTCATGCCCCCAGTGCCCCCTCTGATGTGCTGTAGCTCTAGGGTTAGGGTTCATTTTGGCAGGTACATTAAAAAAAAAAGAAAAAAAAAAAAGAATGACACGCTTCAGGCTGAAGTCAACTGAGGTCCAGGCTTGACATTTGTGAACAGCCGGAGACATTTTTGAGTAGACTAAGGGCTACAGTTGGGCTCACTGGCTTAATATGAGCCTGCAACCATACAAGATACTCAAGACATGTGTTAATTAACACTTGTGGATTTTAATTGGGACTCACGGCTATGGACAAAGGACTAAATGAATGTATGCAAAACAAAATAGCACAAAATATCCCAAACTCCTTAGTCTCTGTGCAAACCTGAAGAACTTCTCATACAGGTGTAAATTTTCTTTCCATTGAGTGATAAAATCCTCATGTCTCACCATGTTTAACTACAATCTACAAGGCAAATATATTGTCTTCCAAGCCTCTAAATAGCACTTAAATCATTAACCATTTATCTTGACAGTGATAATATATCCAACCATTACTTATTTACTAAAATGATTACACAAATTCTAATTATGCTACTAGTTTGAACAAAAGCAAATATTTTTTTACCTTTAAACCTGCCCTTTGTTGTGAGCACCAACCAATCCTAATTGCAACGACAATTACCAAGGTCATCAGTAAACATTTTCTGCCACCTTCTGGCTGTGTAGGCATGTGCGTAGGAGGAGGAAAAATAATGCACTGGCTTTGCTTCCCAGTCCCATGGGTAACTATGGAGCAGGTGTACAGTTAATAACAGCTAATTATTCAGGGAACACATTCAGAATAATGACTCCTGATGTGGAACGCTCCATAAACAAGAGCTGGTCAGAGAGGACCAGCAGCTGCCCTGTAAAAAGGGGAGGGGCACTAAATCAGCTGACCGAGTGCAGAGATATACCAACCTTTTAGGTTTGACAGATGCGAGAAAACCTGTTGTAAAAGTTAGTTTAAGAACATGGAGGGGCCTTGAGAGAATCTAGGAACAAGTTGTGTTCACGTTTTAAAGTGATGTAACAAAATTGAGGGCAGAGGCCAAACACAAGGTTTGTTACTATAATGGCAATTGGTACAATTTTGGGTTTGTTTTGGTGCCATGACAACAGTCCAATTAACAGATTAACTACTTACAATTTGAAAACAACTGAATGTTTACACTGGCTTGCCCATTTCGGCCCATTGGTGTGTAAAATGTTGCCACATCAGGTGAACACAACCTTTAGCATGATTGCTAAAGAAGTATGCTATAGTATAGACATTATGCTAAAGTATAGAAGTGCCAGTCCAAACAGCAGCTGTGAAAGTTTCCTGTGAAATAGAAAGAGTGAACATGACAACTGTTAGCGTGAAGTGGCTCCTCACTCCGTCTGTCAAAGCTGCTCCTGTGATGCTACGCACTTGGCAACAGTAAACAGGAAGTACATTTACAGAGCGAGCCCTGCCTCACGTTGTGCTAAACCATGCTCTACAGAGATCATGCAGCACTGACGTCTCAACAACCCCAAGGATGGAGTGGCTCTCAAGCACAACACAGCCTCCACTTTAACTAACAAGAGCCCCATTATCAAATCAAACCACCCTGAATGCCACCATGCACAGAGAGGGATGCCCCACCAGCCCAGTCTCAGTTAGATACAGGCATAGAGCAGTGCATGCTGGGAGTATACAGCAGAAGAGCCAAGGCGCGTGGAAAGCTTGAGCTGACTTTCCTTGCATGAAAAGATGAGACAAGAGTTTGGTAAAGTAAAAAGGGGAGAGAACAGGGGAACAGCACTGCGGTTTGAGGATACCCAATAAAGGTTGAAAAAAACAAATATAAAACTCAGCTTTGCAGGGCTTATATGCAGGTGAAGATCAGTTTAAGGGACCAACTAAGCCTGTAAATTATGTAGCAGTGCTGCAGTATCATTTAATAATACCTGTATTCACTGTTTATAATTTAGTAGCAAAGGCAGGGCAAGCATCTGTGTACGTCCAGGCCAGTATTCAAAGGGCACAGCATGTCCAGTACCCACAGAATGAGTTTGCATATTTTAGACACACAAAGCAGGGTGTGTACATATGCAGCCCCCCTTTAAGTACACACACTTAACCAGGAGCAACCTGCCCTTTGATACAGTTGGACTAATCAGGAATAGATAAGGACTATAGGTTAAAGTGTGTTCCTAATACAAAAAAAACACTTCAGATATCAAACTATACAGTTTTTGTTTTACAGTACAAAGGGTACAGCTAAAGATTTAATATAAGTAAAAGCACAGAACTAAAAAGAAGCACAATTTATATTTTGTAAAGCAATGTGCTGTGTTGTTTGGAGGTGGCGCATAACAATTTGACAGAGGATTAATGCTACAGAAATTACAATTTATTTAGTCTTTGCCAGCACAAATTTACTATGGCTAAACATCCTGTAGTCAAAAAACAACATTCACAACAGTAAATGTAAGTCTTTTTTTTTTTTTTTCAGATTATAAAAATAAGATGTTATGCAAAAAGGTATTTACAATATTGTTGGAGCGCTGCATTCACAGCACACAAACTTAAAAGGCCCATTTTGTTTTGTACATGGTGGATTTTCTATGTCTAAAGGTCAAATATTAAAGCTGAGGTGTAAAAACAGTCTTACTTGGCTGTTCCCCTGGACTAACTGCAGTGAATAGACCCCTCACATTAGTATGAAGGACTGAAAGGGTACAAAGAGGAATGAGAAACTAATTTAAATAAAAGTAGAGGTAGTAAAGTTGAGGACACAGTGAGTACAAGGTGCAGTTTATTTCATACAGGTGCATTCATGCTGCTCAGCATACACCCCATACCTGCCAGAAGTCCTGCAGAGAGGGAGTTTGTGGGAATGGTTGGGGAGGACACAGGGAAAAGTGGAGGGAGATGGCCATGACGGTTATTCACGAGAAACAGGGAGAAAGAGAACATGGCGGGGGATTACTTGTGATTGGGTACAATTAAATATGGCCACACATGTAATCACATTGACATACAGTTATCACAGCATCTGAAAGCATATTAGACCAGGGCAATGAAAACAAACATGATAACACAGCAAAATGTGAATTAATTAACAAGTGTTTCATTAAATTAACACAATACATGACCAGTTAATAAGGTAATGCTGCTATAGCGATACAAATAGCATTCGAATTGGAAGAAACTAAAGTACTTATTAGGATCCTCTTAGATTGGCTATGCAATTGTATTTTTGTACTGAAACAACACATAATCTGATATTGATCATTTTAATAATTCTTTTTAAACACTGCTGATTTTAATTGATTTCAAGTAATATATTTTAAATAATTTCAGTTATCAACAATTATCCAACTCCATTCAACCTAGATAGGCAATCTAGTATATTTTCTTATATTATGTTTCCAAAGTTAGCACAAATGAGTGTCAGCAAGTGTGAGCATGTGTGGAGAGGCCTGTTGTTAGGGCTTCTGGACACATGTGGTTATACTGAGGCCAAACACGACGCCAGGTGACAGCTCGCGTAGATGAGCTATTTAAAAACATGGTGAGGGTGGTGATCTGATCATCTCATGTTACAAATGAGGCTTAATATATTCCAATAATATATATATATATATATATTATTGACCTAAGCTTTAGTTTACCACCGACCCCCCATTGCACAGTGTCCATCAACTCAAAATTATTTACACGTGCTACTTTATATTGCAGTCTATTACTCTCGGTGCTGTGCTGGCCTCAGGAGGGCTAACTCACTGCAGCTTCAAGTGAACTGGATTTCATGGTTTCTTGGCAGGGGACACGGAGGGCTTTTTTCTTGTTCCAACTACCTAGAAGTGCCCATTAAGCCAATGAGCAGAAAGCACGTGTCTCTAGGCAAAAAAACTGAGCTCAGGGGAAGAGGAGGCTGCCCTGACTATAGCCACAAAATCTCAGGGGACAACCAAAGCTAAATATGGCAACTCAAACTCATGCAACCAGATTTAACAGGCAAATAGAGGGACTTGACGCCTGCAGATAGAATTTACATAATCAAATGATGAGTCTGTAAGACTAGTCTTTGCACCAATGTGGTTTGGATATCTTGCGTTGCGTTAAAGCAAACAGCACTAGTTCAGTTTAGTCATACTTGGAGTGAGCTCAGCGAGGCCATTATAGCATGGGGATTGCAGTGCTGAGTCTTGCCTTTGTTATGGCATTCTTTATCCTAAATCTTTACTTGTATTGTTATGTATTGTTATGTATTTTTATGGATCTCTTTGACCTAACCTTCGTGACACTATCTGTTATTAACACGGGTTTATCTCATTTGTTAGACTACGAGACAATGTGTCCAGCGGCCTTGAGCCACTTGGACTAGATTAAACTGGTATGGTTGTTTTGATGGTATAAATACACTGTATGTTCATTTGAGTTCAGCTGAGGGCAAACAGCTGAGGGCAAACAGCTCTTTGTGCAGAAGTGATTCAATAAATCATACTTTTTTGATTCAAGACAACTTCTCTGTTGATTTTACATTTTTAAGTTTTTTACTATTAGAAATTCTACAGCAACCTATGAAGAAGTGTTATGTGTATCTCTTCACGTTCTCTATATGTTTCAACCTGACTTAAACCATTACCTATAAAATTGTGTTTAAATTCTAAACCATTTTGGACAGAATACTTAAAGTAACCTACAATGATGTATTTTCTCAAATTTGCTAGAATGTGCTTTAAATTGAAATTAAGTTATACAAGTAGGGTTGGGACAATAAACAACAATATCGTTTATCATGAGAAAAAAGGGTTGACAATAATCGTTTGTGATCATCAACAGAGATACTGTTTGTAATGCCTTAGTCGTTCAGGTATGATCCATGGTAAAATAAAAATTCTAATCTGTCAACTGGACAAAACGTTGTAGGAGTGAAGACGTTTTACTGCTCATCCAAGCCGCTTCTTCAGTTCTGGTCAGATTACTGGTGGACACTGCCTTATATCTTATATCACTGTAGTTAGCGCTTTCCTGCAGATAGATAGGGCTTGGATGAGGAGCAAAACGTCTCCACTCCTACAACTTTTTGTCTAGTTGACAGTTTGGAATTTTTATTTTACAGCAGAGATAATGGCCATCATTCATCAGAATATTCAAAGTTACTTATCCTTCAGGTTATCTTCAAGACCATTGTTATTTTCACTGATAACAAAATATTATAAAAGTTGTTTAAAGATGGAACTAAATCATAATATTAAAATCATAATTATTAATATCTCTAACATTCTCTAAACCATTTGTAATTTTAATAATTAGCGTGATATTATTGTTAATCACAATAATTTTGGCGACAATAATCACAACACAATATTTCTATAACTTCCCATTCCTACATACAAGGTCTCCATTCAACTTTACTGCTGTAAAATGCAAGTCTACTACTGTAACGTTCATGGAAATCGTAGAATTTCCTACAGGTAAAGTATTCATGTTGAACGATTAAAGATAGTGTACTATTGAGAGTACACAGCACTACAGATAGGCAACACTTAATGCAAATTGAAAAGTTAGAAAGCGAAGGGTTTCCTACTTGGTTTGACACACTTTTAAAAGCTGCTTAAATTAGCAGACTGGCTATATTGGTCATCATTAGCTCTGGTGCCTACAGGCTGGTGGTAGCGTAATGAGGGTGGAAAGTATAATCAACACACTGATAATTAACTGAATAAATGAGTTTGGTTGGCGCTTCCCGAGATCATCAGATGTTGTGGTCACTAATCAATACCAAGGAATAGGCTGATATAATGGATAATGAACTGAAAGAACGCAGCCTGGGGTTTTCAAGAGGGATTCTGATGAAAGTATTAAACTGGACCATATTATGAGTGAAGAATAAAACTAAAATATAAAATTGTACATGTAAAACTCATTAACATCCCCCAATTGTAGCATCTTTCCAATGTCCTAATATATTAGCTTTCAGTAGATATTAACGATTATATATTTTTAGATAACATAAATCTGTCATTAAATCTTGATTGCATTGGTTTTATTTTTTGTTTGGTATTGTAGATACAGTTTATGGTATATTGATAATTTTATCCTTCATTAACTCTACCCATTTGGTGCTGGGGGAATAACCTCTATAAAGAGCAACACCGTAAAATCGTTGCCTAGGAAAATGCACAATGATGTCATTAGGAAAAGTTCATTATCTTAGTAAACTGAGCGTTTGTTTGCAGATTTTACGAACCCGTGTTAACAATTCATTTGACAATTCAATTCATTATCTATGCTGCCTCTATTCAGTCTGACCTGACTGACCGAACACTAATTTAATTCTGAAGTTAAAGTTGTTTGTTTCTTACCTTGCCATCATAGCGCTTCACAATAAACTGATCCAATCCAAGGTCTGAAAAACAAGACAAAACAGTGTGACAAAGACAACCAAGCAGACCGAGAAGCTTTTATTATAAATTATCACTGGATCGCAGCTAATCGAATTATGAGCGCTAAAGACTGATAATGGCTATTAGCAACTCATTTCCAGTTTGCCATTTATTATGATAAACAATTACGAGAAAAAATCTCCATAATTTATACAAAAAGTAACATTAGTGCACAAAGTGACTAGATAAGACTGCTGTTGATTACTGTTGGTTCTGTAAACGGCTTTAATTTAATGTATTACGTGCTTTTTGTGTTAGGGAATTCATCTCTCAAAACTTACTCATTTTCAATTTTTTTGTTTATAATTGTAATTTCACCAATGGTTGTCTGTATTTAAAGGGCCCAGATTACACTAGTTTCTAATCTATGTTATAATGTTGTTTCCTCATCAAAAACACACCTAAAGTTGTGTTTTGTTTCATTCACACATGTCTGTGTAGACCCTCAGTCATCCAGGTCTGATCCACAGCAAACAACGAAGTTAAATCTGTCAAATGGACAAATCTTGTAGGAGTGAAGACGTTTCGCTGCTCATCCAAGCTGCTTCTTCAATTCTGGTCAGAATGCTGGTGGCCACTGCCTTTAAATCTATCTGAGGGGAGGGGCTAACAACACTGAAACTGTAAACAGCTATTGTCTCCAGTTTCAGCTAAGACTACCCTATTCAGCCCTTAACGACCCTGCTATTGTTCTCATTGTTCTGGGTCTGAGGATGAGGTGGTTAGTGGCTTTGAGATGGAGATGCACGGCGAACTGGGGTCCAGAAGGACTCTCCCGTCGGTGTTGGTACATCCTCTTATGGAGTAGCTGTTTAGTTTCTCCAGTGTAAACTAAACAGCTACTCCATAAGAGAAGATGGCTTTGGAGATGTAGATTATGCAAACGTGTGAATGAAAACACACAAGGCCAGGTATGTTTCTGAGGCGATAACAACATTACAGGGCTGGGCAAAAAAATGATTAAATTGATTCATCAAAGTTCAAAACGATGTGTTTGGAAGAAAATTCAATTTTATTTCCCCTACTTTCTTGCATTGGAAATGTAAGAATGGCTGCTCTCTGCAGTTACAGGGAGCAGACTTCTAAGGTCGCACTCACACTAGGCATTTTGAACTTTTCCAGGTTTAAGCACGATTACGTGGGGTTCTATGGCCCGCACTCACACCTGCATACTCAAACCAAGCCACCGCCCAGTGACATCATCAGACGGCACAATGCCTCCTCTGCGTACAGTCGTCACTGTGTATTTAGCCACAGGTGAAACAAAACACGACCGCGTATAGGGAAAGCGAGTGTGTGCGCACTTATTCACAGGGCTCTGTCCGCAGCTGTCATAGAGATAAGTTCGCCAATCAGCTGATGGACTCTCATGTGGTGAATGTTTGGGATGAATGATGAGTGGTGTACATGAACAAGTACGACCCCAAAGTAAAGTAAATGGAACTAAATCTAGTGCACACTGGGGTCGATCCGGTCCACAGAGCTCAGAGAAGAGAAAAGCACACGAGTTAAGCATAAGGCGAGAGCAGACGTTGAAATCAGTGATGTCAAATTAAATATTGTGGAAGTATAACTCACTTCTTTTCCTCCACACCAGCTACAAATTTAATGTAACCACAACACTGTTATGGTTAGTTTTATTTCATTCATAAAATGGAGATGGATTTTGCCCTATGGCCAATGACTTAAATATCATCACTTCTCAATACAATGTTGAAGTAACATCACATTCTTTAGTCACTTTAGTTTAAAGGAGTTAACCATTTACTTGCACCACCACTTGAATTTAAACAATTATACATCTTTTTGTTTTGACAATTGTCTGTAGTTTGCAGAAAATTTTGAGTAAGCTACTTAGCTACCAAGACTGAATGAGAAATGATCACTGGTCAGTGGGCCATTTCAGAAGAAGATTAAAAAACTTGCTTATTGTAAACTATGAGGGGGTGTTCTTTGGTTTCCCAAATGCAATAGCTTTGTGAAGCTGTCAACAAAATTGAAATTGACTTAAGGTACAAACCACTAGGGTGGAAAAGCCAAACAGTCTGGATGTGGAAACATTAAATAAGAGAATAGGTGATGAACAGGAAAGGTGACACTGCTGCTAACCAGACAGACACACGAAGTCCCTCTAAACTCCACAATATACTGTCACATTTGCATACACATTAAAATTAGGACTAAACTGGGACCAAAAACAGAACTAAACCTGGACAAGGCTATGACTAAACCCAGACTTCAGCAGGACCAAACCAAGTCTACACTAACATTAAACTGTCACAGGGATCGAACTGAACCAAGATAAGTGTGAACACATCTTAACACTGTTAAGACCCAAAAGTCAGGGCCTAAATCAACAACAAAATGTCAGAGCTTCTTTAAATAAATGTGGTTTATTGTTAAACCAGTGACAGCTGACACACACTATGCCAGTCTAAGCTCTGTGCCATCCCAGTCCTCCTGTCGTGCGGGTATCACATATCTCACAGAGCGGCTGCATGCAACGTTTAAGATCTGATCCGGTTTGGACGTGTTAATTGATACACCAACTGCTGCGTCGTGATTTCCTGGGCTCAGCAGCACTCTCCCTTCTCCATCTCCCCCTCTCTTTCTCTCTCGCCATTTCTCGTGCTACATCTCTCTCTCTCACTAAGTCTGTCTCTTGCTACATGTCTCTCTCACTCTACACGTCTCTCTCGCTCTACATGTGTCTTTTTCTCTCTCTACAGGTCTCTCTCTCGTATATTGCCGATAATAAAAAAAGTGTCCATTAGTCTTTTGTGTGAGACTTGAACCCCAACAGGCACATTTGTGATGGACTGTAAAACTATGATCTCATTATCATTATTAGGACAAAGGAGACATTTCTTTTGAATCGACATTGCCCCACCCCTAGCATAGTAGGCTAACTAAAACTAAAAAGACACCTGAGTAATTGGTAAAATGTTACTTGAAGGCACTGTCAAATTAACTCAAATTATTACAATAAGACAATACAGAGTTATTGAAGCAGGAGGCAGTTGTAAATGAATGAATCAACATACTGACAGCAAAAAGCATACAACTGAGAGGACTATGACAGTCAGGCAGTGATACGATATAGCACACCATATGTCTTACACTGGTGGCATTTTTTGTCATGATCCTAGATTGATAACATTTCACTTACCACATGTACTACCAGTTATCTATTCACTGCTGTTCTTTTAGACAGATACTGACCACTTTTTAACCAAATACTCAACTATCCAAATGTGCCCATTATCCTGCCTTCCAATGACAAATTGTTCAGTTAAGTTGTGAAATAGGGGGTTAGCAAGTTGTTGGAGTCAGGAATCAATTTAACAAACCAAGGTTGGTGTTAACCTTGTGATCAATTGTGATTTTCAATTTGATTTTGACTTTTAATCACTGCCATTTAACACAAAAAAATGTCTGACAGAGTACTGGCTGTGGACCTTTCAATTAAAAAGACCAACAGACGTATAGCAATGACCAAAATGACCATGATCAAAAAATGTCAGATTAATTGCACAGCCCTATATTCAGTCCACCTGTGGTCCTGCCAAATGATGGTGTAATAGAGATAGAAGTTAAAGGTGTTGAAACAGCCTAAAACTACTCACTCTCTGGCTGTTTCTCATTGGGTGTGATGGAGCGGATGAAGTCCTGGGGCGTCATGTAGACCTCGGCATCTCCATGTTCGCTGATGACCTTCAGAGTGGCAAAGTACCGGAAAATCTTGTCTGGTGTCGAGTACGCCCGTATTCTGTTCTCATACTCCATCACCTGCAAGGCAACAAGGCCAATTGATCTCACCACTCAAGCAGTCCAAATTATCTTTGTCCTTTATGCAATGTCAATAAAGAAATTGTTTACTTCTGCAGGTTACAATAGGAACTAAATCTAGGGATGGATGACATAGTGGTTTCAATATCGATATCAGCTGATATCAGATGGGTTTTGGGTTTTATATAACGCTTTTCCACCTGCAAGGTACTCAAATGGCTTTACATCAAGGAACCACTCACCCATTCATACACATTCATACACCACTGTACATTGGCACAGGGGGTGAGGTGGGTTAAGTGTCTTGCTCAAGGACACAACGACAGCATTCATCTGTGGGAGCTGGAATCCAACTTCCAACCTTCGGATCAGTGGACAAACCACTGAGCTAATGCACCTGTCAATCACTCTCAATCACTCAGCATTGTCTAGGCTGACCAATGTGGAGAGTGGGGTGGAAAAGGTGTCTTTGAGCATTTCAGAGAGAGAGCTGTTGAATCACAATATGCCAATTTTACCAAAATAACATCATCAAAGGAACGAGATCACAATTCGATTTTTAACAGTGCAAAGGTTAAAAAGAAACTCGCGTAAGTGAGAACTCCAAGCTGTCAGTGTTAAATAAATGTATGTTAGCCTTGTGACTCACCTCAGGTCCTCTAGTGTTTTAGGGATGAATGTGGCTGACAGGTTAACAAGATAAAGTCTATTGAAGTGTCACTTTGAAAACGACAAGGAGGAAAAATCATGTTGAAGAGAAAACTGCATCCAAATCTGGTTAAACATTTTTATATGAAATTATAGTGGGACAATATATCAATTACAAGATTAGAAGTGTTGAAAAAAATCACTTTCCGAATAAACAAATTTACGTAAATATTCATTGTTTATTTGATCGAGACACATTCACATGTAGCAGCATGTTAGACATGATACTGCTGTGATTTTGTGTTAAATTTTATAGTACAGTTACACATGTACGATATACATGTTTTATGATGGATTGCAAAACTATCAATTGATTTGTGTTATTGAGAGAAAAAATCATATGACTGACAATATCGCTGACCTGAATTCTAGACATAATTCACTGGTCAGCATAGTTTTAGCATTAGCCTTGTCACAGTTTACCTTGTGTGTCACATTCACTGTCTGCAGCACAAAGATGTGAACAGATGAAGCGAAGCCGAGGAGCTGACAGATCTGTGTCTGTTTGCAGCTGAGCTCAGCCCTTCTGTCCCAGAGGTGACTGTGGGACTGGGTGACAGTGAGGGATAGTGGACAGTGGAAACACTCCCATGAGAACAAACACAGGGCATTTTTATATTTCTGCGCTATATCAGCTTAAAAGAACACTGTGTAACTTTCTGGAGTAGGGCCATCACCTGTATGATTCCATGAAAATAGAAACATTCAAACATTCTCCATGGAGATACATATATTTTATGGCATACTTTGAAATATTAAAGCCAAAGGATAAGTAGGTGTAGGCCCTGCTCCGGGGGGAGGTTTGCAACTCTGCTCAGAGTATGGGCAGGTGAAAAAAAAACAACAACGTGCTTTTATGTTAGTCTTATGTGGGCGACTGGCTCAGTGGTTAGAGCTTTGGTCCTCCTACCCGAAGGTCGGAGGATCGAGTTCTGTCTTTGTCTCCTTAGGTGAGGCACTTCACCCACATTGCCTAGTATAAAAGTGGTGTGTGCATGAATGATTGCTGGTGGTTGAAGGGGCCGATGGTGCAGATTGGCAGCCTCGCTTCAGTCAGTCTGCCCCAGGTAGCATATAGTAGCTTAACACCACCAAGTGTGAAAGTGAATGAATAATGTGGCTTTGACAAGCCTGTAAAACGCATTACAAGTGTAAGGTATTATTATTATTACTATATTATGTAGTTTTCTGATCTGTGTTATAATGTAGTTTCCTCATCAAAAACACACACAACACACAAATCCTGCATATTTAGGCTGAGTTCTTGTCTCAAACAGAAAACACTCCACCTTCCACCTTGTGATGTTATGTGACAATTCAAGAAGTGTTCCACTGTTTTTAAACTCCATACACCTTCACTAGGATAATTTAGATGATTTCAGCCCTGGAATTGCCCATGTCTATTGAACAAAAGGTAAAAGGTAGCAGTTAACTTGAACTCTACAGCTTCATGACATCATAAGGTGGAACAGAGCATTAGGAGATTTAAACAGACTAATAATAAAGGATTACTTAAACATGTGTGAATGAAACAAAACACAATTACTGATAGGTTTCTGATGAGGTAACAACATTCTAACATGACCAAAAGTTCATGTGAGACAGTTTTTCATAATATAGGACCTACAGGTAATGAAGTTTTATATGCGCAAGGTGTTTTGTGTTGCCACTAAACTAAATTCTGCTGGCAAAATTTGATTAAGAATAACTTGATATAGCAACATTTAGAAAGCCAGACTAGTCACAATACTAAAAATACTCAATTTTGATACCAAAGCCCGGGGAATGACACTGACTTTGATACCACAAACACAATTATAATAATAATTATTATTATTATAATAAACTATTCAGGAGGTCAGCTTTTGTTCAATTTTTGTATCTTTTAGCATTGTTACTTGATGTAGTTTTGATACTAGTTTCAATATTGAATAGAATAGTGGTATTGATTTTTGATGACCATGGACTACAGTAAGTTTTCTTCTTTCTTTGTAAGTACAAAAACTAGTTTGTGCTTCAGTTCAGATTTGGTGGAATTGGCCTTTTGTCGGGGGGCATCCTGGAGCTTGTCCCCAGTTGAGGCGGATAACAGTGCACGGATGAGAGGTTACAAGACAGTTTTGTGGAAAGGTAAAAGTCTTGAAAAGTGATGAAAAGTCAAGAAGGCTATTCTGTCACCTCTTTTTGGCAATCATTTCTGCTTTGTACCTCACACTCGCCCTCACCCACTCTGAAACAGCTGCATTGTTTAAATGGGTTTTAAATACTTTTGGAGGTGGAAGTTTGTGTGAAAACCTTTTAACTCTTGTACCCCAGGAGAATTAGTGTACCATCATTTGAGAACCATAATCGGAAAACCAGTTTAGATGTTTGGTTCAACAAAGCCTACAAACCCAAGAAGTTGAAATATACTGGCAATTTATGAATATTTAGATCAAAAGTCATTTTGTGGGATTAAGGACAGTACATCATTAACTAGATAAAAGGGAAAGATTTGAATTTTAAATACCTCCCTACTTTCACTGGACTCTATATTAGTTGCATGGGGGCCACAAACCTTCCTTTAAATATCTCATCATGCACAGAATACAAAACAAGCACAATACAAGGCAATTGTATTTTTTGTTTGTTTTACCATTTATAAACTGCTTAGTGCCTCTTCAATGGCCTCTTATTGCCTCCGCAGCCAGCAAACAAAAATACTGTGTTTCAGCATTATTCAATAAAATCTATTTTCGCTGTCATTATCTTTGTTTGTCCAGTAGCAAAGTGACGAGATACACAAAACACACAAGCTCATACAAGCTCCCCAATTAAGGCAAAAAATGCATCTTCAGTATGACTACAGAAATGCTCATGGTAAGATATTTGAATGAATACAATTTCTGGGAGTAAATATGGCACTTACTGCCTCTACTAATCAAAAAAGGATTAATTACTTAGTTACTTCTATATATTTACAAAATGTCTAAATATTTATGACAAGCAAAACGTGTAATTTATTAATGCTATTGCTTAACTTGTTTTGTTGTGTTGTTTTGAATATGGAGGCAAAAGGCCCATCATAGTTTCCTCTATTAATGGGAAACACAGATTTATTATTTTGCATATGACATTAAAACTGCTTTCAAAATCAAAGTGAATTGACTGCTGGATTGTAGGTATATTGATTATTGATTACCTTGCGGTCCCGAAATCCTGAGCGCTGTTTCTTCTTTCTCCCTCCTTCGCCTTCCTCCTTAGACTCCTCATCTCCAGAGCTGGCCTCCACCGACTGATCGGATTCCGTCACAGATTGTGTTTCATTCCCAAAGTCAGCTTCCTCTTTCCTCTGTGCCTCTGTGTGTTGGACTGAAGGCCCAGCATCTGCATAAGCCCTGATGTAAACAAAAGTATAAATCAACATCAGGGTCAGATATTCCACAAGTAAGATAACTAACTAGAGACGGATGGATACAATTAGGGTTGGGCGATATGGTAAAATAAACATATTTCCTGACAATTAGAAATTATCTGATCTGACTTTGATTAAAATGTATTAATTGCTCAGCCCTATAAATTCAGTTCTGCTCCAAATAGGTGGCTCTTGAAAATTTTTTGCTGATGAGGTGGGAGGCAGGCTGCCATGTCGCTGCCTGTAAAAATCTGCTCTGAAAAACTGCAAGAGAAGACATTTACCCTCATATTCTTTTAGCACTTCAGTGAAAATGTTTGGGACAATTGGAGTTGCAGTGTCGCCCAGTTGAGCATCACAGCCAAGCTGTGAAAATGAAAGGAACTTGGCACCAGGCTTGCCACTCACATTCTTTATGAATCGTCCTTTAATCAAGTACTCAGTTGTTTTCATTTTTATCAAATGTAAATGTATTGTATGCATATACAGTCAGAATATATATACAAAGCCTTTAATATTTAATAAATCTTATTAATTTGATGTTTTAAGTTTTACTGTACAGTACAGACACTTTATAGTTGTGCAATATGGAGAAGTGCCAGAATTGAAGTCCAAATTGTAAACTGGCATAAAGATAATAAATAGCTGGGTATGTTCAAGGGGGGCTGGGTAATTCACTTTAATGGAAGAAAAGTTGAGGTGAAGACTGAAGCACGTCGTCAGATCAGTCTCGTCTTTGTGGTCTCATCCATCACTTGTAGTCCCACTGCTCTGCCCCTCTCTCCCCAAAGAGTGCTCATGTCAATGCCCTTTCACACTTTCTCTTAACCACCTATCTCCTCCTTAGCTACAAATAGACAATACGAGACCAGTGACTGATCTACTCAAGGTTATTTATCCAGTCATTTGGTGTCATTTGCAAACCAGAAATGGCCTAATGTTTTTTCTGATAATGAGACTGCAGTCCAATGTTTAAAATGAGCACTGGAGAGCAGGGAACAGTGAGATGAAGGACAGGTGACCCTTAAGCAAAAACTCAACCCAATTTGCTAAAACACTGCCCAGATAAATTATCATTGTAGCACAAAATTACAAATTACTTATACTGTATGTTACGATAGAATAGAGTACTGTATGGTAAAAATCTGTGTCTGTGGTAGGTATATAATGGTAGGCAATGCTGAAAGGAGGCAGAACTGTTTTGGGGTGCAAATAAATGTACATACTCACATTAATATAGTGCTTTTCTACTTTCAAGGCCCTCAAAGCACTTGACAACAACCATTCACACACACATGTCAGTGTACACAAACACCGGGGACACAGAGAGCTAAGTGTCTTGCCCAAGAACACAATGACGTATTCACCAGTGGGAGCTGGAATTGTACTGCCAACCTGTGGGCCATGGGATCTGACTGCTCTACCAACGATTTATAGGCCAGGAACGGGATTTGAACCACCAACCTTCAAATTAGAGGACGAGCACTCTACCAGCGAGTGACTATGATATTTTATTATGCAGTATTTGGTAGATGGATACTAGGTCAGAGCTGCCAGAAGACCGAAGATGAGATTTGTGGATGCAGTGAGGAAAAAAGTTTGTTGATGTGAGAAAAAAAAAATGTAAGATGGTGGTAAATTATTCAATGGCAACATAAAGGAACATATATTCATTCTGGCATATTTTTCTACTGAGGGCTTACATGTAAAAATCTAACTTTATACACTGTGTTTTCTTTTTCTCATAGAACAAGATTACTGAAACTCAAATACCTTTTCCACATTAGTCCCGCACTAACAGAGGCTCCAGTGACCCCTGCCAGAGTGGCCAGCATGAGCCTGCGATGCCCCGTCCCTCGGCCTGCCCCGCTGTGATAACGCCGGGACAGCTGCGCCAGACCAAATGACACCGCTGACAACGCCCGCGAGCGGTACATCCTACAACACAAAGAGGGAAGATATATGACCATGATTCATGAAGCAAAACAAAAAGCAAGAAAGGACCTGTAACTAACATAGGCAGCTACATTGACATAAGACAGACAAAATGGCAAGATATTGATTTATTTGTATAAAAATGTTATATTTAAATGACCACAGTTAGCAAAATGCAAAGGCTGCAATCATTTGGTAATTTTATTTTTTTCTCTGCAAACAGCAATACTTTCTTCATGGAGTTGGATTATATATAAAACATGTGCAGGTTTTGACCACTACAACCACATTTCAACTTTCAATTTTGATCTTCTCTCAAATGTTAATTAATGTTTCCGGATTTGTTTACGGTTTACTTTGCACTCTGAACTGAATCTTCACTTTAAAATTACAGCTTGTATTAATGTCTGAAAGACTGCAATTTAAAAATAAATCCCAATAGCTCTCATTCATGCTGAACTAATGTGTCTCACCTTGTGGACTTGAATTTGTGTCTTATTTTACCCCAGAAGAATGTTATTGCCAATGCTAACAAACTAAGAACAGCTGTGATGAAACAACTGGCATCAACACACCAATGATATGACACATTAGAAAACACATTCACATTTCTACATACACAAACTAAATTTGGAAAAAAAAAAAAAAAAAAAATAAGGTACTTAAAATGAATTATTCCCAGCTGATATTCAGAATTAATTCTTCTGATTTAAAAGGATACAATTATGGTCTTTTCAAGGCCCGGAATGTTCAGTTACCTCAATGAATAAACAACAGAGAGATCAAAGCTGGATACAGAAACACAGGCCAATAACACTGCAGATGAGCCCAGAGTCTAAATGTGCCCACACTGCTGCCCAATTCACTGATGTTTGGGAGTGATGTGCTGAGTAAGTGATGATTTGTACTCTACCAATTGTCAAGAGTAGTTCTCTGAAATGAAAGCAGAAGGTGCACTTAGCCCAATTTGGCTTTTTCATTTGCATAGATAATTTTAGTCACAGTTTTGGGCTAACACCTGGTAAAGCTTACATTGTTATGGAGACTTTTTGCGAATATGAAGACAAATAGCATTCTTTCAGTGTAATCTTGTTCACTTGGAACATTTCCAATTCATTTTAAGAACAGAATCGAGGGCAATTGACTCTTACAAAAAGGGGTGTCAAGATGAATTGGTTAATTGATAATCATGACTATTCTGCTCACAATATAGGGCATTTTATGGCTGTTAATGTCACTTTAACTTTGCTTTATCATTCAGAAATTTTCATTTAATGGAGCTGTTAACATTCTGAAGGGAAAATAATGGAAGTTTATTAGATAATAAGAATATAAATAAATAGAGGATGTCACTATTGTTTGGTTATGGTGTCAATAATCGTGAATTACATTCATATTTATTTATACAGGGAGGGCCCAATGAAAGTACCAGACTCTCTTTTTTATGAGTTGCCTGTTACAATACAGTACAAAACAAACAAACACAAACAGAACAAATAACTACATAGATCCATTTAAAACATTAAAAATAAGTGCAGGTGTGTTATAAAATCTTTATCACCAGATTATGCATTAGTGGCACCAATGTATTATGCATGTCCTTGAAATATATTCAACATTTGGGAAGCAAAATAACCAAAAGCCTTTTTTCAGTTCTAATGCAGCTAGTTTTAGACTTAGACAATCATGAGATCTTGTATTAAAAGTTCCCGTATCAAGATTCAGCAAGTGAGATATTCAGGCAGTCTATCAAGTAGTCCCTTATAAATACATTTGATAGAGTATTGTTCTCTTCTGACAGATAGCGATGGCCAACCTACTTTTTCATAGTGTACAGTGATGGGTTTTAAATGCATTGCCTGTTATGAAACGAGTGGTGAAAAGAGTGTGTCTAAAAGTTTCACAGTAGAAGCTAAAGTCGGCATGTATATTATATCTCCATAATCTAGGACAGAAAGGAAGGTTGCTTGAACAATTTATTTTGTGTAATTCAATGGTTTACAAGATTTGTTTCTATAATAAAATTATCATTTTGATACTATTACATAATTCCAAGATGTGTCCATACGTTTTCACAAGCCAAAACTCAAAATATTTATAGGTGTCACGCTTTCAATCTGTGCACCATTTAATGTATAAAGATGTGTAGTTTGCATATTAAGTGTAAAAAACAAATCATATACTTAGTTTTATGTCCATTCAATGATAATTTAAGGTTTTTTAGGGGATTTTGGATTTCATTTAGTCACTGCTGCAGTTTTAAAATCACCTGTTCAACACAGGGAGAACTTGCATACAAAACAGCACCATCTGCATATAAATGTATGAGGCTTTCTCTTAAAGGGCCCATATTATACTATTTTCTGATCTGTTGTTTTCTCATCAAAAACATACCTGGAATTGTGTTTTGTTTCATTCACACATGTTCAACACACAAACCCTGCATATTTAGGGTGACACTTTTACTAGAACCAGTTGGATGATTTCAACCCTGGAAGTGTCAATCTCTACTAAACAAAAAGTACAAGGTAGCTGTTAACATTAAAACTAATACTTTATGGCATCATAAGGTGGAACATAGCAGTTGTGCTTTAGAGATGTAGGTAGTCTAATAATGTAGCATTACTCAAACATGTGTGAATGAAACAAAACACAACTCTGGGTATGTTTTTGATGAGGTAACAACATTCTAATGTGGCTAAAAGCTCAAAAGAGTCAATTCATAAATATACTAAGTAGTGGGCCCAAAATTGACATTGGGGCACTTCTTTGCTTAAAGTAAAAAACTGATTTAAACCCATCAGCTACTACTGCTTGGATCCCCTTGAAAGATCATTTTGGAACCAATTACAGGCAGCAATGTCAAATCCAATATTCTTCAGGGGCTTCAAGAGGATTTTATGATCTACTGAATGAAAACCTTTAGTTAAATCAGTAAACAGTGCTACACAATATTGTTTGTCATCAAGGGTTGTGAAAATGTCATTTAAAACTTTTATAGTTGCAGTGACAGTACTATGCCCTTTTCTGAAACTCAGTTAATAAGACTTCAAAATGGGGCATTTATTTAGATAAACTGTAACTGATTTGCAACAAACTTTTGTAAAACTTTTGCAACAAAGATCATTTAGATATTGTCCAGAAACTACTTACATGTCCCACCTTTACGTAAAGGCAAAACGTGTCCCATTTCCTATATTTCTGATATAACTTCCATTTGAATCGACAAATCAAAAATATGTAAAAGGTTGAATTAATGAGGAAGCTAGTAATAAAAGTTTTGCATCAAGATCATCAGCCATGGACTTCTTTGGGTCTATGGAGCAGAGTGCATTTAAGACCTCAATTTAAGTGAAAAGTATAATTGTAAAACTGGGATGCTTCTTCTCATAAAAAATCATAACATAATAATTATACATTCCATTCAAAATCCATTCCTCATCCAACAAGATGGAACCAATACCTGAACATAACTTAGGCTGGATGATCCAAAAGTAGTATTAAGTAGAAAAACTGATGATCCTGTTGACAACATGAATATGCATGCAAATGATAAAAATCTGCATTTTGCATCTGATGTCACCAGTCCCCTCCAGATTACAGTGGACATAGACAATAACTGTGGACCACTACAGTCTTTGCATATCACTGAATTAACACTACATGATTATTGCAGTTGAGCCCTGCAGATGTAAGTGTCTTCTGTGTCAATGTCATTGCCTGACACAGGGATTCTGTCCAAACTATTTAACTTTTGGCAGAGGACCCAAAGCCAAAACTAGTGTACAGATTTGTTGCTAGCCAATGCCATTTCCAATTACAGTCTGAGTAACCATTTATTTAATTATATTTCGTAAAACATGCGTTCTCCAGTGACAAAAGTATAATCTTGATCTCCATTTTTTCTGTTTATATTCCCATGCTCAGTTTTTATTTAATTCATGTGCTTTTAGCGTTCATTTTTAGATGCCTGCTAATGCTAACTCAAGCTAGCGCCTCATATTAGCCATGACTTACGCTGGAGATGGATGCTGCTGTTGGATTTCTACGACGCACAGTTTAATTTTAAAGCTCTTGTGTCAGACGTAAGACAAAATTACTTACATAAACGACTTCAGAGACCCTTGTTAGTCCGAAATAGCGGCGTCCTGGTCGTACAGAGGAGTGAATCCGCGGTGTAGGCAGGGTAGATGGGCTGTAAACAGTTCCGTGTTGCTCGGTGCATGTGCGGGTGGGGTCACGGCTTTCACTCCGCCCCCTGTGGCGCACTCTAGACCTCACAGCACTCTGCATTACTCTGTGGCACACTCTGGACCTCACAGCACTCTGCATTACTCTGTGGCACACTCTAGACCTCACAGCACTCTGCATTACTCTGTGGCATACTCTGGACCTCACAGCGCTCTGCATTACTCTGTGGCACACTCTAGACCTCACAGCACTCTGCATTACTCTGTGGCACACTCTCATAGCATCTCATAGACCTCACAGCGCTCTGCATTACTCTGTGGCACACTCTCATAGCATCTCATAGACCTCACAGCGCTCTGCATTACTCTGTGGCACACTCTAGACCTCACAGCACTCTGCATTACTCTGTGGCACACTCTGGACCTCACAGCGCTCTGCATTACTCTGTGGCACACTTTCATAGCATCTCATAGATCTCATAGCACTCTGCATTACTCTGTGGCACACTCTGGACCTCACAGCGCTCTGCATTACTCTGTGGCCCACTCTGGACCTCACAGCGCTCTGCATTACTCTGTGGCGCACTCTAGACCTCACAGCACTCTGCATTCCTCTGTGGCACACTTTCATAGCATCTCATAGATCTCATAGCACTCTGCATTACTCTGTGGCACACTCTAGACCTCACAGCGCTCTGCATTACTCTGTGGCACACTCTGGACCTCACAGCGCTCTGCATTACTCTGTGGCCCACTCTGGACCTCACAGCGCTCTGCATTACTCTGTGGCGCACTCTAGACCTCACAGCACTCTGCATTCCTCTGTGGCACACTTTCATAGCATCTCATAGATCTCATAGCACTCTGCATTACTCTGTGGCACACTCTAGACCTCACAGCGCTCTGCATTACTCTGTGGCACACTCTGGACCTCACAGCGCTCTGCATTACTCTGTGGCACACTCTCATAGCATCTCATAGATCTCATAGCACTCTGCATTACTCTGTGGCGCACTTTGGACCTCACAGCACTCTGCATTCCTCTGTGGCGTACTCTAGACCTCATAGCACTCTGCATTCCTCTGTGGTGCACTCTAGACTTCACAGCACGCTTCATTACTCTGTGGCACATAGCCTAATCATAATGTATATACTTTTTAGTTCAGCTCAGTTGTGTGTGCATTATGACAAGGCTATAGGCTACCAATGATTATGAGTTGTTTGAACGTTCACCTCTACCACATGCCTCCAGCTTCAGGATAACTTTAACCAAATGACTATGGCCTGGTTGACAAATCACAGTTTAACATGTGTGAAATTCACATTGTATGTCACTTGCATTTTTATTATAGACCAGTTTTATTCCCTGGCACAGACATCCTGAAAGGCTGGATTACCAGGCTATGCTAGGATAGATGAATATGGTAAGATAGGTGAATCCTGGTAGTTTACAATGGCTGCTCCATTATAGCCTCAGTAAGGTTGAGATGGTTAGTCTATAACAACAGCAATAACAACACCACTTATTGGAAATTAATGTTAAGTTAAAGATGCCCCTTATTTATTAAGCATTGTTACAAATGGGAAGTTATCTAAACAGTAGCCAAGACATTAAAGGCTCACTTCAAAGAAGCCATATAATTGAATAGGTGAAACAGTTAGGTAACAAATTGTGTTCGTAGGGAGGAAGAGGTTTTTTGTTTGTTTTTTTTAAATATAATTGTAATAATTATTCCCAGTCGCAGTTCAGACAAAAAAAAATCAAAACCAGATATTACTCCACAGAGTACTTCACTTTGCTTCAGTGAAAATGTAATTTCAAATTTGTTAAGGAATGGATGATTGCAGGTTGCACACTGAACGGTGGGACAGCAAAAACATGATTATAACAATCATGGTTTTAGCAAATGCTACTTTAATTTATACAGCAGTTACGTCTGCTCTAGTGACAACACAATATGGTTTAATGCAAAGGGAAATATTCAATAATTTCATACATTTGGGGCGTCTGCTGCTGTGTGAGAGAAGTGCTTTTAGATATTGATAAAGGCGTCTTCACATGGGCATGTCATAATGCAAAATCAATCAGATCATTACAGTAACTAATGGCACATGGTCACAGGGTTCAGGTATCACAGGCAGTTTTCATGTCAATATCTACCACAGATTTTATGAAAGCCTACCATTCATTTTCAGTCCTGTGTGACTTTTTTTTTTTTTAACAGCTTATATTTGCAAATTGCAATATTAAATTTGTGCTCCCGGTCCCACTTCCAAGTCGTTTCTATTTTCTAGCTTTTCACTCGAGAGACTCTAATGCTGCCTTTGAGCCACAATTCTGTTACTTATTACAAAGACACATTATTATGTAGTTATCAAATAATTAACACACGTCATGTATTTGGCTTTCTGTATGATTACCCACCTAGCACATATCAAGAGATATGAAACTTGTTATTAAACACATGTAGATGCTATAATTATTTTTAATTAGACTTTTACTTAACCAGGTCAAATTTTTCAGAACCAGTTCTCCTTTGCAAACATAACCTTATTGAGGATTTATTTTGTTTGTGAGTTTAAAAACATAGATTCCAAAAGCTGTTTCCAAAGCATGATTTGTGTTTGTTGCCAAAATACTGACCATAAACTGAAAAATTGCCACTTTTACAATGAACCAAGAACATTAAATATTCCTATTATTGGGTGCACAAGAGCAAGAAATTGTGCAAAATTGCAGGAAAGTAGGTTGATGTATGCCCTGCATTCCATACATGTGTGTGAATTATTGGAAGAGGTGAGTACTGTTTAACAATTATTTTTAAGATTGCGTCATTTTGTGTGGTGAGGGTGAAGTATCTGTTACCTCTTGTGGCTGTGATGTTGTGCAGCTCTTATACACTGCTTTTGTGACAGTGAAAATGTGGCAGGAGAGATAAGGCAGGTCCAACTGTTGACGCTGCATGATGCCAGTGTTGCTGGCACACACTTTGTAGTATAGTGGAGTGTAATTTTACATTAAATAAAGAACGCTTCTACTGTAACAGCAGTTTGTGTGTGCCGAAGTTATTGACCTGATTTGCAAAAGTGACTATGAAACTTGAGTCTCAAGCTGGGCCATTGTAAAGGTAAAGAACAGTTCAGGTTACTACACACAAATACAGTAGCACTGAGTTACAAAAGGACATAGCAGACTAAGTTGCCTACATCTATTTTGTCATTCGATTTCACATTAGTTGAGGCTTAAAGGCCATTGTTTTGACTAAATATCACACCCATTTTGTATATTACCTTACATAGTCTTTTGCACTGTGTCTTTTGACTCATGTATGGACAGGCAAGGCATGCAAACACGCCTTTCATTTGAGCAATGTTCAAAAGCAGACTATCCCTCTCTTTGTTGGAGTACACATGTAAAAAAGCACTACATCACTTAAGATTAGATCGGAGCAGGGCTGGACTGGCCATCTGGAGCACTGGGAGTTTTCTCGGTGGTCCGAGGCACTTTTTGGGCCAGTCACTGTCAGACCTGTGCGCAACACCACCCACAGTCCTAATGGAACGCTCTTATTCAGCTTTCCCTGGCTGTATACGCTTTACCATGAGTTCACCTCGGCCTCATGTACATGTGGCCCCATTCAGATACAGTCCTGGCCCAGTCGGATCGGCCCAAAGCCGACAGGGCGAGGCTGATGCGGGAGCGCCAGCCCCTGTCCCGAGCGGGCACTGAGCCACTTCATTGAAAAATACGCTGAAATCAAGGCATTTTGTGAACACAGGAATGTTTCCAAGCCCATAAAGACATTCAACACTCTTCAGTCTTCACGCTAGCTTTTATTTTACATCGATAGACCACATATTCGTGTTGTTCTGTTGTTTCATTTAGAAAAGACAGACCACGTATTCGTGTTTTTCAGTTGTTTTATTGAAAGAAGACGCTCATTTTCATACTGCGCGGTCAAGTCCGCGGACGTGCGCAGCGTATTTCTTACGTGATTTCTGTTATTTTCTTTAAACGTGACATAAAACGAGAGTTAAGACGTCCTAACACAGGTATATGACGCCTGTGTAGTTTAGGGGCCACTTCAGACCCCTGCTGTCCACTGCTGGAGTCAGACTGACTCTGCGCTTTGAGCATCCAGGGCCCTGCACAACAAGCACACTCCGGGTCCTACAGGAGGGGACCTGTAAACTTATTCATTCTCTGTGGTAATTGATTTAACCAATCATCATGATTAAAAAAACAACATTAATTACAATTAATAACACTGGCTTATTAAAAATAGTCAAAAGCATTAGAGTCTATGTAATAAATAAGGTCAATAAAAAAGACAGCATTCTGACAATCTAAAAATCACTTTTGGATCAAATCACTTCAGTTATAAAAATATTATAGACAAATATCGCATAAGTAAGTTTAGCCTATAATATCAACTGACATTAAAAGATGCCATGTTTTGCTTCTTCTTCTTCTTTTTCTTTTCTTTTTTTTTCTGAATCACAATGATCAAGGTCCAGACCAAAAGGTAAAGGGCCAAGTGTTGATTTTAACAGTAAGGATGACTTCACAGTTGTTGTGTATTGAATAATAATGTATTTATACCTGAAGAATCTGATAATAACTTATTATGGTGGCTGTAAAATGCCATTGATTTACTCAGTTTATGATGTACAAAGGACAAAATGTGTAGACTAAAGCTAAAATGCAGAGTTAAGGTGCCAGACAATGCTTAGTAGTATTTGGCACCAAACAAGGGCTCGCTTTAGTGAATCAATGCAGCCTATGGGGCCTTGGGCAGGTCCTTGTCCATGGATGACAATTTGCATTTAAATTGCATCTTGCACACCTGAGCAAGAACCGGGTAGACGTCTTGAGCAATGCCACAATTAAGATTTCATACACAAACATAAAAGTATGATACATATGTTCCACTGAACGAGAGGATGTGTCCAAACTGGTAATGTATGTTTTAAACACCAGTCAAAATTTGGACACACCTTCTCATTCAATGTATTTTTGTCCCTTTATTCTCTTTCTACATTTTAGAAACATACAGAAGACATCAGATATATTAAGCAAGATATATGGAATTATGTAGTAAAGAAAAAAAAGTGTAATAACTCTACTAAACATTTTTCAACAAAGCAAAGGGTGGCTAGTTTGGGGATTTTTAAAACTGGAAGAGTTTACTTTTATCTTTAGTCACTGCTACGTAATTCCATACATCTTACTTTATATATTTGATGTCTTCTCTATGTATATAAAATTTGGAAAGTAGTAAAAAACAACAACAACAAAACACTGAATGAGAGGGTGTGTCCAGACTTTTGACTGGTACTGTACATAAAACAAGCCACAAGATACTTCACTGCAGGGAAAGTCACAAAATGCATTTAGCCTTAAAATCAATAATTCAGTAGCTGCTCATTGCTTGCCAGTTTCGAGTGTCCACAGCAGGTGTGGTTGACAGTATTATGGCTGTGTCTTGGCCAAAGTTTAAGTAGAACAGGTTACATTCCTCTAAAGGGTGTCTCCCTAACATTCATTGACCAAAACAGCTCATTACATTGAATATTTTGTATATTATCACTGACTGACTAACTTGGAGGAAAACAAGGTCTGAGTTCCAGGGATTTAAAATGCAAATGACTATATGCATATAGAACATATATAGGCCACTGCGTTATGGTCACTGTGTAGGTTCAATTATGCCCGAATCTTAATGGTAAAGGTTATCATGCTACACTCTTTTGGGACATGATCACAAGAGTGTATGAAGGACACGCTAATATTAGACTCAGTCACAGAAAGTCTGCCAAAACCATTAGAGAGACATCTGAAGAATGTTATGTGACATTTTTAAACTTGAAGAGGCTATTTCTATAAATGTCTGTAAATCTACTGCATTTTATCTAAAGTGTATGTTTTTGTCAGTCACAAGGTTTAGGCCTGTTTGTTTCTATTGATTTCCGACAAATAATCTGTAGGCCTACAATAAAGTTTTAACTCAACAATTTAAGATATTTGCATGTTTTAAGTTTAGACTATTCTGACAGGCCAGTCAATAAATAGATCCACTCTGCCACCACCTTGTGCCAACCCTGCCTGCATTGTAGGTTCTCATAACACCTGAGAAATGAAATTATTGTTGGCATAGGCTATTTCATTACATTGCACTAATGCGACAAATTAAATGCTGTCCATTATGTTGTTTGAATTAGCCCACAAATCCAGTATTGTATTAGCTGTGTGTGTTTGCATAGTGGTGCAGCACTGGGCATGTGTGCAGCCGTAGTCCGGCCCTGCACCCCGCCCACCTCCCTCCCTCTTCCCCTCGGTGCGTCTCGGTCCGCCCGCAGCAGTCTCCTTCCCGGCGAGGTTCACTCCAGAGATGGCTGCGAAAGTGTGCAGATCAGTTCTCCTGTTGTCCCGGAGCAGCGGAGCGGTGGCCGGCAGCCTCCCCGCACTTGTTGTCTCGCCACAGCGGCACCATCAGCACATAAGACCGGTAAGTCCCAGGACGGTACGGCTGTGCGCGGAGAGAGAGTAGGACCAGAGAGGGGAGAGCAAGAAGACAGTGGATCTGCTGCTGCCGTGGTGGCTGGGCTGGCTAAGGAAGTAATGCTAACTAGCCTTCAAGATTTTCCAGTCTTGCCTTGTAATAACGTCTAGTGGGGATGTGAAGCATGAAATGAGCTATTATGTCTGTCCTAACCTGGCCTCTTATGTGCTTGTTTAATTCACAATGGGACGCCTAGCTTCGGCAATGGCAATGCAGTTTTTTGGAGCGCTTTGCTGAAGCCCATCAACACCCCCTGGCGCTGCCCGCCGTTTACTGAAACTGGCCTGGACACGGTGTTGCTGTCATTTAGCCTAATATCGAGTATCCAGCCTCTCCCGCCTTGTCCTTCAACTTTGCAGCGAGCGCAGCGTGTCGGACAGAGCCCGTGTCTTGGAGGTGTCGGATAATCTCGCGGTTTGTGTGTGGTTCTGCAGCAGATGTTGGGGCTGGGTGCATAGCTCCTGTCGGATGGGTGTCTCGTTTTAGAGCATTAAGGATCTAACCTGTAGCCTAGGCTTGTCTGCGGGTTTAGAGGCTGTGCTATGGCCGATCCTCCGGTTTCCTCTTCTGTGTAGTGTAAAATGCTGCATCTACGTGCTGGTGGTGCAGCAAACTCAGAATAATGAATGTGCCCATAGCAGAAGGAAACTACAGTGCGCGTGTGTGGAGTGATCCGGGCACATACGCACGAGAGTTCACAGGAACATTGAGTGATGTCAGATTCTCCAGCCTACTGCTGCCCCATCCCCTCCCTGCGGGTGTTTCCCGTTCAGCTGGGAGACCTTGGGTTTTCCTGGGAGCTGATGCAGGACCTTTGCATCCACTGTGGCATTACTCACAGAGCTGCGCTTACTATAGCAGAAATATAATTTGTGATTACCACACTGTTACTACAGTGCTGTGTGATATAGTTGCACATCTTGTTCCTGCATGCACGCCCCACTCCCTGTCTGGGGAGGAGGAGGATGCAGTTCACTTTGAAAGAATGAGGAAGTGATTGCACTTCTAGCACAGGCCCTTTTGAGTTACTACAACTCTAGCTACACAGTTTTCATGGTAGCACAAACAGATATTATAGTCTATTTGTATTCTATTTTCTTCCCTATTCTGACAAATTGCCTTGATCTGATTTGATTAAGTTGTTGCTGAACACATATAGGCAGAGACAGTGAATCCATAAAGGCACAGGGGTCATGTGCAGTGGTTCACCTCATGTAGGACAGAGCCCATAGTGAGGTATAGAGCTGTTAGAGACGCGCTTGGTTGACGCTCATACTGACCTCCACAGCTCCCACCACTGTGAACCATTACATTACTGCACAGTTACCCAGTGGGAAGGAAATATTCCTCCCTTTAAAATAAGTGGAGGTCTATTTCACTCGCTTGATTCGCTTGACAGTTTTTCCCGCCTGAGCAGAGTTGGCCCTAATATGTTCTTTATTTTATTTCAGTCATTTTATTTCAGTTTCAGTTTGTCTGTCCCTAATCAATGAAGTGAATCTACAGCAACCCCAAACCCGCTCCTGTCAGTGTGTGACAGCCAACCCTCTGTTCTCATCTGGGCCACTCCACTGCAGTGAGGACTCTCATCTCTCCTGTTGTCTCATATAAAGATCTCCATCTCAAGTCATACAGTGCTTCTACAGAGATCTGAACATACTCATTTCTAAAAGCTGTCATATTTACACTATTTATGGTTTTCATTTTCTACAGGCCAGACCAGAGCATATGGGCAATAGTTTTTTTTGTATAGAATTGATACTGCACTAATAGTATTGATACTAGCTACTAATGGTAATACTCTCTATGTATGTATTTCAGAGACACTGTTGTGATAGAGCTGTTATGTAAACATAGGGAACTGGTATAATGGTGCCCGTGTTTTAGAGATAGAAGAAAATGGGCATTAGTTTGTCACATTTTAACCTAATTTACTACTGAGTCAGCTTGAGTCACAGTACACATTTAACTACTTGCTATGGGCAACTGCCCATCATTTGAATGGAGTCAGGATTTAAAGTGGAATGAGTTAGTGCTCCCAAGGGGTTATCCTAAATTGAGACCCCTTTGAATCAGTGCTGCTTGTTTTGCGCCTCTTACTATCATGTGGCCGCATTATAAATCCCAACTTTATTGTTGCGATAACACTAGGCCTGTCACGACACAAATTTTAAAGTTCGATATATTGCTGAAGTAAATATAGACGATAAATGATAATATTGAAGCTAATTATATGACATTGACACAATAACCCAAGAGCTGATTTAAACCACAAAAAAAACTATTCTAAATGTACAATATTGTTAAAAAAAAAAAAATAAATTAAAAAAAAAAAAAAAATATATATATATATATATATATATATATATTTTGACCTGCAATAAATAAACCGTAGATTGAAACACTTTAGTACTTAATTATTTATTCAACCTTCTATGACTTAATTTGATCTTATTGTATAGCCAAAAAATAACAAAAGATTTCCCAATGGTGCAAAGAAAATGTACACATGATAAATATTGACCCGCAAAAAATATAGTTCCATCTGTCATGTATTGAACGATAATTTGATATATTAGTTATTGTGATAATCAGACTCCTTAACAAAAATGTAAGTACCTAAATGCCTCTCAGTAATGCTTTAATCCTCCAGTTTGTTTGGCAGAATTGTACTGTCTGATGTGTCTGAGCTAGGGCGTTTAATATAATGACACAATTTTTAACTGCAATTAAAATTTGCTAGATTTAAAGATAGTAATCTTGCTACAACAGAGTTATCATATATGTCTCAGCTTTCCCAAGTAGGCCTTTTAACCATAAAGTCTGATCTTAGGTTGCTGCAGTGTGATGTTGAAGCCAAAAGGTTATAGTTCAGTTCTTCAGTTTAATCCAATCATTGTAGGATTGTAGGAGTACAGTAAACTAATTTATGCTCTCCGTCTCACCACTGAAGTTATCCGGATTAGTGTGATAAGAAAGTGACTGTGGGGCTGTTGGGAGATGGTAAACTGGCTGAATGATTGATCAGCCTGTCTTTAATGCAGTTTTACTAATGTTATGACATACGACGTCTCTATTTATGATCTCACATTTACCTGTGGCAAAGGGGAGAAGGAAAATTATTTGACCTTAATATTAATGAAATGCCACAGTGGCTGTCGTGCATGAAGATTATGTTAATTCAGCTTACTCATACATTCAGATGGAGTTGATTGATGGATAGCTTATCATTACCTCATTGCCATTGCCATTACCAGGGCATCTTATCCTATGCTTTGAATGTTAACTGTTCTCGCCTACCCTGTGTCAATGATACTTTTGCAATTTATCCTCACTGATATTTATTAACTGTGCATAGTAGAGTGGAAATTAATAAATTTTCTTTGGTTGGGGGGGATATATTGATCAGAGAAAGAGCTTTGCCTAGGATAATATACAAATGGAGGGTCTTGGTCATATGTTATGTATTTTTGTTTTGCACTATGATCGTATTATATAAAAACAAAAATTGTATTTAAAAATTCAGTTGAAAACCCCCTTAAAGACCATTAGTGTTATTAGCTGAAGTCAGCAAAAGTTTCCTCTCTCTACAGGGATACTGGTGAAAAACACCTGAAAGCATTAAGATTATTACTAACATAAACCTGATCATATTGTTGTGAGGTCACATTTTTTCCTTGTAATGTACATTTTGTGTATAGAGCTGAATAAATGCAGCTTGTGTTGTGCATTATACATTTTTTATCCTCTATGGGTTAATAGAGTTGCTTTTGTGCCATCATAGATATGATTTAGACTGCAGCATCAGAGCAGAGGCTGCTGAAGAAAAGAGCTGTGTTACTTAACCCTTCTCCTTTAACACCTGCTGGTTGTCTTGGCTCCTACTAAGTGACAGGCTTTGCCCTTTTAGAGGTCATTGGTAAATAGAATGACTCGAGTAAGACTGTTGCCATGTTGCGTATCATTATGTGCTTTGTTTGTAGATACTGTTCACATGCAAAACTATTGTTTGCTCTCTTTTGAATGCAGGTCAAAGGTTACTATTGAATAAAGAGCAATAGCATTATATGCAACAACAATAGCATTATATGCCATCTTTTATGCAAAATCCAGAAATATCAATCATTATGAAGAGTCACTTGAACTGATAAAACATTATAAATCTTAGTCGGAGACCTGCAGTGTCCAACTGGGCCCTGGAGATGGATTTAGCAACTAACAGCAATCTTGAAATGCATTCGCATTTCTGTCCTGCACTGCACATGTCTGAAATGTTTCTATGTTTTCTGCTGAGAGCCTCAGCAGCTTTCCCCAGGTGAAACTGTGTTTTACTGTCTCTAGTGAGTAGTACAGTATACATTGTCAGGGTCACATTGTCACTAGCTTCAAATGAATAATGCTGTATTGTCTTGTAGTTTGTGTTTATCATTGATGCAGTGCTACAGCTGTAGGTGATTCTCTGAAGCCTACTGAGCTGCTACAGGTTTGGTATTTTTACACACTCCAGGTAAAAAGGGAATATTTGACCTAGCGTTTGCACTTTTGAGAATGCTGGTTATCAAATGGAGAAAGCATGATCTTCACACTTCATAGACCATATGTTTCGTGTTGTTCTGTTTCTGTTGGATACACCAGTCCACAGCACAGATCTCACAGCTGTCTGACCTGCAGTGCTTTGAAAAGAGAGGTGAAGAGTTCAGCCAGAGCCTGACTGATTTCTGTTTTAGCTTTGGAGACACACAGATAAAGTTACTTCAGAAGTAGCTTCTCTAAAGATCAACTCTTGATTATGGGAGTGTTGTAGCGCTGTAATGGATGAGACCATTGTGATGGACAAAGTCCTCATTAGCACTCAAGAAGGGATTTCACCCTTGGTGTACTAAATGACTGGTGAACCTCTGCTGTTGGCATAGACTAATTAGCTGCTTCACATGTTTCAGTGTGGCCCAGCGTGTCTCTGCAGCTCTGAAAGGACATTAAACCAGGCCAGTGTGTGTAATGTGATGATGGATGGAAGTAACGCTTGGTTAGCCCCTCTCATCGCCGGGACGTCTGGTTGGTGGCATCCTGTGCCAGCGGGCAGGTGAGAGTCTGAAGGTCACCCCCAAACCCCCATCCCATACAATCAGGTTTTGGACGGGGTCAGAGCGCGACAGCCAAACTAATCGGTGGCAATTCTTGGGCCCCAATGAGAGCTGCAAATGAAAGCAGGGCAGGCTTAGTTTGTATGAAGGTCGATGATGCCCAAATCTGTCACACAGGGTTAGACAGTTATGTGAAAGCATTTCCCCACTGAGGTGTTGGGGAGGTGCTGTCATTTGGAGAGACTTGACTCAGCACCACTGCACCAGTCACACCATTCGCCCTGTTTACATAGAGGTAATTCATTTTAGTGTGACTGCTGCTGTAAATGAACGCTGTATTACTGCTGAGAGGTGAGTGGAGGTAAATCTAAATGGCTTTATATAAGGCCTTTTATAATCTTGTTTGTAATCTTCTTATTAGAGTGATAATTTGTGTTCTGAGGACATAAAAGTGTTTTAATTATTTTGCATTGATAATGAAATGCAAATTTACATGAAACGACAAAACATCAGAGAGTTATGCAGAATTAAAACAAGGACACTTCAGTCCATTACCTCTGGAAACTCAAATGGTTTAGACGGTGTGTGGCCATGCTTTTCCAAATGAGGAACCCCACTCAGACCTGTTCCGACTGCTGTTTTTTGCTTCTTTAGGCAAGATATTCACTTGTCTCCAGAGCCTATGTACACCAGTGTATGAGTAAGTGTGTGGTGAGGGGAGAACACATTTCTTTCTCTGCCTGCCCATTCTATGATCAGTATGAGAGCAAAACTGTGGAGCAACAGTGGTTTAATTAAAGAAGCACTTAAACGTTTTTGTATCAAGTGCATCATTTAAATGTGCCGCTGTAGTTTTACAATCTAATTATAAACATTTCCAGGTTGGTTCTGAAACCTAAATAGTTATTAATGGCCTCACCAAGTTTAAAATCCATAAAGCAGGAAGTAAACTACAATGCAAAAATAAATCAATAAATATGCTCACTATCAGAACCACAGTCTGAGTGGAATAGTGTAACTGGAATGGGCAATGGACGTTGTGAAATATATTTTTCTAACTTATAAAACGTGGAGACATTAGTATGGAAAAAAGTTTTGATTTCGAACTGTATGGACTGCTGTCTGGAGCTCTGACCACAGCCCAGTGTGAGGCTGGATCCAGGGGAGCAGCAAAGAAAAATTATCTCTGTTCTGCTCAAAAATCTCTTTTGGAGACCCCAGACCAAAAATACATTAAGAACTTTGTCCATGGCCTCTAATTAATAGACTAAGGCCTTGGCAAAACAAAATACCCAATTTTTTGACAATTTAATACTGCAAGCGGGGCAAGGGGGGCAGCATCAGAAATCTTGCCTAGGCACCAAAAAAGTTAGAGCCAGCACTGTCCTAACAACACATTGGAAAAATTGGTTAGGTGGAAATTGAACTGCCAACCTTCCTTCCAATTTGCTTAACTTCCTACCTGCTTAATTTAATATGTCTGTAAGATTGCACTTACAAACAATGCATAAAATGTTTTCCAATGTTTTAGTGACGTTACTTTTGTTTAGACTCGGGTTGGGTTGAACTTCGTCTTATGCAATAACAATATCCTCCAAACGTGGTCCATTAGAGAGCTGGAAGGTGGGGCCGACCTCTCCTTCAGTAGGTATTGATTGTTTATACCCTTATTAGTACAAGTTCACTGTGAATCAGGAGCAAAACTGAACAGGAGTACAAAGACTGGTTTGGGAGTGCAAAGAAAGACAATGAGGAATCTCTCTTTATTTGATAGAGAAAAATATATTTGGATTTGAGGAATGCCCACTGTATGTGTCAAGAGAATTAATACATAGAAAAAAAACAACTAATTTGATTATTGTGGACTGAAGTATTATGCTAATTTGAATAAGATTGGGTGGGTTTTATTGAATTGCAAATGATGTGTTTTGACATAACACATATAATTAAGAAGAAAGACTCAGTAATGTCAGAAACATCTATTTTGTATTTGAGCAGAAATTGTTAAAGCGGTCAACCGTACAAGACTCAGTAGTTATTATGAATGAGTGCTGTGTTGCTAATGGCTGGCTGAAATGAGGAGTTCCCTGTCCTTAGACTCACCCCACATTGAAAGGAAACTAGGGCTGCGTCCAATTACTGTGCCGCCATCTCATGCTCCACCAGAAAAAAGATAAGTGCATACTTCAAATTACACAATTTTTTGGCTCTAAATTGCATTTTGTATTCAGAGACATTGCTGGTCTGTTTCTTGTAGAATCAATAGGTATACACAAATGGAAAAATACATTCAACTGTTAAACTACTTTCTTTTTTAGCATGGTACTGCAGAGGCTAACTTGGGTCTGGCCTTTTAATGAGGACAGATGGTGCATTGTATTGTACGCCATTCATATAGATGATAAATGCTAATAATAAATGCCATTATGCCACTAATATTATAACCCTAGAGCAAGATTATCTCCCCAAAAGCTATAATAAGTACCTTATTGTAAAAAATAAAATAAAAAAATAGCTACTTTAAAAAAAATATAACAGAATGAAACACTTAAGTACTTAATTTGTATGTGTCATACAAGTTATTCAAAATTCTGCAGTTCAGCTCTTATCATAGTGGAGAAAAATAAGAAAAAAATCCTCCGCTAGTACAAAGAAAAAGTACCCATGATAAATATTTACCCCCCCAAAAAATAATTCTATCTATCTTGTATTGAACGATAAGTCTATATAGTTTTTATCATGACAGGCCTAACTGTTTCACCATTATTCTCCAGTTAATGTTTGCTTACCAGGCTGAAAGCATTGTCTGTCTAATTTCTTTGGTACTATTATGTAGCAGACAAGTTTCTGCAGAGGTCATTGTCGGAGAGACCCTTCCACAGACGACAAGGCTAATGACGCTCGAATCACTTTGCAGCTCATAAGTAGTCCTTTTGTTCCCGCTGGATCGATGTGCAAGGTTAACGAGATGAAGCCTTGACATTTCCGAGTTTGTTATACCTGTTTTCTCTTGGTGATTTCAGAATATGCAGGAGGGAAACAAAGTCCATTTTCGCTTGTACTTTGGAATATATTTGGCTTAAAGAGCTTAAATAAATTATAAGAACTACAGTAAGTCTTTCTCAACTGGTTTGTGTGTACTCAGCCTCATGATCATCTGTCCTTATAGCTTCATATATTTTAGAGTGTGCGTGTGGTTGTGGGTGAGGCTGCATGTGACAGTGTCTGTGTGTCGATTGGTCGGTGATGTGGGGTCAGGCTGTGGTAGGGATAGGGTGGTTTGGAGGAAGGGCAAGTGAAATTGTTTTTGATGACTGTAAAGTACTTTGTGTTACATTTTTTGTATGAAACAGTATTTGCTTCTTCCTTCTGTTTTACTGTTGTTTGTTGTAGTTGATCCATTCTGTACTGGCTACTACTTTTTTCTCCCTTGAGAATTAAGTTCATAATTTCTATTGAATTAGGATACATTTAAAAAGTGAGTGTATCAATATATAAACAAATATGGCTAAAACAAGAACCAAACTAAGGTAAAGTAGAATTACACAAGTTACTTAATGAACTGCATCAGGTTCGAAACTGACTCTAAATTGACCTAAATTAAAATGGGGAAAAAAAGTCACCAGAATACATTTGCATACAAATAGTGTTGTGCACAGATTGAGAACCACTGCAGTCTGGTGTGGCAGCTCCTCTAGACCTTATCTGCAGCAGTGTTGTAAGTGTACTTTAACATGCTGGTGTAATGTTACCAGTGAGATGAGGGCTGCTCGGTCATGGCTAAACAGGATCTTACAAAAGCGTTGAAACCATTTTGTTTGAGGTCATTCTGGGTGGGAGTGAGTGCTCGGTTCACAGCGGGTGTTAGTGAGACGCGGTGTCAGGCTGCTACTGCTCTTGTTGTGTTTATTTTCACTGTAGAGTAGTAGACTCACTTTGCATTTTTCTTACCCCGGGTGGTTTGCTTTACATTAGTTCCACATGTCACGATAAGGGCTTGTTCATACTAGCTTACATGTCACCCCCTATTTCTGGCATGAGGGTAAAGAGGCACACGATAATGTCAAAAAATTACATGTTAGATGAATTGCCCAGAGTGAATGAATATGAGAGTTAATGGTTGTATGCAATGTTCTATGACTAACTGGTCATTTCACTGTACTTTTTCAAAAGCCTGAGAACCCTCTGGAAACCTTTTAATGGAATAGGATGGGAGGATGTTTTGATATTTTACATGTACTGTGTACTCGCAGATGGGTATTTTATAGTACTTTTTAAATATTATGTTTCATCTTGAAGTAGCTGAATAAATGTATTGTAGATTTTGTATCATTTGTTTATTTTACAGGGGCTCAACAATCCATACTCCCTCCTGTACAGAACAGTAAATAACAAAAACTCTTGCCTTCATAATGTCTTTAAGAAAGCTGTAGGGAGCATTATTACAAACAATGGGAAATATTTTTGTTGTTGCTGGTCATACAAAAATAAGGAGTCATTTTTGCACTCACAGGGAGACCGTATTTGACAGTTGCTCAGACAAAAACATTCAAACCAAAAGGTCACAGCATGAAAATCTGTCAGTCATTCAGCACAAACTGTACCACCAAACATATATTACATTCTCTCGTCTTATTCTTTGTTATACTTCCAATATTGTTCCAAATATCATAAGACGACTTTGCAGAGCGATATAAGCTGTCTGCGTTTGTGAATGACGCTTGTGACAGCCTAATTACACCACCAAGTACGACTCGGGCCTTAGCGGAGATTGATCCTCCTCTGAGCTCGTCCAGGGAGTCAATGAGCTCCAGAATCACACGGCTCTTCTTCAGCCCAGTTTGTTTGCTGTGTAATTACTCAGATTGTAGTAGTGCCCTGGCAGACATGCAGGCAGGGATGTCACCATGGTGAAAACAAACACACCTTGCACACAATGGACCTAGTTGGAATGACTGGAAATACCAGATTTTTTATTGCATTGGAGAACACCCAACACAAAGATAAACATCTTGATCAACCCGGGATCAAACTTGTCAGTAATGAACTGTATTTTAAATTTCCCTGGTTGTCATTATGCCCAAGATATGTGTACTATGTTATATATGTACTAAATTAGTGGTTTCATAATTGTTATCTGGCACAATAAACGGTTTAATGCAAACTTTTTATTATTTGTACTAATTATAAGTACTGGTCAGACTGGACTTTTGACTTTCTTATGTCTGGACGTGCTAATTGTAACCTAAGCTTAGCCATTGTGTGACTTGTTCAGGAATTGAATAGAGTAGTGTGTTCCAGTTGCCAAGAAGCCAGACTCTTTGTCCACTTAACGGGCAGTTTTAAATGGATTGTGTGGCCCAAGCCTTACACCCTGTCTCTTTTAATTAACCCCTATATCAAATGGATCAATGGTTGGAGACATATGTGAAAGTAGCATGGCCAGACCAGTGCAAGTGGGTGCTAAAGGGACAGAGAGAGAGAGAGAGCTGGGGTCAAGTGTATTCTGCCTGGGCGTATGGTGGGGTTAAGGAGCTTTTTTGCCATCTCAGCACATTTCAACCCCATCCACTCACTTTTCAAGTCATTTAATACTATTCTATATTTCTGTGTGGACCAGAGGTTTTGACCAGATAATCCTATTACATCAGCTGTGTGGAAATGAGCCTCCACCCAGGAATAAATTACATTTTTATTATAAAAAAGCAGAGATTCATTTTCAACACAGTAGGCTAGATGTTGGCATGTATACATTGCATTTGGATTAGCATATTGTATTTAGAATAATCCTAAATATGTATAGTCTTTGTCGAGACCCCTATAGGACCCCAAAACTCTCTAGGATGTCCCGCTTAAGAGAGCCGGACAAATATTTATACTACTTTCCGCACCCTTAAGCATTTCCAGAGCAAATCTTTCCAACAATCTAGCACAGCAATTACATAATAAATTGGCATATAATTTATACCTTCCTAACCCTCTCCATTAATGTGGACTCAGGTCGGATAGAAAAAGTACACACTGGTATGACTGTATTTATTTATTGAGCAAATGTACACTGTAATTCACCCCATGTTTCCTACCTGAATGCAATCATGACATGACCATCCCTTTATTTATCGACTGGCAATGTCAAGCTCTGATATAAATGGCTGAAATCTGATTTACGTCCCATCCGCTGAAAACTACTTTAATAAATGCTCTTTGACACAATATCTGTAAATCTAATATTGCCATAAAGCAGTCCACCACTGTGATTTACAACAACGACACAACCAGAGATATGTCGGCATTTAATTATGGAGGGTGGAAAAGTTACTAAAGCTATCAGCGGTTGTATCGGCTGCATTTACTGTGGCTGCGTTAATAATTTACATTTGGACCCACTTCATGCCTCTATCATAAACCAAATGTAATAGGCTTTGTGAGCGTGTACCTTCATAGTGAATTTCCATACACACTTGTATTCAGTGTATTCTGATTCAGTGAGGAGTGCGCAGGGAGTAAACATAGATATGCAATCGGCTGTCTGCTCAAAGGCACCTCACAGAAACAGGGCAGCCAGTAAATTGCTTATGTAAATGGCCCATGTTGCTGTAATCTATTGATGATGAGATCTTGAATGGAGGGTGCAAAAGAAAAATCAAAGCACTTACCGGTTTAGTGCACTGCTTTTTAACAACAGGTCTTTAATGTTACGCACTTAGGTAGAGGAGGACTTGGACATTATGAACCCGCAAAGCAATAGTCATCTGTTTTGGAAAATAAATGTCCTAATGAATTGTTCTTATTGGTCATGGAGCTCTGTTTGTTTGTTCTGTTTTTTTTTTTTTATAGCGCTGATATTAATAAGCATGACACGCACTATGGCTAATGCTAATTACAAGGATCCACATGATGTGAGGGTTTTCCCCGGGGCCCTAACAGCGTTATTGCTCTGTGACTTTCAGTTTCGAGATAATCCCTCCTCACTTCCATGAAAAAGCTGGTGGATTTTGATCCCTTTTCTTATTGACCCATGAACTTTAATAATAAAATATTATTAATACATTTTATTTATTAGGCATCTTTCTCCACTGAAGGTCGCCTTACAACAATAAGAATGTAATAAGAATGTTGTTTATGTGTGGACTTCTTCTCAACTTTAAAAGACAAGCTATACTGTGCATGAATAAGAGAATCTATTATCCCCCTCTAGTAGGACTGTGCAATTAATCAAATCTGAATGAAGATCAAGATTCAGTCATTTGTAATTGTCAAGGATATGGTTGCTGCTTTTTAATCGAGAAGTGCACATCCAGTTTTCTGTCAGTAAAAGTGTGTTGCAGCAAAAGGGTGTACTCAACCTAAACTCTGGAGTTGTTGATATAGTCCCATTATAGAAATCTGAAATCATGTCATAGTATATTTGGCCAGATAAAATGAGAGATCGCCACCTACCTGTTCACTTTTCACTTTTACTTATAAATAAGAGCACTAAACAATTACATTAAAGCAAGAAGACACTACTTTTCTTTGTAATTATATTTGCTTAATGTGATTCACAATCAAGCAAAGACAATTTTCACTTCTTCAAAACACAAATATTGAAGTCAGCCTTTGGAGAAAACCTGTGCTGTCTAGCCAAGTGACAGATCGCAAATGCCATCTTTATTTTCTTCACCATTTGCCTGACTGAGCGCTCACCTCACTCCCACTCAGAGCTCTGCGAACATTAAAGAAAAAAATCTGTTGACCTTAAGATGCCAGTTGTTTTGATCATCTTTATTCCACACACGGAGAGACCAGATCCAAACATGAACCAAAGTCCAACAACCTTCATCTGTAGCGGGTTTACCGTGACCTGCTGCCCACTCTCTGTTTTGGAGAATTAGCATAACCCTGAAGTCATGTAGCACCAGAACTTCACACACCCGTATCACGTCTTTGCTCCTTGGGCGACAGGCGGTATTGGATAAAAAGCTAGTTGTTTTTGTGTAGGCATGTTCAAAAAATATATCCTTTATTTTAAGATAAAGCTGCGCGGGTGATGCAGACAAGCAGGCAGCGTGGAGGAGAGGTGGAGATATTAGATATTTCCATTCTCACTATAGTGCTACTCATTCTACGCCAGCAGGCTTCACTAGGCTATAAATAGGATGCAAGAGGACATGGTGGAGGTAGAGAGATCTTTGTTGAAGCACGCATTTCCATGGTGACTGTCTGCACTGGGCCTTGGATGGATATTGTAAAGGAATTTGTGACTTTACTTTGATGCATATCTTTTCATTCATATCTGTGATTTTGCACTAGGGCCACAGTAACAGTGTTTTTGTTCAGCTCGCCCAATGGGAAGCCTTTGTAGCAGTCAGTGATGTTCTGTTATTACCTGTCCACATGCACTCCAATGTCACTCTTCACAAGTTTCCATGGTTACTTATACTTCAGTGTTTTAAGCTACAACTGTATTACTAAATATTAGCCTGTATTTCAAGTTCAAATACTTAAAGGTCTTACATTACGTGAAATGGATTCTTGTGAGCTGTCAGTCATGTTATATTGTTGCTAACTCATCAAAAACATACATGGAGTTGTATTTTGTTTCATTCACACATGTTTGAGTAACCCTGAGTTACTGGGCTATCTGCATCTCCACAGCTCAAAATGCTCTATTACACCTTGATGACATGCAGCAGTAGTTTTCATGTGACGGCAACAAACCTTGACCCTTTTTTCAGAAACGATGGGCAATTCCAGGGTGAAATAATCCAAATGAGACTACCACATGAAATAACAAGGTGGAACAGGGTGTTGCAAGAAGAACTCAGTTTAAATATGCAGGGTTTGTGTGTTAAACATGTGTGAATGAAACAAAAACACAACTCCAGGTCTGTTTTTGATGAGGAAAGAATATTATAACATAGAAAATGGCTTTCTATGGGTTCTTTAAAGTGTATAGTTTTTTCACACATTTTGGTCACATTAAAGCCCAATCCCTAAATTCATCATAAATTACAAAAAGATTGTTTTTTTTATTTAGGCCTGTCACAATAGAAAACAATTTGAAGTATGATATATTGCTGCAGAGAAATATTGCGATAAATGATCATTTTGAAACTTTATGCCACTCAATACATTTTGAGCCCCAAAGCTTTCATATATTGAATGATAAGTCGATATTGTTACAGGCAGGCCTAGTTTTTAATGCAAATAAATAAACATGCATTGCAAAATACAGCATCTGTCTTTGTTAAATTTATGGTCATTCACTGTGAGCTTATGGCTGTTCGACACAATTGGAAATGTAACAAAATTGGCCATAAATTTGTAATGCTTGATTATTTGTCATCCTTTGCCATTTATTTCATTTGCATTTCATTTATTTTTATTTATACAGGGAGAGTGGAATGAGAGCACTCAGACTCTCTTTTTCATGGGTGCACTCTTCTAATGCATGCGCTCTTCTAATGCAGAAAAATACAAACAAAAACAAGTCCATTTAAAAAATTGTAGCATTAAAGTATCAAATTTTGCATGTCCTTGAAATATATACATTTTTGGAATGCAAAATGGCCAAAAGCTAGATGGCGATGGCCAAACTACTTTTTCATAGAGGCCATTTATTTCTATTTTAGTGCATTAGTTAAACAGTGGATTTTGTTGGACAAAATGCTCATCAAATCTACTGCAATAGACTGTGTAATGGTGTTTTGTTTGCCAAACATGTGCAGCAATATTTGCCAGTTTTGATTTCATAAATGATTAACAAGGCTGAGCTGATTCAAATGACTGTTTAATGAATACACATCTACAATAATGTGGTGTTTTGCTGTAGTTGAAATGACTGACAATTGAGCTATGAGCGTAGCTATGACTGTCATCATTTCAGTGTTTTGTGTAGTGCATCCATTCTCCAAAAACAGATCTTTGAAACAGCATTCTTGTTGTGTATTGAAAGAAAAAAAAAGTTCAACCCAACATTTCCCTAAAGCTGACATGATACACTGTGAGAGGGAAAGGCTGTAAGCAAATGAAAAAATGTTGTTGGCCATATGCAAAACTTCAGTGTGGAGTGTGGACAGAGATGAAAAACATTTTTGTGATGCTTGGATGGCGACTACCCACCAGTCAGTTTGTGCCTGTTGTTCCTCTTCAGGCATTTGGTTGTCACATGCACATGCACAGGACATAGCATTGATAGCAGCTAAATGAAGTTACTCAGATGGTTGGTTTCAGCTGTTTGCTTGTTGAGAGGAGACATAGACAGTTGTAGCGTTACTGAAGTATTGATCTTGAGTAGGGAGCCACAGCTGTTCCCAAAGGATGACAATACAAAGGTGCTTTCTCTCTGAGGGAATGATGCAAGACTTTAAACATATGGCAGCTATACGCATCATTCTTTGTTTCTGTAGGGGTTGTATATAGTGCAACCTGACATTTTGTATGTTAATATGTGACTGTTGACAAAACTGCATTCTGCTGCTTAAGGAATTGGGACACTTTTGTGAACATTACTCTTTTTAGTACAGTAAGTGACATCTAAATATATATTTTTTATATTTATAACATTTTTGGTTAGGGTTGTATTTGACGATTTTGACTTTTTTTTGACTAACTTTTGTGGTGGAGGATTCACTGCCAGCTTTTTGAAGTGGCCTTTGCTTTACCTGAAACTTTCCATATGACATTAAAATGATCATTCATTTAGGTGTTTTTATTGCTAAAAACGTGTACCAAGCATGCTCAACTCTTCACAGATCTGACCTGTAACTTGGCCTGGTTGTATCATCTGCTTGTCTGTGTGAAGACACATTCCACAAGAGAAGTTACATAGTGCACCTTTTTAAAGGTACTATATTACACAAAACCTACTCTTGTGAGCTTAAAGCCATGTTGTAATGTTACCTCCTCACATACCTGGAGCTGTGTTTTGTTTCATTCACACGTGTTTGAGTAATCCTGCATTATTAGTTTGTCTGCATCTCCAAAGTTCAAAATGCTTTGTTCCACCTTGATGTTATGAAGCTGTATTTTTCAAGTTAGCAGCTACTGTACCTGTTATGGCATTCTTTGCCCTAACTATTTACTTGTATTCACATGTATAATCATCTATCTGTTTGACCTAATTCCTGAATCCTTATGTGTATTGATATGTAATTGTATCTCTTTGACCAAATGCTTGTGATACTATCTGCTGTTACGCACGGGCATATCTCTTGTTTGTTAGCGTACAGGACAATGTGTCCAGCAGCCTGAAGTCACTTGGACTAGATTAAGACTGGTACAATTATTTTGATGGTATAAATACACCGTATGTATGTTCATTTGTAGGCTGAGGGTGAGATGATGCTATCAGGGATAACAGCTCTTTGACAATTGTGCACAAGTGATTCAATAAATCAGACTCTTGATTCAAGACAACTTCTCTATTAATTTCATATATTTTTAAGGTTTTTACTCTTAGAAATTCCACAACATACCTTTTAAATTTGGTTCAATAGAAAGAGGCATTTCCAGGGCTGAAATCGAAATGATTCGGGGTGAAGGTGTATGGAGTTTAAAAACACAGTGGCACACGTCCTGTATTACCACATGACATCACAAGGCAAACACAGTTTTTTTATTTGAGAGAAAAACTCAGCCTAAATATGCAGGATTTGTGTGTTAAACATGTGTGAATGAAACAAAACAGAACCCAAGGTATGTTTGTGATGAAGAAACAACATTATATAATAGAACAGAAAATAGTGTAATATAGGCCCTTTAATGTTGATATAGCTTAGTTTGTTTTCAACTGATACACTACTTAAAGCATTTCTCTCCATTCATCCAGGTTTAGGATTAGGATAAAACAAAACTGGATAATTTCCTTAATAGTAGCAGTAGTATTGTCATTGTCAAAGAACAAGTCAATGTGAAAGTGTTGGCTAAAAAACTAGAATTTGCTTTGGACCATTATGCACCTCCAACTGAGCTTTCAAGTCTCTCTGCCAAAGACTTTACAGACCCAGGTCCTGAGGGCATCCCTGGGGGGAGCTGTGCTGGACCCAGTCTGCTGGAGGAGGTAGTCATGAAGGAAGAAGAATAGCAGGTATTACAGGCGCTTATGGGACGTGACATGAGAGGTGTACCCTATCCGAAACATTTTACTTCACAACACACTTAGGTTTGTGTCCCGAGGCGGTGGCCATGCTATTGAAATTGCATTGAGCCATCTTGTAAATCCAGACTTTTTTTGCACTAAAGCTAGCAGGATATGAGGAAGCAGGGCCAGGAGGCTAGATTTGAATTGACAGGAAAGGCAACCAGGTATACCAATTCACAACCTTGATATTACTCTTGCATGAGAACCTATCAAAACGTTTTAAGTCAATTTTATAATATGGCAAATGGGGAATAGAGTGACGAAAAGGTGCTGTACCTGATTTTTACAGTCTTAAAACCATGAAAAATGGAGCTAGTTCATTTTAAACGGTTTGCAGTGGTCCAAAGTTATTGCTCACTTACCTTATGCATTCCGAGCATCCTTATGCACTGTGACGACTTTATAACTGCTTTTCACAACTCTCACAGACCAGAGCAGAGTTTTACTGTGATGGAAGCTAACAGTAACTAACATGCTAATTTATACTTTCTGATAACCTGACACTTAATAATTAGATGCAGACAGCACACAGTAGACATATTTTGACCTCAAGAGCTGCTTATTCATCTGTATGGGGGGGATTTTGCTCAAATACATGGAAAAAAATCAACTACACTTTATGACTTGAGGTTGTGTGTCTTTGGTATACCCAGGCGAAGGTCAGACACTTATTGAAACCAGATATAATATGTAAATTTAGACAGCTTCAGCTGCAAGCAAAATTGTTAGAGATGCAAGGCTGAAGAAAGTGAGCGAGATACTATATTAAAACTGACAGTGGAAGCAACTAGGTAAATAGACTGATTCAAGAGATGTTTTTCCTTTGAAAAACCTTGAAATCACTGTTGCCTGGTAACTCTTTGCTCTCCAAAAATGTCCTCCTGCCCACAGAGAACTGAAGGTTACCTGTCTTTATGAACTGACTCTGTGCCATTCTATCTTTTGTTTCTTGAGCTTGAAAACATTTTTCCCACACAACAATGGAAGCAATGCAGGCAAAGTATAGATCGCATCTGTTGGTGTATTGCCCTGCCCAAGACCCTTTATAACCCTCTGTTGAGCCAGGAATAAATATGTAATGCTACATTGCACAGGAAGTTGCAGCGCTTGAATTATTAAATTGGTTAGGGGCTTCTTTCACATTTATGTGTCCTTTTAAACACTTTATTGAATATAAATCTTTATTAGATCAAATAATGTCATGAACCATAGTGTGACTTTGCTCCAAGGTCTACTAATGCCTCCTGGTTAATTCACTTGGCGACTTATAAAAAGAAAATGATTACCAGAGAGCAACTGCAGATGTGATGAAAGGAGTAAAAGTAGTACATTTTATGCTGTTGAAATAGTAGCATTAGTAAGTTTCATATTTGTAGACATTTAAAACCTTGGATAATATCATCTTTGAACCAGAATAAGCTATCAAGCACACTGTAAATGTATTCTTACTCACCCATAAAACCTGAGAATATAGGCCTGTAGTCATAAGTCAAGTTCCCTATAGCCGCTTCACTATAAAAGCTCTGCAGTATTCTCCTAATGGAAAACTTTTGGACGTGATGCCGCAGCTCCAAACTGTTGACTTTGCATTAATACTATAGCACAACATAAAGTATCCTCTGAGCTCATTATTGCGGGTCAGTTCGGTCACTTCCTGGTATTACGAACCTGTGGAATTGTCTAAAAGCTCCCAGCCGTGCCATAGGTAAACTGCAATATAATGAGCCACAGCAGAAAGGCCATGTTGTGTCGGCGGGTGGACAACCTCGTGGTCAAAATGGCAGAAAAATTGAATATAAAAAGATAATTGATGTGCTCGGTCAGCCTGTAAACAAGGTAGTAAAAGACATTGATAGATGGTGAGGTACAGCCCATGTGATCATTAGCAGAGGTGCATGGAAAAATCCCCTACTCTGCATTTTGAATCTGATGTGACAAATGACATGGTCGTGAATGTAATTTCTACATGTAATACAAGTGATGGCAGTTAGAGAAAAAAAAGTGCTTGAGCAATACCTCAATGGATAAAGGCAACAGGACAAGGTTAGAGATGCACTGTGTAATTTTTCTTATGCAAGGTACATTACCTTCTTGTCTCCATGGAGTTGCAGTTGATTTGCTTAGAATATTCCATGGCATTAAACTTATCTAACATTTATTTCATTGTTGCTGTTTTTATTGCTAAAAAATATCTTGAAACACATTCTCACTGTCAGCTCGAGTTATCTCTGCACAGATCTGACCTGTAGCTTACCCTTTTTGTGCCACCTGCTTGTGTCGAGGGAGATGGATACGTTTAATACAGGCAAGCAATAGCATCTCCAAGGAGACATGTGGTTTACACAGTCCACCAAAAAAGGTGTGCACTACACATTTAGTTTAAGTACATATACATACAAATAATTTAATTTAACTTTTAGTGGTAGACTGATGTCCATCTTTAATATGACAGGCCATGCATCAGTTGATTGAGATTTTTAATTATATCGCTATTTAAAACATGTATAAGATAATGTATTTAGTTCAATAACGTACATTTTCTGATTAGAATAAAAATTTGATTATGGATGGCCAACAGTCATATATATATATATTCATTCCACTTTGATGTGTTCTGAGCTTCTTCTATATTCAGCCTATGTAATGGGCTCAAATGTACACCAATGCCACCAGAAGCCCTTTATGACCCCATCCTATGCCTGACGTCATTGGAGACATATGACAGAGGCCTAGGTGATTCATGCTTTACTAGAGTTACAGACCATGCAATGCTAGGCTGCTATGTCTTTTGAAGCTAGTGTACTTACTTACCGTCATCAAGTCATGTATCTGCTAGGACATCTTGTGCGGTCTTTTTAAGGTTGAACTATGCTTCAACTGTAAGCGTAACTTATGTTGGAAACCCCATTATGTAAATACGCCGCAAGTGTCTTACTGTAGGCAGGGCAAAGTAATTTCTAACGCCGCCTGTGAATTGTATAAACGCATTTTTTTGGCAATGGCCGCTCTGTTTTAAATATTTACAACATGCCTGCTCGTCTTCCAGTAATACAGTCTGGGAAATGTCGACTGCTCATGATGTCTATGCTATTTGTGGCTATGACTGATGCTAAAAGTCTACACTTGGTAACGCTGCTTGGCTAATACACAGAGACACAGCAACACAACGACGCACATAAGACGGAAATTTAGCTCTTTTTTTTTCACTTCTTAGCTTCCCTCCTCCACACGCCCACACTCCACTCTGCTTCACTGAGCGCTGCCTTCATCTCCCTGGTTCTAAGAAATGTGTGGTTCTTGTATGAGGCAGCAAAAAGTGCCACTATTATTTCAAAGTATAGAAATACAGTAGCCATCCAAACAAAAACAAACTACTGAAATATGAGACTGGAATGACAGAGAGATGTTTTGTTCTAAGAGTTAGTCATATATATGAACAAAACGTGTCCCATTGTGTTATGAGTAGATAGAATTAGGCCTGTAGAAGGTTGAATTAATAACTTTAATAACTAACTAATAACTATCACTTATTATAGATGCAAACTAACGACTTAAGAGTTTTAGTCTGCTGCTTATTTATTGCAGCTCATATTACAATATTGTACATTTAGAATACTTTTGTGGTTTAAATCGGCTCTTGGGTTGATTTGAGCAATATATATCAAAGTTTAAAAGTTGTTATCGTGACAGACAGTTCCATAGTTCATTTTTTTAACCTAAAAACTACTCACAGCATGTATAGATACTGCGAACAATTTATTTGTCTATTAGAATTCTACTAAAAACAAAACATATACACAATTTGTTTTATAAAATCTTCAAAACTTGCAAAAATAATACTCACTTAAGAACAGTTGTGTAAATTAAAAGTAAAAACATGTGTGTTTGTGATAAAACTACTACTAAATTGCTTATTTTTACACGTTACTCGAACTGTAATATTAGCCATAAATTTTACAACCTTTTCTTGACCTTTCATATTCCATAAATTTTTAGCTTGTCCCAGTTTATAGTTTATATCCTCTGTACGCAGTGACTGGTTTTAAAGTGTGATAAACTCTGTGTTGTTTATTCTGACAACGCTCAGGATTCCTCGTAATGTTATCGTGTCCCTCTGCTTGCCCTTCAGATCCCACTTGGAGAACACCTGGGCCCATAAATCAGGAGTACAAGCATTATAAGGAAAATGTTGAACTATTTCTTGGATGTGTCAGCCTTTTGCAGAGCCTCCATTTTGTCCCATAGATTCCACTGCTTATACCTTCTTTACTCTGCATTTATAGAGGCCTGCACACCTGGGATGGGGCTGCTTTGTTGTTTGTTCCATTATGAATGAAGGCAGTTCTCCGGCTGCTCATTCATCTCTGCTGCACTTAAGAATCGGTGTTGTCCAACTCATTTAGTGCGTAACTGAAACCTCATCACCCTGAATAGGTGTGCATTACTAAAGAGTTTGTATAGAACAATTAGTACATTTTAGTGTTTTCCAAAATCCCACAAAATCTACAGTTTTGAATGGTCATTGTCAAAAGTCAAAATGTATTTACAGGAGGTTTGAAAAGTTAATAAATAGTCAAATTAATTTGCCTCATCCATTACTGAAATAAAAGTAAAATAAAAATAGTACTTTTTGGGCTACAAACAGATTTTAATATTTCCTGCACTGTTAGAACAGCAGAATACATTTTGGAGAAATTAGAAAATTGTCCTTATCAAGATGAGTTTGGTCTGCATGTTTTTACTATATCTGTTTATTTTGTTATTTTATGTTGTTTATGTGAAAGGAAAAATAGAAATTGTGAGGTTTGATGTTTTCTATGTTCATAGTCCCCTTGATGTCCAGGATGGATTCCTCCAAGTGGAGACAATAAAAGCTTGTCCTGTGGAGTAATCAGAAAAGAGTAGTAGTTTTAATTTTATAGCAGTTAAATAGTCTTTGTCATGGTGTCTTAAACGTAACCTCTTCAGACCTATGCAATTTGTGTTTATTTTTGTTTTTATTGTACTGTATGGTAACAGGGTGCTCACGAGTGTTTTGGTCTCCTCTGTCTTAATTGTCTATATGAGATTGCTACATCAGTCTTAAGATTTAGACTTGGAACTGGGAATTCTGTGCTTGGAGGCTTCTGCATCCAATAAGCCTTTATACTTATCAACTCACTTGTGGTGGGTGTTTTAGATGCATTGAATTCAGCTGTTAGGGCATTCTTTACAGCAGCCTCCCATGTGATAAATGCCTTTCTCTATTTAGTCTGGTCCATATCGGCCCCTGCAGCACGGCCAAGGCAATTTCTCCATCCTTTACCTGCACAGTCCTCTCCCTCCATGCCCTTGACGAGCTCTTTGACAATGGAGCCCTGCTAATGTCACCTTGTGTCACAGTCACGTTCAGTCCAGTCTGTTCCTCAGGGCTGTACCTGGGCACACTATTACCAACAGCCTGTTAAGTCTGCTGTCCACAACATACCAACAAGTTGTATACTGATATGTACTGTACTGATATGCTTTACGCCTAGTGTTTGTTATGAAAAGGTGCTCATTGGCTCATTGTCAAGTTTAAATAAGAACTAAATTGATCCAAACAAGGACTAGGGCTAAAATAGGGCTAAACCATATAGGGCTATTATATATATAATATATTCTTTAAAAACATATCCACTGAACTGTGGTCACTCCCCTATACATCTCTTGACTATAGTGCAGGCACTGGGGTTTGTGCCTAATGTGTTGGAAATTTCATTTAACTGTCCGCCCCCTTATCGCCCTATCTCTCCTCTCTCTCTCCCCTCTCTCTCCTCTCTCTCTCTTTCTCTCTCTCTCTCTCTCCCCTCTCTCTCTCTCTCCCTCCCCTCTCTCTCCTCTCTCTCTCTCTCTCTCTGTGGCTGTGATGTGTGGTTGTGATTGCCTGCAGCCTCCCCAGTGCTCTCCACTCATCTTACTTCTCCTCCTTCTCTCCCTCTTTTGCTGCCAGGGGCATGATCCAGCTTTTGCCTCCACTGGGGAAATGAAAATGGGTGAATGGGCAAGACAGACAGAACAAAGACAAAACCAGATGAGAATTTTGCATCAGTTTGATAAATAGAAGCAGATGTTTGTGTTTACCAGGCATCCATGCATATTTTGATTTGATCTCTAAGACTGGGTAAAAGAAATGCTTACCCCCACCAGGCCCTTTTTTGGGTGGGCTGGGGGGCTTGACTTTGTTCATGTAAATGACAAATTCAATTTTGCTCTATATATTATATTGTAAAAGTAACACTTTGTGACAAAATCAGGGCGCTGTGGATCTACCGTATAACATTTGATAGATGGCAAACCCTGAATAAAGCCTGATACCTAACATGGTTGGAAAATCACATACCTATAAAAAATGTGTGTGTGTGTGTGTATATATATATATATATATATATATATATATATATATATATATATATATATATATATTTTTTTTTTTTTTTTTTTTTTTTTTTTTTTTATTTATTTATTTTTTACAAAATCCACTCTCTCTGCTCCTATCAAGTAATGTACTATTTTGGACTGAGCATATGAGCTTGAAGGAGGTCTATACATCTGTGTCTTTGCTTATCCTTGCTGCATTACCCAGACCATCTGCTGTGATGCTTAACTCATTTAACTGGGAACAAATCACATTCTCATTCATTTGTACACTATTGCCTCACAGTGGCTCTGCCTCTGTCAGCTCGAGGGATCCAAGAATCTGCTCCGCGACACCTGCCTGAACTCATCTGTTATGTGACTGCTATAACCAACGCTGTTTAACCTCCTAGGACCTGGCGTCCACATATGTGGACAACACATTTTGGGTTGTCTAGGCCACAACGATTTTTAGAAGATGAACAGCATACAAGAACAACAACAATGCAAAAATGTTCAATTTAGAATATTTTAAAGAGTTTAGAATGTTCAGAATATTTTATTTTATTTTTTTATTTTTAAAAGGCACATGTCTTCCTGCTCCTGTCAGCAGCACCTCATATGAGACACATTGTTCCAAGAGGCACAATTGTTTCTCATTTTGTTTTTGCATTCAGGACAAATGTTGCTGTGTTCAAACACTTAATAAATCGTTTTTGCAAATCATTATTCAATTTTTTTGTGAAAATGATTAAAGTGTCCACATATGAGGACATCAGCCTAAATAACAAAGAGAAATCAATAAAGCATGTCATGCAAGAGTTCCTCCCTTAGGTGGTTCAAGCTCTGCCCCTGAGTCACCTCTGGACTCTCACTACATCAAGACCAGATAAAGATCAAATTAAATTATGTCTTCGGGTTTTACATTTTATTCAGCAGTGGAAGACTGTGTCCCATTGAAGTACAAATTAACAATAATGCATGCTTGTTTGTTATTTTTGGCCTATATAAATGTGCCTTTTTCAGTGGCTCTCAGAAACTTGAAACTTTAACTGTGATATCTGTGATAATTAACTGGTACTTATTACTTTGGCAAATGTTATTGAGGAAAGTTTGAAGTCATGTTCTTAAACAGGGTAAACAGGGTAAATTGGTGGTTAATTTTTTGATTGAGGCTTAACATCACTTTAGCATTTCATCATGCATCATATTTTTTATTTAATATTTGTGGAGTGCATGGCTTCCTGAAAAGTAAAACCAGTGGAATATGTTATTTGCCACACTCAGAGAAGATGACCTATTTCCCATGTGGCATATATGGCATCTCAGATTAACCATTAGCAGATTTGGTCCTTTTATAGATATAGGGATCCCCTACATTCTTGCTTACAATCCGTTTCCTGTAATCAATGCTGCCAGTGAAATTAAACCGGACTGTGCAAAGTGACAAATGCTGGATTGTGGCCCAGACAAAAGGCTTTCTTCTTGTAACATCACTCACCAGTCGAATGCCTAAGCTATAGGATCAGGTAACACTCGAGTCATATGAAGCTTGACAGAGCAGTGCTGTGGCTCGAGATAGGGCTGAAATATCAAAAGGAGTTTTTCTAGCAAGCACTGCAGTTGCGATCAGATTTGTGTTTTATGTTTTGATATAGGATTCTATTCAGTACACAAGTACATATTTCATACCTGTTCCAGGAGCATTAAACTTTGAGAAAAGGCTGAAATCTGAACTGTTTAACTAATAGTAGAATCTCATGCATTTCAGAACATGTTTGTAGAGGTCTAAACTACAGTCTTAGACATAATTTGACGCAATATTTTGTTGTTTGTAGAATTGCATTTTTTGCGATTTGCTAATTGCGACCAATCAAATTGTGATATAGATTTCAATTACCATTTGTGATCTTAGTTAAAGATGTGATAATACTGGGACTTCTGGCTGTGCGGCATGCAGGGAGGTTGGTAGACTTTACACCTGACATTTGTGTGATCTGTGGAGATTGCTCCCTGAACAGCAGCAGCAGAGAGCTCATAACAGACCGCGCCATAAGTCAATCAACAAATCAATACATGGCAGCCAGTGGTCACTTATTTTCTCCCACTGACAAGAATGAAGCACTTTCTATCCTCAATGCTGGTGGTGGCACACATGATGATATAAGGGAAGTCAGGATACACACCATTGTGCTTTGTCTAATTATCTGTATTGACTTGGATGCAAGGAGATAAGAGAGCAAGAGTTAGAAAGTGCATACTAATGACCTCAATTGCACTTTCTACTTTTTTGTTTAAAGAAAGTGCAAAGTGGTCTATTTATACTGGTATTTTTATTTTGCAGTCATTAGCAGCTGCTACCAAGCATTTGAATCTCCAGCCAGTTTTGTTTTATTCATAGTGAGAAAAAAGAAAGAAAAAAACACTGCAAACTAGAGGCACTTGGAACAGCATTAGCCCTATAGCTTATAATGATCTCAAGAAAGACAATTTTTATTATTTTGAGGAATCCACCATTTATGTGTGTATTTATTTATTTATTTTTCTGACACTCTATGGCAGGATTTTTATCAAAAACAAAAAAGCTGTACTTTTATACAGCTCAGGCCAACTAACCTAAGGTGTTCTCACTTACTCTTACTTACATACTTTACCTGGGACTAGACAATGACTAAACTAGGACTAAACCAGGACCACCCTAAAGCCTCTTTTCCACTGGCACGGTGCGCTTGGGGTCACCTTGGTGTGGGCCAGTTAGGGGAACATTTCCAATCTGCTCAGGCCACTTTGGGTGTGACAGGTCTAGCAAACCACACCCAATGGCGTGACGTAGGAGTGCGCCACCACAACAACAACTGTAAAAGACAGGCGTTAGAGTATCAACACTGATCGACAGCAGGACAACAGTGAGCAGCGTTGAGGAGTTTATGGGCATCGTGCTTCTGTTCATGAACCTGCACCAACAGCCACAGAAGACACCTCTATCATCCAGCACCAGATGCTACGACAACTACAGAGACGCAAGCAAATATAGAAAATGTTTCTGCAAAGCTGCGATACACAGGCCACATTGTAGAAGGACACTTCTGCCACTGTTACTGGAGCCACGTAACAGCTCAAGAGCTTGTGCTGCATTCATGCGATCTCGGAAACTTGGAGATGGCTGTGTAATCATCTGACTTCTCAAAATGAGAGTGTTTATGAGAGCAGTTGGTGAAATGCATGTGCAACAACAATGATAAAAAACATTTGCATAACTTGATTCTCTTTGCTGATTCATTGGAAAGATGTGCAAAAGCCCCCGGAGTTGTTGTGACAGAGACTAATGTGATGGGATGATGTTTCTTGTTGGCAAATTGGAGATAAACAAATTATATTGGAAGTTTTCGCAAAGTTGTATGGCTGAGTACTTCACTAATTACAATATAAAGCTGAATTTTGAATTACATGTGTTTAATTTGTGAGGTAGAACCACGAGTGTAATATAAAACAAAATCCCTCAGTTTGTCACCACGCTGTCCTCCAATTCCAAATGGACTCTTGTCACGGTGACATAAACTTGTGAATTTGGAGTCCTACGCTTCTGCCCAAGTTTCCGAGTTGAAATTCCAACCTGAGTTGCGTTCATTCACGTTTTTCCGAGTCTGGGATTGGATCTTCAGAGTTTCCGAGATCGCACAAATGCATCATTGGTTTACGCCGCACAGTACGAGATGGTGGGATGTGACGTCTTGGCCATGTGACATCCCTAGCCATGTTATTGATGATCATTTATCCAAGAAATGTCCATCCACTATTTATGTATTACAGGCATGCGCTACTACTGGCGTGCTGCTGGTCCTTTAATGACCAGCCCTGCCCTCCATGAGCCAGCCCCAGGTCCTAACTATCCCAGACCCCCATGGAAGATAGTACTTCTAGTGGTCCACTTGGGAACCCTAAAACAGGGCGGTACAGATCGCTTTACACAGTGGAAACACTCCATACCACCTTTTACTGCCCCATATGGAAATGAGGCTTAAGTCTACATCCAGACTAAACTGCGATTAAACCAAGAGTAAACCAGGACAAATGTGTGAATGCAACCTTACTAAGTAATCAGATAATCTTTTATTTTTCTTGTGTTTTGTTTCTTCACAGCAGCATGATTGTTGTCAAAGTTATAGGTTGAACCTGAAAACCCTAGACTAGAACAGGTTATACTCTCCAGAGAGGCAAGTGTAACCTCTCTGCTCTCACTACTTGCTGGAATTCCCAGTTGTCATTACCACTGAGCACGGATTCACGTTGTGCAGAGTATGAAGCTTTGACATCTTCACCCCATGATGTTTCTTAATCAACTGAGAGAACTGAGAGAACCACTAAACCCATGCAGTTCTATTGTATTGTAACTAAGGCTGGAAATCACTAGGCCCCTCAAGATTTGATTCACAAATACATGGAACACTAATATGACAGTAATGCCACAATGATATCACAATATGGCAATTGGAAAGTATTTCAGTAGTCAATATGTTGCACAATATGTCACTTAAGAAAAAATACATTTTTACATACAATGAGTATTTCCTTTCTCTAATAGGCGAAACATTTTTAGTGCTGCCACAACATAGTTTTGTGACATGTACCGAAATACTACAGCTCAAAAATACAGTATCATAATATATGATAGTATCTCAGTATTTTCTCAAATGTTAAATTTTTACAGCTCCTTGTAATACCAAACTCTACTGTGACCAGCTCTCTAAGATCCATTGTAAGTGATAGCATTTTTGTTTTGTTTGCACGTTGTTAATCAGCTTGTGTAGTTTTAGCCATTGTGCTATGCATTCTCTCATGGGCATAGCCAGCAGGGACCTTTTGTACCAAGAGAATAAGCAGACGATGATGCTAGCTAGTTTGTAGACTAGGTATCTAGTGAGAGCAGCTGTTGTCCTCTATGGCAATCCAATCAACAGAAATAGACTCACCTCAGTGGGCCTTGGGCATGAAGGAGAGGTCAAAGCAATTGTACTGAAAACACATCCAAGCTGCAGCTAAAACAAGTGCAATTGTTCTAATGTTTATGAGGCTCAAACATCTGTCGTGCCTTAAGAATGGTTTGAAAACATAACATACAGACAGTTGCGTATAAGGACACACCACACTGCACATAGACATGGCACGATCTTACTAAGGGTGGTATATCAGTGCTCAAAATGTACTTAGAAAAGGAAACAACTAAATGAAAAGATGAAACAATCTGGAAGGCCTCTGCCAATAAACTGCTGTTTTACCTCACAATTTAGTGCCCAGACGTCTCAAAAACTGCAAGATACTTCTTACCAAAAATGTACGTACGGACAAAACAAACTTCCTCAAACTTGCTCACTTCTCGGCTCTTTAACTGGGCTGCTCATTTTCACATCGTCTTTTCATAAACCACAAACTTAACATGGAAAGTCACATATGTGTAAGTATGGACCCTTTATAAATGAGACCACTGATCTGCACTAAACACGGCCATCTAAGCTACAGAAGCTACGATAAATCAAGCAAAAATGTTGTTATCTGCCTAATACGATTGCACTGTACGAGGACATACAGTATGGTTGTAAATTGCGGTAATGGGAAGTCCTTATCTCTATATAGTCAAATGGAATGCGTTGTTTTAGCTAGTATTGCCTAGTGTTTATTGAGCCTGTAGGGATTTCATTATTGCGGTGAGGGCTTGATTTGTTATAGCCTTCAAAAAGTCAAACAAAAATCTCATGCAAAATATTCAACTCATCGGGGAGCAGACAAATATTTGCAGGAATTTATGCAGATTTTCAATGTGACTTTTTAACACTCGTCAGCTGCAATTACTTCCCCTGAAAGTGTCCCAGCAGGATTTGTCATTGTAACTCTCAAGAGCTTAATTAGAACTTTGAAATCTATTGACCCAATGAATAGAGATTGCTAGTCTGTACTGCAGAGTGGTTGACACAGTTTGGATCCATTCAAATTAGACAGCACTATAACTTGCCCAATGACTGAATGGTCTATGTGTAGGGCTGGGCTGATATGATGATTTAAATTGAATTATGTGCTGCCTGGTGGTGGAAATGTGAACTCATCCCTGTGACGATAAGCTATTTCTGTGATATCGTTAGATCTGTGGAATATTCCAGATAAAGAAATAACATCTCCATGGATACAAGCGGGTAGCAGCCCGTCCACCAGAAAAACATTTTAAAACATGTTTGTTGAGATTACAGATTTTTCTATTAAAAAGACGGGACATTTTATTCTTTGCAGAGGACATTCTGTCATCTGAATAATTACGTCTTTTGGATTTCATTCTTTTAATAATTTAAATTCCATTGTCTCTGTCTTAAATTATCCAGCTCTAGCCTGCATATTTCCATAATATTTAAAAGTGATACAGTAAATCAATGTGAAAGTGGAATATTGTTGTTAGTGAGTGCACGGCTATTCACCTGCTCTTGAGGTTAGATGCTCTCAAAGGCCGCTGCATCTTTAAACACTTCTGGGCATAGAGGTATTACAGCAGAGGTATTTCACTTTTCCTTTGTAAAAATGACTCTGTCTGATTTCCTGGCATTGGCTTATAGCTTTAGTAAATATATTTTACATTGCATAGTCAATAACTGGACAGATTCCATTCCTCCTCTGCACTAGCTGACTGGTAAAGCTCCTCTGCCAGTTCCTATACATCCTTTTTATAGTGTAGTTGGTGTAGTACCTTCAACTGCCCCTCCTTGGTTTCCTGCCTGACTTGTTGTAGATAAGCAGCAAGCATTAATCCTTCTGCAAAGTGCTATCTTAGTGCTAAGGTCCATTGCATATCAGCTGAGGACACCATCTTGTGAGTGATATTGTTGCTTAAGCTTCGTTGCATGCTCCTGTCTGTGACTCGAAGGGTGGTCGTCCATGTTCTGCTAATACACTTGTACACTTAAAAGCGCACTCTGCTTTTAAAAACTGTATTGTATAATATGGGTGGAAATGGGTTGCCTCAAATATCTCCCAATCCTTTAATAATCTTACAAGAAAACAACAAATGAACTAGCCATTGTGGAACCCATCAAGATTATAGGCACTCGGTCCCCATGGGTGCTGCTTTTTGAATCTGCTGGGTCTTACATGCTAAGAAGCCAAAATCTCAACCAATTAAAATGTGACTTTAATCTTGTTCCTTCATCTGATCTGAAAGTGTTCCCAGTGTGCCAGTCGACTCTGAAGTGATAAGACTGGTTCAAATGGGCATAACATAAGCCGTGTCCTTGACTGTCTAACACACGTCGGAAGCTAGTTAGATGAAAGCTAATTGTGTGTGTAATACATGCTGGGAGAATTGGTATCAAACCGGCATCTGAGTTCGGTGATGTGATAATGGGAAAAGACATATTGGAGATTTTGTCATTAGAGGATTGCTGAAATGTCTTATTACAGGCCGGCTCAATGATTAATATTGATCAGCGTATGTGGAGCAGGTTATATGGTCAATGCTCAGCCGGGCTTCTTGGCCACCTGTGGTCTTAACATGTGTGGTGGACTTGATAGGGGTATTGTTTGAAGATAGACTTAATCAATTAAACTGTACAACTCTGCATCAGAAAATACGTGAAATAGCACTGTTTAATTTGCTCTAGTAACTGCAAACTAAATTTAATGTTGAACCTTGAGTTCACCTGATTTTAATCTAGGATATATAGGATAGATTAAACCCAGACTAAACCTCGGGTGAAAGGGAACTGAACCAAGATAAACCAGGTCTAAATGCTGTCTTTACTAAGGGTTGAGCAATGAATCAAATTTTGAATAGTCATTACTGCTCTTATCAGTTACAAGTAATGATATAATGATGTAATGATGGGTAACTGCAAAAAAAAAAAAAAAAAAAAAGGCTGAAAAGGAAGCCAAATTTGGAACAAAGCCACTGGTCAGTCTTGGGGCTTTTAAAACATGAGTCACAAAGGATTACTTATTAATAATACGTATATTCTTCCTTCATAAATTAACTTTTCACAGTACAAGAAGTTCTGAACACTTGTGATTTTAATTATGACCCACATAACCATAATTTTGATTGGTGCTTCCTTATCTTTAGCAGACCACACAGACATATTTCTTAACTACTAGAGACATACTCAAGATTAATACCAGCACCTATACCAGGAGACAACTGTTGTTGTGATTTTGGGCGTTACAAAAATAAATGAATTGAATTGAATTGAATTAAAGGGACCATGTTACACTTTTTCTGATCTATGTTATAATGTTGTTTCCTCATCGCAAACTTACCTGAAGTTGTGTTTTGTTTTATTCACACAAGTTTAACACGCAAACCCTGCATGTTTAGGCTGTCATACAGGAAGTCATCACTGTTTTTAAACTCCATACACCATCACTAGAATCATTTGGACAATTTCAACTCTGGAACTGCCAATCTCTACTGAACAAAAGGTAAAAAAAGGTAGCTGTTATTTTGAACACTGCAGCTTCATGACATCACAAGGTGGAACAGAGCATTTTGAGCTTTGGAAATATAGACAGACTAATAATAAAGGGTTCTTCAAACATGTGTGAATGAAACAAAACAACTCCAGGTATGTTTTTTGAGGAGGTAACAACATTATAAAATGGATTAAAATCTCACAAGTTAATTTTGCATAATATAGGACTTTTTAAATAAAGTCTGAACCAAGTTGAGACTAAATGTACACCAAGCAACACATCTTATTCCAATTTATGCACTAAGCTTCACTGAGCATAGTGAAAGTAATCCTTTTCCCACACCTCAGTCCACCGGAAACATCACCTTGAAAATGAACGCTAAACTACCTTTCACGTGAACTCAGGATGACCGTGTTTACGTATCTTGTAGCTCATTTATTTCATGTTTGATCAGGCTACTTCAGAGTCTAGTGCTGGAGATAATTATTTAAACACACCCAGATTCTCTCAGTTTAAAACATTCACGCAAATACAGGCTGCTTTCATAATGGGCTGTTTGAATTTGTTACTAAGAATAAAACTCAGAGTGTCAAGGCTTATCACATTTTATCCAACTCACCTGTTTTTCTATGTACTCTGTAAAACAAAGCATGATTATGGAAAGAAATATTAAACCCGTTATTTTTTCTGTAGATAATAAAACATACACTGTTTACAGATAACCCTGGCAAACAAGGATAGGAACAAGGACCGCAGTACAAAACTTTTAACAGTAACTTGTTAATTAAGTCTTAGAGTGACACAATACATTTAGTACTTGATTCATTAGTATTGCACCGATTCATATTTTACAAAGTCACAAAGTTCTTGGGTAGATAAAATGAGTATTGCACATGTCCAACTTTTTAAAATATTGTAATGATCTGATATTTTGTGTTTAGTTCAGAGTTGAAACCTTTTGTTGTTCTAACTGTATTGTGTTGTTGTTAATGTAACTTGCCTTTGTATGTGACACTTGGTTGCTATGCCGACAAGATGATGTGATGGTATTATTCATCAATTACCGGTCTGTTTTGGAGACTGGCTCTAATGAGTTGAGACCGCTGGTGTTTTGCTCTTGTTTTGGCGTGGGTTATGGCCTATGGTAACCCTGGTATTCAGAAACTAAGCAACCAGAAGAAATTTAGCATGTTTCCTTGCACCAGAACTCTACAATATTGTGATTGTATTCTAAATTTACTACGGCTTGGGAACCAACATCAAACTGACATGAAAATTCAAAACATCAAAAGCATCAAAGCAGAATATTTTATGACTTTTCTCCAAAATCATAAGATATTTATTTTTATCTAAATCACATAACTTGGTACACAACTTGGTAATTGTCCTCCGTTTTGGTCTGATGCTGCTTCAGGCTGGTTTCATCTCTTCATAACCTCATTGAACATTTGCTGCTCCTTTGTCACACTCAAACACTTATTTTCCAATCGTAGCACATAGAAAACGGCTCTCCCTGTGTTAAGAAATGACCGTCAGTTTCACGCCTCATTATTTTAAGCCACTTTTCAGACACAATGGAGGTCTGATGGTGCCTGATGACTGTCTTATTAACATTTGTGTTATGGTTATCATGCCACTGGATTGTAGTTTGACTGCTTCACATTGTAAAAATACATTTGGATGAAATACAAGGATGACTACTGACTGCCTGGAGACACTTCAAATTTTTTTTTATTTTTTTTTTATCATTATTCAAAAACATCCAGAAATAGGTCACATGACTCACAACTGAACATGTTATCTCATTAAGTTATTAAGATTAATTTAATTTAACATTTGAGCAAAAGCTTGGCTAGAGCTTTTCCCAGGACTAAACTTAGAGCGGAATTTAAACTAGTTCACTATCTAATTTCATAAGTTTGCTTGGGACATTTACTTCTTTCACAGCCTATATATTCTTTATCTATATTGTGTTTGCTCTTATTCTGTACATTTGCAATACTATCTTATCCTCTTAATTTGTTCCCACTAAGTTAACAGTATGTATTTGTGTGCTTGCTTCAGCAGGAGGTACTGTCTGCCCCTCTCTCTCGTCAGAGCATCAGGAGAGCACATGGTCTGCGGTCCCACTCCACACTGTTCAGCCAGCCCCCCACTGCCCTGCCTCCACAGGTGAGTGAGCACCAGCCTGCTGTCCACAGAGCAGAGGAAGGAGTTTGTCTCTGCTGCTGTGAGGCTCAATCCTTTGAAGTCAAGGACCAACTCAGAATAAAAATACTACAATTTGAATGAACTAAAATAAACAGTAAATCAAATCAACAGATCTTGAGCAAAGTTTGGGCAGAACTACTTACTTGGAGGATTGGTCAATTATACTTTTTTTTTTTTTTTTTGGTTTCACTGTGCGTACTTTTGAATGAAAAATATGCAATTATCTCACAAAGTTTGCAAGTGATGTTCAGTTTGAATTAAAATTTAGAAAGTTGAATATTGTTCAAAGGGCAAAGACTTAGTGAAGACTACCGTAACCGTAATCAATCAAATTGTGATTTTGATTACGATCTGTCTTGCGGCCTTATTAAGAACTTAAGTCATTGATTTGATCCCGGTTCAGAACATCTTAACTCTAAACTAGGTCTAAACTTTCAACATAAGCTTCAAAGTAACAAAATTTCTAATGATTGTAGCTGTGCTGGACTCCAGAAGACTTTGGGATCCTGGCCCACACTTTGAGAAGCACTGATCTATTATCTTTCGGCACAGGACCAGATCCATATTTATTAGGTCAGCTTTGTGTTTGCCTCATTGACCGAAAAGTCTCTTGCTTCTCACTGTATCGACAGCCACAGCAACACCGTCAGCACTCTCCAAACCACTGGCCCCACTGCAGTTTTTAAAAGTCATTTCAAAGGTCAATCAGGAAATGGTTATTACATCAAACATGCCAAGATTTCAGAGTTTCAGTTGCGCATCAGTCAATATGGCCCAAATGGATCCTGGCAGTCAATATAAAGTGTCTGGTAATCTCTGCATCTCTTGACTCAATACTGTGGTGAGATGTTATATGATGTAAATATAATGGACACGACTTATCTGTTACAATTGGAGATTTTGTGATAGTTTTGTAACCTCAAGCCAAAGTTTACAATGTATGATTTTGACACGTGCAATTTGAGTAGCTGTTTTATTGGACAGTTGTCACTATAAACATTAACTTACTTATCTACAATATCTTGTTGCACCTGTTTTTGAAAAGGAAATACTGAGCAACTAGAAGGTATAATAGTGACCTTATATAGTTAATGATTTGAAGAGAATTGGCTACTGTATGGTTTTAGGTTGGAGCATCTTTAAAACTGCAACTCTAGTGGTGTGTTCCCAGAGGTCATCTACCTTTGTGGTCCAGTAATTATGTTTGTTAGCTCATGCATGTGATTTGTGTGCATGTTATTGGCCCCAAATGTCTCATAATGTTTTAAATTGTATTATAAAGGGCTGTCCTTTAACTACTTGAAGGGCAGTTGTGTAACAAATGTAAAACAGTTCTGTCATATGTTATGTTATTTGGTGTTTTAAGGAAATACGTGCTATTTTCAGTCTCTGCTTTGGTATTGGTTGATATCGGGTATCGGTAGATCCTTAAAGATTGTAGATTTCAGTTTGAATCGTCATATATTGTATGCCTGACTTGCACTACTTTTACATTTAGCGGAGTTGAAGGTTCTTTTTTTATAAACCACTACAGCATGTGAACAAAAAAGACATGTGGAATAAATGTAGAGCATTTTCTTTGACTGGCTGTCAAAGCAAACTTATCATCCTGTCTTGTCAGGTTTAACTACAGCAGAGCACTGTCTGTAATGCAGAAATCTGTGTGTACACAAACACTATGGCATGAAAGTTATTCGCGAGTCTTATTGCTGACAGTATCATGCTCAAGTCTCCAGTAACTATGATACAGTGTCTTGTATATGGTTTATAGATTTTGTATTCAGTATAATATTAATCAATGCCTTTGCCTCTGTTGTGGTATAACAGAAGATTTATTTCACTCCTTGTTTACACTTGATGGATCAGGGCCATGTGCTTACATTATTGAGTGATTTACAATGATATTGATGCTTTTTCATATGATGTGCCATTAAACATGCATTTTCACCAGTCCACAGTTTCTAATGAATCAATGGGTCTACAGAGTCTACTCCATCAAAGTAAGAAAGTATCACATTTGAGACTTCTACTCAGTCATTAAATTTCTGTGTCTCAGTTGGAGTATTTACGGCTAAAGTACATTTGCCTAAACTCCATATAATTTGTATGAAAATGTAGTAAGCGCACCAAAACAACTCTTTATGTCCAATTTTCCTGAGTTGTCTCTCTAGTGTGTTGTATATTATGTAAAAAAGAACAGTCACAAGTCACTTCCATTGTAATATAGAGCCTGTTGTTCTTTGTATTATGTTACAATCAAGGCCACTGCTTTGCTTCTGCATTTGTAACGGCGTAAACCATAGCCTCATCTGTCCACTGAACACTATTATTTTAGGAAACCACTAGTTCAAGGTTAAGTATGCATCTCTTTCAACAGGAAGTTCACCCCAAAATACAATGATGAAAATTTTATGACAAAACATGATTGGAAGTTTTTTGAGTGCTCGTAAAGGTCTAAACTAAAGCCAACGTCTCAAGCTTTGATGGAGGCTGTTAGCTCATCTCTTTGTTTTGTGACTTTCTATTGTATGCGTTATTTGTGTTGCTTTGTTTGTCTTTCTCATGCATTTGTCAGTGGACTATGTGAAATGGAGAGGCAAACGCAGGCCTGGGGTTTACATAGCGCGGGTGGGGGTGGTTATACAGTGAAAAATGATCCTCGGGTGGCTTCCCTTGGACTGTTTACATTTGACTGCAGCAGGACGGTTCTAGGGAGTGGAGTGTGTGTGTGTGTCTGTGTGTGGAGTATGGGTGGGGGGAGGGTGGGTACTAGTAGAAGAGAAACAGGGGAATATATACATTACCTCTGCTGGGAAGTTAAAATATCAGTGGGTCATACTTACACCGCCCTATGATAAAATGGAAATGTAGTCAATATTCTTTAAGTGGGGCTGTAGATAACAATATGAAGGATTTTGAGTTGTATTTTTGTAAGTTGATTTGGGTAGGGCATCTGGAATAAAACATCCACAAAATCTCACACACAAATCTCAAAGTGCTTAGTATAAATTGTATGCTGATATTTAAATCCACATGTCAAAACTTGCATATTAACTACTATGAAAGCAGCTTGAGGTCTAAATACATGAAGTAAATGGCATCACCAGCTTGTATGCATGGAGATGGATGTGTTTAATGCCATACTGTGGGATATTCAATCAAATTTACATAGTGTTATTACCTTTATGAATTAAACACCACACTGATTAAATTTTACAGCAGCTTCTTACTAATAAATCACGTTTGTTATTGACAGAAATTAGCAATATATTTTTTTCAACCTGTCTTGACAGCTCCCAGTCTACAGTCCCATATGCCAGGAAGTATTTGCTTTACCTGCCGTCTGTTGCACATTGCTCTGGGTAGCACTGAGAGAATGATACATCAGCGAAACAGTGACAGCGCAGACAAACTTCCACAGGGTGCTAGAACTTGTTAACCTTGCTAACATAAGCTCAAACAGCTACTCCCCACTGTTTTTAGGCTACACCTGTTTCATCTTCAGCGCCGCTTCATTGAGATTCTCCCATTGCTTCTCCTCCTGCATCGCTGCGGTAAAGGCTCGGGTCTCTGTTGTAGCTTCTTGGCATCCGTCAGTTTAGCTGCAGAGTCCCGTGAGGCCCCCTGGGTCATGGGCACACAATATACACACACAAACACACACAGATACACACACTTTGCGGCACCATTCATGCATAGAGCTCTCGACCCATCTGTGGCTCCACTTCTGCAAGATGTGTGAGCAGATTTTGGGAAGTTGTTGCTGCAATGTCTCTGTCACAAGCAAAAAAGTCAATAAAAAAATTTAGTTTTTTCCTCAATAACTGCATGGTAATACAAAAACATGAAATACAAAATGCTTTGGGTCATTATGCCTAACGGCAATAAATATAAAAAGTGTTCATGATGCTTGCAAGCTCCAAAACTGGTACAATAGTAAAATTAGTATAAAACTCAATCAAACATTAAAAACTCTGACCACACTACCTAAGTAGCTCCTTGGTCACTATTGGCAAATACATTTCTTACACTAAAGTGTGAGGTCTATATACAGTCCCAGACTCTATATATTGAAAAATGCACAAGCAGGTTAAAAATATGTTAATAATGATGTTTTAAAATTATCTTTATTTTGTGCTTATACTGTTTATAAGCTTAACTGAGGATGCGGCCTGCAAATTAGCCCGTGGGTACAGAAAATGAAAATAAATTATGAAAGTAAGTTGTTCAAAAGACGGATATAGTGTGTGTAGTATTGTGATGGTTGTGATTCAGTGTGTATTTACATTCTTGCAGATCATACATTTTCAGCTTTATAAACGTGTAATGCTGTGAGCAAGCCTATTCTGCAGTAGCTCATCAATCAAAGTTACAAAGTATGTACCTGCACCATGTATTTTATAATAAACATGGATATTCTATTCAGTAACAGGGGCGCGTCAGAAGTCTTGCTAATAAAGATAAAGTGCAAGTTGTCTCAGTCAACAAGCTGCTTTGAACATATTCCCTGCTTCACCGTGTCTCTGCTCCTAATGTGTTTCCTCAAGGCAGAGACGACATTGGTCATTAAACATGCAACGCCGTGTGGTCTGTCTCTGTTTATTGCATCTCCCTGTTCCCTTCTCTCTGTTCTTCCTTGGTCAGTGAGCTAAAGTGATCTAGCATTGTCCAATATTTGGCAGAGACAGCCAAAATATACCACCTGTGTCTCTGCGTCAAGGACTTGGAGAGTTTCCAATTTCTAAAACCAATAGATGTTTTCTACAAAAGGCATGGGTGTGGATATGGGAGTTCGTCCTATTCACAGATGCACTGTGTAACTTTTCTGGTAGAAGGTCCACCACCTGCTGATTTTCATTTCATAGAGATAGATTAAGTTTAATGAACCAGTGTGTCATGGCAGTAGTAATCCATCTCCATGGAGACAGGCAGGTGACAACAGCAGCCCAAGTTACAGGTCCAATCTTTGGAGCGATTACCCTGCTTACAGGAAGATGGATATAAGTCTATCAATAGAATTAAGAAATGTAAGAAAGATGAGTTTTATGCCATATTATGGAGCTTTCCAGGTAAAGTATTGACATCCATTTAGACAAGCAGGTGATGCACCACTCACCAGAAAAGTTACTACCTTTAAATATTGAACTTCTTGGACATGTTTTCATATCCTTTTTGAAGCTAGCATTGTTTTAATGAAGGTTCATAAATCAGGTGCAACATTTTAACCACTGGCATTGGCTTGTCTTCACCTTGGCATAGTATGAGGTGGGATATATTTTGTTTTAGCTGCTGAAAATATGTGATAGTGGGGATTTCATTAAGAGCCAAATTACGATGACTGGGCAACTATTTCAGAGCATCGAAAATTGTCATATTGTGTGCTGTCTTTTTACACTGGCCAATATCTGTCAAATTGCCCCATAACACTCAAGCTGCAGTTATGATTGCTTTTCAATACTAGCCTGTCCCCTGCTGCAAGGTGCACGTGTCTCCACTTCCTGTCCTTTTGTTGCTTCGGGTCCATGTGTCTTTGGTCTAGCATCTACTGCTAAAACTCAGAGCTTCAGACAGTGCTTGTTGTCTAGAGATATTTACTGCTATTTTTGTCCCGGGCTTTAAAATACAGGCACACTTCCCCACAGACACTTCACTCTTTCCTGCACAGTGACAGCCATTTTTATTCTGCAATAACATTCCTCTTTCCTCGATCTACATTCACTTATGCTGGCTGACAGTCTGATAAAAGTCTTTTCTTATGAAATCTATTTATTAAGGTTATCAAAATAGTTTCAAAGGATTTAATGGACAAAATCAAATTATATCTGGGTCAAAACTAATGACAAAATATTAAGAATAGGCAGAAACAATGTTGGCAAAATACTATACAGCACTGGCTGATTTTGAAATGTATCTGGAAATGGTTGGAACAGTGCAACAAAATGCAGTCCAGGGGAGTAACTATTACATTACATTTCAGTCATTAATTGTGTGTCTTGTCAAGAGTGATTTGTTTATTTGAAGGACTATTACTGGGTCTATGAGCTGCAGTTATTTAGGTGATAGAATGTCCTCTGCAAAGAGCAAAATATTCTGTCATTTTATAGAAAAATCTTTTTATTTCTATATAGTAAAGTTATACAAACATGTTCTGAAATTCATAGGATTGTTGTAGAATTAGTTTGTTAGTTTGCATTTTTCAGTCTTATATTGCAATTCTCCTGGAGTTGTTGAAGAGAAGCTTACTTTTAAAACATAAATTGCAAGTCTAATTGCAATCACAATAAAAACACAATTATTATTATTTTATTTATTTACTTCAAAGAGGTGCGTTGTGCAGCCCTAGTGGTCTGCTTTTGATCTGTATAGAAAGATGGTGACTGACATTGACTGGACCAAACAAGTAGTCGGTTTGAGCTGAAACTCTGCTGCTGCTCGTGGGGCGCACCTAAAAGTAGGTCGGCTCTTTACATTGTCACAGCAACACAGATAGATGCTCATTACACTGTAAAGTTGAGGCAGTAGTAGCGAATGACCTTTTAGCCTGGTTCTTTGTGGAATTGTGCAAAATAACTCTGGCGGCTGTATCGAAGATCTCTCTATTCTGCCTCTCTGGTGTAAAAGGCTATAAAAGTGAATCAGAGACGATGAACTCAGTGGCTTAGTTTGATTGCTTGAATCTATTGGAGTGAAGGGAGTGAAGGGAGAGCTGGAATTTTACTTACAAAGGAAAAAGATGCTTCAGAAAATATCAAGGGAAGGAGCTGCTGAACAGTACACAGCTAAAGTACCTCTATTGCACATGTGTCAAACTCAAGGCCTGTGAGCCAAAGGTATGCTGCTTTAATACATGCATTAACCATAAACTAATGAGATTTTCCTAACAAGTGGAATTAAGTAATGTTTACAAATAATGATCCCAAAATGTCTAGGAAGAGGAAAATTGATGCAGATGGAAGCCAGTTTCAAAAAAGGTGGGAAGGTGAATATATGTGCTTTGTGCTTCAAGGAGAAAAATTAAGTTTTTTGTGTTATGAAGCGGCGTCTATTGTCAAAAAGACCAATCTATGTCAGCATTTTGAGACCAAACACGGAGCTAAGTATGCGTTAACCTTCAAGAAAAATAACAAATTGTCTAAGAATTGAAAGGCAAACTGTGATCACAGCAGAATATGTTCACAAAAGCCACAACCAAAAACCATGCGGCTGTGAAACTAGCTTCATTGTGGCTGAGTCTTTCTTGAAGCTGTGCAGAAAGTCTGTGAGCAGGTGTGCTCTGACCTGATACAGACTTTCAAAAATGTCACTTTATCAGGAGATATGCAGTTACACAGACATTTTTTTTACATCTATGTAAATTCAAATGCAATATTTGTACCTTGAATAAGTAATAACGTAATAAAGTCATTTAACAAGTTTAAAAAAAAAAAAAAAAAAAAAAAAAAAAAAATATATATATATATATATATATATATATATATATATATATATATATATATAGATAGATATAGATATAGATATAGATATAGATATAGATATAGATATAGATATAGATATAGATATATAGATAGATAGATATATGCATGCTGCCTTCCAGTTACATCTGTCCCTTTGAGGACAATGATTTTGCTGATGTGGCCCTCAGTGAAAATGAGTTTGACACTCCTCCTCTATTGTGTTTAATAGTGGCTAGATACATTTGAGCTCAAAGCAGACCAAGTAAATCTTGGCTTTTATTGATTGGGGATTGCATCGCAGTTTGAACGGGTTTCATTTGGACAAATCATTTTGTGAATCCTTGTGAAGCAATTGCTATTCAATTATTATACTTTTAAATCAAAACAAAAAATCTGTAATATTTAGAAATAACCATTTTATCTTTAACTTTTTGTTTACTTTCACTTTGTTTTTCCAAAATCAAGCCTGGCAGTAGTAAAGTTGATTGCTAATCATGTTGTCGCTAAAAGCTATTTACCAGAGCTGCCAAGTCAGTCAAGCAGGATGTTTCAAAATTTTGCCACAAATATGCTCTTTGTGGTGTTAAGGCTGCTGTGGGGTAACGGTGACATCACTGTGTATAATCACACTGATGACATTTCCTGTGAATATGTAGTAGAAGTTTGTAAAACATTTTTGTAAGGCTCAGTCTCAGCACTTTGGACTTTGTTATAAATTTTAGTACATATTTCTGCTGTTTATTTTTGCAATGCATTTTGGGGATTTATTCCAAAATCAATATGAATAATTTAAAAAGAAGCCCATTTTATTTGAGGAAATGTCCTTACAAATCTTTCAAACAATCTTATTGATCATAAACTTTCATTGATTATACTGCTCCCCAATTTACTTTGCTTTGTCATTATGATTGCATAAGGGGACCAAGCTGCCTTTTCGTCCCCCTATACCCTCTGTTCTGCTACAAATCTTCCCCCGGGCACACTTAGATCTCATCAGTCAGCGGATGGGGAAGAACTAATTAGTTAAGTTGGAGGATGGTAAATTATCTGACAACATTTTAGCCAGAGGAAAGCATATTAGTGCAATTGAATCTGTATTTTATGTCAGAAGTTTACAGCAAAATGCACCAGAGAAGCATTTTGTAAAGAAGACATTTTAGTGGTGCTTTTCGTAAACCCTAAATACATATTGATTTTGCACATTTGACCATAAAATGCCCTCTGAGGGTAAATGGAGTTTTGGGAAATTGTTTAATGAGTCAATGTTTCTTAGTGGAAAACCTTGAGAAAGTCCCCTATTGTTACATAAATACAACCTTTATCTATTGCAGCTTTCATCCTTACCAGCCAGTTTGGACCAACGCTGCCTCACTCTCACCATCTTTGCGTTTTCAACTATCTCTATGTCCAGTTTTGTAAATAAACTTATCTGCCGAGGACATCCAGTTTCTCTTTTACTTCATTTCGAAGGACACAAAAAACATCCAACTTTAAATACATGTATATAGTTATAACTGTGCTAACAAAATTGATCAGCTTCTATTTTAGGTTTCATAAAATGTTATAGTGAAATTTAAGGCTAAGGCGATTGTATACGTTCATGTGGACTTCCTGTGGACCCATCTGCACATCTTGAGCTTGGCTTGGTCAGGGCTACCTTAAGAGCGCTTTGCCTGTTGTGCATGTTTTGTGGTTGATGGGAAAAACCTGGAGGAAATCCAGACAGGCAAACATGCAAACTCTGCCAAACACAATGATAAAGCAATTACCATCTTATAACTCCATGTCCAGTTAACAATGTGCCATTTTATTCAATCCTCTCTGTATTTTCTTCTTGGGTTTTTCATTCAGACTTCACTATTTTTTGACATGAAGGGATTTCTTGTGACAGGTATTTGTCACAAGTTTGACAATCCCCGAAGTGAGACTATAAAACACATTTTTTTCCCCTAATCCTCACAGAGTATGCAAATGCTTACCACTAAGAAGTGAACAAAAATCTGTTTATTTTGCTCAGAGCTTCCCAAATCCCTCGAAGCATGATCAGTTATAACAAGCAGTGCAGCTGTTATGACAGGCCAGGCCCTGGTCCAGAAGAAACTCACTGAGGGTGCATTTGCGTTTCAAAGGGGTGCAAACATAATACGCTATTAAGTGGCATCGTTTTAGGCGCCTGAAATGAGGGTGCAAGCATTATTAACTGAGGTTGCAATGCACTCTTTTGCCCCCCTGTAGAGCCTGTGACAGATGACGTGACAAGGGTAAGAGTTAGACGCCCTTAACTGAGCGCATTGCGATTTGGGGCCCTCTGAGACTGAAGGAATTGATCTGGCAAACAATAGTAGAGTGTGTGGTTGAGAAAGCCCTAGAGGAAATGGGGGAATCAAATTGTATTATAAAGAGTTAGAGGAGGGTTCATTGAGTGGCATTGTGGTGATAAGGATTAGATTGTTGTGAATGGGAGCAAAAAGGACAGATAGTGAGGCATTGAAGTAATATGAGGTCATGGTCTTATTTGAAGAGATGAGAGGAAAAAGATGAGAAGAGCAGCTAAGGGCAAAATGATAGTGTTTTAAAATGTTTTGAATTCTTCAGCATGACTAGATAACTTAAAAATGAATCTACTACCACTACTACTACTACTACTAATACTGCTGCTGCTACTGCAACTACTTCTGTTAATTCTACCACCAAATGTACTGTTCTCTAACCAGAAAGAAACTTCACCAAGTGGCTAACTGCAAGTGGAAACATGTGTTCTTTTAATGCTACGCATTACTATCGACTACTACTACTACAGGGATCTTTTTATTTTTTGAAGAAAAATAAACATTGTAAACAACACCAATTGGTCGATGGAGTTTTAGTCGACCTATTTGTATTTGTTGATTAACCATTTTATTTAAATCATATGGATTTACATGCAATGACATTAAAAAAGAGAGGTTAGAGAGTTAGTGAGTTGGATGAAGATTTGGTATTTTTTGCCATTTGTAAGTAAAAAGGCAAATTAAACTCATGATTCCCAAGTTTAATCTGTCTTTATATAAACACATTGTTTCCTAGTACTTTTTTCTGCTTAAATAGTTGTTTTTGCATGAACTCCCGTGCAGGTGTAGTTTTGTGAGTGCAGTTTGGTTCAGATACATAGAGATGCATAATAGTTTTGAGAGCTTTTGCCACGCCCCCTTTTTGGTCAACTAATCGATCAGCAGCACATGTCTTTAGTCAGGACTGCAGCCCTAAATTCAAAATTTACATTTAAAAAAAAGCCTGTACAATAAATGATCATATTTATCATATTATATTTCACTATTACAGTGACAGCCTATGTATTGACTGAAAAATTCTTGCATTAATACAATCTAGTTCTTCATTAATCCATCTTCTTTGAAATCTGAGTTGTATTTCATTTCACTCTGCCCCAAAGAACTCATGGGAAACGGCCACATCACATGCTGACAGCAGAGTGCAAGACCAGCCCAGGACCCTTCACATCTCCAAAGGCTAAAACTGGCAGCTAATTTGACTGCTCGCCCTCCATGTTCCCCGGTGGTCAGATCGACAGACAACTGCATTTCTCCTGCACCACCCGCAGCCCCACAGCCACTGGACTTGTGAATATTTGATGCTTGTTGTGAATAGCCTGCAGTAAAGTTGTTGTTATTAACATCGGGCAAATAGGACCCGAGAGAAACTAAAAGCTGGACAAAAATGTGGGCTTTGGAAAATTCACTGGTAAAATGGGTTGCAAAAGTCTATAGTAGTTTGAAGTGCAGCTATAATTCAAATGGAGTAACATTTACTTTTGGTTTGTTCTTTTCGTTTGTGAGGTGCTTAAAAGGCAGAGTTCTTCTCTTAAACTGTTAAAACTATGTTCCACCTTGTGATGTCATGTAGTAATCACTGTGTTTCAGTGTCTTTTTTAACCCCGTACAGTTTCACTAGATTCATTTGGATGATTTCAGTCCTGGAATTGCAAGTCTCTACTGTACTAATGGCAAAAGGTAGCCGCTAACTTGAAAACTACCACTAGATGACATCACAAGGTGGAACGGAGCATTTTGATCTTTGGAGATGTAGACAGACTAATAATAAAGGATTACTCAAACAAGTGTGAATGAAACAAAACACAACTTCAAGTATGTTTTTGAGAAGGTAAAAACATTCTATCCTGTCTTGAAACTCATAGAATTATAAGAGATCATCTTTCAGAAATGAGACAGCATATGGTGGATTAGCTGGGGTTTTAGGAATGACTGGACAGTTTAATCTGCTTTTCACTTATAATGATGTCTACTTCTGTTTTTTAGGTGAGATCCCTAATCATTTTTAGAGCTTTTCCCGGTGCCATGTATCACCTCCTTTTATTGATGTACAGTTCGTTACTTTAGTGGACCAAGGATTTCACTGTGGAAAAGAATTTATTTAGTAATGCCAATGGGTTTCAATATCATGTGTTATTCTATAGAAATGGCCATAGTTCAGGAAAAGCTGTGATATGAATTTTATTGGATTAATCTGATGCTAGGAAGTGATGAAAAATCCCTTGTTTTTTTGTTAGTTTTTTTTTTTTTTTTTTTTTCAGGTAAGCACCACACTGAGACGCCAGCCAGAAATACTGACTTAATGATAGCATTTTGAACTTTGCTAATTAGCTCACTAGCTTCTTCAACAGCAATTAGCAGTCAGTATGAAGTTTCTGAAGATCGTTTTGCACTTTCACATGAAAATGCTGTGAATTATGGATTCAACGCATGTGTGACATGTTGCAGGAGACACCCTTGCTGAGTTGCATTTTCTAGGTGAAGGTGACATTTTAGTGTATAGACTCCTACTTTAGCTCTGCATCTGTCATTGAGCAGATAATGGGATCTGTAGTGAACCATTGGAGATAAAGAGATAGCTTTTCTCTCTCTTCTTTAGGTTTAACAGAAAGGTGTTTATTTCTAAGTAGAGCAGGTAGCGCAAGTAGAGCAGATCTAGTAAATATTATTGTGAATCGCTGAAATAAAGAGAGCTTTTTTTCTCTCCTCTACAAGTTTAACTCAAAGATGTTTTTTTCTTTAAAATGGCAAAACTTTGTGGATTGCATACTGAAACAAACTACTGTGAGTAAAATACATTGAGCCCTAAACAATTTCACACAAGGAGAACAGATACAGTAAGCGCTGTGAATCACTGAGATAAAGATATAGCTTTTCTCTTTCCTCTTTAAGTTGAACAGAAAAATGTTTATGTCTCAGTATAAAATGGTAAAACTTTGGAGATTGCAAACTGAAACTAACTGCTGTGAGTAAAAGACATTGATGCGTAAACAAGGACACACAAGTATAGTAGATGCAGTAAACATTATTGTGAATCATTGCAATAAAGATACAACTTTTCTTTCTAATCTTTAGGTTTAACTGAAAGAGGTTTGTTTCTTTCAAATGACAAAACTTTGGTAATTGCATACTGAAACTAAGTGCTGTGAGTAAAGTACATTGATGCGTAAACAAGTCCACATAAGTAGAGCAAATACAGTAAACATTGTGAATCACTGAGCCCCACCTGCCTGCATCTCTTCTCTCTGACTGGTCCAGTGTGTGTGAGTGGCGTTCATTAGCACTCTTCTGTCTTTGGCATCTCCGCACGCCATATGTCCTTATGGAGCCTCAGTGAAACACGCTGACACCGCCAACAAGAAGCACTACTCAGTGGATTTAACTCTCCCACATTTTCTCTGTTCAAGGATCGAGCAGCAGATGGGCTTAGCTTTCGAGGATTATTCGCGGTAGACAGTTTTGGAGCCTTTATTGACTTTTTTTGTTGTTCTTAAGACTTGGCAGATAAAAGATGCTTCCCTTGTGAGAGATCAGGCTAAGACTTTGGAAGGAGAGTTCCCAAGCCCTGCACCAGAAATAACAGGGCTGTAGTTCCCATTGGAAGTTTATTACCCTCACTGTCACCTCAGATGCTCCAAGGCCACAGGCTCTCTCTGTGTAGTTATTTAACCGTTTATGGACATAGCAGCACTAGTGTCTCAATGGTTATGTAATTCTTTATATACGTATCTTGAGATGTTTTTGTAGATCATTGACAAATGCTAATCCTATTTCACTGTTGGTAAGTCAACAGTGAAATTCTTCTCATTCTTATCTGAGACGGGTGGCGGGAGCAGCAGTCTAAGCAGGGGCTTCCAGACTTCCCTCACCTCGAACACTTGTGATGTAATACATGATATCTTTAATGTTTATCTTTTGTACGAATGGGGATTTTTTTGTCTTTTCTGTGACATTTGACTAGATTTGAGCTATAAAGGGTTGCAATTTTTACAACTAGTTATAGATTCTAGGTTTCATTTGGCTTTTTACTTTTTCAGGTCAATATATAGGAGGTTTTACTGGGGTTATCCTGCTTTAGGGTTATTGTGTCAGTTCTGTAGAGTTTTTCAATAAAATCTATATCGTGTTATTTTCTTTAACAATATATCACACTTAAGACTTTGATTTTATGACTTTTTTTTTTTTGGCTAAACTTGTAACCAACATGTTTACTAGATCATAGAGCCTGTGTTGTTTAGAAATCTTTATATGATTTGCTAATGACTGTGACCTGAACTCTATTTCAACTACCTCAAAAAACATACTTAAAGTCTCTCCAACAAACTTATTTTGAGCACTCCTATGAGCAAACTTTTAATGAGCACTCTGTGTTGTAATGTTTTGTCAGCTTAATATTATCCATAAGGATTTCTGACAATTCACAAGGTTTAATACCCAAGTTTGACATTTGCACTGTTGAGTTTTGGAGCATGTTTTTTTCAGAAGTATTTTATAAGCTGCATATTCATCTGAATGAGACAGACTTTTGTACTTTCTGTGCCTTTAGAAATCTTTTGCATAGAGAAAAAAAGTTGGTACAGTGAGAAATTCAGAAGTTGAGTGCACCCATGTAGGAGAAAAATCCAGTTATTTAAGCTTAAATTTGGGCTTAAAACTTTGAGAGCTGATATGAATGATGCTGGAACAAGTTGAATTTATGGCTCTTGGCTGAACCATTAACTTCTGGGTCAGTTTATCAAAGCAGAGCTGATCTGAAGGTGAAGAGCCCTTGGGCATGGCATTCAGTTGCAGAAGATGCCTTATAACTATATTTTAAAGCTACCATTGGCTATACAGTAATAAGGCCAGGCTATGTGAATCTGTATTAAACACGTTTAGACTATACAAATGTGCATCTATACTTCTGCAGACCCCTGTGTTTGTTTTTAAAGCATGCAGTACATATGGTGTTGCATGTCTGTGTCATGGAACAGCAGTTTTAATGTGTTTAATCAGTGATGTTGAGAGGTATACTACTTGGATTCCCCAGAAGACTTATCTTCTGTATCTTGTAGAGCATGTTGATAGTTACGAGCTCATTGGCTGTGACGATGGGAAGAAAGAAAAAGGGATAGTAGTAATTGATCCGTGCTTATTCAGCAGCATTGATTGGTCTTTGATACACGGGTTGCACCTTTCCTCTTTGCAGGAAGAGCAGCAGCAACACAAGCAGGACCATGTGCAAGCAATTGTTGATTTGGAATTTTTAAAATACAAGTACACTGAAACTGTTTAAAATGTAAATGAAAAATACATTGAAACTGATTAAAATGTAAATTTAAAAAAACTACAAAAAAATAGGTAACTGCTGGTTAGGGGAATCGTGTGTGTGCTGATTGGCTGAGAGTTGCGTGACCTCCACTGACACAAGCAGCTCGTGCCATCTGGTGTATAAGCAATTAAAGGGGGTCATTATGTGACCCGCACATCCCTGAGTGCACTGCCAGTATACTGTAGCTGCCTATTAAGTATGCATGCCTCTGCATCATTTTACACATAGGCAGTTGTTTCTCTTATCGTTAGCTTTTAGCCAACTGACCCACCGTTGGAATGGGAGTTGTGTGAATGGGGCAGGTTTCTTGGAGGGCTGAGGCGGTGACTGAGTGCTGTACTCTGAGCTCATAGTGAAAGCCTGCACTGCTCGTTAATTATGCAGCACCCTTGTGTTGTCGAAGGGTGGGGGCAGTGTGGGGGCAGTGTGAGGGTTGTAAGGGTCTTACTGCCCACTAAAGGAATGCGCTCCTTAAAACATCTTCGAAACATTAATTTACACCAAAGATCTTATCCAGGCTTAAAGCTGCTGTGGGCTGCCATTAATTAATCAAAGCATGTCCGGTGTTGAAAGGCAATTTATCGAAATGGATTGGCAGATTAGGCTGGAATTATTTATAGATTGCAAGAGCAGGCTTCTAATCAGGCAAAGGTTGTTTTTGCTGTCAACTCTGCAATGCAGTGGAGATCAGATAGGGAGAGGCTCTGTGCTTTGTCACGGTTTGTGTCTTGGTGTGAAGCAGAGAATGTTTTGGTGCTGAAGAAAGAAGCTGCAGATCTACTCCTAGTTAACAGCTTTGACCAGTGAGGAACACAGCCAAAGAAAATGGAATAGATGGCATTTTCTTCATTACATAAGCAGGTGCTGAGGTGGAGTGTTGTGATTGCTGTTACTCTGCGCTCAACCTGTAGGTCTTCTTGAGGTAATGTGTGGGCATGCAAGAGAGTCGTAGAATCGGGGCTCTGTTCACCCGGTAAGAGTGGGGGAGAGGTGAGGAGCTGAGTGCAGGAGTGTGCTCTCAGAGTAGAGGACACATAGCCAGGAGCTACGTCCAGAAGTGGAGACATCAGCTAAACTCTTCTGCTCCATGGCTCCCTATCTGAGGAGGAGAAGCTTCAGCCTTTAACTTCAGACAGATGCAAATGTGTGATCATTTCCATTTTATGTTTTAAATAAACCTGTCAATTAATCAATATTCAATAGATTCTTAGAAGTCACAACCATCAATGAATGTGTCACGCTAATATAGATCTTTGTTATGTTAATTTTCCTAGTATGTTGACGGCTATTTGTACATTTTGTGCTAGTACAGTTAAAGCCCTTATACCATGTTCTATATTCCAACATGAAAATATGTGCTTGCATCACAAGCCTTTGCACCCATAATGGAAGTGATGAAATTTCAACATCTTAAAGAGTAACCTTGGGCACGGATATTAGTCACAGTAGGGAACCGTAGCATCTCCCAGATTTCAGCCATAAGCAGGTCCTTAATGTGCATGAACAGCATAATTAAACCATCACATATGTTCTCAATGGGCTCATAAATAATGTGTTGTCTGCAGCAGCTGGTCTCCTGTCTCTCTCTCTCCTTCTGAGCTCTGGGATGGGACTGACCTGGATCCTGATTTATTTGTCCTGTTGGGAGATGGTGCTTTCCTTACAATGACCTCCCCGTGACCCCACCTTGACTCTTGTCCCTGAGCTTTGTCTGTCAGGGCCGGGTAATGGATTACTACTTCTCCTTGACCCAATGCGTGAAAATTACACTATATGATTGATCTTAGATGTGTGTCCTGTCCTGTTATAATGGCCGACAGCTTTAAAACATATTTGGGTCGCAGTGAAGGTGGGTATTTAAATGCATCTGTGCAATAGTGCAGGAGTGCTATTAAGATGCTCTAAGCTATTTCATGTATGACCAGCTCCTCAGGTCCCTGAACATCACATTATTACCATGTTCATTATTGCTAGATAGATGCAGTCGTTGTATATAAAAATGAGATGGCTTTGTGTCCCATGAGAAGGCCACTATGAAACAGGAATTATGTCAAAGAGATGTTATCTCACAATATGTAACACATTCAGGCTCCCGCTCTGCTCTGCTCTGTTCCCATGGTACTTCTGCAGATAAAAGAATGTTTGGTGAGAGGAAAAATGACAAGAAATATAAACTGCTGTGTCATTTCAGTTTTGGTGAAGCTAAAGGGAACTAGCAATTCTTTTTTCTATACACAACAAAGGGATAAGGTGTTACAGATGATACACCCTTGCATATCTCCTTCTATTCTCTAGTTTCTGTCGATTTGCATGTTAAGCTGGAGTTTCCATTCACACTCAGACTAGCAGTTCTTCTAACACTGTAAAAGTCTGTTCAGTTGGAGGAGGTAATAAATCTTGCATATTTCAAGTGTGCAACAACAGTGGAATTTGACACTGAAACGGGAGGCAGTATTGGCATTGGGCTGCATCTCGTCGATGGATCAGTCTTTCTGTAACCTATTCATTTTAGTTGAAAACCTAAGCACATATTTTATTGATTGACATTAATCATATGACCATCACTGTACATCAGCAAGTTTAGAAGTGTGTAAAGACATAGAGCTGCTACTACTGTAATATGAAACCTCTTTTTCCTCTATCGCACAGTATCCTATCACCAGCATGCCGTGCGTTAACTAGACACAAATTCCTTCTCTAATTGAAATCAAGTCCACCCAAGCTATGATGAAATGCAGTGAGAGTTAAAGCGCAGTGCAGATGAGGATTGAGCAAAGATCAGACTGGCCCTATCAGGATTCAGAGCGCGTGCGAGAACGGAGGAGAAGGGGAGGAGGGAGGGAGGGGGGTGGGGTGGAGATGGGCAACCCCGCTTTTCGAGACGAGGGATTCCTTTACTGCAGTGATCAGCAACGAGCGCACCCCTCCTCTCCTGCTACACCGGTATTTTTTTATTTTTTTTAAATCTTTACTAGCACATGGCACAGTCACGTTTTAGTGGGTGGGTACAGTATCAGCACATGGTTGGCAAACGCTACTCGTGATTTGCGCTACTATTTTTACGCCAGATTTCATTTTTGTCCAACAGTCTCTTAACCCCCCACTATTAATCATCACATTGAATGCCTCCACCATTCGTGCTCATGTGTCAGTCTTGCCAAGTTTAGCCTCTACCTCTTCAGTATATGACATTGATTCCAAGGTTGCTGTGCTATTGACTGGTTGCTGCTATACGCTGTTAAATATTTCAGGCAGCGTTTCAGTGGCGGTGTGCCGAGGGAGAGTTGCATGTGGAGGAGGAGGAGGAGGTGGGGGCATGGCCACTCCTGCAACTACCACTGACAAACAGGCTGTTGAAGTGACGGACAACACATGCACGTATGGGAGGGGAATTTCACACAAGCCACGAGCCACCTGCAAAAGTAGAATCACAAGAACATGCTACGTCATCAGAGCAGATGGAGGCGTGACGAGGACCATATTCATGCAGAGGAGAGTTTTAGCACCATTATGAATTATTTTGCCCTCCCCGCTCTTGTCAAGTTAATGAATGAGGGCTTTGTACTGCAGACCTTGCAGTTATTTCCTTATACAGTGCATAGAAAACCCCTTTCTCAGTCTTACACGCACACACTTGCTACTAAATGCAGAGCTTGTATCGTTATTTAAGCTGCACTATGTAACTCTCTGATGCCTGCTTGTCTCTACGGAAATGCCATTGCTTCACCTTGTTCGATTAAACTAATCTATTTGCAGTTATTCAATTGCATGTGTTTTTATTGCTCACACATACCTGGGAAAACCTGCATTCTTGGTCACCTCTCCACAGATCTGACTTGTAAAATGGCCTTTTGACGTCACCTGCTTGTCTCCATGGAGATAAAGAAGCTTAATGCCGTACTGTGGAACATTCAGGAGTATGAATTAGCACCTCCTGGAGACAAGCATGTGGCAGACATTCCTCTAGAAAAGTTACATAATGCGTCTTTAAACACATCATAAATTAAGCAATCGTGTTTTTTGCCCATTTTGTAGCATGATTGTACTTAATTATCTACATGTTTAACCCAATATTAATTAGATGCATTAGGTGCTAATTCAACATGTAAATCACTGCAGGCTGGGCAAAGGACTCACACTCTTGCCCAATTAGAAAAGCCAAAAGACGAGATGAACTGTTGTACCAGAAATATAGCCAGCATTTTGGGACAGTAATTTTGGGTATATCATTAGTTTTTTTTGTTTGTTTTTTTTTCATTTGTTTCTTAGTGCAGCAAAAACATTTAACTTTCAGTCTTGACATTTATGGAATTGCACATATACTATTTTCAATTAGAGCAGTAGCAGAATATTGAACACCTGCAAGGTCTCCATCTGGCTGCACACTGAGTTTCCATACAGTGTGGATAATCAGTGTTGCGTTATGGGGCCCACTCCTCCTACAGCTGGTCCTCCTTTGCCTCTGAACAGTCTTTTTAGGAAAAAATACGCCGTCAGCACAGTGGATCCACGGCTGACAGCACCAGTTAGCACAGCAGCACTAATTACATTTTAACATTGCGTTATGTTCATTCATTGACACATTTGCCATAATGTTTAGGATTATTGTCTCTGTTTAGGTAGTGTAAGTATTCATTTGTCATCCCTCTGGAGTTGTTGTGTGATTGGCAGTAAGACTGTGGGAGTGACGACTGTGTCTTTTAATTAGGGGCGGTTGATTGGCGTTTGTTTGTGGCTCTGGTCTCATAAAATGGGACTGAATTCCCGGAGCAAAGATGTTAGAACAGCAATGAGGGTTTTGTAAAAAAATATATATTTTATAGTACTTATGTGTTTTGCCAAATGCTGGAACATCTACATGTGGACTGCACTCAAATTCTAGTATCCCACAACTACAAGATTATATTTCATCTGTATTATTAAAATTTTGTTGATTCTTCGGGTTGAAACATATGTAACATAATTAACACAGGCTCTATAGTTTTTTCTATTTAATAACTAGTTAACGCTTTAGAAATGTTACCCCAGTGATGTTGCTCTAAGCAACTGCTGCTGTTGTTAAATCTACTCCAGCTATACAATAGCTTGTTAGGCTTTCCCTGCTGTTCCTTTCTGGACTTACTACAGACAGTCTGCTGGCTCCATCCCAATCCTCTACCTTATTTTCGCTCACACTAAACAAACTTTATTTTCTTTTTGACCAGAAGTCAACTTTGGTTGTTCTGAAAAAGTCTCCTTGCTGGAAGCTTTACCCTCAACCTCATTTTAGCAATTGCCAATCCCCTTTTTGTTAAAGCTGTATCATGTACTACAAATGAAGGTTACTATACAGTTTGTGAAGCTCACATTGTGTGCACTCATTTTTAATTTGAATAAACATGATTTGGGAAAAAAGATAATACCAATAGGAATCATACCTGCTTTATTGTGCCACAAACTGTGCACCTTATCCAATACTTCTGTGTGTCCTTGCAGTGGATATGGTTCGAGGGACACATCTTAGTCTTTATTTCACACCTGCTGTGACTGTCCATTGTCGTGGCCACACCAATTAAACCACAATTTAGGTCAGTGCTTCAAATTCTGCAGGCGTTTCTGCAACAGAGATTCATACACAGACACTTGCCTGCCATTTTGAAAAAGTGTTTCTGCAGTTTAAAATAGCCAACATTGTGCTTTGCCTCACTGCGGCTGTAGTTTGATTTAGCACAGGTCAGCTTGGTTGTGAGTATCGTAAATCTAATATTACAATTGCACTTCAGTGAGTGAGTAGCAGAGCGATAGGGCAGCTTGCTGTGCTCAATGTGGTGCAGTCGTATTAGGTTAAAGGCCGGACTGAAACAGATGCCCTGTTTTAAATATCAGGCACTGCCATACACAGAACGCATTTGTATATTGCTTATTATCTTTGACTGTAATTTCTGAGCCCTGCTTTGCTTTCCTGGGTTCTTCAAAGCAAATAATCAATTCTATATAAATGTGCAGAGATTAGATTTTTGATGTGCATTTTATGGCCAATGCCCTTCTGAAAACACCCCCTTTATGGCAGACTCTTACATTAGTGTGTATTTTTAAAACTTTCTAAATTCTAATGTAATGTGATTTTAAGTATCTACCACTATTCTATTTGGCACTGTATCCATCCAAATTTGTAAAAAAAAAAATAAAAATGTTGTTTTACTATGGCAATTTTTACAATAATAATGACTATAATTCCTTTTTTACTTTCCTGGGATCTCCAAAGCAAATAATCAATTCTATATAGATGAGTAGAGATTTGATTTTTGATTTGTATTTTATGGCCAATGCCCCTCTGAGGCTTTTTTTCTGGGCTATCAATTGCCACAATATGTACATTGACTTTTAAACCCCCTGGCTTTTGGTTGTCATAGAATCCACTGTTTTACATGCAATCTACAGAGTATTGGTTATTGGACTGACTAGGAGCTACAGCAGGAAACAATAGCTGATCTATCTTTGTATGCGGTTGGTTGTATAAATGCAGATGGGGAAAAAATAACAACGTTCACCGTATTTCACAGTATAGATTGTTCAGCCCTAACAAAACATTAATCAGATTGCTATTTCTTCACCCTTCCTGCTTCATTGATTTGTGTTTCCTTCGTGTGGCTTTCTGACAGCTCGTGCTAGTGTTTAAAAGGAAGCTCGTCAGAAAATCTTGTGACGTGCTCTGTAATTTAAAGCATGTGAACCGCATATGGACCCGCCTACTTCTGCAGAATAGAAAAGGGTTTCCCCAGCCCTGCTCTGCTTCTCTCCTCCCTCCTCCGTCCTCTCTCACTCTCTCTCTCTCTCCTCTAACACTAGTGAAGATTTTAAACTAAACCGCAATATTGGTTTTGCAAGCTGCCTTGGCTGTTCACTCACCACTGTGTCTCCCTCTAAGTGCATTTGGTTTCATAGAGAGTAAAAATAGGAAGACTGCAATGTCTGTGTTTTTATGAGTTAGTTCATTATTTCCATGGGTAGAAAGCTGAAAACAGAAATCTCCTAATCTGAATGCTGGGTGTGGCAATGTGTGGAAACATTCTTAACGGAGGAAGCCATTTTGTAACTTAATACGCTTCGAATGGGTTAGGACAGTGGTTTGTGGAGATTTACAGCTCTAGTTATTTGGGAATTTATTATTTTGAATTGAAATGATGGATAAGTTGTGTACAATGTCCTACCACCATTTGTTGTGGTTTCCATTTAACATTCAGATGGTTGCTCCCTTATGGCAGACCCTTACATTACTGTGTTTTTAAAAAAATCTTAAATTATAATATGCTATGATTTTAAGTATCTACCACTATTCTATTTAATATAGTATCCATTCACGTTTCTATGTCTCCCATCAAGAATTAGAAAATGTTGTTTTACTATGGTGATTTTTGTAATAATTAGGAAATATACTGTAACTGCTATATTGTTATATAGTTTCCCTTTTTTTTTTAAGTACGGACAGTTGCTCCTGTAACATCTGTGTCCTCAGAATGACAAAATTAGGTGTTTTGACATGAGCTTGTTTTTTTAAACTCCCTTTGCCTCTGTTTCAGGTTTGGAAGGGTGCCCCCTCATGGCATGGCCAGAGACTGTTGTGTACCTCTGCTGCTCTGGAAGGTAAGCTCAACACTTCTATTTACACATATCACATTACCACAACAAACAACTGCACTGTTCCCATGAGATATTGTAATCCCTGAGGTAACCCCTTTTCAAAACATGGGTTTCCCTTTTTTGAGAGAAAACCCCTTCATCCTAACATCTGCCCCATCCCAAACAAATGAGTTTTGCACTGGAGAGTAATTCTACATTGATCAGCGCGGGCTCATTTGGCGGTAACAGCCAGCAGTCATTAATAAGGAATCTGTTTCAGGGGCCGCATCTGTTCGTCTGCAGAGATGAGAAGGATGGAGAGTGAATACAGAGAGTAAAGAAAGGGCTGAGGAGGAGCTGGCCATGCTGATTTGATTTTAAATTGAGCTTTAATAGGTGTAGAATTGGATGAGAGATAGCAGTAAGATCCTCATATCTTTTAGCAGGAAATGAAAAGTCATGAGGAACAGGTGCGGCAGAGGGACAATCTGTACACTGGGCATAAGAGCGGAGATTGACACTGCAGCAGGAGATGTCAATTGAAAGGACAGTGGCTGAGTCTTTGTACATTGTCGTGTTGAAAGTGAGGCTGGCTGTCGCTGGGGCTCTTCGTGCCAAAGATGATCCTTCACAGTGTGATAGGAGCCCAGCTCAGATCTGCTGATTCACTGCAGTGGTCCCGAGCAGAGACAGAGGTGACCGTGTGCACTGGCCAAGCAACAAGGCAGGCTTTTGGATTTTCTGTACACACTGCTGTTTTTGTGCGATTACTTAAGTTTCACTTTGTTTAATGCTGTGACAGGGGAATTGTAAATACTTTTAACTGCGCTCTTGTCATTCCTGAGCTCGGATATCCAATTAGAGTGAGTTATACAGCTGCAATAAATAATCAGAATAATCATGACTAATAGACTGTTTCAATAATGTTGGTGGTTACTGAAGACTAACACATTCCAAACGGCATTTTAAAAAACGCTAGAAAAGATCCAAAAGTATCTGTAATTTTAATATTCTCTATGGGGGTTGACCTTCACAACGGTGTATGTGAAGTGTTAATTGCCAGCTGTACCTAAACTTTTGGCGTTGAAAGTATTTATTTTTCTGACAATTTTGCAACATAACTTTAATTTCTAAATATAAAACTTTTTTTTTTCCTTAGTACATGATTCAAAAGTATTAGGTTAACTATTGATATGGTTGCCAACATACATAAAAATGACTACGTTCATCAGGTTCCAAGCCATTAAATAGAGAGGCGTATCAAATGATTCAGAGACGAGACTGCAGCCTCTTCGAAGACTGATATTTGCCAATAAACATGTGATTTATAATAGTTGTTTAATAGCAGTAGATTTTGCAGCATTATCGCTTTGCACCAATTATTCAGCTATTCACCAGTAAAGCAGTGCATATATTTCTCTTGTATTTGGACTAAAAACCCACTAAAAATAGCTAGAAACAAAACACACCATCATCTCTTGCATAATCTGCACATTGGGAGTAAACACTAGTATTTCTATTTTGCCAAATGCTTGTCAAACTAATGCGTTGTGATGCTTGCCCCAGTATTTGATGAGTCGGCCTGATTACACGTGCATGATTTAGAAACGCTTTTATCCTTTTAGCTGTGGGTGGACCAGATATCAATAACAAACAAATGAATATAATTTTCTATTGATCCTGTAAAAGACTTTCTTTAGGTACATATTGGCTGTTGAAAATCTTGTGTTTATGCTAACTGTTCTAACATGGTAAAACATGAGAGAGTTGCTAATTTATGTGTAGCAGTGGTGCATGATGGGAAACAGATGGAGGCTGGTAGAGCGAGGTACAGTCTTTGGCACAAGACATTGAGATTCTTCAGAGCTCATACTAGCTGTGTTCTAAGCTTGACCTTATTTGACAGGTGCCTTTGCTGCCATACTGCCCCCTGCTGGTACAAACAACTCTCCTTGGTGTTGTTATGAAAAGAGTATACTGTTATTCAAGATAACAAACATGCATTGGGTATTCATACAGTGTTTTAAGGTCATTGTATTGTGTAGGGGCGGGCTTATTTGTACATTAAGTCTCAATAAGTCTCGCTGTATTTTCTTTAATGGGTTATAGCCAGCTGCTAAATTACTTAATATTAGCTGACCATCATCAAAGAAGCACATTAAGGCACTGAAGTCCTGCCTAAACAAATTAAGGGAAGCTACTAAAGACTTTATAAAGGCATCATTTCTCTGTGTGAAGGCAGGTGTTTCAAGAAATGGCCTCATCATCTCTACAAATGGACATACTATGCAAATGAAATCCATTCACAAGATTATACTGTGATACATCTCTGTAATTTAGTTGTAATATGGGCAGTATCTGAGCACTTTTTATTAATATTCTAAACAGAGGACAAGTAGCAATTTACATTTTTATCCGTTACTCATCCAATAACCACACAGTCACACACCACATTCATACATAGGAAAGGTCGGTGAAGTGCCTGGACCAAGGACACAACCTCTGGTCAGAGCTAGGATCAAACTGCCAACTAGGCTGTATCAAAGAAATTCTTGGTCAAGTTAGCAAAGCTCTCATGATCCAACCGTATGACCCAAAATGAACTAACAAGACAAGAAAAGTACAAGTAAACTGCATATTTGTCCAATATCTAAAAAGTTAAAAATTAAATTCATTTTTTAAATTCACTGCCACTTTTTTTTCTGCTGTGGTCCATAAATCATTAAAATGAGTACAAAAATAATACAAAATGTGGTTGAATCTAACGCCATTGACCAATTGGCCTACAGTCTCACTGCCAGTCCTTCTGATTTGTAGCAAATACAGCATGCCAACCTCTGTGCTCTGAAATAAACTTTCCAGTATGTCCGCTAGGCCTGTCACAGTAATACATTTTGAAGTGCAATATAGACGATAAACAATCACACTGAAGCTACTAACTGACAGATTACCTCCTTCCACCACAAAAAAAAGTAGAATATCATTAACATGTTTGAGTTGCAATATAAAAATAGCAGAATGGGACACTTTAGTAATTAGTTTGAATTTATAATGAATCATAGAAGTTATTTATTTGACCTTCTATAGCTCCGAGGTTATCGTAGTGTAGGAAAGCAGCAAGAACTTCTCCACTACTACTTATCTGATTCCTAACACTTGTTTTTCTTCTGTGTTCTGCAGAGGTGACAGTGGTGTACCAGAACGGGCTGCCGGTGATCTCGGTCAGTTTGCCGTCCCGACGAGAGCGCTGTCAGTTCACTCTGAAGCCTCTGAGTGACTGTGTGGGTGTATTTCTGCAGCAGCTCCAGGCAGAGGACAGAGGCATTGACCGCGTGGCCATTTACTCCATGGGTATGTATGAAAAATGGGACGATATTTCACAGTGAATATCCGACGTCTTGCAATATCATCAAGAACAAGTACAAAGGCTAATGTGAAGCTTTGAGGGTTTAACAAAGAGATTATTAACTATTAGTTTTACAGATCATAATTTTACATGTTCATTGTCAAACGCAATATTATGAGATAGGGAATAGGTGAAAACAGATGAAAAAAAAAATGAGCCAGCTACACTGACTATAATCCCTTGCTCCATTCCTACTATTCTACCATGAAGAAGTTATTTAACAAGTTTTACTTTTTTCTCTTTAGAAATCTGGTAAATAAATGTGTCATTATAGAGTTTTTGTGGGAACCAGCATTTCTACAATACTGAGTTTGTTTGCAGTAAATATTGAGCTATGGAATTGGGATATTGTTTTTGTTTTTTTCATTATAATAATTCTCCCCAGAGCCCAGCCAGCCTCTCTGCTAGTCGTATTGAATATCTCTGTACAACATCAGCAATTTGTAAATAAACTATTTCATTTGTACCTGCCCCCATCTCTATTAAAATATACTGACTGAAGTGGTTTTATATGATGCCCAGCAACTGTTGCCTTCCAATGTCTATTCAAAAAGCGCCACTCCATGACCGCTCAAATAAACATAGGCTTTCAAGTGTGTCATTATTCCTACTGAGTGTTGCTGCTGCTGTGACTCTGCATTTAAATTCAACCCGTATCTTTAAAATAATGCCTCCTTCCTCTTGGCTCCAGGGGAGCATTACGCAGGAACAGTAGGTACTAGAACTCATCCCAGGTTGATTCTCCATTGACCTCTCATGGTAATCAGATGGCAACAAGCCTGATCACCAAGTAGTTTGAGAACGTTTGAAGTGCCCTGTCTTTAGAGCTTCAACTGTAACTCCTCAAGAATATATAAGAAGCTGGGATCATGTTTAAAAGAAACTGGTGCAAAAATGAACCACTAATCAGATTATAACATTGGTCTATAATTTGGCTCAATAGTTTAACAGTACACTGAAATGTTCATTTTAAAAATCAAAGCAAGGCAAGGCTATTTGTATAGCAAAATTCGTACACAAAGTAATTCACAGTGCTTTACTGAATAAGAAAGACATTAAAATCACAATACGAACAAATCAAAATGTAAATAATCATCATAAAATTAACATTTAAAGAGAAGCACAAAGAGATGCACAGCTAGACAGAACTGTTTTGAGCCTGGATTTAAACGTAGTCAAAAGGCCCGTCTCACATCTTCATGAAGACTGTTCCAGGTTTTAGCTGCATAAAACTGAAATGCCGATTCCCCTCGTTTAGTCCTAACTCTGGGCACCAGCAGGAGGCCAGTCCTTGAAGTCCTCAGAGTGTGAGATGGTTCATATGGCACTAACATGTGGGAGATGTACTTTGGTACTAGGCCACAGAAAGACTTGTACATAAGTAGAGCTGCTTTAAAGTCTATTCTATTGGATATTTTATATCCATAGGAGCCAGTGCAGAGGCCTGAGCACAGAACTTATGTGCTTGTACTTACTGGTTCTTTTCAGGAGTTTTATAGGTTTTATAACCAACTACATTGAGAAAATGTTCTGGAATTTATTGAGGGGCACAGCTTATATCCAAACATAAAAAATTTACTTACCGTATTGTAGTCATTAGGGTTGGGAATCACAGTGTACTGTACCTCATGATTTTATATTGTGCTATTACACTTTGACAGAGAGGTATAAAAGGTTAGCCCAATAAGCTTAAACTTCAGGCTATACTCTTTCAGTCTTCCTCCATGTTAAATGTGACTGTTTCTGGAATAATGTTGGAATGTACCTGTGATTGAAATAATCTAATGTATCAATCAATTTCATAAGAATATTTTATATACTTACATTTTTGAATCACCACATTGTCAAATTAACAGAATCTACATTATTGATACAGCATTGTCAAATTAAGATTAAACTAAGAATTATAAAACCAACATATAACCCTTACGTTCACTGTATTGTGTTTTTATAATACCAATGCCACTCTCACGCCATCTTTACCCTTACCCATGTTTCCAGATGGAGCCCGGGTTGCCTCCTCCACAGGGATTGACATTCTGTTATTGGACGACTTCAAACTGGTCATTAATGACACCACGCACCTCGTACGACCACCTAGGAGAGGTACAAACTAGACAAAAACAGTCACAATCAAATTACTATCCAAACCCATTACATTTCTCAAAATTTAATGTCCTGTTTATTTTATTACAGAGTTACTGCCTCACGAGGAGTTGGATCGACTGAATGACGTTAAGTTCCTGGTGCAGCAGCTGTACACCACACTGCGCATTGAGGAGCACCAACTCAGCAAAGAACGCGAGCTGATTGGACGGCTCGAGGACCTCAACTCTCAACTCCGTCCTCTCGAGAAGGTCTGTAGATTATATATGTGACTAATAAATCGTGTCCTAACAAACAATTATATATTTTTTTCTAATGTAACATACTGTCATGCATTACTTTGATGCATGATAGAAACACTGGAAGGCAACATTACCACAGACAGAATTGCTGCAGTAGAGAAAAATGAGTGTACATAATGGTTTGATGGTGCTGAAATTATTGCACTTTCAAAAAAGCACAGATAACAATAAGAGAATCAAAAGAAGAAAACGCACACACCACCATCCTCAGTAATGCACTTCTTATGGATGAAATTTCTGTGCTAGTAATCATCTAAAAGGTTCTCTACAGATTATTTTCCATGTCTCAGACAGAAAACAAAACCATGTCATCATCATTTTGAAATTCTACAATATATGCAGACAGATGCATAAGAGGTGTTATGTAACTAATGGTTCTTGTGAAAACACTGCATAAAGATTAAAGTAAAGGGGTGCTATAAAAAACGTTACATAACATGTTTAATTTTATGGTAATACATGTACACACAATAGTTTTATATTGCCTGAAAAGAAGTTCTCTGCTTTTTCTGAGAGTTCTCACTTCAGTTTGATTGCTTAAATTGACCAATCACCCAGATCATGACAGAGACTGACCTATAGAAGGACATGAAGAAAACAAGACCACGTTTTTGAGCAAAGAACTGCATCAAACCACATTAAAGCTCTGTGTGAATCATGACATAACAATCTCTTTAAGATTATCATAGGGTCAGTGTAATATGTCCCCAATTGAAGTACAGATATATACAATTGCTGTATTTTTAGTCTTATGTTGGGCTGCACAATATATTGCAGTTGAATCAAAATCTTAATTTGAATAAGTGCATTTTGTAAAATTACACGAAGGCTGCGGTTTTTTAGTTATGAGTGTGTCCACTATAAAAAACTAAATATTATAGAAAATTATTAATCCGCCCCTAAAAACATTATCGTGAAATCATATAGCTGTTGGGTTATTTGATCAGATCTCATTCCAGCCTTCTCTCAGATGTTGATGCCTTTTCCCCATTGATTTACTAACCAAAAGATTATGCCTTGAAAAAGATGGCTTATATTTATGCCTGCAGGTGAGGGAGGAGTTGAGTAAGAAGGCGGAGCGGCGTACCACCTGGGTGCTATGGGGCGGGATGGCGTACATGGCGACTCAGTTTGGGATCTTGGCGAGGCTCACCTGGTGGGAGTACTCCTGGGATATCATGGAGCCTGTCACCTACTTCATCACATACGGCACAGCAATGGCCATGTATGCCTATTTTGTGCTCACACGCCAGGTATCTAACAATGTCCTTGTCTTATGGATTGTGCATTTTTTGTGAGTATAAAGTCTCTATCTGATAAGATGGATCCTCTTACATTGTGTTGTGTCTCTGAAATGCAGGAGTACGTTTACCCAGACGCCAGGGATAGACAGTATCTGCTGTTCTTCCACAAGGGGGTGAAGAGGACACGCTTCGACATAGAGAAATACAACAAGCTGAAGGATGATATCGCAGAGGTACACTTGGGTTTTTGTGTGCATACAAAGTGCTAGACATAAGCTACTTATTATTCCGCAGCTCAGAACATGGACCTTTGGTATCTAACAAATATAGGTACTTTCAGTGGTGGAAAGTAAAAATAGTAACGTACTGTACTTGAGTACAAATTTTAGGTATCTGTACATTTTAAAGTGGAAACTTTTTACTTTTTCTTCATTACATTTGGGAGCAGGTATATGTACTTTCTATTCCACTACATTTGCATACTGAAAAGTAGTGATTTTTTAATTACTGTTTGAGACCTACTGAAAAATCTGAGGGATTTATTTTTAACACACGTTTGATCAAAAACATCAAAAAACAAAACAACTATGGAAAAAATTCACAAATCTTTATCAAAATCAGTACATTAGAAGCCTTGTAAGACCTCAAAATCTGTGTGAAGTATTTTTTACTTTGTAAGTACATTTGTAAAGGGTTACTTTCTTAAGTAGATTTTACTTTTACGTGATTATTTTTTTGATCCAGTATCTGGTATCTTTTATTTAAGTACGGTAACAAAATTGAATACTTCTTCCACCACTGGGTACTTTTCAGTCACATTTATTATATTTATTTAATACTTTATAATATTTTACATGACCTGTACACAAGTAAGAAACAAATATATGTAGAAAAGTAGTAGAAAGCACCATATTATTAAAGGTTCACTATGAATCTTTTCCAGTGGAGGCTTTGCCACCTGATTGATTTCATCCTCTGAACAACCTTACCTCTCCACAGATCTGACCTGTAACCTTGTCGCATTACTTGCTTGTCTCCCTTGATACAGATACGTTTAATGCCATACTATGGAACACACTAGGTAAAGGTGTACATTTCCATGGAGACAAGCAAGTGACAGACCTTCTATCATAAGTTATATGGTGTACTTTTAATTATTAACTGCAATAACTAATATTAATAATTGTTGTGCTTTTAGTGGGAGAAGCATGATAATGGCAATTTTTATAGACTATGTACCAGCAGCACCTGACATACAGAGTACTTACTGTGTGGTAGAGTCATTAACTTAGCAAAATAGGCTTCTTTCTTGCATTTAGTAGAAAAAGTAGCAGTAGTTGTAGTGCTAGTACGTAAAATTATAGACGCTTCCCTGTCTGACAAGCCCTGTGCTCACTCACTTTTCTGCTTTTGTGTGATTGTAAATCTGTCTCTGTGTCCGCTCTGCAGGTGGAGTTAGATCTAAAGCGTCTGCGGGACCCTCTGCAGCTCCAGCTCCCCATCCAGCAGCTCAGTGGCAGTAAAAATTGATGGAGACCGTGAAGCCCCGCCCCTTTAGCCCAAACGCCCCTTTTCTTTACCTCCTCTCTCCTTCATCCCAACCTTAAACTGTCTCTTACTTTTCCCTCGTTTTCCACACCCAAAAAAAACATCCTGTTTGACTGTGGGAGCTTTTCTTCTGACACATTTTTCTTTTTAAATCTCTTGACTGAAAACAGTTTATCAAACGTGCAGAACAATAGTGAGGAAAATCTCTCACAGCCAAAGGAGGATGACAAAAAGGACGACTGCGATGATGGTGAAGATGGATTTAAACTAGCACTAAGGAGCAGCCTCAACTCTTTGGGAAAACGGTCTGCAGGGAATACCGGGACACAGGAAGCAACTCAAAAGGACATTCAGAGGCGACTGTAGTGGAGTGTGTATCGTGAAGGACTTTTCTGCTCGTAGTAGTCGAACTGTCAACACACAGCTACTATTGGTCCGACTTCAGGGAGAGTCCCACTTTAAAGTTTACAGAGAAGTCCCGGCCCGGTCAGAAGGCTGGGCTGACTGCAGTTGTCCACCACGAGGACCTAGTTTTTGTGGCTAAACTCTGCTGCCTCCTCCCTGAGCCACGACCTTTGCCCTTTCACCTCCAGGATGTCGCCTCGTTTCCTCTTCCTGTTGATATCCTGTAGCGGTGCAGTTCTGCCTAAAGTATGAGAGTACTACCGACAACAACATCACTGTGTGTTCTTTTATTCCAAAAAATATTTTGGCACTTTTTATTTGAAAGCCATAGTATATTTGTTATGAAAAGAATATAAATATATAAATATAAATATATATGTATACAATCAAATAACAGATGACCAGAGGCTAGTTTTCTGTCAGTGGGGGGAGGAGCTCTAACGTCATTGCATTTTTATTTTTGTTCCTCTGACTAATGCAAACTCCTTTTACACGTTTTTAAGCTTTATATTATAACAAATTAGCTTTATAGATGAGCCCAGGTTGGTAATGAATTGCCAGTGACAAACTTCATATCAAACTCCACTCCACTTTTTCTTCTACACTTCACTACTAAATTCTCAACTCCCACTAAGGAGCTAGCGACATTTAGGTGGCATCAGGGAGACATTTACTTGGGATTTGAATAATTATACGGATCCTCTGATGAATTTTAATATCGAAAGTGCATGGAATCTAGCACAGCACACTGAAATGAAAAGTGCTGTTTACCCAGACACACCTAGAGGCTTGTTATGGTTGTAGAAGATTAATTATCTCTGTGGCTCATTTTAGAAAAAGACCACACAGCTTTGGTATAAATCTACCTTTAATTTGGATTTCTCTTGAGATGTTGAAATTACCACCATTTATTGCTATTTATAGCATCTCTCTAACCTCTCATAAACCATAAAGACAAGTGCCACGGTTTCAGTCTCAAAGGACGTCCAGAGTCTTCTCCCTCCACTGTTACGCCCCCTGCTCCCCCTGATGGCCAGGCAGGGTAGACTGCATGCAGTGGTATGCCCTCAGTAGAAAAAATTGTGAATGTGTAGGAGCATTATCGCAAATTTTGTACTTCAACTAGACACGTATCATTTGCCACATCAAGCTGAAGTCTCATCGGCTAACCTGTAAACATATCCAAGATTTCTGTTTTGTTTAAGTCCAGGGGAGGATTGGCGGACCTTTCTCTGGCTCTCTCCAAAATTGCAATTCATGACCACAGCACAATGATTTTACTTCAACCATTTGCTTTGTGTTAACGGCAGGCTAAATCCTACGTGTCAAGATCATAGTGTGTAACTGCAAATTGTCCATTTAAATGCATGATTATAGGTTCAATTCAAAGTTAACCATGCAGATCTCCAGCTAGGATTTAGCCTAATGTGCTTGAACATCTGTGTGTGTGCAATGGTGCCTTTTAGATGATCAATAATTACAATGGTGTGTAGACAATGTAGCAATCTAGTGACAGTAAATATACTACAAATCTGTGGTTATTTGGAATGGCATATTTATAGATCAGATTAGGCATAACATTATGACCTTTGCCTAATGGAACTCACTGAATAGGAAACAATAGGTGACTGTATTAAGAAGCAAATATACATATCATAGTATTCAAAGTTGATCTGTTAAAGGGCATTTAATAAGCTTATACATTTTTATATTACTTTTTACACCATATTTGTGTTTTTGGGAGTATACATTTGAGCAGACACCATTAGCAACCTCTCCGTCATGCCATGTAGTTACAAAAAGCACCACCAAATGGCGACAGACGTGTATGTAGTGACGTATTGAAATTTGAAGTAGTATGTTGTATGAGCTAAAAAAAAACAAGTCTGCTAATGCTGTACTTTGTGTAGAGTCACTTACATTACAATCAGGCATGCATTTTGAGCTCTGGAGAGGGAGATGGTGTAAACATGCAGGATTACTGAAACCTGTGCAAATTAATCAAAACAAATATGCAGCCCTTTGAAGCTGAAAAAAACTATTAGCAAATCTACAAATCTTCAAATCTGCAGTTCTTGTTAGAGTGTTTATTGTCTGCAGTCGCCAGTATCTTTCAAGAATCATTATTGTAGTGTATGTGGGACGGAAATTCAATCTCTAATCCAAAATATTAAACCAAATTTGTGTTCATGATATAAAGTGTATTTCATATTAGATTGGTGGTCACAATGTTATGCCTGATTACTGTGTGTTGTGTGGGCATTCAGTCTTGACATCCTCAAATGGGTTGCTTTTAAGCTATACTCTATCCTCATGTAATTTCATAGGAGTTAATGTATTTTTTTCTGAGGAAATGCTCTTAATATTCATTCAAATGTCTGTTTCTGTGGAGACTTCATGTAGGAGGTGAGACCAGCCCAATCCTCCCCTCACACTTCTTTGCCATCATCACCTCCTCCTTTTTATCACGCCATCCACCGGTTAATGCCTTTTTAATTATTATTTTCTTGTGTTATTTTTTAAAGGAACTAAATATATCAAATATAGGGAACTTTATTATAAAGAGGGTGTTGCATGAATGTATGTTTACATGGGAAAAATATGAAAAAATGAAACAAAAAAAAAGATGATTTATCAAAAAACTGCAAAGATAATTTAAGAACGTTGTTTGTAGAGATTCCTAGTTCTATTATAAAAAGGGCAGCAGACAGGGTTTGCCTTTAGATTCTGCCCTGCCAAAAATCAGACTCAATCCCAGCCAACCAAAACCATCCTTCTTGTTTACTCCCATAATCCTCTCTATTCTTGAGGACCTTTGACCTTTTGACCTCAGTCATTACAGGCCTGATATGAGTGCAGAGGAAGAGGCGCAGTTTGTTCACAATGTCCCTCTCTCTGGTTCATCCATGTTGTTTCAGTTTATTTTGTTTGTCGTCTTCTGTTGACTTTCTTCTTTATGTGCACTTATGTTTGAGAAATGCCTAAGAGTAAAGCTGATCATAGGATTGACACAAGCTTATAATACTCCATTCTGACCTCTTGATTATGTTTTTGGCTTTGTTTGTTTCTGTTGACATATGATGCTGTAATGTTGGCAAAAAATAAAAATGTAAAATCCTGTATCATTTATGAAATATGTATAAAAGAGAAATGTAATTCAATTATCAATAAAATCCTTATCCAGTTTTTGGAGACAGTTGTTCCGACACTTTTTTCCTCTAAGCAATAATACACAACAACTGTTTACAAGGAGTGTTCAAGGTCTGGGGTATTTTAATCAGTTTCCGTTGCCTCAGTGCTTCCTGCACAGGACATCCCAAGAGATAGACCGCTCTGAAAATGACACACAAGTCCAGTTTTCACTTTCCACTAAACTCAGCCTGAACTGATTTTTATAATAACTACTCTGTTTCTCGCCTTATACTGCCACATCGTTCTGTATGAATGATTCAGGCTTTCTAACAACTTAATTAGGGGTTTAGGAGTTAATTAAGTACCTACTTTGCCTTAATCATTCTCAATAAACTATTTCTTCATAATAAATTAAGTTTTTAGGCTTTATTAAGACTAATTAAATGGCCTATATTACACTATGTTTCCTCATCAAAAACATACCTGGAGTTGTGTTTTGTTTCATTCACACATGTTTAACACATAAACCCTGTATATTTAGGCTGAGTTCTTCTCTCAAATGGAAAATACTTCCACCTTGTGATGTTACTTGGTAATACAGGAAGTATTCCACTGTGTTTTTAAAGTCCACACACCTTCATTAGAATTATTTGAATTATTTCAGCCCTGGAATTGCCAATCTCCACTGAACTAAAGGTAAAAGGAGCTGTTAACTTGAAAACTACCACTTCATGACATCACAAGGTGGAATAGAGCATTTTGAGCTTTGGAGATGTAGACAGACTAATAATGCAGGATTACTCAAATCACACAGCAGAGTATGTTTTTTATGAGGTACATTATAACATGTCTTAAAGCTCCATTTCGTGTAATATAGACCTTTATAGTACCTACATCTTCAGGGTGTAGGTATTATAAAGTGATACAGAACTAAATATAATTTTAGGAAGACTTTATGCCATGTATTTCTTGATTGTTCCAGATCCAGTGAATTCCTTTTGTACTACAGACCCAACATTTTATTGTGTGGAATTTCTCATTTATTTCACACATACACATAGTAATTGCCAAAATGACCATGAAATCATACAGTAGCTCACCTTTCCACCAAATCACTGCGGTCATGACCCTCTAAGACCAATTCAGATTAATTTTGCAATTTAGATGTCATTTAGAACATTATTGATTTACATTCAAATTAGTGACAAGCAATCCATTCGTAAATGTCTATACTAATTGAACTTACAGCTAAATAAATCTGTCTCAGCAACAGAAATCATTATATTGAGTTAAATAGAGCCAGGCTGCATGACCCTGACTTGCATGGGCTTGATACAGCATATAACTTTGAGAGATTTGGACAGACTCTCTTAATTAAAATGTAGCCTCCAGTCTTGTAAGTGGGAGGTACAGTGACAGCTCTCCTACCTCTAACCAAACAGTTGTGTTTCTTACCCCCCTTAGGGAAACTAGTGCTGCTGAACTGCATGTAGTGAATACATTTGAGAATAAATGTCTTTCAGTAAGAGCCATCCTTGCTACTAACTGGCCAGAGTGTACCCAGAGGACCTGTCACTGGAATGGGCTGTAGCATTGGAAAACTGGGAATAAGCGGGAGACGAAAGAGTGAATGAATTAACTGGGATTTTAAATTGCCATTGAGTTTAATGTGATATTGAAATAATGTGTGGAATGACTCACCCTACACTCACTTGGCCCACAAAGCCCACGGGGAACAATGTCTTATTTCCAGAAGTAATTGCAAACAGAGAATCCCATGTTCCAGCTCATTTATCCTAACAGGCCTGCAGATTAATGTCTCTATTGATTTAATTACATGAGTAACACAAACGCCAGCATCAGGTTTATCAGGTCTAAACATAAGTTATATTTACCAACCACTGGTCAAGTAATAGCCCATGGTATATTTGTACATCACTGGTGTATGTCTAGATTAGCACACTATAAAACAGTAGGCTGTAAAAATTAAGTTCAAAATTTCATTACCTATGACAGTAATATTTGATGCTTTCAATAAAGTTGAGGTTAAAGTGAAGGTCAATCTACATTAACCTTTGATGTGAAATTTAATTGTGTTTACAGCCATAAAAAACATGAGGAATTAAGATTGATTCAGGATTGCTAACTTCATTTAAGGGTTATGGGAGATAGGACTTACTGCATTAATTAGCTAGATTGAATCATTCTTAATATTAAAGTCACTAATAAGGCTAACTAAATAGTATTATAGTTTAGTTTAGTTTAGTTTATTGGTTTATTTTAACACGGCTATGTGCAAACTGATTAGTCTCACAAAAGGAAGGATTTTTACATCAGTTTTAGATAAAGCTAATTTCCATCTGCAGTCCCTGGGCAGGTTACCAAACGATTCAAATGCATCCAAGTATCCATCCATTTACAATTAAGCCATGCATTCTCCCAGTCTTTCATTTAAAGACATCACACTCCACATTTCCACGTTTCAAATGACCCAAATACTATGTCAAAAATGGCTATATAAGCTACCACATACAGTATAAAATGTTACCGACAGATCTTATAAACAATACTTATACTAAATACAATAGATACAGTAGAAGATTAATTTGGTTGTTTATTTGCCAATGTATGAATGTCATATGTGAGTGATAGATGGCACATGGCGTAGATCTGCAGCAATAATTTCACCAGTCAGCCCCAAGGCAGCTGTAGCTACAAAAGTGATCTTATGTAACACCAGCAGCTTTTGGCAGTGAATGAATACTGCAATGTAAAGCGCTTTGAGTAACTTGCAAGGCGGTATAAAGACAAGACAAGATCTTTTAGTTCCTCCCGTATTCCTTGGATATGGCTTTTGTTGATGCTGGAATAACAGGGTGTTCTGATCTCTTGAAGTCTACATCAAATGTCCTCACTATAGAGAAGACAGATACAGACAGAGAACAATGAGAGGATGCTCTAGTTTTAGGAATCAGCATGTCCAACGGGGTCAAGGTAAAATGGACAAAATGACCCTGATAAGACTTGTGTATATAAGACAGTGTTTAAAGGGAGGTGTACAGGAAAACCTAGATTGAAAACATGTTACTACTTATGTCCATATCACTTTTGGTTCAGGAACTTTTGATGGCTCCAGCTGTGGGTAAGTCATTCTTTCATATTTAATTACACAATACGCTCATATTCATCTACATTCATTTGTCATCTGGTCCCATGGGTGCCCACTCTCATATTTGGGAGACATCTGCATCTGTGGCTCTGCTTTCAGTTTTTAAAATGCTCTATAATGAAAGGGTGTAAACGAACATGAGTGTTTTGTTGTTTGGTAAAATGTGTCTCTAACAAGGTTAAATAATCGTGCATTATAGTATAGCTGATTTAAAATTTCATTTGCATAGATAACACAAGTCAATTCAAAATGATTTTAGCAGCTGTTACAATATGAGGTGCAAAAGTACTCAAAATCTCTACTGAAAACTACTACCACTACTACTACTATAACCACAAATATTATTTTTTTCCTGCTGATGCTTGTCATTGCTAGTTTCACAATAGGTAAAAACACTGTCAAACTGATTTATAGACTACTCATCGTGCTGCTAAATGGTTATATATAGTTATGTAAGATAATATAAAATGGATCTCAAGTTAAATTACTAGATCAGTTACTCATTATGATCCTATATATACTCTGACAGGTTCAGACTCACACATACGGCCAGTGTATTTGGGGTCAGTCTCTGCTGCTCTTCCCTTAACAGCCCTCTGACTGTCTGACTGACTGTCTGTCTGTCTGTCTCTCTCTCTCTCTCTCTCTCTCTCTCACACACACACACACACACACACACATACACACACACTCTACCCCCCACTCTACCTCTCCACTCCCACACCCTCCTTCTCTCTCCTCTTTCTCTCTCTTGTCCTTCTCTCTTTCTGTCTGCTTGTCGCTCTCTCTTTCAATCTGTCTGTCTCTCTCTCTCACACACACACATTCTACCCCCCACTCCCCCACCTCCCTTCTCTCACTCCCCTCTTTCTCTCTCTCTCTGACTACAGCTCAGTCCCATCTGGAAGATTTAACACTGCATTAGCATAGACCCACATGAGTCAGCGCTGCCCCCTGCCCTCTGCACCACTACAGCTCAGTCTACACCCATATATCTACCAAACTAAATCTTGTCATTGGACCCAGTACTGCATTTTATTTTAGTTTTGTTAACATTTACAACCTAAAATGTACAATATTAGGGCAGAGAACAAGAAGAGGATAAAAAACAAAAAAACAAAACAAAAAACACAAAAACTTTAACTAGATTTCACCTGGAGTTATGTTGGATGATAATTACTTTGGTGCAGATCAATGCAAATGTCTGCTTCTTTTAGCCAGGGTTGGGGCAGGTATAAACTGTGTGTATAGACTAAAGAAATCATGTTTTAATAAGTAATTTATTAATTTAAGTATGTGTTTTTGGATGCTATTTTATATAGTACAAGAAAAATTCAACACACCTATTGTTTCGAGTTTCTGTTTGTAGGCTATGTTATATTATAGTTTCAGTCAAATGTAGGTTGATATGTGCTAATGCTTGATGATACCACACAACATAGGACTGTTAATTTGGGTCATTTGTGAACTAGGCCGACATCTTTTGATTTCTCACTTCTGATCTCAAAATACACAACTTCATACACATTTATATTTTAAGTGTTTTTTCATACTTACATTCTGCCAAATAGAAGAGCCTTGCCTACTTTTTATAGTAGTGGTTTCAACAAGCTGTAAACTATTATGTCCTGCCATGTTCCCTGGCACCATCTTGTCACTGAAGATATTATACTTCTTTTACTCTATAAATCTTCCATGAATTTCCCCCGTTTAACCTAAACTCAGATCCGCTTTAGTTTTAGTCCTTGTTCTTAATTACATTGTAGCACAGCCCATCAATTCCACCTACTCTGTTTACTTGTTTTTCCTCATTCTGTTAAAGAATGACCACTGACAAATCTCATTGAGCACGCACTCATTTGTAAATAGGATCTGCACCTTTTAGTACAATTAGAAAGGACATGACGATGATTGATTTAAATACAGTCCAAATGAGAGGCAGAATGACCATTGAGCCATTATCTGAGGTGAACAAAAGTGAAGGGCAGTCAAAGACAACACAAAACAAGAGGTTTGGGGTTGTACCATTTTGTACTCGACTCAGCAATTAGAAAATAAAGCTGCTAATGTCTCCTGGACAGAACTGTCTGAGTACTTAATTGTGAATAGAATGTATTGTTGTAGAGGTACTTCAAGGTGAGATAACAGTTTCCTCTATTCTAAACCAATAAATTGCTTTTGGGTGCACCATTATGTTGCTCTCCTTGTAAACAAACTTAAAAAGAAAAATATCAGAGAAATTGGACACAACCTTCAGAATTGCCCTTGTCAGGAAATTCAATTTTGTTTGAATGTTTGTTTAAAAGCACACGGGCCTTCATATCCTATTAAATCCACATGTGTGTCCAAAATATTTTAATGGATTTTTTAGTGGACATTTGAATTTGTTTAACCAATGCCCTGGGATTTGTCATTCAAAAAGTTCTGCTCTGTAAACTTGTATAACACTTTTATGACAACAAAACTTAAGTGAAACATTAGTCGTCATAAATTCAAGTTTTTCAGTTATTTATTTAAATGGACATGTGTTAATGTTTTTAGACCTGGACCCTTGCTCAGCCTACATCAGCCTGAATGAGCCCTGGAGAAACTCAGAGTACCACGTGAACCAGTCATCTAACAGCGCCCCCCTGTGTGACTCTCACGTATCCGGGGAGTGGTACCGCTTCACTGGGATGGCCGGAGACGCGATGCCCACATTTTGTATCTCTGAGAACTACTGTGGCACCCACGCACCCATCTGGCTGAACGGCAGTCATCCCCAGCTGCAGGACGGGGCGGTGAGCATGTCTGTGTGTGCCACTTTTAATGGGTAAAAACAATCAATTTTGACTTAAAACACAACTTAACACAGCTATCAAAACAGAAGACATGATAGATTTGATTGGGTGGTTTAACAGGGACTGCTGCCGCTGGAACGCCTCGGTGCAGGTGAAGGCCTGTCCTGGGGGGTACTTTGTCTACCGGCTGCCCAAACCCTCTGTCTGCTTCCACGTGTACTGCGGCCGTAAGTGTGGGACACGTTTTCTACAAATATTCTATTTATTCACTTACAGAAACATCTGCACTTTTGACAGTAGTGCATACAGTTTAGGAGAATATGGAGAGTAAACTAAACCACATGTTTCTATTCTTTCTATGAATGAATAGAAACATGTTCATGCAAAATGTATTTTACAAGCCAAGCAATACATGTTTAGATATCAAGTACATTTTTTACATTTTAAAAACGATTGCATTCACTCAACACTTGACAGGTGACCTCCACTCATCAGTTACAGGGAATTCCTTATACAGGAGTATACAGAGCCTTGCCCAAGGACTGTGACTGTACCTCCAACTTGCTAATGGGTAATTTCTCCCACCTAGCTACTGCCTCCCCAATAATATTGATAGAATTATATTCTGTAGAGATAATAGCAGGCTTGTTAAGGGTAGGCATATTTTTACAAATTTGTTTGACATGAATAGGACTATAGGACTTATGCACAGTGCCTTCACAAACCCTCATAATAATATGCCACCAGCCTGAAATAAAGAAGACTGACAGTTTTAAACAGACAAATAGACCATTTTCCATTTTTGCCTCTGTTGTGCAGACTTCTATGATATCTGTGATGAGGTGGAGTGCAGAGTCCCCCTGTGTCCCCAGTCTGAATGTCAGTGTGCTGCCGGTACTGTCCTGGGACCAGACAGACAAACATGCCTCGGTAAGACTGACACAAAGAGGAGGAAGAGTGGAGACAGATGAGACAAATGATCCATGCTTTACGCCAAATGCATTCTGGGAACTCTAATGTGATTACAGTATTCAGTGGCGACACTATTGTAGCAGTAAAACCATAATTCATATCAGTGTCATTTCATTTTAGCTGTTTATATTTATACGCCCATCAATTTTTGTTCAAACTCACAATCGACCCAAACCAATTTACATCAAACTACAATGCCTGAATAATTCCTAAGGCAGAAAATTGTGCCAAGTTTTTCAATGTGTTTACTAAATGCATTTTGCAAAACTAATTAAAACAGTAATATAACTAAGCCTTTATGAAAAATCTTTACCAGTTTTTAATTTGTATGGAAGAAAGCAGGCAGCACGTTTAGCTGTATCAGTTAATTTGTTCTGGAGTACTTTTTTTTTTTCAATTAATACGTTTTTTGAGTATCTCTGATTGATCCAGACCTTGACCCCATTGGTAATACTTGATATATTTGTGTATTTATTTTCGCATTATGTTGTCTGAGTCCTGTGTATTGCAGCCTGTTTGCTTAATGACGGGTGACAGCCATGCACTGCGGACCTATCCAGCCTGAAAAATGCCATTATCCCATTCTTCACTCATCAACTCTACCTCGGCCTGTCACACAATTTACTGCCTCCATCTCTCCTCCTCATTCGCTCTCATACTCATTTTACATCATCTATCATTTTTTTTATCTTTTTTTTTTACCGCTCCCTGGGGTTATTTCACTGCCTTTTAAACTTAATTTCACAATCTTCTTCATTGAGCTAAAACGCTGAGTACAGACCTCCAACTTTCTTTCCACTTATGAGGACTGATGGTGATCGGTGGACCTTTTGGTAGTTGGTTGAGTGCCCACTAGATAACGTACTACCATATAGGATATACTATTTATATCGGATAAAAAAAGATAAAAGGCAAAGATACTTAACTAATAAATATAAATAGAACAATTAAAAGTAAGATTTGCACTGAAATAGGGTTGTAAAATATATAAAAGTTTACATTTTAGTTAAGTAGCATTTAGTCCATTCATCATTTAGTAGTCATACAACACTTTCAAACTGGTGGGTTGGGTAAAATGTCTTGCTCAAAAGCACAACAACGGTACTGACTAGCTTAGTATACGCATAGCCAGACATGTGGTTACAAAACAGCCACTCTACCTGATCTGTCACAAATAAACTACTTATTTTCTTTCGCAAAAGCATAAGAATAATGTTATTTAAACAGACATATGCTATCATAACATACGACATACGGTGTTCCTGTCAAATACAGATGTGAATGAGTGTGACGTGTCCAATGGCGGCTGTGCGGAGCTCTGTGTCAACACTAAAGGCTCTCGTCGCTGTGAATGTGGTCCTGGGCGGGTGCTGGCGGAGGATGGGCTCAACTGTAAAGGTACTGATAATTAAGACACTGCCGATAATTAAACTCACTGTGCTGCCTCTAATGTGATGGCTTTATATTTAATCATACATTTAATAACAGAGATGGCAGGTTGTAATGTTAACAATGGGGGCTGCAGTCACAGCTGCTCCACGCTGCAGGACGACCATCAGTGTCACTGTCCCCGAGGACTAGAGCTGGGTGAGGACAACCGCACCTGTCAGGGTGAGTGTCCAAGTGTGTGACAGGGAGGAAATATGCACCAGTCTACAACTTTACTATGAATCAGCTCTATTAAGGTGCAATAATGGCTCAAAATGTGTAATTACTAGGCTTTTATTATTATTGACACAAGTAGTAGTAGACAGTAGAAGGTGCAATGTTTATACCTCATTGGTGATTGTTCCTTTTATGTTATGTCTGTGTAATCCCTCAGTCGTCCAGGTATAATCCATAGTAAGATTCAATTCTATCAACTGGACAAAAAGTTTTCAGAGTGAAGGCGTCACGCTGCTCATCCAAGCCGCTTCTTCAGTTCTGGTCCGATTGCTGGAGGACACTGCCTTCAGACTAATACAAGGCAGTGTCCTCCAGCAATCTAACCAGAACTGAAGAAGCGGCTTGGATGAGCAGCGTGACGCCTTCACTAAAACTTTTTTTCCAGTTGACAGAATGAAATTTTTCTTTTACTACCTTTTTTGTTATCATATTACAGTAGCTTAACTGACTGACTTTGCAAAAGGAAAGTGCATAAATGTAATACATTAGTTCAGCAAAAATAAATGGTTTTGTTGCACTCTATTGTGGTTGGATTAATAGGAAAAATGATTATCTAAATTGCTTCACCCCAGGAACTTGTCCACAACAGATCAGTGGTAGAAAACTTAATTAAAGTGTTTGAAATGCCACTTGATAACAATCACAGGGTCAGCTCATAGCACAACAAAGAATACATGGATGAAATTGACTCTAAACTGCTGAGCTGTTTTCATTGCAAAAAAATTATAAAAGGTAAAAGACAACAGTATTTTCCTTGTAAAAATGCTAAGACAGCGGACAGGTGTCTCTTACTGTATTGGTAGGGAAAAGCTCAAGTTGTCTGTGGGGCTAGAATATGGTTGAATGTATTATACAGGCCTTTGTCAGCAGCTGTCATCTCCTCCTGTGTGTGTGCGTGTGTGCGTGTGCATTTGCTTACCTGCCTGTGTGTGTGTGTGTGTGTGTGTGTGCAGTACCGGTGCAGTGTGACCCCAGCTCCATCACTGTGTCCGTGCCCAAAGACCTGGTGGGGGGACTGGAGCTCTTCCTGTCCAACTCGTCCTGTCGCGGAGTCTCCAATGGGACACACATCAACCTGAGCTTCAGTCTCAAGACCTGTGGGACAGTGGTGGAGGTCAGAACAAAAACACATGATTCATATAAATGCTAGCTATGACATTTTCAAGGTTTTCTCTGACATTATAGATGTGGTACCCCATTCTTAGATAAATATAAGGTTTGCTTCAGAATCCAAGGAAAATGTATAGCAATGTTCTACAGTATGGCATTAAACTGATCTATTTGTATTTGTTTAATTACATGTGTTTTATTGCTCAAAGATACCTTGAAAAACATGCATTCTTACTGTGAGTGGGGTCACCTCTACACAGATTTCAGACTTTATTTATCCCCAAGGGGAAATTCAGATTTGACCTATAACTTGGCCTGGGTTGGCCACGTATTTGGCTTTCTTGGAGACAAGTTCCACCAGAAAAGTTGCATACAGTATCTTTAAATAATTTACAATGAGACTAGTAAGACATTTTGCCTACATTTCATGTGGTTGTTGGCTTGTCAGTGTTTCTATTGAGCTTTATTTTATTTATATGTCTTAAATTCAGCAGTTTTCAAATTATTGTGCAAGTAAGTTTCTAACTTTCTTGGGTGTACCGTACTTGGTGAGTCTTATGCATTGCAGTTGAAAGTCAAATCAAAAATAAAATCCCATTTAAGCCCTTCATTGCACTAGCTCATATAATAGTCATTTCATTACTTCAGGAAAAGCTCTAATACTATACTTTTCTATTTCCTGCTTTATGCAAGAATAAAAAAGAGTGGGTGGACATATTTCATCATGGGGTACTAAATGTCAGAAGTTTCTTGCTGTGATCGAATAAATTAAAATATATTTTCCCAGGTGACTGATGACAAAATAGTGGGGACCAACTTGGTGACGGGCCTCCCAAAGAGCAGCCCGGGCAGCAGTGGAGACCTGATTGTCCGCACTAGTAAATTAGTTCTACCAGTCACTTGTGAGTTCCCTCGGGAATACCAGGTTTCGGATGGGTACCAGGCCAGTCTGCGAAGCTCGGACTTGGAGTTGGCCGGACACAGCGAAGGCGTTTTTCCCTTCTCCCTGGAGCTGTTTAAAAGTGAAGAGTTCTCTGAGCCGTACCACAGCCCTCCTCAGCTCCAGCTTCACGACACGCTATTTTTCGGAGTAGAGCCCAAAGAGAGACTGGAGGGTCTGTCTGCACTGGTGGAGAGCTGCTTTGCCACCCCAGGACCCAAAGCGGACGAAGCTCTGAAGTACTACCTCATTAAGGATGGGTGAGTGGATGGGTCATGGACGGGGGAAGTCACAGTTTAACCTGACAGAAATAGAAACAAAAGCAGTAAAAAGTCCACTTCTCTCAAAACTGTGTGTTGACCCACTCAGGTGTCCAGAAATCATTAGAATTTGTTACAAGTAAATGTCACTTTCAGCTCTATTTGTTTTGTAAGTCTCTCTAGCACTTCTAACTTTCCTAATAGTTCCTCATATTTCAAAAGTATAGAAAACACTACCTCAAACTTAAGAGTAGGCAGGGGAAAACAGCTTGTAAATTCAGCTAGTAATTCACAATGCAGATTTTCTATTTTTAACTATTTTATTGCACTGAAAAAAATCAGATGTACTATTCATGCTGTTCACAATAAATTGGTGTTACTTAACTATTATTTTTGGCTGTTTATCCATGCTTTATTTTGTAATATCTCTTTCTTGACTTTGATTCAGGTGTATCTCTGATGAAACTGTGATCCAGTACTCATCAAAGGATAAGCTTTCCAAACACTACCAGGTCCCTGTGTTCAAATTCATTGGCAAAGACAACAAAGTGAGTCTCTGAATGCTTTTGTTAAGGATGAGTATGTGGGCGCCCAGTATAGGCAGTAATACGCTTGGGTGGATTACTTTCTATTTGTGTTCTGACCAAAATTGTCTGTCTTGTTTGCAGCAAGTCTTCCTACACTGTCAGGTGTTGGTATGCGGAGCTGCAGACTCTCGTTGTGCTCAACGGTGTCAGGGACGAGTCCGCAGGGAAGCCCCCCCACACAGCCCCCAGCAGCACTACACCATGAGCGGTGGGCCTATCTTCATCAGACCATAAGACAGACACAACAGCAAGAAATATGAGGAAAAGTAGTGGACAACATTGTCTCAATTGGGCTCTCTGGGCTGGGTGCACTCTCTGCCTAACCAGTGCTCCATAAAAAATACCATAAGAACAGGATCCTGCATTCTCCTGATATATTTTCAGACCTTAAAAAGACCTATTTAATATCACCCATGCCTGCACAGGTCAGTAGATACTTGGTAATGCTATTTTGTTTGATTGGATAAGACTGGATAAAGACTGGAATTCATACCAATAATACAAGTTACTTTACTTTTACATTGCTGGGCTGTTCTTATGGGGCTATTAGTAATGAATATTTATAAAGCATTAATTTTAAGTTTAGGCAATATTAAACACAGTTGGTGTTGTTATGAGCAAAACCAAATGCTACAGCAACAATCACCAAGCAAAAACAAACCATGCATATGAACAAAATGAACAGGCTATTCAGTTTATTGGACATTTAATACAAGACCATCAAAAGTCCATTTAACAGTGTGTGTAGTTATTTCTCCCACTGCTTCTCTCAGCGTCAGTTACTGTCGTTTGACTGCTGCAACCTCAGCTTGTGAGTCTTTTCCACTTTGCCTGACAGAATAATCTAGTGACATTAAAATGAATGGCATTTCTATTAGAAAGCATTTGGAAAGGCCTGCAGTTCATTTGTAACACGTACAGCATGAGGGATGTTTTCTAGGTCACACTCACATTTCTCAGTCTTGATTGGGCCGCCGCATCTTAAAGATTTAACGGATTGTCAAAGCCCCGTATATTTTTATGTCATTGACTGACTATGTATACAAATGCTGTTGGATTCATTTTATACCAGTTCATATCATATATTGAACTTTATTACTTTTAACAATGTATTTTATGTGCACTACGTAGCATTTCTGGTGAAGGGTCTGCCACTTGCTTGTCTCCATGGATATGTTGTTGCTATGCCTGAAAATTCCATTGAGGCATTATATCACCAATCTCCATAGAGACAAGCAGGTGACGGCACCAGACCAGGTTACAGGTAACCTCTGTGGAGACTGGAGAGGCGACCCCACTCACAGTAAGAACGTATAATTCTCAAGGTATTTTGAGCACTAAAAACACCCATTATAAAGAGGAAGATACCATCAATAACATTTCCATACAGGTGGGCAGATTGAGTACTCTCCATAAGAAAAGTTACATAGTGCACCTTTAATATAATCTATACATAATAATTTACTTACTAAAAACAATATCCGACATTCAGTGCTAAAACAACAGCTTCTAAATATCTACACGACACCAGTTTATGTTTAATAAATGTTAAGTAACAGCATAGATCATGTCACTTGTTTTAATAATCTATCTAAAAGGAAATTAATCCAATATCCTTCCCATCAGACACGGTTTGGAGTCAATGTAATTTATGTAAATGGAGTCATAGAAAAATGAATGGAGAGTGGAATGTGCCTGAATGGCCAGTTAATATTCATAACCACACTCAAGACCCTGCATAAATAAAAATTATACAAATTTACAAATGTGTATCTTTGTTTTGTGTCCATTTCAGTTCCCACACTTTGAACCAGTGAAGGAACTACTGCTACATTATACCTCAAAGTCTGCTATGTGCTTTCAGTTGGTCACAGTTCATCTTTCTCCTCTTCTTCGCAGATACACGCCGCCCTCTGGCTGTTCATGTAGGGCCTGCAACCGAGAGTCCAAACTGTGTTGAATAGTCCATCTGCCATTGATTCACAGGCTAAAAAAACAAGATAAAGAAGAACATTGATTAGTATAGCCTTATGGCATATACCAGATAAAAACATGTCACTATGCAGGTCTTCTGGGGGGTTCTGTTACCTCTTTGTCTCCATTGAGATGTTACTGCTTTGCCTAGAATGTTGCAGTATAGCAGCATTTATTTATTCAACTTCAGTTTTTTTTTTATTGCTATGAAAAACATGTATTCTCACTGTGAGCAGGGTCCACAGATCAAACCTATTATTTGCTCTGATGATACGATCTGCTTGTCTCCCTGGAAATAAAAAAGTTTCCATACTATGCCATACTGTGGAACATTAGAGGCAAAGCAATAACATCTTTGTGGAGACAAGCAGTTTGCGAACCCTCCACCAGAAAAGTTACATAAGGGGATCTCTGACTAGTTAACTCTGGTATTAGGATGGATATAGCCTGTAGAGCCCTGTTTGTATATTGTTACCCAAATACTAACCATGTTTCTTGGTTATTTTACAGTCTTCATTTGGGTTTCCTTTTTTAGTTATATTGCTATTTCCACTCTATTACAATGTTATTACTGTGTAAAGTATTCTAGGTGAATGTATGTACTTTGATATTGTGTGCCCAGCCCGAGACTCTTCTTGAGGTCAGAGCAGATGCCATGGAGACAGGAGCGGAAGTTGGAGTCGCAGTCGTACTTGCTGGTGCCACACGTGTCGTAGCAGGAGTCCAGTTGGTTACAGCACTGAGTCATGGCAGGGATCCCCAAGTCCAGCTGTCCAAGGAAAGCACTATAGGTCTCAGTACAGCATTCTTATGGATATCAAAGTTAAGAGCTATGATAATCTCTATGGGCTCTATTTACATACTTGATATCAGGTTGGATAGATAGACATGAGGCTAGAGTAATCTATATGCTAATGCAGCCAAATCTCTAAATCTAAAATGTCAGGATATTGTAGGGATTATTGTAAAAACATATTCATAGCTAAGAATTTAACATCTAAATCATCTACCATTTAGACTGTAGTAATTTAACCCCCTATATAAATTGCACCCTTAGGTTTAGTGTTTGAAAATATAATGCATCTTGTACAAAGCAAGTAATAAGATTATGTCACCATACTGAGCCCTGTTTGGTTAAAGAGGTTGCCTGATCAGCCAGTCCCTTTTACATTTGGCCAGATAATCTAAATGCAGAAGTCTATATTATTTATCTTTGGGAATTTAATATTGAATATCCCTTTTTCAACCTAACCCTAATTGTACCTAACCTAACCCTAAAGTATGATAGTTGATAGTTAGCATTGAGTAAAGGGCTGCAGATGTTATGAGAGGCCACCTACAGCAGCATTCACCTGGAATCCCACCAGGGACGAGCTGCAACCGTTGGGCTCGGGGAGCTGGTATCCGGGACGGGGGGCAGGGACTTCTCCTATAAAAGATAGCAGGGACATATAGAGTTGTATGTGTAAGTGATGTTCAAGAGAATCACTATTATCTGACTTGTCGACTAGTACACAGATAAGATGTAACTTCTGTTTGAGAACATCTGTATTGATTGTGTAACACCCCCTACTCGTCTGATAATGGAACAGTATCCAGTTAGACTTAAACTTTATTGATCTACTTACTGAAATCACGTGGACACTGTAGCACAGACATTAGGCTACAACATAATAACAAAGACAAAAATAGACAGTAAACTTGTATTGAACAATGAAAATATATAAAGATTTGTATATGGAAAAGTATAATGCAATAAAATATAGTAAATATAAATTATATCCATTATATCCATGCTAAAGGGGTGGTGGGGGTAAGGAGATACAGTGCACAGATGAAGTGATGATTTGACTTGACATAGGGTCATCTATTACATAAGAGTGAGCTCAAGAAGAACATTTTTATCTAACAGTGTGGAGATAAATTACATATTATGATCTAGTCTTACCATATCTGCAGCGGTACTGACAAACTCCATTTCTCCCTCCTACAAGCTCCACCAGAGAGTCAAAATACCCATTCATATTTTGGAAACTGTTCCTGATTGAGTTGAAGCTCCATCTGCTGCTCTGTTCTTCTGGCTTTTTGGGGACTTCTTCTATCTGAATAGGCTTAATTTCATTGTCCTCCTCTTGAGGAAGTGGGTCTGGAATTGTATCATCAACTACATTGGCTTCTATAATGTCTTCAGTTTTGTTGTCACTATCAGTCACTACCTCCTCAGTTGGAGCCACGTCTTCTATAGCAGCATTAACTTCTTCTTGTACTTCTTCTTGTACCTCTTTTTCCACTTCTGGCTGTTTATCATTCTCCATTAATTTTTCAAGTAGACCTTTCTCTTCTTCAGGTGGAGATGCATCGTTGGTTATCTCATCTGCAGTTGTTTCATTTTCTTGCATGTTTCCATCCACAGTGTCTACTATATTGTCCAAAACAGGATTGTCCAAAGCAGCAGTTGGGTCTTGTGTATCTTCATCTTTGGCTTGCATGTGAAAAAGGCTTAAAGTGGCACATAGACCTGAGGATACACAGAGGAACAACAGCAAGGTCCGGAGAAGCATGTTGCCAGATGTTGACAGGCCAAGTAACCCTCACAAGCTTCGAAGTAGTGAGCTGTGTGAAAGAAAGTCAGACAGTTGCTTTCACAAGCTTTGAAGTATTGAACTGTGTGAAAGGAAGTCACACAGTAGCCCTCACAAGCTTCGAAGTAGTGAGCTGTGTGAAAGAAGCCAGACAGTGAACCACAACAACATTCTAGCAGTACTCACTGAGTCAGACCCAGACTTTGGCCTTTGAATTGGCTCAGGCAGACAGCGGGGCAATCTCTCGTGTAGGGGGCAAAGGTCACTCAGTATCAATCGAAAGAGGAAAGAGTTGTCGTGTTGGACTCATCTAATCAATGTCTGTATGCACAAAACCTCATCATAATTATCACAAAAATAGGATTGATATGCAAATAGAGCCCAGACTTGTGGCATTGACAGTGGTTAGAGTAAGTAACCAATATGTTCAACTGTATGCTAAAAAACAAATGAAAATAATCATACTTGAAAATTAGTATAGGATATTTAATAAATTTACCTAATTTAAAAGTCTTACCTACAGGTTTTCTAGTATGACAATGCCGCCCTCTTGTGTTAAAAACATTAACTGCATTTCACTGCAAAGCATCCCAAGAAGGTATGTACAATAAATATAGTGCTGCCTTATATCTTTCTGATAGATATAAGGCAGTGTCCACCAGCAATCTGACCAGAACTGAAGAAGCAGCTTGGATGAGCAGCAAAACATCACAGAGATTGTCACACACACAAAAAAAAGAATAATTGAAATAATATATAGTTTTATTTCATGCAGACTTTTGTGTCTTAGTTATGTCAAACCTCCTATGGTATGATTGCTTCTGCTGATATATCCAGCCAACTTTTAATCACAGGTTTTCACAGGTTTGGCTTAATTTCACTCCATAGTATCCTTGCAACAAAACATATGGGATCATTAGTAAGTAATTATTCACAAACTGAAAAATAAACAAATAATGACTACAAATATACAACCAAAACTTACTGTCTGATGGCTTTGCTTATCTTCTCTTGCTGCAAAATGGTGTTGATTTTATCCTCAAGGTCCTAAAATCAAAAGCTGTAATGACTGACTTTGCAACATGAAAGAGACCAATAATAAATAAATATATGATTGTATAAAAGTTACAGAAACACAATTTCTTGCCTTATTGGTGATCTCTAGCTGGTTATTTGAGACCATCAGCTTCATTATCTCTGTCTGAGATCATAACAAATTGTGCCTGTATTATAATTCAATATATAACCTAAAGCTATATAGATATGCTGTACTTTTTCCTATCTTGACTTAGCATAGCTGTAAGTGGCATACTGAAGATAAGAGAGTTTATCTTTCTGTACCTTGAGGGCTCTAATTTGTTTTTCAATGGCTGTGGTTATGTCAGTAGAAACCAGTTTGTCTTGAAGCTCCCCCTCCAGCTTTTGGATCTCTGTCCAAACTCGGGACACTTGACGCCTCTTGGACTGAACGGTAGTATCGCAGCCATTGGCGTTCTCACTGTCCCACTCAGACAAAGGAGTATCTGCAAACACATTAACATAAAATACAAGTAATTTGTGGATTAATGATGATGCTGGAGGGTTAAAATCATCAATAAAAGGTTGGTTTGACAATGTAAGCTTTTGTTCAGTCTGTCTTCTCAAGGAATATATTATTTAGTTTAAACATGTGCCATTTCCTACAGGGTCAGCACATAGAGTCTATGTGTATATAATTATTCAAATATCAACATACCATTTATGGTTTTGTCTTCTGGGCATGAGTTTTCTAAGATGGTCTGTAACTCTGCTTTCAGTCTGGGAAAAAGGCAGTAAAGCAATGAACTCCATAGTTTTCAATTTATGATTTTCATTCATTTACATTTTAGGGCAATTAATTAGTTTTAGTTCAAAAAAAGATCAGTGCAGAATTGTGAAAGTGTAAGCTGTGGTGAATGTAATGCGTGTATATATTACTGGATAGTACTGGACTGTATAGTGCTATTAATCTCCTTGTTCAAATAACAACACAGATTTGGCTAATTCTTAAAGTACCTTTTGTTTTCCTCTAGTGCTTCTCTGGCTTCCTGTTCCAATAAGTGGACCTCCTTCTTTTTGGCTTCCAGGTCTCCTGTGGGCGCTGTGCCTGGACGCTTGAGTGAGTGTTGAGAGGGCTGAGTAATAAAATAAATAAAACTTAAAGTGTGATTTTTAACAAACAAAGATAATATCAAATCATTATGGAGGCATTGTTTGATGAAGATGTTTTTTGCAGCTGTAATGCTAAAAATGTAAATTTATATACAAAAAAATTAAAGATGCACAATGTACCTGTAACTTTTGATAGATAAGAAAGATCAGTTAAATTCCATACTGTGGAACATTCCAGACAAAGTAATAGTAGCTCCAAGGTGAAAAACAGGTGGCATGTCTTCTATCAGAAAACGTGACATAGTACACCTTTAATTTAAAAATAAATAAACAGATCCCAATAAATTTACCATTTTTTCAAGTATGGACATCATATGGTTGGCGTACTGGTCATAGTCATTCTAGGAGAAAAACATTAGCACATGAGTTTAGCTTACAATCATGACATCATTTGCATATAAAAGTTGTGAATGACACAATAGCATGCAAAACTTAACCTTGGAGGACCCCATGCTCGTGTGAATGGGCCTAATGGAACCAGGGGCCTTGGCTGACGTAGTACGACTAGCTTTTCATTGGCTGCTCTACTTCAGTTTGCTGCACGAGGGACTCAATCACCTCGGCTCTAATACTTCTAATGACACTCGCTAAAAATGTGTTAGTGAGAGCGGAGGATATGGAAAAACCTTAATTTCCCTCAGGATGCGTCCAAATACAGTCGAGCTTTCACACACATCACCAAAGACGTCACTGAACACTCCGAGGCGGTCTCTACAGGGCCAGCGAGGGGATGACAGCTTCTGCAGCTCCTGTCAGTGACACAGCACACAGACAATCAACTGCACATTATATAATCTATCTATATCTAGCTGTATATCTAAATATATATATATATATATATATATTATGTAGTATTTTGTATACTATACAATCAAATAGGATTGTATCCTGAGTTATATTGAAAAGGATGACGTGGTAACAGGTTCTTCTGGTTCTATCTAGAATTTTAAAATTATTACAGCTTATTACATCTTTATTAACTATATAAAACAATTTTATTTTTGCTTATAAGACAGTAGTTTGTGAGGCTGGAGAAGAATGTTTGGGTAGCCAACGTATTCACTGGTAAAAAGGGTTGCTATGAGAAACAAGTTGTAGTGCCCACAACCCCAAACTTTGATTTCTCTTGAGTATAATGTTATGTAGTAGAAATAGAAGGAGTCATTAGTCTTTTATGAGTAATCAAAATCAATCAATTAAACAGGCCAGACCACATCATTTGTTACAAAAGAACACCCACGAACACTTTTTTCCCACTTACTGTTTCTAGTTTTTTCTCATGCAGATCTGCAGCGTTTGTCCCGATCCAAACACCGTGCTTGACAAGCTCTTGAGAATTTTGTGTCTGATCTTTCTTACTCAGGCCTTTGTCGCTTTCAGACTGTCTGCCTCTCAGTTTGGATGTGTTTTCTGACTTTTTGTGAGGAGCAGATTTTGGCTGGATTTTGGGCAGGGGCTTTCTCATGCAGGGAAGCGAGTTATTTAAACATGTATCTACTCTTGGGACAGCATCAAAAGAGGAGTCATTGGGGTGATCTAAGGCCGAAGTCTGCTCTAGAGTAAGTGACGTAAAATCTGCCATAACCTCTGCCAAATATTCTTTCATGTTATTCTTCACAGCCTTTGTCTGCTTTTTTCGGGGAGTTAAAGATTTTGGAGTTTCCCTGTGTTTTTCGAACGTAGCCCAAAATGGCTGCTTTGTTTCTTGGTGTGGTTGGTTCAGGACAAGACTGCGGGGCCCCAGATGCCCAGAGGAATAGGTCAAGATGTCAGCCCTGTGACCTGCCTCTGCAGCCTGGAGCAGCCTGTGGATGTCCCTCCCAAAAGGACCCGGCTTTGGTTTAGTGGGCCTGATGGACATGATGCCTATAAGAACAAAATAAAAGTTAGAGGAAGGAGGACTCCAAATGTATTCACAAAATGTACCTAAATGTTACCTAACGGAAATTAAAGGTGCAAAATTGACTTTTATGATGTGTGTTAATGGTGTTCCCTTTCTTTTATTTTGATAAATTTATTCATGTTTGAGCAATCCTGTATTGTCCAAACATTTGAGCCTTGACTGCTTAGAAAATGCCTGTTTTCATCGGCCCTCTATCCCCACCTGCTCCTCTGTATATTAAAAAATTTGACTCCGGGTCATGCATGTAGAGTTGAAAAATGTTAAACAGCCATTTCTCAAAAAAAACCAAAAACAAAAACAAACACAACAACAACAACAAAATAAGTTATTAAAATCTGCTGCTTGTTACAGTAAAATACCAGTAGGAAGAAGCGAGGCCTGTAATTTTTGCAATATTGAACAGGAAGTTAGTGGATGCTGATTGTAATCCATTTTAGATCAATATTATGGTTGATAGCTGAGGACCATGTTATAGTTTAGTCCTGAATACCCCTAATATATCTGTTAGTGTGTTAGTGTATGGTAAATTACACTAACTACATTTCCAATATTGTAAGACACAACTTTTGGACTAAATAGATAGCTAATAGCTGAAATATTATACTGATTAATCCAAAATACTAACGACAAACAATGCTGCTCGCAACTTTTTTTTAAAAAACAGGCAACACAAAATGTGCGCTCTGTAACTTTGCGGGAGCAGCAGACTATGGGGTCCGTCGTTATTTATTTTCAGTGACATAATCATTTTTAAAAGTGTTTGAAAAGTATAAAAACGAATCGTCTTAAAATGAACGCAAATCCAATCGTCCAAACTTCTTACCTGCAGACTGTGGACCCTCTGTGGACGTGTCAGAACGTGCCAGAACGTACCAGAACGTGCCAGAACGTGCCCTGTTCCACTGCTGTGTTCAAGGTCGCCATGGTTACCGCCGTGCGTAATGTTTGCGTCGCGTCACGTTCATTGAACCTCTGCGAAAAAACACTAAACACAACCACATATAAGAAGATAAAATCCACACGGGCAGTAGATTGGTGTTTTGTTTGTGTGTTTGTTTTTGTTTTGTTTTTTGTTTTTTGCAAAGGGTTCATGGTGAGGTCGACTACTTAAACATACATAACCGATGGTCCATAATGAAGTCGTCCGCACTCAGTCTACAAAGGCCTATATAAAAGTGAATCTGGGGAACCTGAATTGCGCATGTCAAATGGAGGTCAAAATCTAAGTTAGACTCTTTGAAACCTACTCGTTTTCTTCAATATTTACATTACATTACATTTGTTTGTGTAGATAAAAATGTGAAAAATTCCCCATAACTAAAAAAATTGTTTATTTCAGAAAAGGTTGCCAATGGCCAATGGCCATACATTAAAGGATTAAAGACTTCTAAGGAGAATTTAAGTTATCAGAAAGATCTACCCAGAAAGGTTGTTTGTATCCAATTAGGCCAAATAGGCCTAATTATGACTTTGTGGAGCAGACCAGAATTGGTATGTGAGCAGACAGCTACTGAGTAACTTAAATCTTTGGCACCTGGTTGTAAGTTTATCTTATTCAATAAAGTTAATTTAAATGTTCATGTTTCCACCAGTGTTTGACATGATAAGACATAAGACTTGTAATAAAAACACAGAGAAATTATGTAATTTTTAATGTATTTAATAAAATTCATTTGGCTACTGCTCATACATTTACAGTTTAGACATTCCTTAGTTATTCTGGGTAACAGTAACTTGTCTAGACCATTTTGTTTATCTTAATGTTTACTTTGTACAAAACAAAAAGGCCAACTTTATTTTTCTTTGTATAAAAATATAAGTTAATTTAAATTTAACTCTAATTAAGAAAATAACAATAGTAATAATAGCAATAATATAATAATCATCAATAATATTAAGGATAAAGATTATAAGCTAAACATAGTGCAGACAATGGGATATAACTGGTGCTGTAGAGTCGAGGGACAGTGCAGTGTTCTCAGTTCTCATTTGGAACAGGGGTGTGGGAGGTGGGGAGGGGGAGTCGAGGCAGGACAGAGGTGCAGGGGCCAGTCACTCACAGACACACACAGTGAACACACACCTGTCAAAAAGTGCATGAAACTGCCACTCAGTTTAGCACCATAAGAGCAATATGTCCATACAAACACAACTCTAGATTGTACACAGAATACACCTATTATATATGCAAAAGTATATATCCATTTCATATTAGGTGCATGCTAATTGTTGCTCTTGGTTGAAGCTTACTGGAAGCAATTGCCGAAAGTAAGACAGAGTAAGCATCGTATCAACTGATGACTTACTAACTCACATGCCAAAACACCACAGATCTGCATTTAATAAAACATTTGTCAAATTTAAATTACATTCACACCAAAAGGGGGAGGGCCACAGTACCAGTCATAAAAACAAATCATTTTGGCGATAATTTCAGCCTTGGACAACGTTCACTGGAATGACAGTTTTAGGCAAAAAAGTCTTTTGGAAGATCTTGGATGCGTCCCGTACATGTGGGATTCATTTATTTTTGAATAGTCACCAACATGATAGGTCCCACAGTCTCAAATATGTTTTTTGATTTAACAGCTGAAGCATTATGGGAAAATATGAGCTGAAATGTCGTTTCAGGCTTGGATCAAAGAGGCTTCTCTGTTGAATGAAAAGAGGCGAGTGGACGAATGCTTCAACAAAAACATCTCTAAAGCATTTAAATATTTTCACCTTTCCTTGATGTTTGCCTTCTCCATTAGTAACAATATGTGGTGTTTGAGATCTTCACCAACTTGTGTGGTCCGTCTTGTTTAATTGATGAGGGCAAAATAATTACTGATTAATGAGAGAAACTAAGGCACAGCTCCTCCCAGATTGTAGTGTGAAATTATTAATGACAAAAGTTGAGTCGGGAAATGTTATGACAGTGGATAAACTATTCTTCAGTCCAGTCAGACAGAAATCCCAACAGAAGCTAATTGTGCATTGTTTTTCTAGCTTGTATTTCATCTATAGAATATTCAGGCTGTTAAATTAGGGGAAATCTCACTAACCACATGTGGATATAGTGCACAGCAGGTTTTGAAATGCCAATAGGACCAGGGGCAATGCTATGGGCTGCACATTGTGACTCTCTTGTGACTGCATTCACAAGTATGAACATTATCTTACTTCTCTCACAGTTTGCCCATATTTTTGTAAAAATAGGCTGTGAGAGCTTTCAAGAGTTTGTGTGTCTTTATTCAAGTACTGCAAAGGATTTTTGCTAAAAAGTAACAAAAACATTCTCACGTTCACCTTTTCAATAAGGTGGCATCACATCACACTGCGTTTCTGCCACACATTCCTTCTGTCACTGGGAATACCTTTCTGGAGTAGTCTGCTATGATCCATAACCCTACCACAGAAGGCAAACAGTACCATTTAAAAAGCCAGTAAAAGGTTCAGAGTTAAGGCCTCTCAAATGCAAGACCACAAAAGATACAGCTCAAATAAAAACAAAATTATATAACAACATAAAATCATAACAGCCAGTCTCTTTCACCACATAAGTTCCTGGGCTGCAGAAGTCTCGTGTCAGTCCCTGGATCTGTGTGGACACCTCCGTCACCTGATGAGGTTACTGTGTGTTTTCAAAGTCAAATTTGAATGTAGCTTTGTCATCTGCTGCTAACACCGGCCCTTTTCACAGCTCGGAGCAGGGTCCAGCTTAAACTCCTTTGGTGGCACAGCAAGGGTCCTTTGGGTCAGTTATCCACCTTCACGGGACCTGAATCTCCAGCAGACGACCGACTGGGCTCCTTCACCACTATGTCCTCCGCCTCGCCACTCGCAATCTTCTCCCATTGGCTCAGGTTCTCCCTGCACACACAACACATATGCACGTATTTATCTGGATTGACTGTAATATTTTGTATTATATGTTTTGTTTTATTTTTCCATTGAAACTTGTAGTTACTTTCTTGAACAAGATGAAAAAACAACATTACAACTTTACTGAAGAAAATGTGATTTTTTTAATGAATTAAATAAGAGTGGCACAATATCACAGGTATTTATTTTATAATGCCTCAATGGAAAAGTAATATTTAAATTTTCATCTATTACTTCACAGTGTGTAGTTTGTATACATTTTAAAAGCCTTTTCTAAATTGTTTTAAAGTGCCCAGAAAAAAAAACACATAACAGGCTGCTAAAACTAGGGTTCAATATCATATCTGTGTAAACAAAAGAACAATGCTCCATTATCATAATGAGAAGACCATAATATAATTGACAAATAAATGCCAAATGTCTGTCTGTAGATGATAACAATGATTCCTGTGCCTACTTTGGTATTTTATTTGATTACAGTGCAGTGGCAAGCTTGTTTTGTTTGAGTTTAGAAGAATTTTTGGCACGTGAACCTTCTCTGGTCCTGTCAATCAGATCAAATCAGTCTGGCCTTTAGTTGCTGCTGGTCACTCGAGACCAGCTCAAAAACGTATTCTCAGGCCTCTCACAATAAAAACACAATTATTTTAATAATAATGTATATATGGATAGACTTAAGCTAAGAAGTACAAAATACTTACTTGCAGGCTTTAAGAAGAGCACCGGACGGAGGAAACAGCTCTGCTAATGTTGTGTAACATGGGATTGCAACTGCATTGTAAAATCCCACCTAAAGAAAAAAAAATATATTGAAAAAAATGTTTTAAGAATTTTAATAAAATAGATGATGATGATGATGATGATGATGATAAATATATTGAGAAAAGTGTAATACATCAGAAAACTGTGTGTAAATTAATATCAACAAATTCAATTTTAAAAATAAAAATAAATAAATTATCAAAATTTGGAGTTGCCCTAAAGAGTTTAATCGTGACTACCACTGATGCTCCAGAAGTACATTTCCCATTCGTTTTCCTATAGACTTATATTTTCCATAGACCTATAGACTAAAAAAAGTTTGCCAGGGGCAAATCCGCTGTTGTATCTAATGACCTCAAGATCTATCATTTTATTTGAAATGTTTGAGACTTTATAAACTCAAATCATTTAGCCATATTCAAAGTTTTAAGTGTTTTTTTTTCACATTGTGGACACTAGTTATCTCAAAGATGGTTAGATTCTGTCATGGCTGATTTTTTCAAAAGCCTATGGGAAACAATTTATGGCAAATTTACTTTGGGAGCCTTTGGCGAGCTCCAAATGTGTCTTGTTGGTTAATAATGCACAATAAATAACACTGATATCATAAAATGGCCCAAATAGGATGGTGGAACTTCCTCTCCAGCTGGTATTTAAAATAGGTGCTTTTATTATAGTTGTACTGGGTTGTTCTTTCACATGTGCTGAGTAATGAGATAGACCTGGATAAAAAATAAGGTGTTTGGGGGATTTCTATGAGAGTGCCAGGTTATAATTGATTATTTAGTGTTCTGCCCCCAGGTCAATAAATTGCATTTCAGAAAATCTGTTCATATGATAAATTACAATTATCATGTGACCTAGAACTCTGATCTCTGAGGGAAAATAAAGTCCCTGCAATAATGAACATAATCATCAATCACTGGCAATAATGCCTTATAATGTTATAGTTAAAATGGCTATTAGGTCAGATACATTGAGTGTGGGCACTATTACTGATTTTGGGTTTCTCACCAATTCCATATGTACAAATAATATCGTAACACAATGTGTGAAACTTTTTTGTGTACTAACATGAGAATCACTGCAAAGTTCCTTGAATTACAAATATTTCATTAAGATCTGAGTTTTGCCAACAACATAACAAACCATATATATATATATGTTGTTTTTTTTTTATAATTAGACAAGAAAAAAAACTTTCAAAGATTAAATATTCACAAAATCACAAAACATTCTATTATTATTTCATTTTGTGTTATATTTGATTGATTTGAACAATTTCCAGATCTCAAAAATTCTCAGTTTAAGTTTTTATTTTTTAATTAATTTATTGTGGTAGGAAAAATAGTGTTTCATGTAGTGATGGTGGAACTTAAAGTGGTTATATCTCTTCCTTAAAGTTTTATTATACATTTGCAAATTTAAATTTAGGATTAAGTTACTTTTATTCTTCCTTAATAGTGTACACCTGTGTATGTTGCACTTACTTGGCCCTGGGGAACCTCATCCTTCTTGTCTCTGTCCATCATGGGTATTGGCTGGATCCCAATCTTCTTCATCTCATCTCCCTGAGGCAAAACAGAAGATTTTGAAAAATTTAATAAAATCTACTTTTAGCTCAAGAAGCTAACTTCTTATTCATTGTTGTCAGTTCTAGTCTGAACAAGTAATAATGGAGGTTTAAGCGTATAACTAGAGGCATGAGTATGACGCTAATAGTATTTGAGCTGCAACAGTCTCCCAGTGTACCTCGGCCCAGAACTCTGCATAGATGTCGTTGGCGGTGAGTCGTGTGATTTGCCATTGCTTGGTAACAGAACACAGGTCACATGCTGTCATCATCAGACCAATCACACGGTCCCTGCAGCAAGAGCAAAAACTCCTTTAATCCTTGTGGTCAACCAGGTTTGTGTGTGACGCTGCTAAACAACTTTGTACAAAACTACATTCAACTCATCTGGCCTGGGATTGCCTTGTAGGAAACCATGTGATAATCAACTAGTTTATTACAGTTACTCACAAAATGTTATAACATCAAGTGGAGCAAAGTAAAAAAAAAGACTGAAGCAGGTCTAAACCAGGTGCACCCCAGAAAGGGGCTGTCTAAAACAGGACAAAGCAGTGGCCTACAAACAAGAACATGAATAACACAGAACATTTCCTCTGCCACAAATTAAAAGTGCACTATATAATCTTTCTGGTGGTAGGTCCACAACCTGCTTGTTTCCATGGAGATGTTATTGCTTTACCTAGAATGTTCCATAACATGACATTAAACCTATCATGAAGTTATCCAGTTTTTTCAAGATATTTTGTTTGCAATAAAACACTGTTAATTGAATACACAAAGGTAAATAAGTTAAATGCCATACTGTGGAACATTCAACGTAATGCAAAACCATCTCCATAGAGACAAACAGGTGGTAGACCCACACTAAGTTACACAGTGCACATTTAAACAGATTCATTGCTAAGTAGCTAAGTCAACCGTATACTGATAATGCACTTGAAACGTCCTTTAAAAAGTATCATTACAAATTTTACTGCAGTGACATTCATAAGTCAGTTGGTTGTTGAATATTGATGTGGAAATGCATCTGGTAAGTTTACAGTAAGGGCATTTCTGTATCTTGTGACAGATGTTCCATAAAAAAGTATAAGAGCCGTTGTAGTTGAGAAGTAGGGTTGGTAGTGCACTGCGGGCATCAGCAGTAACATCAGGTAGTTTAACTTTAATGTAATAATGTTGACTTGTGTGTGCTATGGTCTGACCTGTGTGAGTGGTTGTTGAGGTCCAGAGCGCCCACAGACAGGAGCTCGGACAGCTGCTGGTGGTTGTTGAAGTAAAGGGCGAGGTCTGTGGCGATGATGGCCTTTCGGATTATCTCCAACACCTGCTCGTACTCGCTGGAATTCAGGTTGGAAAAAATATTGTGCCCTTCCAGCTATGAGAAACAAAGAGATCGATAAAAAAGCAAAAGCTCCACTTAAGGGGCGTAGGTTCTGGTTAGACTAAAATAAGGCAGAAAAGCCAATGTCAGCTACATCCCCTATGACCTGGAGATTTTAAATAACTCTTGTACAAGTGAAACAGAAGTCCTGTATCAAAACAAAACTTTCTCTCATGTCATATTCAGAGATAAGAGGTCAGTGTAAAAGAGTATTACATGTATGGTGAGACACAAATCTCCTCTAAGAAAAATTGCAGTAAATCCAGAGCCCACGCCTGGCACACCTCCCAGCTTCACAGCTCTGTCTGCCGAAGAAGGTGATGCCACTCAACAATAGAATCTTTGGCCAGTTTTGCATTCATGAAAAGGAGGAAGTTATGGTTCCTCATAATAAACTCTTATCTGTTGCAAAATTCACTCTGCCATTCCGCAGTTTTCACCAAAAAGATTATGGTAAAATACAACACAGTGTAAGTACAGTAAAAGTACTATAGTAGGGCTATAAAACATTGAGTGGCTCTGACTGGTGTCACAGTTTCTATAAAAACTTATAATGTAAATGTATATTTGTGTGTACATAATTGAGATGTACCTGCAGGATGGAGACAGTTTGCGAGAAGTGATGCTGCTCCATAGTGGACGTGGAGTACAGAGCAGCCAGAGGATGGTCAAACTTCTGCAGGTACGTGTTACTGTAACCACGGTGATCAAGATCATGGCACAGACAGGCTACTAATAAACCCTTTTTCTGCAAACACAAAAAAGACACTTTTAAGGTGTGCTATGTGACATTTTAGTGGAGGGTTCCTCTATCTACTTGGTTACTGTTTTCTATAAAATGTCTCACAGTATGACATTAAACTTAATTCTTTTAGACAAGTAGGTAATGCAGCCAGGCCAAGTTACAGATCAGATCTGTGGAGAGCCAAGCCAACCAACAATAAGAATGCGCGGTATGCAAGGTATTTTTTTAAGCAACACAAAACATGTGTCATTACCTAAATGTAAGATGGATAAGTTTAATACCATACTGTCGAATATTCCAGGCAACGAATGTATTAATTTATTTAATGTGTGTATTGGAGATTCAGTTATAAACTGACCTCTAGCTCTGTGAAAATCCCTGGAGTTTTCTGTAGGATGGCGTACATACAGTGTGCTACCGTGACCGCATGCTTCCAGTTATGGTAGGGCACACGACGGTAGTTCTTGCGGACAGACATAGTGAACCTACACAATTTTTCTAACTCGAAACTGAGGCATAAAGAAAGAGAAAATATTAGAAAGGGCATATAAAAATAAAATTTACATAAATTATTGGTTACCTAGTTTTTCCACAGGAATTATGAACCATATAGATAAACACAGCAGGCCAAATCTCTTCAAAGGGACTGATATCAAAGTGGAACCTGGAAAAGGAGTCTAAAATTAGTATAGTCACTCACCTGGGAGGGGCAGACAGGAGAGACAGGCCACTGAACTTAGGCCTAGCTTTATATTGTTACAAAGTATTTTAAGAAATGTCCATATAACTATAAGTACTAAAAAGAGCTGTCACATAATAAAATTTTAGTGTTGCAACTATTATGAGGAGAATCTGCAATTTTTTACGATTATTCATACTTACTGGCACCAAGACCAGACAACAATTAAATCCTTAATTTTCTTTAATTTACACTGTCTCATAGATCACCATTCCTTTAATGTGTGACCAGCTTTATGAAATCAAAGTTTCTGAATTATAAAGATGATTCAAACAGCCAGCTAAAAAACATTCACACTGTTTACATTTAGGTAACTTTTTTGAAGTAGAGATAACATTGAAATGAATTAATTTAATTAATAAATTTTTGCTTATAAAATGCTGGCAATTACTCCTGTTTATTTTTTACAATGTGACCTAAATATTCATGATCCAGGGTGATCAATTAACAAAAAGAATCTTGAATTATCTCTAACAATGATATAACAGATTTTCCTCACGTTTCTATTTCTTTGTAAATGGGAGCTGGGAGGTTGAGTTGCGTGAGGGTCTTGGCCTCCTCTGATGTGCAGATGCTGTGATAAGACAACTTCTCCATAGTCACTCTGTAGATGCATTCAGAATGCCGGATTCTGTGGTACATCTACAAAAACAGAACAAGAAGATTACATTTTGTATTATCATTGACTTACACAGTTTCACCTATTTTATTTGCCAACTTCAAACATTTAACTGTCTATTTATCTTTTCATGTACCCAAACTAAAAGGACTGGACCCTCGTAAATGACAGCAGACCCAGAGCAGACACAGGAGTGTTTCCTAGAGTAAATCTACCACCAAACATACAGTAAATCTGCCCAGTGGTTGAATGCAGACTTAAAATATTAACATTCAGTTGTAAAACCACCAGTGACGTGTTTGTCGTACATGATAGAACTTACAAAGGATATAATTACTTTTACATCAGGGGCTCAGTGTTTGGTCTGTGTAAAATGTTTATGATGTTGAGGTGGTTGTTTTTTATGCAATAAATTCCAAATTAGAATATGTTTCAGCGTCCTGTTTATAGGTGCCATTTTACACACATGGCACAACTTTAAAAAACTGAATATTCTGTTTCAATTGACAATAGAAGCATATGGATAGGGTATATGTGTGTAACAAAAAAGTAACATCCATGCATTTAAAGAGACTCACATTTGCACAGTGTAAGGCCAAAGCACAAAAGACAGCAAACATTTTAAAGTTGTTCTCGTCAGTTTTAGTGAAGGCACTTCCGCTCAGTTTGTTCACCATCTGCACCACTCCGATCACTGTGCCACGGCTCACAATGGGCATGCACAGGATGTTACGCGTGGTGTACCCAGTCTTCAAATCCACCTCCCTGAAACACAAGATGTAGAAAATGTTTTTTTATTTATTACTATTCATTACTATTTCTTAACTTAACTATAATAATTATTTGCCTGATGTCTCATGTTCCACACATTCAGGATATCTTTAAATGTATTGCAATGGGGACAAGCAAGTAACGCCACAAGACTAAGATACAGGTCAGATCTGTGGATCGGTGACTCTGCTCACAATATGGAAGTGTTTTTTTTTTTTTGCCGTAAAAACACTAGTTATTCAATAAATGTTTATGAAGATATGCAAGGGGTGGCCCCAAAAATTACATTGTAAACCTTTAATTGTGTATTAAATAGCTGCTATAACAAGTGAATTCCTGCAGTGAGATGAATTCATTCTATATCTATCTATGAGTATCTGATTGTATTTTAGATGACATGAAGAAATGAACTATTCAAATGTAACTGTGTGTTTACCGGTTAAACCTTGGATCTGCATAGGCATCTGGGATATTTAAAACCTCCCCTGTCCGTGCTACTTGACCAGCTATCCCTTTCTCTATAGAAAACCTGTAACGGGCAAGAAAGTATAGTCAATGAAAGATAAATGATGAAATGATTCCTCTTTCAATGCAGATCTACTTCATACCTAATTTCTTTGGTTTTCCTAAAGACAGGTTTGCCTTCTTTCTCCTCCCCAATGTCAAAGAGGTCGGAGTACAGTTCTTTGTTGTTGTGGTCTACCTGGAAGAGCGCGCACCTGTCTGCATTTACCAGGTTTTTTGCATATATCTGAAAAAACAACAAATACTTGTAATACCGATAGTAGCTTCATATACATGTTGATACATAGCCAAAAGAGGGCATATTTTAACATCACCTAATTTCCAAATCTATTTAGTAAATGAGCCATGTAAACATGGACAAACACAGTTAAACTACATGTCACCAGAGTTCACATGAACCCAATGACTTGAATGACCCACGGATGACACACAGTCACAAGGCAAAGGAATACATATAAACAATGAGGAGTCAGAAATGTTTAGACATTTTGATCATTGAAATATTTTAGCATTTACTTAAATGCACTAAAACATATATTAAATAAACTGTGTAGCTCTGGAGACAATGTGAATGAAAACAAACTTACAGGAATCACACTCACCATAATATGTTCAAGTAGAGAATCTATTGCCACAATGTTATCAAAGTATGTTCTGTGCGAAAAGAAGAAATGGGGCATTGAAATGTTTGACAAATGGGAAGCCCAGATGAGGTACACATTCAGGACATGATGCTACGTTTCCTAAAATAAGCTATATTTGTCAGAGGAATAACTTAAACTTTTACTGGTTAAAACTTTTTTATGCTAACACAAAAACATGTTTGAATTGTTTTTACTAAGATTAAGTAAATAGACTCTTACTTTGACACATCAAGTAGAAAGTCATTGAACTCTGTCTGTTTGGCGAGGCCTCTGCATACCTGACAACAGGGTCAAAAGATTACAAAATTTGCTTTCATTTTTTAAATACAAGATAAACACTATAGAAGTTAAGTTTCTGACAATGAATGTTATAAAAAATAATCTGTCAGACAAATAACAACAAACAGCAACATATAGAGTACAGTAAAGGTGTAGGTAATCTACAAAAAATGCTTTAAAAAAAAATTGGTGTGGTATTTAATAAAAATAGTTATAGTTTGAACTAAAAGTTGCATTACTTTAGAATGATTAACTTTTCTAATGGATCGTCTGTCACCTGCTTGTCTCCATAGAGATTTTATTTCTTTGCCTAGAATGATCCACAGTATAGCATTAAACCCATCTCTATGGAGATGAGCACAACCAGGCAAGTCAGATCTGTGGAAAGGGTGGCCCTCTAAGAATGCATTTTTCAAGTTGCATTTTTTGTAATAAACACCAGTAATTGAATAAATGCAAGATATATGTTTTTAATGTCATATTGAGGAAAATTCCAAGCAAAAAAAATAACATCCTCATGGAGACAAGCAGGCAGTTCCCTAGAAAAGTTACAAAGTGCACATTTAAATCATTTAAATTTGGCATATTTTCATTTATAAATGAAAATAGGTGTTTATCTGATACATTGTTAAAGTTATGCTCCTAAACTTATGGCTGTCCCTGGCATGTGCATGTTTTGCCAACTTAGACTGTACTGTCCCTCACAGAAGTTCAGAGGTCCACTGTGGGTGCGCTGCAGTGGGACGCCCTCCTCTGCGCTGTTATGGTACACATGAAAACAGCACGGGGCCGTAATGACATCCACAGGGACATGTTTGTTCAATCTATGGCTCAGTTGATTGGACTGGGCCCAGTGACGACCCAGTTCCTGTACACAGTGGATTTCCCTTTGACAAAACACCAGCAGAACCAGTACAAACAAAGTTGGTACAGAACAAAATAAGACCTCCTCCTCAGACTTAAGTGTAACTGTTACAGAGAGGGGCAGAGGGAGGGGTGGACCTGTGTGTCTCTCACCTGTACTTGATGAATAGCGACTGAGGCCCAGGCTAGATTAGCTGTTGCAACCTGGAGGAGGAAAACACAGTTAGATAATTCATGCATTTATTTTCTGTAGTCAAATGCTTTTAAAAGTGTTTATCTGCACTGTATATTCACAACAGTTTCAACTTTTGTGTTTCAAAGGACAGCCTTCACTCTCCATGCACATCACCTGCTAGAATTTCACTATTACATTTTCTTTTAATCACTTTTGATATCACTTTCAATCACTGCAGTCAAGGACCAAAAAACAAGAAATAAGTAAAAAAAGAAAATGTTTGGGAAATTGCCTGACTCACTTTCATACAAACAAAAAGCCTCTTTCTGCTATCTATCCATCCATTTTCTTCCTCTTATCTGGGGCCACGTCACAGGGGCAGCAGGAACTCCCAGCCTTCCCTCACCCCAAAAACATCCTCCAACTCCTCCAGTGGGACCCCAAGGCAGTCCCAGGCCAGCTGAGAAACACAGTCCCTCCAGAGTGTCCTGGGTCTTCTCCGGGGCCTCCTCCTGGTGGGACATGCCTGGAACACCTTCCCAGGGAGGCGTCCAGGAGGCATCTAGAATGGCTGTCGGAGCCACCTCAGCTGTCTCCTCTTGACGCGGAGGAGCAATGGCTCTAGTCCGAGCTCCTCCCGTGTAACTGAGCTCTTCACCCTATCTCCAAGGGAGCGCCCAGCCACCCTGTGGAGGAAACTCATTCCGAGCAATCTTGGCCTTTTAGTCATTACCCACAACAACTCAGCCACTTAAGGCAAGGACTTGCCAGGCACCTGGAGAGGGCAAGCCATCTTTTTCCAGACAACACAACAGCCTCGGATTTGGAGGAGCTTATTCTCATCCCAGCTGCTTCACACTCGGCTGAAAACAGCCTCACTGAATGTTGCAGGTTCTGGTTCAATGAAGCCATCAAGACAACATCATCTGCAAACAGCAGAGATGAGATCCTGTGGTCCCCAAACTGGACCCCCTCCAGTACCTGACTGCACCTAGAAATTCTGTCCATAAAAACAATGAACAGAACCGATGACAAAGGGCAGCCCTGGTGAAGTCCCACATGCACTGGGAACATGTCTCACTTACTGTCAGCAATGCAAACACAACTCCTGCTCCAGTGATACAGAGACCAGACAATCCTTAGCAAAGGGCCTCAGACCCATACTCCCGGAGTACCCCCAAAGGACATCACGAGGGACATGGTTAAATGCCTTCTCCAGATCAACAAAGTTCACTCCCATGAACTCTTGAGCACCCGGTGGAAAGTATAGCACTGGTCCACGGCTGGGGCGAAAACCACACTGCTCCTCCTGAATCCGAGTTTCAGCTATTGGTTGGATTTTTCTCTCCAGTATCCTAGAATAGACCTCTTTCTTGTATTTTATAATTAGTTTTTTGTTTCCATATGTAGTGGTCCTAACTTATTGTCTAATATATCCCTCTAACAGCCAGCTATATGTCATATATGTATAGTGATAATGCTGATGTTAGTGTTATTCAATTTATTTGACCAGTTGTCTATCACTTTAAAATAAGAAGAGGCTGCATCCAATGTAAGACTTAAAGATAATAAAATAAAACCAATACCCTAGACTTAATAACGTTATGTAACTTTATTTTTATGTTTATTAATAATACATCGATGCTCCATCGATGTTTTGTTGTATTTTGTACAATGGCAACACAGTCTAATCTTTACCTTCTGATATGTAATTCTTCCTTAACTGTTTTCCCTGGCCTGACTCCCCTCCCCCTGCATGTAGTTGCCCTGGGGTACACTGACCTCCTGGTGGCTGAGGTTGAAGGGCTCCCTGCCTCGTCGCCGGTGCAGCTCCAGAATGGCGATCAGGTCTCCGATGGCAGTGAGGATGGGCAGACACAGGACAGAGTGGATCCCTGAGTCCTGTCCTGTGCCGTCGGGGAAGCGCTCATCCTGAAACACACAAGGAGGCTATTACTGATGCAAGCAGACAATTGAAGAATTAAGTTTAATTTGTGGATGTCTTCTAGAGCAGTGATTTACTTTAGTTGTTTTTAATGGACTACAAAATGCCACATATTCAAGCAGTTGTGCATATTTTAAAATGCCCAATGTTCATGTTTCAATAAAAAATGTACAAAATCATAAATTGAATTTGGATTTGAATGAATAAAAAGTACTACCTAATGAATAGTAACAGTGAACAGTAAAATGGTGATCAGAGTCACCTACTTGTCTCCAAAGAGATAGAAAAGTTCAATATCATACTAAGATTAAAAAAACAAACAAACCTCTCATCTCCATGGAGACAAGCAGGTGTCAAATTCCCCATGAGAAAAGTTACATAGGGAACCTTTAAATTCAGTTTTAGTTGTTTTTTTTTTAACTCTAACTCTAAAGATTATCAAAATTCTTAGTACATAGGACACTGAAAGCCTTATCCAGTGCAATTGTTTGGCCATACCCCCATGACGTCCTCTACCAGCAGTGTTTTGTGAGTCTTGGCAACATGAGCGGCTATGGTCGTCCCAAACGCGATGGGGCCAGAGGGAATGAGGGTGGGAGGACCATCTTTGGCTCCCGTTGGAGTGAATAAACATAAACTCTGGAAATAGCAAAAAAATCAGAAACTAAACAAGTTATACAAAAAGAAAGTTTGTCTTAAAGCTGGAGTACCTTATATTAAAACAATGAAAGGAGGAGGTAGGTAGTTTAACTTAGCTAAGTTAACTAAATTCTAGTTTGTTTCTATCTCACAAACTTGTTGCTGTTGACATGCAAAATTTTGGGGGTATGTTCACAGCTTTAGAACAAGAACAGCTTTTTCAAATGGCAAAATAAAGCAGTGTGGACCACCCCAGCACAGCCAGTCTGGTCTCATTTCAGTGTGCAACACAGCAACGTATCAGAGTATTTCTTCTGGGTTTATGATTGATACAAGGCATTAATTAGATATACAGGATGATTTTGTGCTTCTTTTACAATATACTCTACAGGAGGTACCCCAGCTTTAAAGTTCGTAGGACTGTCTACTTACATTGTTGCATTCTCCCAAGAAATAAAGTGCAAATCCATCAGCTTTCGTTGCTGTAGGAGAAATAGTTGTATTACACAGATTTATCCTATGTGTATTGTACAGTCTGTTGTTTTTACAAATCCATTAATAACTTGAACCTTGCTAATGTTATCAACATTATTGGACATTGTGTGCCATTACACTAATAACCATCTATTAACGCTGTCCCACATACAGAAACAACAAGGGTGCTGTAGCTTTGACATCTCCGCCCCATTCCCACTCCACTTCAGTCTATTTCACTCTCAGATTTAGGTCATATCATCTGGAGAATATAGTTAGTTTAAAATGTACACCTATCAGCCATAATATTACAACCAACTGCTTTGTAATGCTATGTTGTGTTATTTGTAATGACCCGACTTATATGGAATACAATCTAACACATCTCCTATAAGTCAGTTCAGCCCTCAATAACTTCAAAAAGTTACTCAAATAAATATAACTCCCCACCTCTGCATATACTCTGTCTGTGTTATTAATATTTAGCAGTCATAATAGTATAGCTGTACGGTGAGAGGTGAATGGCATTTACCAGTCTTGATGATGTTGCACAGCTCGTAAAGCAGAAGTTTGTTGTCGCCTCCCGTGTCGAGGCGCTGCTCCATGTAACTGTTGAGCTCGTACACAACGCCCTGCATGTTACTGTCCTGGTACTGCTGGACACGGATACATAACACATTACAACTCCACTCTATGCTCAAAACACAAAGTCAAAATCACATATGAGCATCACATTGGACATGGGAATCGTGGGCGGTTGAGATAAAGCATGGTAGTAACGCAAAGATTGTCTAATTCTGGGTTAAATAGAATACGATACAAAATAATTTGAGTATCTAAAAAAAAACTTATATGTATATGATCAACTTAAATTAGCCACATAGCTGTAAAAAATTGAATGAGGGTGCAGAATCTCTGTCATTCACAAACTTGTCCCATTCACCACCCTGGCTCTCCACACCCACATTTCAATGGGGCATTTTAGCAGTGGAAGCTCCCTTCACTCCTGCTCTGATTAGGCCCTGATACTCACTGCTGTTCTGATGTAGCCTGAAATGAGTGTTATGTAAGAAGTGGATCTGTCTATTTCTGCACCTGCCAAGACCAGGGCAGAGGACAGGGGGGCAGCACTAGAAACAGTCTCCCATAGGGCGTCCTGTCCTCACATATCCGCTGTGACGTACACAGCCTCAAGCACAGGGTCATGGGGCTCAAGGCCACAGACAAACTGCATCTTCAGGGATTTAAAGTGTAAAAATGACAGAAGTGTGAAGTCCAGGGGCGTCGACTTTCCAGAAACAAAGATGGATGGTAAAGGATATATAAACTAACAAGAAATAATAGAAATGTACATTGTTTTTTTTTAAAGAAGTAAGCAATTTATTTATTTTCTTTATTCTCTACATTGTTACTTAGTCTGTCAGTTTTATGTAGAAAAAACACACATAAGCCTTCTAGCAGGGGTTCCTATACTTTTTAAACCAACCAAGATACATATATGGCCTTCTGAGTACCATCAGAACTAAATTAGGTCTAAAATATTATTATTCTAAATAGGGCTAAACCAGCCTAACAGGACTACAGAATTCTTATACTCTTATAGTAACCCAAAGGAGGACAAATGTAGATATAATGGAGTCAGAACAGACTCAGAATTCAGTATACATACCACACTTTAGGAACTCCTGCTCTAGTGAATCTGTTACATAATGATTTTGCATATTTTTAAGCCAGAGGCCCTTCCAGTAAACCAGTTAAGATTATGGTGATTGGAGTAAGCAATGCGAATGAACCATCTCACTCAGCGATACTTAACAGAATGTGTGAGGGCAGGTTATGCACTGCCAGTTCTCTCTCAAATAAACAAATAAACACAAATAAATAAACATGCATCTGGGCATAGACCTACCCTGCTAACTTCCTTTGACGACGTGTCATCTGTGAACATAAAAACATATATACAAAAAAGTTAAACACTGTAAGGAGGTATAATTTTACTTAAAGGTCCTGTACCAAATCTTGACCATGTATTTGAGCAAATTTGTCTTTTCCCAGTACAGATATATTGTAGCTCTTGAGGTCAAAATATGTCCACAACGTGCTGCATTTAATTACAAAAGCATTTTATTGTCTGATTATCAGGAAGTCTGTATTAGTGTTCTAGTTGTTGTTATTGTTACCTTCATGGCACTCCGCTCTGGTCTCTTAAAGTTGTGAAAATACTTATGCTTATAAACATTCATTCATTAAGACTTCATTGCGGTGAATTATTAAGATGCTCAGAATATATGAGGTATAGGAGGAATACATGTGAACCACTGCAAACCGTTTAAAATAAACTAGTTTTCATGTTCTTAAGTCAAAATCAGGTATCATTTCCACAGAATCCAAAAAAGAAATCTGTAAATGTACAAAGAAAAACAAAGACAGCAATAGCAGCGCTAGACCGCTGTGTTTGAAAGCCCCATACACCCGGCATAAGCAAAACCATATGTGTACCTCATTCTTTATTATCAGTCACTTCAAATGCCGGTAAATAATGCTCCTTTAAAAGCCTAATTTGTCCAGGCATTAATTAAACTTGACAAGAGCAACATTTCGTGGCCTCCGGTGCAAATTCCCCTTGAGATTTTGGCTCATTGGACAGACAGTTGACATATGGTTATTGTCTTTGGATGAACATTTGGAAGTATGTGATAATAGTGAGACTTGGGCCAATCATAACAGTTTTTCAGACTTAAGGCAAGTCGAAAATACATGCATTCAAATGACTTCATTATGTATGGGTCAGCGGTGCACAAGAACAATAAGTGCTCTGATCCCTTTGATAACTTTTCATGTGATTAAACCATGAAAACGCCTGGGAGATTTTGAGATCGAGAAGTGAAAACTGGCTTGATAGTGTTGGTCTTCTTGAACATGTGTAGAAAAAAGGGAGATTAGAGCCAGCTACAATGTTTGTTGTTTTAAACATTCCTCCAGTATGCGATGAGTTTCCTAACTTAGCCGCGAGAGCTATTTTAGAGTCAACCCCTGGCCAGGCGTGACGTCAATCAGGAGGACAGAGAGTAGGAGAGAGAAGCTTCAGAAAACAGACAATTTTCTTTATAATGAAACAGTGAGAGAAACAATAGTCCATTCACATAAGAATAACTTACAATGTAGAATGAACATTAAAAGTTCATACCAAACATTGCAAGCCAAACATCAACTTTATCTTAATAAAACTGAAGGCAGATTTTTTTCTACATGTAGCAAAGGACAAGAACACAGTATGTGACAAGGCGCTGATGCAGGTATGTTTTTTTGTCATCTGAACAGAACAAACATGTATTGGTAAAAATGTCCACTATTGTATTGTCGAACTTGTACGTAACTTTGGTTCAGAGTTAATGGTTAGTTATTTTGCCAACAGACGAACACAAAAGGCCATTGAAAACATGAACACACTAACTGAGGTAATTCTGTCAATAATTTAGCCATAATAGTGCTATTTGGAGTGAATGAATAACCTGGTTGGATGAATTCCAGAATATGGCACATTGTCTGCGCACATGTGGGCCCAGCATTGCATCCCACTGTGCTGTCATACATCAAAAATAAATGACTTATTCCATATATGCCAATAAATCAACAAATTAATATACTAGATAATGTTTTAGCTATACTGTTAATGCAAGAGTGTTGGAGAATTATGCATGAGACTTTGTGGCCATTCTTTAACACACTGACAGCACTATGCTCTAATGTCATCCCATATTTACAGGCCTATGCTGTGCTTTCAGTAAACACTGTGAAAAGGCTTGAAATATTCTTAGAAAATACATATATTACGAGGCTACAAAAACTGTAAAAATATATAAAGGTTCTCTCTCTGAACTTTTTCGCTAATTAAATCAACAATAAACAACAGTTATCTAACCCATACAAAATCTTTGCTACAAGAGATTAACAACCCTTACCAAACTGAGAATGTCAATGCTGCATCACATGGAATAACCAGCAATTCATTCATAAAAGACAGGACGTTATCTCAGCTTCACCAGCTGCTTTGTGGATGTCAAACACACACAAACCCACATGTGGGCCCACACACACACACACACACACACACACACCCACACACACCCCACACACACACACAAACTCATACAAACTCACACAGGCATACGCATTTGTAAAAACATTGGATGAGGTACATTATTCCTAATAGTATTTAGTTCCATTTAAATGTATAAACTTTATAAACATTTCTGCAGACCACATGTTGAAGATCACACCTGCAGTTTCAGTTCAGTAAGCTCCAACTAAAATAGTGCATTGCATTTTATGACCAGTTCAATACTTCGATCTGTCTAAATTTGTCTGTAAATATAAATATCTGTATAAATCCGTAGTAAAAAGCTTTGTTCCTCAGGAGTCACACCTGCAGCGCCCACGTCAGCAGAGCTTGGGGGTGGTGGAGGGGGGAGAGGACAGGGGAGCGGAGGGGGGAGTGGAGGGAGGAGAGTTGGGGGGAGTGGAGGGGAGAGCGGAGGTGTGAGGGGAGCTGATGCGACACTGTGATAAATGACTCGAGCACCACACCACATCGGGGCTATAGGCCTCTCAGACTGAGGAAAAACCCCTCTGTCAGCTGGGCCTTGCTCCGCACACCTGAGGGGCGCACATCGATCCCACTCTGTCACAGATACAGGCCTGTCTCCCATAGGACGCCCCACTGCAGTGACTCAGCGCTCCATACACGGTGACCTCCTGCAAAGACCTGCTGCTCAGAAAGCGACCTGCTGCCAAAACCTGCAGCCTATGCTACTTCTACAGCACATTTGTATTGTTAGGATTACACTGGTTGTTTTTGTAGTTGGCAAGCCCATACAATTCAGTACAGTGCAGTATTGTAAGAAGAGGACTTGTTTAAAAGGTTTACAATTTTGGAAGTTGTCAGTAATATGGTATTAAAACAAGAAGTAGTACAGTAGTAGCTGTGTAGAAACAAAACTCCATCTGGTATCTAAAACCTTATGCTTACACTTCCATTATCAAGTGTGACTGACGAGTGAAATGATAATAAGTTGTTAACAGTCTATGAAAGTGCTGGATAAAACATGTAACCTTAGTAAAGGAGTATAGATTTACAGCTGTGCGCAGGAAAGGCTTTGTTAATCCAAGTATTTCAATAACTAGATTCCTGGTTTGAGGGCACGAGAGCTGTCCTTGTCCTTGCTGTATTTAACTGGGAGCGGTACAATCAATGCCCTGGTGGAGGTCTGGATATGCATTATGTTTCTTCTTTTAGAGAGCATGAAAATGACTTAGATTGCCTCTCCACTGCTGCACTATAGTGTGTGGGTCTGTGTCCTCCGGCAGAGTCTTGCAGGTGAGGAGCTCCTATCACAGTTCCCGGGTCACACAAGCGCGTCTTTGTCCTCTCCCTGTGACCGTCCCGTCACAGCTGAAACACTGTCAGCTGCTCCTGCTCTGCCCTCCAGAGCCCACAATCTACCCAGGGACTTTTCAAATGCAACAGTAAATCTATAATACCCCATTTTAGAGATGTTTGTGCCAGTATCACCCATCCCTAGTTGGAGTTTGTATTATTGGTAATTTCCAGCAGATTAAAATCCTATATAATCAAAAACATTAAAAAAATAAAAAAATAAAGAAAAAGATTATGGTCTGTAATGCATGAATGACAAAGGCTTGATTTGGTCTTATTTAAAACAGATAAAAAAGGTTTCAATCAGTGCATTTAACAGAGAAATAGTTATATATATTCTGCCATGGTCTGAATTGAAGCAATTCAAGCAAGCATAGAAATGACTGAATCTGGATCTTGATTTAAATTTGAATAACTGCACACTCATACTACAACATCTTTTTAAATCAAGATTCAAAAATATATATATATTTCAACACACTGCATGTTTGACCATCTGTTTACAATAACAGCTATAACATTACCTCTATACTTCACTGTGTTGTGTGTGTGTGTTTGCATGTATGGGGGTGTGCGTGCATGTGTGCACGTGTGTATGTGTGCGTGTGTGCGTGCATGTGTGCACGTGTGTGTATGTGTGCACGTGGGAGTGTGCATGTGTGTGCGTGTGTGGCAGTGCAGGGGTGAGTGATGGGGCCTCTGGACAGGAGCAGCACGGGGCCAAGGGATTTATTAATTACATGATGACAGCATGAGGTGTGAAGTAAACAGTACCCGGAGCTTTTTGTCAGGAGAGGAGAAGTGAAGACTGAATGACATCAGAGGGACTTCTACGAAAATGGTTGACGAAATCTAAATAGTGGTAATCTGCAAATGTTCTTTGTTTTGTCTGATGCCAACTTAAAAAATACTGTGCCGGTCCCAAGCTCACACTATGCCCAGCACTTCAGAAATCAGAAAGTACAGCATCTTCTAGGCATTCAGAAGAGAAAGGTAGTTATTAATTTCACAATATAGTGTATTCTGAGCCTCAGTGTAACCATGAAAGTTGCACCAAGATGTGCAATAATCTTATATAATAAATATTCACAAGGTGTCACAAATTAATGGTCTTATTGTGCCAGTTCCATTCTTGGGCAGGTCACAGTTGGGAAGGTATCAGACAAAAAATAAAATTGACATAAAATTCACTATCTGCTTTCAGTGAGGCAGTTGATAAAATGAGTGAATGCCAGAGGTAAAGGCCTAACAGAAAGAAGGTCTTATATTATAGCTTAGCATGAAGCTAACAGCACAATTGCATGTTCAGATACAAGATATTAATGTGATTCTGTGTTGTCCCTCACATGATAAGTGAGAACGAGACAGGCTGCAGGGAGAGCTCCTAGGAATTGTGGATAATCTCAGTAACAATCACATGATGACGGATGCTGCAGTAGCAAACAGGAGACACCAAAAAACAGATCACTATATCTGTTTGAGTGTTTTATGTGTGCTGGTCTATTAGTCCTTGCACTGCTCTGGCTCAGCACATTTGCAAGTAGGTATTAATGAAGGAAGGACTTTAAGTTGTCAAAAGTTGTTACTCAGATACAAATCGGTGCTAAAGCTAGTTTTGAAATTGGATACTCACTAGTATAGAAACAGAAAAAAATCATAGTTTGTACCAGTTTAGAACTATAAGACCACAGGGACATTTTATTATGATTGTGATACCCAAATTGGTACCGGGTATCAAGCATTTTCCTTATTAATGAAATTATTTTTGGTATTGTGACAATGCTAACTAGGAAAAAAAACCTCAAATGATGACTGTGAGCAAAAAAGCCAAGTATGGGTAAAATCCACTGGTTTTATACAGAATTTATAATTCAACAGGATTCAGTGTACATCTTCCAATACAACAACAGAAAGCTATTTTGAAAGCAGATCCTTGAATAATCACATTATGAGAGTCAACAAAGACTGATCTGTAATATTTTAGTGTATCTTTTCATATTAAACAGTGCATACAGGAAAGATGTGCGATCGTAATGATAAGTGTGGACTTAGAGTGGACACATTTGCTGAAAGGTAACAAGGATACGAGAGCTGCTTAAGAGCCTGTCCACAGAGGCAGAGCAGGAAGTGGACCAGAGACTGATGCTGATGGGATGCACAGACCCACCTCCACTCTCAGCCATCAATGAACAAACAATTCAGTATGCTTATAAAGAGAGACTAAAATGCGTCTATTTCTGTATAGATGTAACTAAATAAATAGAAGATTTTACAAACCTTAAAGTTACAGATTATAAGGTAGTTAACTTTATGAAATAAGCCTGCACTTTTGCAATTTTGTTTAGAGGCCATCTACAGCGGCAAAAAAGTTTGTTAATTAGTATTCCTATTCCTATCTATTCCTTGACAGTGGCTACTCTTCCTGGATCCCACATCAAAAACCTAGAGTTTGTGTAACAGATACTAAAGGCAACTATCAACACAATAAATATTCATGTAAATACAAATAAAATCGACTTACTTACTTAAAATGAGTGCAAACAAACTAGATAAAAAAGGTGAAGATGAAAACAATGCCATTAACAAAGCCTAAATAGAGAGATAGTTACAGATATAAGATTTAGTTTAACTAACACTTTCATCAACTACAACCTTAGTTTGTGCAACAACACGGCCAAAAGACTGTCCATTCTTCTCTTCCCTCTTCTTGTACTGTCCCTCTCTACCTCCAGCCACCCCCCTCACCCCCTCCCCCAGGCCGCTGCAGCCGGCTGCATGTCTCTGGAGGTCGGCTCTGACGTCAGCAGCCTGGCCGGGCACAGTGCCAGAGCTCGGGGCCCTTGATGGATGCGGTTGGTCTGAGGAGCTGTGCAGTGTGTGTGTGGAGCCAGGGCTGCACAGACACATGTAATGACCCATAAACACCCAAACGAAAGCCATCCTCCGCCCCCCTCTGTCTATCACATACACATAACTACAGGAGACACATGTGGGAAGAGGGATTTTAGGGCTGGTGAGGTGACACAGACATGTTTTTATTTGCTGTAGGTTTGAAGTTGTAAAAAAAAAAACGTATTGTAGTTGGAAAAATATTGTTTATATTGTTTAGTGGAGTAAAATGTAAAAGATGATAAAAAAAAAAAACTTCAATCATTTGCATTTTGTTTCTATTCAAATATAGAACATTGAAATCAAATTATAAAAGAGCCTATAACAAATTATACAGTGATAAATAATATATCTAAATTTTATCTTTCTGCATAAAAAAATCACATTAGTCCAATCATAATCAGTAAGCAATGTGGTGCATTATGAATGCATTTTAGTTGCACTTGGTTATCCACAGCTGACATCAGTCAAACAATCTTTCAATACATTCATAATGTGTGTATGTGAAGTGTCCTGCAGTAAGAAGCAGCAAATGCCAGTAGCAAAATTGAACCATCAGCCTTTGGGTTTGTAGGGAACGTCTCCATCAATAGCCAACCCAACTTTGACCACTTGCCTCTTCTTTTTTTTCTATCACACGCTTTTACAAAAGGAACATCGAAGATGAGAAGTTTAGCTAAAATAACAGACATAATTCACATAAGCTAGCACAAGTTATCCACCTTACTTTCACTGCAATAAAATCCAAAAGACAGAGCTTATATTTGTAGTAGGCTAGAGTCCATGCGGGGATTATGAAAATTCCTTTTACTAAAAGAAAATATACAGTACATCAATTTCAGCCACAGATTCTACGTAATTCCCCAAGTCAATCACGGTTCAGTGCTTCAGATGTCAGAAGGTGCAGTTTGTTTTTATCGTATTAATGTGCATTCATTAGGGGTGTGTATGATTGCGCTTTTTAAAGGGACAAACAGGAACATTTACACAGTTTTATTAACTTACTCCTGACTTTCCAAATGCTTTCCTCCTAATTATTCAGACTTTATAAGCTCACCAGGCCACTGCTAACAACAAGAACCCTGCAATCTGCTCTCTAACATTATACTTCCTGGTTCACAAAAGACAAAAACACTTTTGAATTAGATGCAGCGAGCACACAGCTCTTATTTTAACTTTGAGAGCTGCTTTTACACTATATCTGTACTAGGGTAAAACAAATGTTACTGTATTGCATGATAAGATCAAGTATCTCCTTTAAAGCAATATTTAGTTACTAAATAATGATGACAAAAATGAAACTTGGAAAAAAATACATTTCCACTACAAGTGAAAGGTTTGGACACACGGTTCAATGGTTTCTTTTTCACTACTTTATACATTTTAAATACATATGGAAGACATCAAATATATGGTGCATGATATATAGAATTATTAATCTAAAACAAACTTTGAGTTATTTTTATTTGCTGCATTCCATGTGTTCATTCATCATGCTGATGCTTTCAGTGACAATCTACAATAGTCATGGAAATAAAGAAGATAAATACAATAAAAAAAACATTTGTGTCCAAACATTTGACTGGTAATGTACACAATTATTCATAAACACCTGGTTTATAAAACATAAAAAGGTGCTGCTAAGCCACTAGTTTGGTGGCTCACCTTTAACCTCACCAAACCAAGAGCATGTAGGAGGATCTGCCTCTTCAGTGTATATGTGTGTATTCTGTATATGTAGTCCTTACCTGTAGGCTTGTAGCTGGTTTTCCTCTTGACCCATCGCTCCAGAGTCTCTGTGCTCACACTCTCCAACACAAACTCATCCAGCATCTGAGGGTGCAACGAGAGGTAGGCCTTCACTTTCTCATCCGTCAAACCTGCACAGGACACAACACAGCTCTGATCAGTCTCTGCAATAATCTCAGCAAACATAGAAACCACCTGTTGAACTTACTGCATTGATCTTTATGTAACCCAGGTTCAGTGGTGGAACATAACACAGTAAAAATAGTAAAATGCTACACTTGAGTAAAAAAAGTAAGTATTTGTACTTTAAGTAAATTTTAAACTGTATACTTTTTATTTTTACCTAGAGTTGAGAGCAGGTACAGTACTTTCTACTCCACTACATTTTTGAACAGGAAAAGTGTTTTTTTATTATTGTTTGAGATCGGCTGAAAAGACTGAGGGATTTATTTTTAACACATTCATGGCTTGATCAAAAAAAAGGCACAAATCTTGATCAAACTCCATACATTTAAAGCCTAAAAATATGCACAAAATATTTTTACGTTTTACTCTCTGAGCATATTACAGGTACTTGCAGTGGTGTACTTCCAAACACGCCTCCTGTGCTTCTCACCGTCTCCGTTGGGGAGAGGAGCTACAGTACTGTTGTATAAGTTACTCACTCAAAAAAAATCGCATCTACTCGCTTCGATAATATTTGATCCACTCTAAAACGACGCTGTGCATTACTCTTGTAGAAATACCACCGCAGACGCTGGTTCTAGCTGTGACAGATTACAGTATGGCATTGGTGAGTGTGGTTGCCCTGTTTTGTTTTGTTAAGGGCTGTTAGCATTAGCACAGAAAGTCCCCTAGAATCTTGCACTTGTTCTTGTTTATTTTTCTTGTCAGTTGTGAAAGTGCCTTTAAATACTAATGTCACCCATTACAGGCCATTGTAGCCTTTCTATATTGCCTGGCTAAAGCATTTAAGAGCCATTTTAAGCCTGTTTGCTGAATATTTTCCCAGTGCAACTTGCTATTGTTTTTAGCAACTTCCTTCCGTGTTCTATGATGTATTTACGCAATGCACTTTTATTTACTGATGTAAATGTTTTTTACTGTTGTTTATTTATTGTGTATACACTGACTGAACTGAAGACAATACTAGATAGTTTAACTTATGAACTTTGAATGTTTACTGATGGTTGGTCCTGTCTGTCATCACACAGGCCAAGTGTGCCCAGTCGGGTACAGAACCACAGATGGTGAGCTAGAACCTGAACTGTTTCATACTTTACAGCTTCATCCTTCTGCTGTATGGTAGGAGGCTTGTTACAGCCAGTCCACCCCACACTACTCCACTCTCTCACTATTTACACTCACAAACCATTTCATGTGCTTAAGGACAATTCATGAACTCTCTGGTGGAACTTATGTATGTTATGTCTTTGCACTTAATCACTGTTAATATACAGCACCAGCCACAGATCCCTTACCTTCTGATCTAGCCCATAACCCCTCTTTTGGCCAGCAGTACCAGGCGTATATTGTATTTATAAAACATACTTTTGACAAATGTTTAAACTAGTCCTATTTGTATTAAAACCAGTTGTGCATCTGACTACGTAGATATGTGAACAGCATTTTTATGACGTACTTTGAACAGAATAGGGAAGACAGTTGAAACGCATGTTGTTGGTCTTCTGAAGGCAAGGACATACAGTGAAATGCTGTTAACTAGTAATAAATGTTATGCCATGCAAAAAGCTAGAAGAGACACAATTAAGAAATATAAAAAGGCATAAACAAACTTTTATTTAAAATTGTAATCTATATCAAAGGGGGTTTAATCACTGAAACAACCCAAAAATATTGATTTCCACTGAAAACAGGATGTTGTCTCCGATGATGAAAGCTGAGTAAACGTCCACGCACTGCCATAGCCCCGCAGTATTTAGAAAAGGCACCCAAACAAAACCCCAGTAGGACAGGCTTCAGCCACTGCTCTGGTTAGCCACAGTTAGCCTTTAGCTTCTGTCATGTTTACTGTAAAGCTCCTCTCTCTCGGGATAGGAGCCCTGGGCAGAGGCCTGAGGATAAAGCAGGACTCCATTGTGCTTAATAGGCAATTAGGTTCTTGAGAGCTGGCTAAGTGCTGCTGTTTACTGTCTTTGTTGTCAGGGAAAAAGGACCATTTACCAGACCATCACTATGGGAAAGTTGTGCATCATACGGTCACTGTTACCAATGCCGAGCAATGAACATCACCCAGGAAAAAAGTTACGCACTGCTAATACTTCTATTACTATGGTAGTATTATTAAAATACACTTGCTGATTATAGCCCACTACTATAGCTGCTTTTTTTTTTATTGACCTGTAATATTAATATTGACTTGCTCAGACCAGATCACCTTATGCATGTCCCATGTAAAGATGGCCCAGAAAATGCAGAATGTCTGTAACATCTCATATCTCCTTGGAGTGATTCAAAAGAGCTAATTCTATACTATTATACCAAAATTGAAATTATTTCTAAACTAATTATCCTCATTTTAGGGAAAATCAATTGTTAACATACAGCTAACAAACAAGTTACTGTATCTCCTCCTCTCTGTGTGACATTATTTTTTGTCTCAAAATATATATACAAATATAAGTTTGATCTCACTTTATGTAGTCAGCCTGATCATATGTGCCTCTGCATGTGCTACAGACTTGTGATTGGGGCGAATGGAGAGATCGAGGGGAGGGCTGGAGAGGAGAGGGACGTTGCGGTCTGACGCTGTCCAGACACGAGACTCTCCTCAGCTCTGAGCGCCTCACGAGACTCCCGGGCCGCTCTGACGCACATCGGCAGAATATAGCTTCATAAATCAGACAAAGTGAAGGGGGGTAGAGGGTGCTTCAGGGGACAAAAAGACACGCACACACAAGGAAGCAAGAGCAGTGCAAGAGACCCTCACCACTCTGCCCTATTTGTAACACAAAGAGCCCTGTGTAATTAGTGATACCAAAAAAGAGAGAGAAAAACAAGGACGCAGTATGAATTTATGAATACGACTTCTGTGCGAGCCAGCCCAGAAAATTATTTAGCAATCATATGTGAGTACATAAAAAAGAAAATGTGACATTTCTGTGGGGCAAAGACAAACAGTGATAAGGGTCTGGAGAGGGTACATAGCTGTACAATACATTTAGATTTGTATTATATTATATTAAACTATTATTAATAAAGTTATTCCAGACTTGACGTGCCAAACTCAGAAAAATACAGATAAGTCAGTGCATGCGAATCAATGAGCAAATCACATTATGGAGACAGGCAATTCACTGGAATTTATGAGGATGATAAAAAATAAAGTTTTCGTTTTTAAATTGGAATAGCATTTTGCAGATCAGATGTCCATATTATCTATCTACATTTGTGATTTCTTTCTTTTTATTAATGCTTGCATGGTGGATTCAAAGTAAAAAAGATGTGTGAATGTTAAAATAGTGCTTTTCCACTCTTGGTTGATTTGGCCCCTTTTCACTGAGACCCTTCTCCTCCTCTGCTCCAAACTGACAGACTCCTGGAGACTGAGTGCAACCGCAGTGACAGAGAGAGCTGTGGGGCCTGCGTCATTGTCCCACAACAGAACCGCCCAATCCGAGCCACCAGATCTGTGCCACATGTGGATGGAGGCCCAAACCCCTTGTCAAAAACAACCACATGTGCTGCGTTCAGATTCATGAATGACAGATGGAGAAGCTGCTGTGTGAGGCCACTGTGTTGTATTTAGTGTAATTATTTTCTTTATCCACAAACTTATAACAAGCACACATTAAAATGACATATTTAATGATTTAGTATTAAGATAATCTTTCACACATAAAAGTGCTTGGTGCTTTCCAAAATCCGGTGGTTACATGGATATGCTATTGCCTGCAACGTTCCACAGTATTAAACAAATCTTCCATTTATTCAATTAAAGGTGTTTTATTGCTAAAAATAAGTAGCTGGTAAAATCATACATTTTTACTGCGAGTGGGGTCACCTCTCCACAGGTCTGACCTGTAGAGACGTGACTTGCCCGGTGGCAGAACCTCCACCAGAAAAGTTGCTTTATGCATTTTTAAAATCCAAAGTGGAAAGTAAATAATGTTTACTAAAAGTCTGATCGCAATTTGGTCTATTGTTTCTTTACTCCTCAGTCACTTGGTGACACTCTCTGTCACACACACAGCCAAGGCAAAGTGTATTGAATCTAACTGCTTAAGTTAATCACTGTCTGTGGCCATTGTAGTTTTTCAAGAACCCAAATATTTTATTTGTTGCTGTCAGAATCGTGATTAAATTGTCATTGATATGCCAATTTGCCCAGCCCTACAGGAAAGCATGCACCAAATGTAGGCCTAATGACCAGTCTTAATAAGTCAAACGAGGTTGCTCATTTACATGGTCACACAGAGAGGAAGCTGTTAGCGTTAGCTGTTAGCTGCGTATTTGTAAGCTTTGGCTGAGATGTGGCTTTCTGACTCAGACGTGGGCTTCCTGTGTAAAAAGCTGAAGCCTGGGTTTTCTGCGCTCAGATTGTTGCATAACACTTATCTCCACTACAGCTACCACACCCTGGGAATAGGAAGGGGAAGCCAGTGCACTCACGGTCTGGCTTTCTGCAAAGTTTCAATCGCAACAAGCTCCTGTTTAAACCAAATGTATCTCAAATAGGGCTGTAGTCGTAATTCTCGGTCAACAAAAGAGATACCCTGTTGATCAAAACTACCATGATCTGACCATGTATCCAACCCAAACTGCTCCCACAAGACACAACTGCATGGGAGTTCATACAAATCAACTATTTTTACAGAAATGAACTAAGAGACAAAGTATTTATATTCAAAAAGTTACATATTAACTCCCAAATAATCAGCTAACTCACACCATACATCCCCCTATCTGCTGTTGTCCGATTTAAACTCTAAATAATAAGTAGGTAACCAATTAATCGACTAAATTGCCAACAGCCCTAACCTCAAACTAGGAAATATCCTTTTTCACCATCTTTTTTTTCGTCTTCTTATGTGTAGTGATTGGTTTACTAGTTTGAAATAAGTACCCATACTACCACTTTCTTATTGATTTATCCAGGCTTGGTCATAACACAAAAGAGTACTTGTTTGTGACCTCATGTAGCCTAGCCAGTTGGATTATATGCCTGAAGGTTTTAAATAAGCTACAATATCCTAGTAAAGTTTATGGGGAGTTTTATTCAGGAAATCAATTAGCCACGCCACTCTTTAATATGGAAAAGTAAATGCCCACGAGCAGCCAGAGTAATTACGTTAAAAATAAACAAATAAATGTGCTTTTAATTGTTGCTATGTTTTGAATTAGCAACTGACAGGAAGTGAAACAGCTCTGACGGTGGTAGACTCAGATGTCATAGTGAAACCAGCGAAGAACAGAGAGGAAAACCACAACAATTCTGACAACATGGTTCACGAGAGAGGAGTAGAGAAAGAAAGATCTCCTTTGACTTGTTTTTATTGAATTGGGCTCACGGTCAACAAATTAACGTTTTTATTTTGGGTTATTTTGGTTGGGTGTTACATTTAGATTCCCAATGCACAACTTGGTAAACTATGCTCTAGGCTTTAAGTTTAAACTCTGCTCTTAACAACATGCTTTTGCTGACTGAGGATTGGCTGTAGACGTCTCGATTAAAAAGCCACAGCCATTTTAAGATTAATTTACTGCACAGCCTTACAGTATGCATATGTTTCACTGTTGGCTTGATAACTCACATATAGTTATGATATGTGACTGTTAGAAAGATCTGATTGCATTCTAGCTTCATCGTCATGTAAACAAACCCCCCTCTCTCAACACTGCAAGAAAATGTCACTCAACTAAGCATGACCCTGCAACAATTGTGGTGGCGCTAGAGAGCAAGTTAACTCATATATGACAAATGAACATGGGATGAAAACAGGGAAAAGACCACTTCTGTTAATGCTACAGTCTTTCTGGCTGCAAGTCAAGGGCAAATTGCCAAGGTAGTACTTTTCACTTCACTGACATGAGGCCGCAGCAGGACGGACAGGGGGAGGAGGAGGGGGGCTGTGTGCGTCAGCAGCAGATCAGCCTGGGACTCCCTCTGCCAGGAGGTGGGACCCGACCCGCATGTGCTTCTTATCTTATCTTTGGCAAAAAGGCAAAGCGCAACAGAGCCAGGGAGACATGCTGTACGCCGCGCAGCCTGGATCAAGTGAAGAGCAACAAATGCACAACTTTTCTGCTTAGCTTGTCATGTTGAAGCCACATGTAGCCAACAAGTTACAACTGTGAATTTATATTTTTTATGATCCGTAACTTTTATTGTATTACTTTTTATACAATGGGACAGAGAAATGTTAGACTACAACACAGATAAATAATAAAATGCACAAAGTCCATGAAACAATGGAAAGTCGGTAGCATATTCACAAGTGCATTACGAGTTACAGATTGGAAGTTGGAAGTTATAATTTCCTGATCTGTGGTGGCTGTAACTTCTCATAGTTAATTTGTCACTATTACGTTATGTGTTCACAAATTTTGAGACAAAGTGTATAAACACGCCTTCAAATTTAAATGGCTTAGTTCTAGAGAGATTTGAATTTTTTTTCCTCCATCTAACAGTTGCATACACTCATTTGTGTACTATTTTGTGAATACTTCTTGCAGCTCTGCCAGGAGTCTACTTAGACTAAAGCCAGTACTCCAGACCAGCCCCTACGCAGCCCTCCACAAACACTATTGCACAATGATGCAGGCTCACACCTCTCACTCAGAGACACAGATTTCCATGGAAATGTCATTTGCATTATTTCCACCTACATGCTCCTGGTCATTAGAAGTAAGAGGTGAGGGCTGTAAACTGCAGACGTAGGTGGAGATAAGGCATTGGATTGAACCTTCATTGTGTACTTGGACTGAATGATTTTGGAAAATATCTAATTGCATTTTTTCTGAGAGACAATTTAGGATGCATTTTAAATACACCCAGTATCATTAAAGAAAACACATTATGTTTTTGTCTGCTACATAGGTATAATCTATTCTATGGCACTTTATTCTATGGTACACTGTGGGCTTTTAAATACTACTTTGATCTAAAATAACTTAATAAAAGAAACAAGACCACCAACCTCTGGTTGAAAATTGTGGAGCTGACTCCCACTTGCCCCTTTACCGTAAATGCCTTCATACCAAAGCACTGCACACTACTGTCCACTGCCCTACTTATAGCTGCAGTTCATGTTAGCAAGCATTGGATTTTTAAAAATTTGTGCCAAATTTTTTGTGCTGAATCCTACAGGTCTCACTGTTAAAAAAAAATCTAAAAAAGAAGTAACCACAAAACAGTGGGTGTACTTGAGGGGTATTGGAAAACAGCATCCTGCATGCAGGACAATAAAGATGAAAATACCTCATGCAAACATGATATTTTGTTGTTTGTACTGGACATTTTATTAAATGAATAACTGCAGTCTTAGTCATTTTGTGTTACTTGCTGCCATTCAAATTGAAAACTGAAGTTGTACTACTGGGTACAAAGCAGCTCCACTCATGACTGTGGGCAAACCAGGCCAGTATTCACACTCAAATTCACAACTACAGAAAAAAAAATCACAAATACAGCAGTGTAAAAAAATTTGTGAAACATCTGATAAGTTTGGGATGACTGCTTTTGCGTCAGAGTGGTGTGTGTGTCCTTAAGAGACACATCAGTTATGACAGTTCTTCAACAAGAACTTAAAAATCACCAAAGCAATCTATTCATTGTTGAAAAATTTGTGATAAATATTTAGTTTTCTTTTGACATATTAGGGGAATTTTAAGTTAATCTGATGTTAAAGCCGTAGAGTCAAAACTTCCAAAGTAAAACAAAAAAACTAGGAAAAAAAATAGGGCTTTAGGAAAGAAACAATACATCAGTACGAGTAACGAACAATTCAGTGGAAGGGAGCAACAAAGACTTGTTGCTCCCTTCCACTGAATTGTAATTTAAAAAATGTAACTTATGTTATGAGTGATATGGGCAGCGGGCAGTCAAAAACTAAAGCAATCCGCTTGTTTAATCTAAAACATGAAAAAAAAAAACGAAACTAAAAATAAATAATAATAAATAATCAAGATTTCAATTATAATCTAACAAATATTTTCAATAACTGACTAGTCCTACTATGAACTGTGAGATACTTCTTGCAGGGGGATTGTGACTTGAGCTGTCCAGTTTTGAAAGATTTGAAATATATTGTGTAGCCTAGCAAAAAAACTCATGCATTTTCTTCTAGTTTTTCATGACCAGATTTGCGTCACTGGAGTGATGTGTATTCACTGTTGGGGTCTTTACATTTCAGCTGAAGCTGAACTCAGGCCAAAGGAGCAGTAACGAGAAGCACAGATCTGGAGTTCTGTATGGACCCTGACACTACAGGATGAACTATAAGCAAATACACTATGTCCACAAACACACATCCACAGGTCAGCTACAACTTGACGAGAAAGTCCTCTATCTGACTGCTTAGTGGTAAGTGGTAGAAACTATTTGTTAAGATATAAACACACTTTATTACACATTAATTGCTATTCATGTTTCACTATATTTGTAATTAAATCCCTGTGTGACAAAGAGGCAATGTCTGAGTTGCACTTACGGGAAGCTTTATAGCATTTACTTATTGATTTATTTCACAGACTGGACAGTAAATGTATTTGAAGACAACCTCAGGGTGCAATCTGTGGCTAACTGATACACACTACGCTTAAGAGATGTCACAAATAATATAAAATAATAAATATATAATAATGTAATTTGAGCTAATCTATCAAATAAGTAATAAAGTATAACATATGAACAATTTCAATAATTTCATAAAAAATGTTCTGTGTTCCAATAACTATAAAAATGTAAAATTGCAATTGTGGCACAACACGCTGACTTTGTCCAAGTTTGATAAGATTTAAAACAAGCAATAGGCCTACTCCTCTGGTTAAAATTACCACATGAAATCTGTTTTCAAAACAAAATTTATGTTTTCAGAGAGGTGTCTTTCCTCTGAGAGAGAAACATGCCACCATGCAGGAAATATCCAGTCCGAGGACTTCCTGTTTAACAATGCACCCTTCTTCATAAAGTTAAGCAATTTGTCAACAACCAATTGAGTTTGAAAATGCCTGGGAGATCACATTAGAGCTGACCCAGACTGACCCACCGCACCGAGCAGGACGCATCAACAAACAATGACCGCACATACGTAAGAAGTGGCTGTATGTTACGACAGCGTCATACACTGAAGAACATGCTGTCTTTATAGAGCAGAGTCTCACGGGAAACACTAGGATGTCTGCTGCACACTTATGCTCAACAAACCAGCACTTTCAGAAAACCATACAGGGTAATACACCATTAAGACCTGAAATGTACTAATTCGTGCAAATACAACTCAAATAAAACTTTTTTGGGTCTATATTAAAATAATTTATAAACATTTCGTTTGACATTTGTATTTTGTATCCAATTGGCAAAATATTAAGTGTGATTGGCTTGCCATCAGAAGGTTTGATACTGGCTTAAGTGTCATACAGAAAAGTGCACGAATATTCAAATGTATGTAAACATAGCAATCGATATATTTTTAATAATTACTATATTCCATACAGTTACTATTTCACCATGATATTATGCAAAACATAACTATTTCCCCCTTGGTCAACAAAAAATAGAAAAAAAAAACAAAAAACAATTACAACAATGCTGGCTAGTTTTATGCGACTGTTAAACAATTGCTCATGTTAACTGTGATGATATGAAATATGACCACAGGCGCTGGACATTTTCCATAAGGCTTTCTGAATCTGACATGAGTTGTTTTATTAATAACATAAAGTGTGAATGAGCCCTGAAATCTGACATTCTTGTCCTTTTTTGGTCAGTTACCTCTGTACTGTACCTCTATAGTGCATTCCATTACTACAGTTTACTGCTATGTGTGTACTTTGGCATCAGTCACCAACCCAGGCCCCAGTGTTAACATGTTATTACAGTGTGCCACTAAAGGTCAAACAAGGTGCCACTAAAACAACTGTAAATGGATTGATCCAGCAGAACTTTCAACAACAATCACACATGCAAAGAACTGTGCTTTGAGTGTAGAGATTCTTCCAAGTATAAAATAACAACATACTTATAAACAGTGGAGCGTTGCAGCTATAAACCAGACCACACACAAGACAGAGGACTTGTTATTCTAAATACAAATTTGGATTTCTGACAAATATCAAATTATCGAAATAAAGTAGGCCAAACAAATGTGGTATTTTTCAGGTCGCTAGGAATTCCTTTGCCTAATTGTTTTTATAGAAAGATAGCAAATATAAGTAGTCTTAAACTTTTTATAGTGTATAGTGAATCTGGGACAAGATTATGTTGCTTTTGTAATATTTGTCATATTTTTTTGTAAAAATGCAGATTATAAAACGTGTTTTAGATCACACAATAGCCTATACATTGCTAAAATATGCAACAGTAAAATGTAGTAAAATTAACAATATAATAAACCATGAATGACACCGATATAATTATGTATTTTTGGGGGGGGGGAAACAAAACAAAAAAATAAACAAAACAAAAAAATAAAGTAAACAAACTCCCAAATAGCAGCCTTCACATCGTCACACACTCGCACTGCAGTCCTCGTGCCTCCGCCACACACCGGCTGGTCCCATCCCAGACACATCCTCCACGAGCCCACTGTATTTCAGCTCAAATGTGCGTGCAGACATTTCCTAAATCACTTCCCTGTCTGATCCCACTTTAATGAAGTCCCCACCCATCCCGTTCAGCGACACTGTGTGTCATTCATAAAGTTGGAGAGACAAGTAACAGCGCACGGGACTCTGCGGGACCGGTGGGAATGTCCCAAACGTGTGCACGACTGCACCAACAAGACCAAGTAATGTTATGTCGTTACTGCACACAGTTAACGCATGTTGTTGAAATTACTCACTTGCACCAAGGAAACAGTCCGTTAACCTTCTGAAACAGCTTGTTGAAGACGGACCATCTTCCATGTCGGATTGCGAGCGCTAAAAGAGAAAGGTGCCTTGGAGAAAAGTGCGCCTCTGCAACTGCAACTTTGTGCGTCTGAAACCCAAACTCCTCCAGCGGCTCCAAATGTGTGATGACAGTCGTGTCCCGCACAACTGAGGCCGTGCACGGTCAAAGCTGCCCACCCTCCCTCCTCCTCCGCCAGCGCTATGACCCAGCACCGCTGGCCGAGCTGTGGCTGCAGTCGGTCCGCCTCCTCGGCGTAGTGGCTCCGCTGTGGAAGAGCAGCAGCAGACTGGGCCAGGCAGACGGAGACGCAAAGGCACACATAGCACTCGCAGTGAGAGAGGGGAGTAAACACACACATTTTGGCGTGGAGAGGAGGGCGGGACAAGAGCGTGCCACAGTCAAGTGCAGAGCAACAGATAGACACCGAGAACACTCGTGCCTTCAAATTAAAAGTAGGCTACGCTTACACTGGTGCGTCAAGAGGTTTATATAGGCCTGCACGTGACCCATGGCACTGGACTGTTCACAAATAGTTTGCATGTGCGCACATTTGAAAAAAAAGCACACTCTTTTGAGATTAACGTTTTAAATCCTCACACGTGGTCGAACTATTGAACGTACATAACAGTTCAACATTTTAAGAAATCTGGTCATTTCCGATGTTGTCGTGACACTTGACGCATGAGAGATGCGCTACACGGCTGCGTAAAGGGGGCGGGGTCAGAGCTCTCCAGAGACGCGCTGCTGTTTCCTGAGGCTCGACTTTTTAGTCAAACAGGCGACGGTGACAACCCTCAAATCTACAGCGAGCCACTGCAAAGCAAAGATTAACGACACTATTTGCATTACCTGATACATTTCCCCCCATAATAATACAGACACAGTTGGGCCATGTTCTAAATGGGCTTGCGGGGATTGCATGCGTTCATTTCCCAATGTTAGAATCAACACTTTTGGCGTTGAAAAAAGATGAGTAAATGACTGTATCAGAACTAACAGGAGGGGTGTTCTTTTAGACCCCACTTTATGAATGGCTCATTCAGCAAAAGACATCCATTCAGAAAGTATGCCACAGTACCCCAATACCATAGTCAGTTTCTGAACCCAGCGAACAATGTGTCAAACACTTCAGATGTAGTTTAACTGACACAGGATGACGGGCATGACTATAACGATTGCCTGATCTATCTAACATTTGCACTGACAGTAGTGCACCCAAATACATTTTCTTACAGAAGAGATATGTACCATATGGTACAAGTACAGATGTACTACACCAGTGGACACAGCTCTTCCACAAACCGTTGTCACAATAAAGCACCGTAACTTGAAGATGGATGGATTTACATACATTCTGTAACACCACATTATAACTTTCTATGGTGGGAAATCACTTCATCAAAACACCATTGTTTTGTTGTATTTCTTTACATGTTTGAAAAATACTGTTGAACCTTCTATGAACTCTATTAGAACATGTTTTCTGTATGTCAGAGAAGCATCACAAGTTATCACAAATTAGAGGCAACTTAAAGGCAAAATACTGTATAAACCCTATGTATTACAGAATCAAATTGCACGCTTTTGTGTTCTAAATGAATTGTTCTCCCTATCTCTTTGCCCGTGCAGATACGGGACCCTTATCAGTGCGAGGTTAGACTCATTTTGCAACCTGATCCAGAGTAAACGGTGTCGCACTGCCTCGCGGCTGCAGCACACAAAAGCACTTGAGGCACAAGGTACGTCAGCAAGTGCACTATCAATCAGTAGCATTCCTACACACAGGCAGCTGGTCCATGCAGAGGTCAGTTATGACAAAATGCACACAAAGTTTTAATAAGAAAGGTGCAAAAATATGAAATGATATTGTAAAAATGAAAGATAATTATAGCAATATAATAATAAAAGTTCAAATAAAAAGAGTTGAAGAGTTAATAAATGAAAACATACACTAAACTGATCATGATCCCTAAAAACATCTAGTTCTTCTTGTTTTGATGGTTCTATTATATCAAATGTTTGCAGTGGTTTGTAGAGCCAAGTTTTATGTTATCTTTAGTTTTTGTAAACTTCTTGGCACTATTTTTGGTAATTGGGTTATGAAAAGTACTGGTACCTAGATACTAATTAACACTAAAACAAATATCAAAACTAGATACTCATTTGAACAAGCATCAATACTGAAAAAAATTATCTTGAGCAGAACTAGTTTATGATCACATGGCACTATTAAAGAAGCAATTATTAATCTGTATCCAAAATGAAACGTGTAAGTAAGAGCATGTTTATTATCTTTGAGTTATCTGTAACAAGTATTGAGTCTAGCCCTTAGTATCGAAATCTACTTTGGAATTTTACTATTGTGACAACATTATTAGATAATTTATGCAAAAGAACTTACAAATATTGCTGAACTTTCCAAGCTTTTGTCAGGGGTATAGTATGAATCAGGGCCTGTGACAGAAGACGACAGCTCAATCTAACCCTTAGGTGAACTTTTAGTCTCCAAAATAACATGAACATTGAATTACTTTTTCCACTTTCTCTCTCTAATGGGAATTATATTATTTTTTCCAACTATAGTGTGTTGGAAGTATATGGAAAAGTACACAAAGGCAATAAGATAATCCCTGCAAATTGTCAGATGTTTCCAGTGCTATTTTGAGAGTGCAAAGCAACATGCGTCACATGTGTACACCTCTGAACAGTCAGAGGTTGCCTAAGATTGACTATGAGAAAATGAAAATGACATGAGAAAATTGTGGAAATGAAAGAAGAAAAAGTACCAGAGAAAAAAACACGGATGGTGTAAATGTGTAATGCCACATTTTTCAATTGGTACTACTGATTTGAGATTACTCATCCTTTGCATTACTATGACAACTGTGCCCAAACTTGTATTTAAAAGTGAAAGTAATGGCTTCGAGATTGCACAGTGAGCATACTTGACCACTTTGACAATTGCCCTCAAATTAAAAATGCATGTAAAATTGTGCAATCCTTATACATACAGACAAAATGCTGCTGTTCTTGCTGCTGCTAGTTAAGTCTGTGAAATATCTCTCTTGATCTGTATTGCTTTATACAGGCATTTTTGTGTTAACATTATCCTTCTGTCAAACCCAATATCCATCTTCCAATAGATACCATATGTGATCTGAGAAATTTATGGAAATCAGAAAATGTGATGATGAAAGAGGCTGAAACCTCATGCTTCATAATAGGGCTCTGTGTTTTAATGTACAGCTTTACTATTATACCCTGTAGAGAAACCGCCATGCCTAACTGTTGGCACTGGTTTAGCTTTTAACCAAACATTCTGACGTCTGCGGGCCTGTGCTTCTTAAATACAGCTCTTCTACGTCTGCGCGCACATGCATCTACAACACTCCTCCTCTTCCACTTAAAGACATTTGTGATCTAGGCTCTGTGTGTTAGGCTGCGAGCGTGCCGCAGATGTAAGCGAAACATTTACGCATCACATGAGAGCACACACACATACAAGCTGTGGTACATTCAGAGAGGCACATGCAGCAGACACACACACACACAGTCCCCTCCCCCACTGGATCCTCTGTTCTGACAATCCACAGGACAGCCAGGAGCATTGACGTCAGAGGCAGGCCCATGAAAATACAGGGTCCCTGGGGGGCTAGGGGAGTTATGCACATCTTCACAGCTTGGCTCATAACTAGTCCAACCACCATTGAGCATGTTCCTGCCTTCGATTGCTCCCATTTGTTGAAATATGCAATCATAAAAAAGAACGGCTAAATTTACACAAAGCCTGACATGCACAAATTTGCATGTGACTGCAATGCGGCTCATCTGAAACGTGACGTCAATGTACGTCATTGAACTGTGATCCGTCAGGGCCGCCGTGTGAAAGCGCCTCGTTTAAGTTCATGCTAACAAAACCAGAGCACATCCGCTACCTGCACGCTATTCCCGTTATAATGTTTTAGATAAGTGTGCTCACATTTACATTGGAGGTGCCCACAAGAGAGGGCTGTTGCTCAGACTGTCCCACGAGAAAACAACACAGCTTTGTTTGTTCTCAGAAAATGTTTTCGCTTTTCATGGTTAGGACATTATCGCCATTAGCAACATTGTAATCTGTTCTTGATCTCACGTTTTCTATGAGCACCAAGAGTGCCCATCAGGAGTCTAAAAAGAAACTAAACAAGATTATGCTGACACTGTTCTAAATTGGTAACATATGATGATGTGCAGAAAAGATGATTGCATAAATCTTAACATTCCAAGAAAACAAATATCATAATTAATTTAAAGGCACGCACTTGTAATCAAGCAAAGATGTGATAACTGGTGTATAACATGTGTGTATACAACTAGATTAAGTTTAAGTTATTTACACATCAGCTGATGGAAACAGTGGAGGTGATGTCTGTGATGTCAGAACATAGTACTGTAGACTGATTATTTTATGTAAGTTTTTCTTTAAAATATTATAATTACACAGTTAAATTTGACATATCATCATCATATCATTTTTATTGTTTAACACACACAGCTCAGTCTGTAGTTTTTCTTTAAAGGAGAACACTAACATTTTACCCAAAAAATTTCAACCGTAACTCAACTATTATATTTATAGCTAGGCCTTTTTGTCCTGATATATAGACTGAATATAAATGCTCACGTTGGTCCAGAGTGTCTGCGTGGTCAACAGGAAGCAGCAGATCTGGAGGGGCTTGCCTTTTATGGTCTTATTACAGACAGAGAGGAACCCGGGCAGAGGAAGATGCTCTCAACGTCAGTCAGCCTATTGTCCATAATCAGGTTCTGCTTGATACTGATACTTACCATACAGTGCATAAACCATATCATTGTGCTCATTTGTAGGCTTCTGCAATTAATCCAATTTAAATCAAGTTCTACAGGTCTACAGCCAAACCTGTAGCATTGGGGAAATAAATTATATATTTTTTCGTGAGTTAAATGGTATTGGAACACATTTATTTGTTGTTTAAGGATTTGTTTAAAAAAAAAGTCTAGATTGTCTATATTCACAAACATTATTATTAAAAGCTACATTAAAATAGTTTGAATTAAAATTTTAAAAAGCTTGAATATAATAATAAATTGTGATTGGTCAATATACGAGGGAAATGATTGATTATTAATGCAGTCTACTACAGGGCTATGAGTAATACTTCCCCTAAATGCAATCGGTGCAATTTGTTTTCTAGAATTAGCACAGCTCCATCAGTAACAATCCCTCTGTCAGATTGAATGTGACAATGTGATGGCACATGACATATGCAAGCACCATTTCCCATGACTGCTGCTAATTGACACATTCAAAAGTTTATGTTAGCGGTCTTCATCATCTGTCTTATTCTTATGGCTAGCACAAGTTCCTCCAAGCCATTTTTGAATGAATATGGTGCATTTTATGTCAGATGCCCTTCCAGCAAAACTCTGCTTAATTTATCCAGGATCGGGACACAATGAATGAAATATTATGAGTATAGTTTTATCAAGAATCAAACCCGCTATGGCTTTTCTCTACGATATTACATTTTACTGCTCTTTTTACACAGACCTGGTATCCAGTATAACAAGCTGGACCAAATACAGGTTTATAGACAGTCCTCACAGTCAAATTGCACTGTTTAGCTGCATCCAACAATACCAAAGACACCTGAATTCATTGAGTCGGTTTTGCACAGCCTGGTTCTTCATTTTCCAGAAAACACTGTCTACTCCATCACTAAACAGGTCACGACAGGTCAAACTTTAAAGGATGCTGTCAGAGGCATGCAGAGTGTGGCTTCATGAACAGATGACACACAAGAGGAGATGAAACAATGGAGCAAAACCAAACATAACAAAACAGCCTTTATGCTTATCTTAGTGTTATAGTTTATATGTGTAGCATATCGCATTTTGCGGTATGAAATTCAAAACGACATTATTGTTTCCTATATCAAATTCATTTCATGATTTCTTTACAAAAATGGCTATAAAAATATGGCATAAAAATTAATAAACCACGTCAGATTAAATGTGAACTGATGCAATATGTAGTTTATATAGCAAACATTTCCATGCAAATGAATGCATCTTCTACAAAACTAAAAACTGTTTTATAGTAGACTCTTGAATGTGCAAAACAGGACAGGGGATTAGGAATACATTTGAGAAAGCCAAATCAGACCTGTTTATACTACTGGAAAATTTGCCTCAAGCAAAACATCCAGTGCCATAATAAATGTACAATATCTTCTTTATATATATGAATGGTGTAGAAGCATTAGCAGAGGTCTGTCTTTTTCTTGTACGTCTAATGCTGATAACTGTAATGTGTCCCTTTAACACCTCTTACTCTCGCTCTCTATTCTGTGATCCAGACCCCATGCTGTAATTACATTCACAAAAAGAAAAGAGGATTAGCACGGATAATATACCGAGGAATAAATGAAGGGCTTGTCGATAAGTTTTCTATCAATCGACCGTAGCTAAAAGCCTGCTCAGACAATCGTGGAGGTGTAGAGCCGTAAAGAGGCAAAAGCAGACGCCACATGAATAAAATAATACATAAAAAAGGATTTAAATGGTCGAAGAAAAAAAATGTGATGACAGAAGGGGGAGAGGGGAAGAGGGAGGGGGGGACATATGCGTCAGAGCTGCACCCAGTGAAGTCAGAGCAGAGGCAGAATGGAGCAGAGAAGCTGTTACTGCCAATAAAATATTATGGGCAGCGAAAGGAAATATGGCAATGCTTAAAACATATGGTCAGGCTTTTGCCTTTGGAGAATTGTGAGTAGTATTTTCATCTTTCTACAGTGATGACAGAGGCTTTTACAAATGACTTGAGAATTCAGATAAGGAAGTGAAAGAAAAGTTCAAATCAAATTATATGTGACACAATAAAAGTAGTTTGTGAAAAAATAATAAAACCCAGATACTAAACGATTAGAAGTATCGGTGCTCATTTGAACAAGTATAAATACTGAACAAAAATCACATAGATAGGACACAGCTGAACCTATTCTGAATATAACTATAACAGTAAATAGAAACAAAACTAATGTAAAATCAGCAATTATTACACATAAAAACATGCTATTATCATTAGAGGTAGGTACATAATTATGAGTCAATATATAGAAGACATTTTTTCAACCAGGCATCTCAGATAATATTAGTATGATTGACAGTAACAGTAGTAACATACAATTTTACTACTACAAATATGATACTATACTATACTATACTACTGCTATTAGTTCTACTGCTTCAATTGCACTTACTACTCACCTCTCATCTAGATCTGTCATGATAATTACTATATATCGACTAATTTCTTTGCATTTGGAGGGATATTGGAGGGTAATTTTGTCTGCACTGAGATAAGAAGCTGTAGAGGGTTGAATAAATAATTTCTATCACTCATTATAGATAGAAAACTAATACTAAAGTGTTATTCTGTTATTTATCTGTTGCACCTCATTTGTTATCGTTACAGGTTTACAGTCTCAACCAACATCAACACATTTGAATTGAAAGCGATTTCTGACAAACTGCTGCTAAAACAAGTCCTACTACTTCAAGTACTACTACTACAACTATCACAGCTACCACTACTATCCAATCCATCAAACGACATGACGAAAAACCACCACTAATGCTCTTTCTGCTCCTACATTCACTTTGCAATCAAGGTCATAATTTTAACACAACCTTCTTATACCATACAATTTGAGGTAAACTTGAATGCAACATATTCTAATGGTTACCATATAATTACTAGTTTAAAAATTCCAAATGGTCGTCCCTGGTAACAACATGTTTATGCCCTGATACGGAGAGCATGCATCTTTTCACGCATACGCAAATCCTGGCCATTTAGATTAGAGGGCCGTGTTTCTGTTGGCAGCACTTCTGACCCACATTAGCACATCCGTATTTCGTGAGGATGATGATGATGAGCATGTGGTCAGGGGCCTTTTGGGAGGGGGGCGGGGCATGTGGCTTGCTGACGTCATTGGACACGAAAAAGGCTTCACAGAGCAGCATCAGAAGCTCCAGGTAGGGCAGGTCCAAGCTGTGCACATGAGCTTTAAATATTCAACAGCAGATGGAAATTACGCACGCAACAAAGATGGTAGAGCATATTTTATACATGGACTTATTTTACTTACGCTGTATCTTTTGTCTATTCATTTTGGTTTCATTAGATTAAAAACATATATTGTCTAAAATACTACAACAAAGATTTCTTCAAGGTTTTGCAAATGATGGAAAATTAGCAGCATTGCCATGGTAATTATGTAAAATGTATTATACCTTAAAATATTATACTAATAAAAACTAGCACTCAAAATGTTGCATGTAATGGTGAGGGAATATGCCAGCAATAAACTACAATTTATTTAATTTTGCTCAGGTTTTTCTCTTTTAAAGAATTTTTATTCTTCATGTAGGCATAGGTTTTATAACAGATGCCCTCCAAAGCACAACTGTCTTTGTTTATCTTAGACTGGGATTGTCACATACAGTTTATAGTCACAAGGAATGTTTATAGTCTGATAGAAATTTTACCACATGCTCCAGATTTTTTTTTCATTTCCAAATAAAAATAGATAAATAATAAGATTTGACTTTGATTGAGGTAACTGTATGGATGGATCATTATATTTCTTATATTTATTTTCCTATATTTTGTTATGAATCATAGTTACCCCTGTTTTATTCTGAGGACCAATATCTTCTATTGCTACATTAAACATGATAAGTGCATATTTCCCCTTTGTGACGCTCACTATAGTGCAGCATCTGTGACATGAGCACTGTAACGGGGGATCCACAGGTGATGACGCAAACAGGAGACGTGTGCTGTGACCTCATCAGCGCTCCATCAGCCAACACCTCTCTCACTCTCTTTCTCTCTTTTTTTCCCTCTCTCCACGTCCCTGTCTCTGACCTCTTCTCTTTCTCTCTGTTGTTCACTCCTTTTCTATCTCTCTCTCTCCCCACTGTCTTTCTGTCTCTCACTGTATCACTCTATACCTCCACCCTCTCTTCTTCTCTTTTTTCCCTCTCTCCATGTCCCTGTCTCTGACCTCTTCTCTCTTTCTCTCTGTTCTTCACTCCTTTTCTATCTCTCTCTGTCCCCACTGTCTTTCTCTCTCTCTCACTGTATCGCTGCATCCCTCCACCCTCTCTCACTCCCTCTCTAAGTTCAACCTCTCTTTCTCTCCCTCTCACCCCTCTCTCTCCCCTTGTCAGTGTCTATTCCCTTTCTGTCTTTCTTTTTCTCTCTCCCTCACTCTCGCTACCTTTCTCTTTCTCCCCCTAATTTCTCTGCCTCTGTCCCACTCCCCCTCTTTTCTCCCCCCCTCTTGCACATATTACCAATCCTTTCCTCACTTGTCCGTGTCCCGTGTGCTGCTATACCGTCCCGTACAAACCCAGTCTCATGTCACAGAGGCGTGCTGCAGCCTGTGAGTGCTGCTAACATCATCACACCTGCAAGTGTCCGGAGCAGCACCACTGGAGCTCACACCTGACACATGTGTCATAGTGAGGGGTCATACTGACAGAAAATATTAGGTTCAAGTCACACAAAATATGAATGAACTGTAAAATTAGCGACAAAAGCGATGAAAGAAATATCACTGTTCTCCTGTTTAAAAGATTAGACTTTGTTTTAGTTTCATGAGCTCTTTTTGTAGCCTTTTTTATTTTTAATTTAGACAATATAGGCTACTCAATATTACTTTTTCATATCTCTCCTCCACATAAAGATTCATTAGATTGCATTTTCTTGTTTAAAGTAGTTGACTTGGTGAGTGAGAGTACATATTTTGAAAGGCATAGATCTAAATACATGCAGTTATTTCTGACTTTACCTCCAGTACTATTGTCTTTTCTGCTAGACACGAAACAACTGGACTCAAAGAACTCACATTAAGTAAACATATAATCATCTTCTTTTACTTCTACTAAACTGAAAATGTATTTATTTACTCCGTGAATAAAGATGAGAGCTATGTTTTGATAAGATTTGCTGAGTAGTTTTGGAGGATGGGCTGCTGCTTGTAAAGCCATTACAAACCAGTCTGAATGAATCATAGAAAGTGACAGCACTGTGCAGAGCTGTCAATCTCCCTGTGTAGAGCTCAGAGCTACACAAGGCTCTTCACTGATAACACGTAGTTCAAAATACTATTGAGTGCTTCAACGGTAAAATTATAATTCACCACATGTTTTAAGACAAAAACGTAAAACTAAATATTTTGACAGTAGTTCTACCGAAGGGTCCTATGTAATACAGCACACTTTACTCATTTAAAGTGTAAATTAAACTATACATTGAAGACTTTCAGGTTATTCTGATGGACACATTATACATATTTCTTTACATTTCTATAAACGACAGGCTGTGTGTGTGACGCTGCTCCTGGAGTCCTGATAATCCTTTACCCCCATCTAGTGTCTGCCTGTTAGGTCAGCCTCCATTGTTATAGCCAACAAAAACACTACAGCCAAAGACAATTAAACCTCAACTAAATCTATAAAAATACAATACCCATACATATTGACATTTAATATTTAGTATTTTTATCAAGAGGAGGAATTTTTCAAACTATCGCCAGTAAGTACAAGGCTGTGGGTCGAGATAGGCAGTAAGTGAAAACAGATTTTCTGAGATGTTTAGGACAATACAGCGTTACATGCATGAATCAACCTGAGAGCAACTCTGAGTAAGCCAACGATGAGGGAAAACTATTATAACTTGTTTTAAATTTTGCATAAGAGATCTACGTTGAAATAAAATAACATATAAACAGAATCACGCAGTCTAATTAAACCATACTATCATTAATTATAAAATGTATTGACCCTGTAATCCAAAGTTACAAAGCTACATTAAGTGTAAACTACGTCACTGACACGTTTTAAATGCCTCGCCTGGAAGAAGAAACGTCAAACAAAACGTGTGAAAACCATCCCTAAGTATTTGCATATTGCACCAGCAGCAGTAGGTAATCTGACTGTATGTTATGTAATGTGTATAGAGTTACATGTGTTTTTTAGTGTAACAGATCTGAGCTGGTGTGCGTCATTTGGCCCACAGCCTCCTGCACCTTTACAGCTCAATGGGACCTCAGCCAATAACGCACAGATGTATGCACACAAGGGGCTACGGCTGTGGTGCAACCGCAGTCATAAAGGACAGGCTAGGGTTTTAATACAAGAGCTAAAACAGAGCAGTGCGTTAAAGCCATGGTCTGACCGGTCTGTTTAGTTAAGTTTAAATACAGAGGAATAGTAAACATCCTCCTCCATGTTTTTAGAAGGGTTTTACGAGTGGGTTTTGTTAGTGGAGGTCTAAAAAAGGGACTGCTATTATTTTACTGAGAGGCTGTGGAAGTAAACTTAAATACTGCATTTTTCTCAGGAATATGAAAAGTACCAGGGCTGTATGTCTGGTAAATATATTGCAATCAATTCAATATGTTAAGTGGTGCAAATATCATATTGGAAAGAGGAATTTGGGTAATAAAATGCACTTTATTGCGGAAAAAATGTGTTAGCCTTGTAGTTTAGACCTCTACAAGCATAGTATTCCTGTAATAGTTTAGCAGTTCAGTCTTTCTTCATTTGTTAATGCTGCTGGATCTGCACTGTGAACAGAAACAGAATAAATTGGAAATCGAATCTCAACTGTGTTATGTAGCAGCAAAAAAAAAAAACCCTCACAATTAGAAAAAATCTATAATTGCAATTCTTCTGACACATTATGATTGGATTTACAATGTGTGTAACTTTTCAGAGAAGACGAAGAGAAGAAATATATACTGCTAAACTACTACAAGAATCCAATTTCAGAAAAAGGTTTATAGAGGTCTAAAACAAGTTCAGTGGGTTTCATACAACATATATTGGATATTTTTATATGCGGAAAAAAATTGTTGCTTACAGAGTTGCATCGCTTGTGATTTTCTAATTATTTTATTATTATTACTATTATTAAAAAATGACTTAAGCCGTAATATTGTAGTATACATTATTATCATGATATCTCAACCCAGACATATTGTGGATTGAAGGATGTACACGTGCATGTGGCCAAGACTAGAGATGTTGGATCCTGTCTCGTCCAACCTTGTCAAAACCTGCCTGCTCTGTCCCACTCATCACCTTCATCATCAACTCCTCTCTGTCCACTGGCTCCGTTCCACCTTCCCTCAAGCTTCTCACTATCACCCCCATTCTTAAAAAAATCCCCAACAACTACAGACCCATCTCTAACCTCCCATTTCTCTCCAAATCCATAAAACGTACCGTTGCCACTCAATTGAAATCTCACCTCACAACCAGTAACCTGTTGGAATGCTTGCGGTCCTGTTTCCACTCCCACCACAGCACTGAGACAGCCCTCCTCCAAGTCACCAACAACCTCCCGCTCTCCTCCGACTCTGCCATCCTCAATATCCTCTTCCTACTGGACCTCATCACAGCCTTTGACACCATCAGACCACCTTCAGCATTGCTTATCTACTATCAGTGAACAAATGTAGATTATAGATTTTCCTTCTCAAACAGTAGCTTTCACGATATCCTGAAGTGTAAGTAAGTTATAGGCACAGCACAGTCATGGATGTTAATGGGTCATTAAAACTGCTACAACTGAAAAACTGCCACTGCTAATTCAAAAGAGCTACACACTCCTGCTCACGATCTGTATCTTGTTTGTGGACACATGAGAGTATTGCAAGTATCTCATTGTCACAGATCAGCGACAAAAGAGCCATTTGAGTGAAGAATGTGCTCAGTCCATCATTATGCACACTATATTATGACTATTACACAATGAGATCATCCAAATTTTAACTTATGTCTCTGATTATAATAAACACTACTGTAAACTTTTGGAAAATACTTGTTACTTGTGGTAATATCTTACAGTTTTGGGTAGGCATACTTGTTTTGCTAACTGTATTTTCTGTTGTGTTGAGCCATATTTGGTAGCTGTTGTGTGTTGATTGTGACAGTCTGGAGGGGAGCAGTCCGTGGGAGTGTGCCCCCTGAGCAGACACAGATGCTGGGCACAGTCAGAGATGGAAGTGCCTGGTTCTCCTTCTGTATGAGCCAAAGGGAAACACGTATTTGGGCGTGAGCTCAAGAGATACAGAGCCAAGACAGTAATGCAAACAGGGCACATCTTAATATAAATATATGACCAATGCCAGGACATTATAATACTTGAATCAACATTACGGCATGGTTCCGCTCTGAAAAACTGAGCAAAGTATATTGAAATAGTAGGCTCATGAAAAAATGTGATGTAGTATTAGCTTATTATTGACTGTATTTACAATAAACAAATAAATAATAGGCTTAATACTGAAATAATAAGCTATACCTGACCAAATATACCTATAGTTCTTTTCTTTTAGTATGGAGTCTACAAACTGAATGACTCTGTACTCCCAACTGAAATATGTGATGTCAAAGCTAAACCATGACTGCTCTCTAAAATTTGATAAGGATTATAAAACCAATCTCATCCCCAGGTATAAAGACTTAAAAGGTCAAAGGTTAAGCCCTCCCCCGACTCGCTCTGCCACTGTTTTTTTCCACGGTTCACTTGGTTACAACTTGTTTATAGTATTTTCTCACTTTCTCCATGTCTCGTGTCTCCTCCACCGCCCCCAGTGTCCTGTGCAGTGTGTTTCTCACCTTGCAGGCTGCACCCGGGGGAAACCTCAAAGTCCTCCTCATCAGGACTTTTCCGTTTCTTCGACATTTGCCGCTCTCTTGAGGAATGACAGCTTTATCCAGCGCTGAACCGATACGTGCTGATAACGCGAGACAACCCTCACCCAGCCGGATACAAGACACATGCAACAGTCTGAGGGAGGCGAGAAGAGGAAGGCGAGGGGAGCGCAGAGTCGTTCATTCAGATAACCTTCTCTAAATGCCCCCTTTTTTCTCAATGGAGTGCGCCTCGTGAGCTCCGCCGTGAGTCCCGCCGTAATCTGGAAAGACGTGACAGTGCCAGAGCTTTATTTCTGTGACAGATGAGATATATTCGCAGCTGGGAGAGCGGATTAATGCAAACCCGGTCGCGTGGACATATACGCGCTCTGGACTCCTGCAACTTGTTGAGCGTCTCCTTTATCATTGGAAAAGTTGTCTTCGTCACTCGGTTTTCGTCATTTTTCAAGCAATTTAGATTTTCAGAGCCATATGAGGTGTTTGAATGGCTGTAGGCAACGTCAGAGTGCAGGTCTAATCAGACACGTATGACGCACAGCCGACACGCCGGGAACTCTTGGGTATCTTCACGAGTATAGGCGAATGTAAACGGAGATTATCTGGACGTGCCCTGCCTGCGATATGTCCCGCTGTCAGCAGTCACTCTAAACTGCACTTTAGTTAAATAGTGAACGCTCTCCCCCCAAAAAGTGGTTGAAGTGTCCTCCTCCTACCTTGGTGTAGTAAGAGAAATCCCTGTGGTGCCGTCCATCAACTACCCACAGCAGAGCAGTCCGTGCCAAGTTCAGCAGAAGTTTGAACAACGCTTTTCTCTTGCTTCACTCCAACAGCGCCAAGCATGAAATACAGTCTTTGACACTTCTTTCGTAAAACCACCCACTCCAAGTGCCACAGTTGTAGCATAAATGGGACAAGCGCGCATTGTGTCCCGAGTAGCCGCCTTCTTTCATTTCAGGCACTCGTACAGTGCGTCTGCAGTCAAAGTGCTTTCAGTGAACGCAGGAGCAGCGATAAAAAGGCTAATGTTGCGTGTGCCACTATATGAGAAGACAATGACGACAGTGCAGTGGTTTGATGGCAGTTTCCCTCGGGTTAAAAACGGGTCTCAGTTGCAGAAAACCGAAAATCCCCCTCTCTGTAACAAAGGACTCTGGATACATTGTCAGATTATCCTCTGCTTTGGCACATTTGATTTTTCCTTTCGGGAAAGTGACAGACGCATGACACCAGTGGAGTTTCAGCCCCCTCCGCCTCACCTTTGTCCCTTTTCATGACTTCATTGGTTCATTTATTTATGAAGGCTCCGGGCCAGTGGATCAGATTCCTGCTACATCTGGTTTGCATTTCTATTCTAACGTTTCCTCGTGTGCCATTTGGATGCAGGGCTGTAGCTTTGTCCCGCGCGCATTGTGCTCTCACAGATTGTGTATCACGTCCACGGCGGTTTCTTGCACAGAGTTACACTTGCATTCATGCCGGTGACGCTGATGTTTCGTGGTATTTTCTGAAGGCAAACACGCCTCTCGTGCTCCCCCCTCCCTCGCGCTCATTCACTGCAGCTACTGACGTCAGGGCATGCTTGCGTCAATGCTCCCCGCTTTGACAGAGAGCTTTTTTCATTTGTAACATAATGGGATTATTAGGCTTAGAGAAATATCCTCCTATAATGGCTATTTAGTACTTTCTGAAATGGCACAATATACAGTGCTTTTAAATGAGTTCTGGTTTTCAAATAGGCTACATAGAGAATAACTATAACCTGGCCACTTAAAATGCAATGCGCCCTTATGGCACGCCTTTACCATACATGCTCTGCAATAGATATACATATGGAATCATAATGTTGAGTATAAATGTTATTTATGTATATTCATTTCCAAAAACAATAACTAGAGTTTATTACAAACGCTATATTATACAGTATTACAGCATATTTGCATTAGGAAAATGCAAGGTTGCCTTGGTGACAGTAAGAAGTGAACCACTGTATTTGAGAGGAAAAATAATCAAACTGTGTATGAACATAAACTAAATTATAGTGTTTTAGGAAATACAAGTTTATCAGATCATAAAGGCCCATTTTGTCTACAAAAAGGCATGTTTATAAAACCCTGTGAATGTTACTAGATGCTGAGACAGTCTGGTGTGATGTGGAAAGATACAATCTCCAAACCCAGTTGTGTTTGATGGAGGAGACACATGTGTGCTACTTCCTGTCACATTTTGCTTTTGCCTCTGAACCACATGGGTGATGTCCTTATGTTCTGACCTTGATTCTGTGAGCTCAATGGGCCCCTGTAGATGCAGCTGAACTCCTATTCACTTACATTATATGTGTATAATCCAACTCTTGGCAACAATCTTTTGAGTTATGTAAGCAAGAGAAAAAAAATCTTTACTTCAAAACTTAACTCAATCTAAAATGCAAATTATTAATTCTTTCTTTCTTTATTATTTGCCAGGGACCATGTACAAACTCATTATTGCACGGTGCATTTGGTCAGACCCAGAAACAGAAAATTGAAAACCAATACTAACTGATTATTAAATCACCAAAAGCATCAAACAGATAGAAGGTCCTTCAATTTATTGATAAAATAAGCATAATGACCAAGGCATCCGTTATTTATTTACATTTTAATATGCAAACCAAATTGCATTACTATTTACACTATAAATATTTTGGCTTAGCATTTTGTGACATTGGGCTGCTTAATATAAGCAGGTAGAGACTGTCCTTCACAAATTCTTAAATAAAAATAAGGCACTTATTTTGTGTTTTAACAAAAACTGTGTTCTAATAACTTATTGCACACAAGCCTGTTTAAACTGTCCCAAAGTTTGTCAGATAGAAGGAGGTGTAACAGGGGTCCAGGCTGAATTTATCCTGTGTGGGGAGGTATCATAGTGCACAGGATCATGCAGCTCTGTGGTACTGCTGTCATACAGAGGGGAGCCAGAAGAGGGCACTGTCACCGAATGACAAAGGCCACTATAGTTGGTGCTGGACCTCTGCAGAAACTGTGAGTTTAGGCCGTTATTTCCTGTATCCGATACTGGGACAAGAGCTGAATTAGTCACTGTCCACAAGCTGGGATACTGCCTGTTTAGGAGGCAAAGACGGTATTTAGTATTTATTACACACGTATTGACTAGCTGACTTTTAAATAAATGAATAGAAATTATATACATATAATACAGTGATTAGAATTAAAAAGCAAAACAATAATATTAAATCAGTACATACGTCGAGTTTGCAGTAGAAGTTGAGTTGTGGGTCATGGGCACCATTGGGGAGTGTGTGGGCATCTGTAAACTGGACCAGTTGTCATGGGTGGGCAGCATCGGCAGACAGGAGGAGTTGTCTGTGTAACCAGCTACAAAAACAATAAAATAAATGTTTAGATCTAAATATAATTATATGTGGAAATTTGGCAGATGTCTCTTTGTATTTTCCATCAGTGGCTCTTAAAAGTGTCCATACATTCCTTGACTAAAACATTTATTGCTTAGAGTCTCCACTCAAACAAAAGCCAGAAGAATTTAAAACATGTGTAGGTCTCTGACACTTGTTTGCTCTCCTTGTTAATAGCTCAAGAGGAAGTGGTGATGTTTGGGCACTTACTAGGGGAGTTGGTCCTATGGGTGTATGGGCTGGGGTAAGGGGCCGATCTGTGGTTCCTGAGTGAAGAGTAGCGCTCACAGCCCTGGGACGGTGACAGTGAAATAGGGGTCCCGTATTGGCTGTGTGGGTTGGTGTTGGGGGGACAAAGGGACCCTGATCCAGGAATAAACCAGCCACCTACAGGACAAGAGGGAATAATAAAATCAGTGTTTAATGCCAGAAAGCAAAACTGATGTGAATGAGATGAATTGAAAATGTTAAAACACTTACATTGTGAATATGGCAACTGCTGGTTGTCGTGAATTTCTTCTTTTATGTCTTTTGTGTCATTCCTGCAGAAACAAAAAAGTTGATAACAATGGCTTGGTGTTTATGGAAAAAAATTAAATATCCAAAGCCTAGTAATAAAATAAATGAAAAAAACAACAACAAATCTATCAAAAGACAGTTAGAAATCCCCTTACCTCTCTTTGGCGTCCAGAAAAGCCTTAGCGAAGGGGTTGTGCTTGATTTTGAGAGCGGTTATCTAAAAAGAAAACAAAAACAAGTAAATAAATGGTAAATAAGTGTTAAAAAAAATAATAATGTGATGTGTTAATACAATATAAAACAAAGAGCGCAAACAGTCCGTGCGTAAAAGTACTCGTCAAAATTACGCATGGCATTAAAAGAGTATTTCTGTCTTTTTAATGCTGAGAGTCTGGCATCTCAGTGAATTAGACTGTTTACCTCTTCGTTTTGGTACGCAGTCACAGCAATGAACTGCGTTTCAGGGAAAGCGTGACTTGTGATCATCCTCCTTGGGCCTCCAACCCGGACGATGTGGATCCGTGGCTCATACTTGTGCAGAGAATTTAGCATAATCTGGAACAGCAAACAGCATTTCATAATTAGGATCATGGAAGTACACTGAACTGAATAAAACAAAACAAAACAATATTGCATTTTTTGTCCTTACCTGTCCACCTCCGTTGAGCTTATTGGTTAGTTTGACTTTGCTGAAAGACACCGGAGCTTTCATCCAGTGCGCACCAAAGTTTGGAGAATCCGGATGGATGTAAACGCAGCTTGGGGTTTGGGGTTCAGGTTTACCGCCCGGGACCCACTCTCCGTTCACGTACTTCCACCGGTGGTTGTCTGCAGAGGCGAAGTCCAACAGAAAGGAGTACATTGCGTTTGGGTCCAATCCGGAAACGTTGACTTTGAGAACTGGAAACATGCGCCTAAAATAAGAAAAACCCGTTAGGCGCTGCACTAATTGAGCTGAAGTATTCTGTTAGAAGTTGGTCTTACCTTCCATTCTTTGTGACAATCATTTCATTTGTAAGGTCCTTAAACTTGTGCCAAAGTTCGTTGTCGTCCAGAGATACTTTAAGATCTTGCTCCGTGGGGTCGCCTTTCTCACTGCCCGCTTGAAGTTCAGTCTCCACGGCGCTGAGGAGATGGTCCACCCGATATTGACTCATTTTGACTGGGCATTCACTGGCTCCCGTTGTCATTGTATCCAATAAACCCAGGGTTAAAATGCAAGATGGGTGTGTTTAAGCCGTGTTCAGTGGTAATCCAAACTGTATCTAACGGTGTTTAAAGCTCCCCAGATTTATACAGGCCTCTTGGCTGGCGATGGCCCCAGAGGACAAACCTGATTGGTCTATCTACCCTTTGATCTTTGCGGGCTTGTCTGTGATTGGTTAAGGGGGGGTGCTGTCAACAGGATGAGTCCGTTTTGAATAAAGTCCGAGTTTATTGCATGAACCTGTAAAGACTGACACTTAGATCAAAGCCACACCTGCAGAAAGTAAAGCGCCGGCCGCAGACTGAGCGTCTCAGGCACAGGCACAGGACGCCATCCGATCCGGATTTGAGTCTGACTTTGATATATTATGGATTAAGATTACGTGGTTACATTTAAGATAACGCAAAGCATTTACATCCCAATCTATGCAAGAAAGAGAAAGTTACAGATCTTATCTTAGCACCAACAGCTAATAAAGACTATTCAGGCCATGTGAAAAAAAAAAAAAAAAAAGTTTAAAATAATTTATTTATATCTTTCAAGATAAGAATAAGTTTATAAATAACCAGGCACATGTCATCAAATGGACATAATTATGGCACATGTTATATAATATGATAACTACTTGCCACAAGTTTATCAAACATCATTTAAACTGTTAAAATGATGTTTGATGAACCTGATCTTTGCATCTTATACAGGCCTATAAATGCACAATAATTTTTACTAACATAGAGAAGTGTTACTTACATAACAGTATAGAAGAATAAAATAGCTGACATAAACATGAATGAGCGAATACCTGTTTGAAATACATTGACTTTATGTGTCTTAATTATTCTGACACTACAGTGTAGTTTTTCCATAACTTCAATCCGCAGCCAATGACCTAAAATAGGACAAATGTTAAATACATAATTGAGTGAAACAAGTTGAGAGAACTTTAAGATGAGTAACTACACCTTCACATGTTTCTGTTCATACACATCTTCCATACATAATGGCACAGGTGACGCACTGTGGAGTTTCACATTGTACAAAAGTTTTGATTCCAAAGACTGAACACTGCCAAGAAACACCATGTGACACGGTAATTTCTGCCAACTAAATAATACAACACATTAAATAATTTTCTTACTTATCCTCCACTTGATCAAACTTGTCTTGTGCAGATGGAGGTGGGTTGCTGTGAACACTTAGTTGTTGACTGAAAGTGGGTGATTGTGTTGACTTCTTATGTGAGTCAATATCTGGAAATGTCTTCAGAGAAAGAGAAATTGATTTACATTGGGACATATTATCACTGCAAAGTCACACTTGAGTAATAAGTACTGCTTCAACTTCTATTTGGCACAAACTGTCACCATGACTACTTCCTCCCATAAAACAGTCATATTAATATCATAAAAGCCATAGAGCTATGTGATGTTATGGTGCATTTATGTTACCAACCAAATCTGGGATCTTTTGGTTTTCCTTCATTAGCCAAGATTCTGAGTCTATCGTTTGGTCCAACAGTCTGCAGCAGAGTTCACAGCAAACAGAGACAAATAAATCACTTTGAAGAGCTTTGGGACACAAGTCTGACCCATGTTCAAACATTACTGGAAACTACCACTGGTTGGATAGACGCAAGACACATTTACTCTAGCCATTTCAATGGACAAAATTAATAGGTTTGGTTCACATTCTAAAATAGGATGAAGACATAATTTCAGTGAAGGACAGGGGTCTATATACATAACTGACAAGAATCATACATTTGTGTTGAAAAAATAATAGTTTCCTTTGTTTGCTTCTACTATCAAAACTTGAATGAGTTTGTGTTGTATTGTATGTTTGTATGTTTTTGTTTCATGTGGATATTAACCAAAGACCATGTCAACCCGTTCAACTATTTAGTTTAACCTTGTGAGTAAGAGCTATAGTAGTAGTAACAATGATAGCAGAAGTAGTGGCGGAAGAGAGTACTAATATCAGAAGTAATGGCTGCTTGTAGCAGCAAAGCACTTTGGTCCCAATTTTAAGTAGTAAGCTTATGTTTAATATAATTTTAAAGTAACAATTTTACATGACTGTGTACCACATATGTGGAAACTGCAATACTCACTTAAAACTTTGTGAAAACTTCATATTCGTCAAACAGAGTTTGTACATATCCTTTATTTGCTTCAAGTACATGTCAGTCTTTCTGCTTTTCTTGGGAATTTCAAGAGATATCTGTAAGAGAAAAAGGAAAGAATATATATATAGAAGTATATATATATATAATAAAAGTAATCCTTGAATTAACTATATAATTAACTGACCTACCGATTGTGGCAGTGTGCACTCAAAGCTCCTCATAAAGTTTGGCTGAAGAGTTAAAAATGTGGGCATTTTCATCTGCAATTAACAGACTCACGATTATTATTTCAAAAAGTGATGTACTTCTTGTGTCTCAAGCAATTTAAGTAATATGTTTGACTGCAGTATAAAAGTAATAAAAGATTCACATCACAGTGGTACATGAAGCAATGACACCAGGGTCAGCAGAGCTGGTAGTAGTAGCACATTTTGGAATGAGAGAAGTGAAAGTAATAGCATTCATTTTCAGGTGTGCTTTTTTACACAGGTTTTGTTGTTCAGTTTAATTGTATTCAAGTATTATGTCTACATGAATATTACTAATATTGTATTATCTCCTGACAGTGAGTGCGTCTTTCACACTCAATAATCACTTGCTTGTAGTCCATGATTCATTATATTATTTAAAGAGGCCGGTTCCTCTGTAGTTCGTCTGTATACGAGCTGAGTGCAGGGCCACGGAAAAGTCCAGGTGTCGCTCTCAGTGTCATTTCCCACAGTTGTTGTGTCCCATTTGGCGCCTGGCTCTCCCCCTGTCACACCCTCAGTGCTAACCCCTCACTATAGCCCACTTCCTGGTCCAATCCGCAGCTATGAGAATTCGTGCTCTTGATCTATATGGTGGTATACAGTCACTTCATCCTGTCTTCTTACAAATGCAGGTGCAAACCCAATACATTTTAAGAGGAACCATTCAAGTCAGTAAGCATCACTGCCACTATACTGTGTGCTAGTTTATGGCTGCATTCAGTGTATTTTCACATATTGTATGGAGATGGACAGAGCTTTGATATATAAATTGCATTGCATTTTTTAGCACAGAAATCCCTTTTCACACACCTGATTAATTGGGGTTTTTTTTGTGGTTTTTTTCTAGCATCATCTGCCGATAATCACAGTGAGAGCTGCAGTGCTGTGAAATGTGTTTTAATTTTTAAAATAGCATTCTCAAAAACTACAATCAGAATGAGAAATCAACTGTATTGCAGAAATAATATCTTTTTTCATCTGGCTGAAATAGAGTGTTTAGGTTTCTGGGGATGCAAAAGATATTATATAAGTAAATGCCATGAAATTATGAAATCTTGTTATATATCCCAGTTAAACCATTTTGAGAATTTGTTGTAACTAGTTAATCCAGTTAATCCAATGATGAAGATAAACCAACCCTTTAACATTTGCCTAAAGCCTAATATTATGCGATCATCATGTAAACTGTAAACTGAAGATATATCAATCTATTCTCAGTTTGACTTTTTTGGTGTCTCAGAGATGTCAGGGTGGTTGATTAACGACTGTTCCTGCCTCGGACCGTCCCTGTCTGACCAGTGTTTGCCTTCCCTGTGCCCCTCCAGCCAAACTCAGCCCCTATTTGCACAGGTCCATTCTGACACAAGGGTGAGAGAAAAATGAGTGGTGCATGCTGGTCAGTGTACAGGCAACTCAGCATAACATCATCTCCGGTGTGGTCACTATAATATTATAAAAACAGCACAAAATATTTTGAATGCAGTTATAACTATATATATTGAATGCCTTTATTGCTGTATCAGACTGTTGTGGTAAAGAAGGAGCTGAACTGAAAGGCAAACCTCTCTGGTCAATTGACATTCCTACCCTCACCTATGATCATGAGATTTTGGTAAAGCCCAAAAGGACAATATCACGGATACAAGCAGTTGAAATGAGTTTCCTCCATAGGGTGGCTGGGTGCTCCCTTAGAGATAGGGCTAGGAGCTCTGTCACACCGGAGGAGCTTGGAGTAGAGCCACTGCTCCTCCAAGTGGAGAGCAACCAGCTGAGGTGGCTTGACCATCTGTTCTAGATGCCTCCTGGACACATCCCTGGGGGTGTTTCCGGCATGTCCCACCAGAAGGACGCCCCAGTGAAGACCCAGGACACGCTGCAGGGACTATGTCTCTCAGCTGGCCTGGAAGAGGGGCTGGAGTAAGAGTGTGTGTGGAAAGAGAAGTCTGGGCATCTCTGCTTAGACTGTTGCCTCCGTGACCCAGCCCCGGATAAAGCAAAAGAAAATGGATGGACATGGCATGGTATGACAAAGAGAATCTATGTAAAATGAACATATCCTATATTTTAATATGTATTGTTCTTAATTATAACTATAACTAGCTTCTATAGTTATATATAACTATATATTTTCTTTCAATTTTCTGTCAATTGCGTATGTATACCCACTTAAAGGTGGGCATACACATAAAATTATACAATATATGAAAAATATGGAAAATTGACTTGTGTTGGCATGGAAGACTCATAAAACACCATGTGTTGGTTTGTGGGTAACTGATGGGTCAGAGCTCCAGGTGTATAGACTCTCTTGTTAAATGGGATTACTGCTGCTGTGGTTTTGACACTAACCTTAGGAAACATTTGCTCAAATTCATCCTTTTTCAAACTGCCACCAAAGGCCTCTTCTGACACACACTGGCCTGATTCAGATCCTCTCTCTGCCAACCTGAACACAGAGACAAAAACACAAATGTATTTAAATCAATTACTTTGCATCTCACAAACAAGAAAGGCCAGTTGAAACCATTGTCAAATTAGAATGTGCATATCATTGCCATGGCAATGCAGTTCAAGCATCCACGTCTATTTCAGTTACAGCACTGCCTTGCTTTAAAGTGCACTGTGTAACTTATCATGTCTCCGTGGAGATTTTTTTTTGCTTTGCCGGTAATATCCACTGTATTTTATTACACCTAGTTTTCTCACACCTATTCCATTATAGATGTTATTATGGTGTTATTCCTACTGTGAGTGGGCTTGCCTCTCACAGATCTGACCATTAACTTGGCCTTGGTATAACCTGCTTGTCTTCATGGAAATAGGTAAGTTTGATGCCATACAGCATGACAGTCCAGGCAAAGTAATGACAGCCAGAGAGACAAGCCGGTGGTGGACCCACCACCATAAAAGTTAGTGGACCTTTAAGAGAAAAAAAGATTAATACATTATATTGACATATTTTGTCCTTGAGCAAAGTACTTCTTCATTCAGATATTTGCACTATTTGTCCATGGCATTAATCTCCATGTCTTACTTCCGGGTGCATCTTGTGTAGCTCATAGCTTTTGTATAGATCTGTGAGGAGCTGCACTGAGTTGTGAGTCCACACTGGAGCCCGTTGGCACCCAGCAGACGAAGTGTGCTGTCACCCGGGTGCGCAGCGTTATTGGGTGTGAGGTGAACCACGCCATGGCTCTGGTCTTGAGAAGTGGCACGCTATTAAGAATATATTAACAAGCTGACATTACGTATGCACACATCACAGCAATGATCACCCAAAGCTGCCAAGAGCAATGTTTTGACAAGTTTTAGAGGTGTTGTTATCACTTTGGCAAAGAAGTTTTATTTGGATTTGGATGTCTGGTATTTTGGAATTCAGTGCCAAGCCATCAGTGTATTTTGAAGAAATTCAAACTGTATGCAATCAATTTTAGTTATAGTCAAAATTATTTTATAGACCAAAAAATCATCCAGACCCATTGTGCATCCTGTACTATAAACAAACATACCAATACACATAATATGCTTGGCTCTAATATTAGAGATCTGCAATGCACAAGTGTCAAATTCAACATGGTCATGAGACTGTGACTAGATGACCACAAAGATAGAAAACTACCCCTCCAGCTGTCCCATAATTCATAGCAGTTAATAATAACAAACATATTACAAACAACAAATCAGGACAGATGGTTGATTTAACTCCATTACAAAAGTATATTTCCAGTCCGAAGCGGCAGCTCTAATTGCTTTTATTTTGAGTATTTCCCATCGACATAGGGAATGTGCGTATGGCCCAGGTTTAGGGTGGGGCTGAGTGGGTCGCCGTGGAGATGTTTGCGCGTTGGAGTGGTGAGATTTCACACTGAAGGAAGAGTTGTCAGCGAGGGTTCTGCCAGGCTTCTTATGGTCCTCCTAATGTGGCAGAGGGACAGTGGCGAACACTATACATGCAGGTATTAAATAGGAGTCGGGACCAACTGCCAACAAGAGGGGACAGAGCACAAGCTGTTCACGACATGAGCAGAAACAGGACAGTGCTCTGATGATCAGTGTAGTGCCTGTTTATAAACACTGCATCTATGGGCTACAGAATGATGACAAATTAGGACTGTTGCCATAGTAATTAACACTATTTTTTAATGGTGAAAGGTCCCCAAAATGTCACCCATAACAGGAAGCTGAAACCCATGAATATAGACATGATTTAGGTCTTAGCACTGATCTCGTACAGTAGATTTAACAATATAATAAGTTGATTAGACTTGAATTATTTCCCTACTTCTGTAAAATAATGGATTTTTTTAGACAAAGGCTTTTTGTTCTTGCCATTATGCCCAAAAATTTACAAAAAGTGGTTGAAATTCCCTACCAAATCCTCGATACAGTTGGTTTAAGTGTAAACATAAACTTACTTGGTTGCGTCTTATGTCCTAAGAGCATTCGTAACAATAAACATGTTACTTATAATATATAGGAAGACTAAAGGCTAAACAGTTATCCCGGTTGACCAAACAATGCTGAGTTTGCCTCAAAGTCTGTAAATGCTTAAAAGAGGAGAGACTTCAAAGATGTGCTTAAAGAGCTGGCATGAAGTGACACCACTAGCCCAATTGCTGCATGTCTTTTTGTAAGGGCCATAATTACGGCATTTTCCCCTGGACGATGTTTGAGCCCCATCAGAAGCAGTGGGTCTCTTTAACAAAGGGAGTAGTCGAGTGTGTGTTTGGTGGTCTCACTGCAGTGTGAGAGTATCAGGGGTAATCTTTCCTTCAGGAGGGTCCCAAATAAACAAGGCCTCAGTGTTTGCACCAAGAGGCAGAGCAAACAGAGGTATACCAGAGCCACTGCAGCTGCCTTACCACTCACAAAAACACACTCTGCTGTCAAGTGTGTTCAGTGAAAGAGAAGAAAACATACTGAAATAGTAATTTATCAACTATAAATGGTATGGAAAATAACCTTGAGTCGGATGCAGTGTCTGTCTCTTCAGTGCAGAGCTGTGATGATCCACTCGCTGCTGTTACAGTAATTGCAGGTCTCTTGTCCAGCACTGTCAAACATCAAAATTGTAGTTATAAATGTCTATGTAAAATGGCTTAACTCATTTATTTGTTATACTAAAACATATTCTTGAGAAATGTGACAAGCTATTTTGTTTGCCAGAATGTCATTGATGCAGAGCTGTTGTTATTTGATGTTATTTTGGTTGCATAAGACATGCAAAAGTGTTCCAGATACCAAACAAAAGGATCCTATTACTGTGATGACAAAGGTTTTTAGTATGTAAAGGGCCTACAAAAAACTAAATCAATAGTTGTTTATACACTTAACTTTTCATCTTGATGTCTACTAGACTTCTCTGTAGTTTTGAAGGACATCTGTTATATTGAATACTTTTGTAAAAATCCTCCAACTTGTGGTGAGTTTGCAGATGCCCATGTTGGACCAACTCATTTTGAAGCTCAAAGATCTGCAGGAGACACAATTATGTGATTTTTTACATTTTAATTTAGTGTAATATTATGCTGACATTGACAGACCAGATAGTAACTTGATTTGGGAATATCTTTGAGGTACAGGTCATTGTGCTTCAGTTTGCAGAAGACTGTCTTGTGTTTTTTCTATTTGGAAACACAAAGTTAGTGAATGTGGGAATTCATGTTTAAAGTTAGACTCCCTTGTTTGAGAGGCTGGGAAAGAGAGCACACAGAACAAATGAGAAGTAAACACGCAGCCACAGGAAGCCATTAACTGCAGCACGGACCAATTAGTCCTCAGCAGGTGTCCTGGGACAGTCCTGCTTTGGTCCCCATCGTCTGAGGTTCTGCTCCTCCGCTCCAGTCGAGGAAACTGCAATTTAACGTAAAAGATTCCTGTGCATGGGTCTCTAAGAAGTGTCTTTATTGTTCTGTCTTTGTCTAAAGTCCCCCAAGTACAAGTCATTAGTGAGGACAATTGCACCCCCCTGAAGTAACTGGGCTTTTTACAGAGGAGGAAGATAAGACAGGATCTCTGCCACGTCTCGGACCCCCTCTATGGCTTATTGCTCTTTTCACACCCCCGTCACAAATGCAGACAGTCAAAATCAAAGTCAATCGTAAGGGGATACAGACAGCCCAGAATACACATGAACTGCAGCCCTGCCCCAGTGAAGCAGGTTCTGTGAGAAATTCAAATACATAGTCCTGTTTTAAACAATTTACCTTTAAATGTGATGTTTATGTTTATAGTCATACAGCATGGTGGCATAGCCTTTGATTTTCATGTGTATTTACTTCTTGTGTATTTTATTTATAGAGTTTGGGGGCTTTGGGGGTGTCATAATTGATCTTTTGGCTTTTCCTTTCAACTGAAATTATAATATAAGTACAATAACATAGAATTTTTATGAATACATCAATTTTTCTTTATATTGTGGTATTGTTGTCATAGGTCTATCAGGAGAATAGATGTAGGTATAAAACGAGATAATTAGTTAGAAAGAGCCTAAATAAAGAAATAAAGAAAAATAAAATAAAGAAATAAAGAAAAATAAAATAAATAAATACAGAAAGAAAATAAATAAATACATAAATATGTAAATAAATAAATAAATAAAGAAAAATACATAAAGAAAGAAAGAACATAAAAACATAAAGTAAATAAATAAAGTAAATAAATAAATAAATAAATAAATAAATAAATAAATAAATAAATAAATAAATAAATAAATAAATAAATAAATAAATAAATAAATAAATAAATAAATAAATGTCTATATTCTAGCCTACAACCTTCTGTTTTGTGTATCCAGTCGTATAGACCCACTGTCACTGAATTAGGCTGTTAATTATGCAAATCACTGGCCTGCCGCTCCTTTTCAAGTGGCGCAATACGCAAAGCCAGACTGCCTTTGATATGACGCAGATGTGTATTGGAACCAGACGCAGAAGCAGCGCACAGTGCGCCAGGCTAAATTGCTAATTGAACAACATAGGAAACGGTGCGTGAGTTCTCCAAACAGAACAAACGCCACTGTCTGTTCACATGTAAAAGTTGACCTGCTTGACTCCATCGCTAGGGGCTAGGGGGCGCTCTAAGTCGCTCTTGCTGTTGCAGTCTTTGTGAATGGACCTTGTCAGTGAGCAGGGAGCAGCAGCGGCGGTGGAGGTGATCCCTGAAGCGGTGCATGCTCCAGTAGGTCTGTAGATGGCGCTGTGGGATCAAAGAAGCGGATCACTGAAAAGCCACTGTTTTTCCACAGAAAAGAATAAAATAGAATAACCTCTTTATTGTCTACAGAGGTAAAAAGTCACATTTGCATTTCATTGAAAGTACTTGTACTGGTCATATATGCTGATAAACACATGGGTACGCTACAAATAAAGTGGCCACATGTCAACTTTATCAATAGGTTTAGCTGTAATAGTTTACTAATTATATAATGTGTTAATAATAATAATAATAATAATAATAATAATAATAATAATAAATAAAAATAATAATATCTCTCAATGGAAAATGCTACAGTGTAATAGTACAGTGATGACGTTCAGAATTTTCTAATAGGTTATGGAAACATGAGCACAGCACCTCATAATAAAGAAGTTCAGGTTTGCATGTTCTCCCCAAATAGAGAGCAGTGGTCCATGACACTAGTCACATGTATATTCTAATGTAATATATTAAATTTCAATTAGGCACAAAACTATTTAGCTGTACAGTACGTGGAGTATGAGGGCTGCATGTTGATGTGTTTCACTTACAAAAACTTTTCCTTAAAATTTCCATTTATTGAAGTAATTTAATGTTCCTTTGTGTGATATGACTTGGATCATTAGGATCATGGTGTATATATACATAGACAGATGATTTACACCTGTTCTTGCTGAGCTCGTAGCCTGGCTTTTGCCTCCTGGTCTTCATCGTGGTTTGGGTTTTGCTCTGGACCAGCCGGTGTCCTCCTTCTCTTATCTCCTGCCTATCAACATAAAGAGCCCAATATAGAGCGTCAACGTGGGAGTCAAACCTGCTGCAGCTTCCCTTAAGATTATAAAAAAGAGAACGCATTTTTTGGTAATCCCTTTTTCTGAGAGCCAAGAAGAGTCCTCCTACACGACAGCCTGACAATGTGCTGTTAAAATAAGAAAGCATCTCAGAGGAGTGAGCCCACCTCAGCCTCCTACAGATTTAATCCTGATTTATAACATGTCTTTGACAAGCAGATAGTCACAGCTATAGGTTAGTTGTGCTTGAGAAAAAATACTTTAAAGAATACTGATATTATTTTAATGTTAACTGTGCTTAACGGGCTTCCCTTGTAAGACGTTAACTGCTTCAAAATCTGAAATTATTTTTGATGATTGTGCCTTTCTTTATTATTGGATTACTAAGTGACTTATTTTTTAACAAATCCTTCATAATTCCAAACTCCAAAAATGTTCATGGATCAAAATCAAAACTTGCAATCAGTTGATAGTTACATTATATCATTTTGGTGTTTGAAATACTGTGGTGATTGTCACACTATTTAAACTTCAACTTCACTTCTCTCTTTATAAGTGGTGCTCTGATCCACAGCCAGCATAGATCCGCTATTGGCCAGCACTGACTCTAGTTAATCTGCTGTGATGAACTGGTGGGATGAAGGAGCAGTAATGACATTGGGCAGATGTTGTGAAGTTTTGGGAACAGATTTTAGTGACATCACAGGCCGGATGTAGACTTGTTGTAAATAAAGAGGAGAGGGGATCAAAACAATGCAGCGCTAATCGTGCAAGATTGAGAAAACGCCAGACAGTGACAGGCATACCAACAAGGATTAAGCACGGAAAAACACTTGACATCACATCGTGACATCTGGGTAATGATAATAGTGGCAAAGATTTAGTAGTAATAGTAAAAGCGGAAGTTTAACAGGTAGAGCCGTGGTTCACCAAGTAACATATAAGAAAAAATATGAACATACAGGAACCACAAGATCAAAACCAGGTCTAGTAGTTTTACAATAAAATACTTGTGGATAAAATAAAGTAAGGAAACAACAGAACTGGGGAAAATTGTACGTACCACAGTTTGAGAAAGACTGGGATAAAATGATGTGGAATTAAGGTTTTAAAGTAAATTGTATATTGAGTACATAAAAAGGTCTACTCTATGTGATACAGATGGCATGCGGATGTTTGACAGCACATCATAAAGTTCAAACTAACACTAAGAATGCCCTGCAAAGAGGACCTATCCTGGTTCAGGGCAAATCTGTGCATGTGCTGCAAATATCAAGAATATAAAACTCTATCTCTGATTCATCTTCTTTGTTTACCTCGTCTGTTATGCTCAAAATCCACACCAGGCCAACATTGTGTAAGAAATGTGTTGTGTCTGTCTCTTACATAATACACTCACTACAGCTTGTTGGACTGCATCAAATAAGTGCACAAACAAGTGTCAGAAGAGCTGCTATCATGCCAAGTGTGTACAAGGTTAAGGTGTACTTCACTGTGCCTTTAGTGACATTTGTCCCAATGAGAAAGGAGACACCTGTCAGGACGGAGCAGTGGAAGATCCAGATTTGGGTTTAAGAGCCAGATTTACCAAACTGGAGGATTAGTCTTTGGTGCATGTTTTTGAGGATGAATGTTCCTGCATGCTACAATACAAATGTTGTGATGACCCCAAAATTGAAACAGAAGTTAATGGAAACAGGTCCCCTATTGTTTTAATATATGACAAGCTTTTACCCACACACCTGCACATGTTTGTAATGTTTTATATGGTCTTGTATACTTAGTTGTTTTGTTTGTTTTTATTAGTTTTTTTGTATTTTGAACAGGGCACCCATGAAAAAGACAGTCTGGGTGCTCTCATTTGATTGCCCTGTATAAATAAAGATTAAAAAAGATATATTTTAAAACGTTCTGTTCTCTGTGTAGCATTTTGCTGTTAAAATGTACTTAACAAATAAAGATGGATTAGATAATACAATACTGATAGAATGATTATTGCTAAATGACATAAGTGTGATGATAAGTGTTAAATATTTCAGTTAGTCATCTTGTCATCAAAGTATTTAAATGTATTTTTTGCAGTTTTTGAGACTTTTGTTTTTAAAGCTTAGTTTTTAACATTATATCATGTGATTTAAAGCAACTAAGAGGTGCAGCAATTGCCGTTCAAAGGAAAAAAATAAGGGACTGTTGGATTGTGTGAAATGAGCTGTTTGTTTTCCTCGTATCCATGGAGGTCCTTTGAGATGCTACAAGGTTTTTTTAGCAAATGTGGCAGCAAATGTGGCAGAAGACCTTTCAGAGAAAATACTTTGAGGGAATAGACCATTTTATCACCAATCAAAACAAAAGAGTGGGGTGAGAGTTTGAAGAGACTTTCCTGTTGTGTTCACCTGGTTCCCTTGTTAAGCCCTGAGCTGCAATACACAGAGGAGGGACACTTTTGGCCCTTCCTCTCGTCAAACTACCCTGTCTACCTCTCTATTTATCTAAGCTGATGAGTACAGCTTAATCACATCAGTCATTATCCAGACAAACTTTAAATCCAAACAAAACTGAGAATTTTTGCTTGATATTATCTCCTAGAAGTGTTACCCTGTCCTTGCCCCCTTCCTGGAAATGCCTCCTTTCCTCTGCACAATTACGTAAAGTTTACAGGCCGTGTGTCTTCAGGAAGTGTACACATTTTTACAAAAGACAGGGAATGCGACAGTCGTGTTGCCACAGTGATATTGGTCGAGCACAGCAAAGGGAACGGTCTGTCCTGGAACGGTATCAGTGACGAAGCAAATCTATGTGTGTCCAATGATACTGTAAATCTGGACAGGACAAAACTGCTGTCTCACTGTGGGACGTCATTTTGGCCGGGACACTGTGAGGAGGTGGACCAGAGTCTGAAGTGATAATGTAAGAAGCTAAACTGGTTTTTAATATTTATCTGAATGGCAACATGATGATAATACAGTAATAACAACATGTTTTTGAAATCAGCTTTTGGATGTTGCTTTAACGGTGCAGTGTAACTTTTCTGATGGAGGATGGGTCCATGGAGATGTTATTGCTTTGTCAGTAGTGTTTCACATGTGCGGCTTTAACCTTTACTACTCAAAAAATCTATTTGAAAAAGCTACAAAGAGCGGGGTCACAGATCTGACCTGTAACTTGGAACGGCGGAACATTTCAGGCAAAGCAACAGCGGCTCCAACATCCTCATTTACACTGGTTTGGGACTGATAAAATAAATACAATCCTGACTCCTTGTGGTTGGATGAAAAAATGCATTTGAATACTTTGAAGTGCAACAATACTATATGTCAAACTGAATACTGTACTAGAAGCCAAATTTAACAAATGTTTTAGGCAAATCTGTTTTTCTTCTCTTTACCAGGTTGCCATTGTAAAGTGTAATCGATAATCGTGTTAGTACGTTTAAATATCTTAAGGACTTTTAGAAGTCATAAAATTCTCATAGTTTTAAATCACACAGATTGCTTGCTATATTGAGAGATCAGTGTTGGAGCCAAATAAACACGACTTTGACAGAAAAGGATTACACAAGTTTGAGATGAAGGCTGTAGTTGATGAGGCGATCAGAGGATGGTACACACTGTACAGCTCCACACATGAGCTCAGACACTCACAATACAGCTCTATGTGACACCACTGATAACATCTATTCAAGAGGAGAGGCTTTAAGCAAACAATGTGGGAACTTTGTCCTTAGATTTACATTTACAGTTACCTACTGTTTTTAATGTCATAATTTAATAGGGTCAATATAACAATGATAAACAATGCCACATGTTTATGAGATTATAAGAAGTTTCATTTTCTCTTCGTGTTAACTGTATTTGCATGATGATTGAAAAGGGATTTAAGGATTCTGTATTACACAAAATTGACTCTTGAGAGCTTTAAGCCGTGTTAAAATGTTACTTCATCAAAAACATACCTGGAGTTGTGTTCTTGTTTCATTTGCAAGTGTTTGAGTAACACTTTATTATTAGCCTGATACATCTCCAAAGCTCAAAATGCTCTATTTTGCCTTGTGATATCATGAAGTGATAGTTTTCAAGTTTACAGAGACTTTTTACCTTTTGTTCAGTAGAAATTGGTAATTCCAGGTCTGAAATCATCCAGCTGATTCTAGTGAAGGTGGAAGGAGTTGGAAAACACAGTGGGGAACTTGAAACATCTTAAACTCACAAGGTGGAACAGAGAGTTTTCCGTTTGAGAGAAGAACTCAGCCTAAATATGCAGGGTTTGTGAGTTAACCATGTTTGAATGAAACAAAACAAAACTCCAGGCACATTTTTGATGAGGAAACAACACTATAATATAGATCCAAAATTAGAGTAATATGGGCCCTTTAAGGATTTATTACTATTACAGCTATGGTCAGAAAGTCTGTATTCAGAAGGTCACCAGAATGGTTTAGTTTATAGAGTCTTTTAATTGAACAAAACCAATGCACGTAGCCATAGTTGGACAATGCAATATGCAATGGTGGAAGAAGTATTAAATTTTGTTACTTATGTAAAGTACAGATACCTAAAATTTTTACTGAAGTATACTACTTTACTGCTTTTACTTTGTTACATTCCACCACTGTCAATAGGCAATAAGTTTAAATGCGCAGTTAAACAAATCAGTTTGCTGCCCTGTGAAATGTCATTACATCAACATTGTACCTGTTTATTGGAAACAGCTCGATGTCCACCAGAGATTGACGGTAACATTTTATATCAGCGTTACAACCTGATCATCTGATACCTTTGGAAAGTCATAACCACATTTGAAATTAGAAAATACCTTGTAACATTTATACTGTAAAAATGATGTAAATGTGTCTTACCATTGCAGTTAGTGAAGTTGTCTAACTGTATGACATTACTCTGTCTGGGTTGTCAGTTGTGTGTGGCTCAGAAGTAAAAGACTGTTACTAAGTTACAGAATACAATAAACTCCTGCTTTATTGTTCCTCACAACACTGGCCTGTTCTCAGAGCTCTGCTGCCTCAAGCTCTTCTCATTGAGCTTATGGATAGATAATAGCTGCTTAAGTAATAAACCAGTTTCTTATTTCCTATTTACAATGAAATAACTCTTGTGGACAGCAGCAGTAGTGTTTGGGATATTGCCATAGTAAAGAGGACTGAAGCTAATTTCCTGACGGGATCATGCACCTGGGTACCGCTATGCTCTGGTCAACCCTGCTTAACAGGAAACCTAAGAAGCTTAGTCGACTAATGCCTAAATGACCCCAGGTAGCAACACTGACAACAAAGGTCCTTTAAAAATCACTCGGGAGTACACATGTATAGGTATTAAAAACTACAACAGACTTTAGGTTTAAATAATTACAAAACATTTTACTTCAAAAGGCATAAAATATTCAGCAGTGACAGTACAAATATTTGGTCAATATTAAATACTGTACATTACTGAGAAATCCATAGACCCCTCTTATTATGAGGAGAGAAAGTCAACAATAGCGTTTGGTTTCAGAGGCAGACGCATAAAGAGCTGCTTTGTCTTCAGCACAAAGAAACGTATCCCAACTCACATCCTTGTTTTTTTTTCCACGAGAGCCAATCCGCATGCGCCCCTCTGACAACATAAACATGTGCAAAGGATAATATTATTAAGGTGTTTAAATAGTAAGAGACATATAGGCAAACAATCAGCCTCCTCAAGAAGAGCACACAGCAATACTTGGGTGCAGAATTACGCATTTTTGCATTAATAGCCTAGTTTGAGTTTTTAAAAGACAATTTGACACTTAATTCTTGGAACGAGTCTTTCTTTCTTTTACGCACACTTATTTTGAGTCTAATTGAGATGCCATTACAAGAGGCATTATGTAAAGTCCACAGATAAACAAAAGACTCCGAGTATCAGGTGTCAGCATCCTTTAAGGTGCGGAAGTGCAGAGAGTTTGTCCACTTTCCCCAAAGCAGCAGCGTTTTCGACCCCTTTCAGCCACTCTTTACATTTTCTCACAACCGTCTCATCTACATCCCCGTCTTCATCTTCATACTCCACATCATCGTACTTATATTGGTCATTTAAAAGTGAGATTTTAACTATAGCTGTAATGTCCTGTTCTAGGGGGTCCGGTTTACACGCGCCGGGGACGCATCCTTTGCCTCCCCCTTGCGTCTTTTTGGAGGGGAACACTCTCCTGTGCCGAAAGTCCGCTGCAGCGCAACACTTCTGCTGCTTGGCCATCATTTGCTTTTCCAAGTTGCGCTTTTGAATAACGAGTATGGCTTCTGGAGTCAGACTGAGAGTAAACTGAATGTCCTTCTTGGCTTCGTCCTTACCCTGTTGTTTAGCTGAGTCCATAGAAGTAGAGCGTCTCACCACTTCGCACGGTTGTTCCTGAGGTTTGGGTACAGCCAGCCAAGAACATTTTCCCTGAGGCTCGTCCTGTTTCTGAACTGGACTTTTGCTCTTCTCCTGTTGAGGTTTTCTCCCGAGATTGCGTAAATTTGCAGATGTCCAAGACGACGGTGGTTTCTCCTTTTCGGACACCTTATCGGCTCCGGATTTGCTGGTGAGCTCAGACTGAGGAGGAGGCACGGCGCTGGTTTTCTTCTTCCCGAATAAATCCCTGCCAGGAGAAGAGATCCGTTGGTGCAGGCTGATCGGCGGAAAAGGCATTTTTACGCGCGGGTGTGGAAGAAATCAAGTCAGAAATAAATGTCCAAAGTGCAGAAGAAGAGGAAGCCCTGCGACGAGACGTGCCAAACAGTTCATTATCCGATAGTGACAGGAGCAGGGCACGGTGCACCTGTCCGTACTCCACTGCGATTCAACTGGTGAACACACACGCGTGACTCCTGGGTTTTTATGGACGCGCCGGCAGGAAGGCGTGGTCACGACGAGAACCAAACAAAGCCATGAAAAAGTGTATGATGTCATTTCATCAGGTTTCAGTCTCTCCTCCCACTCTGATACACATGGAGCTGTCATTATGGGGGTCTCAGGGACATTTCACCTCGTGGCTTGAAGAAAAAGGCCTAAATCAGGGGTGTCCAAACTTTTCTCATTAAGGGCCATATATAAAAGCACAGATAGGGCCATAGACTGGTCAAAATACAGTGAATACTTCAAATCTGCGTTATTATTACAAGTTAGACTGAACCACTAGACCTTTATTCATGCTTACATCCTCAGTGGGACACATTAAATATTTGATATGGGCTTGTTAAAGTAGATTTTCAGAAATATACGGTAAAAGTACTGTTTAAAATAATATGGGCCGATTCACCTGGAAGCTTGAGGGCCAAGAAAAATTGGTCTGAGGGCCGCATTTTGCCCCTGGGCCACAGTTTGGGCATGGTTGAAAAAATAGTCAACCATTAAAAAGCAAATTAAAAGCTAAATCTAACTAAAATCTTTAACTAATCAGAATCAGAAGACTTTTTATTACCATTGTCACTAGGAACTCTCTTTGGTGATAAAGTGCAACATAAAAACACTGAATAAGTTCAAATAAGGGCATGTGCAAAGTAAAAAAAAAGATATGCTTAAAAATAAAATAAAAATACTTAGAAACAGATATATACAACAACATCAAAATAACAGTGCAAACATAACTTATTAAGGTGGCTGGTATTGTAAAGTGTCCAGTTTAGTGCAGATATTTTAAAGTGTCGATGGTACAGATATTATAAAGTGTTCATGTAACTTCACAAAATCAAAAATAATGACAATAAATTATGTTCTTTTTAAGGATTGTTTTGAGTTATTCATTTGCACTGACAGAGGTCTTGCACCAATCACAGCATGTGGACCTGAAGTGGAGCAATTTAGTTATTTCACCTGCACGCATCAACCAAAGTTAATAAGAGGTTTGAATCAAATAGAAAATAATACGTCAATGAATGTGAATAAATCAACATATAACTCATGGTATGTGTAATGCTCTTAAGCTCATAACCTTACAATGTGCCTGTGGAAACGTCTGTCCTTGTGCTGACAACAATGGCGTGCTTTGATTGCGTTAGTCAATGCTGTAGAAAATGTCAATTGAACACGTGTGAATGCTTGAGTGCCATACAGACTGTTACAAGAAGGAATACACAAACAGCATATTGATCTTTTATGTGTTTTTAACCCAACAAGATATAGGTCTGGATGTCAGTTTGTCTCCACCGGTGTGTCAAAAGAAAATCAATGACTAAAAATGTGTAGCTTTTAGACACTTTATTGGATATTGCCTGAGGATGTTCAGATTTACATTATGCCAAGCACATTAAATTCACTCAATACTTTACTATTTACACAGGGTTGTAGTCTATATGTGACATGAAAACAAATATATTAGTAAGATGTGAAAAAATTCTCAGGTTTGTGTCAATAAATACTTGGAAAAATTTGTCAAGAATAAGTGTGACTCGAATGAAAATTACAACTTAGATTTTTTGTTATATTTAAAAAAAAAAGTACAAACTATTGATTTAAATGACAAAGGATTAGTTTGAGTGGCCATTTTGAGAGTAGTGCACATTTGAAAACAAGGCTACTCTTAATCATAGTTTTCAGTGCAGTGTTTGTCGAGATTAAAACAAACAACCTTAAGTAGAAACTCACTTCAATCAAATGTGTAAATGCCTCAACTGTATTAACAGCACAATGTCTTTATTAGTTATAAGTCCACTAACCTAATCAGAAGGGGAAGCACAATGCTTTGTATTTGCTGTGGCTCTGATATACCATAGATTAAATATAATCAAGAGAATGGGCATGGATTGGTGGTACTTCCCCATCTCACATGACATGTTTTTAATAGTCCCGAAAACTGTGCAATGTAATAAACAGAATCTCCCCGCTTAAGGCTAGTCAATAGAATACATCCTGATTTAAAGTGTCCTATTGTTTAGCAAGACCAACAACAGTTTTGGGATTAGCTGGTTCGTTGCCAAGTTAGTCGTACTGTCTGTGTTAATCCGCCACCACATTACACAAACAGGTCCAGTGAAACATGGAGGTTAGTACAAGCCCAATCTAAATAGTGTAATATAAAGCAAGGTTGAAAATGTCTTTAAACTATATTCCCTTCATTGTCGACAATAAGTAATTAGCCCAGTTTTAAGAAATAATAATAAATATTTGGATGTTTGAAAAAAACAAACAAATAGGTAACTGATTTGACAATACATTAGCTTTTTTACTAAAACGCTCAGCAACCAAAAAGCTAATAAAAAAAATGCAAAAATTCAGCCCTTGTTGCCTTTGCTTGCTTCTCATTCAAAAGTTAATATTTTAAATGGTCCAATTAATCGTCCAATGTAATAACACCTTTAATAACATCATTCTAGTCAAATACATTTTACAATTTTTTAAGAAGCATTATGGAAAAAAATAAGTAAAAAGTGGTAATATACAAATCTATGCATTGTGAACCTGGCTGCTGCTTCAAGGTTTGCCTCTAAATAGCTTTTCCTACACCTTCTCATTGAGATAATGTGAACATCTGCACCACAGATGGGGGTGGGATGAGGATGGGATTCTTCTGGAGGGGGTTACCATGACAACCGCATCCTCAAAGGTCTGTTCACTGTGATGCCGGAACGATGGAGAAAACCCACAACGCACTGGGTTATTAGGTCATGTCTAAATCGCTATGTTCACAAGAGCGTACTGAAGCAGGCCTTTGCTGCATCTGTCAGGGAAATCCAATTTAAAAAGGACAACCTGATTTTAATGCAATTTCAAAAAGCTAAAGCAGTGAAGATGAAAGAACGCACAGTCCAGACAGGCAAAAACATATCTGACATTAACGTGTAGACTCAAGCATTAGCTATGTTTCTTTATATATACATAAAAAAACAACTATCTGGACAAAAATGGAAAGATATAAAGATAATTTAAAACAAAAACACATTTTAGGTCATGTGAAAAAGGAAAACGTGTATTTCTGTTAAAGATAAATGTAAGTGAAGATATGCATTTCCCTGATTATGCTCGGAATATAGTCGGAATACAGTAGATCTTTAAATATATTTAAAGGCACTTCTTTTACAGAATGCATGTGATGAAACAGCGCCGTCTAAAAACTGCAGATTTTAGCTAAGCTTAAAAAAGCTATTTTTCACAGTACAATACAAAAAATAAAGTAGTTGTATATAAAAATCCAATTTGCATATTGTGACCAGTCATCTTGGACGCAAGCATCCTTAATTTAAGCACGTAGTGAAGCACTTAATCACTGCATCCCTGTAGAGAAAAGAAAGGTGAGAAAAGTGTTAAAACAAATAAAACACAGCTTAGTTTTACATCAGTGTTTTCCTTTAAAATGACATTAAGTCATACGTAGCACTTCTTTTTGTTTTATTGGGAAATTTGTGAATTGGATACTGGTATATTTATTGCATCGTATTTATTCCTGTCCCGTCAACTCTACTGACAAACCCTTTGCCAATGTAGGCCTGGGATTGAATAGTAAATTGAACTTTGACCCCTTGGTGCCTGGTTTCTTACCACAGACTGTATAAAGACATGGACTAAGTGAGTGTGGCATCACCATAGCATTCAGCTCCAGTTATATGTAGCTCGTCGAGGCTAGCACTTATAAGGGCGAATTTGAAGCTAAATTCCATATTTAAAATTCCGATTGCGAGTATCATAGCAACCAAAGAGTCAATTCGGCGCCACGCTGTTGAAGGTAACACCCCTTTTCACCAGTACCACTGGTTTAGTAGGGAGCTGGTGCTTAGCAACTGGGGAAAGAAGGCGCCTGATTTGTCTGTTATTAATGTTCATATCTTGATTTACGGACAAAAAAGCTAAATAAAAACAACAGGATCATGTAGAGCAGGTTAATACAAACATTTTAAAACCAAAATGACAAATCTGATGGCAGCAGTTACAGAGAGAGGGGTGACAGTTTCTCAATAGAACATGAATTGGAGCCACAGTGGATGGAGCCAGAAGCGCGGCCATGCTCATTTCCTATTTGGAATGCTGCTAGCAGGTTAACTGTGTCTATTTATTATATATATATATATATATATATATATATATATATATATATATATATATATATATATATATATGATTACTACTAGTAGTACTACTAGTATATATATATATATATATATATATATATATATATATATATATATATATATATATATATATATATATATATATATATATATATATATATATATATATATATATATATATATATATATATATATGATTACTACTAGTAGTAAAATTATACTGTACATAACACATCAACTAATTGTAATATTGGTGAGAATAAATGTTGTGGTTAAATATAGAAAGACGAAAATAGATTAATTATATAGAATACATGCTAAGGAGTGTTTTTATTTACAGTTATTTTAGTGTGCACTTTAGTGTGACTTTTAATTAAGCTAAGTGAATTTAAACTTTCACACAGCAGTCTAATTGGTAAAATGAGATAAGTCAATATCAGCTGCAAAAATGCTTTAAGACAACAAATTTATAGCTATGCATAAATTATATCTGGTCCACCATGATAACAGTAATGGCACTTTGAGATCAACTCAGTCAAGCGTATAAAATGAATAGTGACATAAAAGGCCATTTGTGCCTTTGTTACACTGATTTGGGTGTGGCTTGTCATGAATAAGTGAGTGTGTTTTGGCGGGGAAGGTCCAATGATGAAAGTGGGGGGATGCTTAAGGTGCTGTTTGAGGGATGATGCAATGTGAGGGATTGCTATGGCAACTACATCCTTTTGGCAACTCAGCTCCCCCAATATATACGGCTACTGACGCCGGGGCCATCAATGTGTGTGTTGCTATGCAGACTCTGCCCCGGAGCCAGAGCCACAAATTTCAGTGGAGGAGGTGTGAAAACTGCCAAGGTCGAAGGAAGAAAGAAGAAGTAGAGAAAGGGGAGGGGAGAGTCATAAGTATAGACTCTCTGACGGACTGGGAGGAGGGGTCTTATGCTTACGCGCGCAGTGTCCCTGAAAACACTCAAAACCAAAACACAAAGTGGGATTTTAAGTATTTTAGGATTAAGATAATCCTGAAATACTTAAAAAAGGGCAATAAGGCAAAAGAAAGGTTTTTGTCCCAATATTTATCTATTAGAATATATTTTGTCTTAGTAAATACAAATAACGGATTTCGATATTCATTTTCTGAACATAAACAAAACAGTTTTAAATCAGTGTTATTTAACACAAAAATAGTAATTTCTTCCCCCAAAGTCTGAACTCTGCTCCGAATAATATATTTTTGCTGATAAAGGATTGGCTGTGAATCTCTAGATAAAAAAACAAAACAAAAACAAAACAAAAAAGTAAGCTGCTAAATGACTGAATTAGTTCCAAATTTTGAGACATTGGATTAATAATTGGGAGGATGCATAAATTGGTCATCTTGAGGCATTGTATCTCTTTCAGCAAGAAAATCTGTTCTATGCAAACATTGGGGAAGTGTAGATAAACGTAATGACTGATAGGGACCAGAGGGATTCTGGGTAACATGGCTAACGGCTTGATCTAAATGTACAGGGAAAACTAAATCTGGTTTCTAGAGAGAGTTGTTTTTCTTTCATCAATATACTGCGTCTGAATGTCTAAGGGGGGAGGGGGTCCATAGCTAGACTTAATAACAGCATCATCTCAGGTTCTGAAGTATAAAAAAAACACACACACAGAGGTAGGACCAAATAAAACCATATATGTGCAAATATCTCAGAATATGTATTATATTTTGAAATGGGGTAAGAAGTATTGGCTTTTTTAGGTTTTTTCCCATTATACCTCTGTATATACATATGCATATACATACACACATACACTTTGAGTTTTATCACAAGTCTGTCCATTTAAGTAACCATTTTAACTAAATACCATAAAAAAGGTTACTGTTGATTTATCTGTGCTTCTACTAAAGTCTTTGATCTGTGTTCAAAATTATGAATCAGAGCTGTCCTTCCTATCAATATTCATTTTATTATAGAAGACATAGCATCAGGGAAAGTGCATATGCAGCAGGATTGTCCAGCAGGCATGGGATGAATTGCCAATAAGGTAATATATATAATAGCGGGTCAGTCAGCTGTAGCTATGGACAGGCGAGCCAGGTAAGCTAGTTGTTTACATCAATAAAGTCAGACATTTTGGCAAAAACAAGTAAAAAGTGTGTGATTAAATTGCACAGCTGCTTTGTAAAAACAGGACAAACAATGGAGCCAACTGATCTAAATATATTAAATGAAAAATGGATTATAGAAAGAAGATTAAAATGAGACGATAAATGTGTGGCTGGTAATAACTAAGAAAGCATTCAAATAAGAGAGAATTTCACACATTTAGCTGTCATATAAAGTCAATGTTAGTGAATGGCAAATTTGAGTAAAGGAATTTCTGAGGGTGACAAAAGTGAACAGGTCTTTGTCTCTGTAGTATTGTTGTTGTGTTAGAGTTGGGGGGATGGGGATCAAGAGCTGGTTAGAGAGGGGTCGCTCAGCTGTCAGGACAGATTATAGGGTCACCTAAATACACATAGCACTTAAAGGAGGGGTACATGGGCTACAGGCTCCGGGACGGTGAACCAAATGAGACATAACGCTACTCTCAGCTGGACTGGCAAAACAACATCACACCTTGCACCCGGCTGGAGTCCTGATGCACCATATGGGACAATTTGACCAGTGAATACTACCAGGCTTTAGTGCAAAAATCAAAGCTATAACCAACAGTACAGGACTGATAATATAGGATTTCCAAGACTGAAGAGATTTTTTATCCTTAACTTAAGCAGGTACAGTGCTATGGTGGTGTCAATCTAATAAAAACATAAATGTACTGGTTTTCAGACTCCGGCTTAACATAAACTAACCCGTCAAATCATATGAGACAATTTTGGTTAATCTGAGGCTAAGAGCATTAACACTGGCCAAGAAATGAATCCATTTGGATATTACAGAAAAGGCATTGGGTTCAAAGGAGTGTAAAACAACAAGCTGCCATTTGTTGGACATTAAGTGCCTGCATTAGTCCTGGGGAGGGGATTACAACCATATGGTGAAGGCAAACAGTGAAGTTTAGAAATAAAAAAAACAAAACATGTTGTGTTAAGGGTTTTGGTTTGTTGTGTCACTGTCTACAATACAGGACTGTAATGAAGGGTCACCATAGAACGATGTACTTTATAATGAAAATGATAAAAATAAACATTAAATAAACTTACCTGGCAAATGGTATGTAAGAGATGCTATACCTGAAACCCAAAGTGGTCAAGTTAATAACAGAAATAAAAATACAAACAGTGAAGATGAAGACTTGGCACCAATATTTAAATGTGACAAATTTGTTATTATAAAGTCTGAACTCTACTCCAAACTACATGCTTTTATTGACAGGATTGGATTGTGAATAGGTAGTAGACCTTTCAATTAAAAAATGACCCGATATGATTAAAAAAAAATGATTAAAATAAGATATCATTTAGATTTAGATTTGTCTTTTTGAAGCTTCTGCACTTATACAGGCTTGAGATATTGAGCAAGGTTGCTCTTTGGTGTGCTATGGCAGACTTTGATATCTTAAAGTGTACTTGTAGAGATTAAAGTTCAGCTCATAAATTTCAAACATGTGAGGAATTCAGCACATTAGCTAACTGATTAACTAATGTCAGATTATAGCATTACACTACAAGTCACAAGGCATTTTTATCCTTAAAAGGAGCTGGCTGAAGTTATGACATTAGACTAGCGGCACAAACTGTGGTACAAATATCAACAGGGGTACAGACCCACTACTTTTTGCGTGTTTTACGTGGAGGTTGCTTCTGAACAGGGAAGCCAGAATTATTGTGAGAAGAAATATCATAATTTCATGATTTTTCACAATTATTAAAACATGAATAAAACATGAATAAATTGTAAAATCCATACACTGCTTATGGACATTGACCTACGTGACTAGTTTTATAAAAATCAAACTATCTGAAAAATAAGTATGTTGCATAAGCAGCCAAAACTTGAAATTTAGGTATAGTTTTTATTGGATTAGATTATATTTGAAATTCTCATACTACATTTTAAAATTTCTTACAATTATGTTGTGACCTTTTGAAAGACCTTGATATCCCCATATCTGAGTTTAATTGTGTTCCATTTTATTACTAGTCACAAATAGCACATGATGACTGGACTTTGCTTGTGTCTGTGTGGGTCAGTGATTATCTTATTAAAATCCCACCTTCCCTCAGCTGTCTGGAGGGCTATGTGGGAGGGCACTACAGCCCCAGTGTCTGAGCTCAGAGAATGAAAGAGCCTTGGAGATCTGCGACTTCAGGTTTCCATGGTGATGCTCGAAGAATGTGCCGGAAGTGAATTTTTCAACGAGGGGGTGCGAAAAGAGAGGAGCTGACACAGTCCTGCTTAGCGCATAAGTCTGGACTAACCATTGTCCTGCATTATGGTGTTTGCACTTCCAAGCACTTCGCTTAGAAGTACAAACACCATAATGCAGGACCAAAACTTCAAGTCACTGCTGGGTAAATATGCTTAATTTAAATAAAACATGTGGAAGCATGCCCATACATATCAATCAGGTCTTTGTGAGAATGCAGGTAGACACCTGCTGTTGGCAACGCTGTCATCATATTTTGTTTACATTAGTTGAATTACATTAGAATTATCATTTATTTGTTTTCTAAATGGTGTGATACGTTTAAGAGCCAGATGAAGCATAACTGGACAGTCTTTGAGTGCATACTTGAGCTAAAAACACTGATTCACTTAGGACATTAACTGCCATACAACCCGAAAATAACTCAAAAAGGTCACAAGAATCGTCATTAAATTATTACATTAAACATTAATGTTTTACTTCACCAGCCTTAGTAGCTTATTGTCCCTTATGCACTATGCACTGTAGTATATCCATTTATGATCTTTAATCATTAATCCCTTGTTAAAAAAAATAAAAATATTAACAATATAAATACAACACAATAACATCTGACTTGAAACTACTCATGCCAGAAAGCAATAAAAAACAGCTAGATTAAAATGGTATCTAATGATATCACAGCTACAGTGATAAAGCTGCTGACCAATCAAATAAAAGAAAAGATTTCCTACCCTGTTTAACCTGGCTCAACTTTACTAATTGGATGATGCTGCCTGAGTGCAGTACTTGCATGTTGACATGTTAAAGGCTCATGGCATTAAAACCAACCATGGTTCAGGCCCAGGGTTAAAAATACACCAACCCAGAGCAAAGACTGGCACACTGCACCTCTGACTCAGCACATTAGTCATACAGATGTGGCATAGAAAAAGTAGGACAAATCGATCTAGTGAGTTCACAAAGTATGCTGAAAGTGACAGTCTATACTCACACACTTACCATGTCATTGCCAAAAACTGCAGAATACAGAAGATGATGGCGAGTCCTTTTTTACCCCACTGGAATAAAAATACACACATTTGTTATCAAAATTTAAATATGATATATCTTTATATATCTTTTCTGGCAGAGGGGCAGCCACCTGCTTAGCTCCACAGAGTTATTACTGCTTTGCAGAGTATATTCCACAATATGGTATTAAACATCTCTATGGAGACAAGCAGGTGAAAAATGTAAGGATGCATTATGTTTTTCACTGTGTTTTTGAGTAGCCGTCAATATTATATTTAAGTCATACATACCCAGAACACTGAACAAAGCGTTAAGACCAGACAAAGCTGAAAGAAAAAAATATACATATTGTGAACAATTTTGCAGCATTCACAAAAGTAGAATAAAAAGAAAAGTTCCATCGTATCAAGCTTAAATGTTTTGTCATGACTGGTTACTTTATCCCCACAAGCCTTTAAAGAGCAAAGGAGCACTAAATCTGTGATTAAATTTGACCTGAGGATCTACTGTCAGAAAACACGTGCAATGTTTACTCTCCAAGGCCATTCTAAAATATAAGAAAGCATGATGCAAAAATCACTGTAACTTACCAACATAACAATAGTTGCTATCAGCCTTGTAGGTTCAAACATGCGCTTCAATTGTTTCAGAGGTCCCATTAGGAAACATGTGCTTTGGAAAAAACAAAACATTGAAAAACATTTTGAATCTTTGGCCTTAAATATGGTTTATAGATTATTGTATAGGTTGAAACATAATGCAGTTTAGTATAACCTTTATTTTTTATATTACTGAAATATTTTTTTCATATTTGGATGGAAGGATGGGAGAGAATAAGGTTAAGTAAGGAAGTGAATAAGGTTAGGTGAAGAGGTCAGTAAAATCAATTCAACAGTTAACACTTAACACCAACCGACGTCATCTCTTTGTGACTATGAATCCATTTACAGTGTTTCTTCTCCCCTTTGGCTCTACCCAATTACTCATAACATAAAGTCATTAGCCCTTGTTTAACCTCAATTTTTGTATTCAAGCCTCCCAAATACCACCACTGTGCATACCATCTTTCTCCAACTATACTCACTGTCCGTCCGTAACACACTAACAAGAAAGACTAATATATCGGCCAACCGATATTTGGACTTTTTTCGTGTATGGGCTATCAGCCTTCGATCTCCAGTGTAGGCCGATATTTTGTTCTGGTCAATCTGCTGCGAAAAAATACACACAAGCCTTTCTACCAACACTTTAATACAAAGAGATAACTGCATAAAACATGACCACACAGCTCTCTTACAGGTATGTGGTAAAAAGGGCTTGGGTCGAGCTGACAGTACGTTTAAATTACATAATTTGCGGAAAATAACCAAAATCGGCCCAACATATTGGCAGAGCTTATCAGTCATCGACTGCTCTGTATTCTAAACCATCAGTATCAGCATCGGTCATAAAAAAAAACAAAAAAACATATCGGTCGATCTCTACTCAGTCTCATTAAGGCTTTAATAAATGAACTTCTGTTTATGTGAGTTAATTGCACAACCAGTTCTTCTCATGTTCATTCACATGGGACAATTTATAGTCACCGACAACTAACCCAGTAACAGTAAGCACGTCTTTCACTCGCACCACCTGGAGACCCCAATGTCCTTCAACTCCTGTACTATTCCTGTCCACATCAAGATTTGTCATAACTGCAAAAAAACGTTATGATGTGCAATATATACCCGGTATCCAGAGAATGAACTGTATTTCTAGAAATGCATATTCATATTGAAAACAGTGAATATTTCAACTGTTCAATAGCAACAAAATTATAGAGGCAATAATGTACCTTTGAGAACTATACAAACTTCCATCAATACCAAAATGTTGATTGAGAAGTCTGTGATGCTGGGGTCACCAAATAACTGCCACGCCCCTCTTCTGTAAATGCCCAAACCACCTCAATCTAGTTTTATCAATAAAAAAATGTCAGTGTACTTCTTCACGTACAGATTGATGTCATCAAAAGTGCCTGTGACTACATACAGCATTAGTTAATCCATTTAGATGTATATTTCAGGACTACTGCAAGATGACACATTGGTAAAAAACCTCCTACACACTACACGTTGCCTGGTGACGTCAGTAAATGTTATAACACAAAGGGTTTCCCGCGCTGTTGGGCTGAGAAGAGCCGAGGGAGGCAGAGGAGCGTCACTGCTGCTCCGTGAGGCACTTAGGTTCTGGAGTGTGGGGCTGTGACGTCAGCTCAAGGTCTCGTCTATGCGAGTGTGAGAGATGGAGACGCTTTGTTCAAACGCACTATGTGAGTGTGGCCACGCACAGGCTGTTACTGCTACTCCAGATTCAAGTGAGGGAAGAATACTCCATTGTGTTAGGACTATTATGGTGTTAGGACTACTATAGCAACTACTACTACAACGAGAATAGCAAAACATTGGATCAGAAATATGTAGCATAACAAATGCCTGTGACTTTTTTCAAAGCAGTTATGGATAAGTGAAATCACTGTTATTCACTTTCACTATTGTCACTTTTCTTATACTTCAAAATATGAGTACTTCTCTAAAACAGGATACTTGTGTATTCAAACTAATGATATTGATAGTGGTACAACATTATAGTTTGTCAACAACATATTGACTTTCCAAATGGCTCAAACGCCAATAAAACCTCAGTCATGGATTGATTTGTTTCATTTTAATTTCTTCTAGCCCTGAGAGTATTATGAGTCAAAGCCATTGATTAAATTGTCACAATAATTCACAAATTAGAAGCCAAAAAGAAACACTTTCATCTGATAAAAGGTTACCTAAATGTGTTGATCCCTAAAGACTGGTAATCTTGATAACAAACCTATAGATTACAGTGAGAGAATAGTCATATACTGTGTTGTTCTGAGAAAACTACATAAGCCATATTTACAAACTGAATTAAATCTGATTCTACATGTTAGTGATGCATCAGTCTCTGTGGTCTGTTCTTGTTAACATTTCAGTGGTTAAATACAGTTACACTAAACATTTATTTGATTACTGTCAAACTGGTGTTGAGTGGTGATAAACTAAAACTGCCCATTACGACTCTAAGTAACAAGTACAATCTGAATCATGGCCAAGAACAGAGAGATAAGGGGAGTGTCATTGAGGACATTATAAATCATATTGTGTGGTGTATGAGCGAGGTACTTTTGGCTCCCATCAGCAAGCTGCATTAGCAATTAAAAACATGAAGCCAAGCCAAGAATTAGATCGGCCAAATGACTGTTGGCGCAGTCTTACCTGGAAAGAGCCATGACGTTCCCTAATGTGTAAAAGACTGCAAAGAGCTTGATTCCACCTGGAAGGAACAGGAGAGCTGAGCCCTAGTTAACAAAAATAGACTTTGTTAGTTTCATTTGAATATCTATTTATAGCGACACTACAGTATATTGAGACTTGTGGTGGTTTTTATAAAGATCAACAAAACTGCTCTATTTTCTACATTAGTTTCAGTGGGCAACATCTAGTGACACGCTTTTGTAATCATAGTTTTTAAAGCAGTATAGCACCTTCAATGAAATCATTTCATGTCGGAACTGGTCCGGGTTTAGTTACCATCCAGGTTTAATTACAATCAAATTGAATTTATGCATATTTCAATCCTGATTCAAAGTTCAGTTTTAGCCCAGTTTTATCTTAGTCTATTTTATCCCAATAGCACTTGGAAAGTCATGAGACAGTACATGGTGTTGAGAAGTGAGTTGAAATCACTGAGCTAGATGAAATCTGGCTCCCTCTTGTGGCAAAGTATAAAATGTCCTTTTCAATAGAAATTGGTAAATAAAAAGAATTGAAGTGAAAACCAACCATCTCTATACAATTAAAAAAGAAAGCAACTCAAACATATTTCTAATGCAATGTTTTATAGAGGGTCTTGTTGAACTAGCCATCACTTCAAGCAATATACCAAAATAATCAAAATGAATAGCAATATTAAAAGGTATTTTAGGATAAAAACAAAACAAAACTATATTTTGCTCAGACTCAGAGAACTAGTGAAATACTGACTACTTTGTCACTTATCACAGAAGAACTTCTTGCTATTATTACAAAAAATGTGTCTCGCAGCACATTTTCTGACAGTAAACACCAGACATACACGGTGCAGGGAAAATTGTTGTACCGAAAAAAAAAAATATATATATATATGTTTTTGTTTGTAGTTTAACAATAATCAGCAGGTGGGAAGAATATGCACTTGCATGAATTGACCTTGAAGAATGTCAGTTTACAGCAAACATTTATTCAAGTTGGTCAACAATCTGTAGCATATAATGTGAACATACACTACCACTGCCACAAAAACTAATATAGCCATTCTGAGTTTAATGCGGAATAAATCTTACTATTATCAGAATATTGTGTAATGGATCACTTTGATTTTAACAAGACGACAAGAGGTTATAGATTTCTTTGTGTAATGTTTTTATTACTAATGCTTTTTGAGGTAAAAGTGAAATAGCCTGGTAGCACATTACAGGCATAGTTGTCAGAGTTCACATCTTCAGTTTAAAATTGGAGGACAGGTCACAATTCTGAGGTAAAATGTTGTTTCATTGTCACACTGCAGATTTGTTGAACTGGTTTATGGCTGATATCTCTATTTGGCCTATTCAGATGAAACAAAAAACTAGGACACGTTTGACACCTTCTCTGTCACAAACAACTTCAAAGATTGTTACAATCTTACAATGGCTTGAAGCCATTAGATTAATAGATTGTGGAGTCAATCTCTAACAAATAACAATAGGATTCAACTTCAAATTTTATCAAATCACTTTCTAGTAAGTGAACGCAACCTACCGTATTTAAGTGTTTAGTTTTGGTTTAACACTGGGTCAAAGAATGCTATATCCATTGTGCAACTCACCAGGATTGAACAGAGAATGCCTCCAGCGAAGCATATGACAAACCATTTGATCCTGGTGCTGTAGCTGAGTGTACTGGCATCCAGGACCTGTGCAGAACAATGGGAGGATGTCAAACACAACACTATTGACCTGCAGGAGGCGCTATGCTGATGGGCTAAACACATATGCCTTTATATATTTATATCTCAGGAAAAATAAAGGCTTTCTAAAGGAAAAACAGACACCAGCATTGGGTTGTTGTTGCTGCACACTCAACTCATACAACTTACAGTCGTTGCCAAATTCCGGCAATAATGTTGAATTTCTGGGAGAGCAACGCTTTATTGAGTAGAAAGAATGTAATAAAATGTGATATGTCAAAATACACACTCACATTAGCTGCCTTATGTTACAATGCTGCAGAACCAAAATCATGATTATAATGAGGCACATTCTTACCTTGTTTCCTCCTGAGCATGATTGCATGTAAAAGCATTAACAAACACGTGAATAAAAACTGTAATAGCACTAAAATGATAGAGCTAACCTAAATGAAAACCACAAGAGTCAAAGTAGGAACTGATGATAAACTAACAGCTGTGGAGCAAAGATAAGACTCTGAGAACATTTAGTTTCCTCAACATTCAGCTAACAATCACAAAGATACAAAAAGAAGCATACATGGAGATAGAGAAGTAAGTTAGACAGTAAATAGAGCTTGTTGCCTTTAGCTTTAGCACTCTGTCTGAACTGTATTAGCATATTTACCTGTGCTGTGAGTCCCAGCTCCTCATTTTCCTCCTGGCCGCTCAACACTCGACGGAGCTTGTCCATCGCTAAAAACTAAAGATGCTAACTATTTATCAGTTACTTTTATCACAAAAGTATAGATCGCGACTTCGGTTGTTGGACTACCGCAACTTTGGTCGCTGTAAGAGTGAATTTCTTCGACTTGTTGCTTCCGTTTGTCCAGAGCTGACCTGGGATCAGTTTGTTGTCGCTGGGTGAAGCTGAGATTAACGGTTGGGCGGTGCTGAAACTGATCTGAGATAAGTGTGTCGCGTCAACTCGAAAAAACTGCGCTTCCTGTCATGTGTCGCTGGTAAAAATGAGTAGTCACGCATTACACGGTTGTTGTAGTACACGCAAAAGTTTGAAAACATTTGCACAGCCCATATATCTACTTATAATAGCCCAATCATTTATATTCTTAGTGTATTTTGCTTGGACTTTTAAGTAACCTATAGGCTCACTGCTATTGGTTTAACTCTGGCGGCCTCTAGTGGTAGTTTGTAGAAATTGCAGATATTAAAATATGTTGGTTTAATATAATACCATCAAAATATAACTGCTCATCGAAACATAAACATGGCTTTATCGAAAAAAAAAATGTTATGTTGGATAGGCACGGTCCACATTTTACGCAAAACATATTTAAACCAACTTTACAGACATGGCCTAAATACATTCTGTAAATTCTGTTATTTTTTTCCTATTATACCTAAAGTTTTTGTCTACAGCAATCGCTTTTAACAATTTGAGAGGCATCTTTCCGTCACAGTTCACAATGTTATTAATTTCCACGAAGTCCATGCTTTTTATGGTTCTTCAAGGCACATTACTTTGGATCACTTTCTACTTTTGAACAAACACAATGGGTTGAGTTATGTTTAGACTATACAGGTAAAAGCACTCAAAGTAATTACCCATATACGGAAGTAATTACCCATATACATTTAACAAACAACACCAGAGCAAAGTGGAAATGTTTGTATTCGTTTATCTCTTCAGTGAGCAGAGAAGTATGGACTATTTCAATCGACCTACTTGATGAGACCAGTTCAGAAACCAGGGTCATGAACGTCTTAAGGTAATAACTGAGAGATCTGACAGTGAAATAGCCAATATTATGCTTAGGTTTCAAAAAAGAGCAGAAAGTAAAACATTGCCTACATCTGATTTAAGATTTCGGTTACAATGACTTAATTGAAGGTGCACTTTGGTCTTAATGGAGATGTCATTGCTTGGCTTCTAATGTTGCAGAGTGTGGGATTAAACCTATATATCTTCAATTTATTCAATAACAATAGTTTTATTGGTTTAGAATATCTTAAAAAAAACAAAACAACAAAAAACAAAACAACAAAAACGCATGCATTTATTTTGAATGCCTCTCCACAGATCTGACCTGTAACTTGACCTAGAGGTCACCTTGGAGATAGATAAGTTTAACAGCATACTATTGAACATTCTAGGTAAAGCAGTAACATATCCAGGTGGCAGACCCCTTGTAACTCAAAAAGTTACAATCTGGTTTTGCACAAAATTATACACAGTTTTTATTAGGTGGCCTTGAATGAGTATAGCTATGAGTTATACACTATAAGCATACCATAGAAATAGAAATAGACAAGCAATGTGCTGAGTGTCTGATTAACAACTTTTTAAATCAACAGGTGCAATTTGCATTCTGAATATTTTACAATAGACCTCATCTTCCCTACAAGTACATCAGCTACTCAGACTGTCACAGCACAATAAAATACCCAATATGTCTTTGATTCAATTAAATGTGCCAAATGTCAAGCTGATCCTTCACCTCCAGTCACACCATGCTGTGACTGTCATCCTTCTGTGTGTGTGTGTGTGTGTGTGTGTGTTTGAAGGTCTTTGAAGTCTTGACCTCTGCTGTAAATCAGAGTAGAACCTTGAGTCCCCCAAGGTCCACCGTCCACCGTCTTATGCAACTACACCAAACTGAAAACATCATCACATATTTTAACCAGCAGACCAGATTAACAGGAAAATGAGTGTGTGTGTCTGTGTGTGTATGCGTGTGTGTAATGTTTGTCTGTAACTTTATAGTAGGAGGCTGATGTTTGATTGGAGAATTGGTTGAAAAAAGAAAGATTAGTTTGGTAAACAAGAAATAAAGTTGAACTAAAAACAAAACGGTCAGTTATTTTAATCTGCAAAGTTTATTTGTGCCTGAAATTGTCCATAGGCATCCACTTTTGTGAGCAGAAAAGAAAGGTTGTTTATTTGTATTTGTGTTACAGGTTCCTATACCATTATCTTTGAAGGCCATTTTGAGTTATTCATTTGATGGTCTGAAAAAAGCTCAGACGATGTGAGCATGTCTACTAGATTTATAACAACAAAGTCCTTTAGTTGGGATTTCTTTATTTAATTTATATGAATAGCTCTCATGTTTCACAATAAATGGGTTCGTTTCCCTGTTTTTCTGCTTTAAATCCAGAACAATGTCTTCTGCAATGCCTGGAATGTTTTGAAACATTCGCATTTAACAACCTCCTGAAACTCATTGAAATGTAAGTATTGACACTTAAAGAACCAGCGCAGTATCATTGTAAAGGTGGACAACAATAACTCTAATAAATAACCTGTTACTAATAATGGAGCTCAAATAAGAACATAAGAAACTTGAATTGGCATGAGGAGTTTTAACCTTCCTAAACTATGATACTTGTATGTAAATTATGATAGTGAAATTAAACAAATTATTTACTCTCTGAACTTAATGAATTAAAGAAATATCAAAACAGAAAATTCACAAATGGTGAACCTTATCATTATTTGTTAGGGATTGGCTGATGTAAAGGTGAATGACAGTGTGTATATATCTGCTTTAGGCCCATACAGCTGAATCCATCCACAACATAACAGCGTGTCATTGGAACTTGATGACCCCAGCCAATTCAATTCAATTCAATTCAATTCATTTATTTTTGTAACGCCCAAAATCACAACAACAGTTGTCTCGAAGGGCGTTCATGTTTTGGTTGATGGGGGAAACCGGAGTACCCGGAGGAAACCCATCCAGACACGGGGAGAAACATGAAAAACTCCACACAGAAAGGCCTGGTGACCCGGGGATCGAACCAACCTTCTTGCTGTGAGACATGAGTGATGGCACTCAGTCACCGTGCCGCCAAGACACAAAAAACAAAACAACAGGAAGAATCAGACACAACAAGAAAAATCAGACACAACAGGAAAAATCAGACACAACAGGAAAAATCAGACAACATAAGAAATCGGCCAGGAGACCAGACGAGGAGGAGGAGAGCCGGGCGAGGAGGAGGAGAGCCAGGCAAGGAGGAGGTCCAACTGTCATCGGGGCATCTGAAAGAGATACACTCCACAGGGGGAGTGGGACAGGGGACAACATGTGAATAGCATTGCTGATGAGAAAATAGGGCAAAGTAGAGGATAGTGCTCAGGTTGCCATACTTCCCCCAGCTAGTTACTCCTACTGCAGCTTATCTTATCCCGGGTTTTAATAACCCTAACTCCCTCACTAAGTAACCTGGTCATACGCTATACCGAAGAGGAAGGTTTTAAGCCTGGTCTTAAATACAGAGACTGTGGGGGCCTGTTTAACATCAGCAGGGAGTTGATTCCATAGCACAGGAGCTTGGTAACTGAATGCTCTCCCTCCCACTGTACTTTTGGACACTCTAGGAACCACTAATAGTCCTGCATTCTGAGAGCGGAGTGCTCTGTTTGGCTGGTACGGGACAATAGCATCTTGCAGATAGGATGGGGCCATACCGTTTAGGGCTTTGTATGTCAGGAGGAGGACTTTGAATTTGATTCTAAGCTCGACAGGAAGCCAGTGCAGATATTTTAGTACAGGACTGATGTGGTCTCTTCTTTTAGTTCCTGTTAGGACTCTGGCCGCTGCATTTTGGACCAACTGGAGGCTCCTTATAGTACTTTTGGGGCAGGCGGCAAGCAGGGAATTACAGTAATCAAGTCTGGAAGTAACAAATGCATGGATGAGTTTTTCAGCATCGCAGCCATATTGCGGACGTGCCAACCCCTTCTGATCCTCTACAGGACAATGACTATGACTTAGAATTATATATATATTTTCCAATGCTGTACCTGTGTTGGAGCAGCCCATCTCTCGTCTGCACTACTGAGGCTGTTGCTTTAACCTCTGTGAGAAGATTGCAGGCTTCAGTTTCCTCTGTGTTGCCATCTGATTCATCAGCATCTTGGCCATCACTGGAAACTTAACTGTTCTTCTTGTCTTCTTCTCCAGCGCCAGCAAACTAACCATTCCATGCTTTCTTATGTGCCATCTTGCATTTGCTGATCTGTGCATTGAAATATATCTGCTCGCATCAGTGGACTTAAGGACTCGTGGGAACTACAGTCAGCATGCTATCAAGAAGCAGACTGGACCAGGCTGCAGTGTGGCTGGTTTTCTGTCTGTTTTTGGAGGAGAACTGTCAGTTTATACTCCAGACAGAGCGATGGCAAGCTACAACAAATGCCCTACAAGTGAAGTGCCATCTTGGTCTAAAACAAGCTGCATAATGTCCACAGGTTGGCTTGGCTGTTTGGCAATGGGTATCTTGCCTCTGATTGGAGTCTGTAGTTACAGTAAAGTTAGTATGTGTCTGCCAATGGATATATAAACATCCTTAGCACAATCTTTTGTCATTATTATGCTTTTATTCAATGTTTCTGCATTCTGTCTTCTATTCATTTGTTATGTTCCTATCTACCAAAAATTTGTAACATATTTGTTATATTATGAACCAAGTTAGTTAAATAAATAATTTGTGAGAAAATGATCAAAATGTGGAAGGGGATTTTATTGATATTGATATTGCCATTCATTTTAAATAACTTGCCACTACAATTAGCCACAAGGGGGCAGCATTTGGGCATCAGCGGTAACCCGGGCACTCCAGCAGTGTGAGATGGAATGTCATAAAAATAAAGTTGAAGTTAAAGTTAAATGAACTGATCCGTTTGCCTTTTGTGACACGAATTGAACTGTCTCGTATCGTGAAGGTAAGGGAGATTTAGACTAAGGGTTTTTTGGTGCAAGTGTAATCTAGAATAAACTAAGACTACCGTAGTTGCCTGAAAAACACTTAAACATATTTGTCTGCAAGCCAGAGTATAGTAATACACAGCAGTAAATCTTCATTTTGTTCTCGGACAGTCCCACCTTCGTGGGAACCTCGTGTCGCGTGACGTGTAAATGTTTTTTTTTCTTCCTCTCCCTGGAGAGCAGGAGCGGTAGTGAGACTGATCTTTGGTCAACACTGGAGCGAGTCTGTGAGGGAGGTCGCTGGTCGTCACTGTCGGAGGAGTGGTTACGTCTGGTCTCGTTTGTTCTCACTCTGAAATCTGAAATCAAAGTTTATTGTTTGAAACTCATCTGATCATCTGGACTGTGGCTGGATACAGAGCTCTGGACGCAGCGTGCTGAGTCTGGTCATGGCACAGCTGCCTGTTACGACCCGTTTCACGCTTCTCCTTCACACCGCGTTAGTAGCCATTCTCCTGGGCACTTGTGCGACCAATGGTAAGTTTGTTTTCTTTCTCCTCTCCCAGTTTAAGGCGCATTCCTCTGGACAGGGTTTGTGTCCGCTGCTGCTGGAGTTAATTACATCAAACTTAATGGTTTTTTCTTATGGAAACTTTTGAGAGATTTATAGACTCCAGAAGAGCTGCTGCTTACAGGAACAAACCATCAAAGTCGTTGATGCTGTCAAAAAAGTATAATGTTAAGCTTTTTTTGGCTTCTTGTAATTTAATTCCAGCATGTTTTCATTTTTTCCGATTGCATACTTTATTTCTTGGTCTTGACTAGATTCATTTATTTCAATATACTGCTCATTTTGATTTGTAGAGGTTGCCATCTTAAACGCTTCTGCCTCTGCCCTCTCCATCTCTGTTTTAAGTGACCCCTGTCAACAGAAGTGAAGAATGTTGAGAATGTTGGCCTACAGTGGGACTGTGGGACTGAACAGTTCAGTCTAAAAATGTTTTCTATTAAACACAATTTCATTATTGTTGGATCATTTGTTAAAAAAGTAGTACCGAATTCTTCAATGATCTCAAGATTGTGTCAGAAAATAGACAAGGAAGAAAAAAAAACAGGGGAAAAAATTGATTGAGTCCTTGGACGTAATAATAATTGTTGTGTTTGATTGAGATACATGGAAGACAGTGGCTCTGGTTCAGTGGTTAGGCCGTTCACCCATAAGGTCAGTTGTTTGACCAGAGTTTGGGCCAGGGGAGGCAATCTTGTTTGTGTTTCTTTGAGCAAAAAATCCATCCACATTACTTCTGTGTGAGTTTGGTGAGTGAGTGAGTGACGATGGTCAGAGAGGCACAGATTGGGAACCTTGCTTCTGTCAACCTTTTCTCAAAAGACCATGTTTATACTACAGTAGGTGACATTTTATTGCTTAGTAGAGCAGCATAAGAAGTATGGCCATATAACACAGAATGGCAGAATAATAGAATGACCACCAGTGACGCACATGGCTATATATGACAGTGTAACTTTTCACTTCCCTGTTTGGCCCAGGCCGCCCCTCAGTGAGGCGCTTTCACCGCCTCACCAGGATGTCAGAGCCTCTTGTGCGAGCTGGACAGGCCTCTCAGGTGTACCTGACCCCAGAGGAGCTGCGAAGGCTGCATTTCAGACCCACTGTGGGCTCCATCCGCCTCTCCGAGGGGCATGAGGCCATGTTCAACTGCTCCATCGAAGTTCCAGACCCCCGATTAGAGCCCACCATCAACTGGATCAAGAATGGACAGGAGCTGGTCTCAAACTCACACCTGGTCAACAACGACCTGCAGGCGGTCACAGACGGAGTCACCACTCTGCTCTCCACCATCAAGTAAACAACACGCCATGCATTGATCTGTAATAGCTGCAATAAGATAAAATATGCCTTTATTAGTCCCACAGTGGGGAAATTCCAGTATTGTAAACATGTATTGTAAGTATATATACTTATACTTACAATACATGTATTAAGCAGCTGTTGCATAAGTATCTACAGTGGGCAAGTGGTAAAACTGTTAACCCCAAACCAAAAGGTCGGCCACCAAGAGCTAAGAGCAAAATATTTTATGTTTTGATATCATCACTGATTTTGTTTTGTAGAATACAGCAAGTGCAGAGAGCAGACGCTGGTGAATATCGATGCAGACTGAGTATAATGAATTCACTGGTCGAATCACAGCCAATCTTCATTGAAGTGGAAGGTAAGGATAGATATATAAAATACAATATATGTAGTATATTATTTAGGCTGATTTTAAATATGCGTCTTAACGGTCTTTAGGTTTGCCCACATTCATACAGCAGCCAGAGGACAGAAATGTGACAAGAAATGCTCCATTCACCCTGTCCTGTGAGGCAGTGGGACCTCCTGATCCAGTGCAGATCCGCTGGCTCCGGGACGGGTCTCCTGACAGCAACTTCCACAACTCCCCCAGCAGCTACTCTGTGTCAGGTAAACCCACAAAAGCCTTGGGTTCTTCTCAGATATTCTGGACTCTGAATTCAAGTTTTAATATGGCCTAAACTATATTTATTCCAAAAATTGTTATGACCCTGTTGAAGTAGACAAAAAAGTCATTTTTAGAGGGTTCTATATGTGCTTTTAGTCACAAGTAATTTCCCCTGCCTTTGTTGCTATTTTTTATGGGTTTCAAGTGACTTTTATGCTGCTAATGAAATAAAGCATGGAAACTGTAAAACATCGCTAATTAAGATACTGACATTTAATACTTTACTACAAGATCCCACAGTTTTTCTCTTGGTTGTCCAGACGTATTTACCTTGGCTATAGGATTTTTTGGTGGTTTCCATTCTGCCTGCCTGTGCTGCCTCATCATGTAGCCACTGCTTACTACAATGTAATTTATCATTTATGGCCTCATGAACTCACATAAGGTCACCCATGGTCACAAAGCTTTGTTGCACAACTTTTAAACTCGTTATTGCATGGGTAAATACTCAAGTAATGCCTTTGTGTACTTCTACTTGAGATGACTGTTTATTGGAGTTGAAAGGTGTCTTGTTGCTAAAGACGTCTGTAACTTTTCTGCTTTGCTGGCCAACTAAGGTCAGTACTGTGTACTGTGAATACATTAGGGTATAAATGTTAATCTAAGATTACTTAAGTTAACTTAAGATTTTGTGTCAGAGTGGTTAGTGCCCCTGATTCTCTGCACACCGGCAACCCACTATAAACTTCAAAAGCCAGCTGTTATTTTTGGACAGATAAATTTTAGTCCTATATTTGCTTTCATTTGTCACTTTCAAACCACCACAGGCAAAGCTCTCCTCCCTCAGCAATGTGCAGTGAAACAGTTTGGAGCTCATGGGTTAAAGGTTTAGTGCCATGCGTCAGGCCTGGGCTAGTGTGGGGACAGGGGCAGCACTGGGAGCGTGCTCAGGGGGTTGGATCGGGGGACAAAGGCCTCATTGATGGGACATCCCACACAGGCCAGCAAGGAGGGGGACTGGGTGCAGGCTACCAGAGCTGAGTGCATGATTTCAACATTGGCACCACAGTAAAGCCAGTCTTTGGGTAAATAGTAAAGCGTCTTTTACAACACACTAGAAAAATGCACGATATGATTAGACTGGTGTAGTTACAGATCGTGCATTTCTTACATAATTCCTTAAAGTATACTTTCTTAACTAAACAGTGGGAATGTTAAAAAATACAGGAATAGCAATATATTAACCTGGCTCTCGCCAGATTGATATGTGTAGACCTCTGAACTGTGTTCTACACATCAATCTGGGATGGCTCTCACTGAAATGGTTCAAAGGCAATGACTGAAATATTCCAACAAATACTTCACATTGATTGGTTGAAGTATCACAACAGTGAAACAAGATGAAAAAACAAATTTTCATTACATCTAGTTGAGAAAAAAGCACATGCGTCTTAACTGTTCACAAATGCAAAAAGCACTTCCCCCTGCAAATTTTTTTGTACTCACAAAATAGTCCATATTTCTGCTAAAATAGGTATGTCTATGGGCATCGCCATGTTTGTTTTGGTTTGTTCAGCGCTAGTTTCTGCTCAAACCACATCGCTGCCCTGTGATTGGTCAGTGTGCATGCAAACTCTTCAGCCGAACAAACATTTGACTGGTCTACAGTTCTGCGTTCTAACCTAGCAAAGAATAATTCCTGCCGACATTTACTGCACAAACGCGTTGGTTCACTGGAGCTTTTCCAAACCTCGTAATTACAGACTCCAGAATTTTAGAATTCAGGCTGCAGGGCATTTTACAGTAACAAGAATTTACAGTTTACAACATAATTCGTCTTTCCTGTTTTGGTTTTTGTTACTTCAAGAAGTGAGCAAAGGACACAACCTTATTTTTATTTCCCTTTTCTTTTTTTTTTTTTTTTTTAAATCAGTAATGAACCTTTATTTGAGTTCACTGCCTTGTGGGTCTTTAAAGGAAACCACTTATCTGGGGTAATTTACTTTGTGTTACTGATTACTAACACATTATGTTAAACATAAATCTTGAACACAGTTCCTCAACCATAATGGCAATATGTTTTTTTAGGTATTTTACTAGAAGTTAGATAGATATTGAAAGTTAGATTTCAAGTATATTTTATTCAAACTCAGTTGGCAGATCCAAACACTTAAGTGCCAGACTTGTATAGTTTCCACTCACACATCTGTTGGGGAGGCATTTCAAACACCAGCTTGTGTGTATTTAATTTTTACAGCTTCTCCACAATCATATGGTATGCATTATGCAATGTCTCAGACAGACCACACTATATCTCCCATGTAGCTTTGAAAGACTGTATTATTTGTTCATTACTCTAGTTATGTCATAAATATCCAAAGAATGTAAACAAAACATCACAGATTGGTCCCAGCCATTACCGACAGGCTTGTTGTGGTCCACTTTGAGTTTCCAACATCTGAAAAAAAGAGATGTGGACAATGAGGTCATTATGAGGCAGCTGTTCCTGTCTTGTGCATAGATCTGTGCCTGGTTGAGAGACAGGATTGTTCAGGCGGAAAAACAAATTCACTTTAAGAATATGTTGGAAATTACATTTTCTTTTGGAAATGACAACTTTCTACATTTATTCTATATAACTATTATTCTTTTTCAGTCGCAAGTGCACTTTTCAAAAAAAAAAAAAAAAAAAAAAAGACTATTTAAATAGATTTATTACAAAATGCACTTTTTTTTTGTCTATTTCCAGGTGTTGACAGATTCACCCAGTTCAGTTGTGAAGCCTACAACAAAAAGGGTGTCACTACATCCAGAGAGGCAAACATCCATATAAAAGGTGAAACATTGACATTCCTTTGGATTTACGGCTCCATATGGCCTCAATGTGAAGTTAATTGACAAAGCTTTTCCTGCTGTTTCTATAGCACTCCCCCGACCTGTGTCCAACATCACAGTGATGGAGAGGCAGTCCAATAAGTTAAGACTCAGCTGGACTCCTGGGCACGATGGCTACTCTCCTCTCACTAAATGCCTCATAAGAGTAAGTCACATTTTTCACCAATTCCATCTTTATTTTTTCTGCTACAAAACAATCTATGTCAGGTGAAACAATGTACAATTTGATAAACAACAAAAGCAGTAATAATGGGACAGTGGTATCAAAGGACTGTGATATTTTAGTACAATGTGGAAATTGGTGGAATACTTGAAATACTTGAAAACACTGAGTATTGGCCTGTCTTTTTTGGCATATTTGGGATGCCATTTCCCATAATTGTTTCAATACTCCCTCATTACTTTTGTGGCTTTTTGTTTCATTCTCCCCACAGAAAATATGTTTATTTATATGACAAATGATAATTATTACATTTGATCTATATTTACTTCTTTAAATGTGATTTGTATTTCCTTGTTCTTAGGTAAGAGAAATAAGCCGTAGGAAAGGGGAAGTCATGACCACTCGCTTTGTGAATGTGTCCGTGCCACCGTTTGAGAGTGAGGTCCCAGGACTCCAGGCCATGACGTGGTACAACATGAGCGTTTCCTGTAGCAACGAACTGGGACCCTCCACAGTCAATATGTGGATTCAGAGCAACACTACTGAAGGAGGTACTGAGTGCATGCTAGAGAGTGGAGAAGTAGTCATTAGCAATGAGGACTGCAATTTAATTACAGACAAAATATAAAAAAATAAAATAAACAATTTGTGATTTGCATCAATACACTTTATTGGTAAATATGGTCAATCAATAAGGCTTAAATCATATTTTATTACTTTAATCTGGTATTTAAAAATCTCAATGTGCAATAGAAAACATCGTTTGACTAGTTGACCAACAGAAAAAAATAAATAAAAATCTTGTTGGCCACTGAAATAATAATTGGTTGCAGCCCTATTTACACTTATGTTAGATACTGTTAATGCTAATAAAGAGTTTGAAGTCGCAATACAATATAACAAATACTTTTTATACTACAATTCAATTTTGTATTTTTATTTCCAGAAGTATTTGTTGTGTACAGTTTACATCACAGTTATTGAAATGTTTATTCAATATTTTCCACAAATAACTTTTGCTAAATGAGTATATCCAAAAGTCTGGAAAAAATGTCTGCCTATTTGTAAGTTTTTCAAATACTTGCATATTTTTTTCTTTTTTTTTTCTTTGTAGCGCTCACTGTACACTTGACTGGGGCTGTTTCCCTTTTGCAAGAAACATATCATTATCTATATTTACGTCCCTGTTTCCAAAATCTTTGTCTGTCTATGGAGACAGTGGAGTTATGTTATTACTGGAATTTACAAAGCAGCCTCAGTTAGACCTCTTGTACCAGTCGTCATATCCACAATTGTTTTCCGAATGTAGCGCATAGGAAAACACAAAGTAGGGTGGAGGAGCTTCCTTCCTATAGTGACCACATGGGATAGTCTAGTTAAAGTGTTTATACTTGTGCCAGGAAAGGACCACATACCACAATGTAATCAAAGGATTTTTTTTTCTCAGTTGAATGCTATAATTTGTATATTTGTGTCTTCCTTATATATTTAAATTATCAAATGTTCCCCTTTTTCTAGTGCCCTCTGTGTATCCCAGAAATGTTACTGTTCACCTAAATGAGTCATTGCTGGTGATAAAATGGAAGCCCCCACCAGATGACAAAATAAATGGAGTCCTAAATGGCTACAATATCATTATTAGACATGGAGGACAGAAGAGTATGGTAAGTAATTGGTTCACTGTTATGATGCCACTAATCTATATAATAATAATATAATTGCTTAAGTCAGGGGAGCTACTTTCAGATTAACAGGTTCTTCCAAATTGCAACCGAAACGTCTTGATTTCAAAAGCATTGTCTAGATGACCTTTTACTTTCATGGGTCAGTCCTGGACAAAAGAGGTACTGCATCAGTGATATATGTTATATATATATATATATATATATATATATATATATATATATATATAGATAGATAGATAGATAGATAGATAGATATATGTGAGAGTTAGAAGACTGGATCAGTGCACGTCTAAAACTAATGATCTTATGGTGTGTCCTTAGTGTGCAGAGGTTAATACCAAAAATTGTGCAAGGAAGAAAGAGTAAAGGGACATGGGGGCTATTGCTGGTTTTGACATCAAGGTATGTTTATTGCATGTGAAGGTGAATTTTTGAGAGGCAGTAGTAATATCTTAGTTTTGTCTGATCACTGTCTTTCTAGAATGGTCTTTAACTGATAATATTATCAAAAGTGTGATACACCTTTGACACTGATTCACACATATTTGGGATTCTGCCTTTTACAAGAGGTCAAAACTTTATCTTTTTCACTTTCGCCTAGTCCCTGGTGAGAAGCACATTTTTTAGATTGGCTCCCCGGTCACTATAAGCGCTACAGTCACTCGCTCCATTATTGCGATAGCGATTTGTCATACAATAGTGTGGCTTCCCGTCTGTGTCAAAAGCAAAGGAAGCTGACGGTGTGAAAAGCAGACCTGTGTTTTTGTAACTATGGTATGCGGCCCTGAGTCACTGCACTGTGGAGATGAATGGATGAGAGAAATAATGGCATGTGTACAACTGTGTTAAATATTTGTTTGCATTGCTCAGAGGTTGACATTAGGCAAGGCAAGTTTATTTGTATAGCACAATTCGTACACAAAGTAATTCAAAGTGCTTTAAAGAATAAGAAAGACATTAAAATCACAATGCAACAAAACAAAAAATGGTAATCATAAAATTAACATTAGAGAAAAGTGCAGAATAAATAAGTTTCTGTCATAACGGTTAGTGCGGGTGCAGACCAAGGAGTGCAGACTCGGGGCAAGTTGACAGTGTTTATTTACAGTTTGTGCTAAAACAGTTTAATAGTTGGTTTAACACACACACGGGGAGCAGAGAGTAGGAGGCAGACCAGACGGGCTTAGTGCAGAGCAAGAACGGGAAAACCAGGACCGGAACGAGGACAGGATCAGGACGAGACCAGGGCAAGCCAAGCAGGGGTTGTCCGGAGCGGGCACGGAGACAGCCAGGGCCGGAGCACGACGGGACCAGGGACAGGACCAGGGAAGACCCAGCAGGAGTAATCCAGAGAGCAGGAGCCAGGGCCGGAGACGGAAAGCAAGCCGGAGACCAAGACGGGACAGGAGGCAAGGCAGAAGGGTGGACTATACGTAGCTGGAGCGCAGAGGCAGGAGCAGGAAGGAGTGAGAGCAGGAATCTGGAAGGTGGCAAAAAATCCAATGAATAACAGGCAGACAGGTAACAAAATGCAAAAACTAAGCTGGAGCATTCACATTGACACACGGACGGTCTGGCTCCAAGTGTCTTCTGCCGAGCCCTCAAATACTCGGCAGCAGGTGGAGGTAATTGTGCTGATGCGCTCCAGGTGTGCTCGGGAGGAGTGAGGAACTCCGCCCAGCTCCAAGCAGACAGGTAGGGGAGGGGGAGAGAGCACAGGAGGACAGATAATGCAGGCCCCATGACAGTTTCAGTCATATGCACAGCTAAACAGAAACGTTTTGAGCCTGCAACATTACAGTATTTGAATAGTTTTATTATTACTCACTTTACTTTTGTGCATATTAACACACAGTCACACATTATTTTAATTGTATATTCTTTAAAGGGCCCATATTACTCCATTTCCTGATATATGTTATAATGTTGTTTCGTCATCAAAAACATACCCAATGTAGTCTTTTGTTTCATTCACACATGTTTAACACACAAATCTTGCATATTTAGGTGTGAGTTCTTCTCTCAAACAGAAAACATTCTGTTGCATGTTGTGGTGTGATGTGGCAATACAGGAAGTGCTCCACTGTGTTTTTAAACTTAATACACCTTCTTTAGAATCATTTGGATAATTTTAGCCCTGAAATTACCAGTCTTTACTGAACTATTGCCTTTTTCCCCATCTTAGTTTTCTAGTTGATTTGAAATGTTATTATTTAAAACATATGATAATAGCTTTGAATATAAATTTCATAAACATAAACACGACAGACTTGTATTTATGATCATTCAACACAAGAAATAGTCCAAATTATTTATGTGAAGTCCTGAACTCTGCTTCAGACCACATGCTTTTACTGGAAGAGGACTGGCTGTAGACCTCTTGATTAAAATACCCAAAGATATTATTGACAATCAGAAATTCTTGGATCTTGATTAGATTAGATTCATTACACAGCCCTACTCATGAGCATTTAATTCTGACTATTAAAAACATGTGAATATTTCATTGAGTCACTATTGCCTGTGTGCAGTGTGAAGAAGTTAGTGACATGATATCCCAGAATTGGATATATTTGTGCAAATAGCTTTACCACATGTTGTACCACAAACATGTAGGGAGCGTAGGAAACAAGTTAATCACAAGGTCAACTTTCTTCGTCTGTCAGCAGAATACATAGCCAATGTAACTATGTTGTGAAATATAGGACAAGGAGTCTGTCACATGTCTGCTCCAGTTTGTACATTGGGCTTATGCAGGAAATGTGCCTTCCTCTTTTAATAACCTCTAATTAGGCATCTATGGGATCATATCTGAGGTTTACTGTAAATGGCAATTTATGTAGTTTTTGAAGTAAAAATAAGGAAAAGGTGCATGCAGTCAGTGAGATCTAAGATGTTGCACAAATGGACAAAATGTTCCAGTTTGCAAAATTCGGCACAGGAAAAGTACCCAAATCTGCTTATTTACGCGGTTACACATTCTTAGAACTTACTAAAAAACACTTACTGGGATAGAATGTACTAGATTTGGCAGATTATTTCAATTGAATAAACTTGCTGCTATCGTTACTTCTTCCATTGCAGCTAATACCACTGGACTAGTACTTGTAGTTTCCACCTAACTGCTAGTGTAACTGCTAGGAATAAAGTACCCCAGAAAACAAAAAAATCTGTTGAAGTTAAAGCACCACAAAAGCAGATAAAATGCAGTGTAGTCACGTATATAGTATCGTATAAGTTAACAATTAGAGTAAACATATCAATGGTCTGTCCAACCATTACCTTTAACTGTCTATTTTAATGACTTCAAAGCAAAGTTAACCCATTTCACAAAACCCATCTTCAAAATGTTTTTTTTGTGTGTTTCAGATCCACAGCTACACCACCTCAGTCTCGGTGCCATTGCAGGACTTTAACTCTACCTACAGTGTGGAGGTGTCTGCGTGCACTCAGGCTGGGAGCGGCATGATCAGCCCACCCGTCTGGATCTTTGTGCCAGAGGACAGTGAGTGTCTCTATGGATTTATCTACACATCTGGAAACTGTTAGCTGTATAAAAGGAAGAGCTTTGAAAAAAAGTAATAACATGGTTTCTATAAGCTAGTGGTTCTCAAACTGTGGTGCTAGGGCTTGAGCTTTTGCAGAATACATTTGACATATGATCTATTTAGTTCTTTATAGTTACGGTTTAGAAGTCGCTGGACAGGTGCTACTTCACTACTCTGAAGGCAGGTGCTTGGAAGGTACACATATGGGTGGCCAAACATAAAAAGAGAAGAAAAACACTTTAATTTTGAGACCAGTGACATTTTATTTATTAAAAACAGATTATGGTCTCATCAGTATGAATGTTTATATGAACCTGATAAGGACAGTCTGAAAGATGTTTTTTATCAGGTAGTTCTGAGGGTGCATTGGTTTGATCCTGGTTTTGAGCCCAGTTTTGTCCAGATGTAGACTTGTTTTTTAAGACTGTATAAAACATAAAACATCTGCTTAACTTTATATTTCCCCTGAATAATTTTTCTTTCAGAGTCTGTGCCCTTTCCGTCATCTAGCCCTGACACTGCTGTCTCGGATTTGGTGTATGTAGTTTTGGGAGTGGCATGTGGGATCTGCCTGCTGTTGGTGGTGCTTTGGGTTGGCATCTGTGTACGCAACAGGACCCCTGGATCTTGGCTCTGGTAATGCATTGCTTAATATCACACATCTGATTATTTGTGCAAAACCAAACATTAGTCCATTCTTATGACTGAACTTTTGATTACTGTATAATCTGAGCTAAAATTATGTGGTGAATGCAGCATGGCTAAGCACTGTGTAATTTTTCTGGTTGGGGTCTGCTACCTGCCTGCAAATTTTTCAAGGGATTTCTTAAACAATAAGCATGTAACATTTTTGGCAAAGCAATGTAATCTTTATAGAGACAAGCAGGTGGTGGAAACTCTATTAGAAAAGTTACATAGTGGACACCAGTAAAATAGAAATACAAATGTAGTAAAATTGAGTGAATAGTAGTAGTAAAAAATAGTCAACAAAATTATATTTAATCCGTAATGGTCCATAGGGATGCTGAGTAACGTTTTGTAATGACTTGGAGTTCATGACGACTTAATGTTTCCTGGTTTGGTCATAAACTTCCTCTGCTTCCTCTTAATCACCCTGTGCACCTGAGTGAGGCCTGTGTTATTGCTATTGCAGCTGCACAGTATCCAGGTTTTATTTATATCAGGTGGTCTTAGTGAACTCTGAGTCACCCTTACCATTCAGGATTGTAATCAAATAAGAATATAACGTGGGTATTAGATTAATACATTCTTTATAAAGCCTCCATAAATCTGAAATTCAATACAAGTTGTCCCACAATAATCAAATTAAATTAAATTTCAATACTTTATATATGTATTTCTTCTACCAAGTCATGACTTTTGTTTGTTAAATATAGAGTTTATTGTACTTATTATTGCCTGAATATTTTGTGTCATAGTGTCACAGTTCGACATGATTTGTAAGAATATTATCTGTTTATTAACCCTTTTACCTCTTGCAGGAAACTGCTTGGAGACAGAGAAAAGGTAGAACCTGTCATACTTTACAATCCGCAGAGGTCTTATAATCGATCTGCAGTAGGAATCACATGTAAGTCACACAGCATTATTTTGCAATCTTTTTAAAGTCAAAGTCAATTTTTTTAATATAACTCTTTTCCAGTGAGTAATCTCGGCATCAGTGATCAACTTCAGGCCAAACTACAGGATGTAATGGTCACAAGAAACCTGCTGTCCATAGGAAAAATACTTGGAGAAGGTGAGTGGATTGTTTTAAAGTAGAAATGAAAATAATGTAGACCAACAAGGAGAACAATTACTATTTTATACTATTTGTTTGTTATTTTAGGTGAATTTGGCTCTGTGGTAGAAGGGCAGTTTAAACAACCTGATGGAACATCTGAAAAGGTCGCTGTGAAGACTATGAAATGTAAGTCTTCAAAATCAACTTTATCTGTAACTTGTTTTCGGTAATATAATCAAGAATGCCATAAATTAAATACTTCTCTTTTTAAACAGTGGACAGTTTCTCTCAAAGGGAGATAGAGGAATTCCTAAATGAAGCCGCCTGTATGAAAGACTTCAACCACCCAAATGTCATTAGATTGCTAGGTACTTTCTGACTTCACTGAAATTAGTACTGTTGCCTGAAATGTTAAAGTGTCCCTGTCTCCTCGTATTTGGGCTCTGTCACAGTCAGTTTGCTTTCCCTACTCCAGGTGTTTGCTTAGAAATGGGCCCAGGAAACTTTCCCAAGCCCATGGTCATATTGCCTTTCATGAAATACGGAGATCTGCACAGCTTTTTGCTTCGCTCACGTCTGGGAGAGAGTGCAATGGTGAAAAACTGACCCATTATCGATCACTGTTGTTTTAAAAATCAAAGAAAATACATTATCTTTCCTTTGTTTTTATGTGCAGTATTTGCCCACTCAGACTTTGTTGAAGTTTATGGTTGACATTTCTTTGGGAATGGAATACCTCAGTAATCGCAACTTTCTACATCGGGATCTGGCTGCAAGAAACTGCATGTATGACTTTCATAATTGTTTAGCAACTGAGTCAGTGAGTGGCTATATATCATGAAATAACTTAGAAACTTGAATATGAATTCTAGTGTATATAAATGTAATTTTGAGAGGAATGCATCAGATACATATTTCAACTTTATGGGGAAAATTTCTCTAACTTAATTTTGCACATAATAAGCAATACTGTTAAATTACATATATTGGTAAAATCTATACTTATTAAAACTCAATATATGTCTGATGTATGTTTTTAACCTATTTATATGTCTTAGAAACTGTTTTTAACCTATTTTTGTTTCTTTTTCTTGCAGGTTGCGTGATGACATGACCGTGTGTGTTGCAGACTTTGGCCTGTCTAAAAAAATATACAGTGGAGACTACTACAGACAGGGTAGAATTGCCAAAATGCCTGTCAAATGGATTGCTGTGGAAAGTCTGGCTGACAGAGTTTTTACTGTAAAGAGTGATGTGGTAAGAAAATATTTTGTTTCAATTGTTATAGTGTTTTTAAAAAGTTACATCATGTAGTGGCCAAAATGTACTGTGTCGTCTTTCATTGTTTATAATGTTTATCAGTGGGCATTTGGTGTTACAATGTGGGAGATTGCTACGAGAGGCATGACACCTTATCCTGGCATCCAAAACCACGAGATTTACGACCATCTTCTTGAAGGACACAGACTAAAGCAGCCACCAGACTGTTTGGATGAACTGTAAGTGGTTACTTCTTGTTTACATAAAATGATAGTGTTTTTACAAAGCCTGAAGGTTATTCTCTAGGTACAAGCTCTATGAGCCTCTTAACTAGCTCAATAGCTCCTTCTTCTGGCAACCTGCTTTTGTCATTGTTTTATTTTATTTTTTAACATGGGTTACCGTGGGATTTTGAATCAACAATTTTACAAAGTCCCCTGTCGATTGCTGTTGTTATTGTGGGCTATATAAAAATATATTGAATTCAACAGAATTTACATTTTGATTTAAAGTAGCCCTAATTTTGAAGTTTAGTCAGACCTAATATTCAAAGCCCCCAGTTTACTTCCCATAACAGCCACTATATATAATTGAGGGCATAAAATAAAGTACTCCTCCCTGGCTGAAACTATTCTGTCAAATTACTACAACTAAATGTAACCAGTCCTTTTTCTTTCAGGTATGAAATCATGTACATGTGCTGGAGGACTGACCCACAGGATCGTCCCGTCTTTACTCAACTAAGAGAAATGTTGGAGAAACTCGCTGAGAAACTCCCAGATGCCTCCAGCAAAGAGGACATCATTTACATTAACACAAGTTTCCCTGAAGAAGACCCAGACAGTGTGGATTTTAATGTGGACCATGCAGCCTTCAACTCTTCCCCCTCATGTAGTCACCACCAGAGGGCAGCAGCAGAGAGTGCAGTCGTCACAGCAGACATTCATGGGAGTTTGGGGGATGATGAGGAGGATTGTGAGGACAGATATGTGGTGGTCATCTCATCTGACCCTTCCCTAAGACTCCCAGGAGTAAACTCTCCACTTTTATCAAATGACACTGCAAGTCAAGTCAGTGGACAGAGTGAGGTGCGGAACCCCAGCACAAGTGACACTTCCTCCCTATTGTGAGGATCAGATAACATGTACATATACTGAACAATGCAAATTAAATTATTTGATTAATTCAAATTATTCCTTTCTCTTACAAATAAAAATGTCTGACCCCTTAGACAGGGCACTAGTTAAATCTCAAATGGAAAATACATAGTGAGTTGAGTTAAAAAGGTTCTATTCCATGACCTCAATAATTTGGTTCTGTTTGACTAAATTCCTTCAGATACCTCTATATCTGCTGTTTGTTTTGCAGAATGTTCAGAATGTTGACCCAATTTTTATTCACTATTAACCTTTTGCACAGTATTCTGTTTTGTTTCATGAAAGCAGTGTATCACTTTTTCCTGTGGCCAGTGTTGCTATCATATTTTAGTTTTATAAATGAGTGAATGGCTGCACATTTTCAATAAGCTTGAGGTGCACTAAACTGTGAATTGTTTACTTACATAATGCATTGTAAATATATATTTGTACTTATTGTTTAGTAGTAAGTCTCAGATGTATTTAAAAGAAATGATTTATGACTAGAGGATTATTAAAGTGGTATATTTTGCTACATTAACATTCATAGCTGAGCGTGGTGTTTTTTGTTTAATTTATTCAGGCAATTAAAACTGGGAGGAGATCAAAACAGGAACACTAAATTATTCTAATAAACAATGATAATGCTATGTTGTCCGCCCATTTTTAAGCATCATTATATGCTTCTGTCACTATGCAAACTAGCTAATTCAGATTTTGGTGGACAAAACTAAACCAACCAATACAGCGAGACACGTTTTACAATGGCAAGGTTGTATCAGCTGTTATTGCTGGGTTGCCAGATACGTGGTCTTCAAATATAACTCATTGATTAATTGTTATATTTAATCGACATAAAATCTAATCCCAAATACACTATGCGTAGTTATTTCAGTTTACACGTTCATTACTATACGTTTACATTGTAGCAGGACTGAGAAGAGGAAAACTAATTCACGTACGATTCCTCAGGATGAAAAATGCTTCTCTTATTTGGCACTCCTGTGGATACGTACAGCTAAACGTTGTACACATCAAACATGGCGGCTGCTGCCAAGATGCGGACGTGGAGTTGTCCTGTCAGACGGGTATTGTGTCCATGGCTTCTTTTGTCACTGGTTTTACTCAGCACATTTAAGACAACATGTGCTGCACCCGAGCCTGGCCTTTGGAAAATAACTGTAGTAAATGTAAGTATGCAATTAGCAGCGACCATTTAGCAAAGTTTGCCGCAGCTTTAGCTACAGTAGTTAGCCTCGTAATGCTAACCCCCAGGTCTGTGACACTCGTGAAATGAAATGTGGTTCAGTCTGGTTCTTTATGCTAATTGTATATAATTGTGTAGTCCATTGTCCAACATTATGATTTTGTTTAGTTAAATATCTTGACAATTTGTAAAACTCAACCTAAATTTGGTTTAAGCCCCTCTAAAGCTCAGTTAGCATTTGGATGCTAGTTGTGACTCCCCCTTTTCAACAGTCAATACACTTCCAAGTCTAAAATCTAAATCTACAAGTACTTTATCGTGCAAATGACAATATATCCATTAGTAGGGTGAATACGGGACCAACTGCGCAGAACTGGCCTAATGGCAACTTTGAAGGCCTTGATCAATAATTCAGCATCTTCATTTTATCTGTTGACTTTTCTTTGTTTAGTTTTATTATTGCATCTTGGTTTTCTGATCTAACTCTTTATGACCTTATGACCTTAACACAGTATGTAAACAGTGATGTACATTGTTGTTCCAGTCATCCAAGCCACTCCTGGTCAGAAAATCTATGTACAGGAATACAGACATACAGTTGAAAGGTACAGCAATAATATGTGCCTTTTTATTCGATATTAGATATTTATTTCTGTATTATTTCTGCATATTTCATGTATTGATCTCTAACTCACTCTGTCCTTCAGTTGTATCATTTTATTGTCCTGAAAATGTGGATTTCACTATTCACTGGCTTATAAAATTCTACCCCTGTCACAATGAATTCAATAATATTGAAGTAAGTAATTTACATTTGTTTTAGTAGATGTTTAATTAGACATGTAATATTTAAGTATGAATTATTTTCAGGAAATGTATGAGAGAACACCTCTAAGTCGCGCCCAAGGCCTTGATCCGAACCCTATGGACCAAGGAGAAGTCATTGAACACAGACACAAGGCCATAACATGTACAAACAAACTGCTCTCTTTCCCAATGCTCAATGTGAGTTTGAACAATTGTCTTTTTCCTTATCTCAAAGTTTTATTTGTTTGGTTAAGTTAAATCTTTGTTGTTATTTCAGAAAGCAAAAGCATATCCACGCCCTGCTGGTCCTCCCCTTGACCCTAACAAGCCAGTAAGAATGTTGTTTAGATAAACAAATATATCCAGCAATACATATACAGTAGTTAAGTTTGTCCATATGTTTTGTTGTGTGCCTCATTTAGGATTCTAACTACACCAGACTGATTATTGATGAGTATGAGCGCAAAACCGAAAAAAACAGTAATGTCAGCATCAAAGACAATGTGATTGCCACCACCTGGAGAGATGGACCATACCTGCTGGTCATGAAGATCCTGACCAACAAGCCAGACTCCCACTGGAATTTAACGAGTAAGAGGCTTTTGTTAAGCACAGTAGCTTGTTTATCTGATGTAGAAAAAGCTTTTACAGCACTTACTGTACTAATATGTTTGATGTAAATTTTTAGTTGATTTGGTGATGCGAGGTGAACATGGCTACATATCCATCACAGAGTGGCCTTTGATGATTGTAAGTTAATTAACAAAATAATAATGATAAAAATAAATACTATTTTGATACTACATCACCAATATCACAATAGTACCGTAATCACATTTGTTTTCCATTCTGTGTTGTCTGCTTCCGATAGTTCTACATGGTGATGTGCATAGTCTACATCTTGTATGCTGTGCTCTGGTTTGTTTGGGCGGCCTGCTATTGGAAGGATCTACTCCGTATTCAGTTTTGGATTGCTGGGGTCATATTCTTGGGGATGGTTGAGAAAGCGGTCTTCTGTGCGGAATATGAAAACACAAATGCTGTTGGCTCTGCGAGTAAGAACACATAAGATAATTTAAATGTTTAGCTGGATTCATTATAAGACAAATATTTTAAATACTTGTATTGTTTTACAGCATCTGGCTTATTGATTTTTGCTGAACTGATCTCTGCCTTAAAGAGGACCCTCGCTAGATTGCTTGTCATTATTGTTAGTCTTGGGTATGGCATTGTAAAGTATGTATCTTTATGACCACAGCTGTAATATGCATATAATTAGTTCAATATTGTACAATGAATGTTCTCTTTCTTATAATTTCAGGCCTCGGTTGGGGACAGTTATGCACAGGGTTGTTGGTTTGGGGATGCTCTACTTTGCCTTTGCAAGCATCGAAGGTGTCCTAAGAATTACTGGGGTAAGTTATTTTCATCAAAGAAAACCTGGGTGCCAAATTCACTATTCAGAATTTGTTGTATGTGTTGTAGCAATAGAATAATTGGCTGATTTTAAGGTGTAGCTACTGCTGTAAATATTAATGTATTTTTGGTTGCATCTGTATTGAAGGGTCGGGACAATGGCCCAGCTCTCATTACAGAAGTTGTTCTTGCCATACTTGATTCCTGTGCCATCTGGTTCATATCCTTCCAGTTACAGTCCTTTATAATTAGGATTAGTCAGATGAATAACAACATTTGCACCTTACATGGTTAAAGATCTATTTCCTTTTTATTGTCATGATTAATTTTCTTCCATTTGCTGTGGTAATTGGTTCTGTTTTGTGTTTGCTGAGTTACTTTTAAATCTCTGATCCTTTTTGATTTGATTCCCACTCTCTCTTCCCTGTGTGTTCCTGCACTGTCCTCACCGTGACCTCTGACCTCTAGGCAAAAGACTCAGATCTGGCCCTGCTGGCCAACATTCCCCTGGCTCTGCTTGACTCCTCTCTTTGCTGGTGGATATCCTTTTGTGCACCTTTTCCTCTGCTCCTTGCCTCATTCACATAATCAGGCTTACATTAGGGCTCAAGTACTGTGGTATATTATAAAACTTTAACTAAATTCAAAATAGAGGTGGGAGATTACATGGAAAAATGCATAATATCACATTTGTTGGAATAAAGATATTGAAATGTTTATTTTTGTTAATATCACCCACCCCTATTTCAAAATCATAATATTTGAATCATACTAAACCATACCATACCACTAAAATTGGCTGCTTCTTTTCTTTTACAATATATGCAAAATATACCAACCCCTACATAGTAAACCCCTAATTTTGGCTCATAAAACTACTGTCTAGTCAATATTTCAGTATGTTCTCCTTGACTCCCATGAACATATTTGTAAGCTTGGCACAAACGATGAAGACTCTGAAGCTCAGGAGGAACCCGGTCAAGTTGTCTCTATACAGACATTTTACAAACACGCTAATATTTGCTGTTCTTGGTAAGTTTTGCTAACAGCATTGCTTTGGTAAACCACACTTTACTTGCAAGAAATAAACATAACTGCTTTTCCTCTTATTAGCTTCTATCATCTTCATGGCATGGATAGCTAAGAAATTCCGTCTTGCGGATTGTCAGTCCGTAAGTGTTTCATACAACCAATATTACGTCATTGTCTTAAGTATTAGCAACTTATTTTTCCCAATTGTCTGTCTCAAAGGACTGGATCGAGCTGTGGGTGGAAGATGCCTTCTGGAGGTTCTTGTTCTCAGTCATTCTGCTCGTCATTATGTTTCTATGGAGACCGTCTGCAAACAACCAAAGGTACATCAACACCTTATAATGTGAATCTGATTGTTGAAACTTTTTTAATCTTAAATGTATTTCATTTGCTCAAAGATATGCCTTCACACCTCTCATTGATGACTCTGATGATGAAGAGATTGAGGAGTTTATGACCAATACAAACATGGGTAACTTAATGTTGAATCTGTTAGCATATTTGGTTTACTGTATTTTGTACTTTTTGAATATCTATGTATTTTATTCACAGCTGATGGCATCAAATTAAGAGCAGCTAAAAATGAGACCAATGGTACTGCTAAACCTGCAGAAGCAAACCCAGTATGTACATGAGTGTCTGAAATTCAAATATGCAGTTATCGTACAGTGCAACAGATGGCAGCATTTAGCATTTGTTCTTTTTACAGGATGAAGACTTGAAATGGGTGGAGGACAACATTCCAAGCTCAATTACTGATGTGTAAGCCTTATAGTTGTTATATTGCTAAAACAACTTTATTACAAATTTTTAGTATTGTAATTTATGCAAATTACATAATTTGACACTTTTTAAAATCTCATCACAGAGCTCTACCGGTCTTGCTGGACTCAGATGAGGTACAATAAACTTATCACTTAACACATGTATTTCTGATAGAAATTTGAACATTGATACTAAGAGAGAAAAATCATTTTTTAGGAAATAATGACGACCAAGTATGAAATGTCAAAACTGGAGTGATGCTTTGTTTGGGACCATCTGCCGACTCCAAGGTAGTTCATGTATCCAGTTGAAGTTCACTTAATTTTATCTCATTGCACAATAACTTGTTGTTTTTTTTTGTCCATGTTTCAGTGTGGACTCCTGTGTGGGTGCTAAAGGTCATGATCAAGGCTGCGTGAAGCCGTTTTTGGGGACCCTTTGTTGTTTTAACTCTTTAACAAGACCAGTCTGCACTGACGGTGAATCAGTGATTTCCTGAAGTCATCAGTTTCTAGCCTTTATTTCCAAAGAGAATGTGTTTTATTAAGTGCTGTATTTATTATTGTCATTCTTTTGAATTTATTTTACCAGAGATTAGCAGGAGCAGTAGGCATCATGCATGAACTCAAACACTGACAGAACAATATGGAAGGTATTTTCAAGGGCCTGTAAAATATTATTTGAGAGACGGTATCAAGAAATTTGCATTTAAGAATAGAGGGAAAGTATAGGCTGTTTACAGAGAAAATAAACCTTAAGAGGATTTATTTAAAATATTCAACCATATTGGAGATTGAATTTAGCATTGTTTATTAGCTATAGAAATGTTATGTTTTTTGTTTTCTAAAAAGACCAAGCTAAAGGTTGTGCTCCCAGATATCTTTGCTTAATTTTTTTGTATAAACCAGTGATTTCACTTCGTAGTCCTCACATATGTTTTCATGTCTGCTTAAAATCTCTGCCCAACTTAGGGCTCCAAGGACTCAAATAGATGTGTCTAGGCTATGCTTGTTTTCCATCTAATTATTATCTAAGTCAGGAAAACATAACATTTCATACACTGTTTCATGTTAGCTCTTATGCACTTTGAAAATCAAAGCTGTGCCTATGTGTAGTCCTGGTTTGGGCCCTGGGGTTTTTGGAGGTCATTGAAAATTGATGTTTCTCTTATTACTGGTGGCTGTCTGCGAACCTGCCTACAGTATTGGAAATAATGCACAGTTACTTTAATACAGATGTTAATGGGTTCAGTAATGTAGACACTAGCGTTGTGATCTGTACAGTCATGTTCAAGTTTGAATCTGCCGTGTGTATGTGGAAAGCTGTTTTGTTTTCCAAAATAAGAGCAATATACTATTGTGTATGTTGATTTATTTATTTGTTTAAGTGTACTTATAGGTTGTTCATATGTGGCTTCTTCATGTTTACTCTGTTTACGAGGTGTGCTTCCATCTCTGTTAAAGGCAACAGGAGGCTTCGGTTGATTTTGTTGTCTTTGTCGATAAAATCATTTATTTTACCTACTATGTTCTTTAATCTTTTTTTCTCTGTTGATGTAAATCATTCATGTCTGGCATTGTCGGCACAGGCACAAGCAAATCACTTGAATAGTGTTTTAAATGTTTTCTTTTATAATGGTTGGAAAGCTGGAATAATTGTGCTTTTCATGGCACTGTTGCTTGTGTTATATAAAACTGCAGACACCTGCAGTGGACCTGGTTATTTGTACAGATGGTTTTGGCTGATTCCTGTTATTTCATAATTCCACAGGTGCAAAGGCATCAGGAGGAAGTGTGCTCTTCATACCAGCAGTTTTCCTCTTCCTTTTCAGGAAGTGTGTACACTGATTAAATATCAGTAATTTATAAAACGATTTTGGTTTTCTGTCACTTTACACATGACAATGACAATTATATTATAGCTGTTATAGTGATATGTAAAAACTCTAGCTTAGATTTATCTTTTTAGGATCATTTATTGATAGTCCTTTTTGACACAAGTCTAGCACAATTTTTGCTGTTTTTTTGGATCTGCTCCAAATATTCAGGAAGAAAAATCTACATTGGCCCTTCCATTTCCTGTCCAATAAAAGTCCAATTCATTTTTGAGCAACACCTGAAGCACCTGTTTTCATTTGTTCATTTTATGTCAAGGATTGCCTGAATCTAAATATACAAGGAATGCAAGGATTCAGATTCAGAAATTTGTTGTCGCTTTCAGTGATATACTCTATCAGTGCTCATCATGTCTACCATACAAAGCAATAGAAAAGTCGTAAGCAACATGCCTTTGTACATTGGTCTGCAGTGTTTTCTGCTAAACTTCAGGTTGCTAAGGTATTACAACTAATCATGTTCTTTGTGTTTCAGTGATTAGGGATTATGTCACTGGTCACTGTTTTGTGCCAATTTAAACCTTTTAAATCACCACAGATCAGCAGCTAAAGTTAAGGATTAGTCCCTGAAGAAAGTGCAATAACATGACCACTGCATGTAACCACTGAGGCTGTTAAAGTTTGTGACCAACAAACCTCACAGGGCTGGCTCCAGCATCATTTCTGCTGTTGCTTATGTTATGTTGCTTAGTGCTTTCCAGTTGTCTTTGGCACTAAAGGAGGTTTCAAAATGCCACAGAATGACTCCACCATCCATGTATTTTTGTTATACATCTGAACACACCATTGTTTTAAACAGCCCTTCATCTTTGCCTGATAGAAACCATTGGAGTATTTACCTCTTCTTGTGCCCCTCGTCTTGTTGTAGTTAAGACCACATCTGTCATTTCTTTTATTCAAAGTCTCCTGGTATACTGTACAGATTATTATTCATTTTTCAAATATGCAGTGGTGTGCCTTTCACTCATTAAAATTCACCTTCAATAGAGGTAAAATGAAAACCGCTGCCACAATGATATTCAATAGCCCAGTGTTCAATCTCAGCAAAGGTAGCTGTTAACAAATCGTGAAGTTTTGGACTGACTTTATTTCAATTATGTTGTGACAATTCAAATTCCAGGCGGACTGAGTTGTGCCCTGGAAAGCTCACTGTAAAGCCTTTGATTTTAGACATAAAAATGTGCGTCTCTGGGTAACATAAAGAATATGACTAATGCAGCAAATATGCTGTGGTACAGTATTACTGCAGGGCTACAGAAATATAATGTAACATTTGAGCCCTACTCCAGCTTAAGCAAATATACAGTACATGATCTAAGAGAAAATAAGTAAAAAAAAATACCAACAATGTTTCCAATAAATTAAGCCATTGATGTACTAATAAAACTATAGGAAATATAAAAGAAAAGTGCATATAGTAAGCGTCAGACCTTCAGCAGGTGACAGTCAAAGCTCAGGATCATAGTATGCAATATAAAGATGTCATGTCAAGATGTTTTTTCCACTGATTAAATACATGTATGTTTGTAGAAATTCAGGTCAGATTTCATATCAGATCAGTTCTTCATATTTCCACCTTGAGAGCTTTGGAGCTGGTTTAAAAGTTGTACGGTGACACCAGGATGTGTACTTTGGCCACATGTTTGGCTTGGAAGATGCGGTCGCTGTACTCGGACATGTCGACGTCGATGCTGATCTCCTGCGGGCCCTGCAGCTGCTGCACCAGGATCAGCTCTCCGGTCTGTCTGTCTGAGCGCTGCATCACAAACATGCCTCTGGAGTTACCCCCAACGATCCCAAAGCGCAGGCTGTCCGGCCCCGTGCGCCCCGGCGCAGTGGCTGTGGCCATCCTAAACAGAGTTGCAGGAGTCGGCAGGTTGGATGACAGGGACAGGTAATGGAAGGACACTGTCTTTGGAGCGAGCTGACAGCTGTGACTGTCCATGGGGCAGGGATTCCTCTCACACTGACTGTGGCACAGACATGAAGCAATTAGAATGATCACTAAGGGACAATGAAAGCCCCTCATACTGTAGACATCCATCCACCATTCATGTATATACCGCTGTTCAGAAGTACTGAACAGCGGTATATACATGTATATGTATATAACATGTATATGTTATTTACATCACTACAAATAATACCAACCATAAACTTATTCCAGTGCTACTTATGGAGAGAAAAACAAAAAGATGAAAAAGATGATGGTTAATGTGGAGTTTATGTAATCTGTTTCTTTTTCTTTCTTTTTTTTTTTTTTTTTTTTTTAGAAACTATGACATTTCCCACCTAGCTTTGTGATTCGCTTTGAAGATACATTTCACCACATGGATGGTTTGGTGCACAGAGGATTATAAATACTGACAAGCTACTACAGTGGTAGTGTTGTATGTTATATGTTGATTAAAGACTTACAAAGGTGATGTCTTGACATAATGGACATGTCCATGTGACCGGGGACATTCCGGACTGACGCACTGGAACCCTCCTCCTGTGTTGATACAGGTCGTCCCATTGGTACAGTTGTGCTTCTGGCTCAAGCACTCGTCCACATCTGGAAGACAAAACAGCAGCAGAGCCATGCACTGTTACTGTATGAGAGAGCAGGGAGAGGGGGAGACTGGCCAGACTGAATGTGGACTTCCTGGTTACCACAGTCAGAGATGGGGGTGTTTATTTAGTTTTTAGTTTAGTCTCTCATAAATGCCTCATGTCCGAAAGATTTTTTTTTTTGCTTGAAAGGGTGAAGTCATGTGTTCCACAGGGTGTATTATTGCTAAGCAACAAAGGTGCAAATGAAAGTAGTCGCAAAGTTTGTTGGCAGAAAGAACACTTCTCAATTCACAATAACTATAGGAACATACACTGAAATAGACAGGGACAATATCGTTTACCAAATATATGAGAGGATTTTTGTATGTTTTGGCAAATGTGCAGAGTAATTTGCAAGTATTTCTTTCTGACATTAGAGCCAGATTGTAGAACAGCAGCCAGTGCTCTGAATGAGTCTTTGTCCTCTGTTTCGCCCTGTCACTCACCCTCACAGCTCCGCCCATCTGGGAGCAGCCTGTAGCCGCTGGGGCAGGAGCAGTGGTAAGAACCCGGGACATTCACACATTCATGGACACATAGCTTTCCTCCTTGATCCAGCCGATAAACCTCACACTCGTTTACATCTGTCAAACACAAAAACACAAAACAATGTCAAAATGTAGACTTATGTCAACATTCAGGCATCTGTTTACTTGGCTTATTCAGAATTATTAAACAGAAGCTATTTTACTATAGCTTCATGAGAGTATTATGTATTATAGATAATGACTCAATGAATAATTTAATTAATGATTAGGTCTGTTATATCTTATAGAAATTGCAATTTAAAAATGATAAAAATATAATTTTTCTTGACGATACAGTGTTTGTTGAAATCTGTCCTACTGGTATGATGTTTATTAGCTTGTGCTCAAAGCTGCCCAGCCTGGAGGAGATTTACTCAGAGTGAGCAACTAAACAGGCCCAAAACATCCTCTTTGGCCCATGAAACCTTCTCTGCTCTAACCATGTTCTCCTGCAGTCACTGCTTCTGCCCTCCTCAGTTCACAAAAAATATGTCTATGTTTTGGGCTATGTATATAAGTGAAGCCAGCCATGTGAATTAGCTGCAAAGCAATTTCCCCACAGTCTTTCCCCAAGTCTTTTATCTATTACTGAAGGTTGGCCTCACCCTGGCAGATGCTGTTGTCAGAGGTGCCGCTCATGTGAAACCCTGCGTCACAGCTGCAGTGCTGGGCCCGGTTCACCTGAGCACAGCGCGGTTTACGACTGAATGCTGGATCATTCACAACACTCCACTCAGGAGGGGCTGCATGGAAATAAGATACAGTTTATTATTAATAAAGGAGAGACAATCAGAAGCTTTTCTAAAATATGTACTTTCTGAATGTGCATATCCTCAATAATCCTATCTATATTGTAATCTCTAAATTTGTAAACCTGAATAGCATTGTGGGTGTACTGTGTAGAAAAGATTGCACAAAAGTAGCAGAAAGTAGTAGTAGTGGTAGTACTATACTCTGCATTTTTGTACTAGTATTTGTAGGCAGACCTGCTTGTCAATGCCCGATCTTGTCAGATCTCGGAAGCTAAGCAAGAGACTGGTTAGTACTTGGATGGGAGATTGCTGGAAATACCTGGTGCCACAGTGTGGCGGTCGCCACAGTGGTTCTAGTGGAAACTGTCATTGTGTTCTTAGGCAACACTCATATTGTATGAATGTGGTGTGTAAGTGTTGATTGTGGTCAGAGGGGCTCATAGTACAGTAGTGGCAGCCTCTCTTCTGGCAGTCTACCCGAGGGCAGCTGTGGCTACAGTAGCTTGGCATCATTAAGTGTGAGGTGAATGGTCAACACACTGTTAAATGTCTGATTGTCTATATAAATCAAATGCATTATTATTATTATTATTATTATTATTATTATTATTATTAGTAGTAGTAGTAGTAGTAGTAGTAGTAGTAGTAGTAGTAGTAGTAGTAGTAGTAGTAGTTTAAAAACTACTACTGTGTTTCCCTTCTACTTGGGTTATATTCATAATTACTATTTCAACTGAACACATTGTTAGAAAGGATTGTGGCTCACCTGTCTGTGTTGGGTGCTGGCAGTGAGGGCCACTCCACTTCTGAGGACAGGTGCACTTGTACTGGTTCACTCCCATCACACATGTGCCTCCATTCTTACAGGGGTTACTGGCACACACACTCATGTCTATACACACAACAGATCAATCCAATGAAAATAACTTTTTTGCCTTTAACAACAAAGGGTTCCATAGATGTCCATAAGCATTTCTCAGATTTACTGTTTAGATATATGCCTAGATGAGTGAGCAGTTGTTAGGGACTGATATAAATTTACATCAAATTGAACTAAATTGTTAATTTTGCCAAGGAACCAACAACAATGTTCCAAGCCATGCTACAGCATCCCTAAATGGGAAGTTCATCTAGCTTATGATATATTGGTTTGTACTTCTCAAATTGTATATGCTACTAACTGTCTGGGTGTTGAAACCACAACAAAGGAGATGACTTCATGAGCAGCTAAATCTCCAGTATACTGTGTTAAATTAGAACATAAGTAAATAAGCAGTCCTTTATACGCTATTATATGCTATATCTTTGCTTCTGTGGTCAGCTCACTGTGCAGATGTGAAGATGATGGAGCTCTTTCTGAGGTGAAGCGTGGAGGCCGCGGTGCACTGGACGACAACCAATCCCTTTAATGTTTATTTGACTTTCCCAGAGGCCACCGCGGCACCAAAACATGAAAAGACTTACTTCACTTGGCTGGATATTTTTAAATGTTTTTAACTAATGCTTTTCCACAAATGTTGAATACAGCTTTTTAAAGGCATGAGCTATATTTAGATCTAATAGACAGCAGTGCACACATGTAATACTGTGCGAGTGTAACCCTGTCATGTTATTTTAAGCTTTCAATGTAAGTGCATGCATGTGTGCAGCTGCATGGATCAGGTACTCATCCACTAATACTGTAGAAAGTATATAGCATTTTGAACATATGCTGCCAAAGGTGTATTAAATGATCATACAAAATGTATGGCATCCATTTTAGCCATTGTAGCACCATATTACTATTTGTAGGATAGAAAAATGGAACTAATGTGCATTTTTCTAAACATAATGACACTTATATATGTGAAACCATTTGTTCAGTTGCTGGACTTTACCCAATGACTTTGAGTCAAAGACTGAGAAATTTGAGCCTGAGAAGGGCTGCCTACAGTAGCCCACCACTGTTGTTCATCAGTCCAGGCTTTAAAGGGGAGGGCACCCCACAGAGGAATGCGGTGCAGGTGTTTTTGTGTCCAGAGACATTTAATGCCATTTTAACGAGGGCTTCATTCAGTAGAGCCCAGTCGTCCTGAAGAATGCCTCTTTTCTTTGTTATCTCTGTATGGGACATTTGATTCTGGTCTCCTGTTTATTTTGCATGTGAAGATTGTGGAGCCGTGAATGCCTCTCAAGATTTGTCAAGCTATGGACAGACGCTTTCTAAGCAAATCCTTGATTATTTGAACTGGCCCTAGTGGACTGCAGGGGTGCAAATGTAGAAAAGATTTTCACTTTTTAGTACACTTAAGCAGTTGTAACTGATGCTCTGCAACCTATGGTCTGTTTTTACTACTAGTACTTTCATACCATTAGGTGTGTTAATCTGGAAGCTGGATAACTGCAGGCCTGCATGTTTTTCCTTTTTTTCCTTTTAGTTGAATGATCATTACTTCTTTACACATCTGATGACATTACCGGACATGAACTCACCTTTACAGACAGTAGCAATGCCTGTCCAGCTACCATTCTCCTGACAGACTCGCGTGGTCGGGCCAACAAGCTGGTAGCCCTGGGCACATGTGAAATGTACTTCATGTCCCACAAAATACTTTGAGCCAAACTTTGTTCCGTGCACGGGGGCTTCCAGTGAGGGGCAGGCGGTGGGAGCTATGGAGAGGAAAAGAAAAGGATGGTCACATGTGAATCCAGCTCCTCTGGATCCTCTGGCATTCAGAGCCTCAGGACATACACGTGTCTACAAGCAGAGAGCCGCTTCATGGGAAAGGATGTTTCAAATGCTTCAATTACAGTCAACCACAGCTCCGTCTGATCTTATCAGTCAGAAAAATAACAGCACACAATTATAACACTTTGCTCAAATGCAGAGTTTGTGTTGTTCTTGGATTCATTATACATTTGTGGTGGTTTTAACACATAAGTCTGCATTTGGGACATTTCAGTCACAGCAGCAAAGCATCACTCTACAAGTTGCATTGATTGTTTTAGTATTGTTGCATCAGAGGCCCTTCTTGACTATTTATCCAGACTTAGTACAACAGAGAGTCCTGCAGTCACACCTGCTATGGGGAAGCTGTCCCATTCTCACACATTCTGACACACATAGGTAGGTGTAGTGTTTTGCCCAAGGAAGCAACAAATGATCCTATGTAGGGAAGGGTTACATTTAGTTACCTGCAAAATACAACTCCACACATTACACTCTGTGTTATAAATCCATATAATCAATATTTGTTTTTTGTAATTGAAATACACAAATAATATAGTTATATAGTGCATATAATTTGTTAATTGTTATAGACTACCGGTAGTTCACAACTATCCAAGTGGTAACAGGGAAAACAATTTCAGTTCAGTTAAATCTTTTTCACTTAAACATTTCAATCCTCAATCCAAACACTTTCCAGAGTTATGAGCTGCACTGGTCCATCACTAACAAATTGACCCGAGACTTTTCAGCCAAACAATACAATTCCCTGAATCCACTTCCTCTTCGAGTGCCAACCTAAAACCATGATGACCTTGTACACTCTTTGGATCACAGTAGTGTGGGATCAGATAAGAATTAAGCAGTATTAGGATTATGTAGACAATTGATAGGAAAAATAATATGTTTCTGCTATGTTCCTAACATTAAATAAAATGGTCCTGTGTACTTTTTGTGCAAGACTGTATAGAAAAAGTTGTTCACATGGGTATATGGTAACTAGTGTAAACTGTTATCATTAAATAGTAGTAGTCAAAAGTAAATAAGATTATTATAGAAAAATATAGTCACCTGCAGATTGGTCAGCTTGTGGCATTTTGGAGACAGAGTTTTGAAGAGTGGCCAGCTTTGACTTCATGATCCGCAGACCCTCAGTGAACCGGACCTCCTGGCCTTTCAGGAACTTCTCCATCTGACGGAGCACACCGACCACTTGGTGCTTGTCCATACAGCTCTACAAGAGACCCAAGACTGACTTATTACAGACAGCACTGTTTACCGTATTTTGCTGAGACTATTGTTGCACAGGCAATATTAGAAAATTCAGCAAGCAAAAACAATAATTTGTATACCAATTTATTGTCCAGATTTTGGACCATAGGGGAGAAAATTTGATAATAGTCAATGTCTTCTCTATTAATGGTAAACCTTGGACTGTGTCTCCACTGACACAGTGGCAAGCACAGCACTTACCTCAGCAGTCATAAAACATAAAGCACCAACATGCCGCTTAGGGACATGATGTATTTGAATCAAATGTAGTGTTATGATTGGTTACGAGGTTGTTAAGGTTACGATGATGTAAAATTTTTTGTTACTATCAATAAAACTACATTTATGAGACTACTAGGCACTAAATACCAACACTAAAGTGACGTTTGCCAGGCAATACCTCATGAGGTATTTTGTGTTACCATCAGCTTCTTCATGTTCTCACTCATTACCACAGCTTCTGCAGCTGGATGAAATCTGTGGGACAGATGTGCTGAACACATAAGTCCAAAATACTGTCCTCTTTGTACTTGTGTTGTGGCAAGAAGACAGACCAAATGGTTCATATTAAAATGGCCTAAAGTAAAAATAGCTCATATAAGTTCAAGGGAAGTCCAACCCTTGCAAAGTGCCTCTAATCCTTTCTGAAAAGCTTATTAATCACATGGTCACTTGAACAATTTCTGTGGAGCAGCATACCTTAAATTCCTGCATAGCAATCTGAGGAGCATGTGCACACGAGTTACATTTGTCAAAAAATAAAAAAAAAGTTTACTTTATTTTGGCAAATATAAGCTACTTTATAGTAGCTTTTGTAATTCCAACAACCTGTTACCTGTCTATTTAATCTCTTTATGTATATTTTTTAAAAATTAGCATAAATAGGCTGGTAAACAGGCTAATTAGAGGAAAGAAAAAAATTGCATTTTTTAAAGATATAGACAACAGTAAACTACCTCCTACCTGAACAGCAGCATCACTGGAGAGGACAGCTGTCAAACACAGCAGAGGTAAATAGAGGGACAGGGGAGACACTGTCATCTCTACTGGATAACGGTGAAAGAAGTTGAACTGTTCTTTTTTTCCTCCACTTGTCTATTTATGGTAGTATAGTCCACAAATGTTGTTTGATGTGCAGTTGGGCTGAAAGAGTTCGGATGGTTCTCATCAGGTGCCACTGAAAGATGCTCTCCTCTCTCAGCTTGAAGAAAGTTTTGCTCCACGCTCTGCCTCTGCACGCGCCTCCACGCCAAAGCATCGAGCCCCCGGGATCCCTCCTCCTCCAGTCACAGCCGCTCATTGCCAAAGAAAGATGGAAACCATTGAGGCTACAGGCCAGTTTTTGTCCTATGGGATGCGTTGTGTCAAGATTGTGTGTGTTTGTAAAAAAATGTTTCTTTAATAAAGGACTTGACTTTTTCTCAGTGGGTTAGAATGCTGTCATAACAATTACATATATAGGCTTAATCTTTCTCAGTTTTAATACGCTAATGACTCTGATAGAAAAGAAATGGTTATATCGTATGGAGAAGTGTAAGAATATATAATATGGTGACCTCACGTGCAACAATTATGATGACATGTAATAACAGCCAGCTATTTTTACGTGTGACCATGACACCTGGTGGTGAAAGAGGAAGTTGCAGAGACTCTTTAAAACAAGGAGAAACACTTTTCAACAGAAATGCAAATCAGATAACTTATACTAGTCTACAAAGACAAACACCAAGGAAGAACCTAATTTGAATGGCAAGTGTAAGATAACATAATGCAACATTCTGTCCTTTTCTATCACTTAGTTATGAAGGTCAGGCCTATTTCACGATTTGATTAGCTTCTCTTCCTGATTAATGATCTCTGGAAGCAGACAGTGCGCGAAAGGTTTTGCCGCGCGCAATAGAATATTCAAAGTTGTTGAAATAGCCACATAGTTACGAATACGCAAATAAAGCACCACCATTATTTAAAGTAAGTAGCTCAGTTTCTTTGTTTTAAGTGCGTATACAATGTCATAACATACTACTGACAAAAGAGCGCCCAACACCCCGCTCACCATCTCAGAAGCCAATAAATGACTGACAGCGCTCTCGACCAATCAAAACGCTCTTTGTACTCATTTTCATACAACTGACCAATCAGGTGCCGCAAAGAGTCACGCTCATGTTAGGTAGATCTGAGGGGGGTATAAATACGTGAGCGATCTACCGACGAGGAATGTGCTGCAGACTTCAGAAGCCATTTTGGGATGATGTCCCTGTTGAGAAAACCCATGAAGATGCTGAAATCAACGATCATGGTTACATTTCTGTGTGTTCCTCCCTCCGTGTGTTCTATTCCACCATGGCAGCTGTCAACGGACGGGACATTAGCAAAGCGGGCTATCGAGCAGTGCTCACAGAGTTAAAACGCCATTGATATGAAAGAGGAGAGTGTCTGTTTACTGTCTCTCTGTCGAGACATGTAACTCCGTGAGTTTTTTCCAGTCTGAAATCGTCCTGCATCTCTCACAATCCACCGTCTCCTCGAGTGACTGTGTTAATTCACTCTTGTGCCGGAGAGAGGGAAGGCATTTTCCAATGACTTCTGTGAGCCTTGTCTCCAGTCCCCCCGCCCCTGTTCTTGACAAAAACATGACAGACTCTGAGCTTGCAGGGGATGAAAGGTCGAGTAACATTCTTATATAATTCTTACTACGCTCATCTGTGCGTTTCGGTGCTGTGGGTCTACATGCTTGTGTGACTATGTTTTACCATGAATTACAGGGTATAGAAATCTCCAGAATTTCCAAAATTATTATCTCGATTGCATGCCTTTTTGATGCCGAAAGCTGACCAAATGGCTTTCCATCACCGCGTCGATGAGACTCATTTTCATGTGCTGTAGCTGCCCGTATCGCTTGTTTGTGGTCCAGATATGCCTTCATTGTTGCCATCTGCAGGAGACTATGCAAATAGCTTTGATGTAAATGCCACGCCCATCCTAAATGTAACACTCCCCCTAGTGGATTTATGGCAGTGCTGCAGCGTGTGCTGTAGGGCCAAACTAAGGTCCCTGTGATTGGACCACAAATGGGACAGGTGGCTTGGCTGTTTTAGGCTGCGTTCACACTTGCACACTCACCACATGGAACGAAAGCTGGACTAGAAACCAAGTCCAGATCAGGGCTAAAGTGGGCTCAAACAAAGACCAAGTGTGAACGCACCCTTAAACATTCAGCAAAACTGTTTTTTGCTCAATGGAGCATGTTCATCTTAGTCCGGATGAGTAACTCTCATAACAGCATAAAAGTGTGCAAGATGGAGACACACCCATTTCTTGATTATTGTCATTGTATTTTCTTGGTGAGGTCAAAAGTTGCTTTGTCACTATTACCCAAAGTTAATACATGAATGTCCACACAATAATAGCATTGCACTGTTTGCATTTCACACAACTTGGTCAGTTTTGTTTAAAAAAAATAATTTTTAGGCAAAATTTAAAATTGTATTGTATATACATTTTACATACTTTTTATTTACACTGTTTTAATGCAAAAAGTACTAGTAATAACTGTACTTGAAATTATAGTGCAATTTTTTCAGTTATTACAAAAAAAAAAGCAATTATCAAAATTTCAACTAAAATTATTTCAAATTTCATTCTCACGTAGAAAAATTGTAATAAAACTAACTTTTTTCCCTTTAAGGATGAAGTGTTAGCAACATATTTTGGTGTCTTATAAAAGCTATTTATTACTAATAATAATAATGTTGTAGTATTGATAAATCATAACCAGGTCAATGAGAGTATTTATATAGACAATTTACTTAGAATGGGATGTGACAACACGATACAGCATACTGTACTCAGCAGTAAAACAGAATACTTCTAAGTGTATTCCAGAAAACATTTGTTACACATTGTTTGTTACAATGCAGTTTAGAACCATTTTGTGCTATGCAAGATCTTTAAAGGTATTTATTGTTTTTTTCATTTTATTAACCAGGGAGGATGGGGAACTTGAAGATGGAGAAATTGATGATGAAGGAATTGGGATTGAAGAAGAGCCCAAAGAGTCCACCGAAGTGACTGAAGACAAAGAGAAAGAGCGAGAAAAAGAAAAGGAGAAAGTGAAGGAGAAAGAGGAGAAGAGTCACAGACACTCCCGAAAACGCTACAAGAAAAACAGAGACAAGAAGAAGTCCAAGCGGAGGAGGCGGGACAGACAAAAGGTACTTGATTACATTGTGTAAATATTACATAAGAAAACCAGGTGCTTATCATGGACACATGAGACAGGCTGTGAGCATAGATCAAGTGTAAAAGTTCAAATGCACAACTTTAAAATTTCAATGAGGGAATATCACAGCATTTGTCTACCTCACAATAGTCCCGTTTATTATGGTGTCTTAACCTGGATTAAATGTGAAAATCCTTTAATTTAGGGCCAAGTCTATATTGAATCACAAAATCTTAATCTGATTAGAATTTACTATTCAGCTATTCATTTAGTGAAGTTGGCACTACTATTGGGTAAATAATGTTGTCCTTGGTCTATTACTGTTATATTACAACTTAATTATTTGTATTAACTCTCCTCAGCATCACTCCCCATCGAGCAGCTCCAGCTCGGAGAGCTATGACTCGGACTACGATCGCCCAGAAAGGCCGCCCAAAAGCAGGAAACGCCGTGACTCGGATGGCCAGTCCTCCCAGGTAAAGTTAAAATACTATGTACCGTAAATTTCGGATTATAAGCCGCTACTTTTTTCCCACGCTTTGAACCCTGCGGCTTTTACAGCAGTGCGGCTTATATATGGAATTTTACTGGATAACGGCCCCTGGGGGGCGCTCTCTAGCTGTAAACGTAAAAGTGAGACAGACGTGGGGAAAGATTCTGCTCTGAAGAATTCACTAGTTTTGATTTTGAACGATCATTTTGCGCATCATGAAATGGATATGATGCAGTTTTTTAAGATAAAGAAACAGAAAAGGAAACAGAGCAGGGGTCGGCCTTTAACACGCAAAGAGCCATTTGACCCACTTTCCACATAAAATAAAACACTGGGAGCCGCAAATACTTTTTGACATCTAAAATGAAGATAACACTGTATAATAACAATAATGTAACGGAATAATGTAGGTTTTACTTTCACGGACAAGCCTTCTACACGTGGCAGATAAATATGCAAAAACAACTTAAGTGCATTAAAAAAATACAACTCACCAAACCGCTGCATCATGCATCGCGCTGATTATGTGATTATGTCTACTCTACTCCGCAGTTTCTTTAAAAAAACAACAACAAAAAAACTCGTAGCGTATCGTTTAATCCCAGGTGCTTATTCTCCATGTGCCAAAGCAGTTTTGAAGGTTTCATTGCCTTATTTGCTTTTCCCGTATGTTACGCAGAGCGGACTCTGTGCGTGAGAGTCACCTGTAGCGACAAACCCAGATTTTAAGTAGGCATTGTCTGTTAAATTTATCTTTCTTTTTCTTGGAGGTCGTAGTCTCCTCTTCTGGCTCCTCAGTTGTCCTTTTCCCCTTTGTTAAAAAGATCTCCAAAGACTTTTGTTTTGGCTCATTTTCACTCGCTTGTGGCTCTACTTTTGTGCGTCGTGTCTGATGTGTTATACGTTGATACGTCACCGCGGAGACAAGAGCAGATAATATACTTGCTACTACATCAAATAGATTTCTGTGGCGATTTCCAGCAGGATTTTCATGATACATCTACGGACGAGCTTATTAGTGTGTCATTAGGGACGGGCCAAAGTTGCTCCTGACCCCTGTGCGCACAGCGTCTGAAAATCAGGGCTCTTTACGCAGGACTGTGAGCTGTGTCTGTGTCAGTTCCCAAGCCACGCAGAGCCGCAGTATAAGGCTGAAAGAGGCGCATACGGCTCCGGAGCCGCGAGTTGCCGACCCCTGAAATAGAGCCACTGCACGTGAGCTCGACATCAATGAATCCAACTTGGTCAATGTAAAAAGACGACAAAAGTTTTCAGAGGAAATAAAAGCAGATTTTTCCGTGTTGGTGCAGCTTTATTTTCTAAACCTGCAGATGTGTTCATCCCGTGTTGTTGTCGTGTTGGTTCCAATTTTCAGGCACAGTTTAAAAAAAGCGTGTCGGTGCACCGTCTTTCTGTGTAAATATCTCATGTTACAATATGAAAACCTGCGGCTTTTATTCAGGTGCGGCTTATATATGTACAAAATTGATTTTCTCTTCTAATTTAGCTGGTGCGGCTTATATCAAGGTGCGCTCTGTAGTCCGAAATTTACGGTAATAACAAATTACTTAAAACATAACATTAATGTAACAAAAAATCATGCCTTTGGTTAAACAGCATGGGAGAGATTCAAAGGGAAGCCACGGCAACTCACAGAAGTCCCCACCTCATAAGAGCAGTGACTATGACAAATATAGTGATTACAGTGATGACAAATACGACTATGAGGAAGAGGAGGATGAGTATGATGAAGAGTCCGAGTACTCATCGAAAGGACGACACTCGAAAAGAGGAAGCATGAGGGGTATGAAACACCAACCATGTAAGTGCAATAACACATTTTAAATTTGTAATAAAAAAGTATATATTCAAACATTACATGATTGTTTTCAGATGGTGGGAGGGGGCGTGGCCGAGGCAGTGGACCAGGCAGAGGTCGAGGAAAGAAACTGAAAGGAAAACCCTGGAGCGGCCGAGGAAGAGGCAGAGGAGACCAGGGGGGCATGGAAGAGGTGAGACATGTGTGCTTTGGTAATATTAGTGAAAACTATTTGATTGGTATGTTTTATCAATGGTAGTAGACCACAGTAGGCAGCACATTTCTCCCCAAAAGCTATTTCAACCAAAAAAAAAAAATTCTGCTGAAATGAAAAAGTAAAGTGAAAAAAGCTCAACATTTAGTTTACATTTTTTTGAGTATTACATTAAACGTACTTATTATTTTTTCTTCTAAAATAAAGTATAAAGTATAGTAAAGTATAAAGTATATTTTGTTTTTATGGATATAGTGTTACTTGAATAATCATGATTAGGCAATAATCAAATCATCTTGACACTATAAAAATATCCATACCATAACCTACTTTAGGGTTTATTTCTCTGTACATTACATTAGCATACAAATGCAGAAATATGTGTGTAAACGCTTTACTTCATGTGGTCTTTTTAGGTAACAAATATTGTGTGTTTTATTTTTTTGGTTGTATTAGGACAAAAATTCTGCTTATCCGAAGAAAAGGCCTATTATGAGCAAAGAGTTCATAAATCAGCATACAGTGGAGCACAATGGAAAGCACATCTGCAAATATTTCCTGGAGGGTCGCTGTATCAAGGTATTCTAAATCCCACATATCTATACTAAAGGTGCACTATGTAACCTTTCCAGTAACTGCTTCCAGGTATTCTATAGCAACAAAACCAGTAATTAATTAAATTCAAGATCCAAGATTCAAGAGATTTAATGCCATATTGTAGAACATTCTGGGCCATTTTTTTACTTCGTCATGGAGAAAAGAGCCAGAAAAGTTACACAGTGCACCGTGAAGCCTAGAAATGTTAATTATTTAAAACAAATAAACTTTTGTTGCGTCACAGGGGGACCACTGCAAGTTTGAACATGAGCTGATCCCGCTTGATAAGAAAAAGGAGCTGTGTAAATTCTACTTCCAGGGATACTGCAGTAAAGGCGATAACTGCAGCTACATGCACAATATCCTTTTCAAAACACTATATATAAGTAAGGTTAATGAGCTTATTAGTGAAGAACATTCATTTATCTACATGTTATTAATCCTTAACAAGCAGCTGCACATGAATACCCCTGCAAGTTCTTTCATACTGGAGCCAAATGCTACCAAGGGGACAAGTGCAAATTCTCCCATGATGCTTTGAATGATGTGACTAAAGAGCTGCTTAATAAGGTAAAGCACTTTTTTCTGTTTAATTTTCTATGATTTATTATGCATAACATTATGGCCACAGCGAGGGAAATTATTTGTCTTCAAAGTGTATGTAATAGATAGACAAGAGACTTGAGTCAAGCGCCAAATTGTGAAGGATAGCATTTCCAAGCAGCTGCAAAACTGAAATTGATTTGGACTGGTCAAAATGTGTCCCAAGTGGTCCAAGAAAGGGTTAGAAAAAGAGCTTGTTCAAAGTCCTGATGAAGTTAATCCTGCTTTCACAATACAGTGCAACACATTTATATGAGGCTATGGGTCCCTTTTCTTTGTATGGTTCCTTTCTAATACTTTATATTCAAAGTATCTAAATATAAAAAAGTCCTAATTTAGCTTTGTTTGGTCTTGGTAGTTTCTAAGATTTTGTTCTTATGTTCAGTAAGTAAAATAAAACATGTCATTTTTAGTTTTAACTTTGCAGAGCTTATTGGGTGAAAAAATAAATGAACATATTACAATGATATAGTTATGGCAATACAAATTAATTACATCTTTAGCTCCTCATGCAGTACATATCACATGACTTGTTGCCATGTCATATAATATGTACTACTATATATGTTTTAAATGCCTATCGTGCTTTTGATGTTAGATAATCAACACAGAGGAGGAGAACAATGATGAGCTGGAGCTGGAGGACCTGAGGAAGCAGGGCATCGCTCCTCTGCCTAAACCACCTCCAGGTGTGGGGCTGCTGCCCACTCCAGGTCAGAGCAGCCCCACAGACAACGGTCAGTCAGGGAAGAAGATCCCATCACTGTTCGAAATCAAGGTCCAGCCCACTACAGACCTGGCACAGAAAATTGCACTGGGGTAAATATGTTTGTTTATTGTAATCTTTTAATGCAAGGTCGGGGCTGCTTGATCATGGAAAAAAATCATAATCACATTTATTTCAAGCAATTACTTATATAATATCAACATTAACCTGTAGAGAAATTATTTTATAATATAGTTGAAATCACAATTTTATATTTTGTTTTACAGTGGATCAAACTATCAGGATGATGGCACAGACCAGTTCACAGGAGGGGCCGAAGACGTGCCTCTAGATGGGGCTCCTCCTTCAGGATCTCCTGGTTCTATGGGCCCCTGTGTTGGGCCTATGCAGCAGGCACCACAGGGTCCACATGGGTTTCCTCCGATCGGCCCTGGTCCTTTCCAACCAAATCAGCCACAGATGAACATGCAGAGGCCTCCTTTTGCTCCTGACCTACAAATGCTACAAAACCTGTTACCCTTTGCCTCTATGGGGCAGAACCCTGTGGATTTTCTGAGCAGCTTTTTTCAAAATCAACCTATGAACCAACAAGGAAGTTAGTATTGAAACAATAGTATTATAAATATCCCTACATGCAGATAATTAATTGGTTATGTTTTTCCCTGTAGTGGATCCTAATCGGGCTTACATGCCCACCATCCAGCAGCAGTTAAATGCAGAGCCACAGTTTCAGGCGTTGCCTCCACCTGTGCAGAAAGCCATTCTCTTGCACTTGCAGCAACAAGAGGCCAACCAGAAGGGCCCTGAGCCACCTGGAGCAACACCCAAGGACGACAGTGCAGGAAGAGGTGAGTGTCAAAGGATGTTGTAATGAAGCATGTAAAACGGGTAACTTGGATTATATTCTTTCTGGTAAGCCATGTATCTTGGCACAATGCCGACAAACTGATCACTGCTAGTAGTATCACTAAGTAGCTTTTGTATTTGTAGTCTTTCGTGACTGTGAATGTATAATTAAAATGCAAATATGCAAATGGTGTTTTGCTAGGGTGACCAGACATCCCTATTTACCTGGGATAGTCCCAGTTTTGGCCCTGTGTATCCTGTTCCATTAGATTTATCTAAAACCGTTGATTTGTTCCAGTTTTATACAAGAAATGTCCCAGGTGTCCCAATCTTTTGTTCAATTTTATGTCGTACAAAAAATTTAATTTGTTTAGCTAAAATAAGGAAATACTCATATGTACTCAATTTTCTCTCAGATTAAACTGACTCACAACAAGATACATGAATAAGTCATGAATAGACCGAGTGCATAATAATATTTTTAATTATTATTTTTAATTAATTTTCAGTTTTATTATTACCAAACACCCCAAACTGGCTGTGTCCCAGTTTTTGATTTTGAAAATCTTGTTGCCCTAATTTCTGCTCACTTCAAACCCAGTTTGAAGTTATAAGTTTTGTGTTCATTAGTTACCGCATAGCAGATTAGGCCCCTGCAAGCTCACTGTTGAGTCTGTATTGTCTTCTTAGCCTAGAGTATTTATCAGATTTTTTGTTTATAGATGAGACTACAAACTGGTACTCAAGCGATGATGGGGAGGAAGGCAGCGTTACATCCATCTTAAAGTCTCTGAAGAAACAAAGTGAAATGCAGCAGGCCCAAACCAAGCCTGTACCGCCCCCTAGTGGGCCAGTGGGTGATCCTCGTCTCAAAGAAAGAGGTCCTCCGAGCGACCCCAGAATAAAGATGGACCCACGCCAGCGTCCTCTTGAGGTGAAGAAGGAGTGTGACAGTTCAGGTGATCCTCGTTTGTCCAGAGACCCCAGGAAGATGAGGGAACAGTATCAGCAGCAGGGGCAGACTGTTGCTCAAAAACCTTTGACTGGTGAAGACGATGATGAAGGAGAGAGAGAGCTGAGGGACAGGGCAGCTCTTATTCCTCTAGACCCAAGTCCTGGAGTTGTGCTTCGAGACCCGCGCTGTCAGTTAAAACAGTTCAGCCATATCAAAGTGGACATCCTGCTGCAGAGACCTGCTTTTGCCGAGACTGTTGTGTGGGCGCCGGAGGATCTCATCCCTTCTCTTATCCCCAAACAGGAACACTCCATCAACCTGCCCTTACCTCCTCTTATTGCTAACGCTCAAATGAACCGGTCTACTCTCCCGGATAGCCACCCTGTCTCCAGCCCCCCTCCTGTCGACCCCAGACTAGCAGCGGCGAGATTAAAGACTCGAGTGCCATCTGGATCTATGGACACTCGCATGTCTGTAGATAGACCCGTAGACCCGCGGCAAGCGAAATCTTTAGATCCTAGACTGAAACGGACCGCAAGTTTGGATTCAAAGATGCTCGGGCAGAAAGAACCATCTTCTACTGCTGCAGTTGACCCGAGACTTCAGAAATCAAATGCGATGACTTTAAATCAAACCGTTTCTCCTAAAAGTGAACCAGATAAACTCCCTCCATATGCGCCACGCCTTGCTTCATCCGGTGGAGGTCTAGAAAGTCCGACTACTATTCTTGGGGGAATAAGTTTATATGACCCTCGCAATCAGACAGAACAGAAAGAGCAGGCTGATCCACCCAAAAAGACTGGGATACTTAAAAACCCAGTTAAAAAAGACAGTACACCACCTCCATCTTTATCTCCAAATCAACGCAGCAGCTCATTTGAGGAGGTTAAAAGCACAGAAACGGTGTTGGATCAGAGCCCACCCCGTTCTTCGGACACTCCTCCTCCTCCCTCTCCAATCAAACCTGCAGCTGTGCACAACCTGCCCATACAAGCACTGGCCGGGCTTATGAGGCCACAATACATAGACCCAAGACAGGCCAAGCAAGTGGGACAGGGAACTACAGTAGCGCAGGAAGAGGCAGAGCAAAAGAAAGAGGGAGACCAAAATGAGGAAAAGGGGGAGGAGGAGGCTATGGAGGTGGACCAGGACAAACGGGACGTCCCAGAGGAAGCAGAGGACCGGACACTTAAAGATGTGTTTAAGACTTTTGATCCCACTGCTTCTCCTTTCTGTCAATAAGTTACATTTGTACAGTCCAGAGACATTTGAAAACTATTTATTCTTGTGTATAGTGCTCATAACTTATCGAACAGCATCTATCAAATGTATCACATGTGGCAGTATGAAGATGCTTAGAGCTTTGTTAACGCATGATAAATTTCATCTTTTGATTTCAAGTCTCAGTAAGGCGCATCTCAATGATTTCAAATGCAACTGAAACGTGTATTTTAATAGTTATATTAAAATGGCATCACATTGGAAAACATAAATGCAATTTGGTTGTAATACATGTATTTATTATACATTATAAATTTCATGTTCTAAACCGAACAAATGAAATATTTTACTGTTACAAAGTATTTTATTTTGTTGAGATGCAGCTGTCCCTTTGGTATAGTATAAATGGTAACTCATGTAGAACAGCATAAAAGAGGTAAAAGATGTTTTATTTAGTTCCAATTCTTGGCATTGCTTTTGTGGGTCCTGATTTAATCGGCAGAACAAATGCCGAAAAGTTCAGGAGACATTTTATATTTTTATTTTAAAACATTTTATACTTTAATTTTGTACCTCATTTTGTGTGTGAGCTCATTTTTAAAAGGGATATTTTTATAGTGTATTTTAAACAAATTGTGTCAATAGAAAATATAAATATCTTTTGTTGTTAACATGCTTTGTCATAAATCCCAATTGGGCACTCCATAGGATCAAAACAGCTGAAATGCATAAAGAATGCATTTTAGTTTAATGTCATTGTAAACATTGCACTGATATGAGACGCAGGGTTTTCAGCACTTCAGTTTCTGTATTCTAAGTACGTGTGAGTAGGTGTTTTATCAAATATTGCATTTTTCATATAGGATTATCTATGTTTTGTATGTTTCTGTAAGTGCTTTCATTGTGTCAATTGACATTTTATTGTTCTTCATGATACTTTGTAAATGCTTATTTCTATCACATGTACTGTTATTTTGGTTCAAGCAGTATAAGATCACTAATGGCATTTTAACAACACTTTTTCGCTTGTTTCAGTGATTTATAAATGTTAAAATACTGTACATAATCCAAGAATAGCAGTTTTACTTAAATAAACACAAGAGCTGTTTCTAGTGTGCATGATTATCTTATAACTACACACACCCACACACACGCACACAACATAATTTAAGAACTTAGAGATAGCAAACAGTATTCAAGTGCAACATACAAAAGGAGATTGAAAGAAAAGAAAAAAAAATACACTTACCAATATTATAACTGCTACATTTGAGTACAGTAGTTATTTAATTGTATCACACCAAAGAACTACAATCAAATCTAAACAAGCTCCAAAACAGGTTTACAAAAGCACTATACCACTTCTAAGACAGCAAGCCATACTATAGAAGGAAGAAGGTGGTGAATCCTACACCAGAAAGGTTACACAATATGTCTTAAAAAGACATCACTACCTGTATTACAAAACACTAAATCCGATCTATTGCCTTCACTTGTAGCTGTCCTGTACATTTACTGCAGGAGCAAGGCTGGGAGCTTCAGGGTGGGCCGAGGTCTTCCTCAAACCCAGGTCATCTGTCTCCAGGTTGGACGTTTGCTGAGCGCGGTGCATCTCCAGGTTCCTCCTCCACTGGAAGCACAGAGCTGTGGCCTCGGCACACTCAGTGTTTGGTTCAGGCTGCTTCAAACCCTGTAAGAAAACAGTTACATTCAACTCAGATAACAAGCTAAATCCATACAACGAGTGGCAAAATGTAGAGTTATTTACAGTGATGCAAGCCGACTCTGCAGCATGGACCCCTTTGAGGACGGTCTGGAGGAGATTTTGAGCATTCTTCACCAGAATCTCGTCAGAGGATTTGGAACAAGGTGTAACGGCATTAACACTATTATAACAAGGAAAGTTGTTAGTTCAAAAATAATTTTACTCAAGAGAAAATTTTACTAGAATATAAGAGCAGATGCTCAGTTTAGTATGTAATATAAAATTCGTAAAAGGTATTTTTAAAATTCAATGTTTAGTAGAGCCGATTTCTATCACAGTTGAATTATTACAACAAGTAGTACAATACTGTGTGTACTGCCCTTTTTGTGAATAAATGAGTCAAACTTTATTAATCCACAAATGAAATTACAAGAACAAGTAGAGATGCTGGGGATTGAACCATGACCTGCAAAGCACACACTACACATAACAGTCTTCATTTAAATTTTTTTGTTTTGTTTTAACAGTTTCTAAAATATCTGTAGAGTAAATACTACTATGTGCTCATAAAGTGTTGGAAATACATACCTGGAAATGATGCTGAGTTGGTTGGTGATGGTTAGAATCTGCTCCACTATCAGTGTGAGTTCAATGGTGCACTGTTTATCAAGGCAGTGATTTGCTATAACACTGATAAACTGTGTCACAGACTCACAGCTTGAGATTACATCTTTAGCTGCCATCACAAATGCATCTTTGTTCTATAAAATATAAGGTTCACCAAGTCCATTAAGACCACGCAAACTTCCACTGTGTAAAAGACTTTACTGTCCTCTAGTGGACATTACCGGTATAGGCCCTTTCTTCTTCAGGTATTGGGTCATGTGGCAGATGGTGTCAGCCATCTTCCTGGTCACTTGGACGATCTTATTGTCCTCAGGATCCCAATTGTTGGATTCTTGTTTTAGAAAAAGTGATCTGCGTGTGAGTGAAGGGGCATCTCTGTGCATGCCAAAGTCTGCAACATCCTGGGAATAAACAAGGTTGATGAAGATAAAAATAAAAGATTAACATATTTACATAATGTAACCTCTAAACATGACTAAAATGTGTGTGGGGGGCTTCTGGGGACATTTCAGGATAATACCATCTACATAGCTTGATTACACTGGGTTACAAAAAAAAAAAAAACATTTTTGAAAGTCGTCTATATTTTTAACTAAATTAGGGCCATTTTGCACCACTGAATCCGAAAATGACATCCATTTTTGTCAATCAGGTCAGGTTTTTATGCTAATTTGATTTTGAAAAATTAGATCTTCTGACTAAATTAATTACATTTTTGTGACATTATCAGTTGATTTTCGTTAATATTTTTCATCCAGAAAAGGTTTTAGGAGAAAAAAATGGTTTTCTAACAGAATGTATTAATGAAATGTTACATTATATTAATTGATAAAGGTAAGTACATGTAAATTTAACGTGACGTTATCATTGTGCAAAATTCAGAGCATGAACCTCCGTTTCTTCGAACCCCTCGAATGCTCAGCAGCAGGGATGTCTCTCTTCAGAGTCCAACAGTAATTAGCCATCATGACTGCATCCCAGCGTCCCTGATACCTGGTCTCCATCTCTTTTATGTCCTGAAGGAATCTCTCCCCCTGCTCATCACTCATTGATCCCAGATTCTCAGGAAACCATGAGAATCTCATGATTTCCCTCTCTCTCCTCTCTCTCCTCAGTGCATGACTTGCATACGCTGTGTGGCGTCCAAGCTTTATCTTGGTCACCAAGTTTAATACCAAAATAAGCATGGTAAACACGCTTTATGAAACTTGTGACTTGATTCCTGTTAGGAACAATGGTGTATTCACTGCAGATGTAGCAGAATACGTCAGGCTTCTTTTTGCAAGATCTTCTAATTGAAGCCATTTCATTCACTTGCAATATAAAAAAAAAAATTAGTCATAAGTTGGCACATGCAAAATCTTCAGAATTCATTTATTGCGAGAAATATAAAAGAATTTTGCATCATATAACGTGAAAATACCTGTACGCAAACAAAATAGTCAAAAAACAAATATGTAGCTTAGTTCAGAAAGTTGACCTGATTGAGCAAAACCAATGTGATTTTTGGATTCAGTACATCAAAATTATCCTTAATTAGCTAAAAAATCTTAAACAATAAATTTGGTGTTGACCAGTGTTATCATTATCACCTTTTTTTTTTTTTTTACACTAGACATATATGTACATAGTATATGGATATGCTCACTTCTTTTTCCATTAGATCTGGGCTGTAAGTGAACACTGGAGACATGGGGAGATCCTTTACTGAAACGTCCAACTTCTCAATACTCTCTTCTTGCCTGGATGTCCTAACAGCTGCAGCCTCTGTAGTAAACTCCACTGGTTCTTTGATTTTTAGTCGGGTTTCAGGGGTGACTTCTTTTATTGCTACATGTACCTTTGCCAGTGCTTGGCCTTGTAAAGCAGCTCTTATGCTGTCTTTAGTTCCTTGGTTGATGCTGTCTTGTTTACACATTTCTTCTACCACAAAGTTTGCTTTAGCTGCCCAACTCTGTATTTGAACTTCAATAGTAAGTGTATCACAAATGTATTTAGTCTCCACTATGAGTCTAGCCCTACTGATGATATCTGAAATCTGAAATGACAGGTGCTCATTGATAGACCTGAGGTTAGATCTAGAACGTGGATCTCGGATAAAGTGTAAACTGTTTTCAATACTTTTGGTCCCAGATCTTATCCGATCAACTAGCTTTTCCGCTGTCTTTTCAAATGAATTGTCCTCTTCATCCTCTTTTAAATGTTGGACCTCAAGGAATGCCATGTTGACCAAATTCTGAAGTGCTTTCCCATAATCAATATTGACTTTGTTTAGTTGACTGCAAACTGCTTTTATTTTGACAAGAAGACTGCGTTTTAGGAATTCAGATTTTGCAAGTTTCATTATATTGGGCTTTGCATCAACACTATCAGCTACTTGAAGATAGATCTCAGTAACTGTTTTAAGTTCGTCCTGGTATCCAATAAACTGCTTGACTTTATAGGCGCTTTTACAATTTGAACTGGTGATTCTTGCTGCCTCTTGGATCCTTAGTAAGTTTTCAGACAATGCTGAGAGCTGTTTTTGCAGAGTAACTTGACTGACTGCTGTTGTAGTTCCCAAAATCTTATCAAGTGATTGTAGTAAGATCTGCATGGACAACCCCCAGAGGATGCAAAGCCCCTCTAACTGATCTCGACTTCCTTCAAGCATTGAGGAAAAATCGACTAAATATCTTGTATTGTTTTGCGCCTTGTTTAATTTATTGTGCAAAACCCCAAATGTTTCTTGACCATCGCTTTGTGATTGTATATCAGAAGACGTTAGCTGTTGCACAATATCACCACATAAAGTTATTACTTCAGAGAGCTGCTGAGACACTGGAGCCGCCATTTTGGATCTATCTCCTTGGAGCATGTTGAACACAGAGTGGTACCATGACCCAGCAGCTGGTAGTAAGACTTTACGGATATTATTAATAAGGTCTGAAAATTGTGTACTGAGTTTGTAGATGCTTTCTGTTCTCATGGCTAAACTCATTGCTGTTTCTTGCGCAGTTTGTACTAAAAGTGGGGTCAAGGATACTAGTTCCGCTCTGAAGCTCTCCAAAGACTGACAATCAACTGAATCAACCAATAGCAGTGCTTCTTTTGCAGCTTGGACATAGCAGTTTGATAGCTCAAGTACACCAGTGCAAGCCTGGTTTAACGCAGTCACATCTTTCCCTTTAGTCACAGTCACAACTTCATGCAAGAGGGGCAAAAGGTCGAATTCGGATGGCTTGAGAACTACTTTAGGCTCACGTGAGACTTCGGAAATCTTTAAATCAACATTGACATATTTACGAGGCACTTCCTCCTCAGTAGTCACCTCTAGTTCTTCCTCATCCTCGGGTTCAGAGAGCGGATAACTATCAAAAACTTCAGGGGATTCGCACACTACATGGTCATTACTGTTAATGATTTCACAGATTTCCATAACCGGAGAAGGAGATCGTAAAGTGTCAGGCTGACGAGCCCTCTCCCGCAGGGGGCTGAGCAGATGCGGATGCTGTTGACCGTCAAGCCCCTCTCTTAGAACTTTGAAGTCTTGTATTGCTGTGGAAACGCTGTCAGAAAAGCTAGAGTAAGCCTCTATGTTAAGGTTTGGACCTGCTAGCATATCTTTGACTGTTCCGTTCACTTTGGTTACAGACGACTGGACTTGCTTCAACAACACCAAAAGACCATTTCTATAGATAGGGTCATCGCTTCTGTCCAGGTGTCTTCTTGCTCCTTGCATCACTAGCTTCATGTGGCTAGCAAGATTGGTTGAATGTTCCTTAAACTTTTCTGTACTTTGCTCTCTATATGCCGTGTCGCAACCATGTCTTTCAATGACCATCTCACTAATGCTTATACTTGTAAACTCCTGCACATTTATAATGCAGCCAAAGGCATCTTGAAGCTGGCTTGTCTCCTCTTCCCATTTCTGGCAGTTTTCAATAAGCTTTTGAATAGTCTGGTCTGCATTGTCTTCTAATTCAAGTGACAGAGGTAGTATCCGTTCCCTAAGCCTTGTTAAACACGCTATGGATGTCTCAATTCTCTCTAAGCTCTTTGCATCGTGGGCCAAAGCTGAGACAAAGTTGGCCACCTGGATTATTTTGTCAGTGAATGATATAAAGTCTTCAACCAGTGTTAAGACATCATTGACATCTGTGGAGGAATTGGTTTCTTTGGCCTGGTTTAGAACAGTAAAAAGCTCATGGTTCATTGAAGAAGCTGTCAGGGATGTATCTAAAACTTGATACAGGACGGCAGTTGTTACTGCCTTGTCAAGAAGTTTAATCTGCTCCTCCAACAAAGTGCATGTGTCTTCCAGCTCTTCCATGTCATCTGATTTTGAGAGCTTTTTGACGTCTGACCAGAATTTTAGTATGTGCTTGCAGTGGCCCACGACTATTTGTTGAAATTCCCTTCGAGATGAGTTAGCGACACCCATGCAATGAAAAACCATATCTCTGATCATGCTGTCAAAACCGCTGTCCCGATCTGATAACTCCAAAGCATTTGACAGTAGCTGAAGAACACTGTCTCTTCTCCAAATATAAAACCCGCCGTTGCCTAGTGACCCCATATGACTCTCACTTTTCAATGTAAAAACTATATCATTGACTGTATTCTGAACTTTATCTAGAATATATGTTTTAGCAGCCTGTGCCTGTTCGCTCGCTGGATGCTTTATAGTTGTGCACATTGCCGTATGAAGCATTGAGATACATCTTTTGAGTGTTTCTAACGACTCGAGTAGCTGCTGTTTTTGCCTCGGGTCCTGTAAAGAGTGGGCACGGTCCACGGTGAGACTGTTGAGGACAAGCAGAGCCTCGGAGAAGAACTGGAATGATCTGAGAAGCGTCTTGAGATCTGGGGATGATCCAAGTTCAGACAGGATTTCCAAAACCTGGTCTGCAGCAGCAAGGACTTTTCTCACAGAGGCGTCGTCACTCACCAGGAGGACCTTAAGTACAAACACATATGTAGTATAAAAGTATTAGTTACTAATCTGTGTAATAAAGTTGCGCACATAAATTAAATAAGAAAGACAGATTCCCTTCTTCATTTCTAACTTATTAGCTGTTACTGCCTGCCTGCCAATAACCTTTAAAGCAATATCTTAGTATTCATGTTTTTCAGCTTCATTTTACAGGAAACATTTTGAAGACTTTTCCACCATTCAAAAGATAGGATATTTCATTTTAAAAGGTTAATTTTTCATCATTTTAAAACCCATGGATAGGATTCCTGTTGTAAATCTACTATTTCAACTATGGCTGCATTCACCCTTGCACACATCACGTTAAAAATGGGACTAAATCTGGAATTAAACAAAGACTGGACAAGGAGTAAATCAGGTCTTTAGCAAAACTAAACTTGGGCCAAACCAGGATTAAGATAAGTGTGAACATAACCTTCTCTAGTCCATGAACAGCAGTAAACCATCAGCCACATCAGCCCCTCAATCTCCTCTTTACCATATTTTCCTTGTAAAATGTTTCTAAATATGTTTTTTTTTTTTTTTTTTTTTTTTTTTTTTATTGGATCTCAATCTGCTGCAGTTTACAGGTGCCAAATAAAGAATCCACTGCAGCTCTCTTCAGTCTGTAAATGTTTGAATTTCATCCAGTTATTATATTCAGAGTCAATACTCATAAACAAGAGGATTCACAGTGACACTACTGTCAGAACAATTTATGGTACTCAGTGCAATATAAACATTTTTCCCAAAATGTACAATATTTGCTTTTCAAATACAAAATCCTTTTGGGGTGAGTTTCTTCCATAAACACCACTGTCTCTACTCTCTATAAACTGTTGCTTGAGAGTGAATACTATGTTATATTAACAGTAAATCTTCACAGTTTACAATATTATACAAATGATGTGTAATAGTGTAATAAATACATGTAAACCCCTGAGTTGTGATGGAGAGCTTACATCTAAACTTAAACTAGGCTAGATTTTGAACGGCAACTTTAGTTTTATTATACATTTGGCGACCTGTAATGACATATTAGACTGATCAACTTGAATGCTAAAGATATGTTTTGCTGTACAACATGGTCATTGTTTAGTCTCTCAAACATTACTTCACTACCATATAATAATTTCCTACATTTATATCATATAGCCTATATTTTATAACGCAGGCTACAACTTTTTCTATGGCAAGGGCTACAGTTGTATGAGTGGAAATATAATCTAAAAGCATACAGTGTACAAGACAGGTAAGGTGTTGTACTTTAACCACTCCCAGGAAAACATTCTGCGTAGCGGTGATGAGCTCCTCGCGGTGCTCCATCACTCCAGGCTGGATGTTGAGTTTCTGAGCCGCCAGCAGCACGTGTTGTCCGGACACAGTGAGCGACTCCACCAGCGACGACATCTCCATCTGCAAAACCTCATCCTGGGAGTCCTCAGCTTGTCTAGAAACATTTACACACAAAACACGCATGCACTTAAATGAGTTAAAGGTGCTCTATGTAACTTTTCTGTTGGAGGGTACTCTTCCTTGAATGTTCCACAGTATTGCATTAAACTGATGTTGCATTTATTCAATTACAGGTGTTTATGGCCAATTCATGCGTTCACTGTGGTCTTTTGAATCACCAGGGTCACCTCTCCTCAGATCTGACCTGTCATTTGGCTTATTGTCTCTGTGAAGATAGAGTTTAATGCCATAGTACGGAACAAACCAGGCAAAGACATACCACAAAAGTTATACAGTATCCCTTTAAAAACTGGGATTAATAGCGTACAATATTATGCACAGTTCTTACCTATAAGCCACTGATGCCAAGTTGCGCGTTGCTCTCGCCACAGCCTCAGCAGCGCTCTCTAGCTGCAGAAACTGTTCAGGCTCCTCTGCCCCGTCACACAACAGCACCAAATGGCACAAATGACTGGCCATCGGTGCCACGACCTGCTCCACGGCTGTAGTCCGAATGCACCCGTGATCCAGCAACGTGGACATGATGATTAGAGCAAGGCTTATCTGAAGAAACAGCTACCCACACTTCAGTGGATTCTCAGAGTGGATTCTATATTAATTATTGATAAAGCTTTACAAAGGGGCTGGAAGTTCCATGGCAACTGGTATCACATGACCAAGCACTTTGTTAAATTAATTGGGTATTCTGCATTAAGCATTCACGTGCAAACAATCAAGCCTTATGATAATACAATGTAAGATAGCTAGACATTATTAAAACACTGGAGATGACCATTTTAACCATCTGTAGCTGGTTCACCACTTTTTATGAACATGTATTTGCAGTTTCACCAGCAAGATTAAAAAGTAGAGCCTTACCCAGTTGCCCACTTATCAAATTTTTAGGCTTAAGGAAAATGTTCAAATTAATGGTAGTAGGCTACATTTAATATAATAAGTGATATAATAAGTGATTTTCTATTCATTTTTATAATGTTTGTTCAGTGTACTATTTTTAGTTCTAATCAAGAGTATATAGTTTATTTAACCCACTCTTTGAATTAAGAGCGACGGGGCGACAGTGGCTCAGTGGTTAGAGTGTTGGTCCCCCAACCTGAAGGTCGGAGGATCGAGTCAAGTTCTGTCGTTGTGTCCTTAGGCAAGACACTTCACCCACATTGCCTAGTATGAAAGTGGTGTGTGTGCATGAATGATAGGTGGTGGTTGGAGGGGCCAATTGGCAGCCTTGCTTCTGTCAGTCTGCCCCAGGGCAGCTGTGGCTACAGTAGTAGCTTACCATCACCAAGTGTGGAAATGAATGAATAATGACTATAGTGTAGTGCTTTGAAAAGTGCATTACAAGTGTAAGCCATTATTATTAAGAGTGAAAGCAATGCTGGTTGGAATAAAGTGAAAGCAGTGTTGAAAATAAAATACAATATATGATACAAATTAAAGCAGCAAGCGGCAATGATGGCCCTCGCCACCGTGCGGACATCCTTCCCAGGCACCTGCTATGAACTTGCGCCTGCCATGGACTTGCAGCCGCATCTGTATTGCGACTGCCTCTGAATCCATCCCCGAATCATTACCACCTCTGTATGCGACTGACAGGCCGTTATCTGCTCTTCACTTCCATGTCCATAGTGAACCGTGACAATTGACTTGAACTGGTGTGGCCCAGGGCATTGAACCAGCAACTTTGTGCATAATACACAAGATTCCTATGGTGTAATTGACTTTATTGACTGGAGTGACTTAAATGTCTATGTCAATTTTCAATCACTTTGCATCTGTGATTCATAGAACCATAGTTACATATGTAACTCTCATCATGCTAGTGGGGTGCATGGCTTTGAACCAGCAACCTTGTACATTATAAAGCTATAGTCCAATGGAGTTTTTGAATCAGAGTAACTTAAATAATGTTTGTGTCAATTTTCAGTAACGTTGCATATAGTAATTTCTGGCTCTATATATAATAGATTCAGAAAGTCCAGTATGAAATATTGGATGTAGATGTTTGTGAATGTGGATGTTCATGATATTTGGATAATTGTGTACTTTTTATGTATATTGTAGAAACATTTTTTGATAGCGTGTTACACAAAAAACATAGTGAATATCCGTTTCTGTAATGAGAATACATTTTGCACTAAGCCGGTTCACTAAGCCAACTTTAGTAACTTGTTCCCCCTCTCTTGTATGATTTGAATCAGAGTGCTGTTCACTTACAATGGGATCTTTGGAGGCAAAACTGTACAAAATACGGCATAGGTGTTATTGGCCTTTCTGATCAGGGGCACGTAACAGAACTTTCGGCAAAGTTTCACTAATTAGTCAAAACATTTTTTTCTCCCCATTGAAAACTTAATGCGTTCCTATTGGTGGCACTCTAGCATTGATAATTGTGTTTGACGTATCAGTGTAATCAGTGGCAGCCAGTGTATAAGTAATTCAAATGCATGTAAGGATTAAAAAAGACTTTTGCCCCCCTGCTGGCCAAACACTTTTGAATAATAATAATAATAATAATAATAATAATAATAATAATAATAATAATAATAAAAATGATGATGATGATTGCCTTAACAGCCTGCTGTATTTTTTAGCAAGTTTGCTCATCAGCCAACAGAGGGCACTACTACCCTTAAAATCCATCCCTCCCAACTCCACTAGAACCAAGACATGCTGTACAATAGAAATTCACTCTATAAATTTTATCAACAGATAAATATACAGCTTTGAAACGAAACAATTTTGAACATCAAACATACAGCACACTATAATGGAAATGGTACTCAGTGACAGTAGTATACTCAGAGCCAAACTTCAAAACATAAAAAGTAGGGAAAATTGTGACAATTTACAAACATTCAAAAGCAATTATATCCATCACAGTTAGCGAAACAAAAATCAAGTGTTGGATTCTCTGCATTAAGGTTTACCATGCATTTGGGGTGTACAGTATATATACCAGTGGAAACATTTGTTAATATAAGAGTGAATCTATCGATAGAGATGGCCAAGCGATTGTAAATTAACTAAAGTGTCTTGGAAAAAAAATCTTTGGCATTGCACATTTCAGCTCTCTAATGCAACCGCTCCTAATATAGGCTATTTTATATCTACACAAATATAACAAAATAAAATGTCTTTCAAGGGCCATTCTTCATGATCTTGAATTCATATAAAACATATTTTCTTCTATAGGACTGTCAACACAAGGTTCACAAAAGGGACCCCATTCTGTGAAATAGTAGGCTGCGTGGGGTCAGATGAGATAGATTTTGTCATGATGTCAGTTTCCCTGTCCTCCCGTGCTCTCTCCCCCTCCCCTACCTGTGTGTCTGGAGCTGGGTGGAGTGCCTGACTCCTCCCGTGCACACCTGGGGTGCATCAGCCTAATCACCACCACCTGCTGCTGAGTACAAGAAGGCTTGGCAGTCTACACTCGGTGCCAGACCGTCCGCGTGTAAAACATTCCTGCCTCTACTCGCCCAGCTCCTGCCGCCACGTTCCAGTCCCGGTATCGCTTCCAGCTCGTCTTGTCTCCTGCTCGTCTCGTCTCCTGCTCGTCTCGTCTCCTGCTCGTCTCGTCTCCTGCTCGTCTTGTCTCCTGCTCGTCTCGTCTCCTGCTCGTCTCGTCTCCTGTCCGGTCCTGGTCTCTGGTTTGTCACCCGCTCCCCGCTCTGGTCTTCGTCTGCTCCGCCCGCCCTGGTACCGCACCTGCTTCTATCCCCGTCCTGGTCCTGTCCTGCCCGCCTCTACCTGCACCGCACCCGCCTGACCCGTCTCCCGCTCCCCGGTTCCTGTACCTGCTCTTGTGACCTGTTTAAAGACTGCATTTTCACCGCTGTAAATAAACACTGTTAAAACTGCTCTGGTCTGCATCCTTTGGTCCTATCCGCACCGTTACGACAGAACGGTCTGGCCACTATGGACCAAGCAGGCTCAGATCCGGACCAGACGCGCCGCCTGACGCACTCTCACCCCGAGGCGGTGCTGGGTCAGCATGAACAATCCATTCGAACTCTATTGGAGCTAAATCAGACATTGTCCCAGCAGGTGGCACAGCTTAACCACCAGGTGGCTGCGCTCCTCGTCACCCCGCCTGCTGCAGCTGGAGCGCCGCCACGCCTCCCGGAGCCGAGAGGCACGGATCCGGAGCCGTATGCTGGACAACCTCACCTCTGTCGCGGATTCCTGTTCCAGTGCGAGTTCATGTTCCAGCAATGCCCTTCTCGTTTCAGCTCGGGGGCCACCAAGATCCGATATATATGTGGATTACTCCGGGGCAGAGCTCTCCAGTGGGCAGAGGCGCGCCTAATGAAGACGTCTGTGGATAGCCTGGATTTTAATGAATTTGTGTCCACGTTTAAGCTGGTGTTTGACCACCCGCACTACCAGGACAATGCTGCCTCCCGGTTATTGACTCTCAGCCAGGGCTCCAGGACGGTAGCGGATTATTCCATTGAATTCTGGACACATGCGGCGGAGCTGGACTGGACGGACAGCGCGCTGCGGGCTGTGTTTGTGCGGGGCCTGAACGAGACTTTGAAAGATGAATTGGTTTCCCGGGACGAACCCCCCGACCTGCGGACCCTCATCTCCCTCACTCACCGTATAGACAACCGCCTACGGGCTCGTCGCCGAGAGAGACGCCGGTCACCGGTCCCGCCGGAGCCACGCGCTGCCCCGCCCCCGCCGGATGAGCCCATGCAACTCGACAGGACCCTTGTGTCGGCCGAGGAGCGTCAACGGAGGCGTCGTCTGGCCGGGGCTTGCCTCTACTGCGGTGAGCGCGGACATTATGTGGTCACTTGCCCAGTTCGGCCAAAAGGGGGGGCCCACCAGTAGCACTGGGAGTACTGGTGGGCGAGCAACACATCCTGGACTCTTCTAATAGACTGCGGCTCAGCGCCACCCTGTGCGTTCGCACAGAGACCTTATGCGTTTCCGCCCTTATCGACTCCGGGGCTGAGAGGGACTTTATTGATGCCCAAGTCGCGGAGCAGCTCGGGGTCTACCTGGAGCCCCTCGAACGCCCCTTAAATGCCCAGGGGCTCAATGGACGTTTTCTGGGGCACATCACTCACATCACAGAACCTGTCACCGTGATTCTGTCCGGCAACCACCAAGAGAACCGTCAGTTTCATGTCCTGTCCTCCTCCGCTTCTCCTCTGGTCCTTGGTTACCCCTGGCTACGCGCCCACAACCCTGTTTTCGATTGGGCCAGGGGCGGAGTTTCGGGCTGGAGTCCCGATTGCCACGCCAAGTGCCTTCGGTCCGCCCTCCCTCCGGCCGGGAGGTCCGTTCCTGTCGCTGATCCGTCCCCAGACACCCCCAATCTGTCCTCGGTGCCTGCTGAATATCACGACCTGGGGGAGGTTTTTAGCAAGAGCAAGGCCCTCTCTTTACCGCCCCACCGTCCATATGACTGCGCCATTGACCTCCTGCCGGGTGCCCCACTACCATCTAGCAGGCTATATAACCTGTCTAAACCTGAACGCGAGTCAATGGAGGACTATATCCGTGGGTCCCTGGCTGCCGGAATCATCCGCCCGTCCACTTCACCCGTGGGAGCGGGGTTCTTCTTTGTGGCTAAGAAGGACAAATCCCTGCGGCCCTGCATTGATTACCGGGGTCTGAACAATATAACCGTAAAGAATAAATACCCGCTTCCCTTACTGGACTCGGCATTTACGCCCCTCCACGGTGCGACCATCTTCTCAAAGTTGGATTTGCGGAATGCGTACCACCTGGTGCGCATCAGGGAGGGAGACGAATGGAAGACGGCCTTCAAGACACCCCTGGGACATTTCGAATACTTGGTTATGCCCTTCGGTCTCACCAACGCCCCTGCCGTATTCCAAGCCCTCATCAACGATGTGCTCCGTGATTTCCTTAACCGATTCGTCTTTGTTTACTTGGATGACATCTTGATTTTCTCGCGGTCCCCCCAGGAGCATCATCAGCACGTTCGCCAGGTTCTCCAGCGCCTCCTCGAGAATAAACTGTTCGTGAAAGCTGAGAAATGCGAGTTTCACGCAGAGGAGGTCAGCTTTTTGGGCTTCATTGTGGGGCGGGGCCAAGTAAGAGCTGACCCTGAAAAGATCCAGGCTGTCACTGAGTGGCCCGTTCCTACCAGCCGGAGACAGCTCCAGAGATTTATCGGCTTTGCCAATTTTTATAGACGTTTCATCCGGGATTTTAGTAGGGTTATCTCGCCCTTAACTAAACTCACCTCTCCTGCTTTGCCGTTTGCCTGGTCTCCTGAGGCGCAGACAGCCTTCGAGAAGCTTAAGAGACTATTTACCTCCGCTCCCATCCTGCACCAGCCCGACCCTTCACGGCAATTCATCGTGGAGGTCGACGCCTCCGACTCGGGAGTGGGGGCCGTGCTTTCGCAGAGGTTCGACCCCCACAACCGCCTCTGTCCCTGCGCCTTCTTTTCCCGGCGATTGTCCTCGGCCGAGGTCAATTATGATGTGGGGGATCGGGAGCTCCTTGCCGTAAAGCTGGCCTTGGAGGAGTGGCGCCACTGGCTCGAAGGGGCGGAGCAACCATTCATCGTCTGGACCGACCATAAAAACTTGGAGTACATCCAGTCCGCCAGGCGCCTCAATCCCCGTCAAGCTCGTTGGTCCCTCTTCTTCAGCCGCTTCAACTTTCTCCTCACCTACCGCCCCGGATCTCGGAACGTCAAACCGGATGCCCTCTCCCGCCAGTTCGCCCTGGAGGATAGCCCGGTCACCGCAGAAACAATTATCCCCTCCTCGTGTGTGGTGGCCGCGGTCCATTGGGATATCGAGGACACCGTCCGAGAGGCCCAGACCAACGACCCCGACCCAGGTAACGGCCCTCCAGATAAACTGTTTGTTCCCGATTCTGTCCGGTCTCAGGTGCTCCAGTGGGTCCATGCCTCCCGTTTCGCCTGCCATCCTGGTGCCGGTCGCTCTCTCTCCCTCCTCAGGAGACGCTTCTGGTGGCCCACGATGGACACAGACACCCGGGCTTATGTCGCCGCCTGCCAGGTATGTGCTCGGGCCAAGGCCTCCCACTCACCCCCTTCTGGTCTCTTGCATCCTCTCCCAGTTCCTCGTCGCCCTTGGTCCCACATCGCCTTGGACTTCGTGACGGGCCTTCCCCCTTCCCAGGGGAACACGGTGGTTCTCACCATTGTGGACCGCTTCTCCAAGGCCGCCCATTTCGTTGCCCTGCCTAAGCTCCCCACAGCCAAAGAAACTGCCGACCAGCTGACCAGTCATGTCTTCCGACTCCACGGCATCCCGGTGGACATCGTGTCCGACAGAGGGACCCAATTCACCTCTCAGGTATGGCGGTCTTTCTGCGACAGTTTGGGGGCCACGGTTAGCCTCACGTCCGGGTTCCATCCACAATCTAATGGGCAGACGGAGCGGGCCAACCAAGACCTGGAGTCGGCCCTACGGTGCACAGCCTCCGCCAACCCCGCGACCTGGAGTACTCACCTACCCTGGATAGAGTACGCTCACAACTCCCTCGTGAGTTCCGCCACTGGTATGTCCCCCTTCGAGGCATCGCTGGGATATCAACCCCCTCTCTTTCCCACGGAGGAGAGGGACCTCGCCGTCCCGTCTGTTCAGCGCCATCTCCAGCGCTGTCGCCGGATCTGGAAGAAGGCCAGGGCGGCCCTTCTTCGGGCTGGAGCGCGCACTAAGGCGACGGCCGATCGCCACCGTGTCCCGGCGCCCGTATACCAACCTGGCCAGATGGTTTGGCTCTCCGCCAAGACGGTCCCGCTGAAGACGGACTCCCGTAAGCTGTCCCCCCGATTCCTGGGACCGTTTAAGATCATGAGGATCATAAATCCATCGGCGGTGCGTCTCCAGTTACCCCCGTCTCTCCGGATTCACCCGACCTTTCACGTCTCCCAGGTTAAACCAGTCCGGACCAGCGACCTGTGCCCTCCGGCCGATCCCCCACCGCCCGCCCGAGTCATTGACGGCCACCCGGCGTTCACCGTCCGCCGCCTGATTGACGTTCGTCGCCGTGGTAGGGGCCTCCAGTACCTCGTCGATTGGGAGGGTTACGGTCCGGAGGAGCGATCCTGGGTGCCCAGGGCACGCATTCTGGACCCCGACATGGTGAGAGACTTCCACCGCGCTCATCCTGACAAGCCTGGGGGTCCACCAGGAGGTGGACCTTAGGGGGGGGGTACTGTCATGATGTCAGTTTCCCTGTCCTCCCGTGCTCTCTCCCCCTCCCCTACCTGTGTGTCTGGAGCTGGGTGGAGTGCCTGACTCCTCCCGTGCACACCTGGGGTGCATCAGCCTAATCACCACCACCTGCTGCTGAGTACAAGAAGGCTTGGCAGTCTACACTCGGTGCCAGACCGTCCGCGTGTAAAACATTCCTGCCTCTACTCGCCCAGCTCCTGCCGCCACGTTCCAGTCCCGGTATCGCTTCCAGCTCGTCTTGTCTCCTGCTCGTCTCGTCTCCTGCTCGTCTCGTCTCCTGCTCGTCTCGTCTCCTGCTCGTCTTGTCTCCTGCTCGTCTCGTCTCCTGCTCGTCTCGTCTCCTGTCCGGTCCTGGTCTCTGGTTTGTCACCCGCTCCCCGCTCTGGTCTTCGTCTGCTCCGCCCGCCCTGGTACCGCACCTGCTTCTATCCCCGTCCTGGTCCTGTCCTGCCCGCCTCTACCTGCACCGCACCCGCCTGACCCGTCTCCCGCTCCCCGGTTCCTGTACCTGCTCTTGTGACCTGTTTAAAGACTGCATTTTCACCGCTGTAAATAAACACTGTTAAAACTGCTCTGGTCTGCATCCTTTGGTCCTATCCGCACCGTTACGACAGATTTTTAGCTTTATTGGAGGCAGAGCTAAAGCATTCCTTCATGTTGACTAAAATAAGCTCTCCCGGTGAGATCGTTTATGTGCCGTGATTGAGCGCAGTCTATTCTCGCCTATTTTTAGGTCATTACTCAGTCCAACAGGGCCCCAATAAATGGATGTACGTAGACTCCTCATACATACTTTCATCTGTTAGGAGAGTTATGCAGGGTCTCATATTTCATTGTTAAACTTAATAACATAATAGTAAAATTAAACTGTGCCTTCAGGAGGTCTGGGATGGCTTTCCGATAAATCTAGATCAGTCCTGTCAGGAGGAGGACCCCTGAATCATTTCTGAGCAAAGTGTTTCTCAAACTGTGGGGCATGTACATTGCATTTTTTTTTTTTTTTTTTTTTTTTTTTGCAAATTATTCTGATTCATTCTGTGATCTGACCTGTATCTTATAACATTCTTGTTTCCATAGAGATAGATACGTTTACTGTGGAACATTCTAAGCAAAGCAATAACACTTAAGCAATAATCATCGGAATCCATTGAAAGATTGCACTGTGAAATATTTTACATATTTTCTGAGTCGGTCTTTAGCAGCTAACAAGAGTAATTATTCCCATCATCTTTGGATCTGCTCTCTAATTAAAAACATTAACAGTTTCCAAGTGTAATCTGTTAAGCCCGATGTTGTGACACCTTTAAACTATAACCAAAACCATAACTAAATTAATTCTTATGAGAAGTCACATCTCCAGTTCACTAAATGGCAGCTTCTGTGTTTTTAATTAAAAACATTTCTCTGCATATTAAGTGAGCATAACTATGTGAGCGTGGTGAATCATGTGTTAATACAAACTCCACAGTGTTGACTTGGTTACCACATCTTGACAATCTCACGGGACTTTTTACTGGGAGCTCCTGACTGATGACATAAGACATGATGTTTCAATAGCTGTGTAGGTGAAAAACACAGAATTATCTTGGAGCGGTGGGGAGTTGAACAGATGAGTTAAAACAAGATATGCATAGGCAGGAAATGATACAGGAAAGATACTATCGGACAATCCCGGAAATGCCTGAATATACACAGGCGTCAATCACGATCTGAACAGGACATATCTTTGGCAAAACGTAAAACTATGAGCCATTTTATCAAACATCAGTGCTACAAAAACATACCAGTGACAGGGTTGCCAACTCCTCTAGAAGCCCTCTTTTGCATCATATGGCTTTAAGTGAAAGTAAAAAAATAAAATTGCTCTGTCACACAGCCCTGAGGGTATTGTTGTCCACTACATCAAGTTGTTTTTGTTCCCCCATCTCAGTTCAGTACGTCCCGGCATTGACTGTCCTGGGAGTTCCTCTTCTTGGAGATATTTTAGCTTTAAGTGTCCTCTTTGGCAAGTCACGCACTGTCACCTCAGAATTCTCTTTCCTGGACCCCCACCACTCCAATGAAAATAGTACAAAGCCTCCAAAAAATATGGAGAAATTCCTCTCTTCCACATATGGAAGACTGCAGGGGGCGCTGGGCTGTGAGACCCGATGCCATTGGATCCTTCTCGACCCAATAAGTCTATAAGTCTCAGTGATTCTTCTCCATCCAGTCCCAGCTTTCATCACTGTCCTTCCTGTTCTTCTCAGCTTCAATGATTTCTCTATAACGTCGTCTGAAGAAGCCCATCTGCCAAAAAAGTATAAATATATGAGTAAAGTGTATCTGAGGTCGTAGTGGTGGTTTTACAAGTTCAACACATGGTTAAAAACAAATCACTTGGGCGCTCTTCATGACTGCACAGAAAGTATATCATATTATTTTATGTTAGTGAACCTAAAAACTAAAGCCAATGGAGATTGACAATGCAACAGGTGACTGCCAATGAACTTCTATTAGATGTGCCACATGGGGGACATACATCAGATACACCACAACCGTAAAGGTCTTTCCAAGTTCAGGTTTTGAAGCCTGTTTGAAAATATCAGTGGAGGAAAGAAACAAGAAATGTTTACATCATTTTCTTCTTGTTTTTGCAATCAATTGTATCTATTTTATTTTATCTCAGCAGAAAAATGAATTGGACAGTTATATATTAGTGGATGTAGTAGTAGTAGTAGTAGTAGGAGCAGATAGCATACTTGATGTAGATGTAGTAGTACTGTAGAGTGCTTTTACAGAGTACCGATTTTGAGAACTTCTTTTACCTCTTGTGAACTTACAATAAAGGTTATCACGGTGGGAGGGAGCATGCTTAAAATATATGGTATGCTTTTCTAAATACTCCATTGTTATGTAAGGTGTCCAATGTGAAGTTAATGGATTAAATCACAGCGAACCACCAACATCGATGGCAGCAGCTGAGGAGTTTGACTGAAAATATGGTGTTTCTTTAGGAATGTAATATAGCGCCTTATTCAAAGCTGTGATACTGTGGAGCGGCAGGCGCAGGGGTGATGTCTCTCTCACCACGACTCCGTTCATTTATCTGCTTTTGACTAATACAGTTTATTGATACAGACCTGTGCTCTCCTCAGGCATTTCCTGCACTGAGCAATACAGGACATGTGCTGCTCTTGTAAGTGCCGTTTATTTTGGCAGGATCCGAGAGACCCGAGGAACTGAGGGAAATCTATCCCAGGGCCAACATTCCAGGTTTAGTCGTGGTATTCCCGGCGGAAAGTGGAGCATTGGAGAAAGAAAAGGAGTTCTGTGCCGACCGTGCCCTTAGATATCAGCGTAATGACGTTTCCCATTGGGGCGGCTCTTTCATGTGAGTGTTACAGTGTGAATTATTGTCCAGCGTGAGATTAGTCATTTTCATGGGTGTTTAAGTCCCGCCCACTCTCTGTGTGACATACAGCTGTCCCAATACAGCCGGACACTATGCTGGCTTGATACTGCATAACTTTTTCTAAAATAAAAAAAAACAGTATACAGTATCTTTGAAAACATTTGTTCTATATGGCCACTGTCTCAAAGTCTGCGCTTAAGTTACAATGGCATTGCTTTCTGGACTGAAACAGCCTAACCATGGTAACACTTTCCTTTAATTGAGACTTAAGACAGGCTAACTTCAATACAATTATTCTTCATACAAAAGATTACTAGTACAACTGCTGCTCGTGGCACTAAGGGGCCTCACAAGTGTTTCATCATCTCATTTCTAAGGAAAAATGTATGAATAAACTGCAGACTGTTACTCATACATCAGTTTTTGCAGTAACTGATGGAATGTTTTCTAAAAAGCTAATTTGGGCAAAATTAAAAAAACCCACATTTCTTTAAACAGGTTAAAGGTCCTATATTACACTTTTAGTCGTGTTATAATGTTGTTACCTCATCAAAAGCACACCTGGTGTTGTTTTGTTTCATTCACACATGTTTGAGTACCCTTTTATTATTAGTCTGTCTACATCTCCAAAGTTCGAAATGCTCTGTTCTACGCTGTGATGTCATTAAGCAGTAGTTTTTGAATTAACAGCTACCATTTACCTTTAGTTCAGTAGAGATTAGAAATTCCGAGGCTGAAATGATCCAAATGATTATGGTGAAGATGTATGGAGTTTAAAACACACAAGGTGGAACAGAGTGTCCTTCAGTTTGAGAGAAGAACTCAGCCTAAATATGCAGGGTTTGTGTGAAAAACGTGTGAATGAAACAAAACACAACTCCAGATATGTTTGTGATGAGAAAACAACATTATAACATAGATCAGAAAATAGTGCAATATGGCCTCTTTAAGTGAATTATAAGTTTGTAGCAAAACAGTTGATGGAATCAGTTGTAGAAGTTGTTACTGTAACCAGATTTGAGGGCTGGGTATACACGGTTTGTACTGAAATGTTTACTGATAGTGTTGTCTGGACTGGTTTGGACAGCTACATTATGATTACAATAAAAACTTCACTTAAGTATTTAAAAAGTGCTGATGTGGATATTTCTTGTAAAAAGGAAGTAACCAGAGTGTACTCGGTCAGGGTCATGTACCTTCCACAGCAGCACGGCGAGTAGTAGAAAGATGAGGATTCCCACCAGCAGACTGATGGCGATGATCCAGCCCACCACGTACCCCCGGGGCTCCTGGCTGTGCAGCGCCTCGAAGATCAACTACAACACAAAAGCCTGAGTCAGTCTCTGAGTCACGCTTCAACAGAATACACACAACACACAGGGAAGGGAGTAAAGCACTGGTGATGCAATGGAGTGCAAGTGTAATGAAAGACATATTGAAACTTTGAATCTAATCACAGGGATTCAAGGGAAAAATACAATAAAAATACAGTTATTTTATTTTATCTCAGGGACAAAATGGGAAGTAGAAATATTAGTAGCAGCAGTATACTGTATGCAGTACTGTTAATCCTTACAAATATTACAGGAAAAAAGTACATCACTATGACATTTTTTCAGAATACATGGAAATTTGTTAGCTTGGGCCAGTGGCTTGCAATTAGTCCCTCACAACCAAACATATTTTGAGTGTAGAAGCCCCTGAAGATGATGTGTGTGCACAATGGCAGTATGCATTGGGATGAGGTTGAAACCATGGGCCCTCCATTGGTGTTCGACTGTGATATTGTTGTCCGCCTACATGGTTACACTGACATTTTAGTAAAAAAGTTAGAAATGTGGGCATTAACGATGGCTGAATCCAAATGGGGGTATTCAAGGTCTTGGGTAACAGTTTAGCACACTACCGCTTAAAAACTTGCAAATTAAAACTAAATGCCAACCAAATGCCAGCTATAACAAACAATTTAAAAACATGATTTGCACTTCTGAAATTGAAGGTAAACTATTTTTTTAAATTTTATTTTGGGAGACAGACTGAGGACAGGGTCATGGTCAGCCTGACCTTTGGCTCAGCAGGCAACACACTACCGGCGCCATAATCCATTTGAGCAGGACAAACAGTAAACAACCTGAGCTACATTTGCAGAAGGGATTTGTTTATTGGTTGTCTGAAATAATGAATAACAGTGTGGTGGAGAACTAAACTAACAAAGATTCATGAATTACTGCAGATTGCAATGATCTGGTCATTTATAATATCATTCCCCTTTACATTTATATCTCTGCTTTTAAATTTATGTTTGTAAGGCAATGTAAGACTTACTCCAACTCATCAGGTCAAACAGGGAGTTTATGAGAAATACCAGAAAATGTGTTGCCATGGATCATTCATCTAATATAGTGCAAGAACTGTTAAGGATTATTAACAAGCTTGTCTTCTTTTTTTATTTTTTTTTTATTTTAATATTGCAGTTATGGTGCATACTTATTAAAATCATGTTAATTATATCAGTGAAAACCAATATTGAACTAATTTTAACTTATGACAGTTCTTTGATCATAATCGCGTTAAACTTGCTTTGCGCCATTTAATACTTCACTGCATGGTTCATTTCCTTCACAATTACTTAGACTGATTATCTTTCCATTACAGGTGTTTGAGCGATGTAAATATAGCATTACTCCTAACCACAGCTAAGTCCATTTTAATGTGAGAGTCAGGCCTTAAATGGAGAACAGAAGACTGGAGGACACTCAGCTGATGTTGACCTTAGTCGTGTTGAATTTCAAACTGCTACAAATATACAAAGAGGTTTGGGGTAACGAGATACAATTTATGTGTGTGGATTTACTGTGAAAGGACATTGTATTTTCAGAAAGAATGGTAGAAAGGTACACTATGTAACTTTTAGGTGGAAAGTCATCTGCTTGTCTCCTTGAAGATTTTATTGCTGTGCCTGGAATGTTCCCAAATATGGCATTAAACATATCTATGTATATCCATAGAGACCAGGTAATGGCACAAGGCCAAGTTGCAGGTCAGATCTATGGAGAAGTGAACCTACTAAGAGAATGCATGTTTTTCAAGGTATTTTTGAGCTAGAAAAACACAATTAAATTCTAGATAGAAGAAGTTTAATGCCATACAGTGGAACATTCTAGCAAGTGGCCTACGTCCCACTAGAAAAAGTTATTTAGTGAAAATTCAAAGGTCCTATATTACACAAAATTGACTCTTGTGAGCTTTAAGCCGTGTTATAATATAGTTAACTAACTAAAACATACCTGGAGTTGTGTTTTGCTTTATTCACACATGTTTGAGTAATCCTTTTTTCAAGCCTGCCTACATCTCCAAAGCCCAAAATGCTCTGTTCCACCTTGTGATGTCATTAGGTGGTAGTTTTCAAATTAACAGCTACATTTTACTTTTAGTTCAGTGGAGACTGGCAATTCCAGGATTGAAATTCTCCAAATGATTCTCGTGTATGGAGTTCAAAAACACAGTGGAGCACTTCCTGTATTACCACGTGACATCACAAAGTGGAACAGAGTGTCTGAATGAAACAAAACACTACTCCAGGTTTGTGATGAGGAAACAATATTATAACATAAATCACAAAATAGTCTAATATAGGCCCTTTAAGCTTAAGTGTGTTTATCTAAAATGTAAGTTAGTAGTAGCAACAGATTCGAAATATTATAATATTTATTCATAATTTTATAATTCACAAGCTGACCTAAAACTGTTGCACTTTTAGTTTTTAACCAACCAAGTAAAATGAAATGTAGGTTAATGAAGACAGACATTCTTGACGTGACAATGCTGCAACACAAATGTGGCATGCGACACCAACTGTAAAACAAAACCCAGTGGACAAGAGTGCATTAATCTCTTTGTAGAATTCTTTCCCACATTAACAGCCCCCTCTCCCCTCTTCACCCCTGCTGCATATGCTGGACTACATGCCAAAGCACTTGCGTATAGAAAATACATGAAAGTTCAAATGGTCTTTGCACTTTGACTCCCAAATTGACAAGTGTAGATTGTGGGAATGTGCAAAATTTGTTCAACATAGCAACTAATATTAGGGATATGGCACACTGGCATACCAACAGACAGGCTTGTTTACATGTCAGGGGGGTAAAAACTGTGCTGAGCTTAAGAAGAGACCACAAATCAGAGTTAGTGTGTACTGTCCGCACAGCTCCTATGGGACAAGGTGACTGTTTACTGAACTGGTTATGTGATGACAGAATGGTGTTAGTTGTAGGTGCTGAGACAGTAGTTGTAAATTAGAAGTAATAATAATTTCAGAATTTTAGTTTTGTCAAGTTAAGTTAAATATACACCAGACACTTTAACTTAATTTTTTTGGAATAAAGGTGCATTATATCACTTTTCTTGTGGGCTCAGTCACCATGGAGATGTGTGATTATTTTTCCTGGAGTAGCACAGAATGGCATTAAACTAATCTATCTTAGATTTGTTCAATTAAAGGTGTTGTACTGCTGACATACCCTTAAAAAATCACACTACACTGTAACTTGGCCTAGTTTGCTTAGGAACTATGGCTCTTGAAAAGTTAATAAAGCAGGGAATTAATAAATAATGATGTTAATGAATTGTAAAGGAACTTGCCCACTATTACATATATATAATACTTCACAAAGTTATCATGGACCACACATTGTAGCTAACAGTCTACATACTCAGTGGCAGTCAGTGGTTCTTATGGGACAAGCAAACTGTGTTTAGTGGAGCCTGTGGGAGCAATAGCTACTGATGCATTGGAAAAGTGTTGAAAGAATGGCACGCTACGCTTGTATACGCTGCAATTTTCCGAACATCAAGCTCCAGGGTCATGAGGCTGTGGCCCAGTGACCGATCTAATCACATGATATATCTGCAGTACCCACCGTGATCATTACATTGGATCTAGAGGGCTTTTCAATCACTCAGTGAGTAACAATAGAGGGAGTGGTGTCCTTGGGCACAGCTGAGGACCCAAACGTCCCATTGCACATACCCACTGGTCCCAGCTGTTCTGTGCACTCACATCTTTACAAATGAACAACAGTGGACACATCAGTGAATGTGAACCAGCAACTGACAGTTTTTGCTTCAGATAAAAGTGGGAGAGAGAGCTAAAATGTCTTTGATCATAAACTAGTCATAAACACATTTCAGGTTTTATAAAATCAAAGGATATTCATTGTTAAAACTTGTAATATTTCTTGCTATCTTCGTGTACTTTTTAATATCTGTTTAGGGACAGTTTTATATCTTTCAATTGGACTCTCTTTGTTTAGTTTAAAATCCATTCAGTGGGGTTATGTTGGCCTTGGCCTAACCCATGCAACAGGGAGCCATTGGGAATGAATCCAAGTCTGACAACCACGACTGACTTGGATTTTTATATTATTACATTATTATACTCACTGAGATCTCCTCTGGCAGCCCCTTTGGCACCTCCACAGCCCTCTGACTGATTTGAACGCTGCCCCTTGTCACAAACTGGATCACAGACGAGCTGTCCTGTAAGCAAAATATGCAGCAATGAGTCAAAGCATTAAACATACAAAACTATTATTATTTAAATACTGAAATATAGTAATTACCCTTTTTAATATTTCAGTGTTGAGTAGAAGTTTTATATCTATATTTAATACTTCCTCTTTCAGCTGTGGACCAAGTGAGCATGTAATCGTCATACAAGCTCTTCCTGGTCTGTCACAATCCTGTTACACAAGAAAGAGGAAGATTTGCTTAATTTTGATTTGACAACTGCAACATTTATTATGCAAGGTGCAGTGTATCCTGTTGAATACTTACCAGGACTTTGCGACCTGATTTGGTGAAGAAAGAAAATATCGAGTGGAAAATGCTCTCTCTGTCCTGTGGGATGGTGCACGGTGTGGGGTTTCTGTGGGGGGTGCAATTCCCTCTGCCTTCTGCAACCTAGAAACATACACACAGTTAGTTTTGATTGATTTGATTTCACAGAGGTAAAGGTGCACTATGTAATTTTCTGGTTGAGGATGCACGCTTGCTTATCTCCATGGATATGTTCATGCCTGAAATGTTCCACAGTATTGCAATAAACTGATCTAGCTCCTTGGAGAAAAGCAGGTGACACAACCGGGCCAAATTATATGTTGGTTCTGCAAAGAGGCAACCCCACACATAGCAAGAATGTGTTTTGCATAGTATATTGCGTAAGAAAAACACCAGCAATTGATAATAACAGATAGAAGATATAGATGTTTTATGGCATACTGTGGAGCATTTCAGGCAAAAAAACCCCAACACATCTCCATAGAGAGAAGCATGTAGCAAACTCCCAAACAGTTATATTACATAGTGCACATGTAAACAAGGAGACACATACATTATAATCCACATAATAAATTGAAATATTGTCAATATAGTTTAATGTAGAGGTGGCCTAGTAGCAAATTCAAAGTGAAAATGTGGACATAAGCATTCTCGTCACCTTAAGTGGCCTAAACCCATTATCATCATGACTCCCAGTGCTGACAGGAAGGCCAACGCAGCTGAGAGGTGCTACCCCTCCCTGTCCCGTTTCCCATATGGAATGATTTAGAAGTGTCTGTTTTACATCCACATCCCCAGGGACTATATCTCCTTTTCCTCTTCAGGCTGTCCCATAGCTCCACATGGGGGAAATATCTCTCTTCATTGTCTGCCAGGCTACCACCCTCTTGTGTGGTCATCCTATAGACTTAGAAGCTAGTCCTGTTACTGCTTTGACAGAAACGTCCAAAACAAATAAAGCTGCTACAGCAGATGCTTTGACAAGCCCAATTCCTTACATGACAGGTCACTGGGTAAAAAGTAATTTAAACAGAATGCAGTTATTTGCAAATTAAAAGTCCTTAAATATTACCAATGTCAACACGATTATAATTTGTTTAACTGCTCACCTAGTTATCTTTCAACAGTACTATTTAAAAATGCACAGTGTATTTTCTCTGGAGATGATATTATTTTACCTGAAATGTTCCACAGTATGGTATTAAACTTATTTATCTCCATGGAGACAAGTAGGTGATGCAACCAGATCAAGTTACAGGTCAGATTTGTGGAGAGACAACTCCACTCACAGAAAGAATGTATGCTTTTTAAGATATTTTTAAGCAAAATAACACTTCTCCATGAAGGCAAGCGGGTGGTTGAATACGTACAAGAAAAGTTACATAATGCACCTTTAATTTTGTTGCCCCTGTCCTAAATTATTACTGTCATTAAATGCATAAGTGTATTTCATGAACTTAGGCTTCCATTCTGGATAGTTTTTTTGTTTACTAGTAAAATTCACATAAACAGTTTTAAGAGATATGTAAAATTAACTGTTGTTTCATGTTTTTTGTTTTACATTTTACAGTTCCAACTTTTGGTATATAGGCGTTTGGCTTATGCAGTATCCACACTAACTTAACTCACTTTATAATGTAAGAATATCTACTTAAAAAATATTAATTAAGACTATTTGAGATGTGTGGTTCCAGCGCGGGATGGTACGCAGCAGTAGCAGCTCTACAGGTGTCCCTTTCCCATTTCGTGCAAGCTGTCTGATCCCTTCAAAGTGATTCCAGATGTTTTTTAGGGGGAGGCTGAGATACAGTCACTTCTATCTGCCCATTCACAGCAAATACAATTAACAGTTTGAGCTCCTACCTGTATGAAGGGGGCAACCCAAGGGTTAAGAAAACAGGTATAACCCACTGGGAGTATTGTATAGCGTTATCTAAATGTAAAATGTTGTGAAACAACATGACGGGGCTAGCTTCAGTAGCTATGTCAACATTTTTTTCACTTTCGGTTTCACTGGCCCCACGGTGCCCCCCACAAAGCAAATTGCCCATGCCATGAAACACTATTTTAGCAGGTTTCAGAGCATAACATTATTCTCAAAGGTGAATTCATGCAGCTGAAATGAATGAGGGGAGACAGACGTAAGCTGGGCCCAAAAACTGCCCACAGGTGAATAAACTCATAAATAATGAGTGTGTAGAGCAGTACGGGCACACACCTGTGTCTCTATGATGTGGAACATGTCTGCCCCGTTGCCAGCCAGACGGTTGGGTATCCGGATGTCCACAGTGGAGCCGGGGAGGCGACTGGGCCCGTTGTTTATGGCCTGCAAGAGCATGAATCAAGAAAAGTCAAGAAACATTAAAGGAAAAACAAGGTAAGAACAGCTCAAGCCCAAATAACACATTAAAGTTACATTTGTCCAACAGTTCAAGGATTTCTATGTGCAAACTTTCAGGATAAAGTCAATTTAACAAACAGAGGTAGGTAGAGTCAAATATTGTGTTCAAGTAAGAGTAATGCTACTTCAAAATAATAAATAATAAGGTAGTATATTATGATGGTCCAAAAAATTACTCAAGAAAGAGTAAAACTATTTGGAGAAACTACTATTCAACTAAGAGTAAATGTCTGGGCATAACATCTGATAGATAAAAAAAAATCATATCTGAAGTAGCAGGGAAAAAAATACAAATGTTCAAATAATTTAACATTGTCAACATAAAGGTTTTGTAAGTTTAGACTTACTCATAGTGGGAAGAGTAACCAAAGTGTTCACTCAACTAAGAGTACTGTTGCACTGTGAAATGCAATACTTGAGTAGGCGTAAAAGTATGGTGTGTGAAAACCAGGACATGGTACAAGTACAATTTGATTAGAAAGTTATTCTCGTAAAACTACCCACCTCTGCTAACAACAGTACGATTAGCTGATATCCATTTTGTAAAAATATGTGTTTAGGATTACTTATTTTTTATTAATAAACACAAAAATACAATCAGATATTTTTGCCAAAATGAACCAAGACTGGTACCAACAATTATTCAGTAAAGCACACTATTATTAATATTATTATATTATTTTAATAGTAGTAGTACCTGGAAAGTTATATTCAGAGGTTGAAATTGGCATTCCATGTCTTCTAACAGGACAAAGCGTGAGGCTTCCACAGTGTTACCATAAATGAATGAGCTCGGTGCCACCACACTGCGGAAGAGAGGTTGGATATTTACAAAATTATAAAACAATAATAAATACATGTGACATTCACAAAAGCCTGGTGAAGGCTCAGTGCTGAGTGCTTGCATTTTCTGAGATACAAGTCAGACGTGTTTTGTTTTTATAGCGAAGGGCCCGTTTACATTCAAACAGCAGCTTTATCAGACGTCAAACCTCTGGCACTGCTCTCCATCTCTCTCCCGCTCCATTGAATCGGAGCCATGATAAAGTGTTCACAGATAAGGCTTTTTAAGTTGACATGGCCCATACTGACACCAGCACACTCCCTCGCATCCTCCCACTGCCAGATGGTACGTCTCTGTCTAATAGCACAAATACTGTAGTTTTCGAACTGATTATGTATTATCTAAACATGTAATAACTAATTTGTGTCATCCCTTTACTTGTACGACAGTTGTTTTGTCTTTATTTCTGGGGGTAGTATGAAGGAATTGCGGTTGCCAATCACACCAAATAAACACGTTACATAAAGTGACAGATTCAATAAGTCTGTATTGTTTATTGAGCTAAATGTGAATTAAAAGTATTTTGTGATCGGGGTCAATGCTCAAAAACACTAACCACATGAAAAGAAAAGTCAGACAGGTTTTAGCAAAATGCCAGTTTCCATCCGCAGTCTCTGGACAAGTTCATGTAGTTTAAGTACATTTAGTTTGTTTTTGTCCAGAAAATTGTCTACTTCTATCACTCTTCCCATTTGCATTCACAACAATAGTGGCCTACATACATACATGGAAACAATATTAAAGTGTATGTAATCTTACCCAGTAATGGTAGTGTCAGTCTCATGAACAAGAGGAATGGACAGGTCCAATGTGTTGTCATGAAGTTTGTGCTCAGGATTAGCACTGAAGACAAGATTTAGGTTATAATTATTAGTCTGTGGCACATAAACAAGTCATACAAAAAAGCATAGAATAAAATAGCTCACCTTTTAGCTTGAACTAAAAACTGCAGGGTGTCATTTTCTCCTGAGAGCTGACTGGTGTCGAAAATCACTGCAAAATGATACTGGAGGTGGGACAGAAAATGGGAAAAAAAGATTGAGCAAACTGTGACAGGTGTAGCCATTGTACAAACGTCATATAAAATTGGTTCCACTTGGACGCATCATATTTCATTAACAGTGGATTAGAAAGTTCACAAATTGTAATGCCAGTGCCAATGTGATCTACTCAAGACATACACAGCTACAGCAAAGAGGCCACTCGAAGTATAATACAATAATAATAATAATAAGATGATGAGAATTTCACAGACACTGAAACAAAAATGATAAAAATAGGTCTGCAGTGGCCATGAGCTATGGTCGTACTTCGGTGAGGACAGAGGAGTACCTTGGTCTGAGCTCTCATGAAGGGAAATCCCACGCTGCATTTGAGGAAGTCCAAGTCAACAAGTGCACAGGAAATGCCCTTTTCTTCCTGAAACAACGAGAGATAGAACATGTCAAACTGACAAACTGGAGACAGAACAATCGCAGAGACACAAGACGGTCAAAGAAAAAAGCAAAAGACAATTCACACTTATCACTGGAACACAACAACTGAAGCAGATAAGAAACTGTTGTGCTGTAAACCCCAACAAGAGCATTAATATCATGTTCACTGTGAAAAGTGTCAACCTCCTAATTCATTTTAACAGGATATTTTGGTAAGGTTGCAAATATACACTTTGTTTAATTTAGTTTACTAAGATTTACTAATAATGGGAGACAGTAGCTCAGTTGGTAGAGCGTTTATTCCTTATCTGAAAGTTAGTGGCTCATATCCCACTCTCAACATAAAAATCATTGGTAGAGCGGTCAGATCCACTAACCCACAGGTTGGTGGAGCGATTCCAGCTTCCACAGATGAATACTGTTGTTGTGCCCTTTGGCAAGACCTTTGACAAGTACAATAGTGTATGAAGGTATGTGTGAACTTATAAAACTGTGGGTGAGTGGTTCCTCGATGTAAAGCACTTTGAGTGCCTTAAATTCACAGCTGTTGAGGCTGTTGCCACTATTGTGTACTATTTACAACTTGCTTTCAAAGAACTTCTTCAGCAGCGCTACAGGGAACCCATAACTGGTTCAACTGTACGCAGATGAAGCCACATATTACTGCAACCACACAATACTTGGTCATATCATGAGCAGGTATTTGCAGCTCACCCCCATGTACACCATATAAGACAGAGGATTTCAGTGCTACAACTGGATCGGACTTAAAAGTTGTAATACAATCTGAACATATTTCAATATTTTTATGCCCAGTTTCACTCTGTTTTTTAAAATCTAAGTCAGTATGGGTTTTCAAATGAACAGAAATCAACCATGCAAATAAAATATTAAATCTTTTGAAAGGGCAAAAGTCCTCTAAAAGTAATTCAAAACAGAAAAGAGTCATATGACTGAAAACCATGAATATATGTACTGCCCAGAAATGACATAATATATAGGTGACCATTTAACTATGAAGTGGAACTAAACGTAACATTCACTGTTTGGTATCACAGTGTATAGGTGAGAATAAGCTGCTTTTAAAACCCACCTGGATACACATCCTACTGAGTGCTTATTGGTTTTTGTTGGCATCAGATTTCTTCATGCAAAAGAATAGGTCCCTGGGCCTTATTGAAGTCTGAAATTAGGTTAAACTAAGAATGTACAGAGCAGTGATGGCACACACGCAGCCAGCAGGAGGGTAATGGGACAGGCTGCAGGCCGTATGTTTGGGAGCTTGTCTAAACAATATGGAGCTTCACCGGCTGCGCTGTCTAAACACTCGGGCTCTGACCTGACGAGGAGAGAGATTCTTTCAGAGAGAGTTCACTCAGAGGCTGTCGGCCAAAAACTCCTGCTTTAAAAATATAATCCCGCGCACCCATATTTCAAGAGCTTGACAACTTTGTGTGATAAAATAGAGACTGACAATGTATATAGGGGTTCAGAGGTGGATGTAGCAATTTATAAAACTCAAATTACTGTACTGTAAGGTTGTTGAAATTTTTTGTGTTAGTATTATTTATTTGAGCATTATTTTACTGCTAATTTGATGTTGTTTTTGTTTTATATTATATACAGTACAACTATGTATTTAAAGCTACAGTCCATCTGATGATAGCTGAAACATAGTCTATTCAGTTATATTAGTGATTGTGCATGTGTGCATTGAAGGCTGTTTATGATCATCACAACTCAGTACAATGCAGCCTGTGTTAAGTACACTGATGATCCCATTTGGCAAGTCAGAAGAAAGTCCATCGAACATGCCAAATTTTTGCTCATGTTTATGATTCTTATCCAAGTGTGATAAAGGGAAAGTGTTAAGAGCTGAGGGGGCTGGCATATTTATAAGTCATAAATCAGAAAAGTCAGTGGGAATGAAATTACTTGAGTATCTTTATCTTGCACTTATGATATTTATCAAAATACTCCATTATTGAAATAATTTCTAATCGCCAGCCCTCTTTGGTGTTATTCCCTGACACGTGTTGGCTGCCATTCTGCTGCTTTCCTTCCACTGAAGTGTTAATAATTAAACCACCTTGAAGATTAGATTAACACCCTTCATTTGAATTTGTATCTATTTTTGGGGGGCTATTCCACCCGGGCCATAAATCAATTCACAACTTTCCTTGACTCAGCAGATCTATCTTTGGGGTTGTACCCACATCCTCATTAATTCTAGACCTGCCCCTTCAAATGAAGCATCGCTCTGAGGTGACATGATCCTGTGGCGGCCATGTTGGAATTCACACTATTTCCTGTATCCCACTGTGCTGCTTTTCAAACAAGACTGTCCCATGGGACTGGACAGGATAGGGAAGTGACTGTTTACCCATCACCCACCTACAGCCACCCTTGAGAGAGAACAGGACACCCCCACATACGGTGTGGGTTTGGGGTAGGGCAAAACAGGTTATTGCAAATTAGTTGTCATAATCCAAAATGTCAATTTCTTACAATGATTTTATGCTTGTCCCATTGATAAAGATGTGTACAATACCTTTTTCCTACAATAAAGATTTAAAAATATGAAATGGATGCAGAAACACAAATATTACATACTACCTGATAATGTTGTTACTTTCTGATCATTCTTTGTTTAGTTATTTTAAACTTGGCTTTGTCATATTTTACCCTAATTTATTTTGTGGTTAAGTATCAGTTTATTGCTGGTTAAGTTTTCCAATTTAGTTATTATTAGTCTTTGTTATGCTTTAAAAGTGACTTTTTTCATCAGAGATTACCACATGATACATCTATTTTTAATAACTAAACTATTACCAGTTATCTTGTTATTACAGGTATCAATTCACCATAGTTACTCTATGTTTTTCTCATATGGTGCCCCCCTGTATACAGCCTCCACAGGCTGTTTGTCCAGCACTTCTTCACCCTCTCACGCTTGCTTACTTTCCCTGGTCTCCCAAACAAATGGTAGTGTTTTAACAAGTGGCAAGTCCATTAAGTATCACTGCACTGCTGTGGTGACAATACACAGGAGGCTTAGTATGTCTCCTGTGTCTCACCTTAGAGTTTGTAATTGTTCATAAGATTCTCTATCAGCAGAGGAATGCCAACACTTTATCAGCTAAAGAGGAATTAAAGATGCCCTATGTCACTTTTCTAGTGGAGCATCTGCCCCTTGCTCGTCCCCATGGATATGTTATTGCTTTACATCAAATATTCCACAGTATGTCACTATGGAGACAAGTGATTTCAGCAAAGTTGCAGGTCAGATCAGTGGAGAGGTGACCACACTCACAGTAAGAATGCATGTTTTTCAAGGTATTGTAATGATCTGATATTCTGTGTTTAGTTCAAACTGTCTGTGTTGTTGTTAATGCAAGTGCTTTTGTATATGTATGGTTGCTATGCCGACAAGTTGATGTGAAGTTTCTGTTTGTCTGTTACTGGTCTGTTTGGAAACTGGCTCTAGAGAGTTGAGATTGGTGTTGTTTTGCTCTTGTTTTGATGTGGGTTACAGCCTACAGCAGCCCTTGTGTTCAGAAAATAAACAACCAGAAGAAATTCCATCTGTTTCCTTACACAAAAACGCTACAGTATATAGAGGCTATTTTTAGTAATAAAGACACATGTAACTAAATAAATACAAAATATGCAATTAGTTATCAGTACACTTTTAAAATTAAGTACAGAATCTTTTAATTGCAAATAAAACTCAAACATAAAATCCAATTACTTAAGCCCTTTGCAGTTTGTGTCCTCTGTGTACAAGAAAAGGACTGAAACAATGGCTGCTGCAGGTCTTTCAGCTGACCACTTAAAACATTTGAAGATAAAAAACACAGGAGCCAGGCTTGTTTGCTGATTCTCCTGGGAGTAAAGGCTCTGCTCCAGAAACCAATTCACCTCCAAGGCTTGCTGCATGTTACTGCTGCAAAAACAACAGTGAGCTAATAGCAGCAATCTATAAATATGCCTTAAAGGCCTTGTAGTCATGCTTTGAGACACATGCAGACAATTATAGATCTAACAATGTAAACGAACAAGATTGCAAAAAGTAGAACACTCAAAAAGCATTGGCCATACTTTGCAAAAGTAATGATGTCCTATAAACCTAAACAAACAAAAACACAAACAAAAGTTAAATTTGTTAAGAAACTGACCCCGTGCCTCACCTATACTATTGTAAAAATAAACTCAATAGAGGTTCAAGCTTGAAGAAAACACTGCAGGGCTGAAATGCGAGTGAGCCTTAACCTTTGAAAATAGGTTCACATCAGCACCTTCGGTAATAAGAAATGCATTAAGAAGCATGCAGCAGTAAGTCCAACCAGTGGCCTCTTTGTCATCTCTACATACCTTCCTGTTGCCCTAGTGCAGCGGACCACACCAAGTTATTAGGTTCCTGGACTAAATGAGGCTGTGTGACTCTTGGAAACCTGATACTTAATGTCAGCTGGGTTCATTGGATTAGCTGTGAAACCAAATGCTATTTTCTCCTAATATTGGCCCAGAGCGCAACCGCAGTTTAATTCAATTGCATCTCTGTTTGGGAAGGTTGAGCCATGTCACCGCTTATGTGCATTATAGAGATTGTGTTATCCATCACAGGGGCAGAAAATGTATGCTTGAGGTCTATTATGAGGAGATGCACTCGGAGATAGATGGTGTCCCCGAAAGCTTTTGAAAGGGTATTGACCTATGGCATCATTGAGACCTCTTAGCCTCTTTAACAAATGAATAAAGCCGGACATTAGCTCTAAAATAACCACAACACTCTTAGCTCATTTGGCCTGTTTTCCATGCAACATTAATCCCTGGCACTGCTTTGCGGCTGGAAATAGGCCCTTGTGAACAAGATACTATAGCTCAAAACTTAAGTGTATACTCATCTATGATTATGAATTCAATCATTTGGCTACTCCCTTTTTCACTAGCAGTTGCCACAAAGATCTAATCACACAGTAGGTTTTTCATTACATACTATTATGATTACATTAACATATTTTTCCCTAATAAATTACTGGGGACGAGTTCATGTTTTAAAAGTTTAGAAGTTGTTTTATAAGTTCTTAACAGTGCAGTTGTGTGTTGTCATGGAAAATCTCACCCATAAGAGATCAAAGAGTGTACAAATCAAATCATAATCCCATTCCTCCAATAGTATTATCATGGGAGCTTTCCTTTTACACAGCAAATGCATTCTCAATGGTCCATAAGTCTGGTATTATGGCACATGCTGTTGAGATGGTGGGTCTGTGGCAGCTGTGACCTCCTGTTCCTCTCACAAAACTTCACTGTATCATCTAAAAAGCCCAGTTAATCCTTATCTGAAACGTTGCCTTTTCTGAGTTTCATTGTTTAGTCTGCAATGACACTGCAGCCATCATCTTACAAGAAAAATGTCGCTCCCAACAAAGAATGTAAAATATTGGGAGTATAAAGCATGTACTAATGCATTTTACTGCAACGATGGGTCACTACAGAATGAAGTGGGTCAGGTGTGGGTAACACCAAAAAAGTTGGGACAAAGTAAATGACATCACTCGGCCTGGTCAGATCTGTGGTGAGGTGACCCCACTCACAGTAAGGATGCATGTTTTCAAGTTATATTTCAACAAAAGAAACATCTGTAACAAAATAGATGCACGATAGGTACATTAAATGCCATACTGTGGAACATTTCAGTCCTCTCCATGAAGACAGACAGATAGATTGAAAGTTACGTTACCTTTAAAGTAGAAGTATTTTAACCTAGAATTTGTACTGGTTTACTGTTCTGGTTTAGTTACAATTTAGTCCCAGTTTAGGCATGGTTTTGCCCTCATTACAAATCCTAATTTCAGTCTGTTGAATTCTGTATATTTCAAAGTCAAATATTTTTGGAAGTGTTACTTGGTGGGAAAAGCACTAGTTATAGCATGAAGAGTACTGTATTAGCAATGCTTCTGTACATAGAGGTTATGGATAAGTATCTCATACAAACACATACAAACGAGCACACAGAACTGGGAAATAAACATTGAGTTCCTAAACAAACACTGGATACTTGAGGAGTGACTGACCTTTTGCCAGAAGTTGATGTAGAAAACCTCTCTGGAGAAGTTAAAGTAAATGTTGGTGTCGTATGCGTCGTCTCCCATGTTAGCAATGGTCAGATTCAAAGAGATGTTCCTCACTCCTCCCAGGGCTAAATGGGGCCTAATATGGACTCTATAGAAATACAAGGAATATATAAGTACACTTTTTTATGTGAGACACTGATAAAATATATTAGAAAAGGTAGAATATAATAACAAGTGAAAAAGATTTCTCAGCTGCACTTAATAAACAATAGGTTGAATGCAATGATCTTTGTGGGACAATAAAGTTTTAACTGCCAGATTAAACAGGCCAAAACATGAGGCCTTGGAAAATGGGTTAGAGCAACTCGGGCTGCGGTCACAAATCTTGCTTTGATCCTAGTCTAGCTCTGGTTTGGTCCTGGTTTGGCGTTAGTTTAGTCCTGGTTTAGTTCCAGGTTCAGTCCCATTTCTCTCTCATTTTGATGTGTGAAAGCAGCTTCATCACACTGAACCAAAGCAGGTTATGAACTTGAGGACCTAGGGTTAATCTCTGTTGAATTTACCAGACAAGCTACTGTAGTTCACCTTTGCTTTAGCTGAAAAGTTAATAAAGCTGTTGAGAGAAAAATGTCAGTATAGCACATAGCGTTAACAGGCTATATATAGTACATGTCAAGTGCTCATGATGTTATAAAAACTCCTGGCTTGGGCTGAATTTTAATTTGACATGCTTTTAGTGAAGAGGACAGGGAGTTTCGCTAACTGTTCAAATGTAAAATATAGAGGTAACTCCCTACGAATGGAAAAACATATGGATATCCTCCAAGCATGCGTCATTCCTCTGCTCCCCACACCCACATGGCCTATGACGTCAGCCGGCTTCTTCAGACCAGGATCCAGACTGTATTCTAATATACACAACGCAAGCCTTACCCAGAGAGGTACATTTTCCCGTGAAGTCTCAAGTCCGCAGCACAATCATCAGACAAGCAGTTCTTCTCAAAATAAGTCTGAAAACAAAGAAGAGATTGGCAAAGTTTATATGACCTCATGCACTCACACATTGACGGAGTATTTAGTCTAGGGGGCAGTGTTGTGCTTTTGTTGGACCAGCAGAGTGTACTGTAACCGTGGAAGCCTATACATTTGAAACTTTCTGATCTATCTTTTAATCATGGCACTCTTTGGTTTTAGGTTAAATCTCACAGGAAATTCGAGTCAAGCCGAAAAGACCAATGTGACTTTGATGATTTTTAGATAGATTACTCGCAGGCGCTGAAAGACACAAATCCTTGCGTTTTTCAGTAGGACTGCAGACAGTATAGGGAAACACATGTGGGGCAGGTTAGAGGTGGTTGCAAATGAAAATAAATGAATCAGTCTCTTGGATACGTCTCAAGAAAAGCGAACATAGACAATAATAAGCTGGTAAGGAACACCGAATCATTACAACCTCAATTTGGGCCATTTCCGTTATGCCTTTTGTGGTCAGAGAGACGACATGCCATCGCTGCATCTGAGAGGTGTGGGGTAGGATTCATTTTCAAAACCAATCAACCAAGGAAATGAACTGTGTCAGATTGTGTATTGGCTGAAAATATACACAAGTGATAACAAGAATGTGATTTTTCTTTGGCTAAATGTAATAATGTCAAGGTATTGATGGAATGCTTTTCTTTCATACAAAGGCTGCTGGGGTCATTAATTGAGTGTGCATGTTTGGGGTCTCATTTGGCAGGAGGCTTAAGCCCTTTATCCAATGGGAAGTTACAAAAAAAAGGTTGAGAAATTCTATCTAGAGATCATTTAGATACATACATTTATTTTCTGGTGATGGAGAAAGGCTGTCGTGTCCTTTTCCACGTATAAATGTGGTGTGTGAGGGATTGGTGATAGTTGGAAGGGCTATAGTAAGCACTGATTGCCAGCCACACTTATGTCAGCCTACCCCAGGGAATATGTGGGCAGATCGTTATAATTTTTTGTATGCACACGCCAATAATGTGTCAGTGGGGCATCCTGGGAATTGCACCCACAACCTTATTCTAGAAATAGGACATTCTACAGATCTGTAAGTCTGCTTAACTGTGACAAGTGAAATGTAAATGTTTTATGAAAAGTACTATACAAATAAAGTTTACTTACTTACTAGTGATACCTATATATACTCTAAAATAAATTAACATCTTACCTCATTCTTTGCAGCTATTTTGTTCCCTTTCCTCCATCTCAGAACAGGAGTGAGTGAGGGCAGGTCTTTGTCCTGATGTCCGGAGACAACATGGCGCCCCAAACTGTACGCCGCTTCAAACGAGATGGCCGTGAACACATCCTTCACATCTTTCTGTAGAGAGAGCAAACAACGACATCATTTGAATTCAATAAGAAAATATCCAATGTCACTAAAGTACATTTGTTTGTTGTTTATGGCCCATTTACGCTACTGTCAAGATGCACTCCAAAGCTTTTTCTAGCACCAATTTCAATCTACCGCTAAATCTAGTTGTGTTTTAAGAACTATGTCTGTCACAGTAATTCTCCTATCTGTCTTCCCTCCCCTTTTCAATACTGGGGTCAGAACAGAAAATAGGTGCAGTGATTTGCATTCATTTAACCCAGGTTTTAATGGCTAATGCTTTTATTGATGCCTCTTTCTCAGTACACCCGTGCTTGGGGCTGGTAATAATAAACCAGCTTAATAAGGTTTCTATAGTCCTCCTAAATAGAAGTTATAACATTACTGTATTTATGAATGCATGCCTTTGTCAAATACACAAAGCTATTGGGGCTAATTTAACCCCTACGGCAATTGAGCATTAATCTTATGGTATCTGAATGTACTTGGTGAATAAGCCCAGTGTAGTAGGTTCATGTGACAAGTTCATTAAGGCAGATTTCTTCCTGATCAATTCATCTTTTAGACGTTTTAGGGGCAAACGCTGCTGGCATCGCCTCTGAGAGAATCAGCTCTTCGCGTTTCTGGCGGCTTAATCTATGTCTATAAAAAGTGTTTGAATTGGCTTCAGATTTGGAAACAACGCAGACCGGAATGAAAACAAAATGAGGGCTCACATCTTCATTAGTACTCTGAACTGAAATATACATGGAGGAACAGCTTTTACAGTTCACTCAGTACTTGTGCTATCAACTACTGACGTACCCCAAAATTATTGCTCTCGCCCAGAAAGTAAACATTTTAAAAACTCTTCTAAAACTAGGACTAAACATTGTCTAAAGCAGGTCTATAGCACGACCAATGGACAAAAATCTGACAAAGTAAGGGCTAAAAAAAAAGTGTATAAAAAAGTGGACTAAGTGAATGTGACGTCACTCATAGTATTCGGCTACAGTCAAATGAAGCGCATCGAGGCTAGCAGTTACAGGGGTGAATTTGGAGCCCAGTTCCACATTTGGAATCCCGACCGTGAGTATAAAACAGCCAATCCGGAGCAAGACTGTTGAAGGTAACACCAGTTTTAATTGTTTAGTACTACTACGCTGACACATGAATACACTGGTTAATCTTGCTATGATATATTTGTTTGTACAGCCTTTTGCTATCCACTCCTGATACACTCCACTCTTTGAAAGCAGCCCAGAGGTTACAGGCCTAACTTTGGAGGTTAACACAATCTTTATGGACAACCTGCATCCTTTTCATGCACTGATGTCGAATGGAGCCAAACCCACAATGTCAACAAACCAGGTTGTCTGTGTTATCCATTAGAGCCAACTTTCACTCCTCTATCACATTATCAGTTTGGGTTCACACGCCCATCCTCTTTCCCTCGGCCGGCCATTAAACAGACAGGAGGCGTTTCGGTGGAGATCGCACCCGTGTCATCAGCTCAGGGAGGACAGGAAGTGGACGACGTTTGGACAGGACGCGGATCAAAACACGAGATTTGGGCTCATCGGGGAAATGATGCAGTGAAGAGATAACGCTGCTGCTCTGCTGGTGTAGACACTAATATTTATTGCTTTCTATGCAAACATAGAAGCTAAATCAGCACTATTAACCGACTCATGACAAATAAAATAGCAAACTTGCGTCTTAGTGGTTCTCAAATATTTATAAGTTAGATTTTAATGAACTAAATAATCTTAATACAGAAGTCTGTGATCTGATCCATAGTAAAAACCAAAAGTAAAATCTGCCAACTGTCAATCTGTTCATTCCTACAACTTTTTGTCCAGTTGACAGATTTTACTTTTAGCTTTTACTTAATACAGAATAAAAACATAAACCAAGGATTAAACATGTTGCTAGTGTCAAAGTTTGCATTTTGTTGTTTAAATTGTTGGGTCAGATTCTAAATGTAAGCTATATGGAGTCTATTGTATTATATTATATTCAACTTTATAACTGTTTTTCATGACTAGTTTCTCTCCAAAGTGTGTTTCCTCATCTTTTCTCCACCACTTTTATAGAGTAAAGCCGGGCACCGTCCACTGTTCAGTTAACAAGGAAATGACACCTCTAATTCGCCTGTGCCCTTAATGAGGCTGGTCAGTAATAGGCCTACAGAGGTTAACTCTATTACCCAGAGTTCATAGTGCACGGATGATCTGACATTTACACCTAGTGTTTATCCTATTTGTGCTCAGCAGGGACACACACGGACATTGTAGTAGTCAGTGTTCAACAAGGGCTGCTATATTTTAGTGCAGTGGCATGGGCTCGGCTCCTCACATTCATTAAAGGCTTCAAACAACCCCTGTCCACTAGCCCCTGAGTGAACTGACCCCCTGGGAGTTCAGGGTCTGAACTCCAGCGACGTCTTATCAGCTGTTTTCGTGAGGAACTGGGAACAGAATGTCATGGATCGCAAGATTACTTTAAAGAAATGCAAAATAAAATGTGAGTTATGCGCTATTTTGGGGGAAGCTGTTTGAATGGTGAGAATCTGTAGTTCCAGTAACATTTCACAAGAAAGAAAGTCCATTTTAAATATATGTTATAAATCTTTACAAACAACAGAAACCCCAGTTGTATATAACTGGATTATCTTTAGTCTTTTTCTAGGATTTATACTGCATTATATTAAAATATACTTTCTGTCAACTCAGATTTTTTGAATCTCTGCATTTGAAACAGTACATGAACTACATCCTTTTGGCACTGAGTAGTTTTTAAAGCAACAACACGTACCTTTCAGGAGCTAAAAAGTTGCACAGTGGGGCTTTAAAGAAAGATCTGTCATGTTAACTTTAGAATGTACCAGACTAATAAAGAGCTTAAAAGTATGGAGCGAGTGCAAGAGGATGTTTGCTAACCCTTTGGCCAGTCCTTTATTATGCTTGACCATTACGTCCAGTAACTCCACCCGAGTTTCCATCTGTCACACAGACACCTTTTGATCCTGTTTTTAATTTCGATATTTATGGAACAGAAAGGTTATTGAACTGCTGCTAAAAAGGACAACCACTTAAGCTAACTACTTCCCAGCACCATTTTGAAGAAAGGAACTCAACAACAGCCCTACATACAGTTCTTTGTCATTGCAAATCAGTCTACACTCAAAGCTTGCTACTGTTAGCACTTATTTAAAAGGAAATCACAGGGTGGGCACTGATGCTATTTGAGATAATCTCTTTATTCAGACTCCAGTGCTCTGAATGCGGTGGCCTGACAGATTGTTGCTATTTGTTGCTAAGGATGTAAACAACAAATAATACCAGGAGAGGCTACAGAGGAGTGAGGAACTACAGAATTAAGTTTAAGCAGGCTATATCGTTATAATCGTTAAGTATAATGGAAGTCGTCAATTTAAATTTGTTTTAATTTTGTTTTAGCTGCAAAATGCTCTGAAAGAGAATAGTTAAGTGCTCAGAAAATCTATGCAGAAACCTATGCATATATAAAACTTAATATATTCTCTTTTGTTTGGCGTTTTAAGTATATTCATTGAACAATAAAAGAGGGGAGCATTTGGGCTGAAAAGAGAAAATACAAAACAGAAATTATTTATCTGTATTGATGCTTAAAAAAAAAAAAAAAAAGTTAATGAATAAGCTGCTGAAATTTCCAACAGAATAGTAAAACATGGCAGATAATGGTTCTTTACATCTATGGCTTTAACATTTCATTACTTATTTTTATTGAAGAAAATATGGTCCAAACTGACTCCATATCTTATTAAAGGCTTGAGGTATAGCACAGAAAAGCCAACACAGCCAACAGAAAGCAACTGTTTTTCACAAGTTGCCACATTGGAAACCTTAAATTCTCTGCTACAGCACAAAACTTGTTGCGTGTTGCACTTTTTTTTTTCTTTTTTCTTTTTTTACAACACACTTGGTGCCAAAAAACCCTGCTCCCTTTATGCATATCCAAATAGTAAACTAGCAGGAAGCAACATTAGAGTTTGCCATTGTGTTTGGAAACAAAACAAGTGGGAAACGAACCCCCACCTGTGAAAATGTCTCCCTTAAGACCAGGTAATGTGCTGGGTCCTCACTTAGGAGCTATTTATTTTACACGGTTGAGACTAGCTCCTACCTAAGTGGCTATTTATTCCCTAACATTTCCGTTTTAGGCTTTCTATATGACAGCGGTGCCTTTTGAGTTTTGTGAACTGCTACTTTATGAATGACTTAACAGCGTTTTCGCTCAAGGCTCTTTCACACATGTTATTATCAGAAAAATGGCAACCAAACAAAGTGTTTCCTTACATAGCAGTTAGTAGTATAAATGATCTTAAATTTCTATAGATGGTATTCTAGCGTTCTGGCATAAGGAAACATGCCAAATTTCTTTTGGTTGTCTATTTTCTGAACACAAGAGCTACTGTAGGCTGTAACAGACGCCAAAACAAGAGCAAAACAGTAGCAGTCTCAACTTCTAGAGACAGTCTCCCAAAACAGACCAGTCACTGATGATAGGCATAGGAACCAAAAGTAACATACAAAAGTACTTACATTAACAACAACACATAAACATTTACAAGACCAAGAAAAGATGTCAACGCTGAACTAAACACAAAATATCATTACAGTATTATAAGAGAAAAAAACTTATTCTGCATAGATAAAAAAGGTCCAATTCAGTGGTCTAATGTGATCAAATTAAACAACAGAATAATTTTGTTTAAAAAAACCATAACATTTAACTTATGTGACATTTTAGCAGCTAATAAGGCACAATCATATGGCATCTTAATACACTGACTGAATCTAGAAAGCTGTTGAACGTCAGCTACTCGGGAAACCCCTAAAAGATTACTGAATATAAAACAGCCAGACTTCTCATAACCTTTTCAAGCGTAGACCTATGACATAATGTGACTATTACTTTACTAAAATAATACGACAAACAGTGTACTCCTACGTCTACATTTTGTTTCTTCATTGCTAATTCAGACATGACAGCTATGACTTCGAGTTTTGGGAGTATAAACTGTAGACTTTATGAATGACTTTACTCGCTCCACTTTCACACATGACACACATGTTAAAATGATCAGAAACATGGAGTCCTACCAAGTGGTCCCATTGTGCAGCCCTCTGTACTAATATGCGGGTTATAGGAGGGAGAGGGCAAGCTGACGTCAAAGCTGTCTCAGATCTTGACTTGGCACTAAGGCTTGTTTCGTTGCCCAAACCACAAAATCACAATGCTTAAATCTGCACACGAGAGAACTTAAGTGTTAACTCTTGGGGAAAATGTCATGCATTATAAACACTCCTTTTTAGGTCAATAGATGTATACTACATGCACGGCTCCTTGCACCGGTTTCATTCAACAGATAAACTTTTGAGAAATTAGGCCTAAATGGAAAATAGCCTCTGTTAAGTGATGGATAGCGTCAAAGTTATGTATATGCTAGGACATAAGGGAAATGACCTGCAAATGTAAGATATTTATAGAAATATTTTCAGCATATGGTATTCACTGCTATGTATATAGAGAAAGACAGAACAGTTTTTTTCAGTTCAAGAAAAGAACTTAAATATGCAGGGTTTGTGTGTTAAGCCTGTGTGAATGAAACAAATCACAACTCCAGGTCTGTTTGTGATGAGGAAACAACATTATAACATAGATCAGAACATACAGTAATAGCTGCTCTTTAATGAACATCTGTATAGGTTAAATATGACAAATTATAGCAGAAAAAGAGGTAAATGGCAATAAAAGTGTCTAACAGTCAGAAATATAAACAATAACACCAATATCACCTATCCTAACACCTATCTTGCTATATGAGGTAACATTTGTATTACTTCAAGCTGGTTACACTTATTTCCTTGGTTTCTGGATAGTTATTATCTTGAGTGATCTATGATTCAATAAAACATTACATTAATAGTAGTACAGAAGATACAGAAGATATTTTATGTGATGTTTAATGCCATGTGAATTTGACATTTTTGGCGGATGTTGGTAAGGAAGATGTAATCACATATCTTGCAATTCCCATGCTCTTTCTCTCTATTCTCTATTTGAGTGCGTTAAACCTTATCAGCTTGTGGTTGATGTGAATTTACTTGCATTTGTTTTTGTTTCCACTGTGATTAGATGAGAAAGATAAACTCCCTCACAAATGTTAAGTGCAAATATATAAGAAAATACAATCAGATAATTTCATGCAGATATACTGATCTGCAGACTCTATGTTTTATTGGTAGTCAATAGTGGTATAGTAGCTGTGCTTGGAGAGATGAGAATGCATATGTAAATGTCAGTGGTAGAGATGGGACAATAAACAATGATGCAGTTTATTGTAATAAAAAGGAACGTGTTTTGTGATAATTGTGATAATTGCCAACAAAGATAATCCCCAGTATATCACCAGAATGTGCAGGGCCATAGGGACCCAGAATTGAACTCTCTTTCTATTCACTTGTGCTACTGGAGGGTAAAAATTACATTTGTATATTGTCCACATGGGCCCATGTGAGGCTTCTTGCCCCGGGTCCCCAAATGACTGTAGGTGACCTTGATCTTCCATGGTGTTCTCCTCTAGATTGTAGTTTTCAATGATGACAAACAATTATATATAAATTGTTTAAAAATGTTATGAATAAGTTTCATGTGTAAACTGTCAGCAACTTTAATCATTATTGTGATAACTAATTTGGCCATTATAATCATGACACCAGATTTCAATCCTATCCCAGGCCTAGTCAGTGCAGTTTGACAAAGCAGAATTTCGATTTCAAGTCTTTACTCTAATTTGATGCGATAAATATCATAAAATAAATGTTTTACAAGGGCCGATTGTTAATACTATCACCACTAACATGAGACAATATCTTTGGTTCACTGCATCATATTGCATAATGATGAATACAACTCCCATGGAGGGCTCAGATCTCTAGTATCAAGGGATTATGAAAATTGGACATCTAATCTAATCCAAATTTGTCTGCTGCTTTGATGTTCAACCAAGGAAATGTTGTAACAGGAAAAGTTCATGTCTTTTTAACATTTTGTATTATTACATTGTTTAGGGCTGCCGCTTGATTATGAAAAAAAAAAAAAAAAGATAAGTAGGTTTTCTGTACACAACAGGAGCCCGCAGAAAGATTAAAGAAACCAAGATATGCAAATAGACTTGGTTCTATTATTCCAATGAGCAATTTTATTTATAGGCTATGGGGCTACTTTTTCCCCACATGCAGCATTGAAAATCCAACAATTAAAACCATATGGGAATGAAGCACCACAATACATTCCAACCGGTCAAGAGAACAGCCCAACCTTTGTAATACAATAAACAGATATTGATGACTACCTCTGTGTCAGAACAAAAGTGCACATTTTTAAACAGAAGTTAATATGTTCATTGTTGTACTTAGATCTTCACCCAATACTTCCATGACATGAATCACACATTCTTTGAGCACCCTATTCCCAGAAAATAGGCTGATGACCTGTAGCGTCCAGGCACAAGTTCAAAGTTTACCGTACTATGTGTCATGTTGTAACACTTTGCACATGTTGACTCTCTATTATTATCAGTCCTTTCGAAAATATCAGTGTCCTTAAAAATAGCTCCCATGACTTTACATGGTCCAAGTTGTAGCTTCTGTTTTTTGTAAAATTGTAAATCAAGTAGATTCGAGCTTTGAGGAGAGATACGGGCCTGTGTTGTAATATGTCCCGTGAGCAAACGCATATTTCCTGCTGAAAACATTGGAGAGCCATCACCGCCAAACATGGACCAGGTGTGCCGTCATGGTATGGCTGTTTTACAGATAAACATCAGTAAATACAGCGTTAGCTTTCACACAGTATACAGTTCACTCACACCTTTACAGATGCATGGATACTTTACATTAAATTAGGCTGTGTGTGGAGTTAAAGTACATCAAGTCTTTACATAAACCTAAACCTTTTATGATCATTGGCTTAAATGTTTGTACATAAATTAGTGTCTTTCTTCAAATCATGCACAGTTAAAGAAGCACTATGTCACTTTTCTGGTGTGTTTCCTAGGATGTTCCACAGGATGGCATTAAATTTAATATCTCCATGCAGACAAGCAGATGACACAATCAGGCTAAGTTACTGGTCAGATCAGTGGGGAGGCAACCCTGCTCACAGACAGAATGCATATTATTTAAACATTTTAGCAATAAAAAACAGCTGTAACTGATACAATGCAGGGCAGATAAGTGATAAGATAAGTTAATGCCACAGTGTAACAAAGCAGTCTCCATAAATATGTGGCGGATTCCCCATCAGAAATGTTACCTAGTGCACCTTTAATGCAATTATAAATATACATTTCAGTTTTATAATGGTTTGCTCAAACATCTAATTACATTCATTAATGTTTTGAGTTTAATCTGGAAGAAAGTTGAAGCCGATAAAAACAAACTGTACACCTCTCATACATCTGATAATCCAAGGTGTGCTGAATTTATAGCTTTTTAAAACAGCCTTTGCGTAAACACAAATTGCAGGAAACTTTACGAGCTCTCACGCATCATGAAGAAGGCATTCACCATTTGACCCTCGGACAGTTAAACCACAGCTGGGATTTATAAAGACTCAGAAAAAAGAACTTCGTTGGAAGTTTAGGTCTCGTGCGTACCCAAAATCTTCGCTGGGTTATTTTTACTACACTCTTCAACAGTTTGATTCGATGCCAGTGCTAACTATAGCCGCAGTAGTATCATATCTGTGCTTGAAATGCATCCAGGAGATTATAAATAAACAGATGTGCACACTCAATGCCAGTTCCTTCCAAACTACTCCCCCACATCGCGATATTATTTTACTGCTCTTACTACAGCAGACAATTCAAATTCATTAATGTGCTTCACTCCCCTGAAATGACTATAACATTGTAAGATGAGCTACAAGTTTAAATTTAAGTACTTTTTAATCATTTGAACCCCCATTTTCAAGCTCAATAATATTGTAAAAGCAAATGAATGACCTCATGCTCTCAGGGTAAGTTGTACTGTATATTATTCCTATGTCAAACATGTGACTCTATATGTCATTGTTGTGTCTCGCATTCTGCATCACATGTGAGGAGCAACCCAAGTTCGACTCCTGCCTCAGGTCACACTGCTCCATCGACTTCTCTAAACATCCTGTTTTCTATCTGTACTGTGTTTGAGATCATTCTGACCAGCCAGACATTTTATTTTGTTATATTACTATTTATTCTCAACAAATGTAGACATTTTCTTATGTACCCATTTCAATTTGTCTTTGTTACTTCACTTTACTCTGAAGGAAAATAAATTTGATCCCAATTAGATAACTGAAATATATATACCTATGAAAAAAAGCGTAAATTCTAGTACAAAAGTGGGACAAAATGGCTTCCACTACTGTTGCAACCACACATCTTAAATGTACTTATAGTAGGAATACTGTTGCTGCTGCTATTACTTCTACTACTTTCTCTACTACTTACTACTACTTCAACAACTAAACATTAGCAATATGGCTCTATCATTGCCTATACATTTGAAACACATGCAGTATTATGCTTTTTGAAACATTTCACAATGTTATGACAAAGGCAAGCATTGATAACTATGGGGGTTCTGGAAAGTTTGGGTGACTTTCTACTGGCCCCACTCGCCCCATCAATCTGGCATTAACCCATTAGTGCTGAAGTGTGACAAAGGTCGATATGAATGACTGAGTTCAACAACAGGAGGACTGGAAACGCATGACCATATAAGGAAGAAGACTGGAGAAGCAGAAATTCAAATCCTTATAGTGACAAATTTATTAAGCTTTGAGTTTATTGAGTTTATATCATCTTCATTCTAAGTCTTAAAAAGTTCTGAGAGATGTCCTGTACTTCTGCAGTCTCGACTATCATCCTGTCTGGTCAATAATGACAAAGGGCGAAGCTATTTTTGAGCTAAAACAAACAGCTAAAGACCTACTTGATCCCAGATTGTTACTTTGACAAATCGATTTCCCATAACATTCTAATTTTGAAGTATAAACAGGAAGCTGTTATCTGCTAGCTGCCACAATTAATTATTTAAAAAAAAATCTACTAACCCTAACTACACTTTCTTATTGCAGTGGTTAAATGACATTATTAACCATGCAACTGTAATTCATTTAGGGATTATACAAAATATATTATTAGTATGAAATGTCAATTAGACCTCAGATGTAAACTGTCTGTATTATATTATGGACATTCTGTTTGGGGAGCTGCCCAAATGTTTCCTGTGGCCCTTTCTGTCACCCCAAACCAAATCTGTGCAATGTTGAAGATGGAAGACAAAGCCTGATAAAAACTGTCTGCTGCACGTGAGCACAATTTATCACATGCCGTTTACAGTCTGAGCCGGACATCAACAAATATGAGTTGTATATTTGGGACATCCTGTGAGGGGAGGATCCTAGTCTTTTGAACAGGAAACAGAATTTGATGTTGACTCTGCGCCATCAGAACTATGTGTAGCTGTTAACAAATAGGCCAAGGACTGGGAAATGAGAGAGGGGTCGCAGCCAGGTTGTTGAGGCAGACGCCAAGAAGTGACGAAATTGCAGCTGCATTGTCCTTCCCAGATACATTAGCAAAACGAAGACCAAGGTTTTCCTTTCTCATAAAACTGCTTTAATAAAAGATCATAAGAGGAAGTGTTTCAGTATTAAGTATCAGTTTACCACTATAATAAAGCCGAAATGCTGTATATTGATTTAAGGAGACCTGAGTAACCTTTAAGACGAGACAACTGATTTTCACACTGCAGCAGGAGGAAGTAGGTATTTAAATCTGTCTAAATCATCCATAGCTCTCACAAGTCATTGAGTACACCTTTGATATCTACATGGATTAATTTTCAGGCACATATGCAACTTTAGAACTGCTTTTTTCACAAGGAAAAGTGAAACTAGTGTGGAAGTGCAGTCCGAGTGCTACTTTGTTTATCACAGCTTTAAATAAACCGTGTGATTTTTTATTGATTTATGGGGGTATAAATGCCATGTCAGTACGAGAAAACGTCATGTCATTTATGTCATTTGTTGCGTGGCCGAAAAGCAGAAAAAATCAAATCAAATGTAAAGCAAATTTTCAGGCCAATACTACTGTTTACAAGCCTGTTTCCATGTGATATGCAGTAGCCGTTTCCCAAAGCTTGCTGTTATGCCTTAGTGGAAGTGGAGAACATCATGGCAAATGAAACTCTTTAATTGTGGTTGTCGCTGGCCACCCATTCTGTTGCCTTGTGGTGGCACGGGGTGGCAGTAATACAGCCAGACGACTTCGGAAACATTTTTTCCCAGCATGCCGCACAGCCAAAGTCAACAAATCATCAAAATCAGCTCACCCTTCGCTCCCCCTTCGATATGACTAACCGTGAAAGATTTACTGTTGCAATGACAAGCTCGGGCTAATGAGCCAGTGTAATGTATTATAGCCTACTTCACTTACATTTTAATACAGCTTCATAGTGGTCGCTAGTGAGTTTGTTTTACAGTGCTACAAAAGTTGGCCGTGTATCGGGACAACCCAAAAGAAACGGTGTCTAATGTTCAAACTGGCAGGACCATGTAGGGAAATCCTGACCAAAACATAACCCTGTGCTAAAATTAACCTGAAAATCTCTCCTTTTGTGTCCCGTAATAATGCAATACCTACAGACAAAGCTGGAGTTATTATGGTGTCTCAATGGCATTTTCCAGCCAATTTACTATTGTGGAGTTTCCCCCCTCAAATATTCCCTTATAAATAGGCTTTTTGCAATGTGTAACTCAAGACAGCTGGTTGTGATTACGTCCTGAGCTATATACTTTCATTGTATCAGCTCTTTTGGCCTAGGGTAAGTGAAACCGGTCCACGGCATCAAGGGAGCTGAACTGTAGGCAGGCAAACAAAGCAGGCAGTGTCAGAGAGTTAGCACGTGCCGACTAGGGCTGCAGCACTGGGACTTTTGTTTAACTATTGGGGACTATTGGATATGAAGATATACAGGGCACGCCGCTTCTCTCCGGGGCTTCCTGTTATAGTGCGCAGGGAGGGAGCAGGCGTGGGTCAAGCAGTAACTGTAAAGGCTTTTCACACTTTGTTTTGATTTGAAAGAATGGATTACTGCGGTTTCACGTCAGTGCAAAAAACTCACACCGTCAAGGAAACTGGAAGTCTGGGAAAGTTGGTGCTTGTAGTTTCTGTCTGTCACTATTAAGAGCGAGTTTAATGGATTTAAATGGAGTGGGTGGATAGACACAAATATTGGTCATACTTCCAGAACAAGGACTAAACAGGTTCTTTCTGACACAAAACAGATAACACTTACCCACTTTTGTTTATCTAGACAACTACAACGACAACTACATCCAGAAGGTACTGTTATTGAGCAAAACAGCAACTCTCTGTCATTATAATCCACAACTGAAAATGCATTGTGGGCATAAAAAGCAAAGCCAATGCCAAAGTTCACCATTTTCATACAAGACGTCTTTCTGTAACACAGGGGTTGGGAACCTTTTTAGCCGAGAGAGCCAAAAAAAGTCACATATTTTAAAATGTATTTCCGTGAGAGCCATACAATATTTTAAAAAATCTGAATACAACTAAATGTGTGAATTTTTAAACAAGACCAGCAATTTTAGAGTATAAGAAATCTCTGAATGTATTATTAATATATTTTTTTAATAACATCTGTAGGAGCCAAGTTTTGGTTTATGTTTGGTAATGCATGCAAATTCAGAGTGTTAATATTTTAATGCTAATAAATGATGTTTTATGTTAATATTTGATTTATATGTTGTTTTATTGCATCAATAGTGATTTTGGAAAATATCTTAGGATTGTCATTATTGAAGTTTTACGTAAATATGTTACCATCACCTTAAGAGCAATAGCGTGCGAGGGAAAACAGCACGCGCTGTGACATCGTGTTAGTTGAGGCAGCGCATAAAGATGGAGCCAAATGGTTTTCTTACCGTAGTATTGTTTATTTTTGAGAATTACTTGATTTGATTAATTCTGTATTTATGTATAATTTATTCATTACTTATTGTGTTAACAAATGTCAGCTAAGATTTATCTGAGAGCCAGATGCAGTCAACAAAAGAGCCATAGGTTCCCAACTCTTGCTGTAACACTAGCAAGAACTACCAAATAAACTAACATGCTCCCCTAGAATGTCAAAGCACTATTTTTGTGTTCTGATACATGTATTTTAGTTCCCAAAATCTTTGAATTGCAGAACTAGTCAAAGCTAACATTTCCGCTTTAAATCTGTGGTTGTTTCCTGTGTAATTGTGCATAACCTACATACTCCAAGCATATCAGACTCAACACTGGAGTCAATATATAACCTGAACTTCCTGACGTCCAGCTTGTTACTGGGGTCCCAGAATAGCAGCTGATGGACCATTTAATGCCCCAGTGGTTTGGTGCACATGTCAGTGGGCCATGACATAGGGCACATGCATAGACAGTGGAATATAGGCCACGGCTAAAGGTAGAGTAAGAGAGTTTATGAGTTAAATTAAACACACAACTGTTAGCAGCAGGGAATTAGCAGCTTATTTTAGCTCTCCCTAAGAGACTGAGATGTGCCGAAGGAGAGATACACAATACCAGCTATGACCACAAATGGACAGGGGCCTATTTGGCATAATTCCAGGGCTCACGTGCGCTCCACTGGGCCTCCTAAAATAAAAACACACGTTGTATACATCGACGGATGGATGGCCCTGTGATGTAAACACGCAATGCATTTTTATCACACGCACTAGTTTAGAGTATCTGAGCCAATGAAGACTTAAACTGGCATGTTTAGTTAAATAAATCGTAAATCAAAGTATATGGCTCTGCAGGCAAATGGCCCCTGACATAAAGAATAATGATTGCCCCATAGTTTATACAAAGGGATAATTCACAATATAATGTTAGTAATGTAGCACCTGTTTGAGTATACAATGAGTATCTTCTAAACATAGACTGAAGACAACAATGTAAAGTCATGCAACCAATCAATCATATCGCTGACAATGTATTTTATGAAATAGACGACACGTGCTGGTTTATTTAGCAGTGATACGTTTTGCAGTAACTATAGACATCGCCTGTTCATACATGCAAGTCTATGAACAGTAGAAGGCATAAGAGAATGTGTTATTTTATTATTTATTAACACAGAAAATCAACAGAGATTTTGTTGTAGTAGTAATACATATTATACTACTCTCTGATCTCTGTTATAATGTTGTTTCCTCATCACAAACATACCTGGAGTTGTTTTGTTTCATCCACAAATGTTTAACACACAAACCCTCCGTATTTAGGCTGAGTTCTTCTCTCAAACAGAAAACACTTTGTTCCACCTTGTGATGTCATGTGGTAATACAGGAAGTGCTCCACTGTGTTTTAATCTCCATACACATTTATTATAATCTTTTGGATAATTTCAGCACTGGAATTGGCAATCTCTACTGAACAAAAGGTAAAATGTAACTGTTAACTTGAAAACTACCACTAAATGACATCATAAGGTGGAACAGAGCATTTTGAGCTTTGGAGACATAGACAGACTAATGAAAAAGTGTTACTCAAACATGTGTGAATGAAACAAAACATAACTCCAGATAAAAGCTCACAAGAGTAAATTTACTGTAATATAGGACCTTTAAGCAATACATTATATACAAGATATTCATTAGATTTCAGACCAAAAGTGTTTCAGACAGAGTTAAAACTAATTTTGCATTACCCTGTTGCCATTCAAAACAACATTTCCAAGTAGGCATGCATATTTTGATAGCAACACAGGAAACAAAAATCCTTATAAACATCAATACATTTACCGGTACTTTGCATTTCAACCTACTGTAACCATCTAACCCCATCTACATTTATTATTGAATTAATAAGAGCCAAGCAACTATTTCAACTTTCCATCTGCCTCAGGAATGTTAAAATTAATTTGTCTTAAGTTTTATGTCAGATGCTTAATTGACTTGTGTTTGAGATTGGCACAGTGTACTAGTTTACACGGCTGGATTAGCAAATTTAAATGACCAATTGACCTTGAGTGCCTTTTGAATGTCATCCTGGTCTAACTTCTGCCCTCAGTTTACGCCAGAAGTACGTCCAACTTATTGATATATATCTTCACCACATAATTCCAAGTCCAGCTGTTTCTGTCCATCAGCTCCTTGCTATCAAAACACTGAAGCACCAAATTCCTCAGTAAAACACAACCAAATGAAGAATCTCTCAAGTCAAATCACTATTTTCATGTTACACACAGAGCCCCTTCCTCTGCAATTACGCATCAATCATCTCAGAATTCACCTCCCCGACTGTGAGGTACAACTGTAGTTAAGGCCAGCCTACAGCTTATTTAACTAAAAATAACCAAACAAAGAACATCTGGATCTCTGGTATGTGGTGAGTTGATGCCAATGAAAACATGTTTAAAGTGATCAACATAAAAGACTTGCATAATTTCAGCAGGAATTACTGAACTGGAAAATGGTGTATTTTCAACTATGAGCTCCTATGCTATGTGTTCTGAGTTATGGCACAGCACACGATGTCTGTGCGGCCAGGCTGAGCTGAATGTGATTAGATGGTTAAATTTAGTATGGTATTTCTGTGCTCTGATAGTATTATTACATGGGTTTATAAATTCAGTTATATATTAGAGACAAAGTACAGAAATGTCATCATGGCAGATCATTTGTTTTTCTTTTCAAGATGTTTTCAAGAACCAAAAGTTACCGCAATTGTATATTTTAGATGTGAAGTTTTTTAGTTTCTGGTTTATTTTAAAGTTTCATGTTGGTTATAACACTGTAATATAGGGAAGTTTTTGTTCAAATTCAGGCATTTCTGATTGGCAATGATCAGCTTGGATGTTTTAATCAAACTGTCAACAAACAAACCTCTGTCAGTAAAAATAAGTGTTTTGAAGCAGAGTTCAGACTTTGGACAAAGATATTTGACTAAATTAATTATGAAAGCTATTTTTATTTATTTTAAACAAAACAAAGAGCAATCCAGAATTCCAACTGGTCAATATGAAGGAAAAAATATAATTTTGTCATTTTGTGGATCCCTATTTTAATATATTTAAAACAATAACATTTATTTTATAGGATCATGTCTTTCATACTTGTTGCTATATCTCTCAAATCCATTTTCTGTGGCATTTAAATGAACTTGTAACTGTACAAAACAACAGTTTTCCAAATCAGAGGTGATCCTATAGTCAATTGCTTGTCTTTTATGTTCAGAGTTTTTTCCCAGTTTTTACACGTGTTATATTCACAAAGTCAACAAACAAATTTCACATGGCCACAAGAGTGTGATTCTGAAATGTCAGGACTTATGCAATCCTCCCTTTAACACGGCTTTTCCATAGGCTGAGCCAACATATGCCTGAGTTTTACGCACAGTCCCGCGCCCTGCTGGGACTCCCCTCTGGGTTTAACTGCAGGAGGGTGAGGCAGTGCCCCCCTGTCCCACATGAGGATGCGGCCAGGACAATCCAGCTGGTTTCTATTAGCATACCTCTTCAAGGAACGGGACAACTAACTCATGTGGGCAGACACTTGAGCAAGATAAATGACACGATTTGGCCAGGCAGGTTCAACCCTCTCTCTGAACTAGGATCACCTCTGATTATGGTGATTCTTTTAAGTTCAAGACACAAAGATGACAAATCATTTAAGAGCGATGAGCCAGAACTGTGTCATCAAAGACTGACAAGACCTTCACTTTTTGTCTGCTTGTCCGGTTTAAGGACTATATTTGCCCGTAAACAGTCTGGTAAAGCTGTGTTTAAGCCCTCCCCTTCATGTGTGGCTTTTGGGGTTTGGTTGTAATCTCACCTCTGCTTATGTCTGCTACACAACCACAATGTCATTCAAAGCCAGACCAGACCAAATAATACAAATATTCATTCATTTCAACAGTTTGGCCCGAGGGGTGCTGCAGATAAAAGAAACACTAATACAGTATTTAGCTGAACTAAAAGCTTCATATCATTGTTATAAAATACAGAAATTCCTGGATTTATTCCAGGTATACATGCAATATATCACATTCTTGTGTTACCCACATTCATATAGATTGTGCCATATATTGTGCCCGGAATGCACTAAAATAACATGCTAGTATTATGAATGTAATGGACAGTGTTTATTATGCTCGACCCATTGGTATATATCTATTGTTTTACTGCCCCGTTTGAGGGGTTGGAAGGGAACCCTAGAGCTAGCTAACCTAGCTCACAGACGGGGCCAACACAGTAAGGATCGCTTTAGCTAAGATGTGGCTACACAAGAAACGTGATCGCAAACTCAAGACAGCAAAAAACAGATATAAGCAAATCATTTCTCACCAAACTCTGACTTGATCCTGTGATAAACTGCAGTTATGGCAACTTAATATGTTGAGCTGATATGGGTCACCAAACAAAGCACGAATGCAACAGCTGTTTCCTGTTTATAGATGCACGGCACCCGTGTATTAAGATTGAAAATATAATATTATATAATACATGAGCCAAACCCAATGCATTACATAAAGAGAGGTTAAATGTGGAGTACAAGCACAGAGAAGTGAAATAAATGCACAAAAGCTGATGATAAACCAGCAGAAGTTTGTGTTTAGGCTAGCTTTAGCCACGTCTCACAGTGCTCCAAGCTAAACATCTTTTTGTGAATCGCTGACATCAGCCTCATAATTAGGAGTATAATTCCAATATGATTTCAATTTTATTTATTATGAAAACATGAGTCTCACAGAGCAGAGCCCTGGACCCAGAGGTGTGCCCAGTGCATGGAAACGCAAATCGGCTAAAGTGAGTCGAACCAAACAGACCCACTCCAAGGCGACCCCAAGCAAACCATGCCAGTGGAAAAGAGGCTAAAGTGTATTAAGGAAGCAAAAAAATATTTACATTGAACAGTTGCTGCTTTTTTCCAACAGCTGTGCAGCACTGTCACACCTAATAGCCTCCACATTGTTCTTTAAACTCCAGGCCAAACTCCACTACACAGCTACACACAAACATAAATCATGTCCTGAACTAATGGACCTATAAATGGGAGCTCATCTTTGAAGTAACATGTGCACCATAATAAATGACATTGGCGACACCAGTAAGAGTCAAGAGTGTTTGTGTCTCCACTAAAGATGCCACGGATATAGTGTAAGGAAGCAGGAAGTCACTACTGAGATATTATTCACTTGACCACCCACAGGAGCGGTCAGCAAGTTTAGGTCAAAGTGTTGAAATGCTAAATGGATTTATATTGAGGACGGGGGAGAGGCATGAACTCACATGACCCAGAATAAACAGTAAAATATACCTCTGTGGACTGAGTTTGAAGAAAGAAATATAAAGACCTACAGAGTCCAAGCATATGAACCCCTAAGCTGTAGTAATTTGTACAGTGAACATAAGGAAGAGTTCAGTCTAATGTAAGTCATGTAGCAGTAGCACTTGACTTACATTAAATACTTAAATGGACAACTTATAAATTACAGACAAAAATACACCCATGTTATCTTTGACTAAACACAACAATATTTCGTTCAACCAACTTAACCTGTCCAGACAGAAATCTTAAACACTCTGCTACCTTGCACCTGTATATACTGAGATGTCCAATTAATATTTCACAACGCTTCTTCTTTCCCCTGTAAATTGATCACAAGGGTCTCATAAACGTATATCGAGTAGAAACCTGACCTTACGTGACTCAATCTCAAAGTAAACTCACCACAAAGTAAACCTTGAATGGTGGGTCCCTCTGCGACTTGAGGTTTAAATAAAACACACACTGGCTTCGCTGGTGCATAGTGATAGTGAAGTTTATCCTTACAATGTGTGCTTATTATAGTGTCCTAGAGAGAGAGAGGAGTGTCTGCAGCTTAGCCTCCCATGGTGAAAATGCCTGAAGCGTACTCTAAGCATACCAGATCTAAACCAGAACCAACCCGGGTCTAAACCAAGTCTATACAGGACTTAACAAGGTCAAACCAAGTCTAAACCAGGTATAAAGAGGACCAAACAAGGGCTAATCCAGGTCGAGAAGTAAAAAGACTAAACCCTGTTGAAATCTATCTATATTATTCATGGATTTCAACTTGCGTCCTGATTATAGGTGCCATTTTGAGCATTTATGGCCATTCAGACGATACAGTATTATTTTGAATTGCTAATTAGTAACGGTGCTTATATTTTATCACCCTAAAACCCATGGATAGGATGAGAGAGAACCATCAGGCACATGAAAGTCCCCACCATCAGCTTATCCTGGGTTTGCACAGTGAAATTGCCTAAAGCACATATTTAAGAATGAAACTAAAACCCAAACGAGACCGATAATAAACCAGGACGAAATCCAGTATCACGATGGGAGAAGGAGCAGGAACAGCCCCCCATCAGCAGCTGAGCCTCCCACAGTGAAAGCGCCTGGAGTGCACATTTAAGCAGCCAGTGAAATTTACAGAGCTGTAGTGGGCCTCCATATTAAGGAGGTGAGGGAAGGACCGTCTCCCCTCAGAATGGGCAGGCACTCCGGGAAACACAAAGGAGGGACTATACCAGGACAAAGCCCACTCTGTTTCCTGTGTCTGTCACTCATTCATTTAGAAGTGGAAATGAACACTTTAATTTCAAAAAGGGGTTCACAAGCCATCAAGCACTGCTGCCTTTGACCTAGGAGCGTGACCCGAGAGGTGTCCCAGAGATGTATGTGAAACCTTTGCCACAATACAATTTCTAAAGAAAGAATTAAATACGTGAAACGTTCACTATGTCAAAAGTTACCCCAATTGAAAAAAACGATCATAAATCTTAGGACTTTTGACATTCCAAATCATAATATGTTGTTTGGAATAGTTAATTTTGGAATAAAAGTAAAATAAGGCTAAATAATATGCTTTCTACTAAGCTCAAAAAAGAACATAAAAAACTTTTCTAACGAGTTATGGTCGGTCATTTCAGTGTTTGGTACTTCATCACTCGTGCATAAAGACGTCTTAATAGCATCTTAACGGTCTGGCCTTTCAACTTCACAAAAAAGGGGAGTCGACATTCAGCTTAAAAAAAACAGACTTTCTTGCCCAAACCAAAAACCAAACAAACACGAGGCGACAAACAGCTTTATATCACACATCAGAGAGAGGAAGGAGGCGGGCTCAAGGTCATGGGAAAGGGGTCGTATGAGGACAGACACACAGCCCATAGTAGCAGCTGTAGTGCTCAGGACAGTTACCTTCACATAGGCGGTGTAGTGCTGGCACTGCCCCCTGTTGATGTCCAGGCTCAGCTGTTGGCTCAGCTGGGAGACCTGAGACCCGCTCTGAAAGAAGTAGACTCGAGAAGGCTGGCTCTTCTGTCTCTTATCGGCGTCTGCAGTCAGGTTGTACAGCAGCTCTGAAGGCACATGAAATGTAGACACAAAAATGAGCAAAGCCGTTTCTTCATCAAGTTTTAGCTTTGTTGAACTGAATTAATAGAAGAAGAACAACTGTTGGACTAGGTAGGACAGGTATATATCTCAAATACCATGACAAATTAGTAAACAAGGTCAAGTCTAAACTAGGACTAAACCAGATTTGAACAATTACTACACCAGAACTACATTACATCAGGACTAAAAAGGACAAATCCAATAAGAACTAGATGAACTAAATGTACAGGGTGTCCATAAAATCTCTTTACAATTTTAAAATTTAATTACAAAGGCAACTGATAAGATATATTATTAGATTTGTTCTATTGTATTCAGTGATTGTAAATGTTTTTAATCACATTGCATTTTTGTATGTCAGGCCCCCTGTTGATTAAAGAGGCATCCTGCTGAATGAACCCCTAATAAATGGATACTCCTCAAGAGAAGGCACAATGCGTATCATTGTTTATTGAGACAAAATCGGATGCGCAGACTCAACAAAATTACAGAACAAAGTATGGAAGAGATCCACCATCACGTCTGTCAATTAAAGATAACAGCTTTGTGCGTCTAATGATGGCCATATAAAGGTGTATTAAATGAGGTAAAAAAAAACAAAAAACTTTGGACAAGCAGTACAATAAGTCTGATTAAGATACAGTACCAAATCAATTGCCTTTGTAATACATTTTTTAATTGTAAAGAGACTTTATGGGCACCCTGTGTAACTGATGATGAACTTATAGGATTTTAAAGGTCAATCTATTAAAGATTTTTGATACAAGCAAAAGAAACTCGCTCTCATTTTACGCATAGTTAAATAGTTAAGAGCTGCAGCGATGGCCCGTAGAAATCACTGTCAGAACAATTATTAAGACTATGCAGACTTGAGGTTACTGGTAATTGCAGTCAAATGTGAAGAAAAATAAATTATGTTTTATTACCGTCAAATAAATGTGGGACAGTGGAAGAAATTTGGACACTTCTTGCGGCGATTTTCATTTTCATTTGACACTAGCACGGCAGAACAAAAGCTCCTTGTTGAAGTTAATAAGCTGCAATGTCCGTCAATTTAACATAATTTTCTGTGGCTTACTTCACTTCAAATATATATAAAAGATTTGATTTATAGATCAAACACAACAGCCGTGGTTGTTTCATGTGAATGGACAGAACGCCTATTTGTTGTTAAGTTAATACCGGAGGAAACTAATTAAGTAGCTGGTAGAACGTAAATTGTAATGGTGTGAAAGCAGGCAATGCAGCAACACTATAACATCTGTAAAGTGTGTGGTTCCTCCCTAAGTGACACTGAAGAACATAAACTTAAATTTTATTTTGACTGAAATCATAATTTTTCCCCCAGAAGCCCATATTTGGTCTTTCGGAGATTCAACAGCTACTCCCAAGCATGAATCAGTCATAGTTTAGTCGAAATTACTTCAAGAGGGTGTCATAGTGGTAAAACAGTGGGAGGGGTAGCAACACACACCCAGGTCGAACCAAGACCTACTGTTTTCCAGCTATGAGCTCAGACCAGAGGAGGCAAAAGCAGGTTTCATTATAGCAGTCACCAAACACATGCTATTTTCCACTATATACGCCAGACGCACAAACAGAGAAGGCCTATTCACACGGGGCAGGCAAGTGCAGTCATTATGTAACAACAGAAGGTCTGGTCCCATGGGGGGGTGGGGCAGGGACACACCCCGACACTGGAACAAGACTGCACCTCAGCACTTCAACGGCCACCACACCCCAAAGCAGAATGCCAAAAGGTAACTATTGAACAAGTACTCTGAGAGATGCCGGTAAGCCATATGTCAACCATAATGAGCTTCTACATTTGTAATAGAAGTGGTTTGGATTGCCCAATTTACAAGTTATTTCAAGAAGAAAAGGTTTTTGAGAGTGAATATGTTTTGCCTCTCATCTAAGTAGCATCTGTAGTTTTGGTAAATGGCCGCCTTAAATATATCTGTCTGAAGGGAGGCGCTAACTACACAGAATCTGACACGACCTAGTTGTGCACAGTAAGGAGTATCTGTTATTAGTTAAACCCAGTTGAACTCTCCAAAGGTGTGAACTGCAACCTTAGAGTTGTCAACATCTGAGGGTTGTATTTTATCTTTCTGGAGACAGTTCCTATTCTTGCATATCCTTGTAAGTACAAATCATGAATACTAATTACACTTCTGCTAATAGCACAAAAATAAATTTAACTTCAAGGTCAACCACAGCTTCACCACATTAACTAAAAGGACTTAATTTAATTCATTTTATTAGGTGCATTTTAAATTTGGAAAGAACTTATTCATGACTAGTGACAGCTCAATTGTCAGTCCCTCCTCATCTAAATTTAATTTGATGATTTTTTCCCCTTCCAGTCCCTTTCCTTTTTGCTGCTTACCTATTTGGCCGGGCAGCTGTCTCCCGCGGAAACGCATGCAGACAATGACGTTAAAGCAATTGAGGTTGTGGTTGTTTCCCTCGTGACACTGGGGGACAGAGATGTTGATGGACTGAGGCAGCAGAATGGAGACGTCCACTGTGATGACCGGACGGGACCTAAAGATGCATTTAGAGACATTTCAGGGACCTTATAAGACTTAAAAACAACACCAGGACAATGATAATAAAATGTTTATATGGTCTACTTCAAACATGGGTCAAAATAATTATGTTAAAAGCTTCTTGGCATTAAATGCACATACAGTAATGGTTGGAAATTTGACAAAATAATGTACTTCTATGGACCAGACCAAACCAAATGAATTCATGAAATGAATTGCTCACCTTAGAAGCACTACACTGTCTGACATGAACGCGCCAATAGTGACATCTGCAAAAAATGTAGGAATTATTAGTTTATATAACCATAAATTACATGCTAATATCTAAATAATTTCTTTTTACACCTGCAAAGTTTCAAAGTTTAAACAAAGCACAATAGTCTGTGCACTGTCATGCTGCTAGCTCAGGAATGCAGTAAACAAGATGCCTCTGTTACAAATATGCTGAAGGTCACAGCCGTAAACCATAATACTCATAAAGCTATGATTTTCTATCTTGCTCTAATTTATTTCCGTTCCAAGATTAGCATAACTTTGTAGTCCGTCAGTACCTGCATATCCGTTGGCATCCATGTCCACTGTGCCAGAGATGGACTGGCCAAACATCTGCAGACCAGGGTCCACTCTGCGCCCGGACAGTTTCTGAAACACAGATTCCTGGTAAATGACGTGGGCAAACACAAAAGGAGAACAATGTGTGTTTTATCCACAATTTACACAAGTTTAACAGGTTCAACTAAACCAGAAGCCACATAATCAGTCACTTATCTAAGTAATAACTGCACGCCATCAGCTTGTCTCCATGGAGAAGCTTTAGTTTTGCGCGGAATGCTCCACTGTATGGCATTAAACGTGTCTATCTCTGATACAAGCTAGTGATTCTACTAGGCCAAGTTATAGGTAATATCTGTTGAGATAAGATCTCGCTCAAAGCAAGAATGCAAGATTTTCAAGGCACTTTTTTCTGTAATTGAACGCATTGAATGCAGGTAGTTAACAGAAGAAAAAAAATTATATGCGTGTGTGTGTGTGTGTGTGTGTGTGTGTGTGTGTGTGTAGCAGCTTTAAATAACCACAAAGTAACTGAGCTAAATTTAGATGAAAACCAATAGGCAGTGTTGGGTCTGAACAGGATACAGGAATAGTAGGCAGTTTATCCAATAATGTAAACAAACTATATAAGTTAAGTTGCTGAAAATACAGGGAAATGGTCATTCAATTGCAACACTGAAAGACAACCAAAGACAACTATCCATGCTCCTATTCATTCACTAAGGACAATTTAGTTTTACCACTTGACCTAGCAATGTATTTCTCCATTGACCCAAGTGAAGTGGAGAAACCAAGTACCAAGAGTTGAGTCTAATGCAATTTTCACAGTAATTAACTTGTGTTACAAACAGTTGGGAATGAATATTGGAATTTAGACATAGTCAGTAAAACCAGGATATGCAATTGCCTTACTGCTTTCCAAAGATCAAAAAGACTGACAGCTATCTAATAATAGCTCTACAGACAGAGCAGGGCATTGTTTGGGGCCTGTTTGATGAAAATATGTATCTGTGAAGCACTTAGTTCTGGTGACTTCCTGGAGTCTAGGCTAAACTAGGTTAGCTGGTCGAATGTGTCCGGTCTTTATGTTAAGTTACATCCTTTGCACCCTTCATTAGCACAACTATTTCTTTGATGTAACTGATACCATGGACAGTTAATTTAAGTGGCTCAGAACATAATGGTAAGCAAATGTGATAGATAAATAAATAAATAACAGACAGATGCGTTCTTACCATGGAGTACTTTTTAATAATCCCTGTGGCATCTCCATGATAGATATAAACTGCTCCACTGTAGTCGTCCTCTTTTGGGGCTCCAATGGCTACATCTGCAAAGACAAAAACATTTCATTAAAACTACTTTGTTACATTTACGTAGCCTTAACAATGACCTAAATGGTGTATGGGAAGCAAGTTGTTACAGTATGAATCTTAACAGACAATTAGGAGTGGTTAGTGGCTGTAAAACTCTTGTGAGAGAGTGGAAACAAGACAATAAAGGTCTGGCAAAAGCACTAAAACAATGCTATCCCTTATCCCTCATTTCCAGAGGGGATTTAAACAAGTAGTTTATTTTGACCTAACTTAAACTAAAGTAGGAGAAAAGTTTGGATTGAGGAGCAGATACATTTACAGTTTATTTTTATTTCAATACTAGACAATGCAGAAATATACACTTGTTAAAATAAAATAAAGAACTTGAATTATTGAGATTTTGTGCCATTTCATCTTTATTCGTCGTTGATTTAGTCCTAGTCTACATATGTCAGCTATGGACCTAGGTTTGATGCACTTTAGTCCTAAGCTTTGAGTTAGTTTCAATTTTAAAGGTTTAAAATATTCTCAATTCATGTTTTACTGCCTAATAGAAAAAAAAAATGAATTCCTCGTAATTCACTTCTTGTGGTGTTCTTCTCTAATGATGCATATACAAAAGGAGTTGTAATAAATTTCCCTCAACAAGTAACTGGCGTCTCTGAGCGTTGAGAGAGTGACATATTTCATGGTGAGTTATATCTCACAGCTGCCATCTTTCTGCACATGGCCTGCACGATGCCAGGCTGCCAGCGCTGGAGCAGATCTCACACAGACGAAGCCAAGTACCAGAGACTGGCTTCAAAACTAATCCAAGACGACACGTGTCCCTAACATGTGTGTACGCATGTGTGGACTTAAGACTGGGCATCGCTTCAAACATGCATAACATCACTGGGTGGGATACAGAATGCGTGTTTGAGAACATATAAACAAATATTTACTTGAATTGTCACAATAAGCTTGAGCAATATCTAAGGGCTATAGTCGACAAAAGAATTTCTTGCACAACTAAAGACATGCTCTGTGATTGACTAAAAGAGGTGACAGCGAGGTGCTGACAAAAGCTCACAAAATTATTCAAATCACCAAAAAGTATTATGTAAACTGGATCTTCATAAGTGAAAAGGCGGATTAAACTGTCCAGTCGCTCCAAATATAAATAGTAGTATAAAAATAATATACTGAAATACAAAAGGACTGCTGCCTTAATCAGTTACATAAATTCCCAATAACTATTAAAGATGGGAAACAGTAACAAACTAATTGGTCTTAAATGCTCATAGCTCTCATGGATACACAATTAGTTATAGATTTCTTTTTAAAGTTATAGATTACATCAGTGTTTCTATCATTTTCCCATCACTTGATGTTTTGATTTATGTCCAGGCAAAATGGGAGAAAACAATATTTTGAAGATCAAGTAAAAGGGTTAGAACAACAAATGTGAGTGAATAATGACTTTTGTTGCACTAAACAATCCCCCTGCTGTGCAGTAATTCATCTCAACTCCCAATGACAACAACATGATGGATTCAAATGTCTTTTAACAGTTCACACTGACATCTAATGATACATACAAACTAAACTTTAAGGGCCTAAGGACATTATTAACTTGAGGTTAAATTATGATTTAGGAGTAGTAGGAGTAGTAGTAGTAGTAGTAGTAGTAGTAGTAGTAGTAGTAGTAGTAGTAGTAGTAGTAGTTGTAGTAGTAGTAGCAAAAGTAGATTATAACCATTGGACAAGGCAAAGAAATACATACATCTAGGGCTGGTGTTTTTAGTACATGCATATTATAATGACCACAGTCTAAACTGATTACAAGATTGTGGGAACCCTATCATTGAACAAGACACTATCAAATTATCTGTAATGCAGCTGTCAGCCACAATAGCTGGTCTGCTTGCCAAAATATGCACAAAATGTATAGGGAAATGTCCAGAAAGACTATGGTCAAAAAGTGTATGAATATACTTGTATATAGATAAAATTATACAAAGAGTTAAAGCCTAGCCTATCCGATCCTATCTTGCAATAAACATAAATAAACGTGAAGATAAATAGTTCCTACGTTGTTAACACTTCAACCCAAGCCAACACCAAAATAGCACATTAAACTTGGGTAATTTAAGTACAATTAAGTGTTTTCAGTATCTTAATCTGCCACAGAATCTCTTAAAACTCATCTTAATCCTATTGTCAATGACGCATTACTTCATAAAAACAGCCTGGTGCATTTAATGAGAACCCTGCTCTATAAATAAGAACTGACCTTGATAACCATCATCGTCTATGTCCCCGATCGCCGCGATGCTCTCCCCAAAGTGTGCATTGTACGCGTTGTCTCCGGCCAACACGCCACCCTCCTCCATCACACCCTGAAAACAGAAGCAGGAAAAACAATGTCAACAGATGAAAGACGACAAATGAACAGCCCTCCAAGCACAATGAAAACCTGCGTCTTTTATCTGATTTATCTCAAATTCCTGAACTCCAGAACAGTCACTTGGCTGTGCTCCAAACATTTAACAACCAGTAAATCACAAATAAAGGTAAAAAACAGAAGCTTAAATGTTGGCAGGAAGACTAATCCCACTGATGCACTGTATACTGTGATGACATGCTATGAGTTAGGATGAGAAATAAACAGAGTGTGTGCAAAAACTCAACACTGCAGAGTACTTAAAGGAGCCATAATGCTTTTTCCTTGTATTAAACGGTAACAAAGTAAAGTAGATCATTTTACATTTTAAATGTATTTGTAAGTTTGTTTGAAGACTCTTCATAGTGGTATTTCACAGTAGCAAAAGGCAGATTTTCATTTACAAGTTTTTTATTATTGTTATTGTTGAAGAGTGGTTAGTGGATCTTTTTGTTTTATTTTTTCAAATAACTGCACATAAGTAGGATAGGGGTAGGTGACAACAGGAAATACATTCATTAATGATGAGGGAGAACCACTGTAACATGGTGAGAAGCTTATAAAAGGTCGATTTTGTATATGTCCCCTTTAAGACGACCACTATAGAGCCATAAATCTTGCTGTTCTTTGTTATGGTCTTATGTTCCTGGTTCATTGCGTGTCTTACTCACATTGCCTTTGCTGAGGTACACAGACACTTGGCCCTCGTCCCGGAGCTGGCTGTGCATTGGTGCTCCCACCAGCAAGTCTGACAGGCCGTCCTGGTTCAGATCCACAGCACACAATGCGGAGCCGAAGTACGATCCCATCTGAAACACAAGCAACAAGTCAAGGTTAGCCTATTGTAAACAAAAATATTGGTTACAGTGAGTGAACATTGCTAAAACTACAATATACACCACTATAAAGAAATGAGACAGTAGTAACTTAAAAGACTTGTTCTTAAACCACAAAATTAACATTTTTTATTTGAATAAGAACAAGTAAAAGTTCACTTGCGAGTTATTTTGCTAAAGTGATTATGCTTAGACTAAACCCAGAGTTAAATTGATCTAGACCAGGACTAAAAAAGACTATTCAGCTCTAAACCAAGTCTACATCAGGACCAAGCTGGGTTCAAACTAGGACCAAACCATGACTTTTTTAGCGCACCCTTAATCGTCATTACAGACCTATGTAACAGAACCAGCTTCTCACCACTTGTATCTGTCCCACAGTTTGAAGTTGGATAATAATAGCACTGGGTGAGATAATTCAGTGGACATTGGCATGACTGACACAAGACAAAATCTGAGTGGATTTACTCCCACTTTATTATTCCTCCCAAAAGTTAATGAATATTTACTCAACGTTTACCTTTAGCCACTCCAACTTCCTTTTGTTTACTTTGAATGGAAAGCATTAGCTACCTCTAGACCTGCTTTCTCCTGGACTGGACTATCCAAACACTTAATGCAGACATAAACAGTGCACTTCTAACAACAGGATAGTTACAGTCCTGTTTTTGCTTTGCATCTGAATAAATCAACCACATAATCTCCAAAGCGGGCGACAATAAACACAGCATGCCCAGAACATAGCCTCGATTGAATATGTCTGCTGATCTGAAACAGGACAGGAACTGCATATGACCACATCCTACCATTTTCCCTGAGGCTTGAAAAGTCTTCACCAAAGATCCTCCATCGATTTTGAAAATGTAAACCTGCACAAGACAAACACATGATTGTCAGACATGCCTTACAGTGTTAGTTTCAGTGGTTTGAAGTTATTTTATGACTTAATCATTGTGTAGGTTGAATAGACATCTCCTTTGACACTTGTCTGTTTTAAGGTTAACAGGATGTGAAGTAAACATATGATGTGACAGAACATGTGAGCTGATTTCTTTAATTTGTCTTGAGGCAACTATTTCCAGAGGGGAAATGAAACACTTCTTAGAGCCACAAGACTCCATTGATTGAGACCTGGAAAAATCAGTTTGACTGTTGACATTATAGTTTTTTATAGTTTCTGTGTGTGTTAAAAATAGCCAGTGTCAGGTATTAAGTAACTACAAAATTATGAAGTAGTGGAAAAAAAGAACTTTGGTGACATCTTATATAGGGTTCTAAGAAAAGGGTTAAACACAGAGGAACACAAATTAAATTAATAAATCTTGACTAGACATAGAAAATCTACTTAATCTCGAAAATATATTTTGTTTTATTTTTGACGCTTATGAATGAGAATATAGTGAAAATACTAGAAAGAAAGTTGGAAACCTCTGTCTGATTTTCCTTTCCACTGTAAGACAATTATGTTTACAGATCCTGTTCAGTGAGTGATGTCTTCAACGTAACATACTCAATGAGGTACTGAGATTAGTGCATATAATAAATCCCATGGTTTTTGACAATTGAGGAAAGAGGAGGAAGTCTGTACTTTGCCACTGCCGCTGTGCTGGGGCGCCCCGGCTGCGATGTCGATCACATTGTGAGAGGAGAAATGTCCTGCAGTCACAGCGTAGCCTGAGGACACAGACAGAGTCACTGAGCAGCAGGGCACTACCTTTCAGCACAATTCACTCCAGATTTATGAGTGAAAGAAAAATATCTGTGCATTCACTCTCACCAAGGTAGCTGTATCTGTGCGAGTCCACTTCTTCCTGGTTTGGGCTATAGAAGGTGTCAGAGGTCAAATTGTACACTTTGATGGTGCCCGTCCAATAGTACGACCCGGGAGCCCCCATCACCACCAGCTCCTGAAACACAAATGGAGCCCCTCTGGTCACAGATGTGTGGGGTGAGACCATATAATCTATGGGTGAAGCCCGCTGTAGTAAAAGGAAACACAGAGCTGGGTGAAGCCCTGGTTAACCATCGGCCACAGCTTGGTTTGCACTATCTGCTCTTAACCACATGTCCAGATGGCACACATGCTTGTAGTAATGTATAGAAGAGAAAACAAATATATAAGGATGCATGTAAGTATGTAAGCAAGTATCGCTTAGTGCTGTCAGTATAGTACACTTCTGGTTGATTATTTGGTCAAATTGTACTCAAATATCATCATTTTGATATAATTCAAAGGATAGCACATTTACCCTCAAACCAGCCACATTATGATGTCTTTTCCTCTCATCAAATGGCATGCCTGCTTAAACTGCCTGCTTTGAAGTTTTCAGGAATTTGCTCTAATCTTGGTGCTATAAAATGCCTTGTTCACACATTTCTGCTGCTGTTTTGACGGAACTTGCCAGATAGAAGTAATTATGTGGAAAACAAGGGAAAGCACCAAATTGCCTGTACATCTGGGCAGCAGCGGTCACATCAGCCTGGTCTGAGAGAGGAGAGGACAAACAGTTGGCCATCGTTTTCACTTGAATTCTTCACATTCTTTCAGAGGGGGGTCTCTCAAACGTTTTACCAGATCAATGCTGACGTACAGCATCTGTGAAACCCATGTCTAATGAGCTCCTAAATACTCTAAGTCAATGAAAAACTATATGTAGAGTCACATCATATTGGCATATTTCTAATTTTCAGTGAATGAGTGTTATATCATTATGCACACCATTTTTTTTATTACTTTCATGATTATAACCCATTGTAAATGCATTCAAATTAGGCTGCATCATTTCATTTAATGAGATATTGAATGTTGGCTTTGATTTTGGCTTGTAAATCAATTCTATAGGATGCCTTTCTTATCATGAAATTCAAAAAACCTAGCAACTTTCCTATCCTGCGCCATTTGCCCCAATCATTACAGTGTCCCCATTACAATATTTTAGTGAAATAAATCTTACAATTTTTGAATATTTTTTAAAAGAACATAAACATAATCTGCTTCACTTTAAGCACTAAGTTACATGTCCATACAATTTCTCTTGAGACCTTTCTAAGTTTCCTATTGAAGCCTGTGTCTCCCCATGCTGTATGGTTATCACTTACACCAAATGGGAAGAGATTAACCTAAAAGCTCTTTGTGCCATGTGAGGATTCATTTAAAGCCATTTCGCAGCCCCCTGTACCATTCAATATGCCTCAAATTGACTGTAACTGGAACCCGAGACATACAGGGGTCCAACAGAGCACCCACACAACATGAGGAAATAATTATAATGGTAATCTATAGAAAACAAATGTCTGAATGGGTTAAAAGTACATGCATCATGCTTCCTGACTTCCATAAAGAAGCTAAAATGTAGTTAGATGTTTTTGTGAGATCAAATGACTTTCCATGTAATGATCACTGCTCCATAGGTGATATTTTTGGCAGTGTTAGTGTGATTTCTAACACCTAAACAAACTGCTTATAATTGATCAAAGAAATCATTATTTTTAAGGGTACCATGCAGTTGGAATAAAGGGCATTAAAACTTTTAAAGGTGCACTATGTTACTTTTCCGGTCAAGGAGGTTTCCACCTACTTGCCTCCTTGGAGAATTTACCAAAGTATGGCATTTAATCCATCTGACAAAAAGAATGCATGGATTTCAACGTACGTTTGAGGCATACAAAGACCTGTAATTGAACGATTATAAGATATATTAGTTTAATGTCATACTATGGAACATTTCAGACAATGAATTGCCTCTCCATGGAGACAAGATATTGGCAGAACCTCTACCAGAAATCTTACATAATGCATTTTTAAAATCCCATTATATACCAGGATGACTATATAGGGCTTTGTTCATCTGCAAAGCAGCACCTCAGCTGAGAATAGCTCTGAAAGCTTTACGCCATTGTTATTTTACGCAATATTGACTGAAAGTTAAACAAAGCCTTGTCCTTTAAATTGACATGTGTTTGACCATCCTCTCACAAAACATACACAGTTTATACACTGATGCTGTTCGAGGGAAATGAGGGTCCTGCACATGAGGGGTGATGTCATGGCTGAGTGAGGAACAGCAGACGTCAGTTACAGAACAGGAAGTGTGTGTATTTTCTTTATCTGTGGAAACACTGGGGGTCGCACAGGGCCTTCCTCTGGCTATGGAAACATACGCCACAATTATCAGTAGTCCAATGCTGTGGCAACTGGGATACAAAACCTCTCTTATGTTCTAATCTAATGGCCCGGATTTTACAGATCATCTGAGGAGGTCTTTGACAAAATCGGTGCAGTGAGGTGATGAAGACAAGATTTGTTAGATCATTTGTTTTAAAGAGAAACACTCAGAGGACTGTGTTAACCAGACATGTGGTTATAGCCCAATTTCAGTTCAGTTCATATACTAGTCATCATTCATCAAAGCTTACCAAAGCCAGGACTAAATCAAATCTGTTTAGAACACTGGTGAACATCAGGAAAGCTTTATAATGTAATGATGAATTTGGACTATATTGTACAAAACTCATGTTACAATATTGATAGGATAATAATGGGTTGTGTGTAAACAACATTATCATGCAAAGTCAAAAGCTTTTCAAGAAAAGCTAAGTGTTTCTTGTCTGCATCAAATGAGAGCTCTGGTGTCATCCATTCACACATGTGGTTTAGGAGATAATATAGTAAATGTGTTAGAAAGAGGCACTGAGAATTACAGAGATTACGAAGACGAGCAGGGATGGTTACTGACCTCCGTGAATACGCCAGCGATCCCGGCTTGGCATGAGCCGTGCTCTTCCCCATATTTCTGCTTATAGTCTGTAAGAAAAAACAAACCACAAATTATTTCACTGTGTGCTCGAGCCAGCGTTTACTGGAGTTTTTCCTGCATTCCATATGGAGCTACTCAAGTCCCAGTCTCATCCAGAGGAACCAGGGGCACCGTCAGAAGCAGACAGGGGCGCAACCAGGTCTACGCAAGGAACAGGGACTGAACCAGGTCTACGCAAGGACCAGGGACTGAACCAGGTCTACGCAAGGATCAGGGACTGAACCAGGTCTACGCAAGGACCAGGGACTGAACCAGGTCTACACAAGGACCAGGGACTAAACCAGGTCTACACAAGAACCAGGGACTAAACCAGGTCTACTTAAGGACCAGGGACTAAACCAGGTCTACAGAAAGACCAGAGACTAAACCAGGTCTACATAAGGACCTGGGATTAAACCAGGTCTACATAAGGACCAGGGACTAAACCAGGTCTACATAAGGACCAGGGACTAAACCAGGTCTACACAAGGACCAGGGACTAAACCAGGTCTACACAAGAACCAGAGACTAAACCAGGTCTACATAAGGACCAGGGATTAAACCAGGTCTACACAAAGACCAGGGGCTAAACCAGGTCTACATAAGGACCAGGGGCTAAAACAGGTCTACACGAGGACCAGGGATTAAAGTAGGTCAACACAAGGACCAGGGTCTTAACCAGGACTACACAAGGACCAGGGATGAAACCAGGTCTACACAAGGACTGGGAACTAAACCAACTAAATCAAGTCAAGTCAGAACATAATCTACTGAGAACTGAACTATTACTCAAGGGCATAGGCTGAAAACAAGGATGAATGCAAGATTGAATAAAGTTTAGGACAAAACTAAACCCATGGTCTAAAGGACAAAAGAACTAAACTACAACCACAGCAGTATATTTTAGTTGAGCACCAACCAAAGAACCAAAAGTGTTATGAAACCTAACTCCAAATTGAAATAATTCAGGACACGAACCCCTGAAAACCACCAGATCAAGCCTGTGAACCTACACTGTTCTCCTTTCAACAGTTTGGGAGCCACCACATTCTACAAGATCCCCGACTCTGGTGGTGGGGGACTCAATTCTCATGTTACAAAAATATTGAGTTTGGATTTGGGTAAAATGCATTGTAAACACAGTCCCCTACGAACTCTCCCTGGCTTCTCTTTAGCAGCCAACAAGAATCAAGAGAGGAAGACCCTGGCAATGTAAAATAAAAAAAATAAAAAACATAACACCAAACATATGTGCAACACATTTAAATGACTCAGCTTAAACAATTATATAACACATTCTTCTACACATGTGTAACAGTCTAATAATGTTATAAAATCTATAGAAGGCAAGATTCTTCAATTCAAAACAGAAACATTCTTTGGATAGCATGAAAGTTTTGGCAGAAAATTATGGAAAAACACAGTTCCTTATCAAGCTGCTCACTAAAAGGTGTTACACTGTAAAAGAATGTCCCACGTGTATTTCTCAATTATTTGACACTTTAAGGTAACAGTGTTTTTGCATTATGATGTAGCCAGAGTGTCGACTTGAGAAGGACCCCACAAGGATTTCAAACTGCTACTAGAGTATTCAGAGCCAGACCAAAGGCATGTGGGGCTGCTAACGGTAATGCAGCGTTGAAGGTAGACATCACGTGCCATCATGACAAAGCTAACCACAACACAAGAGCCAGGAGGAGGACTATCACCAGGATGGGATGTTTTTTCATGCTTCTTTTATAGTGCAATGCCGCATACTTACCTGTTTCACAAGCCTTTAAAAGAGTGAGAATGGATGTAGCTTTGTCTTGGCTGTTGCACTTTATAGAATTTGTGGTTTAAAAACTATTTTGGTTCATGTTTTTTATCATGATATGACTACTATTCCCCCTTTGCTTCAAATTTTTTCACTTCCTACATGCGAACTGACCATTTCTCAACAATAAGTACTATGTCCCTGTATGCACTTGAAATAACTTGAAATGTATGTAGTAGGAGACACATTTATAAAACTCCTCCAAATTGGGGTTAGTGATTACATATTCTTAAACTGCTAGAATCACATTGATAAAAAGTTTTCCTTCATGTATCTGGTGTTTAATGAATGATGTGATTGTTTTTGTGTAGGATGCTCTCTGTTGAATATCAACAGAGTTTTCTTGGGATCAAAGTTTGTGACTTTGCCTTCTGACTCTATGTGGCTCAATTCTTTAAAAGCAATTTCCTGCATCTAAAATGTTTTGTATGCTTTGGCAGGTACTGTCGCCACTATGACCAGGAAAAAATAGATTCAGATTCAAATCATGTTCCTTGATTTTTCTTCTGTACAGATTTCCGATTTCCAATAGCACAACATTGTAACAATAGGAGTTTGGGATTGAATATCTAAAAGTGATCATTATCAGGAAAATCTGCCATTTTACAGTGCAAAAACATCTATAGAGATGCATTAGCCATAACAAGTAAACAAAAGAGCAGTGGAACAAACCAGTAAGCTGCTGGGTGAGTGTATTTACCTTCATAACAGGGGATGAGTGGCTTGGTTTTGCCCTGTAGATTGGGAGAGATGATGGAGCAGTATCCATGTGGTAAGATGTGCTCTGACTCGTAATAAACATTCTTCCACCGGTGAGCACAGGCCTATGAGAGAAAAAAAAAAGAATAACATATATACATATATGTACTCTACCACTAGATTAAAAAGTAAAATAATACACAGTTTGATACAGAAGACACAATGCCCAAACATGGCTATAGGTTTTGTAATAAAAATTAAACATACATCTATTTGAATCCTTATCCATTGTGCAAGTCATAATATCAGTCACAAAAATGTATAACATATGGTTTCATAATTTACTGGGTAAGAAAAACACATGGATTCTTACAGTTAAAATCTCCACATTTTCTCTTAAGGCACAGGGTGATGACATCATAATAAAGAGACTGGTTTGCTATGGAAACACTAACTAAAAAGCTGACTGTTCATCAACATGGGAAAATGTCATTGACACAGTACACAAACAGTGTGAGGCTGGAGGCAGAGGCTGAATTAGTAAGTGCCTAACCCCCTCTAACCAGGCTGGAGTCAGGGTGTCTGTGTGGCTGTCATCATTGTCAATAAAAAGGGGGCAATTAAAGAGCAGCCAGGCCTGACCATAAGGGCTCTGGTCTGTGGTGTGAATATCTCCAATCTGAGCTTTCCAAAAACATTTAATAAATGAAGATAGATAGTCTTCAGCTCATTTTCACATTAGGGTTGTAGTAAAAATCATCATCTTTCCAAACAGATTATCTTAAATAGGAGTGGTTCTGGTCTGGGCAGCAGGATGCAATTATGTTCATTATCAGTTTATTGCTTCTCAGTTTTTTATGTATGAAATTCATTTTTCTCTGCTAGTAGTGTACATACACCTTCTGTTTATTTCAACTAAAGGAGCTTATTTCCTGTAAGCACGACACCAGCAACCAAACAAACAATTGTTTCTTCTTAAATTAAATTCAGGAAATGTCCACTTGAGGTAGGCAATATAAAACATGCGCAGAAATATCACTTTATACCCTTATTTGTAATTTGTAGTTTTTAATTTTGTTTTTATGAGCTCTTTTTGCAGTGTTTGTGTTTTTTAATATAGTTGTAGTTCATATTCTACACTTGCATATTTCCACAACAACATTTTCCATAATATATATATTTTTTCTGTATATATATCCCGTACGTCTACAGAACAAGCATTTTAAATATTTCTTTCACCTTATTCCATCATTTGGGTTGTATTATTTTGCATGAGGCTGCCAATCTTGACAGCAAATAAGTTCTACATGGACTACAAAGTTGTTTTAAAGCCTCACAGAGAATCGGTGCAGCATTGACAAATCACCCAACTTTATATCAGACGTTTGTAGCAAAACTTTTCTCAAATTCTTCATTTAAATGAGTGGGATTCCCGTTGAACCGGAAGTCACAAAGAAAGCTTGGTTTAGTAGCATTTCAGGGCAAAAGTGGGCAGGGCGGAATAAGGTCAATAGGACAATAAAATAAAAATTAAACGCCACCCACTGGTTTAAAATATTGGAATAGAAAACCCTCCAAAACACACCAGAGTGACATTTAATAACACCAAATGTAAATATCTTAAATAGTTCTATCTGAAATGATGTGTTAAACCAAACATGACACTGTGTTGATTTGGGACAGTGGAGAGTGGTCTGAGTGTATGTGTGGTAATAAGTGACCTCCCTGGGGGATTGTGGTGGTGTCCCCTGAGGCTCTTGGATGCTCCTCCACAGACAGAGTTCACTTCATTTCCCCTTGAATTGTTTAACCCCAGCAGCCCCCCAACACATAAACCAGCCAAACCAAATCAAGCCAGAGTTTGTGGTTGCACATAACATTAGATGACTAGATATCAGGGAATAAAAATGAGACTTTTGTTTGTCTTCAGAATAAGGAAAAACACAACTTTTACTTACTTACTAACTTACTTACTTGCAGAGGCAGTAGAGGTTGTTGTGGTGAAGTACTATTAGTAACAGTGCTAGTAGAGGTACCAATAGTAACAAAAGTACCATATTATGTGTAGTTTTAATTTGACAAGGTTTGTGATTATAAAGATTTCACACTTTTATTTAAATTTGCTTCAGTACTTCGTGGTCCATCGTTCATTCCAACACATTGCAGCGTTCTGGTGTAAGGAAACAACACAACAGCAAAATAACAGCAGTTTCAACTCACTAGAGCCAGTCTTAAAAACAGACCTGTGACTGAGGGACAGAACTTCACATAAACTTGCCAACATAGCAACCACGTGTCACATACAAAAGCAGTTCCATTACCCGCAATACATTAACAGTTACAAGAACAACAAAAGGTGTCAAATCTGCACTAAACACAAAATTTCCAAAATATACCATGGCTTTTATCTGCTAACACTAACAAACACAGTACATGGTGTCTGCATTACACCTGGTGACTTTGAGTGAAGCTCCCTTAAACAGTGAAGTAGTCTTTTAGTTTTGTGCTCTGACAGAGAATGACCATATAAGGAGTGTGCGCATGTCATGTTCAACTCCGTTAAAGACCTCACTAGTTACAAACAGGACCCTCAGATTAAATCAGCACCATACAACATCTGCCCCACAGCCTTTCCCCTCTCCAGGGGCATGGAAACATGACGCCATTCATATAAAAAAAAAAAACTACATTGTTATAGTAACACGTGGAAGGGGTCTCTCTGCATGTAAAAGTCAGCTGTTATACAATTCAAAGCTCAGATTCTAAAAGCTGACATATCCAACATGGTTTGACTGAAGGACTACAAAGGCCAAGAGTAAATGGGGCGGAAGGCATGCCAACAAATTCCACTAAAATGGAAAAAAGGCCAGACAAACAGTGAAAGTGGATATAGTTTTGAAAAGGCCAAGTGGACATATACTGGAAGGGTCTCCTAGATAATATTTTGAACAGAAGGAAACTATTTCCAATGTTAAAATTGGCTATTGTGATATTTGATAGCAGATGATATGAACAATTTGATTCACATACCATATTTGTCTTGAAGAATCTCACTCATTTCAAATCAAAACTGAAAAGCACTTACTCATGGAAACTGAAGTATACAATAACTGATATGGTATGAAATAGGCATGAATTCAACAATTTGGTTAGAAGCAATAATGAGGAAACTTATTGATGTACAGTGTAGTCCGTTTTCACCCTCAGTTTAACCTGCCAGGCTCTTAACTTTCTCTCTGTTCACTGCATGAGAGCAAGGTTAAGCTTTAATGAAGCCTGCACCTGAATGGGACCACCACCGAGAGGTTGAAGACCAAATAAACTCTTCCATTTGAACTTTGATCTGAGCAAACACTCAGCAAAGCACCTCTGGGAGCAACTCCAACAGATACTTTTGATAAAAACATCTCTCCATTTATAACTGTCCATCCAATTTTAGTGCCAAACAAGCTGCAGGTATTCAGTATTCTTATGTAACAGCAAAGAACTCTGCAAATATGATTGGCTTCAAAAGGGTTTTGGCTTCAAATAGAACAAATCTTTCAAAGCTTGCACTTGTAGTTCAGGTTTTAGGAGTGAAAACATGAAACAAAATAAGAGGCTCACTGACAGGCTTAAAAGTGGACAGAGCAGCTGTGGTATAACCGTGTGGTTTAAGCCCGGACATTTGCTACAGTGATGTTGGTATAACTGTATTTATGAGTGTAAATGGCACACTGTAAAACTTAACATTTATTTCAAAATATATTGCTCTTTTAGTTCAAGCTACTTGTGTTTATATAGTTTACAGGCTTTTTATTTATTATAACAAAGGGCTAAAAATACTCCATTATTACCGGTAATCAGTTTTAGCTGATTGGGAAATCCCTCATAAAGCAGCGCACATTTATGGCCCCAAGAGCAACATAAAAACGTCATATCAATAACACATTGTAGTCTAGCATTCCCAGAGACTTTAATCACCACAATGAAATGGTTGCTTTATATTGTTTTTTTCCTTTTTTTTGGAAGATGCATGCTTTTTACAATGTTTTTCATGAAGTGACCTCACCAGGATTTTGCCATTGGTTTTGTCCTGTCGAGCCAGACTAACCCCCATCCACTCGTCGTCCCGATCGCCTTGGCACGTCTTTCCACACGACTCCCTGGGCCTGTTTCCTGAACAACAGAAAAACGGTTTATACACATTGAGTCATCAACAAGGAGGAACTGCAATGACTTCAACTATTGTCAGCTTTTTTGGCTGGACTTTCTATTGTAGACCAATATAAGCAGCACACTTCCAAATGTCATCCCAGGAGGATTTAGTGTACCGGAAGCATGACAGAATCACTATTCTAAATTTGCTGTAAATTAAAACTAAATTAGATATTGTTAAGAACTTACAACAGGTTTAAATTGAGTCCAAGCCACAACTGGACAATCAGCCTTAACCAAGTCAAAACTGGACCCGCCCTTAACAAAACCAGGACTAAACCAAGTCCAAACCAGGACCAAACCAGGGTTCACATGACTTAATTTACAGGACTAAAAACAGGATCTAAACCAAGATCTAAATCAGGTACACTAAGTAACTTTCCTGGGAGGGGGTTAGCCACCTGCTTGTTTCCATGTGGATGTTATTGCATGGCCAGGAAAATTCCCGGGTATGGCATTACTCTATCACACATTTATTCAGTTATGGGTGATTTCTTGCCAAATAAATAAATATAACAACATGTATTATTATTATTTAGTCCAGAGATCTGACCTGTACCCTGGCCTGTTGTGTTCTCTTGTGTGTTTCCAGGGACCTAGATAAGTTTAATGATATACTGTTTAACATTCCAGGCAAATTCTCACGAAGACAAGCAAGTGTCAGACCATCCAACAGAAAAGTTACATAGTACACCATTAAATAAAGAACTTTAATTTTTTTGTATTGGACATCTCAGTACATAAGAAGAGCTTTGTATAATGCTGTCTGCAATCAGGGCAGTTACATTAAGACATAATGCAGTTTTCACAGCCCTCACATGAATGAATGCATGTTTACAGTCGCTGTCTTAAATGCCAACTTATCTTTTAACACTACTGTGCAATATGATAACCGCACATGATAAATTTACCACAGCTGATTTAATGACACAGTTTTAAATAGCAGAGTTAGCCACATGTGTGCGCACTGGGCCTTATCTGTTCTCAGAAACGCATGATAAGAGTTCAATCTGCAAACAGGAAACTGGGACACAACAGAGATGAGTTCTGAGTAGGCAAAAATGATGTTTTACAGAATTTTACTTTAAAATATTCAAAACAAGCTTATCTGGGGCTATAGTCCTTTAGTTGTTTGATTAGTGAATCAATTATTTTATTTAGATTATAAGGATTTAATCAAAAACACTCCAGTAGAAAGGATGTATGTAGTCTGTTAACATGTTTTTTTTCAGTGACTGGACAGTTAAATCAGTAGTAGTAGATTGCACCTTTATTTTTACATGAAGGTGCTATCTACTAGTTTCGAAAGCATAGCAGTTTTTGCCTATTCCATTGCAACTCTATACTCCCTTTTAGTCATTTAATGAATGCACAGGGCATGCCTAGAGCCTGAATTGTATGAAATATTATATATACATATATATTTTAGCATGGCGAGAAAAGCTATTTTGTTATAAGAACATTTATCTTATTACAATAGTTATTCTTAGTTACCTAAAACATGGAGACCTTTGTTGTGAGTGTGTTTCATTTGTTTTCAGGTGGACTGTGACTGATGCAGTGATTTTCCATCAATACATATTCCTGCTGATTAAATGATGTCAATACAACAGAACAGAAAGTTAAAAGCATTGGAAATTGAGTTCACTGGTGGTAGTACAATTGTAATGAAAAATACTGTGTATATTGAGGAGGAATCCAGCCCCCAATAGTGTCACTGTCTGGTATTGATAGTGGATTTTGAGTAATTTGTCCACTTTAACCAATAGCTTTTATAACATGAAAACTAAGGCCATTATTCATTAAATGATGCGAGAAAATGAATAAGATGAGATTTGTGGCACCAATATTGCAATGACAGTAAATTATGTGGATTCCTTTGTGTTTTCTTCTCATTCTCACTCTGATTTAGTACGATGGCATGCAGCTGGCTCTTTTTCTGTCACAGTTTCACGGGAACCTTGAAGTTCCTCACAGTTCAGCTCCTCCTGCCCTATGGCGCATGACCAACTGCACTTTAATAACATGTGCTTTAGTGACACACTGAGAGGGGTTAATAGTGAAGCCATATTCACCCTGCTGTCTCTGCATGGACCAAAAGAACACAGCTTTGGGGGGAGTGGAGCAAAACAGTTTTCTGGCTAACGTGTTTGGAAAATATTAGTGCAGACATAAATCATAATTATCACAATATTTACAGTCCTGGCCTCACAGAAGCTTCTTGTCTTGTACATGTAATTATTCCAGAGCTTGTTTAAAGAACAACAGTGGTAATATTAAGGGCAGTATAAGGCCGCATTATTTCAGATAAAACAAAACAGATGCTTGGGAGGACACGTGTGAGCAGGACTGTGCAGATCTGGACAGAGGAGAGGAGGGAGTTTCCTGTTGAAGTAAGTGACAGCTCGTCTGAAGTCACATTGTGCAGGACTATGCGGTTGTGTGTGTGTAGATGGGTGTAAAGGGGGGACTGACCTCTGTCCATGTTCATCTCTGTGCAGCGGCGCTCGGGATTGCTGTGAACTCGACACTTGTACACAGCTCCTGGAGACTGCACAAAACTACTGTAGGTAGAGTTCGCCCGCGGAGCCCCTACTATTACCCTGCGGGATGGGAGGAAGAACTCACTCACATGTTCCACTCCAAACTTTGCATGAGACAGTAGAAAAAGCCAACAAAAACAGCGTGCAATTCAGTGTTTCCTAGTCTTGCAATGCTTTAAAAAAGTACGAACATGCAGATATATAATTTTAGATGATTTTATTGAATGCGTCCCAGCATCGTTGCCAAAAACAGAGAACTTACCATCTCGTGTTGTCATGATAGTGCTCCAAAACAGAATAGCCAAAGAAACTAGAATTAGGTCCGCGGAACACCAAAGGATGTTCTAGGTCTATGTTATAAGAAAAGGCCACCGAAAAAGACAGACAGACGTAGAAAACATGTTGAATTCCCGTTTTGCGTAGTTTCCGATGTGCAGCCATCCCTTTGCGCATCGTGCGTAATAGCGCGGTCAAAGTGTCCAAAAAGACAAAAAGAAGAAAAGAACACCTTAAAGTGGTAAAACTGTTTAAAATAGATGAAGTTTCAGTAATAGTTGTGGTGTCGTTCCACTTTTAAGCTGCAAAGGCATGAGTCTAGCCTTGTGAGGGAAAGTTAACAGTCCTGTAATAACGGTGCGTCAGCTCCTCTCCATTCTGTGTCAGAAAGTTGTTGCTCTCAGGCTCCCTGTCGTGGAGATAAATGTAGTCAGAGGGGAAAAGTTGGCGCAGAGAAGGCGGGGTAAAACAGAAAACGAGGAGAGTCAGACACCAAAGTAAAATCAGTAAACTGAAGTTAAATACAAAACAGTTCAGTGGATTTTATTTTGAAAGAGTCCACCGGATTTAATTGATTTGATCTGTGTATGGAGCACGCTGCTCACAAAGAGACTAGAATGAGATTGAAGCGCGAGCATCACATTTCAGTTGTAGGCTGCAGGAGCAAGTCACCAAAACAGAGATGGGTGCGCACTGCTGCCACCTAACGTCAATATAAATAGATTCACTTTAAATGGTGGCAAACTTTCTTCATGGCTCAATGTACAGCATGGCAAAACACTGATGTAGTCCGTTCATGTGCTATTTAATAAACATCAGATCCAGGACAATTAATACGAGACAGGCTTTAAGAAATTGGACAGGGATATGATAGAAATTGCGATTTATGGGCAAAAATAGCAGTAATTATTATAATTAACAGATTACTTGCAGTTAAGTGGCAGGTTTTAATTTATTCATCAAACTTTACGGCATAAAAATATCCGGAGAACTCTCTAGGATGAAATCATTTGTTATCATAAGCTGATTTTGTTTTCAATGAATATTAATGAATATTGATAAACAAATGCATGCTCTATTAATGAATTTCTTGTGTGAACAGATCAATAAATGATTTGATTTTCTGCTTCTGTAACAGCTTGCATATGGTTCTGTAACTTTGTTAGACTGTCCTTGCAATTTATGGCAAAAGGTCAGAGGTCACAGGGCTAAATTTGTGGTGGTGTCTGCATTCCGGCTGCATTTCAGCAGGTTATCATCCTGTTGGTCATCTGCAGTGGGGAGCCCTAATGTAAATCCCGTCTTAAAGATAAGATGTTTGTTTAACAGCAGATGCCTTGAGGAAATCAAAAGGAAAACAGCTGACAAATGCACTTCTGTAAATATTTAATCTTGTTATTTAATTAATTTGAAAACGGCAATTTGTTTAGATCCCTTATGGTACAGTTAGTCAATACAATTTACAAATCTTGCGTTTGGGATTTTCTGTCAGTGTCTATAAAATATAAAGCATAGAAAAGCAGTCAAACAAGGTCCAGAGGCCAAAGATAAAATGTGTTGTAAATACACAGTTAATGGGTCATTACAAATTTATACAGGAAGTAATTTTAGACAAAGCCAAAACTGAAAAACAAACCAACCCTCACCTCCTACATGAATAATAATGTGATTTATTGCACAGATCAATCGCTATACAGATAACTAAATAAAACAAGAACCATTCAACTTCATCTAAAATATATAAATTAACAAACTCAATTTCAATGTAAAACTGGATTTATGGAAGATTTATATTTCTGGCATGTTTTCAAATTCCCTCGTTACAGTGTTTAGCTTATTTGCCCCAGAAGCATAATCTCTCAAACCTTCATTCAAACAGACTGACACTAACCGCACACAGTCACACAAACACACACATTATCACAAATATAATGCAGAGAAGGGCTTGATCAAATCCTTGGCAGTCATCCCCTTCAGCAGCACGAAAAGCAGCAGCAGCAAAGTTCATGAAAAAAAATACCATCCAGAGGATCACCGTAACCAGGGCTGAAAAGAACCAAATGAAACATTAACACAGTGGTGTAGTATAGTGTGTGTACTGCAAGCAGTTGCAGCTACATTATTCCTATTTTCAATGTATTTTATACTGCTGTTGTGTCTTAGAGATCATGGTGTGTATGAGGCAGTGTGTTGTTATCGATGCCTTAAGAGTTCCATGGCAGCCACAGCTCCACTAGCCTGTTCCAGGGCAGCCGTGGTTACTCTACCAAGTGTGAATGAATAAAATACACATTTAAGTCTAGAGCAATGTGTTCACATCTGTCAATGTAAAAGGATAAGTGTAAGTAAACATTTATGTATTATTGCATAATCATTGCTCAAGAGGCAAGTTATTCATTTTGAGTCATTCGTATTTGTTTCCACTAGTAACTGTCATTTTGCAATTGTAGTTTTATTTAAGAGTAAATACTGGAGTATAGTTTACCATCATTTTACCATCTTCTTTCTCCAAAACCTTTTGAGCTTGATCTGGAGAAAACTTCAGCATGGAAGTTATAACTTTGGCCATCGTCTAAAGGAAAACAGAATAATTTAATCTAATTTGCATGAGGCATTAAATAACAAAGTACATCCTTTCTATTCACTCCAGGGGTGATACAGGCAATATCCATGCTTATATATAATTAAAATCCGGTAAGACACAATGAAAACTATTTGCATAATCAAGTGCAGGCCATTGTGGGGGTGCAGCGCTCCCCCATAAAGGTTGCCCTAATCAGAAACAGTCTGCTGTGAAGGAAGCCTAACCGCTCCACTAACACTAAACAAGAGAAAAGGCAAATCTGCGTCATACACATCTGCACTAGTGGGCTGCCTCGAGGACATCCTCTGCGCAGGGAGGTCCGCAGTATAGCTATAAAGACCCACTGTTTGCTGAGCATTTGGGAAAATCCTGCTGGCTTTAGGACCATGTCAAAGCACTGTTAATTAACGTGATCACTGTTAATTTTTGTCCAGAGTAAGGAAACTTTATGGGGCTACATAAAATGACTTGTACGATGTGTGGTTGATGGGAACCAGCCCCTCTCCATTCAAAACTACTTCACTAATTTGTTCATTTATTTTTTGGATGCATGCATTAGTGGTAAAAGCCACTTACTCTAGTTTCTCGTCCCATCATGTACTCAAATAACACTTTCCGTAGATACTCCATCTCTGTGGCTTCTGACAATGGCTCACTGCTGTTGTAACTCGCCTCTGAAAAACAGACAACAAATATAATTAATCTATGCAAACAGTCTGAATGACAATGATCCTTCAACTTCAATTGCGTATAAAATTTGGGCACATGAAAAAAATTACTACAACATCCATTTAACTTTACTGCTCCGCTCTCAAAAAAATTGGTTGCAAAATGTTCATTGCAGCACCTCTTGTTTTAAGACCCAAGGCTGAGGTTACTTGGGGTCAATTAGATTATATTATTCACTCAAATTTTGAGTCACAGTAAATTTTAAATTAGCCAGGTCTAAATATAGGAACAGAAAAGCATGGGCACTGGGCACAAACTTGTTCATTATCATGAGCAGTGGCAGAAACAATGGGCCATCACAGCATGAGAACTTCATTACTGCTGCCCAACTGCCATAACATCATTATCTTGTTAAATTGTGTAAATGGGGAAAACTGCACTAAAACACTCTGGACAAATCTGGAAACACTTAAATCCAGTCACTCAACAAGCTACTGTACACACATTAGCAATGTGGAATAATCATTATAGGACAACACTGTGTTAATGCATGCGCCAATACAGAATGTGGCGAAGGTGATAAAGGAGTTAAATAAGCCTTTGAACTGAGGGGTGGGCTATGGGGTCATTTGTAAATCTTCTTAAGACTTTGTACCCCTGACCTCACCTAACCCCCCCACAAACCCACCTCTGCTCACAGCTACAGCCGTAAAGCAAGATATGAATCGCTCCAGCAGACCAGGACAAGGGTGGTAGGGTAGGCCACTGATCAACTTATAGTTAACAATACAATGGAAATTCTATAGCATAACCAGGCAATAAAAACTTGTGTAAGTACAAAAAATATTTATATATTTACACTATGGAACATCCATACATTCTTCGGTGAAGGAATACACAGAATAAAAATGTGTTATTTAGATTGAGACAAGATACGAATTTTGACAGTTTTTATAAAACCTATAACAAAAATAAGTAATTACATTAAGATGCAATATCATCTTTCAACAGAATTAAGATTTATTAAAATCACACATTTTAATAACATTTCATGGTTGTTCTTAAGGAAAAAAAGGAGAAAAAAAAACCAAAATGTGCTTTCCTAGCCCAGTTTATTTAGAGTTTATCAATGTGTATGTTGGCGCTCAAAAGCAAAAACAATGCAATAGATGAAAACAACTAGAATAGAAACATTATGAGAGTAGCCCCCTGCCAATACACTGGTCTTAGGGTTAATAATAACAGACCTGAGCATGGCTGTTGTGGTATATAGATAATCATCTGCTCCCATCACTTTCAGGTTCAGTGATAAAGCTGCAGTGAATTGTGTGGTCTGGTAATGCAAATGGTTTGAAGACATTGCAAGTGTCATAAGCGTGATTTTAGGTTTGCTGGATTAGACTGGAGCCATGGCTGTAATTAGGGTCTGGTTAAGGATAGACCTTGGGTTATGGTTAGACATATATAAGCGCTGTGGTTTAGCTTATGGTGGGCCTATGGAGACTGACTGGTTGTTGATAAAATGTCACAATAACAACACTGACATATAGAATCATAATGGCCAATTCTTGAGTATACTGATTGAGTACTTTTTGTATTTGAGCTTTCCTTTTGGGGTAATAATGATTCGTTTGTCAGAAAGGGGGCGGTGAAGAAGTCATCCTTGGATTTAATGGGTTTTGCAGACTGTGGTCCTAAGGTTTCCCACAAAGGACTCAACAGCGCACAGTCCTGCTCCTCTCAAATCCCCTATTTCCAGGATATAGCACTGTGTATGCAATTTTAGAGATATGTGAAAAATTGATTTGAACTTAAGTGCTCTATTAGACAATCAAGAAAATGTCATCTTGAGAGAGAGAGATCAGTGTTTAGATACAAGAGTATTGTAAACTTCACTCTAATCTAGAGGTGGGAGATATACATTTTATGTATAATCTATAATTAAAACTATTATGAATAACCGCAAAAAGAACAAATTCATAATACAATTAAAAGAAATGTCAAGTGTGTAATGTGATATATCTGCACTTGTTAATTTTCTGGTCCATTAACAATTTGTCTGATACTTGAACCTTGTCCAATGCTTTTACAGTCACATTTTAGCACATTCCTGATGCATTGGTAAAATGATTCTGCAAAAAAATCCAGCAATATTCATTTCTGTGTTGTTCAATGTTGCCTGTCAATTATTAATCTTTACCATTGAGGAGGAGCCTTTTTGTCCAAACTATCTTGCAGCAATGTATTCATTACGGTAACATAGGGCCACTGCCTTTCTTATATGTGCAAATTTGTACACTCAGAAGATATACTTTATAGTTATAGTACCTCCACTTACCCCTGTGACATGAACTAGATCATAAGGCAAATGCATAATATTTACTGATATTGTGACAGTTACCTTTCTGTGTGCTCCCAAGATGAGTTACAACTGCATTTCTGTGGAAACACTTGATTTTGTCTTCAAGTGAGTGAATCTAGAGTGGGGAAAAAAACAAGTTTATTCATTAATATAAAACTAACATTAAGACTCCATGACTTTAATTATCTGCATTAGACCATTAGTTGTATTTGGGAAAAGGTTTGTAGTTATTTGTTCTTCCTTAAGGGCTGTTTCTGTGAATGGAGTCTGTGGGAGAGTGAGCGGGAGGCGTTGTTGCTATTGTTTATAGGGTTAAACCAAATGTAAACAGATGTGCGGTGTAATTAAGTAGATGCAGCGGGAGAGCAGTAACGGCGCTCGCTGGAGGTCACAGAATCCTGGGAACATGCTGCGCTGGATTTACTGTTCACTTGTCCTGAAGCAACACAACAAGATAACCAAAACTCACTTTCTCCACAAACTCCTGCTCCTTCAGACGAGCCTCACTCAGCAAAGATGTCTTCTCCGCGAGCTGCGCCTAAACTCAAGAATATTGACATATCATCAGTTATTGAGGATAAATCTGTGTTTTTAGAGAACATTAAGCAAAAAATAGGATGCACGTACCTGTAGCTCGTCATTGCTCATTTCTCCCTACACAAAAAGAAATTATAAAGTGTTAAAATTTGTTTCAGTGTGCAGATGCAGATAGACGAGTTATTTTTTTTCTTTTTGGCACTGCAGCAATCACATGTTTATAAAGATGCTGTACATCTCCATTGCCCAGGCAGAAGTGCATCTTTACACACCATATTCAGTGTAAATACATTAACAAAACCGACCTCCAACTGTCAACGGCGTCTCAATTGATTAAAAAAAAAAAGTAATCTTAAATCTTTAAATCTTTAAAAATATTGCTAAAATTACATATACAATCTTCCAAAATCTCAAAGGAAGACGTTGACAAATATTGATTTTGTATTGAACACATTTATACTCTCACACTTTGGTTTTCTACTTAAATTTAGGAAGTTAGGAAGCAGACTCACTAAAATTTGAACTTGTACTTGTGCTGTGTCTGCATTTGTCCCAAGGGAGAAACACACTGACCCACTGTCTGTTTGAGAAATGGTCTGAGAGGCCCATAGCAAGAAATGGACTCTGAGCATAAACCCATACAATCCCCCTGTAAAGTTATTACCTCACCAGGGAAAAATGCAGCCTAGAGAGCAGCATAACTCTTAGTCCTCTGGTGGGCTTCGGCGTGAGTGTAAAACGTAGGACGGGTGCATTGCAGGGGTCCCATTGCACCTCAACACCTGGGTAAAGCACTTTCGAGGTGAGCGTTTTTTTAAACATTTACAGCCTCAATCCAAAAGTGTATTATAAATTTAACCCTGTGAATCACCCCCGTAGTCTGATAATTAAAAACAGGGGAAGCCTGTGCCTCACAATTCCCATTTTTCCGAGCAATCCAGAGCATTCCTGTGTGATTCAGATCCCAGCATCCGGCATGTTTTGGAGAGAAGCCACACGACAGGGCTGAAATAGTCTGATCACAGCAAAGAATGTACAAAAACTGTCCCCAAATTCTTATAACGAATCAGACAATTATGAAGAGAGATATGAGAGAGGATAAAGCCAACTGCCTTGTCTGTTAACCTTGTTCTGAACTTTCACTTAATATGAGACCCTTTGGCAGAGTCAGACGTATTATACTCGGGCTGCCATTCAAAATGAAAAATGTTTTAGCAGAGTTTAGACAGGAGGCAGGTGATAAAAGTGATTTTATACAGCCATTGTGAGGTGACTTATGGCTTCACCAGAATCATAATATAAATTCAAGCTTAGGCACTAGTCACGTATACGGTCCATTTTACTGGCTTACAGGTTGTTTTTCCACATCTGTGGGACAATGATGACAAGACAATATGACTTGGCTTTAGTAAATCACGAGTGGGATTTGATGACCTGTTGAGCATATCTAGTGTTTTTTGTGGGCGGCCATCTTTGTACCTCGTCAGTGCAGCGGGTTTTCGCTTGTAGCTCCTCCAGCTCTTTCTGGACCTGCCACACTCGGTCGCCCATCTCCTCTTCTCGATTCTGGAAAAATAAAAGGTAAAATTTTATTAAAAAGTGGAGGAAAAGTAGAGCCTGCTGGTCAAGTTTGATTCCTGGCTCTGACAATTTGCTTAATGTTCTGTTTAATGCTCTTTTCCCACATTTCACGCTATATCCAATAAAGCCTATGGGCCAAAAAAAAAAAAAAAAATCATTAAAAGTGGGACTGCTGTTTTGACTGCTTGTCAAAAAAAAGCAAAAATATTGTATTCGGAGTAAAGCAATATAATACTACATTTGTAGAATATCAAGTTTTAGTAGCAATAGTATATTTTTATATCAGTACTTAAACAATAAATGGTTTACAGTACTGATACCTGAACAATACTTTTCAGAAACTATGCAGTGCTGATCAGCATTTAAAACCATTTAACAGGCACAAAAATCAACCAACTTTGTATCATATTTTATCTTTCCGCTTAGCCGGAAGGGCCACCATAAAGAAAGTACGTTTAGAAGTGGGCAGGGCGGAATAAGGTCAATAGGTAACTTTATTACTACCAACTTTACATCGATTATTTCAACTACAGTACATTACAATTGTTGCTATGGTTAACATACCTCCTTACAAAAGTTATCTAGTCAAATGTACAGACAAACAGTATTTTAGAAAACACACTATAGCAAATATATGCAAGTAAAAGTGTCTTGTTTCTTTCATGTTACTAACCCCAGACCTCCCACAGCAAATTACACATTACATAATTTACAGTATCCATACATTATACTTGTAGACATAAAAGGAAAAGACTGCTGACAACTCATGTGAAAACTTTTGAAACATAATCATTTGGTTGTCTTTCCAAAAGCCATGCCTTGCTGCCAGCTACAAGTAATTGCTTCCAAATGATGGGTGTGGCCAATGTACCGCAAATACAAGATGATATTGGAAATGTTTTAAATTGAATTTTTGGTAGATTACCTGAATAACCTCTTCATATTTCTTCACAGTTCGTTGCAAATCGTCCTCCTTTTGGGAAATCACCTTGCGCAGCTGACAGGCCTCCTCCTGATGGCTGTAGATGAGTTCAGTCTCCACGGCTTGGGCCTTTTCTGAGCCAAGACAAAAGGGAGAGGGGCCAAAGTTAACACATGCATAATGTAACAACCAGGGATCCAAACCACTCACTCACATCCGAGCTGGCATCACATTTAACTACAAGAGGAACATGGCAGCTCGCTTTAGCTACACCCTTATAAAAGAGATGTTAAGATGTTTGTATAAGTGTTCTGTGACACCCCGAGGTAATATTTAAGTGAGATTACAGTAGTTTAATGAGATGTAAATCACATAAAGATTGATATTAGAAACAGAAAAACACATGTTGGGCTGTAATCGCATAATATAAGACTAACATTATACATACGCCATGCATTTGATTGTTTTTATTAGAGTGCTGAGGATAAATGAGAAATTATGATTGAACACAAGGAAAGGAGGATGCACATTGTCAGATATTCATAACTTTATGTTTGTAATCAAAACAAAATTTTAACATTTTAATTTAAATTTTTCATGACACTGACAAAATAATTACTGAAATAAGTCTGGATCTTGTAAAGTAGAGTTCAACTTTATCCCTTGAGTCAAATGTGATTATCATACCAATGGCTTCTTTCACAGCTGTCTCGAGCTCCTGCTCTTTCAAGGCCATTTGTGAGTTGAACTCCCTCATTAACTGCTTCACTGTCGAGTTGTGCTTCAGTTCCAAATCCTCCAACTCTGATCTGTTTGAACATATGGACAACATGTGCATAGAGATTTAATACACTGCAAGCTATAGCATACAAAATTAGAGGGGCACTATGTACCCTATGACCCTCCCTCCAGAAAAGTTACATAATGCACCTTTAAAGACAATATTAAAGGAAACATTGAAAACTTACTTTGAATTTTTCTGCGCCTCCTCCATTATCTCCTTCTTCATGTACTCCAGGTCTTGCTCATGCTCTTTTCTCATTGTCCGCATCTCTTTCTGTAACCTCACAAAGTCTTTATGGATTTTGTCCTTTTCATTTTTGATCTGGCTAAAATGATTCTTCAAGCTTTCCTGAGAATTGGCATCTTCCACCTCAGAGTGGTTTTCCATATCGTTTTTAACTATACTTTTGGTTTGCTCCACACTAGTGCATACAATTTCCTTTTCAATCATTACGTCAGATAATACATTTTGATTAATAGCCAATTGCTGTTGATTTATCTGTGCTTCCTTTTGAGAAATATCTTCTTTTAATCGATTAATTTCTACAAGTAATGTTTCATTTTGAGTTTCCAGATCTTTTAGTTTCATTTGAGTCTCTTGTAGCATTGATTCAGTTTGTTGATGATCTTGTTTATTCACTGTATCATTTTGAAGCGATGCCATCTTCTCTTCATAAACATTTTTCAATTCATCTAATGCCTTTTCTTTATCAGCCTTTCCTTGACTCTGAAATTCTTCAAGCAGTTTCTCATTTTCCTCTTTTAGCTTTTCAATTGCATCTTCGAGTGATTTTGTCTTCGCTGCCAGCATCTGAACCTGCTCTCTCCCAGATGTCTCAGTCTTGGTTGCTTCCTCTAAACTCGTCTGTAATGACTTGATGGTCTGCTCCTTCTCCTCCAGCTGAGACGTTAGCTGCTTTCTAATCTGGCCAATTTTCTGTTCTGCTTTTTTCTTTAAATCTGATACTTTCTTGGAGCTTTCTGCCGTCAGTCTCTCCTCCGTTGCCTTTAAAGTTTCTTCATTGTTTTTCATAATCTCACTTTTAACTCTTTCAAATTCATCCTTTTGATGCTGAATCTCTAATTGACACTTTTGGTTATCCTCCTTGAGCGAATGCAACTTCTCCATCATCTCCTGCTCCAAGTTTCCATTCTGTGTGCACTGCATTTGTGTTTGGTGCAATTGTTCGACCAGTACTTTCTTCTCATTCTCTGTGATGCTATGTTGCTGCTTTAGCTCCGCTGTTAGCTGCTCACACTCTTGAATCTTTAAGGCTAGCTGCTCCTGTATCTCTCCCAATTTTTTGTTACAATTCTCCAGCTCAGAGGTAAGCCCGCTCACCTTCTGCTCTTTCTCACTCAAGATCTGGTCCATTTCAGACTTGCTGATGGACTGATTGTCGATACTCACGGTTAATCTTTGCAAGGCATCATTTTTCACACCGATTTCCTGTTCAAGCTCTTCAAGGCGATTCTGTAATGTTGTGATAGTGTTATTACTTTGAGCAAACTTGGACGCTGTGTTGTTTTCTAGTTCAGACAGGCTTTTCCTGAGTGTGCTGGCCTCATCCAGAGCAGATGTTTTCTCTTGCTCTAGTCTTTTAATAACCTCCTCCATCTGAACTGTGGCTTGTTGCCTTTCCTCTTTGTACTGCTGGTTTATTTGATTTATGGCTTCCTCCTTATCTTGAATGCTACTCGCCAACTGATTTTTCAAGTCGCCAATTATGCCTTCCAAGTTACTGATATGAACTTCATTGGCTTTGATATTTTCTGATAGCACTCTGTTCTCCTCAGTCAACTTCTCCACTCTCTGGAAATTCTCATTATTGACAGCTTCTGAATCATTCGTTAAGGCTAAGATTTGGTCGGCTTGCGCTTTTACCTGAGCGTTCATCTGGTCTAAAGTAATGCATAGATTCTTGTTCTCCTCCGTCTTCTGTCGCAAACTCTCCTCTAAAGTGCAAATGTTGTCTATTTTCGTAAGTATAGTGTTGCGAAGGTGTGCTACCTTTTTATGACTACACCCTAACTTGTTGCTCAGCTCCTTCGTCTTGCCCTCCACTCTCTGACAGAGCTCATTAGAAGCACACTGCAGTTTCCCCTGTACCTCTTGACAGTAACGCTCCATTTGGTTGGCGATGGTTATTAAGTGCTGCTGGAACTCGGCCTCCTTGGCTTGTAACAGTGCGGCGGTCTCCTCCAATTTGAGCTGCAAGTCCTCACTTTCTTTACTTTTGGACCCTTCCAGTGCCCTTAACTGCGACTCCCTCTGCTCCACTTGTTCTGAAAGGATTTTTAATGCCTCTCTGTGCTCCTCTTCAGCCTTGCTGAGCTTGTCCTGTAGGCCATTTCTCTCGTTTAGGGCCTGGTTTAGGTTCCTCTCTGCTGACTCCATTTGCTCTTTTAGCAAAACCTCGCCCTGAGATAATCCCTCCACTTTGACCGCCGCTTCGTTGAGCTCAGCCTGTAGCTTTTGCACAGTAGTTTCCCGAATCGCCAGCTCTTCTTTCAAATTTGTAATCTCATGAAGTACTTGCTCATTTTCCTCTTTGACATTTTTAAGATTCTCGTTCAAATCCTCAAGCTCTTGTAGTTTTTCTTGTAAAACTTGTACATTTTTCTCAGCAATGTCCTCCTCTTGTTGTTTTATCTTCTCCTGCCAATGACACTTCAACTCCTCAATCTCTTTCTTATGTACAGTATGTATTTTTTCTACTTCCTCCTTGTGATTCGCCTGTAGATCAGACACTGTATCACTGAGACCTTGAGAGCTTTTTTGTGCCATTTCTAATATTTTTTCCTGAACTTGCTTTTCCTTGTGTTGAATTTCAACATCTTTCTTTTCCAATTCTGCCTTCAGATTTTCATCTTTTTGCTGAAGCTTTTTCTTAAAACTCTCCTGCATTTCTTTGGCTTTTTGTTTGAATTTTTCCATCTTTGTTTCTTGAGACTTCAACTTGTTTTCCAAATCAGTTCTAACATTATTCAGTTTCTTTTCGAGAGCAGCTTTTTCCTTATCGAACTGTGTCTGGAGGCGCGTGAGTTCTTCTTGTTTTCCATGGAGGTCGGCCATTAATGACTTCTCTTTGTCAGAGAGTTCATTCTTAGACTGTTGCAGCTCATTTTCATGCTGTTGCAAAATCTTGTCTTTTTGCTCACATTCACTTTTGGCTGTTTCCAACTGTTGCAGCACATTATTAAAATCTTTCTTGCACTGATCAAGCTCCTCTGAAATCTTACTGAACTGTACCTTTGACTCTTTAAAGTTTGCACTTTCAGTTTGGATTTGTGTTAACCGCTGCTGCAGCTCTTCCACTTCTTTCACTTTAGCGTTTAATTCCTGTAGTGTTGACACTGATTCGTCTTTTAGTGTTTTTACATTGAGGCTTAACTCTTTGTTTTCCTTCTCCCTCTCCCTCAAAACAATTTTCAGGGCATTAAGTTCCTCCTTTAGCATTTTCTCCATACCGCCCAGTGACTGCTCATACTGAGCTTTAATATCTTTTATCTCTGCTTTGTGCTTGTTCACCTGATCCTCATACTTCTTGTCATGCTTTTGCTTCATTACACGTTGCTCATCTTCAGCAGCAGTTAGTTTTTCCTCCAACAACTGTTTACTTTTCAAAACCTCCGATAGTTCAGAGGAAACGGTCTCCAGCTCTGTCTGCTTTGTCTCCAGTTTCTCAAAGGTTTTCTGGTTCATATCTTCGACATGTGCTTGGAACTGTTGCTCTTTATCTTTGAGAATTGCCTCTATCTCTGCACTGTGTTTCTGTCTGAGCTCCTCCAGGGCGGCGCTGTGCTCCTGGGTTAGGGTGCCCTTGTGCTTTTCTAGCTGTTCCTGGTGCTGCCGCTCTAATGCAGATATTTGCTCTTGATGTTTATTTTTTAATTCATTGAGCTGAGCAGAAGGTTCATCGGACAAATTGGACTCCTTCTCAGACCCCTTCGCCATGGAGCTCTCCAACTCCAACACTCTCTGAAAACACAACATAAATACAGATTAAAGGTGCCCAATGCAACTTTTCCGGTGAAGGGAGTGCCAACTTTTTTTCTCTTTTATTGCTTTGCCTGGAATGCATACTATGGGCATTGAATGAATTTATCATCTTGATACGTTACCACCAGGCTATATCAGTGGAGAGTCAACTCCACTAGATGGACAAGTCTAATGCCATACTGTGGAACATTCAAGAGAAAGCAATAACATTTCCATGGACACAAGCAGGTGGCATACCCTTACAAAGATGTACATAGTGCACCTTATTAGTATGGAGTTTCTAGAATAAACATGTATTAATAGCTCAAGCACATGATAAACAACAGGACAGTTAATATAAACTTACAGTTCTTGTAGCTTCCAGTTCAAGCTGTATTTCTTTAACCTTGTTTTCACATTCGTTCCTTAAAGCAGTCTTCTGCAGCTCTACGTCCTCCAGAGCCAGAGTGCCCTGCTGCTCACGCTCCTTTGATAACTGGGCAAATTCCTCTTTACATTTCTCCTAAAAGTACAAATAGAGTTCAGTATTTCTCAAACTGAGGTACAGTACAGGTCTTCCAGGGGGTATACAGATTTCTATGCATCAATGTAATTTAAATTTTCCCTCCTGTCATCCTTTTACTATTAAACTATTATTAGGAATGAGACGAGACCCAGTCCCACAACTCAAGACATGAGCTCATGAGAATGACACAAAACATTATTTTGACATATAATAAATAAATTGTGAAGAAAATATTTTGGCTTCACATTTTGTATTGACATCAATTTATATTTTTGCTGTACAACTGCTGAGTTTTGTTTTGTGAAGCTGTAGTTTAAAAACAATGTTAACCCTCTTTTTTTCTGAGCCAAATGTAAACACATGGAAAATAAATCTCACATGATTATTTTCCATATGTGCACAATCTTGTGGTAGTTTTGTGGTACTCAGAAGTCCTGAGATTTTCTTTGGTGGTATTTTGAGAATCACTGAATTAATTTATATTCATCCATATGAGTAAATAACACATGTGTAAGTCATCCTACCACAGCTGCGTTGACACGAGAATGCATCTCCTCTTCTTTAGCAGCAAGAGCTTCACTATGATCTTTCTCCAGTTTGGCTACTACCTCTTCAGATGATTTCTAAAAACACAAAACATATTAGCAGGTACATTTACATGACCAGTAAAAATATTCCTAATAAATAAAACTAGAATAATCAGATGAGATAATCAAATAATTAGATCTGATATTTTGTACGTTTACATGCACAAAAGAAATCTGATCATCAAAACACACTAATTAATGCTAGTTAATAGATTTGGAAGACAAAGCACAATTCATTTTAAAATATTTCAATCTTTAACATACACTGCCTGGCCAAAAACAAAAAAAAAAGGTCACACTCTAATAATTTCTTTAGACCACCTTTAGCTTTGATTACGGTAAGCTGTGGCATTGTTTGGATAAGCTTTTGCAATGTCACAAGATTTATTTCCATCCAGTGGTGCATACATTTTTCACCAAGATCTTGCATTGATGATGATAGAGTCTGACTACAGCACAAAGCCTTTTCCAGCACATCCCAAAGATTCTCAATGAGGTTAAGGTCTGGACTCTGGTGGCCAATCCATGTGTAAAAATGATGTCTCATACTCCCTGAAACACTCTTTCAGAATTTGAGCCTGATGGCACGGGCATATTCCAAGGTGACAATGCCAGGATTCATCAGGGAAGAAAAAATTCATTGATGGAATAATCTGGTCATTCGGTATATTCAGGTAGTCAGCTGACCAGATTCTTTGAGCACAGACTGTTGCTGAACCTAGACCTGACAACCAATTGGAGGCTCATACCTATTTGCTTAGTTAAATTCAGGTAGCGACTTTTTTTTTTTTTGGCCAGGCAGTGTATTTGCTTAAATTTTTGTCTTTGCCAGATAATTAGCCAGTTTTTGCCCAATCTTCCTTGTAAAACTGTTGTGAACAATCAGATATAATAATCAATAATCTGATAATGATAATGACAATTATTTTTAGTGCGCATATAAACATAGAAAAAATGTCAGAAAAAATACAATAGAAACATGTAACAAATTGCATTTTTATGTTTTTTCTAACCTTCATGATGTTGACAACCTCCTGTTTGACCCTGGTTAGCTCTTGCTGCAGACTTCTGCGCTCCTCCTCTCCAGCTCGCTCCACCTCTCTCACCTGCTCCTCCAGCTGAACCTGCAGCTGCTTGCGAGCCTCCTCCGCCTTCTGTGCCACACTCAGGGCCCGCTCAAGTTCCTCAAAAGCTACACAAAAAAAAAACAACAAAAAAAAACAGGTTAATTTCATATTTATTTTGAATGTAGTTTTGAAAAGGTGTCCTTGGCTGACCCGATTTCTCCGCCCTCTCCTTTTGCTCCTGCAGCTCCTCTCTTTGAGCTGTGGCCTGTTGAAGTCTGGACCGGAGCTGTGCGATCTCCTCCTCCTTCATTTCTAGAGTCTCGTGCATCTGACGTTTTGTTTCAGCTATCACCATTCCCTAAAAACACATCAAATAAAAGTGAAATGCAATATTCACATGCAAAGAAAAAAAAAAAAAAATCAATCACCATTTCATATCATATCAGGGATTTTTTTTTAATAATTGTCTGAACAGAGCCTTTTAAATAGGTAAAAAAAAATAATATATATATATATATATATATATATATATATATATATATATGATTTTTTTTAGTGTTCAGTGTAAGTATTCCAAAATTTAATATATGCAGTCATTGTTAAACGTGTGTGTCTACAACCAGCTTCTGTCATAGATGTTATTGCCCTGCCTGTTACACAGGTAATTAAAGTTATCTACCGGTACCTTACATTTATTCAGTTACTGAAATACTAAAACAAACATGCATTCTTGCTTCTCCGTGGAGATGGATACGTTTAAAGTCACACTTTGGAGATATTTTTGCTTTGCCCAGACTATTCAAGGCAAAGACTGAGGTGGCGGTCCCTATACCAGAAATGCTGCATAGTGCACCTTTGTTAGTTTGGATATTGACAATTGACTTGTACCACGAATGACATTTCTGCATCTACATTCCTTTTATTGAATCTGTCATAGTATTTAAGTAATTTTTCCTGCAATGTTCAACATCATTACAACGCAGATATAGGATTTAGCATACTTTTCTTATGCCGTAGCCCTAATTTTAAACATATTGATTGTAAAGACACTGACATTTAGCGGCTCCCATCATTCCCATCAAGGGACCTTGAGAGCTGCTGTCTGTCCAACAGAGCCAGAGGTCAAAGTTTAAGTGAAACAACCTGAGGATTCAAGGAGCCGAACCTTTTCACTCAGTGGCAGACTAAAAACATGTCCACTTCAATCGAGGAGCGCGTTAAAGAGAAAGAAAGTCCTACCTTGTCTTGTTCCAGCTGTTCAATGTGGTTCTTAGCGTCGCGCAGCTGGTTAATGAGCTTGGTCTTTTCTGTTGTGTGCAGTTCCTAAAGAGGAGCAGAAATATTACGGTACTTATTATGCATAAATGAACACTGCACTTCATAGTATAAACAAAGAGCAAAAGTAATACATTTAGAATTATTTTTTAAGGTACAAAAAAGTTCTGCCCAAATGGTGGAGGTCTTTGAGACACAGATTTTTTTGTAACTTCTCACTATTAAAAAACACTACATAAGTTTTTTTTTTGTCTAATTAGAAGAAAAGAAATGTTAAATGCAACAAAGTATTGAGGAAAAGGAAAAAACAATTCAGTAGTAGTTGAATAAAAAAAAAAAAAGTATTTGTCTTCAGAAAGATTTCTATTAAAGTATCATTGAAATTTATGACACCACATTTTAATTTTAAGTAAGCCAGTAATTGCAAAATGATTCATGTTTTTCTTTGAACTGGTACAGACAATAAAACATTTCAACAATATTCTTAATTCATAAACCAGACCAACAAACCAGAATAAAACCAAATTCATCATATTGATAATATGGAGTTGTAAATTGTCCTTCATATAACGTCAAAATCATATGTTTGCTAAACCACCCAGAATGCCTCCACCACAAACCAAACAACCCAAACATGAACACAAGTGCAGCTCAACCAGGGGCAGACCCTAATTACAGCTCAGAGACGCAGCAGTGGCATGTTGTAGGTCTGTCTGTGCCACCGCTGTTAAACCAGAACATTTTCAGTGGCTTTTGGGCCATGTGTTTGACTGTATTTGAAGGTGTCAGCAGCTACTGTAACTGTAAATTGTAATTAGAAAATTGTAACTGAAGTAGTATAGACTGTTTTAAAGCAAGCTATAACAGGTGTGTAAATGCAAATAAAATATGAAATTACAATTTGGAGAAAAACTTCACAAGAGAGAAGACACTGGTGATGCACTGGTCCTGTTATGTAGCAGTGAATATATAGAGCATAAACTGGGTCTTAAAGTCAATAGTACAAAGCATTAATTTATGGTGTATGAAATGGGGTGGGTAAAATGTCAAAAATATTCATACATTTATATATATTTTCTTGGAGCTAGATCACAATTTTGATCACTATTCATGTACATTTAGTAATTTAATATTTTCTTGAAGAGGTAAATAAACTAATCTGCTCCACATGTCACGGTAATTGGTTTCCACATGTCACTCACTCAAAGCCTTAGGGAGGCTGACCAACAGGAGGAGTGGACGGGGAAAATTGCCTGTGTTTGAGCCTACAGCTGCATTAAACAGAAGATGTATGAATCACAATGATAATTTCACCAAAATAGCATATTGTCACAGGGATAAGATGAGGATTCAGTGTCTATTGCCATAATGATTGTAGTATGATAGCCTTATAGGATATGATACATAGCTACATAATGTCTGAACCCTACACAGCAAAATGGAGTCTGAAGTCACAGACAGATGGTGTGTTTTATGGGATGAGCACAGTTCAGTCCAGCAGTTTCAGGATGTCTTCATGCTGCTTAAGAGGGCTAAACGCCTGTTAACCTCTGTTTTTCCAGACACAGGAAGCACCATATTCACAAATGGAAGACATATTTTAAACAAAATCTCTGGGAATAAAGACCAAAAGTGGATAAACTGATTCTAAACAAATGTTAGCCATTTTGATAAGGTATTAATGGTGGTACTTACGTTTAAGTCCAGATTATTTTCCCCATTTACCTTTGGTTTAGAGTAGATTTGCTTTTGTTTTTGTTTGCTTAGTATTTATACAGGACTAACCTATTAATTCAACTGAAGACCTGGTTTAGTTCTGGGTTAATCCTAACTACAACCAGTGTCTTTGACTTGCCTGTTTTGGATAATGAACTTTTCTAAGTTTATTTAAAAAGGTACTTGGAAATCCAAAATTACTTTGTTTAATAGGGACTGATTCTTAAACAGTTATTTTTACAAACTAAAAATAACCCAAATAATTAAACATTCAAAGATGAGCGGTCGAACAGTACGATCCGATCATACCAGTCACACATTGTTTTGAAATCTAAGAAAACAATGTCTTTCTCTTGTGTCACTCTGACATGCTCCAGACTGGGTTTTGGAGCTGGTCCAGAGCAGCTTTTACTTTTACACTGTGTCAATGAGATAATGGAGGCCTATCAGCAGCGGACCGTGACCAGTCTGCCAGACGGTTTATAGCAACAGTAATTGCACTGTATTCAGCCCTCTCAGATCAAGTCAAATTATGAACAACACTCTACGATTGTGGTTTATGATGAAACCTTATTAACTTCATCATTAGGTAACATTACCATTTGTGTGGCACTGTGGCTTTTATTTTAAGATTCTTCTTCTCTATGAGAAAAAGGTGAACGGTAATAGAAACGGCCAAGAAAAAATATTTAGTACATTGAAGGGAACCAGCTTTGTTAAACAGAAGATGTAAATGGAGAATAACTTTCCTTATCTGAATAGAAAATTTCTTTAAAACTTTCAGTATTACGGACTGATTCCACATCATGCACTGTGCATAACCGCACAGTTGTTGTAATGAATGAGAGCTGTTCCACATCCTGTGTATGCGCTGCACAGGACTGAACCGGTGCTCTGCCACTCTGCCGTCCTCTGACAAAATTATGGAACAACTTTATTTACTTCTCAGCTAGTGTCTGGCCAGATCAATCTCCACAGTTCAGAAAACAACAAACAGGAACGAGACGGTGAACTACATCCGGATTTACAAAGTAAATACACTCCACATGGATGTGATTTTTATCAGATTACTTAGATCGTTTTACACATTGTTGCTTTGATAGATGGACTCAGGAGGCTATTAACTTTATGTCAGTGAAACACCACCATGTGAATACTTTTATTGGGTTCATTCAGGCAACAGTTTAATCCCTAAACCCCTTGGGGAGGGGAAAAACTTGTCTAAACTGATGTGACATGAGCTAAGAAGCTAGAACAATCTCAGTGAACACTGTAGTTATTTGCATCCCTGCTTTAGAATAAATAGTTATTTTGGTCATAAATAAGGACTTTTTTTTCACAAACTCAGGGTCTCTGTGCAAGCTCTTCTTGAGCTCCTTGGGGCATGGAGCCCTGCCACTGACAAATACACCAACTGAGCAAGGGTCTGCACCCTCAGTTGAACACGATTCAGTGGGGTGATGCAGCGGAGATGCATGATGTGGCATCAGCCAGTGAGGGTTTGTTTTTTTTTGTGTGAAAATCTGTATTGGTGTAATCCATCCAACCATCCATTTTCTTCCGCTTATCCGGGGCTGGGTCGCGGGGGTAGCAGTCTAAGCTGTATTGGTGTAATATTTAATAAATATGTCCCCTTGGAATGTTTTTGCATTTCTCTACTTTCACACTGCCTCTAGTAGTTTTCCATTTTTGGTCTACATATTGTGTTATATATTTGTGCTTTTTGGAGAACAGTGAAATTGGGGCCTGTATGTCCAGATTCAGCAGTTCTCATCTGTTTTGCTGTTAATAAAATACTAAAATATCAATATTTTACACTTGAACTACTAATTGCTCAGTTTTAATGACTGTAAGGCTGTATTACAGTGTGAACATCTGTGTACCTTCATTTTCTCCAGCTCTTGCAGCCTCTCCTGGAGCTGTTCCTGCAGAGTTTCATTCTCACTGCTCAGTTGGGCACTCCTCTCTTTATGAGTCCTCATCACTTCTTTACACTTCTGCAGCAGGTTTTCCTGACGCTTCACCCTCTTCTGTAAAGCCTCCATCAGTTTGGATGGATCACTGTTGCCCCCTTCTGTTCATATATATATAAGACGTCTATTAGACCAAAGACAAAAGCCAACAACTAGGCAATAAATATTTAGCATAACAAATTTTCATGGTGATAAAAATCTTAGTATCCCTATTTTTAATTGCATTTGTCTGTATATCTTTATCTAGTCATTGCCTGAACTCAGTCAATACTGAATTTAAAAAACTGCTATTGAACACTATTGAAAACGACTTAGAAGTCAAAACCATGATTTTTTTACTGACTGGCTGAGGACCTATTGATTAAATACTCAGGTATGTAATCTCAATCTTGATTCAAATTTGATCAATTGCACAGCTCTGTTTGCAATAACAATGTGTTCATTTTTTTAGAGATCAAATTAAAAATTAATTGGTGGTCCACCCCTATCTCCTATCCTCCCGACAGCAGCGTTGGTGTTTTACTTTCTCGGCATGCTCACCCTCAGTGACACCTGACTCTGCTTCCTGCTCATTAGGTGGACTCTTTGGGGCAGAGTTTGAATCTTCCGACTGAGAGACTTGGCCCTCAGGCAGCAAAGCACCATCTGATACACCTTTGACACGCTTCTTCAACAAAGCAACCTGTTAACAACAGCACAGAGGGTAAACTTTTAAACTGATTGTACTAGATCCCTTTATGTCCAAGATCGAAGATGTCTACAACAATGTATACCTGTGTCTGAAGAACAGAGATCATTTGGTCTTTCTCTTCCAAAGCAGCGTCAAACTCGTCTTGTAGGTGCTTCTTGGCTTGTTGGTCCATTTGTAGCTCCTGTGGGTTAAGGGAATAATTACAATTATATTTCAAAACTAATCTATCAAATTTGTCAAGGCTAATTTAAAAGGCAAGCTAAAAGGTTTAAGTGTTCTCCGCATGTACCTCCCGCAGCTCTCCAATTCTGCGGAGGGCCTTATCTTGACTCTGACTGAGGATAGCCTGCAGAGAAGAAAGCAACTTAATATATTTCATCACTCCACAAGAGAAAATTATTAAATTTTTATGGTCATAATTTTACATCATCTGATTGTGACATCAAATAGATAATGAAGTACAAATGTGATTAGACATGTAGTTCAAAAGTATGCACAGATTAAGCAGATATTTGTTCCTCATACAGACATTATTGGAAATCAAGTTTGTGGTCAGTTACCTGTGTTTTTTCTTTGTCTCGTTGAACTGTTCTGTATGCAGTCACAAGCTGAAATGTTGAGTAGTAGTTTAGTTTAGTCTTTAAGGGGCAATGTACAGACACATCAACTTCATAAAAAGAGATGTTTTGCACCAGATTATATGTCAATACCTAGTTTCCATCTGTAGTCCCTGATTTACAAAAATAAATTATACAATGCGATTACATTCAGTCAACAATAAGCACAGTTCACACTGTCCACTCCCTGATGCAAACACACTCACACAACATTACACTGTATAACCACACATCTCAACAAAAAAAAAATACATTTTAACCTATCATTTCTAGGCAAGGCAAGGCAAGGCAAGTTTATTTGTATAGCACAATTCGTACACAAGGTAATTCAAAGTGCTTTACAGAATAAGAAAGACATTAAAATCACACAAATCAAACATAAATAATCACAAATAATCATCATAAAATCAACATTAAAAGAGAAGAGTGCAGAATAAAAACCTGTCAGTCATATGCACAGCTAAACAGAACTGTTTTGAGTCTGGATTTAAACATTGTCAAAGTAGAGGCCTGTCTCACATCTTCAGGAAGACTGTTCCAAGTTTTAGCTGCATAAAATTTAAACGCTGATTCCCCATGTTTAGTCCTGACTCTGGGCACCAGCAGGAGGCCGATCCCTGAAGTCCTCAAATTGCGAGATGGTTCATATGGCACTAACATGTCGGAGATATACTTTGGACTTAGGCCATGGAGAGACTTATACACAAGCAGAGCTGCTTTAAAGTCTATTCTTTGAGCTACAGGAAGCCAGTGCAGAGACCTGAGCACAGGACTTATGTGCTCATACTTCCTGGTTCTAGTCAGGACCCGAGCAGCAGCATTCTGGATGTACTGCAGCTGTGTTAAGGCTCGTTTGGAGAGGCCAGTGAGCAGGCCGTTACAGTAGTCTAACCTACTGGAGACAAATGCATGGATAATTCTCTCTAAGTCTGGCTTTGACAGTATACCTTTGATTTTTGCAATGTTTTTTAGGTGGTAAAAAGCTGCAGATGTTATTGATTTGATGTGGCTGTTTTTTTCTATTACATCATTTCATTATAAAATACAATATACCAGTGTCACACACATTTTGCAGTTTGTGGTATTGCATCTTGTTATCAGTGCTGGCAGGTTTGGTTATTCCTCAACCACTTTTTTTTTTTTTTTTTTAAGTTCCACAGAGAATGTTGCATAATGATGATGAGTAACATACACCACCACAAAAATGGACTCATAGAATAGTCCAGCTCTGGCTCACCTCAGAGTACTTGCCCCTGTACTTCCCTAGGCTTGTCTCCACCTGCAGGAGTCGGTGCAGCAGCTGATCTTTGGACAGAGACTCTGCACTTCCTGAAGTCTCCTCTGCTTCACTCTCAATATCTGATGGAGGGTCGTAGGAGGGGGCACCCGAGGGCTCGTTTTCTCCTAGAGGTGTCAGTGATTCACGAGAGGAAGTCCGCACCAGACTGTCTTTGGATGGGGATCGGAAAAGGTTTTCTGCTCGACTTGCACCGCTACGAATCAGAGACTCCATTGAGGGGACTTTGAGCTGGAGTTTCTGTGCAAAGGACTGGGGCTCCTCTTTCTGTTAATGAATGTTTTACATGAAACAAGAATTAAAATAATATCATAAGGGATAAGGTTTATACACATATTATTCAATACACGCACACTTTAACAAGAGACATGGTGGGAAAAATGCACAACTAACACCTCCAGTTACCAAAGACACAAAATCCACACAAAGTAGCAGAGAATTAGATGCCAACATTCATTCATTTCAAAAAGGTGGTTGCCTCATTAATTCAATTTGAAAAGAGGGTTTTAAAAACTACTTATGTTGATGCATACTTGAGGAGAGGCACTTCCATCTCCGTTGATGCTCCCTCTGGGTGATCGGCTTGGTTCTTTAGTGGCAGTCTAGACGAATAAAAACACTTTATTGAATAAAAAAGTACAAGTGACAAGTCCTGAACAGTTAGTCATCTACACCCAGCGCGGCACTCCCTGATTACTCTGGATGGAGCAATATTAGTATTGCTGGGAGCAATGCAGGGGCAACGGCTCCCCTCATGCAACTGGAGAGAACAGGGGTTAAACACAGAAGGCATCTCTACTGAACATAAACACAACAGGGTTAAACTGTCCTTTAGTCACAGTCAGTAACACATTCATAAGGAGAGCCAGTATTGAGTTAAGATGCTTGGCAGCCGGCAGCTGTATTAAGGAAGCAGAGAGACATCACAGGACAGTAGTTTTAGTTGGTTTAGCTGTCTTGTTAAGAAGCATCAGTGTGAGCAGTTTTCTCCTTCCTTGTCCAGCTCCAAGCGACGGTGCTCCTTCCTCCTAATTATGGTGCAAATACTTTTGGAGAGTGGCCACTGTGGGATACTATATGTGTTGCATTTCACTTTAATATTGCAATGTAAGCAATGTTCAAAAGCCCAATTTTAGACAGTCTAGTAATTACTTTGGGAAAAACTGCTCAAAGAGTTTTTGTAATAACCAACTCAGTTTTCTTTATCAAACCTGCCAGATGCCATATACAATTAAAACAAGCAAATGCAATAAAAACTACAAATTTAGCACTATAATTTACCTGTACCTTCTCCTGTTCCTAAGTCCGTGTGTGTGCCTATGTGTGTGTTTGTGTGTGTGTGTGTGTGTGTATGTGTGTACCAGGAGTACCAGAAATTTGTTGAATTGAAATTGGTCAACACAACCAGCAGGTAAGACTAGTTTCACCATTATATAATAGCACAACTAGAATGAAGTGGTAATTGCATGGCTAAATTCTTTAATGAGATGTGAAATGCAGGTGAACTTGAAAATGGATAGATATGAGAAACTATAAAATGATAAGAAACATTTTTCAAGTAATATGAGTAGGTAAATGCATGTATGTTTTTGCTGCACATTAGCTGCTCATTGTTTACAAACAACACCTTAAATAAAACTTAGCTGTCTAGAGCCTAGTTTAGACTACGGGGGTATATTAGTCTTTTTAGACAATGACTAGCTTGTTAGCACAATGCCTGTAGGCCTACATTTAGTAAGGGGCAGGTTAAAAAACTACTGGTAAACACTGATGTCTAGAGATTCTAAACTGGTTTCAGATTACTAGATTATTTTCTACAAATCTGAGACCAGGAACAGTTTGAGCTCAACAAGGGCATCTTCACAATTCTGCTTGGTTTGTTTACTTGGAAGAGTTACAGGACATTTAATGATGCAATTCTTTAAAAAGGTCACAATGCTTGTAAAAATCAAACCTATAACTCCCCAAATAAACAGAGTTTCAGGACATGGGCAACATAGCAGGGTGTCGGGCTCTATTTGGCAAGCGGCTAAAACTTGTCTCGGGTAAAGGGCAATATTTCATCAGGAGGACATTATAAGAACTGAAAGGTAGGGCTGTAAACCAACACATGGCAGAAAGCACATTAAAAGTCCCGATAGATGCAGGGTTAGCCTACACATGAGATGCCTTCTTGCTGCTAAATCCAAAAGGAAACAGGAGACAGAGCAGGGAACAGGCAGTCCCTACGTGGGCCACAGTCTTCTACCGATATTCCCAAAGGCACGACGATGGGAGGAAGGAACAAAGCAAGACGAGGAAGAGGAGAAAATAAGGAGGAAGAGCAGGAAGTGAGGGCAAACTCACCACACTGGCTACCTGGGCCGTTTGGGGTCGTTTTGAATGGTCCAGAGCAAAGATAGTATACTCAGAGAGAAAAGCGGGCTCTGCTATCATCCCGGCCAGCACCTGACCACGTCAGTGCAAGTCCAGGACGAAAGGACAGGAGAGGAACACAGACAGCAATGAGAAAAACAACACCATGGATGGCAGATTGAGAGAGTGTGCAGAGAGAAGGAGAGAGGGAGCACAGATGATTAGAAGAGGGTAATGTCAATCAATAAAACAAGATGATGAAGAACACTTTGGCATCTCTGCATGTGATTGCCAAGTCTTACTGCAAAACAGTCATGGTTGTGATCAGACTGGCTGTAAAAGTGACCGCGATTAGGAAAGACGTTGCCAAAACAGACCTCTGTAACACAACATTGATTAGGGCCACAATTTTGACATATAGCAAAGATGTCAAAGGTTTTTTGATGTGGAAATAAGATGTAGTGATGATATAAAGGGGAAAGAAATGAGATGTAATCCCAAGGCCATAACTGAGTGTACTTTAATGTTGTAGAAATTAACACTTTTTAAAATCAGAGTATTATCTCCATTGATCTACAGCACCATTCATCTTCCAGCTGTCAACAACCTCACTGCATCTATGCTTCTTATGATTAGACCAAAAAATCTTGCAAAACATAAAACAATATTGTAATGTCTCATTAAAAAATAAAAAATACTGACAGTAAGATAAATGCATTATGTAGAAAGGGACTGGAATTTGATTCTCAGCAGTAAGCACTACTCATTATAAATAGCTTCTTGTCGTTAGTTTTTCTAATCATAAGAAAAAAATCACTTACATTAAATATCATATAAATAAGACCATTATTACAGATTACTCATCTAGCAAGGTATGCAATCATAACAGAAAAAATTGACTCTACATGAAGGAGACCAACTAAGTAGTGTCCTGAAACCTAAAGTGCTTGCAGCATTCAAAAATACATAAAAACACAGCCAAAGAACACAAGTGTTATTGGGGTAACAAAGCAAAACAGCATCAAGCTTTTGAATTTAAATATTCATTGCACAGTGGCACAAACGCAACCTAAAGAACATACAGTGCAACTCTGCAGTCCCCTTACCTCTCTATCTCTTGGAGTTGGTGAACCATCATGAAAAGAGCCGGTTAAGCTACCACGGCGGTCTCCAGGAGTTCCCTGCATAAGAAAAAGGGATATATTGCAATAAATGTTTAATTCATTATTGCTTGTTTCAGTGTTCTACTCAGTTGAAAAAGGACATGGCAACCAAAATAATGTGCAATATGCAATGTTTCCTGTTTGCCTCCATGCTTTGCCTTGAACATTCCACAATCTGGCTACTTACTGTAGCCATCTTCTGCACTACTCAATGACCAATTTTTATAGTGCTCAAAAACTCCTCAAAAAACATACAACCTTACAGCTTGTGCTTGCCTCTCCACTGATCCAATGCTTTTCTCCATGAAGATAGAGGAGTTTGATGTAATACTGTGGAACATTCCAGGCAAAGCTATGACATCTCTAGATAGAAGCAGGTGAAGGACCCAACATTAGAAGAGTAACATACTACACGTTTAAGAACATAAGTGATGAAATACAGTTAGATTGTAACAGAAGGTCTGATTGGAGAAATATAGTCTAAATGTGGTCCAATAAATTACACACAAACATAACACGATCCATCTAAGCTGCAGCTGACAGGTTTATGCCTTGTTACACAGACGGGTAACACAGAAGAGCACTTGCTGACAGCTGAGTTAGACAGCTTGGTTAAGACCCTAAACACAGGTCGATTCTACAAAGTGAAGCGATTTAACTCCAAAAAACTAACCAAACACCAATAACCCCGATGATACGTGAGTAAAATACAACAAAATCGAAATGTTAGGAGAACTAGCTCCCCTAGCTAACATTGGAGGCAGTGTAAACAGATGTTAGCTTAGCCTGTTAGCTTCCAGCACAAACTAACCTGGGCCTGCTGTGGTGACTGCGCACTCCTCTGCGGAGTCTGCTCTTCGTTTATCTTCTGCTTTAGTTTTTTAAACATCTTGTCCCGCCGTCGTAGCAAAAAGCTGTCGGGAAAAATCGGGAAGGGAATGTAGTTTTGTTTGAGGTTAGCCTGGCATTAAAATCCCCAGTGCCAGACTTCCTTGTTGGCTTCTTATTTCCAGCAGGTGACTTGGAGGACTGCGCATGCGTGGCCAACGTGGAGGAAATTTGAGGCGTCTAAGTTAAAGGGACACTCCGGGCATTTCAAACAGACAACAGCGCCGCTGGTGGTTAAAAAAAACAACCAAACAAATAAACTCATCAACACAGCATGAAACTAAGCAATGAAAATGCATTGAACAGATTTTATTTATAATACATACAGTATTGTAAAATAGTATTTTCATGAGCGTTTTTTCCAAGTTAAAGACTATGCTAAAGATGCTCCCAACAATATGGCCTACAGCCTTAAATTGTAAGATTTAATCAGCAAAAGCATAAAAAAGACATTAAATTAGACTACAATTATAGATGCTAGAATTTTAATGGTTAGAATTTATCTTAGTTACAGTTAGCTTGCATGGGCATACACATCCAGAAACAAAAACTCTGACTTTAATTCTCTTCAGGGGAATTACAGTCTACAATTAACACTCACAGAACAGACAATTGAACCCATGATCTCCTTGCTGGAAGGCAGCACACTTTTATGACAAATAATAGGTTAAATAAGGAAAACAGCACACAATGCTGTCACAGCTTAGGATGTTAGTTTTACATTAAAAAAGTAAGATAGTAAATCCATAAATAAAACACCATGTGCAATCTAGATCTTGTGATTTACATTTTTCCTCCATTTTATCTGTAATGAGTGAAGACAGAGCAGCGGGGATTTCCATTTGTGAGGCATTTGAGTGCAGCATTTACACGAGGGTGAACGATAGCATTAAACCTTCACTAAATGCCTCCTAATGTCTGGCCCAAAGCGTTCTGTGGGAGAAATGCAGTGAAAACAGCCTTATAAACTCAGATATATCCTCCCACACTTTGGGTCTACCCTGATTCATTCATACAGCCATTCACAAAAGAGCAATTTATGTCTTTGTTTTTAAAATGTTCCAACAAGTTTCAAAAGTCTTATTCGTGCAGCATCTGGGTCTAAAAGTCCTGCACATTTTATGACTCAAAGTTGATGTAATCCTGGGACATACTTTGGACAGTCCTCTCCAAAGTAGTGTGTGAGCTACACTATTTTCATTTGCAATAGCTACAGAAAAAATCTGCACAAATTGTGAACGCTGTTTCAAAAAAAGATTTATATCTTTATCTACCCTTCCTATGCCCTTCCAAATGCAATATAAACATTTAGATGATAATTTGAACTTTCTCAGAAGTACTAGTCTGTTATTGAATCATTTGTCCCAGGGACTTCAGTTAATAAAAAGGAAAAATGCTGCTTTATTGTATAGCCTATCACTGTAGTTTATAAATGCAGACACAGTATTTCTGAGAGTTGTCTCTCTGGGGGAAGCCTGTGAAAGTGAAAGGACCATAATAATTAAATATTCATGCACACTATTTGATAATACATGACATGGTTCCTAGCTCCTTTCCTAGCTCCTTTTCCTACCTCCTTCTTTGCATCCTACATTCCTTCCCCAGTACTGCAGCATGGCTCATTTACACACTGCCAGAGGGATGGTCACCTCAGCTTGTTTTATAGTGGCAGCTCCTTCCAGCTCCTCTACTGCATAAGAAGAACTGAACTTAGAGGCTACATTGGAAGATGTGGCTGCTGCAGCAGTGGTTGTTATTGTAATGATAGGAAATGTTTCCATGATAAAGCAGTGATTTATTTTTTCAAGGACCTAATGATTCTGAAAAGTTGTATTACCTCTTATAATAAGTACATGACTGACAGCATAGTCTGGATATACTGAGTGATACCTTAGTAACTGTTTAAAACATTTGGAATTTGAGTATGAACAGGGTTGTTGACATGATTCAATGTTTTGATCCATACTCTGCTGTGCTATATCAGCAGCTTTGCATATTGGTATCATAATGTCTGTGTTTTGCTGGTTCTTTGAGATGCTCTTAGCCCTTTCCCATGCCCGCAGAGCCATCATCTGTTTCTTTGAGTCAGTGCCCACTACGACACTGGGACCATGCCAGCTTAAAGAGATGGAGTCAAAAGTGTTTCCTGAGCATGGGAGCCGAAACATCAAAACAGGCTCTGAAAAAGGAAGTCAAATTATGGCACTTTGATCTGGTGGGCCTCCTGCTGGCATATTAGATACATTTTATTATACTCATAAGATAAGATAAAAGAACCTTTACTTATTCCACAATGTGTGAGTTTCAAATAGCAATGTACAGAAAAATGCATTGAAAAACTCGATAACACATGTTGTCAATAGTCATTAACCAGTCAAATGACCGAATGTGACACAGAATGGCTACAGCATGGTGCTTTAGGTGTTGTTTGCATAGATATATGATAACATTAGATATTGATATAAACAATGTGCACAACACTAAAGGCATATCAAAAATCTGGGTTATAGATTAATAACTTCTCCACCTAGTGGGCCCAAAGGGTGGGCCCACTAGGTGGAGCTACCCCTCTCTCATCATACATCTAATTAACTTCACCAAGACCCTTATAGAAGAAAAAAAAACAAAAAAAACATTCATGACTGTCTTGACTTGAGTGGTTTTAAATATTCAGAATCAATTCATGAAAAATCACCATTGCTTATCAACCATATCCATCCATTTACTGTCCACATGAAACTTGCTGTAGCCATCTGTTTAATGTCACTGTCGTAATTACTGTGAAAACGTAATTTATTTAATACATTTATCTGTATAGCGCACTCCTGAAAACGTACTACAATTTTAATGAGAAAGTAGCGAGAGCACAACTTTAGCTCACAGCCTCATTTTCTGCCCCTTCTGTTTATTAGTTAATGTTGAGAAAATTATTCTTGTGCTTTATAAATAATGCATTAACTTGCCAAGCAAAAATCACTGGGTGTCTCACATTGTCGATAATTAATGGGAGCTCTCGCGTACATTTTGTTGTAAATCGCAGGGGTGAGTTGGCATATTCATCATAAAGTCAATTACAATACTCCTGATATGGTGTGTGGTCAGCTTGTCTCAGAAATTGACCTTAGAGCAGTTAAATAGCTGTTTCCCTTAGAACTGATATAGCACCCTGCATTCTTTATGGAGGTAATTGTTTTTTGTCAGTGTATGCACCTATAATTGTGCAGAAGATCTAAGGCTCTTGCAATTTATTTTTAACCTAATGGGAAAGTCTTTTACAAACAACAAAAATGAAAATATTATTTGAGAAGTTGTGTGCTTTTAGTTTACTTCTACAGGTTTTTGGATAATGTTTGCAATAAAAACAAAACAAAACATGGGAATCATATTAGTCATGTTACAAAAGTAAAAGTAAAGCAGGAAATATAACTTATGAATTTGAGGAGGAAAATCACTTGGCAACCCCAAAAGAGAATGTATATAAATAATGTGGAATGATATAGGCTAATGATTTGAGTAGACCTGCATAACATAGTTGGTGGTGGAATTTCCTTTTTCTCAAGAGTTTTGATATTCAATACAAAGTCTAAGCTGTTGAAAGATTCAGTGTTGTGAAGAAAATGTGGAGTAACACCTGGAAGAGCACATTTTATAGAAAAACTTTCTACCGCAATACTTTTACCAGTTTTACCACTGCCGCAGTAAATTGCAACATAGTTTTTAGTGTAAAGATGACATTTACACCTATTTGTATAAAAAGCACAACACCTCCATCCTATTAAGTCTCCAAAACTCTTTATAGCTTTGTTTTATTTTGGCAGTATATAATGCCCTACACATGTTGACTCAGTTCTCACAGATTTGTGACCTAAGCAGTGGCCCATGGTTAGTTAATGAGCGAACTTGTAAACAGAAAATCCCATTTAGTTAATTAGCCTCATGCTGACATGGACATGGCCAATTAGGGGCTAATAATGCTTTTGTTTCAACCAAAGAAGCAACAAGATATCTGCCAACTCAGATAAGACCTCATCTGTCACCAGCAAAGAGGTAACACTGGCTTCTCTATTGTCCATCTGTTTACCTCAGAGCAGAAAGTGTGTGTATCTATCTGTTTACTCAGGCTTGAGATTAATCTCCATGCAGATGTTTTATTTTTATTTTTTACCTGGAATGTTCCACAGTATTCACAGATCATTGGTTACTAAAGTAATTATTCTTTATTTAAAAATAGTTTACTATATTACAAACACTATCCAATTCTGCAAATAGGGCACAGTTTGATAAAGCCAGTTGCTCTGACCAAACAAATTTCGCATCACACAGACAAAAACATCATATCTGCTGCTTCATCTCAACACCAGGGGTAATAAAGGCTGCTTTGTGCACAGGATAAGGGAAAGCTGTGATTCCAACTCCTCTTCCCAGGTCCCCTCTGAGCAGTTGGAGGCGGGGCTGGGACACGCAGCCCATTAGTACGAGAGGAGCTGTAATCTGATCATGTCCTATAGGACTGAACGTAGCATCAGTCAACATAAGCTCTGTCTTCGGCCCCAAGGCAATATACATCTACTATTTCTATTTCCCGCATCCCATATCTCTGCATTATGGTCATATCTTTCAGTCTGTAACGCCCTGATATCATCCCTGTCTGCACAGTAGAGCTCTACTATAGATGCTGTATCACATGTTGGACAAGTGCCATAAGGCACAGGACACAGCTATTAATAATGAGAAGGCAGCAGTGTGGCTATTTTTAGGTTATGGCCAGTATGGCTAAAGGGATGGATCAATGGTTTGGATGAGCTTTGTTTAAATATTTATGTAATGCTTTTGAGGAAAGACGTGCATAAGTCAAATGTACCATTATATTTGTCTGGGAAGTCGTTTCTAAAAGTGTATTGCAATTAAAATGAGTGCAATAATAGTACATTGATGGAAAGGTGTGAGGAATTATAATATGCAAACGTGACTTAAGGGGCTCATATTTTCTGATCACTGTTACAATGTTTCCTCATCACAAACGTACCCAGAGTTGTGTTTTGTTACATTCATGTTTAACACACAAACCTTGCATATTTAGAGTTCTTCTCTCAAACAGAAAACACTCTGTTCCACCTTGAGATGTCATGTGGTAATACAGGAAGTGCTCCACTGTGTTTTTAAACTTCATACACCTTCACTAGAGTCATTTGGATAATTTCAGCCCTGGAATTGCCCATCTCTACTGAACAAAAGGTAAACGTTGTTAACTTGAACTACCACTACATGACATCACAAGGTCAAACAGAGGTTTTCCAGCTTTGGAGATCTAGACAGATAATGATAAAGGGTTGCTCAAACAAAACACACCTCCAGATATGGTTTTGAGAAGGTAACATTATAACATGGCTTAAAGCTAACTCAATTTTGCGTAATATAGGACCTTTAATGTGAGTAAGTTGCAAATTCCTAAACTGCACACTATTACATAATATATAGTGATATGAAATTTTTTTAGCTTTTAACATATAGAATACATTTATTTTAGACATTATACACTCATTTGTTTGAGTCTAGGATTATCACTATGTATCATTTTTACTTCTTACGAATAATAAATAAATTGCTAGATGTGCCCAAAATGTCTCCACAGAAGTCTCCACCTGGCAAGTCTAGTTTCTGTTAAATGCCTGTACAGATGTCAAATGTTTAAATCAGTTTTGCCTTGAAGCTGCCATCTTTGTGTCACTTCAGCAGAGGTACCTTTCAGACACTAATTTGCTCCTTTTCAACCTGCAGTATTGATGCCAGTTCTCTCTAATTACAACTGGGCTTCATCCATCATCATCATCTCTCTGTGTCAACTTTACTGGCATTTACTTCGAATTGAATTCCCAAAATAATAAAACAGCATGGGTTTTCCCCTGAGCTACAAATGCAAATAAACTTTTCCACGTTCGCCACTTAAAGGTGCAAAATAATCTAGCTACATATAGCAAATTGTAGTAGCTGCAGTTGTGTTAGTAATACTGGTGGTAGTTGTAAGTGATACACTGTGAAATTAGAAGATAACTTAATTGGGAAACGTTTTGATATAATTGTACTTTCCAGAGTCGTTTTCAGCTACCACACATTTACTAATACTTGTCTAATATGTTTCACAGTGTAATAGTAGTTGAATTTCTTTGAAAATTCCAAATTGTGTGCATAATTAAATGTTTTAACCTTTCTGTTACCTTCAAATTATAAATCAGATGTTATGTCTGACATTTAGTCCTATTACTTGAGTATTAGTTTCCCCAAATTATTTTTACTCTTACTTGAGAAATTGCTTGTACTTCAAGTTGAGTGATTTTTTTGAGTAACTGTTCTTTCTAGCTGCCTCACCCACCTTTGAGTAGCAGCAGTAGTATGAGCAGGTAAGTAAAGTGCATGTGAAAAATTCTTATGGGTAAAGCAGTGGTGTGTTCATACCTTGAGAAATGTATGGACCCCTATGTTTACCACAACAGTACACTATTCGCTGGGTGAGTTTGTTTTTGAATGCCACAGTGCTGTATCTGCATCTAAATGGAAATGCTACAATTAACCTGTCCTCCCATGACGAGTGGAGAGTGGTGTATGTCACTTACAAAAATGTGTCAGACCATATCGAGCAGGAATGCAGCCTCCTATACGCCGACAGCAGCAGCTCATTCACCTTTGGTTTAATAGTTTTATCGATATATTCATGGATTCAGAGGTCCATGTGTGTGGAGGTAATTTCAGCAAGTCAAAGAAGAAACTAAAACATGTAATCGACTGTCGACTAAATAACTGTAAAATAAATTAGCCTATTAATAATATTATTCAAGCCTAAATAGCAAACACTTAGAGATCACAGTTTGGCCAGATTAGCAGTTGGGGAACAGTTTTCCCTATCTATTAAAGCAGTGTTCAGCAAATCTTGTAATTGTGGTTCAGTAATGATGTGCACTTAAAAACATGGTTGTGAATTAGAAAAAAATACAATGCCATCAGTATTATGAAAAGGAACAGGCAAATATGCAGGGATTATGCCACCTGTGCGGTTGCTGGTATCTGGTTGTTGTTTTTTTTTGGAAAGGGAAGAGGCAGTGGGTTCATCTGCACGTCCTAACATTTGTCACAGTAACTCAATCTACTTTTCAATTAGAGAGTGTTAAGTTTGTAAACTGAATGAGTGCATCCCTCAGGCCAGCTGCAATACCAGGCATTTGATATTATTTTTGCCCAGCCAACTGTTGTTTTGGAGATATGCAAAACAAAAAGTTAATTCTTGCTTTTTTGCAATACTTGAACAACGACATTTACAGACACAGTTTGGTTATTGGGATAGTGACATTTTTCATTCATATCACCCATGTTTAGGCAAAATATATATGCACGTGGTGTAACAACAAAACAATTTCAACAGGCCAATTAAAATACACAGTTACATATTTCAAATGTAATTTAATATTTAAGTAAACTAATGTATATTATTATCATGTAAGTGGTGTTTTTATTTGCAGAGTATAGCGCACATTTCTTCAGGATTTCTGAAATGCAGCTTCGCTAATGTAAATGTACAGAGATTACTTTGTGCAAAAATGTGTTGAGTCATGAATTTGAAAAGGCATCTGTCACATGTGATAGTCATGCGTTCACAAAATCTAATTTAGAGTCGTCAATTCATCTCATGTCAGAAGAAGACATTTCGGAAGCATATTTTCATAAACCGTATCATGGGAATAACACTGACGGATAGAAGGTGCTGACTCAGATTCTTTGAGTATTGTGCATCACTATTCTTATTTATACAGCTACAGCACATACAGGAATAATAACAATTATTATTCTTGCTGGATGTTCACAGTGATGGGCAGCTGGACATAGAATAATTTGTGGAGAAACTATAAGTGGTAAATTTAATTCAGGTTTACGTAATCCCTTTACTTTCAACTAATGCTTTTAGAAGCTTCTGGCCAGGATCAAAGTGGTGGCAATTTGTTTACACTTTTCATGATTAGCCAAGTGCCTACATTTTATTTTAATATAAGAGAAAATGCCACCAAAGGATTTCACCATAAGCTTATTTGGTATAGTGGCTGTTTATGTGGGAAGGGGTATTTGTCACTCAAGCAAGTTTAAAATGCATATATCTACTGTAAATAATAATAATAATAAAATGCCCCTCTTTCTCACAGTATATAATTTCATCCAAACAGAAAATATTTACTTGGTCTGACCACTATGTTTTGTTTATTAAAAATACAATGATATGCAGGCACGTATGTTAAACGCCATGTACCTGATTTCTTTTCATATTTGTGCAAAATTTCTCTTGTCCTAGTACATATATATTGTATAAGCAGTTCCTGGGATGTCAGATAATTAGGTGCAGGTTTGCATGCTAATTGTTGTTCACTTTACCGTTATGGCAAAACGCTGCTCCACTCTGCTCTGTTACAAAAAGAACTTATACATATTCATATATTCATCATGGTGAATAATTAGGACACTCAGAATGCCTAAGATAAGTGAGGAATAACTTCAGACCTCTGGAAACCGTTTTAAATGAACTAGTTCTGTTTTTCAAGTTTTTAAGAATAAAAGTCTGTTACATTTTTAAATGATTGCTAAATATAATTAACAAAAAGGGCAACATCCCATCACTTTCTTGCAAATGAGCAGCCTAATTAGTCTTCTCTGTATCTTTACATTGATAATCCATTCAGTGTAAGGATCCTGCAGTGGCTTTAAATTCACAGACACTAAGTGGAAGGGGTGAAATAGTAAGGGCTGCGTAGAGAGTAAAAACCTATAGGCGACTGTCACCAAGATAAATGCATTTGCGTGATTTCCTTGCGCAGTAGAATCTCAATGGGCCAGAAACAATCCTTGCTCAAAAGGTCTCTGTAACCTACACAAAATGAACAGGGATATATATTTTTATATGTATCGACATATAAGTGAGTAATAATCCATCATCTTGTATGAAATCATTTTTTATTTCCAAATCAGAGAAATAGTAATAATGGAAGGGCAAATGTACAGTAGTGAAGGAGGTTCTCTTAACTTATAAGCTTGCAGTTTAGCCAACCATGACATTTGCTGCTTAAGGGATTTACAGCAGTGAAAGATGTACCTCATGGGATAAGCTGTCAGAGTTTTTCAGTAATTAACACACACATGCTTAAACGTTTTAAATCTACTTCAGTCCAGTTAATAAAAAATACAAACATTTGAGAGCTATAACTGCCTTTTTGGATGTTTCTGTCAGTGTAGCAGTCCCCAGTGGTAAAACATGTTTCACTGAGATAAGGATCCCCCGCTTCACTTCAGTCAGATGCCTCTTCCATATTAACTTTACATTCTCAAGTGTGAAAATATAGTTACAGTTGGCTAAGTTGTGTTGACAAGAAAAACCCAGTGAGATTTGTTGACTATATTGTTAACATTTCAGTACAGCACTATCTGGCTTTGTTTATATATATTCATTTCACATCTCTTCTACAGTGATAAGGTAAGCCCTCTTATTTACTCTAAAAATGTTAAAATAAAAATAAAAATAAAAAAAGAGAGAGAGACAGAGAGAACAATTTACATTAAATGGACTCTGAGTAACCTTTTTTGGTAAATACTCATATTTTTATATAGCGCATGTCCATCTTCTAAGCACTCAAAGCACTTTACATCAAAGAATGACTCACTCATTTACACACACATTCATACACCAGTGTACACAGACACTGAAGGTGTGGTGGGTCAGGTGTCTTGCCCAAGGATACAATGGCAGCAGTCATCTGTGGGGGCTGTAAACGCACCGCCAACCTGTGGGTCAGTGGACAAACTCTACCATGTGAGTTACAAGAAAGCATGTTTTTCCAAGGTATTTTTAAGCACTAAAAATTGAATTGAATATTTGTAACATATGTTTAATGCGGACAAAGCAATGATATTTCTGAGACAGGTTACACGTCGCATCTTTAGAAAAATATAGAATGTCATCTCTTTTCATAATTACGTTGTACGAAAGCTAATATTTGGATGTCAGGTTGAAACTAACACATTTATTTTATGGAAAAATATGAGATAACACATTTATCGAGCCAAAATTTATGTTTTGTTTTTTTCCCAGAATAGTGTATTGCAGGGGTACAGGGGTTGGTGCTTCCATTTACTGTGACTAATGCTGTCCAAAAACAAACAACCAACTATACAATAAATGGCGTAGACCTCCAACACTGTATGTGCGCACCATTCCCTCACCCTTACCAATTTATCTGTGCTCTTTGCCCATTTCTTTTAAACACAAATGTACTCTAAAAGCTGTGGCGGAGGACACACTTGATCTCTGGTGCAGTGGGGGCAACAGAACTGTGGTGCACTGAAGGCAACAAGCCAAGGTCACAAGATGGATGAGCAGAGGAGAAGTTGGAGAGGTTTGAATCCTCCTGCAAACTGTCATACCTTCCATAAATGGCCACTGAGAATGAATTGGATTTTTCTGAAAAACTTTCACCTCTATATAATAATTTGTACACATGGTTAGCCAAGCACACACCTCTGGCATATATCCGTGATTTATTTGAAATGTAGCTTCCACAGATGAATGAGCTCCTCTATAGGGGGTTTTAAAGACCCTTGTGGCAATTCTTTTCAGCAAAAAGAGAGAGAAGAAAACAGAGACTGATGCAAAGAATAACTGTATAAAAAATCTAGTTGGGATGCAATGAAAACCTATATTTGATTTCCATATTAAAAAGGAAAAGGATATTTAGAGGCACAGTATGTAACTTTTCTGGTGGTGAATCAATCTGTTTTTATGAAAATGTCATTGCTTTGCCTGGAATGTTCAACAGTATGGGATTGTGGAGGCAAGCAGGTGACGTCACCAGGGCAAATCACTGATCACATGTTGCCAGTGACCTCTCAGTAAGAATGCATATTTTTCAAGCCAATAAAAACACCAGAAAATTCACAAATGTTGCCAAACCAGTTGATTCTCTCTTGATTTGAAAACACTTTTACTCCTCCTATTTACAAGTGTTACTGAACTGCTGACTCTTTATACTGGCAACAAACTGGGACCTAAAAGTGCATGGATAGCAAATAGAAAGTAAGTAATTAACATTAACTACTGGCAAACGTACCATTACGAAGAACAATAACTTAAGTCCAGCATAAAATTTACTTCATCTTTATATTTCTTAAGTCAGGGTCCAAGGCAAAAGGTTTGGAGCTTTTAAAGGTCTAATGATGGTGGTTTTAGTCTCTTGATTTAACACGCTCAGTTAGTTTAACAAATGGCAATGTCTTTAAGCTAATGCTAAATCTGCCTGTAAGTACCAGAGAAAATGTACTTTGTAGTGGATAGTGATTGGTATATTCTTTGTTTTATTGATTAAATTGATGTGAAAATTCTAGGGGAAAGCAAACAGGCATGCAGTTAAGTGGCCTGACCTTTGACCTTTCTTGCAGGTGTGAAGTCAATCTTGACAAATCCCACAAGACAAATAAGGCTCTGTGAGGCTTCAGCTCTGCCTCCCAGGACACAGTAAAGGCAAATTGGCCCCGTCAAAGTGGGTCTGGATCAATACATTTCACTTTGTTCAAGACTATTGTACACACCTTTTAGCTTTTATGTCAAACTCCAGACTTGTGGATCGTGTGGGGCTGATTAAGGTAGAACGCTACAAGTGAAGAGAGAAAGAGATATGGTGAAGTGATAATGAATCCTTTTTTAATTTCATGCTGTTGATATATTTAGATGTAATGATGATCTTATAGAGCTTCACCAGATGCTCAAAGTTGTTTTACAATTTTATATATCATTCGTTCTATCTACACTCAGTGATGATTTGTGGCCACAGCCACAGTGCCCAGCCAGGCGAGAACGTTTTTACAATAGCCAAGTTTAGAATTTAGTTATGGTCTGAAACTGTCTCCATGATTTTTGATAGGTGCGATTGACAGGCAGCTGCAAAATGCATGGTTCCTGTCAAAAGAAACACGGTGCACATGTTACAAATTAGATTGATTAGATTATACACATCCTAAGTACAGTTATTTGACATACTTTATTGTTCAGCTCCAGACTCTTCTGCATTCAAACAAAAAGTAGGGACTTGCCAAAATACAGCTGCCCTTGGAAACTGATGGAAGAAGGGCTGCCAATCTCTGCATATGCCTTTCCAACCACCACTACGCATTCAGGCATAGGAAAGGTGAGTGAAGCAAAAGATGAAGTTTAAATCTGTCAACTGGACAAATTGTTGTAGGAGTTGCTCATCCAAACCGCTTCTTAAATTCTGGTCAAATTGCTGGTGGACACCGCCTTATATCTATCTGAAGGGAGGGGCTAACTACATTGAAACTGTAAACAGCTATTGTCTTCAGTTTCAGCCGAAACCACCCTATTCAGCCTTTAATGATCCTGCTATTGTTCTCTTTGTTTGGGTCTGAGGACCCTCTTACAACAATTTGTCCAGGTGACAGATTTAAACTTCATCTCTTGCTATAGACACAACATCAGTATATCCACCATCACCAGTATACTGAGCTACTATCACTCTAACCTTAGTCACTGCTACCATTTATTTCATAAATTTCATGTCCCCCAACATACAACTACAGCATGAATAAACAATGAGTGTAACGTGATGAGTGTTTTCCAAAATGATCCATCTTGCCTTCCTCTCTCGATCATTCAGAGGCGGCTCTTGGCTCAGCGGGGTTGAAGGAAATCCCTCTCTCTCTCCTCTCTTCGTAGGCGGATGTGTCCTCCATGTCTCCTCATCTTTATTCACGGCAGGAGCTCATGTCGCCCGTGCACTTGGAAGGATCAGCTCTCGTCTGCCCCACATGTCCTTTGGATCCCTGCTAATGGGACTACAGTTTAGGGGCTGAAGCTGGAGTGCATTTGCCACTATAACAGAAGTCGGTGTGGTAAAATAGGTGCTGTAAAACTCACACCATAAGAGCTTTTTCCAAGTGTAAATTTGTTAACGACCTACATTATCTTTTTATGGCAGGTTAGAGGCTGTGGCAGGTTGGACTTGGGACTCGAAATCGCAAGAGGGATTCCCAATGCATGCTGGGATATCAAAAGATAGGGGTCAGCCGTTAGCATGATTTATGTAAAATACATGGCTGAAGTACATGTTCTACTCATGGTGCTACGATCACTACAAATCCCTGCCACTACCATCCACTTTGAAATAAATTAACAATTTAAAGGTTGGGGATCAGATGTACTAGGACAAGTAGGTATTTAAATCTGTCTAACTAGTCCCTCGCTCTCAAAAATACATTTAGCAGACTGCTCGTATTTGAATTCATGCATTTTTGAACAGCTTTTACAGATGGGAAAGTGACACAAAGGGAACACCAATCACAGCCAATCCTCTCTCACAGTATAATAATGCACACAGCTCTTTTTTATGAGTTTGAGTTTGATCAAATCGTTTACAGTTAAATGCAAAACACTGGTGATGCATGTGTCTTGCTGTATTATTAGCTGCTGTTGCAAACACCACTTCCAAGTACTACATCTACCACTAGTAACTTCGCTGCTACTATTTCTATTGTTATTTAAAATATTTTAAAAATACTTCAAGTTAGAGTTTCTCAAACTGGTCAGTGGTCAAATCAAATGTTTTTGCCTTCCTCTGGGTTAAACATACATATCCTTGGTTTAGTCTCATTTTAGACAAAGTTTACCCCTAAGGTCACTCTGGTACCCAGAATGCAAAAGGTGGTACTGGGTGTGAAAGGTTTCACTGCTTTATCTTATTAAATAGGAGTATGAGAGCAAATTATGTTCCCCTCCCTCTATACGGTTTACAAACTCAGTGGAGGTTGCAGCAGACTGACTTAAAACTCTAGTCTGACCGACTGCCTGGAGGTTTGGCTGTTACTGAATCTTATAATTACTTCTCTGTTTGTGCACAGTTGCATGCTGGGAAGATGCCAATGATCCTGAAAATGAAGGAGTGGGTGAAACTGTCTAAAATAATATGTCCAATTTCATGTAGGTGTGCCATTTCTCGGGATAGATTATCAAGTCAATCCTGTCACTGAAACAAAAAGAGGATTTGATGAAGACACAACTGAATGAAAAAATGTTTACTGATCAAGCTGTGTGTGATGTCTTTCAGTGCATTCTGTAAATATATTCAATGCTACATGAGCAACATAATAAAAAGATGATGTAATTAAATCAAAACAGAGGCCTGGAGCTAGAAAGAATAGATGCCATCTTGTGGCATGGTTGTGTCAATAAACTACATTTATTGCAAATGACAGGAACATGGTTGGGATTGACTTGGATTATAAAATGTTCTGACAATAACTCACTCCAGAAAACACAACTAGAAAACATTAAATAATCAGTAACTGCAGTTGCAAAAGCATGTATCCATATATATATATATATATATATATATATATATATATATATATATATATATATATATATATATATATATATATATATATATATATATATATATATATATATATATATATATATATATATATATATATATATATATATATATATATATATATATATATATATATATATATATATATATATATATATATACACATATATATACATATACATATAAATGTGTTTGTGTAATAGTTAAGATCTTACCTTGTAAAAAGGTAAGATATAAGAATAAGCAACAACACACATTTATCAAGTAGTACCTCCTCTTATGCAGCAATTTTCATTTTGATCTAGAATAGGTATTAAAACAGATGCCCTTCCAAACACTACCCACACAAACACACCCATTATTGGACAGGCACAATACAACTGTGGCTATGACACCTTTTGGTTTAATTGAGATGTTAAAAAAAAAAAAAAAAAAAAAAGTACAAAATTTTTGATGAATTTGCTAATATTTTTGTTAAAAATAAATGTTAACACTGATAAATCAGCAAAGAACCTTGTTGTCTTGCTGGGTGTTGCAACTGTAAAGAAAAAAACATTAACTGGCTTTTATAAATATTGTTACTTTGAGCAAACCTAATTGTACCTAATTATACACCAGTCTTGGAGCTTCTTGCTTGAGTCACCACAAACAATCATTTGGGTTTTGGAATAGACTCTTTAATGAGTAATGCATTTTTCTAATTATTTGCAGATTTATTTAAAACACAACATCCCGGAAAATGACATTTTCTGTGTGGGCTGATCCTGTATCGTTTGTAGCACCTGCCAATATCTTCACGGGCATTTTCATCGATTAACAGCTCCAAGTTACCATTGATTTTGTACAAATTTCCAGTGTCAGCCCACTAAACCGAAAAGGACATGCTCTTTTCTTTGTGGTAATTTCAGCTGTGCACCTTGAAGGTACAATCATACCTAACCTATTGTTGTGGATGTTGTCAATAGAAGTGGTGGCTTGTTCAAACGTGACTAAGGCATTGTGGGCAGAGTTTGCATATTAAGCACAAGCCTCTGTAATGATTTATTACTTATGGTGCTACATTTATCCTATGTCAAGAAAGAAGGTGAGTGATGATAAGTGGAGGTTAGAGGTACAAATAGGTGCTAAAGAAGTTTATGAGGTGACAAAGGTTAGCTCCAAATGGCCAGTCTAACACAATATGAATCAAAGAGACCACCTCATGTCCAGTTTACCATTGCTGTGTCTTTTTTTTCCTTTCAAGGTAATTTGTTTTGTCTGTAGTGGCTCATTTATCTTTCCAGGCTGTAGTTTTGAGCACAATGAATTTTAAAAGGCCCTTTACCCAATTTTATGCTGACCTTCTGAAAACTGTGATAAATGACTGTTTTGTGCGCTTTCTGCGATTATTGCACAAATCCAGCTGGTGTGGATCTGACAGAATCGAGTGTCTGTCTGTTCAAATAAAGGATTCAAACCATGAGTAAAATGAAAAGCGCACAAAATAAGATGCAATTGCTTACCGGGGTATATCAAGCATGAATAAATCAATTAACATGAAAAAATATTGTTACCCGAGTTCATACATGTGCTTTGTTTGTATATTAATTTGTGTCCATGTGTCCATGCCCATGAACCTCTGTATGGTCCCTGTAAGCGTCAGTGCGCATGGCACCGGAGCTGTCCGAGTGCTGAAGTGCAGCTGCCTCACTCACATCTATGCGCAGGTGCTCCCGCGTTTACGTTTACTACAACTCCAGAGTGTGTGCTGTGTCACGGTAATGGGATGTTGCAGTGTCGAGCGCTCGCGGGAGAGTGAGCTCATCGCCGGCGGGACGTTGCAGTGTGTGTTATTAAATGTCCAAATGACGGCTCCGTGCGCAGAGGACAAGTGAGTTTACCCAAGAGCGCCTTTCTATGCGTAACATTTGACTTCTATTTGAAGGTTTTCAGCAAATAATAAAGCACCACAATGATACAGGTTGTTGTTTTGGAGCGGTTGGATTATCCAAATTGCTGACAGCTTCTGTTCAACTGCATTGCCTCAAATATGAATGTGCAATGAAACTATGCGCCGGCGGCTCTCCCTCTCTGACCTGCGGGATTTACGCTCTTCCACAAGTGGGTTGTTTGACTTCAGAAGTGCCAGGAGACAGGGTGCTGGCGCGAGCGGAGTGGATCTTATGCGTAACAGAAGTGCTGAGTTGAGGGGGACACTTGGAGCAGAGTGAATGCCGTTTTCGATGTTGAGCTGGTCGCTGTCCGACGCGCGAGTGGTGCTGAAATTTGGATGATGCCTGGCCTGCGACTGCAAGGCTGCCGTTCCCTGCACTTAAACGAAGACAACGGGCGCTTTGTGTTGCTCGCCATCCTCATTATAGTGTACCTGCTGTGTGGCGCTGCGGTCTTCTCTGCCATAGAGAGGCCGTCGGAGCTGCGGGCTCACGGCCGCTGGAACGGGACGCTCCACAACTTCAGCGAGACGTTCAACATCAGTCTGCGGGAACTCAACTCGTTTCTGCGGGAGTACGAGGCGGCCATCGCCGCAGGGATCCGGGCTGATGCTCTCAGACCAAGATGGGATTTTACAGGAGCTTTCTATTTTGTTGGGACCGTGGTATCGACTATAGGTGAGTAACCAATGCATCTTTCACTCCCCATGTAAATCCCTTATCTTATCAAAATACTTGTGGAAACTGTTAACTGTTGAAAATGTTCTCTGAGGGTGATTAACAGGTGACTTATAACATTTTAGTTCTGCCAATTAGGATGGTGCCTGAGGCATTTTCCATAGAGATGTTCTACCCTCAGAGGGACTACACAGGTCCTATGCAGGGAAGTGTTAAATGAGCATATCATTAGTGACAGTCAGCGTCAAAACAGCCTGTCCCACTGGGCTGCTGTTTTCCACACATCCATGAAGACAGTGACAGTTTAGTTTTCCTGATCACGTTTCATATTGACTTTAATTTTGGGGAAACATCTGACTGCCCTGCCATTTGGAGCCATGTACTCTTCCCAGCTATAGGACAGGACCCATGGGTGCAGTGTTTGTCACATTTCCATTCAGACTGCATGAATATAAATGAGAAGCCCCTCTGCTGGCCCAGGTTTAACATTTACTCATGCAATAGGTCAGAAAAGAGCAAATGTCCCTTGTAGGACAGCTGGAGGGCCAAGAGTGGCCCCCTGCATGTCTGATGACTGGCCCCTTCACCATTCCTCTGTCACCTCATACAATACACCAAACAGACACAGTGAGTGAGTGTCAGGAGAGCACACAGGTGATCATTTCAGCTGACCTTGTCTTTGGCAACAAACACACATTTGTACAGTCTAATACCTCTGGCTCTTCAGATTAATTGAAACCTTGGTAAAATGATGACAGCCTTGTGCCCTGTGGAACAGAAGGACTCACATGAACAGAGAACACATTATAAAGTACATATCAGTCACGAGAACACAGCACAGCCACACCAAAGTCATCATAAACCTCTTTGACACTACTCTTTACGTGTATCGGTTGCAGCTCTGTTGCAGTCTGCTGTGATGGTGTACACTGTTTGCCTGTTGCCATTTCTAAGCTCCAGTTGTCAGTGCATAGACTTTGCTGACAGGAGCCTCATCTGTGCGACTTTGCTGACTCAAACATAAAGATAGCGAGAGAGTGGGTTTTCTCTTGTATTTGTTTTGGCTTGGTCTCACAAATCCCTTTCTGGTTTCACGATTCAGCTTTTATCTTTCCTGACTTGTGCTACTTTTTATGCATACTTGTGAGCTGATGAGCTAAAATGGATTTGGGGCCTCCCTTCACAACTCCATCAGAGGTATCCCCAATGCAGTGCAGACACCTCCCTAAGCCTGAGCTCCAGCTCTGCTGCGGAATTACATCAGCTGTGACATGCAGCGGCCCGTGATGTCTTGATATAATATTGCTTTGAAGAATGAAAGTGAGAGAAGGTCCCATAGGTGCTTTGTTTGTCTGTTGTTAAACTTTGTATTCACAATGGGCAAGTTACAAATACAACATAAACAGATTAAGCACCAATTGTTATTACGTGTGTTGTGGTTGGGAGAGTTGCCAGGTTGCAATGTTGTTTCTGTCGCTTATGTTGATGTAGACTTGAGCAAGACATTTAAGATCAGCACACTTATTGAACATGTCGGCCTCATATCCATCAGTTTAGTCATTACAGGGTTGACGTGTTTATCAAAAAAGGAGAGATAGTGCATTGAAGGCAAGGTAGAGGAAAGTAAACAGGTCACAATCAGGACTGAAATAAAAAAGAGGCTCTTTGAACTTTGATGCTGCTTGAAATTCCAAAGACTTTTAAAATAAAGTCAATAACCATCTTTATTGCCATCAACCCTTTGGGGTGGGGTGTTACCATGGATCTTTTAAAGGACAAATGCATGTGCAAGAGTAATTAGTGAAGTAAGCTGACTAGCTTTGGGAACAGCAAGATGCCAAAGCGAGAGATTGGATTGAATACCTGGAACTGGCTCAGTGCCATTTATGGTCTGTTTCTTATAGGACATCGATTGAATTTTGGTGTTGGAAAGTTTAACTGGCAATTTTTGTAGCATTATTAAAAAAACACACTTGTATGCGCCTGTATCTACCCTGTCTTAAACACATAGTTGTTGCTGTGTATGCCTTTCTTTTGAGTTTTATTTTTGCTTCACACAAAGCATGGCTTGTCCTCACAGCCTGATGTATGTTCGAGACAGTTATGCAATGTTGTCTGAGCAAAACCTCCCTTTCTACTTGAATGCAAGTCCTCTGCTTATCACCGAGGACAGACAGCCATTCTCAGTCGCCCTGTTAGCATCTCTCAGCATCCAAATTCTTGCAGGATGACTTCCAAGTGGGACATCTTATTTCCATTTGGTAGCTTTCATTGTTTGTTAAGTCTTGGAGAGAGCAGTTCAGATCAAAACACTTATCTCAGTGTCACTCATTTTGGGATTTTGAACTTGTCAAATTAGAGTGTGTACAAGTGTCGTTTAACCTACTAGACCGCTGTAGGTTTGTTTTGACAGCTATTTATTTCAGGGGATACAGTGTGTCCTCTTGCTTGGCCCCCGGCATCAGCCACTGCAGCTTGCTCCATCTCACTCATAACCGCCCACTCATGAAAGTCACAAAAAGCACACTTTGCAAATAGGACACTTGAACAAGAACAGTATCACATTTTTTTCTGTTTTAAAGGCTTGATTTAACTGCATGGCCTTTCACAATTCATATCGGAGTGGGGAGGAGTTATTGGAACATGAAATCCCGTTAAACTCCGGGCCGCAGTGAAGTAGGGAGATGACAAAGCTCATTTGTCATCAGTATGTGGGCAGGTACTGTCTGTCTCTCATAAACCTCCAAGACAAGGTTGACATTTAGTTTGTTATGTACATCATGTGCCTGTAGAGATCCAGCTTGAATTATTGCATTGCATTGCATCATTATTGCTTCCATGAAGCCATTAAAACACCAACCTTCAAAACATACAGTGGCTGATCTAAATAGCGATCCCTCGTGATTGTCTGGTAACACCAAAAAGCATCTTAGTCAGAGTTGGAAAAGAAATTTTCCAAGAAATTCTGGAGTGAAATTGTACTTCTTAAAAACATTTCCAAAAGGAGTGATTGTGAAGTCTTAGCTGATCTTTGATACAAACAGGTGACACTGAAGCGACAAAAAAGTTTTGAAACAAGTTGTTTGTATGTGACTAGTTGGTCAGTAGGGATGTCAAGGTAAATTGATAATTGTGATTATTCTGGTTACAATATAATCTTAAAGGTTAAAAAAATAATAATTGTGAAATATTTAGAGGAAAAAATATCCCTTGTACCTGATTTTTACCATCTTCAAAATGTGAAAAATGGACCTCGTTTATTTTAGATGGTTTGCAATGGTCCAAACTTATTCCTCAAATCTAACGCATTCCTAGCATCCTAATTGTGCAAAGAGTTCATATGCGTATTTCAAAGCTCTCAGAAGTCAGAGTGGGTTGTGTTTTAAGTGCTTTTTAATCTTGTGGTTTATGTTACAGTAACTTTACTTAATCATTCAGAAACTTTCAGAATTACTAATCCTTCTACAGTATCACTACACTACAGTAAGTTAATGGCATCCTGCTACAGCAAAACATTTCACTTTTTTAGCTAATTTTACACCATTCAATGATTTCATTTATAAATAAAGCACTGCATGTGTAATAATGCCTAAATTCCATATTATCTAGAATGCATAAATCTGAGGAATAGGAAGAACCAGGTGTATTCAGTTATTTTGGTGCCAACATGCACATGTGTTAGTGTAAGTATTGGTGTAAGAAAAAAAGAAAGAAAACATGTTTTTTTTTTTTGTTGTTTTTTTTTTTGATAGGCAGCAAGAACCCCGGGGATGACTTTCCACCAGTAAAGATGATGATATTTACCGTAAGAAAGGTTTCGGGTTGTGCTCATAGAAGTAAGATCTAGAAGATGAACCAAAGATGGTGTTTTGTTGTTTTCAACGGCCTGTGCTCATTATTTCCTCAGACCAATCAAAGCATTAGCTGCTACAGCAGAGCTAGCGCCGGCTCAGAGCAGGGCTAGACAAAATCTTACAAAGCTAACTTTTAGGTGTTTTGTGGATACTTTTTTTTCAAGTTCATGTTATGAAAATAGAGAACAATCCCTGCAAAACCTGACCTTTGGGAAAGCAGTAAGTCCCTATCAGCTGAACACAGGCAGTTTAAATTCCCCAAAAATACACTGTACTCTATGGAAGAATTCTTTCTGGGCCCAAGCTTCCGGGAGCTGCAGTACCAATGGAGCGGCCACTGTTCGATCTCTCTCTGGTACCAAGGGAGTGTCTTATCTAGGTTTTGTTATAGAGCCATGGTAGTGCTACTGGCAAAATTTACAACAACAAAATTAACTTAAATTAAGTTCAATGCAATAAATGTCAACTAGATACTACATATGCTTTTTAATGCCCCACAGAAACCCCCACAGAAAGTTTGATTTTATAAAGTTGTCCACGTCACTATTGTTTGTTTATGATGTAAATAATCATGTCAATAATCCTTGTGTGATTCTCACAAAATCCTAAAACAGAAATTTTCCACCCCATCTTAGACCCAGAGTTGTTTTAAAATATGTGTTGGTAAAGTCTTAGCAATAGTAGTCATATGGGGTAAAGTTGTGGTAATAACAAATTTGCATTAGCATTATTGTGGAGTCATAAACAGTAGTTTGTATTAATGGGACTACAGAAAAGAATCTTTTACTTTTAATAGTAACACTTGTGTTACATCTTGGCTACAGGAGAGCTGCTTGCAGCTAAACTTCTCTCAAACAGTGGGCATGTTATTTAGTTTAAAAAAAAAAAAAGAAAAAGAAAAAAAATAGAGCTTCTCATGATCCTGAAATATATGTTGCAGGGGAAAAGCTACAGATTGTTAATCAGTATTGTATTCAGTATTCAGTATGAGATTGAATAGATTATACCCTTTCCTTTGAAGCTCATGTTGATTGAAGTTACATAAAAGAAACAAACTGAATCTTGCAAACTTCAGATTAATTAGAAATGAAAAAATGACTGAGACTGCAAAAATCTTTCTGCATGCCATCATTTTTAGTCATTTTAATTATAGAATTATTGAATTAAATTTGCTGGCTTATGTTTAATATACAAACAACGCATAATTTGGCCCCTGCTCTACTGGCAGTTTTCGTCAGCCAAAGAAACAACAGTGGCTGTGTCACTAGAGCCAAAGAAATAACACTGGCCTTGTCACAGGTGACTGTGTGATCCCTCTGAGAAAGAACACCTTTAGTTAGTCTGCCTGGTGTGCGAGGGGAGTCAGAGAGTGGAACTCAATACCAGAGAACAGCAAACAACATATAGGACCTTGACTAAACACCGGAGAGAATGACTGGTAAACACGTCCGCCTGCCAACACCATAGACTTGAGCCTGTTATGTTGTATGTCGTGCGTGACGTGTGTAGGGTGTAACTCAATTGCACTGTCCCCTTTCAAATAAACGAACCTAGTTGTTCTAGTCTTCAGTTTTGAATACACAATACTCATTACAGATTTTGTTTGTTCATTCTTTCTGATGATTCACAAACCAACCAGCCAATGGTTTGTGGGGAGATTGCCGGTGAGAGCCAAGACTTATGGGTATTGGGATTGTTGAGGTCATGGAAGATGTGAGGGAGAATACTAATGATGCTTTGTAGGTCATGATTGACAAAATGTTTGGCATCTGTCTGTGTTGTCCTCACATGCTCCTCCTACAGGTGTCACTGCATCACTTCTATAGCATGACCTTTGACCTCTGCACAGTCACTAAATCATTATGTAACATCTAAAAGAAATTGGCAGAATCTCTGAAATTAAATTATGGTTTAGAATAAAATTACACCATCTAAATGAGTCATCAATCAAGTATATTACCTTCTCTTTATCAGCTAAGCCATACTTAAAGCATATTTTTAAAAGAAGCAGGAAAGGTTGAATAAATCTGCTTATGTTAAATCTTGGGGGTAGAGGGGTATTTTACTTCTGTGGGGTATTAACTGCTAACACATAAAACATTTAGATCACTATGTTACATTTTGTTATTTTGCAAATGTTATATTCGCCAGAAGAAAACATATTAACATGTTTTATAAGTTTCACTGTCATTTTTGATGGACTGAGTCTCCCCTCCCTTTGCGTTAAGTCATTCCCCCTTCAGAGCACTGTCACAACACCATCAGCTAATCAGCTAATGAAACTACTGCACATCGCATCAGGCTTGTCAAGTTGCTATGTACAGTTTGTATCATATTTTTGAATATTTATGGAGAATCTGAGCGATAGATGTTGTTGTCTTTTTCTGGGATTTCTGGCAGCAGCGCAGCGAGTGGTAGGTAAAAAAAACAAACAACTGAAGCCCAGCAGCAGCGTGGAGCCTTTTGGATGTTATTTGCAGTTTATGTTCAACATTTCAGTTACTCTTATTTCATATGATAGAACATGTCACATACTCTTTATCTGTGGAATTGTAAAATAAAAATATACGAAGAAAAGCTAAAATTGGGCCAAAAGAGACACTTAAATGTCTCCAATGCAGCATCACTGACACATGCTCAATATTGCCAGCCAAAGCTCATAGTAATTACTGTTTTATCACCTTATTACTGCCAGCGTACAATAAGTTATAAAACAAGGCCAGGTCTAATCTTCCATGATCTAAACCAGGAGTCTCAAACTCGCGGCCTGGGGGCCAATTGCAGCCCGCGAGATGATATTTTGTGGCCCGCAGGACAATATGAAAGTTTAACGTTAGTGTGGTGTTGCCATGTTGTGTGTAGAAGCTTCCTCCAAATCTGTAAACCCCAAACGCATGTGTCACTGATGCTGTGGTCGGCGGTTTGTACTCCTGTCACAAAAGATTCAACAAATAACAATGTATATCCATAAAATCCACATGAACTCACATATTTCCTCATATATGTTGAAAGCAGACATTTGAGAAGATTTTTTGTGGAATACCTGATGCGGCCCAGCCTCATCCAGACTCTACCTCTTGCAGCCCCCAGCTAATTTGAGTTTGAGACCCCTGATCTAAACCAACGCACCAGCTAGTTTTATGTTAACTGAAACAAATAGTCCTACTGCCAGCGAGAGACAGGATCTTTGTTAGTAGTGAACTGAGTGACAGTAGTGAATCTAATGTTTATACTTCCTTAGCCAAGCCCCTGTTGTCTTTGATCCCAGTCACAATCAAGATAACATTTGATAGCAACTTCAACTTGATGGATTTATTTATTTATTTATTTTGATTTTGCAATTTATAGTACAACCAGCAGGTATTCTCTGCTTGCTACATTGTTTTTTTTAACTACCACAAGGCTGCCGTAGCAGGATGTGGCATCATCATAATCACTCATATTGTTCAGTGGGAGTATGGATGACGTAGGCTTGTGGGCTGGGCATTGCACAGGAACTTACAGGTAGCCGTTCAAATGGGGCTTGGTAGAGATCGCAAATACACTCAAAGATGCATGGATGACATCATAAGGGAACAAAGTTATAACATGGTATAAAGCTGAAAAAATCCATTTTGCATAACACTCCCTTTTTAACAACTTAATTTTGCCCTATGGCTGGATACAAGAGATGCTTCAATTATTCAACAGCTTTTTCGAACAGTTTTAATTTAAATAAAACACGAAGGGTACGTGCTTGCCACTCACAAAAGGAGATTCTGGTGCATTGATATGGTGCAAAATTGCCCCATAGTGAAAGAATGAATAAATTGTTGTGAATGCATGATTTTTATTCCAGTTTGTATGTAAGTTTTTGGGTAGTTTTTGGTGGATGGATTTCCAAGTATTCATAATAATAATACAGTGTATAGAACGGGGTAAAATTAGTTTTGGCCACATATACACATATATTGTAAAATCAGCACAGGGTCAAAATTAAATTACCGTATGCTGTCTGAATCTAATCTTAAAAAACAGGAAGTGCACTCTGAGCATGCCATTTGTTGTTAGCATTATCGTGATGGTAAAGCTTCTGAAAGTTGTGAAACGCTTACAAAGTCATCACAGTGAATATTCATAATGGTAGTAATGTGCTGGGCTCCTGTGCGAACAGTTTAAAATGAACTAGTTCATGCTTTTAACTCCGCGCCTTTAATCTCACTGTTTGGATATTGCTTGGATAGTCATTGTTCTGTAGTGTCATACTGGCAGTTGGTTTCTCTGTCATTAACTCTCAGCTCCATCTGAAATTCCTGGAAAGAGAAACACAGGCACTTTTGCTTCATAGGTTCATTTTACAACTTTTTTTATTAGATCATATTCTTTTGCCAAATATCTGGCAAGGACATATCAACAGCAGCTGCTAAGCCAGAATATTTAATTGATACTTTGCAGCTGATCACAGGCTCCTGAAAAGTGTTGTTTAAATACATTTTTTTCTTGAATTTTCAGACAATTTTAAAACTTTTTGGCTATGTTTGGTAATGTGTGCATTGTGTCAACATGGTAGCCCCCATGCACATATATGCACATACATGCACATACATGCAGAACACCCCAAAGGTGACGTCACTGCAAAGTATCAGCTTAAATTAGAAAACATGGCTTCTTTCATGCCAAAACCAAAATCTATGTTAAAAGACATAGGAAACATTGGATGAGATTCTAGAACATGTATTTATTGTTTGTATTGCTCTCTATTTAACCTTTATTGTGTGTTTACAAGCTCAAAAGAAATAAGATTATCAAAAACACCTTGTGACATGTGAGAGTTAATTAATGGATTTTGTCTTTGCCACTTTAGTCTGCCTTTTTTGCATTGCAGTTCAATAATCTGATAAATAATAATGATCAGATTGTGTGCCCATAATCGCTGTTCAATAGTGATCCTGGAATACAAATGCAAAGATTTATGTTTTTGATGCTTGAATCTACAAGAAATTCTTCAGTGTAATATTGTTTTGTTGGCCGTGTTTTCGGTTATGCCTTTTCCGTATGAGTGAATGTTGTATAGTTAAAGATTTCTCACTTTGACAACGCACTGTGGAGTTTTAAGATCCTTTACAAGGCATCCAATTCTCCATTAGACAAGTGTAAAAGAGAGTACGGACACGCATTCAACAACATACTATTTGTTACCATGTTCTGTTGCTGTGGGTAATTATAGTGAGGTCTTGTATGGCTTTCCACAGAGCAATTTTCCCCTCAGAACAATGTGTGATGTTATGTGTTTCACAGTGTCATTTTTATACCTTTCTTTGACAATGTACCGGTAATATTTTTTGGGAATTTACACCCAAGAGACATAACAGATTTTAAATAGGTTTAAGCTTTATGATAGTTTTAATTATGTATTTTCCGCACTCCTCCTATTCATGGGTTTAATTTTTCTGTTATAGGCCACATTTTAGTCTTGAATTGTTAATTGTGATGGTAACGGCGCCAATTTTTCATCTCTCTCTGTCATTTTCTGTGTGTGAATAGCAGATTTAACTAGTCACAGTGAAGTTTGAACATTTTCGGAAGCAGCAGATAGCTTTTGTTTGCTGTAATACCCGCACATATATCAACTTGTCCACTCTTTTAAGTGTGTTGGCCTAAGACAGCACTTTAATTACAATTATCATGTACAAATTTACCTATGCAAATGACTTCTTATGCCCCTGTCAGTAAATATATGCAAACCTACATTGTACATGATCAGCACTCATGGCCTCAGCACTGCTCTAAGTTGAGTCGGCTTTATCTCAATTTTCTTTCACCAATTTTAAAAGTGCTGAGGTAGGTAGTGCTGTCTCACTCCACCACACATACACGCATACGCACTTGTAGACTTCCACGCTTGTCTGGCTTGGCTCCATAAATCTGGTGAGAAACCGCAAACCAAATGTGTTCCCTGCACTGTACTGTAGCTTTTGAGAGTCGTGTCAGATACGTTTTTACAAGACAAAGACACGTCAGACTGGCAGACCGACTTGGGTAGCGATTTGGCATTTAGACAGCATGGCCACAGAAATCAGGCTGCGTGCTCCACTTTGATGTGCAGGTCTTAGTTAGCTTAGCCGCTCGATGCTGGCTCGCTGGGACAAAACCATCTGTGTTGTTGTGTTACGAAGGGGCCGTTGCAGGAGCAGGTGGGAGGGAGATATTTGAGAATTTGAAGCCATTGGAGCACGCAGTGGAGATGTTACAGGCGACTTGTTCCTGCCTTCTGTCTATGCTCCATACACAGTCACTCCCTCGTCTACGCCTTGTTTTGTTAGCGCTACTTACTGATAAATTGGACCAGACACTGCTCACGGCACTTTAACGGGTACAAGCCAATTATTTTCTGGTTTAAAGGAGTGGGTTACAAATTGAGATGCAGGTATCACTGGTGTGTGTGGTATGCGTCAGTTTACTGAAGGTTCTTGGGAGCTCAAGTCTGGGTAATTTGTTAATTTCTGTTTTGTCCTTGTTCTGGTTTCTACTTTATTCGGGACAATTTGGGGCAGCACCCCTCAAAAGCTCCTCCCTGGTGACAAAACTGCTAATATTTAGCAGGACAGCATAGCGTAAAATTTGGGTGAAGAGCAGTAAGGACATTCACTTGAAATATTGACCTATTTGACCTAAAGGAGGGTCTCCACATGCTTGTCCCCATGGAAATGCTGTTTCTTTGGTTATATTTCACAGTGCGATGTAAATCATCATAAATCATCCATCTCCATCTCATATGTTCAGAAGCATGGTTTTAACTTTCTATTTTCATGGAATTATTCAGGTGCCCGTGCCACCTGAAGAAAGTTACATAGGGTCAACATTTTCTCAGCAATTTGTTTAAGCCCAGAATCAATCTCGTGACACAGAGCCCAGCAATTGTGCAGCACTAACTTCTTCTTGCCTGAATAAATGGCAGATTTATTGTTGGAAAGTGGCTCCAGGTGGAGGAATCTATGGGTTTTAGACTGCATTGTATCAACACTCAAGACAGCCTTCCACCATTACTTTTCCTCTATCTGCACGGCTATGTGGATTCCATTGTTTGTTTACTTAGACTAATCTATTCAGAGAAATGTTATTAGACTATTACTGTACTCATATGACAAGCTCAATAGGTTTATATTAAGCTCTAGCTCATTTCCAGTCATTTTCCTGAAGTCATTTGAAGTTGGTCAGCGGACTGTGCGTCTCTCTCAGATGTGCTTTCTCTCCTTAGATCTCCGAGGCCGCTCTGAAATCATAGACTCAGAGGAAATGTCACTGTTAAAAATGGAAAAGCGACTCTGGCCTCAGCACATAAAAGGCCTCTCTTCACTGTACTGACTGCTGCTACTGTTTCGAGTTATTTTGAGTTTGACCCCAGGTACACTGGTGAAAACTATCTGTCTAAATGTGATGACAAGGGAAAATCAAATGCATCATTATCTCAATCGTTCTGTCCAATACCCCGATTTTCAACCACTGTAGGGAACACTGTGGCTTGAGGTTCTGCCGTGTGTGACTAGAAAAATTGGTGCTGTACCTGATTTTTACTGTCTTAACAATTTGAAAAACTAGTAGTAGTAGCACTTCATTTTAAACGGTTTGCAGAGGTTCCTCATTAAGAAATATTATTATTATATTATATACCTTATTCTGAATATCCTGCAATTAGTTTATAAGCATTTTTCATAAATCTCAGAGACCTGATGTAAGCTTTGCTGTGACGGTTAAGTTAACAACGACTAGCGTGCTAACATGCACTTCCTGATTATTGGACATTTAAATACTTTGTCATTAGTTAGTGAGTAGAACTATTTTGACCTCAAGAGCTGCTTATACAACATATCTACACTGGGGCAAGACAAATTTAGCTCAAATACATGGTAAAAATCGTGTCACAGTGACATGGATAATATTTGCCTCATGAATCCTTTTTTTTGTTTGGTAATATTGCTGTAGGTGGTGTATTTTCAACCATAAAAGTGTGTCCTGCTCAAAAAAGAAAGGTCCAATCATTATTTTAATATATTTTTGTTACGTAAACTGGATGACTGCTTTTGTATCACACTAAAAACTGTGGGATCAGGTGTGATAAAGAAAGCTGGCCTCAAGATAGTGTCTGAATGTGTGAAATTCCAACTCAACAAAGGGAAAAAAATGTTATGGGTTGAATTTTTTTTTTTTTTTTTTTTAAATACCATAAAAGTGAGCAATTCTATCTAATACAGATTGTTCAGGAAACTCATAGACATGTAGGTCTGGACTTACACAGTAACTTATAATATAATAATAATATTTATGAATGTCAATACATAAAAGTTGTTAAGTTGCTTCTGAGAGTATAGCCCAGGATGAATAATGCAGTGTGAAGCATATTGGAGTTCCAAAAAGTGTACATCAACAAATGCATTATTAGTATTTGTGAACACTGATAAATCTCTAGTTGCTGAACATGCTGCAATTGGGCTTTTTGCCTTTGTACAAAGTTATGTGTCTGCAAGAGCTTTAAAGGTCACACACACACCAATGCAAAATCTCTACATGATGTCCTTGTCAGCATTAAGCAAACAGAGTTGTCAGTGCTGCCTTGTAGTTGTGTGGTCTAAGCTGCAGCACATACTGTATGCCAGGGCTCTCTGGCCTCAGTGTCATGAGATCAATTTCAAGGTGCAACAATTTGCTGAATGTCCTCTCCACTCTTCACCCTCCTGTCATGATATACTGTCCTGTTAAATAAAGCCTTCGGACTAAAAACCTTGCCACACCCAGGTTACAGTGAGCACACAGAAGTATCAGCCATTTTAAGGGTGGTCTATGCTTGTCTTTATGGAATTATTGCTTTGCCTGGAATGTTTCACAGTTTGGAATTAAACTTATCTATGTTGTATTTACGCAGTTGCATATGGTGTGGTGTTTTAAATGCTCTGAATAAAAAACAATCATTTGCTTGTCTTTATGGAGAGAATTGCATTTAATGCCATACAGTGAAACATTCCAAGCAAAGCTAAAAACATCTTTATAAGCAAGCTGGTGACAGACCCCATAAAAGTGCACCTTTATGAATAAATTGCTAATCACATGACGTCCATGAAATGCACTGCGTCCTGTGATGATGCTGGTATCACTGTGGTGCTTGTGAGTGTTAGTGGAGGCGACTGAAGCAGATTTATGTCCCACTGTGATAGAGCGCAGAGGTCTACACAGCCATCCTTTACCCCTGTATTAACCAAGGTGAGATTTATTGAATCCCAGGCTCCTCTCCAGGTCTACACACCACAAACACAGGCATCGACAAATGGGAAAAACATTGCAAATGAGCCACTTTCCAGATGCTGCTGATAATGTGCCTGAGCTGGTCTCTCCAATGGTTAGGTTAACAACTAATTGTGGAATGTGGGTTTAGCTAAATTATTTACTTTGTATCATTTATGAATTGAGTCCTAGTGGAACAATTTGCAAACTACACAGTGCAGCTGTTGCCATGGAAGTAGACATCATCTATAGAACAGATGTTTCAGTTTATCATTCCACTATTATTAAATTATGTGGAATACTGATATCTTCCATGGAAGCTACTTTAAGGTCCATCAGCACCTGAAAGGAATACAACCTCCCATTTAAAGCTGCTAGTTAAATCCAATGAGTTTTGGAGCACAGTAGAAACAGTCAGCCTAGTGATTTTGGCAGCAGGTGAGGCCTAAACCTGATATGATAGATATAAAACTGAATCTTAAGTTAGACTATATTTTTAGTGGCATTATGTCCTCAGTGTCAGTGTTAACAGAAACACATACAGAGCAAATAGTGAGAGGAGAAGCTTTTATTGTTTTAGAGGTAGCAGGCTGTGACAGGATAGACAGGTGATATGGAAACAGAATTAGTAACATTTTTTGTTGGGTTGCCTGTTATTGCTTTGCCAAATGTTCTATAGTATGGCATATCTATCTTGCATTTATTCAGTTACAATTATTTTTACTACACCAAGTGGAGTCACTTATTAAAAGAGCTGACATGTAACACACAGATGTGTAGCTCTATTACTGCACACTGTGTGATTTTGTCCAGTTACATTCTCGACACAAGGTGAGCTCCTCTGTCCCTCTGCTGCTGTCATGAACCGCAGACATGTACAGCACTTTACAGATAATGAGCTAACTGCAAGATAGCTAACAGCATGCTCTGGCACAGATCCATGTTTCTATGCAGAGATGGACGAGGCTCTTAAAGGCACTCAGGTCAAATGAGACAAACACAGTGGGACAAAATGACAGCACCATGGATCTCTACTGTATTTGTTGGCTTTAGTCTACGTCCAGTTTCAAAGGAATTACTTGTTCTCTTATCTCAGTATAATTAATTAAGATTTAGATCCTTTTGGTCTTGATAAAACTTCCAAAACAACGCCCAAATAGATTACATTTGGCCATGACAGTGAGGGTATACATGGACCTTGTGTGAACTTACATAAAACATTATACAAGAGCTGATGATTATTTTCGTTCAAAGGAGGTCACATGACGCATGTATATTTCATGGGAACTGACAGGGTAATTTTTCTGCAGAGCAATGCAACACGAGTGTTTCATGTTCAATATTTTTATATCATTATGTTTGAATTATAAGACAGCAACCTCTGCTCAGCCTGAATCACAAGTATAATTCATCTTCAGTAAATCTGCAGATTCCTTGTACAGCCCTGTGTTTTATTGTGGAGGAGGTGCCGAATTTCACCAGCTCTGAAAAACCAGCATAGTATAAGACCTGTAGCTTAATTAAAATCTGCTATTTTCAGACAAACTCATTTAGAGTGGATGTAACACCATAATGGAGGATATATCATCCTTGGAAAGCACCAGGGTCATGCTTTTCTGCCTGAGTTGAGATACATATGTTTCTGTTTTCATGCCAGCTTTTAAAGAACCAGGCTATCGTTCAGTATAGGGCTGCAGCTCACAGTGCCACAGTGTGCTGATATAAAGCAAAGGCTCATTTAACTGTGAGCACCAGAGCATAGCTCATAGTGAGACAGCTGTAGGAATCACCAAGGATCATTATAGCAGCTGTCACTAAGGCAGTGGTCCCTGACACGAGTTGGGCCTGTCCCAGTGTGAGAGCTCAACTTTAGGCAGAGTGCGTCACATTAGTCCTGATTAGAACAGTTCAAATATCTGTTGGACCAAGAACTGTTCATTTCCAGCTCCATCTGTCTGCATTAGTGAGGCAGCTACCCTCACAGTCACTGTGACTCTGGACCAGTCGAATGTCATTGTGTGTAGTGTTTTATCACCGATCTGAGGAAACAGTGTTTCAAAAGGCTCACCTGGACAGGTGTGTTTACCATGGGGACGTAGCTGAGCTTTTAGTCAAACACTGAGCGCATACATTGAAGTGTAAGAGAGAAACAAGGACGTAGTCTGTCCAGCCATCACACAGAGCCTATTAATCTGATGAGAGACCCATGAAAGATCTGATGTCAGGGAGCACCAAGCAAAGTCATGATAAAGAACTACCCCGCTCTATCAAACCACATTATGGACTCATGTTGCAAACGTCTTACACATTTTGATATTGTATAACAGTGAAAACAGATCGAACAAATCTAATAGATAACGCTGGCTGTGATCCAAATACAGTGCAGTGGAAAGCTTTGAAATAAATCAACAGAGACAATGCAGTGTCATCAATCCTCTGAGCTCCTGCTTCTAAGTGAGGCTCAGATACATCTGAAAACACACAACTGTTTCAAACACTGCTGCACTGCTGTGATGAGATGAGGGATGAAGGATTTTCTCAAGTTTGGATTTGGACTGTAATCTTTAATTTTTTAAACATAGTGTAGTCATTTTAGCTGTAATGCATTCCAACATCACATCCCAGATACTAAACTTCACTCTTATGTAATATACCCAGCTGTTGCACTATATGTATGGCAACACCACTGTAAATGAATGTATCGTAGATGTTTAATAAAGAGCAGTTGTAGCTGTATTGACTTTTTAATTTGACATTTGACCATAATCACCTCAATGAATTACTTTTTATAATTACTGCACGCCCATGTGTAGCAGAAAACAATTATTACGTCCACTCCTTTGATATGCAGAATGGTACTTAGCTTCAGTGGGGGTCAACTTTTTCACCTCGTGTTGTTGTTGGCTCATATTTTATTCAACAGAAAGAGAGTGAATTGCAGATTATGTTTGTTTTTTTTTCAACAACTAGAGCATTTATCCCTAAAAACAGACAAAAAATCTTGTCTCTATGGGTGCGTTCACACTTGCAGATAGACCGCATAAAATGTGGAACTAGATAGGGACTAATATTCACTAGACCAAGATTAAACCACGTCTACACCATCAGGACTAAGCTGGGTTCAAACCAGGACCCAACACGGACAAGGATGAACGCTCCATACGTCTTCTTGATCGTATGTAACATCATGAGATATGATATTAACTATTGCCCCTCAAGGCCACTAAACAATAAATGCATTCCTTAACATTTTGAAACATCACATTTTGACATCCTCATGACCTATAGCGGAATTTTCTATTATTACCCTTCTGCCACTGATTCCCAGCAGATGGTGTGGTCATCGTGTCCAAGGTCCCGGGCCACACTCTCTCTGCCCCTCGCCTGCCCTCCCCATGACTAATGACTTCCTGTTGGACCAGAGTCATCAACGGGACAGGGGAGTGCGGCGATTTCTCTTCCAGCCTCTATCAGAGCAATTTAGGACTACTCCCTCCAGTGGGACCCCATTGTTTTTGACTGGAAGCTTGTGTTTATCTTAATTAATTGTGCATAAGAGAGAACAATTTTAATATTTTGGTTTGGAAAGTAGTCACATAGGCTGTAATTGGGAAGTTGCCTAAGATGACACAGAGTGACCTTCAGATTCCCTGACTGCGAATGCTGGACATTGATCCTAATGTGTTATCAGCTAAAACGTATTTTAATGTGCACTGCGTAACTTTTCTGGTGGAGGGTGTACAACAACTGCTCATCCATGGAGATGTTATTGTTTTGCTTGAAATATTCCACATTCTAGCATATTTGCATGTATTTCATTAGGGTGCTTTATTGAAATATGTATTGTTGCCTCGCCACAAATTCTTCTAAGCAAACCAGTAATATATCTATGTTACCTTTCAGCCGAAAAGTTCCATAGCGCCTTTTAGCCTTGAACTAAAATTTCAGTCAAAAACCTAAACCTAAAACAGGCACAATGTAAACTTCTTCTCCATACCAAGCTAAGCTACCACTGCACAATTTCCCTTCATCTTATCTTTAACCATTTCTGGTTTACTTCATAAAGTACTACATTCTGAACTAGTTTTTTAAACCATAAACCACCCATCTCTGATCTGTTGTCACTACGTAACCCCAGCACCTGCAGCTAATCATTAATTAGTGCTAATGCAGTCTCTGCAGCTCAGAGAGTGAATTCTGGAGGTTCTGAGCTTCCACATGAGGCATGGCCTGTCTGTATACTGAACATGAAAAAAACGTGTATATGCCCTCTACATGCAGGTACTGGCAACCCAGGTTCAGTTGTGATTGTACTTCCTGTTTTAAACAAGCAAGAGTGCAAATGACAAACTGTACCTTTTAAGGGGTCAGTATATGTGCATTAGTTATGGGAATTGACTCAATGGATAATCAATATCTCCTGTATTGAACCTGTTTGTAGTTAATTACAGGCTTTTCCACAATAAAATAATGTGATTTGTGATTTTTTTTTTTTTTTTTACTATGAGATCAAATCAAGTCTACAATGTGCATCATATATATATAGACAACTCCGGGGACTAAAACTTGATCTTTAATAGAGGGGGTCGTATATGTGGGCTATACACTTCAGAGATTTGAATGTTATCCACAATGACACACAATAGACCTTCAGATTCATATTAAATGTGAAAGCACACTTCATATCATTTAGTGGGACCTTGACTCTGTGGTCTCTATTCTCTTATGCGTTTCCAAGACCTGTTTTAAAGATGGCGTATTTTCTCCACTGTCTTTCTGCATCACGTGTGCCGCCTCAGATTCATATGACCTTGGTAGAATGGCGGCTTTGAATGCTTTTTACAACAGTATTTCTCTCAAAAGGGTATTCAGTTTTGTATTTTCTGTTGTACCATGAGAAAAGTAGATTAAAAAGTATTTTGAATAAAGGAAGAGAGATCATTGGATTCAAGAATAAAATAAAAGTCAAATTAATTTCACTTAGCCTTACCTTATACAATTGTCCTGTTCAAAAGGTTTTAATGTAATTCATCTTACACACACACAATGTAAATCAAGGTGTTTTTTCATTGCTCAAAAATACCCTGAAAAACATGCATTCATACTGTGAGCAAGTTCACCTCTCACACCGTATTGTGTGATAAATCTCTAATTGTATCATTCTCTTACCAGCGGAGCTCATGTTTTCAGAAGCAGTTCTGTCCAAGCGAATAGAACAAAACACCATCTCTTATGCCAAATGTTGTTACACTGTTATATTGAACATCCAGCCTTTTCCTTTACTCCTGGAGGAGCTGTTTGGCCACCATCGAATGAATGATCATTAGAGAATAGTGCTGTACTAAGTGTAGTAAAGTATTCATAGTGGTCATCAATACCTCTTACAGGAGCAGTCCCAGTAATTTGTACTATTTGTTCAAAACCAGGACTTCACTACTCTAGCTAATGAGCCATTCAATTTCACCACTGGACTCTAATTAGGACTAAACTGTGCCACTGTTTTACAATTCCTGGTGCATTAAAACTAAAAGCTGACCTTAAGTATTTGTATCCTCTATCCCTTTTGCATCATAACCATTGTGTGTTCTCTTAGATCTGTCTAATGTTAATGAATAGTTACTAACGATGTTACTTAAATCACTCCTTGGTGTGCAGCTGCTGTGGCATGTTAGCCACTATAGGATAGAAGGATTTTCATACTGATTGGAGCAGAGTTGACTTAATTTAAATGAATAAATGTGATTGGAGGAGTGAGATAAATTGGATCAGAGTACATTACCTTTGGCACAAAGAATCACATACATTTGGCCCAAGGGTCTGAGTGTCCATTAGGTCCATCTCCACAGCAATCACTGCAAATTACGGTGCAGTTTAGATTATGATTTAACAAATGAAGCAACACATTTCCCCCTATGTGGAGCTATAGTTTATTTTGCGTGTCCTCTGCCTTTCTATTATTGCACTGTCCTCACTAATGCTTCCTGACACAAGACTCTCTGGTAATGGCTCTGAAATGCTACGCTCAATCGATGCCTGGTGCCTTCTTCTCTCTCTTAGGTAATTTACTGGGTAATGAGAGACGCAGCCGAAGACGGTCCCCAAGAAGATCTAATCTGTTGTATTGGTATGATCCACTCCGGTTAGTTGCTAATTAATTAAGTATAGGGGAAAGTATGAAAGAGGATTTTGCATTTGAGAAACCGCCGCCGGGGTCCTTGTGTTTTGTTCTCCATTAGCTCACAGTGAACTTTGGTTAGCTTTAATTGAAGCATATAATTCACTGTCTAGTCGTCTCAGTATCACACCTAAACATGTGCATTTGATCTACCAGGATTCTGCCTTCAGGAAATATGGAATTAATTAATTTGCTATATGGGAACTTTTAATGGCTGTTACAGAGTTTTAGCTGGAAATATAATAGAGCTGGGACGTACCTTGAAATTATTTTCTAATCTTCGGATACATTGAAATTCTTAATTACTACTACTGGATTTAAATGATTCAGACCCCCTCCTCCATCACTGTGCTTAATTGAGCCTTAATGGGCCACCATGCTTCACTTCGTTGTCTGAAAATGACAGTTCTTAAGTCATGCACATGTCTAAAATTCATGCATGGGAATACTATCAATAACACCTCCATTTCAAAATAAAATCTGACAAAACTTTTGTTTGACAGAATAATGCTGTCTTTTGAAATAACAGCAATGTGTCTAGAAGTTTGCGAGAGCCAGAAATGAGTTAGATTTAAATACCTACTTCCTACTTTAGCTGTAATGGAAATCAGATAAGGCAGCTTTACTTTCTTAAATGAATGTTTCCTGATGTCCCCATTGCTGCTTTCTTATCTATTTGGACTTCAGATATAAAAAAATATATATATATGCAAAGTGGTTGATTCAGTTGAAAAAATAACTAAATCTAAAAAGAATGGCTGTATTTTTTTATGCCTTTAATTTTGTGTGGATTCATAGTTGCCATAAACTGTAAATCTCACCGTCAGCGTCTCACATTAGATTTTGCTGGAAAAATCCATAGGAATTGCTGGTGCTTACTTGAGTTTTGTACCTCCTTTGCCAAAGTGCTCACCTCTGTTGACACATGCATTGACACATACATGTCAAAGAGCACAAAACTGCACTTTGAGTAACAGTTTAGTTTCAAGCCACGTGTTTGCAAGTTTAATTACATGCTTTTTGTGGTATATTATGGATTGTAAATTGATTACAGCAAATCAGATGATATTTTTGATTGTCGCAAGCGCTGTTGAGAATTGGATTTAATATGAAGTAATAGTTATGATGCTAAATCAATATGCAGTTTATAAGGCTAAACTGGCAATAGCTGAAGTAGCCTGAAATCAGTACTCAGTAACAGTGCCGGTAATAGTACAACAATCAGTGATATAATATTATGCAGCTGCCTATTATCAGTGTATTTTGGATGGATGAAAACATTTCTCCATGCACCTGTTGCTCATTCACCAATGACCACTCAAGACACAATTTAGCTCTTACCCAAATTGCTATTTTGAATTCACAACGTCCATCACACAAAACTCAAGTAGTCTATCGGACTTTCTCTGTGATATTCCCTGGTAAAGTCCAGGTTGAGTCTCCAGATAAATCACTAGATATGTGCTCTTTTTGTGTGCTTTTAGTACATCCTTCAGAGCTCTTCCTGAATTTATTTATTTTTTACCTTTTTGGTAAATGTTCAAATATGTGAACTAAAAATACAAGGGCTTCTAACAATACAGAAAAGAGTGCTTTCCTTTTCATTTTGTTTCTTTTTAGCTGCTCAGACAGACAGACCAAGAGAGTACTGTTGTGTGCAGTGGATATATGGCCTTAATGTGTGTGCACATATGTGGATACAATGGGCTATCTATAAAACAATCCATATCAATCCTCAGGGATCTAAATGAGGTGGTGTGTCAACAGCAGAGCCACACCAGAGTGCTTTGCAGTGGGAGAGATAAGGTCAGAGCAACCATTTTGGGGATCATAAAACAAGTATTGTCCTGATATTGATGTCATTTATTACCTGAAAAGGATGGTTGCTGAAAACACCAGAAAAGTGTTGTTCTAATGTTCTCAGACGACCAAAATGGAGGATGGCCATGATGGAAAAATCAATTAACCTTGGCCTGGAAGTGAACTGCTTGATCTTTCAGCACGATTTTATTTGTTGACAAATATAACATCTGTGGTTGGATAAGGGCCGTGTCTCTCTGTCCATCTGTGTGTCTTTACCAGACATTGTTTTATTATGTTATGGCTCATAAATCCTGTTCACAGTCACTCAACAGGACCTGGGTGAGTAACTGAGAAATACGGTGCCCCTTATTCTCACTACAGGTTAAGGTTACGTTTAAGTAAAGCCGAGTAATTTCAGGTAAGGGTCAGTGTTGTGTAATGTTTATATATATCTTTGAGAAGAGTGGCACATCTAACTGGAATTTCAATTTTAAAGTTGGCACAAAGTGTAAAAAGACAACAATGCCTAAAACATTTTAAAATAATTGCCACGATACTGTGCAGTCTGGATCTTGGCTTATTACAGACCAAAATTTTAATAAAAAATAAACAGTAAAATAGTCTTTTTTTCCAATGCCTCTGTCTCCCACTTCTGTTTCTGACATCAAATCTAAAAAAAATAATAACAGGTTGAACATTAAAAATAGCCTCATCTCAAGTCAAGTCACAGGTGTGCCGTGAACTCTTGACTTCTAAATGTTTTTAAATGTACTTTTGTGAGCCCCTTGAGTAGTCTGCTGCTGGGTTAAGGTCGTTTGATCATCTCGCATGGAAGAATAATGTGTTTTAGGAAGGAACACTTTAACACTTGAGGCCTACAGCTGTGATGCCGAGTCAGCAGTGCACCTGTGACACCCTTAAGATTAAAAACACCTCTTACTTATGCAACACTTCTCCGCCTCTGTTTCCTCCTCCCCCCTCATCTCCTCCCAAACCCATCCCCAGCTTGAACACTCAGGCTAATTGACTAAAGCATCACAAGATAGCAGAAGGCCAGCACACAAAAATGGATTCGCAGCCTATAAGCTTTTTCCTGGCACTGCGGGTGTTTTTGTAACCTCTATGCCCTTGGTTTTTGCACTAAATATCAATAGTGCGTTTATACCATTATTCAAAAAGACAGTTCTCATAAAATATTCAGGTTTTGGGCTGGAGATAGTACAATTCTATAGAACATTTGCATTATTTGGTTCCCTACATGCAAACTATAATTCTGTTGCCTTGTATTCCCTCATTTATTTTAGCTTCCAACATCGCTCTTTAATTTGCTATGTAAATATTATCTGTAATTAGGCCCTTTTATCATTCTGGCTGCCCATTACTTTTGCTTTACATACTGTATCTCCTCTGCAAAGATTACAACCTCACATCAGGCAATCAAAAATAATTTATTCCATGTTTTCATCTGCTTCTCCAGTCAAGTCCCACGGTCAAATAAATTTTTCATTATAGAAATGTTAAATTATGATTTAGACCTCATTACACAGCCCTCATTAGAAGTTAAATAATTTGGACAAGACAGTTTGGGGAGGACTTATATGTAGATATAGATGTAGATTTTCTCCTGATTTTAACAGTCCTATCTTCACTCTGTTTCTGCAGGTTTTGGGATGACGACTCCAGTGACAGTGGCGGGAAAGGTGTTCCTTATCTTTTATGGGCTCCTGGGCTGTGCTGCCACCATCCTGTTCTTTAACCTGTTTCTGGAGCGGATCATCACGCTGCTGGCAGTGGTTATGAAGGCTGTGAGGGAACGCCGCATCAGGAACAGTGGGCTACTGCCTCCAGGGATCAAACATGACTTCTCCTTCTACTCACTCCCAGGGTGGAAGCCCTCTGTGTACCACGTAATGCTGATTCTGGGCATTTCGGCCATCACCATCTCTTGCTGCGCCTCTGCCATGTACAGCCCGGTGGAGGGTTGGGCCTATGTGGACTCCCTGTACTTCTGCTTTGTCACTTTCAGCACCATTGGCTTTGGGGACTTTGTGAGCAGCCAGAGTGCCACTTATGAAAACCAAAGCATCTACAGAGTGGCAAACTTCTTCTTCATGTTGATGGGGGTCTGCTGCATCTACTCTCTGTTCAATGTCATCTCTATTGTCATCAAGCAGGTGCTCAACTGGATGCTGGAGAAAATGAGTTGTTTGTTCTGTCAGCGTTGCAATAAAGCAAATGCGTTTCTGGGCCGACGTAATGCAATTCGCCCGGGTTCTAAGGGGCGCCAGGGCCGCTTAGGCCAGGAGTCAGACGGAGCGTGTGATAGTGACACCGAGGGGAGGCGATTATCAGGAGAGATGATCTCTATGAAAGACCTTGCAGCATCCAACAAAGTGTCGCTGGCCTTAATGCAGAAGCAGCTGTCGGAGTCGGCCAATGGGTATCCCAGGACGGTCTGCGGCAGCTCCAGGCACAATGGATTCTCTGGGGGGGTAGGGGCACTCGGAATCATGAACAACAGACTGGCAGAGACCAGTAACTCCAGGTAGAACTATTCCTGAAATATACAGCTACAAAGACCATAGAAAAATCTTTTGACATGGTGAAACGTGTTTTGCATGCAGCCAGTTTTCTAAGGTGGTAATTACAAACCTTTGGTGATAATACTGTCAACAGTAAAGGTGGTAGCTGTGTATGACAGTAAGGCATGAAGAGAGCAGCAAGAAAACACAATGTTTTACTCATTTCATTAACCTCAAAGCTGACCCAGAACAAATTGACGTCTCCTACATCAGTGTTAGTCTGCAGTTGGTTAACTCATTTTCAATTGCACCATGCAGAGGAAGCATGCGGCGCTTTTCTTACTGCTGGAGGTTTGCCACTTTATTTGAAAATGCATATTGAATGCGACAGCGAGTGTGATGCAGTGAATGATATAGCACATACTGATCTATGCATTATACTATACTCTCATGCATTTTTGCACCATCTCTATAGACCTTCCATTGATTGTGCAAAATCCATTGTTTTCTTGACATCGGTCAAGTCTTAACCCTCAGGTGACAGAGGAGAGCAGGGCAATTTATCAATATGGCTGTGATGTAGCTGATTGTGTCACTTACACAACACAGAATATGCCCTAATATAGGTTCTGAAGTTCAGATGGAGAAAAGAGCAGAGTGAAAGAATAAAAATCCATTTCTCGTGAGAGAGGACCCGGGCTCTTATCAGCGGCGAACATGCTTGTGCGGCCAAAGACTTTGACTTAAAGGGTAAAACATGCCGTCCCACTCTGTGCTCCCTTTTCTTTAGAGCTGTCTGTGAAAACAAATGATAAAGGTTTGCTCTGTATTAATGACTCTTTTCAACATGGACTCTACAGTAAACTTTAGGCTTGAAAAATGCTTACAAACACATAATGTAAGTTATTGCAAAAATGCAGTGGCTATTTGCTGGACAAAATATATTGATTTATCCAATAAAATTATTGTCTGTTTTCAGTTGCAGTGACTTTTCTGGCCTAAATATTGTCCAGGTGCAAAGCCTAATTTCCCCATGGTGTCAGGGAGGCCAAGACTTGATGGATGTGTGCTATGATGTCCTTGCAATTGGTAACTATTTCATGACAGTTGTGTCAAAACAACTGTCATAAACAAGAACATACAAATGGCCTGAAATTAGAGGTGGGTGATACTGACAAAAATGAATACCTCAGTATTGTTTTTTACTATGTCAATGCCGATATTCAGACAATATTGTGGCAACCCATCAGATATGTGCTGAAATGTGCCTATAAATTCAAAAAATCTACACAACATCTGTAATACTATACTTTTTTTTAAATATATCTCCCACCTGGATTAGACAAATACTGTGTGTCGATGTGATGTAATGCTCAATGCAAGTCAAAGGAGAAGTAAAAGACATTTGTCTTTTCTTTCAAAGTTGCTAAGAAGAAATGCAATGAAAAAGATCTCGCACAGTCTGAATGTTTGGCTAAATATGTTTTTGCAACTTTCAGATACTTCTCTTTTAACTTATATTGGACAGAATAAACACTGGAACCACTGAGACAGCTTTGTCACTGAGAAGCACTAAAATCCTCTGTTCCAAATCCATGGCCCTCTGAAAGTTAACATCTTATCTCGGTCCATGGCTTAACTTTTTCCTGGCATCCATCTCTCAAATATAACAGCCTCTGCTCTCCTCTTTCTCCTTGTCATCTCTGTATTCCTTTCACACAAGCTAACTCTTTATCCCCCTCAGCACTGTGAACCAAAAGATATAACTGTGTAAATATAGCATTAGATAATTCACTATTCAGAAGTCAATAATTTTATTTTCTTCAATGGCTCCACAAAAACTAGAGCATTATACAGTTTGACTCAGGTAGCTAAGTCTTCAGGCTTGTCTTAGTTTTGTGCATGACACTATGATAAAGCCATATAAAATAAGTGTATATAAGCAGAGTTAAACTTTGAAGTATATATTTTTCTACATCTACAATATAGAGCTCTGGAAATCTATGTGGATATCTGAAATGTTACTGTCCATGTCTCTTTTACAGTCAGTCTGCAGCATCCAGATCTGAAAACCATTGTGCAGTGCTGTGTAAAAGTCAAATAGAAAACAACAAATATCTCTTAAGGTATAGTACAAATATAATGAAATAAACAACATTTATAAATTAAATGATTATTATTAGGGATGATATATCAGAGATATTGGACGGTTTCCCCAGAAATCAGTATGAGCTGAATATGGAAAATCTGGATGATATATGGCACTAAAATAAGCTGCCACAGTCTTCGTGTGATCATGGGTCATTCCCAGTGTCACCTAAGTGCATCACATTTGTACTTGAACAGACGATGAGTAATGAGTAAAAATGGGAATAGAAGAGCAATTACGCTATAAAAACATCTTGTCATTATTGTGGCCTTGCTATAGGTTTTAAAATCTAAATATCGGTATTGACAAATATGTGGCCACAGTGGCAAAACAAATTTCAGATATCACATATCATATTATTACTAAAGCACGGGTGCTGAAACATGACAGATGAGAGAAGAGGTTATGAACAATATTTTATTAAAATCAAAATTTACTAAATTAGCTTAATTTTTTTTTTTTACTTGCAGGCCACCTTCCATATAATAAAAATGTGAATTATTACTGTAAAAACAATAATCTGAATCCATATGAGAATTTCCTTGACCTTTATTACACCTCACTCTATCTTTTGTGCAGTACTGTACATGGTTACAGCTGTTTTTACCCTGATGTTAGCATTTCTCTATAAACCGAGGGAGTTATGGGCAGAGGCATAAGAAGTGCATGTCTGTGATAGTGACATGAGGCCGCAGGGGCTCGTACACTGCTGCACTGTTAAATGTAATGACAGTTTTCAACATTGTGGTGTGCCAAAGCTTGGAACATTTGAGGAGAGACTGCGGGCATGCTGTAGCAAATGAAATAGTTAGAATTCAGTAGTACTCCCTGGATAAGATATATCAATGTATGGGGAGGGTTGTTTGTGGCCCTGATAATAACAATATACCATAATGACATCTATATAAAGAACCTTGGTACCCCATGGCACAGGTCTGGATACTTATTTTTACTATTTCTTACAATGCATGTTTGCATCTGTGCCCAAACCAGTGTGAATAGGACCTATCTTCCCTTCCTTCCAAAAATGACAATATATAGCTATCCATTCAAATGTATTTTCCTTAATAAGAAGCCTGAGAGATATCGAACTTTTAAGATTATAGTATTAAAAAAGTTTGCTCACCTAAATTGCATGTGTGGCTTGAAATTCAATGCCTTACTTTAGTTGTAATACAAAACAGTTCCCTATTAAAAATGATATTAGTGTTTAGAGCTTGTGTGTTGTTCTATTACAATCCTTTTGCATTTTGCAAAAATAGATCTCCATTGATTGCAATGGTTTAAACGGTGCCACTGTCCTCTGTATCTTCTGTCAGAAGAGATGGTGGTTTATTGTATGTTTGTATTTGTCATTGGAGGAAACGCTTCTTAAATGTGAGCTGACACTTTTGTTTTATGTGAGATGTCCTGTCACCACCACAGTCATACTGACAGCTCACTCTGTTTGGGCTAAACAAAGATGGACATAGCTGAGTGGATCACAACATACATTAATTTTCTCTTATCTTAATTAAGTTGTGCCATTTTAAAACCTTATTAACCATTATTGTTTCGGTACGTACAGTTAGTCTGTGTTAGCCCTGGGACTACAGTGGCAACTGGGCACAGTTTACCATGTCTTCAGCCTATAGTGACAGATACACTAAAAGAGGACATTGATGAGATAAATGAGATATGCAATGTGTACTGTTAAATGATACGTCTGTGGTATCATAAAATATATACATATAACATCAAAGAAAAACTGTGAGCTTTCATGCCTAAATGCATTGGCTTTGTCGCAGCAGCACGCTAAAAAGCAGTCCAGCTATGACACAAATACTGTTATTACACACATTTAAAAACCATAATCCTTTAGAACATGGACAGAAATAAAAGCACTAAAAGCTATCCTTACCATGTATTGTCGCAATAAATATGGAACAGGGAAGAGAATTTTTTACATCTCTACACACAACTCCATCTCTAAGTGCATAGAACCAGACTGAAATCTTTAGGTGGTTATCAAAACGACAACATTATATTCTCTGTGTTAAAGCACCATGCTATCTTTGTCTTCCATAACTTGAACTGTAAAATAACTTGATGTAAATGACCCATAGCAGCAGTAGTAAAACCTCTCATCTGATCATAATGCAGACGGAGGAGACGGATCATTTATTCACTAAAGCTATTATTTTCATGTAATCAAAATATGCAACACCAGCTACGACATCAAATCTACAGTCGATATTTGCAGACAGTTAAAGCAGCTCAGTGCAGAGGCATAATTTATTAGGAAACACAAGGCCTCAGCAGATCTTAACGCTCTGTGGGCTGTAAATATATCCATCAGCGGGTGGCAGGTAAATTAGGCTGTGATCTTTCTACAGCCACATTGTTGACACGTAAACCCATAATAAACTTTTCATATTTTATGCATATTGCCTGAACATGTTGTTGAGTGAGCATGAATAGTAGTAAATGATCTTTAAAGGAGCACTGCGTAACGTTTCAGCTGCTACCTGCCTGTCCTAACTCTTTTTACTTCAATTTATAAATCTATGGAGAGCAGCAGGTCCAGGCAAAGTTACAGGGAAGGTCAAATCTAAGTATAAGCAATGTTTTTCCATTCCATTTTCCTTTGTGCACTGAAAACACCCATATTGTAATACATGCTAGACATATGTTTAATAGTATGTGGAGCATTTAAGGCAAAGCAATAAAATCTCCACTGAGAAAAGCAGGTGGCATACTCTCTGATAAAAAAAAGTCCCATGGTGCACCTTTGAATCTTGGAGAGCGTTTTGTAAATTTTAAAAATTCAAGACAAAAAAAAAGAAAGTTCAAAGTATATCGGTTTCAGAATGAATAAAAAATCATGACAAAGGACAAAGAAACTGCGAGCTGAAACTTAAATCCATGAATCGACCTGACAGCGGATTACATCTATCTTTGAAATGCAGTGCCCAGACAGGGACTCAAAACTCCAAGATCTTAAATTTCATAGAGACAAAAAATCTTTACAAACCACAATTGTATGAAAGTGATATTTACTTTTAGAGGATGGAGTTAGCATTTTTGGTATCTAAAAATTTTGTTGTGATCCACAGATATGTCAGCCTTTTATCCACCATACCGCTCGACACCTTGGTGTGTGCCTCATGTTGCTTGCATTGTGGTGTAACATTGCATTATTATATGTATACAAATTACTTCTGTTAGCAAGTTGCACATTTATACCAATGATTGTACTTTTATATTTATGTAATTAAAGTTCAAATCTATATCAAACAAAAGGGATTCCAATAAAATGATATTTACTGAGATTTGTCTGATTTGTTCATGGTTTTCTATATTGCACAACTTCAGCCTATAGTTACACAAACACTACAAAAAACATTGATGAGACAAGATCGCTCTGTGGTATTGTAGATTTGAGCTTATATGTTTTGTTGTAGCACGCTAAAAAAGCAGAGGACAACATGTTTCAGTCCAACCATGTCAAAAATACTGTTATTACACACGTTTTAAAATCATAATCTTTTGAAACATGAAAGAAATGTTAGCACAAGAAACTAGCTTTACCATATTCTTTAAGCATAAGCACATAGACACGCTTGACAAATGTGACTATGAATCAAAACATCTCCATAAGTTTTCCATAGGGGTTGGTTGCATTTCCATTTTTGATCTCAATCTAATTATGCAACAAGAAAGCAGAATGCTCCTAACATTTGGTTGCCAGACTTAAAGCAGAACTCTAAAACACTAAAGCAAAAGGATTCACTCCAATGTGAAAGCTTACCAAAACTGCAGAACAGCACTTGCAGGCAGTCCCTAATCTGTGCTAGTGCAGTCTCCAGATGTTTGAGCTCAGAGACAAACAGTGTTTCTGATCTGAGGCATGATCTGTCCATATGAGAATAAATAAACCTATATGCAGGTTTGGGGACTGGCAAGTAAATGAGTAAATGTAACTATCCACCTCTGGTAATGTCCCATCTGATTAGTGTGTCTTATTGCATCATTCGCAAAGGGCTAAAAGCAATGATTAAGATTTTGTACTGTGTGATTCAAAGCTGGACAAAACTTGTTAAAAACTTAATAATCCCACTGACCTCTGAGTCATTAATAGGGGCCCTACTTTCATGTTGAGAAAAGTCTAACGACCTCTCCTTTTACACTGAACTATTAGGGCAGTGCAGTCACTATCAATTATTCACACACTTTTGTCCAAAGGTGCACTGCGACGTCTTTATCCGAAGGTCAACACTCGCATCTCCCTAATGAACTCAAGACAACAGACCGCTACATTTATCTTAGTCCTACTTAAAAGAGCATGAGCCACACAAGCACAATTATTTTACTACAATTTCGTCGCAGGGAATAGGGCTTCACTAAGAAATCTTGCCCTTTACCAAGAGGGTTGAGGGTCTGATTACCGGACTCATTAGCTACAAGCTTTCAATAGCACAAGTGCTGTCTACCGTCAATGATTCACACTGACTACTGTGGCTCCCGTCCAACATTCAAGACAGAAAAATCAATACATCAAATTGTTTCAGATAAATAAAAATAGACATTTGTTTTCTATATTTATAAGTGTCAACCTGTTAACACAAAGTACATAGAATCCTCTCGCCAGCTCACGCAATGCAGACAAATCTTAGGAAAGTGGAAGTAGTAGTAGTAGTAGTAGTATATTATAGTAGTACTAGGAGTATAATGACAAAAATGGTGATAGCAACACCGCGTATATAGTTGTGTAGTATTAATTGTTGCTGTAGTCATGTTATTGCAGTAGGCTATGTACTTTCCACATGACTTAAAACAATAAAATACACTTTTACTGTAGTTTAAGTCCGTAATAGAGCCCCAAGTTGAATCATTCTAGCAGTACATTTACTCTCACCATGTGTCATTCTTCACTGCATCTTCCACCAGCTCTCACCCGAAGCTCGCTGCTGCTGTCTTTATAATGGCTGGATCAGGATGTTAGTCATAAAGGCAGGACCTGTAATTGCATTCATTATTGAGATTAGCCTGACGCTGCAAACAACACATAGCCCGCTGTATTAGGTCTGCAGTGGGGGTGAGCGGGAGGACAGGAAGCACACAGCTTATCATTTGGGCAATACCTCGAATGACATTAAAACTCTATTGTTTATTATTTAAATTAACACCCACATACAATGGACTGCTGTTTTCCACTGGTGCTGGACCAAAGGACGGGGGAACCTGAGGAGATATTTTTAGACATGTACTTGAGTAAAATTAGATTCATAACTTTATAAACGCAGATTTTGAGTGGAAGAGGTTGCAGTATAAGTCACACTATTTAGTAGTGGGATATATATTTAATAAGGTAGTAGCCTACTGACCCTAGTAATAAAAGGCTATAAAAGTATAATGGAATAGTAGAAGTAGAAGTAAGATTAATTGGTTAATCGGTTAAGGTCACAACATAATCGTAAGACCGGAAATAATCGAGGCATAAAAGCAAAAAAGAAATCTTTCAATTTTCATCTAGACTCCAAAAAAGTGCATTTTATCGTGTCTGTTGTGTTATATCTCATTAACATTACTTCACCATTCAACTTTAGTTTAATTTCGTAAAGCTGGGCACATACAACAGAAATGGCAACCTATATTAGATACTGGAGACTATGGAAGAATAGGATTTCACTGTTGTTTGTGCCATTTCTTCTCAAAATGAACATAACACTAAGCTATAATACTGTGACATGCCTGCTTTGAGATTATTATAGCCGTATGTTATGCTGTTATGCAAGTTGTAAAAGCTATAGCATATGCTTTGAGTACATATAGTACCTCATATGTTTCACCCTGAAGCTGGTTTCATTATATAAAGAAATACCTCTCCTCGTCTCTGCGGCTGTCTCCCAGTCTCCCCTCTCAATGCTCACTTCAGTACAGTGTGAACAGTTCATTCCCACAGGACACAGAGGCTGCAGTTTCTCCTGTGGATCTCAGCTGGTGTCAGAGCGCTCCTTCACTGCAGCAGAAACGCACATTCAACACAATTTATCAGTTTTCACCACTCGCTCTTTGCTGTTAAGTCCACTGACACTGGGTTTTAATGCTCCAGAGTGTGCTCGATCATAATGAGAAACAGACCCTGCAAAATGGTTCCCACCTTTTCTTCTGAAGAGCTATTCATCTTATTTGTAGCTGTGGTGTAAAATCTGTCAAGCAAAACAAATAAATAATAACAGAGTAAAGGACTTTTTTAATGATAGCATTTGATATATAGAGTTTAAGAACATATATCATTTTAAAGACAGACAATTCTAAATTTGCAGTTTTCATTAAAACAGCTCTTTATTAACTTCATTATAAATTTGGTTTGAAATTGCTGCATTGAGTCTAACGTGCTGAAAGACAATCTATACTATAAGTACATATTAAAGTAGTAGATACTGTTTTTAATGCTAATTTTAGTCTCTCTCCATTAATTTTCAGAGAAGTTCTGAGGCAATCTGATCAAACTGATATTAACGTGAAAAATTTCTCATTCAAAACATTCCAACTGCCAAAAAGCAGTATTGAATTTGTTGAAAAAATACCATGGACAGTTGCTCTGTATTCTGGAATATTATAAAACAGGCTCTACACAAAATATAGACAATCTTTTAGTTACCAGTAAATAGGAAATAACAACTGGATATCCATACAGTAAAATAATTGAACCATCCTGACATTTCTTGAGTGCTAAGGCTCCTATTAAACCAACATCTCAATCTCGAAGCGGTTGAGCTGCTCCAGTAACATATGCTACAGATCCATTCATTCTTAATGGAGGGCATGTGAAGGGCTCTAAGAACATTCATGTAGAGAATGTGAGATACCTCCTGGCATTACAATTGGCTCAGTCTAGTCCGCATTATGCAAAACCAGGGCAAGAGTTAACCACCAAAGCCACCATTATAACAACTTTAAACCTCAGGCACAGATACATTTATTCACATTAAGACTTGCTTTCAATTGCTGGTTTATCCTTCAAAATGACTTCTGTTTTATCATTTTACTAACTCTGCGCTCTGAGACTGGAAAGCCCTGGAGCAGTCTTGTAGTATTCTGCTGGATTGGAAAGGCGGGAGTGCAGAAAATCAAATGGTCATGGTCCAAAAACAGGTCATTTACATGTAGTGGGGTGTATCCGCATGAACGATGAGGCAATTACCTTATAACATCTGCTCTTTCAATTATCATGGGAGGCACAGGGGGTTAAGAGATAAGAGAAACTCGCCATTTCGGCTAATCAAGTTCAATATGATCTCGCGTCCAGATTAGCCCAACTGGCTGTTTGTTATGGCACACAGACACACTACAGTAGCAGCCCACTTCTATAAAGGTCCAGTAACAGTGAGCGGATAAAGGGGAGGAAAACCCTTTGAACATCCAAGTTAGATTGAGGTCTGTAGATGTCCATTAGATCAGTCAGCTGCAGTTTCAATTGCTTCAGAGTCCGCAGGCTATAAACTGTGGGACTTTTTACACTCAAAAACCATAAGTAACTTTTCTGGCATAGGGCGCAACCAGCTCGTTTCCATGTAGATTTAATTGCTTTGCCTGGAATGTTCCTCAGTATGGGATTAAACGTATCTATCTTTCATATATTCAATTATATATTCAATATATTCTTGACATAAATATCATTGGTTGAGCGGTCAGATCCACAGGTTGGTGCGGTTCCAGTTCCCACAGATGAATGCTGTCATTGTCTCCTTAGGCAAGACCCACCTCGCCCCTAGTGTGTGTGTACACTGGTGTATGAATGTGTGTAGAAAAGGTTCCTTGATGTGAAGCGCTTTGAGTGCCTTGAAGGTGGAAAAGCGCAATATAGAAAAGGCCATTTACACGTGCTTTTATTGCTAAAAACACCCTAAAAACATGCATTCATAGCGATGCTGTCTCTCCGCACGTCTAACATGTAACTAGTAGTGTCCTCTGATACATACGTTTAATGCTACACTGTGAAACATTCCAGGCAAAACAGAAAGAAGCAAGTTGGGAGAGCCATCCACCAGTTCCATAGTGCACTTCAAATGGAATTTTAACTTGACTAGATAATTTAATTAGGCCTAGAACAACAGATACAGTGACACCCTCTGAAAGTAAAAGTGGATTGGCTTTTTGGTGAGCAAAGATGGGGAGCGGAAAGTGTTGACAGGTCTAAAATGTAATTTAGGGCCAAAAAATAAACATGATTTGTATAGCAACCAGGTCAAATGAGTCAACTGCACTAACTTTTAAGAGTTGGTGACAATTCTGTGACTATAACATTGTCAGAATCTCACAAAATATCAACCTCACATTACAATAGGCATGAGATGATACCGAAATTTGGTGTCACGATTATCATGGCCAAAATAATTGCCATTAACGATTATATCAGAATAATCATTAAAGTTGCTGATTGCTTAAAAATGTTATGAATATGAATAATTATAATTTTTATATTATGAATAGGTTCTATATTTAAACAGCTGTTATAGTACTGTTCTTTGTTATCAGTGAAGACAATAATGATCAAGAAGAGATTATTAGAGAGAAGTTGTTTTTTTTCGCACATTCTGGTGAAATAATGGCGAGTATCTTTATTGGCAATTATCATGATTATATAAAATGTCCCACAGACGATTATTGTCAACCTCTTTTATCATAATAAATAATATTATTGTTTATCGTCCCATCCTTACATTACAATTTATGTTATGTTATTCTAAGGAGACTCACAAATGAGAAATGTATCATTATTTCAATATAGATAAGTGTTAAAACCTTAAATTCTTCAGTGGAACATAGTAAAGGTTAATGGCCTAGTTGGCTCTGCTTTATTGCTCTTCTGCCGCTGCAGAACATTAACCTTGTCTATAACCTTGGTGTGTGGTCTAAGATACTTCTTGCTTATCAAACCAAAAATAAATGTTGCGATAAAACAGGCTAGGATTTTTTTAAAATCTTCATAATGTTAATAGTCAAGCCAATTCCCTGTGGATATGCATCTATCTGTATTGTATCCAAATTGAGCAGTCAGGACAGGACAAAACTACCCCTCAAACAGTACATTGCATTGACAATATTGTGAAGTAAACATCTAAATGTCAGTGTGAACTTTGTGGATGCTCAAATACACTACAGTTATCTCTCATTTTTCACATCTAACTTCTGGAGGGGCAGAGAACTCATATCTCGTCTGTGTGAGTGTCTGTGTGACTCCAAAAGTCCCGACAGTGTAATCAGACATTTATGCAAATTCACACTCAAAGAGATCATTTCATTTTTTCATTTTCATCCTTCATTTCTGATAACTGCAGCATCTGTAAACTGTACGACTGTCAAACTGCTGAACCAATAAACGGCATACTCCAAAGCAACTATGATGGAAAAGGTGGAAAGGCTCATTCAACACAAGAATATTACTCAACAAAATATTAGATGCAGGCAGTGATGGGAAGAATACTTTTAAAATGTATTTAGTTGCAGAATACTGAATACCTGCATTAAAATGTATGTTGTAACATATTCCATTACATGGTCCAATCAGAGTTCTGTATTTTTAATACATACAATGTATTTTTTTATTCTATTTTAGGAGAGTAACTGTGTTCTGAATACCACCAAATGAAAAAGAAACTGTACTAGAATACAGTTACGCAAAATTAGTATCCTGAATACGTATCCTCGATAATGTATTCAGTTACTTCCCAACACTGCTTGCGGGATAACCCGGGTATGGAAAATAAAAGCATCTCTAGAGCGATTTTGAAGTTTCTGTAAACACATAGCATAAACTAATAATGGACTAAAGCCACTACAGGTATATATGTAACAACAACCAGTGTTACCACTATTAATTTTATCACTAGCATCGTAAGGGCAAATTAATGTTATTTGAAGAAGACAAAAATGTCAAAGAGGTAATCTCCCTTTTTCTTTTTTTTTTATCTTTGTGTTGAAAATAAAATAACACTGTTGTGAATGTAAAGAAGCCAGAGGCAGCTGTAGACTCTAGGTTATTATTCATAATTCCCTCATGCATCATATTTCCTGGAGAAATAATGTTGATAAATAGCACCACAAACAATGGATAATTGACTGCAATTCTTACAATTATACATGTTTTATTTGGTTAATACTTAATGGCAAGTGACACTAGTGAATTGCATGTAAGTGGTAACCAGATGTAAATTATTTAAAGGCCCTATATTGCTCTTGTGAGTCTTTTAGTCACGTTAGAACATTATTACCTCCTAAAACATACCAGAGTTGCGTTCTGTTTCATTCACATGTTTGAGCATTAGCCTCTCTACATCTCCAAAGCTCAAAATGCTCTCTACTGACCTGGTGATATTGTGAAGCCGTAGTTTTCAAGATAACAGCTCCTTTAGTCATGTTACTTAGTTACTTAGGATCCAAAAGTAGCATACAACTTGTAAGTAGTTCAACTGTTTATTGTCCAGGCTAGTAATCAGGTAAAGGTGTATGTATCAGGCTGGGGGGGTCCAGAGGTGCAGGTAGGAACTGGGCTGGCTAGCAGACAGGCAGGCAGATAGACCAGTTGGAGGCAGTAGGTAGACAGGCGATTAGACAGGTTGGATCCAGGTGTGTCAGCTGCCAGATCAGGTAAGCCAACGCCCATGTGGGAGGAGAGACAGGCAACACAGAAAGGGAGGGGGAGACAAGAGAGAAAACAGCAATAGGTAGGATCCTGATACCTTTTACCTTTAGTTCTGTAGAGATGGGCAATTCCGGGGCTGGAATCATCCAAACGATTCAAGTGAAGGAGTTTAAAAGGTGGAAGAGAGCGTTTTCTATTTGAGAGAAGAACACAGCCGAAATATGCAGGATTTGTGTGTTAAACATGTGTGAATGAAACAACATAATAATATAGATCAGAAAATAGTGTAATATGGGCTCTTTAATGCAACACATGTAAGACTAATTTCTCATGAACCTTTTCTCTACATGTATACAAACAGGTGTACCAAGACTATTCTACAAGATTTTTTTTGAGGGCCAAAGCCTCTGGGTCGAACAGGTGTACAACAAGCCAGCACTTTTAACACAGTTAGACATTGCACAGAACATCCCCAACACTAGACCTGCTTGTCTCTATGGACATAAGTTTAATGCTATACTGTGGAACATTCCAGGCACAGCAATAACATCTCTATGGGAAACAAACAGGTGGCAGACCCTTCATCAGAAAAGTTTAAAGACAAATTACTCTCTAAATCTTGCTATACTAATTAAAGTCCCCTAACAGTCCCTGGACTCCTCTGCACTGCTGAGTGTCTGTCCTGTTCATGACTGTGTTCTCCCAATGAGTCACAACCAAAGAGGCAGCTTGCATTTGTTTTCCAGTTTGTCACTTGGTCTCCCTGAATGTTAAGGTGGTATTAAACTAAATGAGTAGTAAGATGGTGTGGGTAAAATTGCTTTAAATTGCAAATTACGGCCAACAGTCTGAAGGAGAAAGCTCAGTACTGAGATGATGGAAGACCAAACAACAACAATCATTTCTATGTATCCTTCATGGTCACATTTCACAGTGCTTTAAATAACCTTATTTAGCGTTACTGAACTAAATATAGACACAACTCTCCAATATTAAAAGGTATAATTGTTTACAAGAGTATTTGTCGTGGCGCCCTGGTCTATTTTGGCAAACCTGAACTGTATTGTTTCCAAATGTCTGTTCAATATGCTTTTTCAGTCTATGCTGACAATTGCAAGAGACATTTAGAATTACAAAGCAAAGCAACTATTGAATTCTTATGGTGTTAAACCCTAATTCAAGCCAATAAGCAGAACAAAGAACGATTTAAATGTTAGATAAATCTGGATTAACTAAAGCTTTGAAAACTGGTCACTGTCTTGGCCTCATTCAATATGTGGAGCACTCTGGCCCCTGAAGATGGAACAAGCTCTAGCTTTCAAAGTTTTATTATGTTTTTCTTCCTTCTGCGACTAACTACAAATAGTTTGCGTGGCTGACAGATTTGGAAAATTTGGTTTCAAATATTCTTTTTCATATATCGGACAATGAGGTGCTTTTTGACATTTTTAAGAAACTTTGTACGTTGAAAATGACATTAAAGAGCCACTAAGTAAATCAAGAATGTTTTAAAGAGGGTCATTTGGCAGCAAAGAAGTTCATTTAAATGTATCTACTAAATTAAATATAAGTTGAGGATACACTACATTTGCTGAACATCATGCTCCTGGCCTTTAGTCTGGCCTCTCCTTCTTTAAAAAGTGCAGCTCTGCAGTGGAAACCAAAAGCGCTGACTATCACTCTGTTCTATCTATGACTGCCCCCTCCACGTTCCCCTGAAGCCAACTGCATTAATATGAGCCTATATCTTATACACCAGAGTACAGCTCCAGTGTGAGAGGACCAAGGGGCAGGGACACAGAGCTATAAGGACCGGATTTTAATTGGCCTCTGTGAAAAAAATCTGAGCACAAATGTAACACTATAGTCATCAAATGGGATTTATGTCAAGTCACACATACTGAAAAAAGGCTCAAAAAAGTGTCTTAACAATGGCTGTAAAGCAAAAGTCTCAATAATGTAAATATAAGGAACATGTACACTTGCCCAAACACCACATTCAAATTGGGACTGAACTGGGACTAAGGAACTATACTTGAACTAGACCAGGGCTAAATCAAGACACAGGGTCAATCAGAATTAAAGCAGGACCAAACAAGTACAAGTGCAAATGCACAGACTAAACACTGCAGAAATAATAATCAAGGAGCAAGGACAGTATTGATCTCTGCCAACGCACTGGTCCTCTGGCAATGATCAATAGATTTGATAGATGCTTATGAATAACAACAACTACAACTCACTATTACAACTTACAGTTACTTCTTTTAGTGAGAGTTAAATAGTCACATATTTAGATATCGCTTTTCCACCTTCAAGGTCTTCACTCAAAGCACTTTACATCAAGGAACCACTAACCCATTCACACAAACATTCACACACCAATGTACACAGACATGGGTTTAGTGTCTTGCCCAAGGACACAACAACAGCATCCATTTGTGGGAGCTAGAATTGCACCTCCAACCTGTGGGACCACTCACCCAATGATGCTTTATGTGGAGAGCAGGATTCGAACTGCCAACATTTGGATCTGTGGACAAACGCTCTACTAACTTGAGCTACTGTTGCCTCCTGTCTTTAACCATTCATAACTTAAAACTGATTCCTCAAAATTATACAGAAACCCTTAGGACAATAATTCTACATCTTTTAAAACTAAGATCATATCTGTACATTATATTGTATTTATTTATATTATAATATCATAATATTGTAATTAGGTACACACCAGCAAAACTCAGAATATACAGAAAAATGTCACTAGATACAAAAGAAATACATAACTGCAAGCATAACTATTTTACACTTCCACAACCAAATAATAAACTGGATTAACTCATAAATGAACCAATGTTCCAGACGTTACAGACCTTTACTTAAAAAGTGTCTATTAAAAGCATCTTCACTTCCCACATTCACACATACTGTATAACAATTTCTCAGTACTGCATCGAGTCACCATCAGATTAAAAGCAGGATGAGAAAATGAGAGGAAGGAGGCTTGTTCTGTCCCCACAGTGCTATGGGGATCTCTGCTTGTATAAGGCCCATGTTCTCATTATTCTAAGTGCAGTCCCATCGAAACTCAGATCCTTACAGCCATGCTTCAGGAGCAGTGTGGACCAGGAAAGACACCCAGGAGGAACAAAACAAGAGGAAAGCTTAGCCATAATTCCAGGTATAAACCATTCAAAGCTGTCTCTCAGGATAGGTTATTAAAGACATAGCTTATTCCTATGCACAGCGTGTTGAATATGTGCATGCTTAATAGAATAAAGACAAAGGAAAGTGGTGCAATTGTTTCTTTGAGGAGTGGTCGTCTGGTGGGAACAGCCTACATGAATTGTAGCCACAAGATGTGTCGAGCTCAGTGAAGTGGTGTGTCTATTGACCAGGGAATACATGCTTGGGGGTAAACAGAAAACTGTCACCAGAGAAAAACTACCATATAGAAACAGAGAATTAACTTGTTTTTATGGTAAATTGTTTTTTATTGTATTTACAAAGGAAGAAAGGTAAATCCTCAAATGAATAACAAAGTAATCTTTGTTAAAGAAGACCGCTTGTGCTTGTATCTGCTATATAGTTACATGTAAAAACCTGTGGACCATTATGTTATATTTGGGACATTTTTAAATTGCAATATTCATCTAAAATGACTTCCACGTTAGAAAACTGCAGTGCCCAATGGGAGCTGACGTTGGCGTAAATGTCATCACAACAAAGAGCCGTGAAGTTGTCGGCACCTCTGATGAATAACTGCAGATTATGCTAGCGAGCCGCAGGTTTTTTCATTTGTACCAAAATGAAATCATATGTGTATCCCAGATTAAGAAAATAAAATTGGAGGAGGAAGTAAATACAGAGGGGTGGGTGTATGCCGTTGGCGGTGAAAAATGGGTTGATCTTCAAAATGGCGTCTTGAAAATAAGCAGTTAAAGATTCTCCAAACATGCACGAATAACTCCAAATACAATTTCGAAAGAGTAAATGGTGAGGAGTAACAACTACAACATGGTTAAAACTTCTGAAAAGTCAAAGGGACATGCAACTTTTGGAGCTTGTATCTATGGAGATGTTATAGCACCAGGCCAAACTGTAGAATTAATGTTTGTCAATGCATCTTTTTTAGCAATAAAAACATGTGCAACTGTATAAATTCAAGATACATACGTTTAGTGTGATACTCTGTAACATTCCAGACAAAGGAATGTGATGTCCATGGAAACAAGCAGGTGACGGACCCCCACCAAGAAAGTCACAAAACCACCTGAAAAAATAAGGCGTACATCGGCCAATGGACATCAGATGTGTGATGGCTGTTTTCTTGTGTAAAAATAAGTTGAAACATGATGCAAAACATGTGTGGTGTGCCAACAGAAATAAATGCGACTATCTTTGCAAAGATAAAAAATGATGTGCTTTGATGAACTTTAATTTGTGGAGTCCCAGGAGATAAAAACATGAAAAGATTGAAGGATAATAACAACACTGCGCTATCAAACCAACATCCTCTGCATGCTCCAGGGCTGGATCCGAGTTATGTTGGGTTTATCTACTCCTTTCACCTCTACTTTCAACATTTTCAGCTTTCTAAAAAAACAGCTGGGGTGGGTAGAGTCAAAACAAATAATGATTAAAAATGTTTTACATTAGCTGTTTTTCTTATTTTTTTTAAAGGTGCATTCTTACTGTGAGCAGGGTCGCCTCTCCACAAATCTAACCGATAACTTGGCCTGCTCTCCACAGAGATTCCAGACACAACAATAACATTTCCATAGAAACAAGCAGATGGCAGACCCTCCACCAGAAAAGCCGCAGACATATTTGTAAACCACTTGAGATGCCGAAACAATCATTTACTTGTAAAAATAAGCGTTATTCAAAGAGAGGTATTAAGGGGATTTCAGTGGTGTGTGGGTGTATAAATGGTTTATGGGTCTAACAGTCTGGTAGATTGCTGTTTGGCTGTGGCCCAATGTTCTCGAGGCAGCGCCAGTGAAAAGGGCGAGAGGTGAGGAAACACTTAACATAAGAAAATTGAGCAAGGATAAGCCCCTCACCAAAACCATGCTACTGTTAATGGTATGTTTCAGATGATATCACAACATTGTATAGGCCAATAGTATTTAATACAGATGGGGCAGGTTCTGGGGTCTAGTCACTAATAGAAATGATTATGTTTAAAGTGTGTGGATCTTTCATTCTATATTCTTTATACAAATTTCATCAATCAACAGGGAAAACTGGCTCTTACCCCCATCTGAGAGCATGACATCATCTAGATTCTGAAAACCACCAATTGTACACCTCTTGCAAGAATAGTGAGTAGCTAAAAGGGGTTGTAGAAGACAAAACAGCCAGCAATAAACCTAATTTGTTGGGGGAAGAGTGCGCTTTTTGTTTTTTATCTTACCTGACCTTTCAGAGTCCTTTATTGTTGGCTCAAAGGCTAAACATTTCTTTCTTGTCTCTGTTTTGCAGGAAGATTTTACAAAAGCTTCTTTTGTTAAAACAGAAGACCACCTTAAAAACAACAATGAACCAATGATTAGCACATGTTTCAATGCAGTTTAGCCTATGTACACCACTCTAGTCTAAGGATCACAAAAAAATAAAAAATAAAATAAAAATAAGAAGAAGAAGAAGAACATTTGATGCCATAGTTTTTTCCCCAATATTATTATTTAGATCTAAATTTAAAGGCGACTTATGTGACTTTTCTGATGGAGAGTTCACCACATGCTTGTCTCAGTTGAGATGTTATTGTTACTGTCCAGAATTTTTCACAGAACAGCATTAATCTTATCTATCTATATGAAGAAGCAGATGACACCACCACGTACAAGAAGTCACAGGTCAGCTCTGTGGGGTGTTTTTTGAGCAACTACAACATCAAGCTAATAAATGCAACATATATTAATTCAGACAGTGTAAGATTCAGGACAAAGCAATAACATTTGCATGAGCCAAACAGGTGGTGGCGGACACTCCATAGGAAAAGTTGCATAGTGTACCTTTAAAATATTTTCCAAATTACTGCACAGGGGGCAAAGGATACACAATCAAGAACAAAATACTTAGTCATGCCCAGTTCTGTTAATACTTTTTGTTCTTGTGCTAACGTGTCCCGATATTAACCCATTTCTCTGAAGTCATTACCAATAAGCTGTTCAACTGTGCATGTAAATTTGCTTTAGGAGACTTGGGCCGTTTTAATTAGCTGCTTTCAGACGGCTGCTTCCTGGAGAGCTGATGAAAGTTGCTAAGGAGGAAGATAATGAATTTTTAAGCCACTGTGTAAATTCCCAACATTATTCAGTCATAAATAAATAGACCACAGCCGAAACATGTATTACCAAACATTATCTATAGGTTCCTTTTTGTAACACACATTATGGAGTTTAGATCAAGATAGATGGCAGGGCAGTTTTCACTTTTTAATTATTTAAAACCCAGACAATCTCAGTGAAGGGAAACAAAGAACAAATGCTGTGTAAGGGTTTGGCATTATGTTTTAATTAGATGCTTCTCTCTCCCACACACAATATGCCAAAATGTTGTATGTGGGCGGATGTTTTGAATATGTAAGTGACACTATTTTCCGCTGGGTAAAATAAACAAGGTATGTAGCAAGAACACACATATTCAGAAAGATTTGAAGGTGCAACAATTCTGACAACCGTTAGACAAAGATGTTACTTTAACTGCAGTGTACATGGTGCCAATATAACCCTGCGCTGACTCATGAGGCCCTGCACACTGCTTCTATTGTTGGCACAGATACTGCTTTGGAACAGCAGGAGATGGCAATTAAACAGAAATGCCCATAAAAAACCTTCAGGATTAAATACTCCTTGTTCATCATATTCTTCCACTTAGTCTCATTATGGGATATGGGGCTGGAGTCCGTACCAGCACCCACAACTTTGCTCCTGATGTGAGCACACCCTGGACACTGTGAAGCTGCAGAGTTGACACAAAAGACATATAATCAGTTCATGCCATATGCAATTTACATAGAGACACCAATTAATTGCACTATCTTTAACTGCACTACTTTCTGGTGGAGGATTCAACCCCTTCTTGTTTCCATGGAGATGTTACTGATTTTCCTGGAATGTTCCAAAGTGTGCCATTAAACATAGAACAAGCAGGTAACATTCCCGATCAGAACTGCAGAGAGGAAACAAAGTAATGCATATTTTTCAAGGGTTTCGTTTTTAAAGCTGGTAACGGAAATAAGTCAAAATGGATAAGTTGAATACTATACTGTGAAACATCTCAGTTAAAGCAATATCTCTATAGACACAAGGAGGTGACTGGCCCACCACATACTGCACCTAAACGTGTTGCCTATGTGGATGGAGGAAAGAGGTCAGAAACAAGAAGAAAGGGGAAATTACATAATGTGCTTCACACATTTGAATTTTTCATGTGTGTAATATAAAATTGTAGTTCATAACATGGTCTGGAAGAGAAATTAATCGCTTACCAAAACCCTGTCCTTGATTCTCAACCACTGCGAGGAGAACACCTTGAGGTATTGCCACGTGTGCCCAGAAAAAAAAAAATGAATTAACAGATTCACATACAGTTTTAACTGAATAATTCACAATTTTGGAGTATCCGGGCCAAAAACAAAGCAAAAAGGTCACCATTGCCAGATTTTAAGAACCAGACAATTCTTAAAATTCTTAAATGCAATGGACAATATTTCATAAATGATGTGATTTAGTAAAATTCTGGTGAAAGTTAAGAAAAACAGTGGTTTAGTGGGCCTAGGTAATCAGCCAGGTTTGTGTTCTACTGCACTCTACTGGCCGAAATCCAAAGCACAATGACAGTATTATTCGAGTTAAATTTAAAACGTTGAGTAAAGTGGATTTGGTTTGATTTGGTTAATATAAAATATCAAATACATGCAAAAATAATCTAATAAATGTTCTATTATTTAAACGCCATTTTTTTGCCGTGTGGTGACGTCACATCCGCATCGCAGTGAACTACTCTGTAATTGGACACGCCCTTATGCCCCGCCCCCTACGTTCACTGCGTGTGTTTCCCGCGAACTGTACCACGCCGCGGCTAATCTGCTGCTGCTAGGTTACGTTGATGAAGGTTAGCTAAACTTTGCATCCGGAAAAAAGCACAATATGTCGAAACAGAGGTCTCTCTTCAGCTTTTTCGGTAAGTCTCCTCCACCGGTCGTTGCAAAACCGAAGTCTGCTCCATCTCCTACGGAAGCGGACCTGCCTTCCTCCGTGCAGAAGTCCAACTCCTCTCCGAAAGAGCAAGCCAAACAGACGCCACAACAACCAACCCCGAAGATAAACAAACTCAAAGCCAAAAGTGACGCCAAAAATGCAAAAAGTGGATTTAACAAACTGTTTGGAGACAAAGCAGTGCCGATTAAAGAAAGGTGAGTTTGGATTTGAGTTCAGATTTGCACTGTACACCTTCCTGCAAATAAAGGAGACTGCTGGTCCCTCCATAGTTTTAATAACAACCTGGAATATATTGGCATCACAAAATCTCACTTTAGATTATGAGAAACATTTAAAAGTATTTTTACTGGTCAAAAGGGATTAGTTAAAGATTGAAAAAGGCAATAAACAACACTTCTACACCGCAGATTATACAGGATTAAATTATTCAAATGAAAATTGGTTGAGCCACCAATGAATCAATTCCAGAATCGATAGAAAACATTGATTGTTGACATGTTGAGCCAAGCCTCTACTTTAACTGTGTGTCGTGGCTGTACAGTCTTTCTTCATACTGATAAGAGATGCTGGTCTGATGAGATGCCAATTATATATTAATAACTAGGTTTAACAATTCTCGGTTAAAGTGTCACTGTATACACTTTCACGGACGCAGTTAGATTTCTTTACTAACTCGACACCTTATCAGCATTATCTCAGCAATACAAGGAAATATCAACTACATTAGATGCATAGATATGAACACTTTTAGTACGTTTAGTATGTCTACACATTCAATCAAACTCCAAATAATTTCTTTATTTTCAGTACCCCGAAGTTCTTATTCAATGCTGGCTCACTTGTGTGGGCCAAAATGGAGGGGCACCCCTGGTGGCCTTGTATGGTAGTACCACAGCCTTTAACGGGGCAGCAGATGAGAGGAAAGGGCAAAGACCAGCGTGTACATGTCCATTTCTTTGACGAGCCGTCAACTAGAGGATGGGTCAACACAAAATATGTCAGAGCGTACCAGGGTAATTCTCAGCTATTGAATGATGTGATTTTTGTTTCTTGGAAAAGGCTCTAGAGTAAATTTTCTCTTGTCTTTTAAGGGTCTGACAGCAGTGATGCCAAAATTGGAGGGATATTTTTCAGTAACAAACCTGTCATTCGTCGTGCGATGGAGCTTGCAGATGCTGTCATGTTCGACACTGATGAAAAGAGACTAAAGATGCCTGTTTGCACTGACCCCTCTGGTGATGAAGAGGAAGAAGAGGACATGGAGGTAATGAAATTTATTTTCTTCCATAGTTCCCAAACATTGCACAGCCAACACAAGCCAACTGGTAAAAAGTAATATCGCTGTACTGGGTCAACAGAAATAAATGAATTGATGCTATTCTCCATTACATTAAATGTATAATTTGTAGTGATTTATATCACAAAGACGAACAGAATCAATACTGAAAAAAATTACAAATGTACTTTTTTAACTGAAAAATAATACAGGATATCTTATGTAGATGAGTTTGAGAGCCACTGATGTAGACCAATACATAATAATGTTTGTTTTTAACAGGTTGACAAATCAACCTTAAGTGGTGAAGATGACAGTTTTGAGGAGCAGAAGAGTGAAGAAATGAAGTCTCCTAAAATCAGCCGTCGGTCTTCTAGAGCATCGGTGAAAAATGGAAACAAGCCTAAACGAAGACGCATTATTGTGGCTTCAGACAGTGACGGCTCTGAAGATGAATTTAAACCAGAGCACGCCGCCAGCAGCAGTGAGGATGATGAGGAAGAGCCTACCGTGACTAGCGAAGAGGAACCAGAAAGCTCAGAGGCCGAACCTGAAAGTCCAATAAAACCCGTAAAACGCAAGCGCCCTGCTGAGAAATCCACTAATGCTAAACCCAAAACTCCCAGTACCCTTGTCTCTGCTCCTAAACGGTCTCCAGTGATGGTTGCATCTGACACCAAGTCCCGCCTTTCTGCTTTCTCTGCCCCAGACAGTTTTGAGAGCCAAGCAAATACAGGGGGAAGTGGCGGGGCAACTGTTTGGGACCATGAGAAATTGGAATGGCTACAGGATGGGCGCAGGAAAGACAGCAAAAGACGTCGACAGACTGAGGAAGATTATGACCCGACATCTCTATATGTCCCGGATGACTTTTTAAACCGTCAGACTCCAGGGATGAGGAGGTGGTGGCAGCTCAAAACAGATATGTACGATACAGTCATTTTCTACAAAGTGGGCAAGTTTTATGAGCTTTACCACATGGATGCTGTTGTAGGTGTTAATGAACTTGGACTTACATTTATGAAAGGCACCTGGGCACATTCAGGCTTTCCAGAAATAGGCTTTGCAAGATTTTCAGATGTACTTGTTCAAAAAGGCTACAAGGTGGCTAGAGTGGAGCAGACAGAAACTCCAGAAATGATGGAAGCACGCTGCAAGAGCATGTTTAAGCCCTCTAAATTTGACAAAGTGGTTAAAAGAGAAGTGTGTAGGATTATCACAAAGGGGACGCAGACCTATAGCGTTCTGGATGGGGCTCCGTCAGAAAGCCAGAGCAAGTTTCTACTGAGTTTGAAGGAAAAGGCTGAAGAGGAGAGCTCAGGCCGCTGCCGTACATATGGAGTGTGTTTTGTGGACACCTCTGTGGGTTATTTCCATGTGGGACAGTTTGAAGATGACCGCCACTGCTCTCGCCTCCGCACTCTTATAGCCCATTATCCCCCTGCTGAGGTGCTCTTTGAAAAGGGAAACCCATCAGTGGAAACACGCAAAATCCTTAAAGCCTCTTTGTCCGCTGCTCTCCAAGAGGCACTTAATGCCGGAAGTCAGTTTTGGGATGCTCAGAAAACCCTTAAAACCCTTTCAGAAGAAGATTATTTCAGTGAAAATGCCGATAAAGAAAAGAGTGGTGTTCTCCCACCTCTCCTCAAAAACATGACATCAGAGAGTGATTCCTTGTGCCTTACACCTAAAGATGGCTACGAGCTGGCGCTTTCTGCTCTGGGCGGGTGCATTTTCTACCTAAAGAAGTGTCTCGTGGACCAAGAGCTGTTGTCTATGGCCAACTTTGAAGAGTATGTCCCTGTCGATGTGGAGTTGGAGAAGGCATCTGGAGGGGCTAGCTTCTTCTCCCAAACACGACAGCGCATGGTTTTGGATGGAGTAACACTAGCAAATTTGGAGATATTTCAAAACGGCTCAGGTGGGACGGAGGGCACATTGCTGGAGCGGTTGGATACATGTTCGACCCCATTTGGCAAAAGGCTTTTAAAACAGTGGCTATGTGCACCCCTGTGTAATGCCAAATCTATCCGGGACAGGTTGGATGCAGTTGAAGATCTTATGGGAGCTCAAGCCCAGGCGTCGGAAGTGGCAGAGCTGCTCAAAAAGTTGCCTGATTTAGAGCGACTTCTTAGTAAAATACACAGCATTGGCATGCCCCTGAAGGGACAGGACCATCCCGACTCCAGGGCTGTCCTCTATGAAGAAGTCACCTACAGCAAACGCAAGATCGCAGACTTCCTCTCAGCACTGGAAGGGTTTAAAACTATGCAAGAGATCATAAATGTGATGTCAGCTGTGATGGGTGATTTTCAATCTGTGTTGCTTTGTCAAGTTGTTTCTTTAAAGTGCAAAAAGAATGGCATCTTTCCTGATCTCTCAGAGGAACTCAAACGCTGGGAGACTGCGTTTGACCACCAAAAAGCACGCACCACTGGAGTCATCACCCCCAAATCTGGCTTTGACCCCGAGTTTGACCAAGCGCTAACTGGGATCAAAAACTGCGAAAGAGAACTGCAAGACTATTTAGACAGGCAGAAGAAAAGGCTCGGATGTAAAAATATGTCCTATTGGGGAACAGGTAAAAACCGCTTTCAAATGGAGGTTCCAGACAGTGTTTCACAGAGGAACATTCCCGAAGAGTACGAAGTGAAATCAACAAAGAAAGGCTGGAAACGCTATGTGACTAAGGAGTCAGAAAAGCTGTTTTCTGAGCTGCAGAGTTATGAGGAAAAACGGGATGCAGCTCTCAAAGATTGCATGAGGCGCCTCTTCTACAACTTCGACAAAAACTACAAGGACTGGAAGACTGCTGTGGAGTGCATGGCTGTGCTTGGTAAATGCTTTTATTTGAGTTTATTGCAGAATAATGACTTCGGAAAACACACACTTTACAATCAGTCAGGAGTAGATTGTGCTGGTACAAACAAACAAATTTGCACTGCAGGTGTCTGCTCTGTTTTCATTTCCTGCAGATGTTTCAGTTGCTCACATTCAGTTCTACGAGCTATTTTGCTCATTGTAAGATTGGCATAGAGATTGTTATTGCTACATAGATCTAAAACCATTACAGCTCTCTGCCTTAGGGAATACTTCAAACTAAATGGAAAAATCCATTAAAAGTGGAGTAGGGTAATTTTAGGCTAACATTGCCAGTCAAAAGACATCATGGATAGAAGTAATTAGTAATTAATTAATAATTAGTTTGCATTGCTAATGAATTCAGACTAATTTCTTTTCTGAATTATTTAAAAACAATAACCTCCTTATTGAAAATGGGCTTGTAGTTTAAACATTGGCATTTGGAACATTGATTTTTGTTAATTATGTGAAATAAAACATGATTAATTTACTGTTTCTACTTTGTCTTTGTTCACAGATGTGCTTTTAGCCCTGTCCCGCTACAGTCAGGGTGGAGATGGACCAATGGCAAGGCCTGAGGTGGTTCTTCCTGAAGACAATGATGAGTCTGCTCCCTTCATTGATCTGCTGGGTTCTCGTCACCCCTGTGTCACAAAGACTTTTTTTGGAGATGACTTCATCCCCAACGACATCCACGTGGGCTGTCCCGGAAGCAGTGAGGGCGATGAAGAGAAGAGTTCTGCCTCCTGTGTGCTGGTCACCGGGCCCAACATGGGGGGCAAGTCAACTCTCATGAGACAGGTGGGTTACAGTAAAGCCGTGTAAGATTAGTTTTAAAAGGATGAAATTCTTATTGCACATTTTCATCTGTCCAGCATTGAGATGTAAATAAGCAATTCTGCTAAAATTCAAAGAAAAATGCACAAAGAATATGCTTTTAGAGGTTTAAGTACAAGCTAGCATGTTTATACATAAGGAACTATGGAAACACAAGGACATTTAGTTCTTTGTAGACATTATTTAAGAACTGCAGCCTTTCAGATTTGCTAAATGTGACTTTGTGAAACTCCAATTTGATAGCTATCAATCTAGGAGCCCAAGAAAGCAGTATGCATTAACCAAGAATAAGGTGACAGAGTATACCAGACAAGGAGGTGCCAAGATTGCTTTTAATTTATTATACCTACCAATATAATGCCTGATTTGTTTAACGCTCATCTGTATATAGTTCTTAGCACCTGTTAGCACACTCGTATTATTTAATTTAGTGTGGACTGGTGATCATCCTGGCTCAGTTGGGCTGCTACGTTCCTGCTGAGAGCCTTCGCTTCACTCCAGTCGACAGAGTCTTCACTCGCCTCGGGGCTTCAGATCGGATTATGGCCGGTAACACCATAAGTTACTCAAAACTAAACTTAATGCGCTGATGTTGTTTTTCATTAGCAATCCTTGTAACATCCTTGTCTTTTCCAGGTGAGAGCACTTTCTTTGTGGAGCTCAGTGAGACAGCCAGTATCCTGCACCATGCCACTAAACACTCACTTGTGCTTTTGGATGAACTTGGTAAGATTTGGTTGCTTGATTTCTGGATGCTTTGTTTAGCATTTTATGTTTGGCTATTCATAGGTTTCAGCTTCCTGTTATATGGTTCCATTTTGAAGATGGTTGACAATTCAAAAGACATAAGAGTTTGTTTTGAATTGTTAATTGATATGGCAACAGTCCTAACTTTTCATCATTCTTAAACTCATGGATTCTGAATTATATAACTTCTTCTCCCATCTGGTCACTGTAGGAAGAGGCACGGCGACATACGATGGGACAGCCATTGCCAGTGCTGTGGTGAAGGAGCTAGCAGAGAAGATCTGCTGTCGCACCCTGTTCTCCACTCATTACCACTCTCTAGTGGAAGATTACGCCAACAACCCTGCAGTACGCCTGGGACACATGGTGAGTAACTCTTTATCACTTATATACCCAGGGAATTACTCAGATTATAATATATTTTATGTAAAAACTTGAACCCAAAAATGACATACCATCAACCCAAGCTTTTCATATCCCAAATAAATATATTCTTTATGAGAGTAGTTAATTGGCCTTTTCAGTTAACTGATGTAGGAGAGTAAAATGATCTTGTGTGAAATCTTCTGTTTGTATTAAAAAGTAACTAAAGATAATGGTACCAAAATGTTTAAGAAATAATTTATGATCCATTCTAGCAGGTTTAAAGGTGAAGGAGGGTTCTTGACCTACTTGTTTTCATGGAGATATTATTGCCAAAAACATTCTACCTTATAGCAGCGTATCCATCTCAAAGGAGATGTTTCATTTCTGTGCCCTTTTACTTTCAGGCGTGTATGGTGGAGAATGAATGTGAAGATCCAAGTCAAGAGACCATTACATTCCTGTACAAGTTCATCACAGGGGCCTGTCCAAAGAGCTACGGTTTTAACGCTGCTCGCCTCGCCAACCTGCCTGAGGAGGTCATCCAGACTGGGCACAAGAAAGCCAGACAGTTTGAGAGAAGCACCATCAGCCTCAGACTCTTCAAGTACGTGTTACTAAACTTACAGATCAAGTTCAAAAAACTTAAAAGTGCATATATATTTATCATAGTTTTACATCAGTTAGGGCGTTGAAGAAAAGTACAAAAATGCAGGAAGTAGCGAGGAGATCTAAAACATAATACTTCTACCCATGTCATTAACATCAGAAATTCCACTCAAAATGAAGGGACAATCTGCAGTTCCAACATTTCACTTATCATGACTATTGTGCTAAATTATCCAATTATGTTCACTATTTTAGTGAAATTAGTATCTTAACTTGGCATATGCACTTTGAAGTTGTATTTGTTTTTGAGGGTTCCTTATTAGACAAAAGGGCATAATTTCAACTAAACCATCTTAAAATGCATGTTTTGATTGATGCATTGCTCTGGGCAATCTTACCATTTGTTCTTGTTTTACAGAAAAATCTGCCAGTTTGCTGAGGATGCCCCATTGGACAGGACGCACTTCGCATCTATTGTTCAAATGATTAACACACTTTAGTTATAAGGAAAATAACCATCAACTGTTCAAAATGTTTAGCACTAGAAAAACAACACTACTGTATTGAGCTAATAAAGTTTATTTTTAAAAAAGGACAATGTTTCATCTAGGAAATTAAACCCTTTTAATTCACACTAGCGCCTACATAACGGTTATTGAATACTTCACAATATATTAAGTCTAGATGTTATGATACATGCATACATTTCAGTCTGTATGAGAACCCACAATCACCAGTACACATGGATGGGGGGGATAATGAAACCATATAGGGCTGTATATAGACACTTGTCTCAGCTTCAGTAGAGTCAAAGCCTCTCACTTCTCCAGACATGTTGGCCATAGAGAACACAAATAGTGATGCTTTCACAAGACTTGTCCTCTTTACAAACAATACTCACTTTCCATTGATAAATAACCCAGCTATAAAAAAGATGTGTATAATTCTCTTGATGAGGAATCAAAGGACAACTTGTTATACCAAAATACAATATACAGTTATAAAAGGCAAAAGATAAAAACTTTATTTGGTGATGAGCAGCTTGACATTTGAAAATGTCTTACACTTGGCAAGCGGCTACAACACAAGCTACATCCTAAAATAATACAAAATAAATATAGGCCCTTTAAACAAAATTATGCATAGAATAAGTTCAAACCCATATTTGTAACAAGAAATGTGACCAATGCATTTGTGGGCAAGTCTGGTGAAAGCACAGTTCAGCATCAGCACGTTACTGTATTGCAAATGTAGAGTCAACATGGCTGGAGAAAATGTTTAGTGTTTTCCTCTCTTTTCTGGTCTCTTTCACAGAAAGAAGTTAGATACTGTGACATGAGTATAATTACAGCAATTCTAGGGTATAATAACCAAAAAATTAAACACATTTAATAAAATAAAAGACATTCAAGTACAGTAAGATTTTTGCATGAAAATACAAAACTACACAAAGCAATAAAATCAAATCTCAACAGTTGTCTTGAGGAAAAAAGCTGAAGTGCTAGGTCATTTTCCCGTACATGGATTGGGAGCACGTCGCAGCTCACGTTGGAAGCATTGCTAAACTGGGGCCGCTGCTCCGTGAGAGTTCCTGTTTGCACTGGGCCTGTACATCACTGCAGTGTTCATCCACCTCTTCAAGACGGATGACTCTTGGCATTTTTTTCTCTTGCCTGTTTAGAACACACCCACAGCGCCTGAGTCAGCTGCTCCCGTCCTCCGTCGTCATCTTTTTTAATCGAATAGTTGAAGAAAAAAAAAGCGAGGCATCCATAATCAGGTTTTTTTTTTTCCTTTAAGCATGTCATTTGAAAGTCTTGAGTATTGTCAAAGTGAATGCATTTAAAGATTCCTGGTGCCACTGCAGAAGGTAAAGTGTCTAGAGCACATACTGCCCATGGGCCTGGAGCTCAGTTGTGCTGCAGTGTATTGGACTCTATAGGAGGAGCTGAGTCATACAGAGTGTCTGTGTCATGAGTGGGCTCCCCGGCTAACGTGCAAGGATTCGACAGTGTCCCGGCACCACAGTCACAGAAGAATCTGCAGCACACACAATGAGAGCCATGAGATAGTCTACTACAGCAAAATGAAGCGTCAAAGTAGGCTAGTTGTTAAGCATGTCGATTACTAACAACTTAGAGGAACTGTTTAATACATTTCTAATTGTTCAGTTTGACATGGTTTTCCATCATATTGCCCTCATGAAATTTTCATTAAAGTTCTAGTACCCAATTTTCAAACCGTGAAATGAGGTAGTAGGTTGTTAAAATATAACTTTTCAGTCAAAAAACCTGTTCCCTGCAGGGGTGCACCACCTATGTTGAGTCAATCCTAGTAACGTCAACAGCCATTTCTTCTGGGTTTGAGGTTAATCGAATATATTTAGATGCAGTGTGCAGCTGTCCAAGTTTAAGTGTTGCTTTTAGAAAGTACCATGGAGGAAAAACTACCCTTTAACTCAATTTACTTTTCAACTTGGCAGAATTATAGTCCTAGTTCAGTTTGAAATTTGACGCAGTTTGAACAGTATTTGCAAAGACTCAAGTAAATGTGCAAGTATACGTGTATTGACTGACCTATCATGTCTGATGAATTCCACATCGTGTCCTTGATGACACTTCTTGATGCAGTTCACGCAGATGGCGTTGCGGTCTGTTGTGTTACAGGTGTGACACCTTTGGAGAGGCCAGACACAATAACATTAAACACTGGACAAAAAAAGAGTTATATGCTCATTAATATGGAGATTATCTGGCGCTGTACCTGTAAAAATCGTGCATTGGGTAGCTGGTGTAGCTTGAAATTTTGTAGAGGCACTGACCTCTGCTAACAGCCTTCTCAATGGCATCTTGATTGTTCAATATTTTGTTATCTTGGGGGAGCAAAAAATTACAGTAATTACAATTTAAAATAAATAAACCCAATTAAAGAAGTGATTAAACATGTACATACCTTTCATTGTAACGTTAACACCAGATGCAAGAAACAACCCTCCAAATCGATTGTTGAAGATCTGATTGCCCTCTAGAGTGGCTGTGGCATGATTGGTGATCTCAATACCTAAAAGACAATAATAATTAGTTACAATCTACATGGTACAGTGATACAAAATGCCATAGAGTAGAACAAACCTGCTGCAAAGCCATCAAATATCCTGTTTTTCCGTAGAACTGGATGGCTGTTGGTGCTAATGAGGACTCCTGCTTGAGCATTTCGGAAGATGTCATTTTCTTCTAACAAACCTGAAATAACACAGTGGGAAACAGACACTTTTAATGCCAGTACCATCATTCGCAAACAGAAGCTCTCAACACCTGTACATAAAAAGGTGATTTTTTTGGTTTTTTTTTTATCAGCTTACCTCTTCCACCATTGAAGATGCAAATCCCTCCATCTCTGCCATCATGAATCTTATTCCTCCTCAGAGTTGGGTTGCTGTCAGTCTTGATCCAGACTCCAGCCATAGCGTTGTCAAAGATCTCATTGTCCTCAATAAAACCCAAGCCTAAAAACATAGTAATATTTAGTTGTTGAAGGAACCAGAACTCCAAATCACAATCCAAAGGAATATATTTTTTACTAACCGGAGTTATAAACCAAAATGCCACCGTTTTGACCTCCCCAGATCTTGTTGCGCCGAATTTTAGGATTGCTACCAGTTCTGAAATTAAAGACACACAATGACAACAGCTTGGTTGATGACTCATTTCTTGTCAGTGTACAAGGACATGTGCAGATGACATTGTGGCTGTCAATTAGAGGTTAGGGGGAAATGTCCTTAGTTGATTGATTTTCAACAAACCTAATTTGAACTCCGGAGTACATGTGATTGTAGATGTCATTGTCTTCTAGTACACCATGACCATTGTCATAGAAGTAGACGCCAACCTAAAACATAACAAAGTATTATAAATTTGAAGAGAGAGAAAGATCAAATGGTCCTTAAGTTGTCACCAGACACTTGTTGTGCTCTCACCTGCTTCCCACTGTGTATCCTGTTCCTCCTCAGCACTGGCGTACTGCCTGTCGTCACCCACACTCCCGCCAGCGTGTTACTGTACACTTCGTTCTCCTCGATGACACCTTGTCCTTTTTCATGCTGCACCAAATGTATTAATGCTTCAGTAATGTGCATTGTGATATTTAAAGCCTTATATCAAACACAGATGGATGTATTTACCACATAGATGCCTCCATGCTGCCCATCGTGGATCTTGTTGTGTCTAACAATTGGACAGCTGTTGGTCCTGATCTGAATTCCCGCCAAGGCATTGCCATAGATATCATTTCCTTCTATGAGGCCACGACCATCTCCAAAAATGTAAACTCCGCCTTGATTACCATTAAAAATAGCATTACCCCTGTAATGGAACAATACAGTTGGTTACATCAATATCATAAAAAGGAAGTAACTTCTTCAACATGATGTTGAAACACTAACCTTATTGTGGGGTCACTGTTGGAGGTGATCCAGACTCCAGCAAAGTTATTTGCATAGATCTTGTTCTCGATGAACTGGCCGCGGCCTTTTTCATGGACGTAGATGCCCCCTGTCTGACCGTGATGTATCTCACAGCGGACCACAGTTGGGTTGGCATAGGCCTTCACCTCAAACCCTGCTATACGGTTCCTATGGATGTTACAGCTTTCAAAGTATCCCTGAAAAAGACAGATTTATCAACCATGTCCCACATTTGAAAACTTCTGAAAGTGACTAAACACTTGAATGTGTCGCAGAGACAACAAATTATTATTTTATTATGTAATTACTGAGCATATGAATGAGCAACAAGATTTCATTATATCATCTCTGATACAAAGCAATGACAAATGGACAGAGGGAGCGGGCTCGTACCATGCCGTGGTCAAAAGTAAAAACGCCCACGTCTCGGCCATGGTGAATGTGATTACGTCTGATTATTGGATTGCCATGGTTTTTCACCCAGATTCCAGCCAGAGCGTTATTTGAGATCTCGTTGTCTTCGTATATTCCCTGAAAAAAATCAATGTCACATTTTTATATTGTAAATGTGTTTTTCGAACTGAAAATTGATATTCTTTGTGTAAAAGTCAACTAAAAATAGCAAATATTGGATAAGGCATAAAATTACCTGTGCGTGGTCAGTGATGTAGAGACCCACATTTTCACAGTCACTAATGTTGCAGTGCTTGATTGTGGGGCAAGCGCCTTGGCCACTCACACAGACCGCAGAACCCACTGAAAGGAGCAACATCAGCATTATTTACTTTTATTCAACCATCTCCATAACAGCAGTAAAGTAAGCAAAGTATTACCTGTACATGTGCTGCGTATGATGCAGTGATCAATAATAGGACTGCAGTTGACTGTAATCTCTAAACAGTGGTGTGCATTGTGGTGCTGGGCTGATTTATCATCAGGATTGAACTGCAATGGACACCAGACAATTACCAACAATGAACTGATACATAATTTAACCCAAATCCAACCAATAGGGATAAAAAGCCTCACCCTTATAGTCATGTATCCGACATAAGCATCCTCAGAGCCTTCCATAAAAACAAAAGTAGAATCTCTGGTGTTCTCAATGATGACTTTTTCTGCCACTTTTCCAGGAGCTGTAATTATGCATATGTTAGACACACTGTTTAAAAGTCAGTAGAGAACAGTTTTAATAAACCCACCAGCTCCTATCATTGTGATTGGGGACTCAATGTAAATCCATTCATCTGTGTAAATGCCGGAGTGGACGAATATCAAGCCGTCAAAGTGAGGCTCCTGACCCCCTCCCAAAGCATCCTCGATGGTGTCGTAGTACTATAAAAGCAGAACAAGTTCAGATTTAATTTAACCTAAATTTAACCAGACAAATTCAATTTAGATCTACAAGCATTTAACTTACAAACATGTTCTCTCTGCCTTTGTATCTGGCGGGATTACTGTAGAAATGCTCTGCAAAGCCTGGCTTTACATGAGCTCCTTTATACTGTAAGTAGACAAGACACAGTCCACATTCAAAATAAGCAACACTAAATTAACTTTCAAAATCCATATTAACAATCTCTTCTGATATGGAAACATACACAGTGGGTCATATTGACAAGTGACTACCTTTGCTAGTGCCCCTTAGTAAAAGGTTTTCACCAACATTTCATAGAGCCAATGCCCCAATTTCAATTCCATCACAATTTATTCTACAGCTTTATATTGCTCTTAAGGAGCAACTCATTGTGACAGTTCACACTTCACAGTGACAGGTAAAATGTCAATTTCGTAGGGCATGTAAAGAGGCTGATCAAGAAGAGGAGTAGATGGGAGATAAATCACAACAAATGTTTGCAACTTCACCATCTTGCCAATGTGCCAATACATTTTTAAAAAGCCATAGTAGCAAACACCTTAGATGTATCAATTACAGTTACTCACCAGCTGCTGAAAGCTCTCCTTCCATGGGTTTGGCTGCTCATACTCTTCAGGGTTAATCTGGTAAAACTTCCCTGCCTCCGGATGCATCATGGGCCGTGTGTATTCAAAAACTTCCATGTATAGCCTTTTCCTATTGAAATACAGCAGTATAGCTTTAGAATATATTTTTTTTTTCATACACACGCAAATGCATTTGGCAGAAAACTTACCAGAGAATAGGGTCATTGGCAAGTTCACTGAACCTTTTGCACACACATGCTGCACGACACAAATCTTGCTCCAGAAGGTAGGAGAAGATCTTTAGTACCACCTCATCTGGAAGCTTCTCTTGTAAATATTGCTCTGCTGGAGCTGCTGGAGAATGGGAGGAAATTAGATCAGTATAGGAAGCATCCAGTGAGGTCTATGACAGCACTTGATGCAGTCCTGTTTGTTTTTTTTACTAATAGTACCTGGTAGGTCTTGACACTTTCCTGACACTCGAGGGCGCTTAGGTCGGTGTCCAAAATTTTCTGTTGTCGACGTTGAAGCACCCTGAAGAAGAAGAAGAAAGTCAACATCGTCACTGCTCTTTGTCAAAACTATGCAGATTTATAACTGCGTCTGGCTACACACCTCCATGTTTGTCTTCGCTGGACACACTGTTCTCTTGGGTAGAGACTTCCTTCTAAGCTGGTATGGACTGTTTTGAGCTCCTGGACCGGATTCTTCTGCAACCATATCTGCAGGCTCGTCCTCATCTGCTACAGGTAGAAGAGACTCAATTTCAATACAGTGGTCCAAATTAAACAAGAATGGTTTTCCGTCAGATGTGCACAGCAGACAAAATCAACTGCTCCCACTTTCACTGTGCTGTAATGTGGTATGTTGCTGAGGCTTGCTTTACAATGTTGTCTTGTGTTGGGCAATAAATCATAGTCCCAAAAGGTAAAATGCAAAGTGTCTCTTTTTTTTTTTTTTTTACAGCTATAGACTGTTTGTGCTTGAACACTCAATGTAAATGTAAATGATTCTGTGACCTTATTTGACTCGACAAACACTCAAAATACAAATGTCTTGCATCAGCCTGTCTGTAATTACTAGTTGAAACTTGAACAAGTTCTTAAAAATACACTGCCATAAGGACACTCTTCAGCTGAAGCAGAGCAGAATATTGATCCATGCCTAATCAAAGTGACATCACGTTTAAATGCCCGGGATGAAGAGGGTCTGAATAAAGCACCTGGTTTACAAGCGCTTTACAGTAATCTACTTGTTCAATCTTATTCATAATTCTGTATTAATTATAGAAATACTAGCGTCCTGTACAGGCTCACAGAACCAGAGATTTACAGTAGCTGCTACCTAAAACGCTATAACTGTATACCCTAACAATACAATAACATCGTCTTTTGTCACTCACCAACATTAAGCGTAAAACCCTGCGTCGAATAAGAACAAAACGCCATGCTATCGCAATTTATTATGACACAGATGAAAGTGAACAAATTAAACACGGCACTAAAATAAATGCAATAAACGTTGTGGCTTTTGAGACGTCAGGAAACATATGGCTATCAAACATGCTAATAATAACAGCTAACAGTGGCTAAGCTAAGAGCAATACTACGACAAACCACTTTGTGTATCCTTCTCGGCATTTTAACTAGCTACGCCGAAGCTGAGCTGATTTAGTAGTCGTTCATGCACCGTACAATGTCAGAAAGGAATATTCGTGCCGAAAAACAGACAACCCAGATATAGAAAAGGCGATGTCTAGGTAAAAATTAAGCAAAACAAAGCGCGGCCTCCATGTTAGGTCCAAACACAAAAGCCTCGGATTTTCCTGAGCTCTCAACCGATACTCGAAGACGTATGTGAGCCACCCACTGTTTTACATGGCGACAATGGCTGACACGTTACGCACACTACGTTTTACCAGAGCAAACGTTCATGGATGAATTGGCTCAAACGCTTGTGTTAAAACATTGAAAATGCTTTACAAATCATTGCTAATAGAAGTGGTAGGAACGTCACCTCTGTCCTGGGGGTTCCTCTCCTGCACCGGGCGCGGCCTCGACACTCGCCTGGGTCTTCTGCTAACGCTGCTCGCTCTGACGGAGTTCATTTGGGTGTTGGTAATCTGGAGGAAAAGTCGAAGCCTTCACAGCAGAAGAGGCGACGCAGGGTTCATCATTTATGTCTTTTTCTTCAGCATTGCACAGTTTGCCATTTTACACCGCGACTCCCGAAAAACGTATCGCGGTGTGTTATTCCCGTTGCCTCGCAGTGGTCTTTCGTCTAGCCCCGTTTCTCTGGAGCAGGAGGAGCCATAACAGCAGCGGCACAGTCCGGCCTCAACCACACATCACATGGAGGACCTGTGCGTCATGGCGCACTGACGCACCACGGCGGTCTATTCAACTGTGACTCCAGCGCTGTAAATCATCAGAAGGAGCGTTTTGATCCAATAATATAACTTCCTAACCTATATTTAATATGGTGAGTAGACTATTTTTGCCATACAATGATGTGACCGTAGCCTCTCTGTAATGAAAATCCGAATCTTTAGGGCTCCTTTCCTATATTCTAAACAAGAATTAATGCCAGTTTCTCCTGCCATGCACAAAACATTTAACATATATTTAAAAAACATTTAACATATATTTATTGCAATGTGGTACTCAAAATAAACCTCCAAAAATGTCAGAGGCACAGAAGCTATGAGTAGAATCACATTGGTTTTGGCCTTTAACAATTCTTGTTTTGTGACTATAGACTCCAATCAAGTCTGTAGTTTAAAACTGAGCTGGAGGACATAAATTCTATGGTGGAATGAATGTATTTTTATGAAACAAAAAGTGTCAGTCAAAAAGTGCCAGAGTAACGCAACCATTTTTTCCCACTATAGCTTCAGAAAGTGACGCCATTATTCAGTCCCCAAATATATGATGGTTAGTTGAAAGGAATTTAAGATGTAAAATTAATATCATAAGGAGCCAATAACAATGATAAAGTTCAACAATTGTACACTTCTGGAAACATTAAATAAACAATATATATTTGTTTAACCAGAAGGCCTAAAGTGCATAAGCCTACCCACAGGTATAAGCTATAATTTAATGGAGAGTTGGTGTTCCAAAACTTGAACTACCAAAACCTTAACATTTGTTTCAAAATAATCCTTCAAATTTAAGCTTAGTGGTCAAGTCTTGTGTCAATTTGTCCAGATGGTGGTGCCACATAGTCAAAAACTCTCACATAATCCAACAATAATCAATATTTCAAGTCAAATATGGATCGAATTGAGTAGGACTTTATCATGTATCTAATATTTTTTGTTAGTTTAGTTAGTTGTTTTGGTTATTTAGTGTTTCCCTCCGGGGAAAAAAAGATTCAGTTTGTACTTATTGGCAGATATGATACATGATTAGACCAAAAAAACAAAACAAATAATAATAATAATAATAATAATAGAATAAAATAAACTCACACTAGAGCTAAATCCTTTATACCTAAAATGAAGGCTCAAAAATAAATGATTGCTTATTGACACTTTGGGAGAATAAGGGCAGTGTAATTTGCACAATGTGTCCGCTAGATGGCCCCTCATCTCTAGCTCACAGATTCACGTGCGTGTGATGATGAGTGTCACATGACGTTACAGTGGGCACAGGCTTCTCTGGTCTTTTGACACTGTCTGAATGGTACTTTTTATTGAATTCTTAGATCAATATTTTAGACCTATTTAGACTGTTTATTACTTGCCAAGCCAGATTTTGAAATGTATTTGATTCAATATAAAGTTTGACAACACATCATCTAGGCCTATTTAAAATTATATTTACAGTAAATAATTATTATTAGTCATACTCATAGCCTAGCCAACAAAAATAATTATTGGCATTTGTAGTGGGATGACACAAATTATTATTGTTTGCATACCTTGAGCCATTGCTCACATCTCCAGTTGGTGGCACTGCCACAGTTGTTTAAATATTTGATTTGTCTACATGTGTTACATTTATTCTATTCAGGTCTGCCCCTAAACCAGTGCTCATCAGCATAACCATCTGTGGTCTGTGACATGTGCTCATTGACCCATGTGGGAGTTTGTCTGTCTGATGAGGTTAATGATGGCATGACCTCGTGAAGGGAGGAATCAAGTGAGACTCTTGTGATGTAATATTGTAATGTAACAACACCTCTGCTGTTACATTAAAATCTAGAAAATAGCTTTTAATTAGTTGTTACATGATTTGTATTACTTTTTAAGTGAATTGTTCCGGCAGTAAAATTTATATGGTTTAATTTTTTTTTTCAACCCAAAGATCCACAGGGGAATATTAGTTGCCAATATAAAGACATAGAAGCAAAATAGGAAATTAAACTAATAATAAATGCAATTAAATAGGCCTGGGGGAAAAAAATAAAATACAAGTTTGCAATTTGTGTTATTGATCACTTTGTACATTTACAAGAATCATAGTTTTGACACTGACATTTCTGCTATATTCAAACACACTCTTTAACCCGAGCCAACTGCATGGGGAGCTTAACTGTGAAGAGGTCTGTTGTGTTTTACACTAATCTGTCGGAGATATGACAGTGAGGCACATGTGTTGGCTTGGTAACCAATCTAGTATCCAGTGGCAACAGAGGTCTATTGAATGCTGGGTGGCTCTGTATTGGCTGCTGCTGTGTGCCCACCAACACACACCACCACTCTTTCATGGTGTCATAAAGTCACACACTATCCCTATAGCAGCTCTGAATAATGCTAGGGTTGAGACATATCCAACACGCCAGTCAATATTTGTAATGTGTGAGATCGGGGAGGTGGGGTCATCCAACCTACGGTGTACAAGTGGCCTTTGTGTGGAAAGACTTAATGTACTGACCTGCAGGTGGTAGCACTCAAGCAACACTTTCTAGAGAAGATGCTCACTGAAATACTAATGCATTACTTGTAGCTTTTAGCCCACAAAATACAATAAAATGCATGTTCTTCTAGACATCATTATGCTCTATGACGTCTGAAGGCATGTAGTGTGGCAGCAGCAGCAGCAGAGGCAGACACAACAGGATAAGCGTCTTTGTCTTGGACTCCTGTCTGTCAGAGCTCCCCTCCCTGCCTCCTCTTTATTTGGGCGGCTGTTAGCAAGAGGGCAGATGGCTCATTACCATAAATAGGACACAGAAAGAGAGAGAGAGAGGGAGAAAGTGAGATAGGAGGCCATGCACAGTGAGTAACAGGACCACGCCACCCAAAACTAAGGAAGAAGGAGGCCGTTGCTATGGGGGTAAGGATAGACAGCTTTATAGCAACACAAAGCTTCAGCCTCAGCATAGTCCCGCCTTCTATGCAACTTGCTCTGGGACTGTCCATGCCTGGATCTCACTGGCCATCCCAGGACAGATGGTCTGCGGACTCCCTAGTCTCAGCAGCTGGACAGGACTCCACGCACACTGTTGGACCTGGCAGGGCAAAACTCACACGTTAGCCTATCCAATATGAGAAGCAAGAGCTTATGAGAGAAGGCAATTCACTAATAATAGAACCTCACTTGTTGCCCACAGGGGAAGTGGCAGTACAATATGGTTATATGGCTGATGTTATGTAACCACGCACTTCTAAGGTTGGCAATCAGTTATTTCCTGTATTAAATTATTTATTTATTTTTGATTTATACACTCCTTAAATGAAGCATGCACCCACTCAGTCAGACAAAAATAATATGAATGATGACTAGATAAAAATAGAGACAGAGGGTGTTTTCTTCTGATATTATATTCTTCAGTGGCAAAATACAGGATTTTATAGTGCCTTGTTGTGCATTCTCTAACATGTGTCTAAAAAGCAAAGTGTTGTCAGGGGACTTGAGAAACTAAACAAAACACACCTCAATAACAATAGCACATCTGCTCACACTAAGACCTATGGGTGAGAGGGCAAGTGTAGCCAACTGTCTAACAGACAAAACACAAGATAAGTCCATTTAAAAGGCACCCTTTCATTTAGGATCTCAATTATGGTGCTTAAAAGTGTGACTATTTGCATTATTTGAAATTATCAACCAATAATTCTAATGGTAATTGTTATCTCACTATGAATGGCAGAGAGTTGAAGAAGATGAAGGTTGTATCACCACAAAACCATGCTCTGTTTGTGTGTAAGGCAGGGTGTGTAAATGTTATAGTGTAATTGAAAAAGCTGCCACATCCCTGTCAGTCTGTCCCAGGGCAGGTGTGGTAGCCTCCCGATATAACTAGAAGCAGTCACAGAGTAGTCAGAGGTTCCCATTTCTGAAAAAAAACCCTGCTTGATTTATCTAAGCTTGGGACTGGAACAAAGGCACATGAATGAGTACACACGTTATGAATGTATTTATCCATCAAGTTTCCAATCTGTAGCAGCATGTTTAACAGATTTGTACTGTCCAAATATAAATGTAGGACCTATACATGTTTCTACATTGGCGACATTAGATGGTTTTCCTGCCTTGACATTCACATCTTAATGCTTTCAGGAAGTCTTATCCATGCACTCCCATATCTGACAGATTATTGGACAAAAGAAATCTGGGTTAAATGGGTGTGAGCGAAAGGAGCATGTCAGGAGCATGTTAAGTAAGCAGAAAAGAGGCGTTGCTGTATCACCTAGCCATCCATCCTGGTTGCATAGGAACACGGGGCGGACGGGCCAGGCCTACCCTGCAGACACACTCCTCTCTCCTCTGCCACGCTTCATTAGCCAGTGCTCAGCCAGGCACAGAGAGCCACTGCACCACTGCTCTGTGCCCATCCACAGCTAAACAGTCCTGATCTGGTGTTGACCCAGCATCTATGGCCCCTCAGGCATCAGGTCACTCTCTTTTGACAGGGCTACATGGACAGAGAAATAAGCTATACCCATTAACTTCTGGTTTGTCTGAATTGCACATTGCGTGGTTACTTCCCTATTTTGCTTTCAGTGTAAATAACTTCGTGAATTTGACTTATTTCTGTCTGTTCTGATTTGCATATTGTTATGGTTTTGATTTTAGGCCAGATGCCCTTTCTGAAGCAAACCTTTCAATTTATTTTCAGTCTCTCTCTATTTAGAAACAACTGGTGAAATGTCTTATCCATAGATTATATACACATTTCCAACATGAACAAAAACTTTAAAAGAACTTTGCACAAGTAGCTAATTTTAGCTAATCTTGACAATTAAAAAGGAAATCTATCAATACATGTATCTTGTAGGCCTATACTCAGTAACAAATACTGGTACTGATAGCTGAAATTCAGTTACCAGCCTCTCAGTTTGCAAACCAATTAATAGTACAATATAACCAGACTATTGACAGAATCACTTGTGAATAATGGACAACTTATAAGTCCCCAACTTATTAATACTGTTGGAGGAGATTAGCATTCCCTACATACGTCACTTCAACACTGGTAGTGCCAGACAAGTCCACTGGGCACAAAGCTGGTATTGTGCCTAAAGATAAAGTCCATTTGTGAGTAAGCCTTTGTGGGGAAGTCCTGACGAGATAAGGGAGTGTCGCGGAACAAAGCACTTGTGTCGTTTGTTTACAGTGAAATCATCAGTCAAATGTTTTTACAATTGTCACAGCAGCACAGTCCTGACAAGGCATTTCAAAATTATGTCAGTGGTTCTCAAGTTCAGGTTCATCTTTGGAGCTCCTTTTTTTCCTTAACTTAGCAACAGCTTACACATAGATAGTTTATTGTTGGTTCTGTGAGATTCAGAGCAGATATAGATCTTGTCTGGGTCCTGGTTCAGGTTTAGTCTAGTACTGGTTTGATGCTTCATGGTTTTAGCCTTATATGGTTTGTATTCCTGTTTCTCTAGTCCAAGGTGATTCCCATTCTTTAGCTTTTTTCTTTCATTCCTCGATTTTAGTCAGTGGTGGCACCTGCTGGCATTAAAATTTTAAGAATGACTGCTCTTCAAAGTGGGTCATCTTTTCCTTCTTCTCTACCCACTTCTCAGTTAATTGACTACAAGTGCTCATTTGCCTGCAAGGGGCAGTCATTAAGAGTGAATAATAAAATTTAGCCTGGCAATAGAGCAGCCAAGGATCAATGGGTTAATTCAATTGGCCCTACATGTGGCGTATTGTATAGCAAGACCATTTGGCGGCTTTTAAAGGGTGTTACACAGTGTAAGTGTACTCAGTGTGTAAAAACATAGCAAGCATATTGGTCAATAAAAGCAAAAGAGAGAAAAGGACAGCTCTGGAGGCAATAAAGTAAAAATAGACCAAAGTTCAGTGGCATGTGCCTGGCAACAGCAGCAGGTAAATAAGCATAATTGAGAAGGACAGCCTTTTTTGTTTGCAAGTGTCTGAAAGAGGCAAATCAATCAGGTTATTGATAGCAAGCTAACATGTAATCAGCGTTTCACACTATTTCAATTGCAGCCTGAATCCAGTGATTTCACACTGCTGACTCTGCTATTATAGCTCAGCTCACAATGTTTATTATGTTCATAAAATTTGTTTTCATTGTAGCATTAACACAACCAGACAGACAGAGAGACCTCCCCTGTGCTGCTGATGAACAGAAACCTAACTTAAGCTACAGAGTGCAGAGTAACATTTGCAGACAGTCCATGGCAACCATGCTCAATTTTACAGAAATGCTTTATCTTCATCAGGGTTATGAAGTTAACCCCTCTTTGCTCCTTTCCATTTTCCCTCTGCCTTGAGTAGGCTGTATTTAAAAATAACCAGTTTGTTGTTGTTGTTATGCATTCAGACCTATTATGAAGTATGTTTATGATTATGCTATGACTCAGTCAAATGTAATACATTAGAAAATCATTGTTTAAAGTACTAAGTTGGACTTTTGGTTCAGCACTGCTTGTAACTGTAATTGTTTGATTCAAGGGAATTATATAGAGAGAATAGTTTTCAGTGTGCATGTCTATAATGTCCATGTACTCACGCTGTGCGTACCGGCTACAGTCATCTAGAATGGATAAATAAAGTTCAGTCTCACAACAGTTTATATTTCCTTTTGTTTTTGTGAGTTAGGTTCCTTTATTTACCATGTATTAGGTGAACACTTGTGTTTCCTATGCTATCACTTGATCCATATCATCAGGTTGTTTGTCTGTGACATAATTGCATTTAGTGCCTATATGTAACTTATGCATACTGACCCATTTCCCTGTTTAAACAAGCATTAGCCCACTATAACCTGCTCAAATAGACTGAATCAATACAGATTTACAAGACATTTGTTCGACTGCTGTGCGGATCATTGCTGCGTATATTCCACCTACTACATGTTGAGTATTTTATTGCCCCAGCATTAAGGGAAGCACTTATCATGGCACCAGATAACGCACAATCGCAACTGCTGACACAATTCATAAGGCCTGGTTAGTAGAATAGATCGTCAAACAAAGGCTTCTGTCTGCAAACACGGCTCTTCAGTAGAGAATAACTGCAAGCGAGAGCATAAGGGCCTCCAGGGAAAACAACCTGGGGAACAAAGAAATGTGTTGCATTTGAAATAAGTTGACCATGCTTGGTTGCTCAACTGACAGTTAGAGGGCATGTACAAGGAAAGCTATTTTTATTTTAGAGCTTTTTTGGACAAGATAAAATAAGGTTGCCATTTTGTTCCCCGTGATTGCTTTTGGTGTGTCCTTGTGCACAGCAGGTGGCCTCTGACAGCTCACAGACAGTTGCAGTTAAAGCATGCAAATACTACCTGTTTGACTTGTAAGCACAGCCCTAATAGTGTGTGCGTATGAGGAGGGTTTTTATCAGTGTGACTCTTTGACTTTCACTCTGCATGAGAAAAGGAGGTTTGAACTAATTAGCTCAAGGTGCCGGCAGTCTGTTGGCCTTGCTCCCAAAAGAACTGCAAGTAATCATTTTTAGAGAGAATATGGTCATGCATGAGAATGACAGTACTTGCATGCATACTGAACGAAATGGAAAGAAGAAAGTTATTGTCCTATTTGTAGTTTGCCTTGTCTTGTGTTTTATCTGCTTACTATGTCTGGCTAAAAACTGTCCAGTATGAGGTGAGATAAATAAAAATATTCACATGACAAACATTAGAAGGTGACAGACAAACATTCACCAACATACTAATTTGTCTAGGCCTATATTAAGGGTGTGCTATGTAACTTTTCTGGTGGAGGGTCTGCCACTTTTTGGTCTCCATGGAGATGCTTTTTCTAAAATGCTCCATGTTCTCAATATAAGCTATAAAATGTAAGCTATAAAAACACTTGTAACTGAATAAATACAACATATCAATTTATTGTTATATTGTGCATAATTCCAGGAAAAGCAATAACATTTCTATGGACATAAGTGGATGGGTCCTCTTACAGAAAAGTTGCTAGTCTAGAGCCTAGAGAAATGTCCAAACTTTATGCTTAGTTTTACAATTCTATTTGATCACTTATTTGTATGTGAAACTTATGCCTATATTATTATTGAGTAATTGAGCAATTAACTGACCAATTTTGCATCTCATCCAAAGTGGCCCAAGGTTGTAGGCATAACAAGGTACCATGCCTCTACCTTCAAATCTTGACCGTAATATGGAATTATCGAAGAAAAAGAAATGCAAACTAAATATAACCAAGACTCAAGGGTCATCTATTTTCTCCAATCAATTGTGCATCAATGCTTGTGTCGCCTTCCCTGTTCCTGAAACCAAGCGTAATGCCAAAAAAGACTGCACAAAGGGCTATTGAACAAGGAGCAGTGTATAAACAAGAGATTGTCACTAATAGAGAGTTTTATGTGCTGTGGACCTGCTGAAATAGACTGGCGTGCGTGTGACGGCACTTCTTATCGGCTCAGTGGCAGCAGAGGAGGGCGCAAGCTCGGACACTCGGGGGAAAAAGCCCTCTGATTCATTTTCCACATGAGAGGGTCTGACTGGAGCGGCAGGAGAGCAGGCCGTACGCACAGATTTATGGACCATTAAAGCAGCGGGCCCCCCCTGACCACAGTGCCACCCATAAGACACACTGCACCCTCTCCTCTCCATCACTGACTGGCTCACTGGCTCTTTGACTATATACCCATTTAACTAGCTTTCATAGACTCCACTCATTGTCTGTGATTCCATTATAGTTTGCAAAACAACAATACCATATGGGTGGATGATTTTTTTTTAAAGCAATCACTTATTAGACATAGGGGTAGAAATAATATGGGAGTCTATTACAAGCAGCATCATTTGGAAGGCTAAATCATGTGAAGGTTAGGAAAGGGTCAAGGCAAAGAACCAATAATCAATTTGTTTTATTTTTTGTTCAGTGAGAGCCAACAGAAACCTGCTTTCCCCCTTAAATATATTGAAATAATTGCAAGGACAACAGAACAACTTGTTTATTTTTCCGTGTGTAAAAAAAAACAAAAAAAAAAACTTTATATATCTTTTGTTAACCTTTCCCTGGATAATTTTCAAAGTGGCCTTGCTTATTTCAAATTTTGCTGACCACATGTAAGCCTACTACAGACCAATGAAAATGTGGATCTCAATTGTAATAGAATAAAATGCTTTTCTTTGTTGGAAACTCCCGGTCCATTACTGAAGATTGTGGTGGTCAGTGGGGCATGTTTTAGCTTAACAGTTTTACAATCAAATTAGACTAATGGCTCTGTCATTTCATGGACTCCTCAATCAGTTGTTTCCTTGGTGATTAATGCATCTTGTACACTTCTGTCCCATTTGTTAGCTTTGCAACTTCATCATGGCAGGGCAGATAGGTAGATGGAGAAATGGGCCACGCGTATACACTCGCTGGCCCTAAGAATAGCTCCATATGCAAGGCCATGATGCTGCAGCAACGCAGGCAAAGCTCAACAACACAAATTAACGGTCAGTCACCCATTATGCATCACTATTTTAACAAGACATTTGGTAAAGGTAGATCAGAAATTTCAGAAATAGGCCTACCCTAATCTGGGAGAAAGGCTCAGTACACAAGGGAAAATATCTAGATTATTTAAATTTCTGAATATCACTTAAAAATGTGTTAAATTATATTAAAGTATAGGTCTATGTCTGTGTCATGATCTTTGTCATACGCTACATCCACCCTGACACTAAACTGCCATTATAACACTGCTAAGCCTGTTTGACCAGTTAGATGCTGTGGGAAAACAAGGGCGTGCATCAACACCAATGCAGAAGTATGCAGCCAGTCTACAGTAGCTTAAAAAAAAATAAACGAGCAGGCATTTTAAGTTTAAACATAGTAAAAGCCAAGAGAAGGGCCATTAGAGCAGTTCACAGAGAGATACTTGTGTATAGGCCTACTTATGAAATGGAGTGGCGGGGATGAGTAAGATACCACTATGATGTGAAAGTTGCAGTTTGGTGTAAAGTCATAGTTGGATGCTCCATAGATACAGACTGGAACACAGGCAAATAGGGCAAATAGAACTTCTCATCTAAAAACCCTGTGTTGTGATGACTTAAGTTTTAAGAAATATTTAATATTTACCCTAACTCTTTAAGTAGGTTACTGATTCAGCTCCAGAGATGAGGGTTTCCTGCGGTAGGGGGCCACTTGAAGGTCCACTATCGTCACATGACTGGGTGTGGTGACATATATCTCCGCCCCAAGCTGTTTGCAACGAGCCCAACGTGTCACTAGTTACAACTACCTAATGTAGTTTAATCACGCTTGTTTAAATCATATGCTGGTCTCAAAACAACACTTAAATAAATAAATACATAGTTTGAAAATAATACAAAACATTCCTACACAGTTTCATTGTGCCTTGGACCCATTTAAATCAGCTGGTGATAAAAGTGAAAGCACATTACTTGATGCAAAACAGGATGGCGTGCGCGGTCACAGAGCTGCGCTGCGGCAGTTGCCAGGGGAGATAGGAGGGGAGGGGCTGTGATTGGCTGAAGTGGGCCTGTTGCTATGACGACGGCTAGGGGTTTGGTAGCGTTGCCGTGCGCTGTGTGATCTGCGCGCTGCGTGTATGGAGGAAGCAGCTGCTGATCTGATCTCTGACATTGTGTGAGACAGACATCTGAATAAACTGCGGACCGACCTTTCTTTAAACACTTCGCACCGAGGCACGCTGTGCATGAATGTGAGTATCCGACCTTGTTTGATTTTTCTAAGTAGATCTATTTTTATCGGGGAACGAGGAGACGAACAAGCTAAAAGTAAATGTGGTCAAGTGACTTTGCTTAGAGCAGCAGCATGGCAGAGCGAGCGACAGCATGTGGCAGGCTAGCTCGTGTTAACATAACTTCAGTTTGTGTTCTGTGACTAAAACCTGGAAATTAGGGAGAGCTTCTATGTTTAAAGCGATACAGAAGGGCTGTTGGCGCGTGGTATTTAAACTAATGGACCCAAACTATCAGAGGGAGTTTCTCGAGCCACGAAGCTAGCGAGCGCTAGCGGCTCATTTACCTTCACTGTTCTGAGCGACGGCTACTTTTACTTCTCTGCCTCCTTCTCGGAAAACCTCCACTGATGAACTCACGTATTATAAAAGACAAATTTATTGTTGGTGAAAAGAAATAATGTGGCTTCGTGTGGATTCCCGTGTGACGAGAAGTGTTGTGCAATGGTCCACGTCATTCTGTGGAACTTTGTATTTCACATTGTGCTACTGCTGTGATGGATGTGATTGACTGGACCAATACTCAGCAGAAGATTATATCATCTAAAACTGAGGAAAACTACAAAATATACAATTTTTCTCTTAAGTCATATATCTGACCACAGTTTATTGGTGCCCCTCTATTCCCAGGGCACCCACTCCTTTGCATCTGTACATGCTAAATGGATGAATGTTTTATGACATGATGTACCAGAGGTTGAGAGGCTACTGGCTAAGCTAAGCACATGATGTAATGGATTATCACAAGATTGTCCCAGATAGAGACAGCTCCACAAACAATGTCACCATGTCAGAAAATAATAAATAAAAATGAATATATAGATCTATGAGATTATATCATAAATGTGGGGTAATGTACGGATTTATATGTTTTAACACAAACCACACTAAATTAAATGAATTGTAATATATTTGAAAAGGAAAGTATTTTTGTCCATATGACCTTAATGTAAGCATTCACAACACATCTTTTTGCTTGACAGTTGCTTAAGCCTTGTGGTTGGACAAAGGAAACAGATTAAGAGAGGTCCAGAAAAAAACACAGATGTTATCATTCGGCCATTATGTCTTTGCCACAATCGCACGGTTATGCTTAGGTCCATCTGTTGGCTTTGGTGTTCGAGCCTGCATCACTGTACACATTTGTATGAGCCAACCTACTCATTGGCCCTTACCAGGAATAGACCAGCGCTAACTTTGCAGACATTCATTTCTATAAATAAGACTTGTCGTAACACACTGATGGTGTTATTGCTGACGTGAAATGGCTGTAGTAACTATAGGAAACCAGCATGTGTCAATTACCATACACAACATTATCATTTATTTTGGACAGTGCATGTTCACGGGATAGACATGCTGTAAACACACTAGATTGTAGCCATGGGGTTGTTTACATCCATTTTAATTAGTTGTTTGACAGAAACCCAACATCTTTAATCATTTTGTCTGGTTAATATATTATTCTTAACACAGTAACTGCAACTTGGCTTCTTCGTATGATAGTATGAAATTAAAAAAATGCTCCAATAAAAGTCACACTTATTTTTCCACCTTATAAACACAAGTGTTGAGGATCAAATTTTTTATGGTGATTCCCATACTAAATTGGCAGGAATTGTTCATCTTAGCTGAAGCTGATGGCCTTTTTCAGTGTACTACTGCAAGCCATTTCAAAATGGTGGTGCTGCCATGTAATCAGTCTTATCAATGAACTGTGTACTCTGACCCAAAGTAAACGAAAGGTTGTCCCTGAATTCCACCATGTTCTTTGGTATAGCACTTTTAAACCCCTTACAAAGACTGACCCATGTGGCACAAACTCTGGGTTTGCTTAACCCGTCTAAACCTGCACAGGTCTCTGCAGCTCCTGCTCTAAGCTCTATAACCATTTCCTAAGAGCCTTGTAATTACCAGGTCATGTGAAGTACTGTGATTTGACTAACTCAATTGTTGGATCACTGAATGCATTATATGATGGTTGACATTAGATGATTTTAATTTAATCAACTCTATTGCTACAATTCACAGATGAATGAACACAGATGACCAAAGTCACAGGTGATTGTAATAAAAAAATATATTGGTTATATTGTAATACTAAAAATAAATAGTAATATTGTATCATGGCTCCTTCTCCTCTCCATCAGTGATTTACACAGCATTGTGGTCATCTATAGGGCTTCAAGACATTATTGATTGAAATTTGGGATGCACATATGCTCATGGTATTTCCTTTCCATTTTCTTGTACACTTCACTTTTTCGTATATTACATGACTGATGCAGCTGTCTCAATTTCTCTGGGTTTTGGACCAGGCCAGGAAGTATACTGACCTGTGACATTTTGTGGAGGAATTACTTGTTCTGCTTTCCTACGGTTCATTTTTAGTTTCTTTTTCAAAATTTAAGTCATTTCACATAATTGCCTTGTACATTAGTTGGACATTAGGGCATTTTCTGTCTCTTCTTCACTTACTTGACACTGACTAACCTGATTTTCTTATATGTCACAGTTGGCTCAGGCTCCACCTCCTAGCGCATCAGTTGGATGTTGTTTTGAGTGAGAGAAAGTGAGGAAGAACTCACATGGCCTTGTCTGTGCCACAATGTCCCTTTGTCTTGTCACTCCTGGTTGAATTAACAAGATTTACTTAATTGATGGTGCTACGACAACAGCCAGTGACTGAGCAGCTTGTATGAAAAGTGATAAACATCCTTTTTATTGAATTAATTGAGCACTGAGATGTGAAATGTAAACATTCAAACAGCATGGATCAAAGGTGGTAGTAGATGTGAACACTTAATCATATGCGAAGAAAATCATTTATCTAACAGCAAAATGCAACATGCTCTCAAACACTTTCCAAATATCTTACAGAGGACATTCCTGGATAAACCTTATGCACATTTTACAAGAGACTTACATTATTATCAAATATGAAAACCCCGTCTTCAAGTCTTGTGAATAAGTTCATGAATTCTCTGCTTAGCTATAGTGATGTTATGTTTACAAGAATGTAGTGTTGTGGCGTGAGCTGATTGGCGGGTAGCATTAGTACACTGCATACAGGCACATGACCTGAGAGATAAGGTTTCTGTCTGCTGTGGTGCTGTACTTTGGAAGGCCTATCCTTCACAAACAGACAGGCCCAAGTCTGTATTTGACAAGTGTTTAAATCAGTAACTATTGTCCTATGTACTTGTTTTCCCAGTGTCCGATTTGCCAAACCACCTTGGAGTACATTCAATTATTAGGTTGTTGTTTGTCGACATTGTAAATATGGCTGTCCCTGTAACTGCTACCTTTTGGCCTGCCCCCAGTGGCGTGCAATGTTGAGAGCCGTGTGGGCCCAAACTGTCTCTGTGTGAACTCTGAATTTGTTTTCTGAAAATGAACTTCCTCAACAGGCAGGAGGTGTTTCCTTCCCTCCTGATCCACAGTTAGCAACTGTGAGGTGAATACTGAGCACTATAGAGACAGGACTAGAGGAAAAAACAACCACTTCTTTGTACAAGCGTAGTCTGCAGCCACTAGAAAGCTTTTATCCCTGCCTCACAGCAGTTCACTTCAATATTTTTGTACTTGCCTTTGAAGATAATGGGAATTTTATATTTTGATACAAATTAACCAATTACAGTACAATATTCCTATACTCGCTTGCCCCTCCCCTTTGTCCCATTCACATTTTTAAAGCCAGTGCCAGAGCATCTAAATATCAGGTATGGTTTCAAATTGCAGCCTTGCTATGAGGTTTGCAACACACCTTTGTGTATCTATTACTGAGGTGTAACTGGTTTGTGTCTGCCGTAATATTCCTTGTAAACAGGGTGTGTGGTAATGTGTATAAATCTTTGTTACAGTCTTAACTTTCAGATCCACAATGATGTTATAAGATGTCAGGGCTTGAAAACCACCACACAACAGGTTTGGTAAGTTTATTCTCTGGGTTTCTTTTGTGGCTGGTAACACCGTATGACGTCCAGGTTGGCTGTGGCCTTTGTCAGACAGGTTTGTGGAGAACAGCGGTGGTAGACTGCTGGCCTCAGCACTTTCCGCCTGTATTGATCTCTCCACATTAGCGCTCTCTTCATGCACAGACATGAGCACAATTGCTTCCCTTACAACACTGGCTGCCGTGGCAACTGAGTCCCGATCAAGATACAGAAAAAAAAACACATCATGGAAGCTCTTGAATTAGGTGGTGCACTTGTCTCCTTTACATCTCCTGAACATATTCCATACATCAACAGCTTGATTTGCCACTCGCAGCTCTCTCCATATATCTTTGTGTGTTTTGTCAATGGGATAAGTGCTTAATGGGATAAAAAGAGCAGTTTGAAAAGGAGAATAAATGTGCTTTGGCACCTGCTGTTAGCACATGAATATGATGAGGCTATTTTAACTTGCAGATGAACCATTGCAGGTCAGCCCTGCTGCAGCTTTGGTGTGTTTCAAGGCCGAGCTGAAGTCAACAGGCCAGTCTGTCTCATTAACCCAACGTCTCCCCTTTGCCCTCTCGACACACTGCCCCATCTCTCCATACACTGCTTCATCTCTCCATACACTTCCCCATCTCTCTTATTTCAACAATCAATTTTCACAACATCTGTGCTAATTGACCAGCTGTGTCATAGTAAACTACTGACTCGCTGGATGCAACACCACTTTTCTTGTGCTTGGTCCTCGTTGGTATTCAAATGGCAGAGTGCGAAAGGAGCAGCAGAAGGGGAGAAGCACCCTCCAGCACCCGAGGGCTCAGCTGAGGGGTCATTACTGTGGAGACGAGCTGAGGCGGTGGTCCCAAAGCTAGGGGTTAATCAGTGGGCCCACATGTCTGCTGCCCAGGCCAAAGAATCATATGGGGATCCCAAAACAGCCACAGTTTACAAGCGGCTATTCAGAAAAAGAAAGGCTAGTCATGTGTTTATGGCTGCCTCTGGCTTCAGTTAAGACACACCTTCAAATCAAACAAGCCCCCGGCATTCACACAAGGATCTCGTAGTGCTTGTACTACAGCATAGTTTTAGACCAGTGCTCCTCAACAGATTTTCATGATCACTATTTAATTCAGAAATTTTCTACCATTTTGGCAATTTGAAGGAATTATTAGTTTACATGTTAGGTCAAGTAGACCTCAGACTTTCCTTCAGTTTTAATGCCATTTTAAAATCAAACCATATAGCATAGCAAATTGAAAATAAATACATTTTCAACTTCTCTGTTGACACGCATTTGGGACCAGAACCACCATTTGTGAAACACTCATTGTTCAATTAGCACCTTCTTTATTAGAAATTGAAATTTTAGTTAATGCTCCTTTATCTTTATTGGATTTTGTATTTACCTTTCATTGTGCTAAACCTTTCCACACATTTCATTGTCTTAAAATTCAAAATCTTTTAGTTTTTGGGTCAGTATTTTCCTGTAACACAAATGGGCAGTTGTGTCGCAGTCTGACATGTCCAATTGCTCTACTTTGCTCAGAGCTGTGATTCATTCGAGGCTGAAGATGTAACTTGCCTCGCTTACCTAACTCCCTTCCTCTTCCTCTTCCTCTGCATCTCTCTTTTTCACCCTGTCCTTCTGGCATGGCCCTCTTTCAGAACTATTTGCTGTTAATATTCACAGAGCTTGTGGTATTTTCTAAAGTCTATAGTAACAAGTTCAGCCTACACAATATTGACAACCCATTTTACTTTACTTGGGAGACTTATAATCACTTAGGTCAACATAAAGGCTGCCTTTTTCTTTTATCCACTGTGACTGGCTTTGACAAACACATTTGAGTGCCCTCCCTCTCCTGTCCTCACCCATTGTGCAAACACCCTAGAGTATGACCCACTTCTTATCTTATCACCCAATGAAAATGTATGCCTTTTCAGTTGGTGCTGGTATTTTAGTTGTAGCCCTGAAGCCAGGACTTAAGACATCTTAGACCACCTCAGACCAGGGCTAACTCTTCTGTAGTGGGGGGCATGTCCTCACACAGCAGTGGGCAGAGGCAGAGGGAGCCAGTGTGGATTACTTATTCGTTTATTGACTCGTGTTTATGGGATTTTTGCTCCTAATTGAAGTGACAGCATGGTTGTCATGGTGACGCCCAGGACTTAAAGCTTGTTGTGAGGCGAGCTGAAGAAGGGATGCTTTTGTGCTTCCGGGCCTTTCAAACCAACACCATGGCATCGCTCTCATTTAACATTTTTACAAACTTCGTGTCAGTCTTGATTGGATGATTATTAAACTTTTTGTATGGTGAACTGTTGCTAAATTAATTGTATTTTTTTCCCTTTCTTCAATGAATATCTCTAATATCTTAACATCTGACATTTGTTTTTTCCGGACTTGGGATGATCACAAACACACCAGCTTGTGTTGCTACAGCAATCATGCCTTCTAGCTTTTGTCTAGTGTTTTTCATTTTTACATGGTTTCGTGCCAGAACCACTTCCTGACTGTCTGTGCCTGAATTTTTCCCTTGGAGGCTATTCATTTTCAAGTATGTTTTATTTTAGTTTAATTATGCTGGTTACAGTGCACGTTATAACTTAACTGATGAAGGATTCAGCACCTGATTATCTCCAGGGAGATGTTCTTGCTTTGACTAGAATGTGTCACAGTTTGGCATTGAGGTCAGATCTTGAGCAATAAAAACTAGAGATTAATCAATATGGGATTTTCGTGGCCGATGCTGATACTGCAAAAAAAAAAAAAAATAATAATAGCCACGGGGACAAGAAAAGTTATATAGTACATCTTGGTGTTTAAAAGTGTAATATCTTGACTAAATAATTCCCTTGATGGAAAATATCAGAATGGGTACGTCCTTGAAATCAGTAATAGGTTGTTTTAAGATGTGACCTTTTACAGAAGTGTCATAAACCTCAGATTAAGAACTCTTGGATGAGATTAGTCACTGACACCTGATGGATGTTGGATTTGAAGTGCTTCTAAATGACTGACATCTCTCACACTTGCTCCATACTTCACAACGACTTAATCTGGCGTGAGACAAATTGAGACCTGATCCTGGCTGAATGCAGATCAGCCTACAAGAGCCATCCACTTAGACGTTGATAACAGTTTCATGCTCGTTTAACAAGAGCAGCTGAGTCCAGGCTCAAATGAGGTGGGCGTCAAGGAGTGCAGCCTTAAGTCGGGGCAGTAGCTTGAGACGTCCTCAGCTGGAGTTAAGAGCTGTGAGTGAGAGCCTCTTGCCTTCATGAGCACAGAGCAGGGAGAGGGCCAGTGCAATGGAAGCAGACAGACTGCTGCAGGGGGCGGACCCAGGGGAAAACCTAAAAACAAGGTCAACACTTAGAAGAGAGCATCATTCCAATATGTTGCATCCAGTCAGTTTTATGCAGAAAAAGGCTTTAGTGTTTCTGCTGCTGCTACATAATCATTATAAAGGGGCCATTATTGCAATAAAACAACTATGTAAATTGATTATAATTTAGCTAACTTCGATTTTACAAATAATTACATGCGCGTCTAGATCAATTTCTTGTCTGTAATTGGAAATCCTCTTAGTCCTAGTTTGACATAATTTGGTTTTATTTTAACTACTTAATTAAGGGGTTAGGATTAGGTCATTAATTAAGTAATTATTAAGCCTGAATCATTTTTAATAAATTATTTGCTCTTTGAATTACTTACTGCTGATTTTTGACACGTTTTGTATTATAACCCATGTATATTGGTGGTTGTATTAAAAATCATATTTGTTTTTTTGTTTTTTATTATCCTTCTGACTCTAAACCTTCATTTTCTTTCAGACCTCTTTGGTTTAATGGGTCCAATCATTGGGATGTCACCAGATAAAAAATCCGAGATCCCGGGTATGCCAGAAGAGCGGACAGGACTGAGAGGCGTGTGCGGGATGGGGACCCTGCCTGAAGCCGAGTGTGCATCAAGTCCGTTAGCGACCAGCGTGGACCGAACCGAAGGTGACGAGGAACTCACAAACTTGAACTGGCTCCACGAAAACCTACTGCAGAACTTCACACTGGGTGGACCCGAAGCTCAGCCCAGCGCCAGCCCACTGCTCGACATAGAGGGGGACTACGGGTCAGAACAAGGTCCCTCCGGCACCCCTCCTCACGACAGAGTAGGACATGCCGTCAAATCAAAGCCGCCATTTTCTTTTTCGCTACTCATCTACATGGCCATCGAGCAATCCCCCCGCAAGTCCCTCCCAGTTAAAGACATCTATGGCTGGATTCTGGAGCACTTCCCTTACTTCTCCAATGCCCCGACCGGCTGGAAGAACTCTGTGCGCCATAACCTGTCCCTGAATAAATGCTTCCGTAAGGTCGACCGGAGTTTAGGAAAGGTAGGTACAAACTGTGTATGTTTTAAGATACTTTGTCAAACTTTTCACATATCTGAGCAAATGTTTGGCTTTTCAAGTACCGGCTTCAAAGCTCAGGACTAATCCAGGTTTAAACAAAAACAAAACCAGAAATAGAGCATGACTAAACCAAGACTGAAGCAGAACTAAACTAGGACTGAATCAGGACAAAAGCAGTTTGAAATGATATCTTAAAGGGACTGTACCAAAATTTTTCAATACAGATATATTGCAAAAACAATATTAGGGTCAAAATGAGGCTGTGTGCTAATTTTCTACATCTAAGCATTTTTATTGTCAGTGAACCAGGAAGTAAGGCTCGTGCTGATAGCTTGCTAGTTGTTTTTAGTATTACTGTGACAAAAAATGCCACTCTTGACATCTGAATGTTGTCCCGTGCTTATAAACTCAACACAGTGACTGATAGGAGGCTAGGAATGCTAGGAGAGAGAAATAAGTCTGGACCACTGCAAACAGTTTAAAATGAACTAATTCTGTTTTTCACTTTAAGACAGTAAAATCAGGTACAGCGTCTTTAACCAGCCCGAAACCAAGACTTACAAGGCTAAAACCAAAAGAGAAAGTATTGCAAACCACAACTTAACATTGTCAAAATACTCTGAAATCACATCGGTGTGAGGCATATGCAAACCACTGGTAGTAATATGCCATAAATAGTCTTATTCTTTATTGTAGTATCTGGATTACACTGTCCTGAGTTGTAAAAATGTCACTGGACCAAAATATATTTTCTTTGTGAGTGAAACTGAGAAACACAGATCCGCATTGTAGCTCTGCAGAGGGCTCATGTGACAGTGTCTAACCCTCTGACTGTGCACCGATAACACTGGCATCCAGGCAAGGTCACCCTCTTCTTCAGAGGAAGTGCACACGCAGCACTCTGATAGGACTTTATCTCCAACAGCCTCTGTAACTCTGGAGGCAACCCATAACTTTAGACCCCTTTAGACACAACAAGAAATACGTGTTAACTGACATTGTGACTGCACGGCACTGTCCTAAAATAAGAAGGTTACTATAGCTATTTCAGTTTAAGGTTCTGTCTGGCTTCTTTTATGCAAAATTTTAGACATTTTCAGGATAATCTCACCAAAATTGTGGTTGTCAAGTCTAATTATTTGTTTCTGACGGGGTATTTACAAAGTATAGACATTAACTATTTCCAATATTTATTCAGTTCATTTGATCTTATAATGACAAAACAAAATTCCCTTTGTTATTTAATTTCTTTGTTTGCCTGTATGCCTTATTAGACAGGAAACTGGGGGGTGAAGAACAGGGAAAGGCATTAAGGAGGTAATTGACGTCACCTCATGTTGCTAATGCCAGCACAGAGCTCATCATATGTAAAACCAACAACCATTAGATTATCATGCCACTATATTTGTTTCCATATCTATTAATAACGTCTCATTTTGAAACTAAAATATGCCTGTCACTTTAAATGGGATAATTTTAGTTTAGCAAATGCTGCCAATTTTCTTAGATTTGTTGCTGCATAAACTCAGGCAAGGTGTGCTGTGCCAATTACCTTTTATTAATATTAGATTATTTTTCTTCTTGCTCAAACCAGAATGAAACTTTGCCTTCTCTCCACATGTGAGTTGTGCATGACTCACCCATGTCCCTGCGGTGCCCTGATGGCATCCATATTGGAGCTGTAGTGAGTCTGGACCTGTGCCCCCTCAAACCTGCTACTCTGCCTCTGTTTGGGCGGATGGCAGTTAGCGCTCAGCCAGCCCCCACGGCAGCATGCAGGTGCACAGCATGAGCCTGACATGAGCCGAGAAAACATTTTCACATGACACTGGCTGCTGGTGGTTTGCGTTGCCATGGAGACGTTTCCTCTTTCCTGCATCGGGGGCTTGTGGGTAATCTGAGTCAAGGTTACTTCTCTCCTCCTCTCTCTTCGTTCTCTCCACCCTCACTGGGCACTGTACACTTCTGCCATCAGATAAAGTGACAGTTAACACACTCCCGCACATTACACCAACAAATGAGTGCTTGCTGTGAAGGCTGAGACGTCACAGTTTCCTCCTTTTGTTCCATTGTCGAGCAACAATCACAATTGTATTTTTCGTCATTTCTGTGGTCCAGTGGAGACTTTTAGAGCCTTCCTTTGGCATTATGGAAAATGTTCCTCTGTTATTCAAATCAAAAAGTTATATTTGACAATGTCAGTTGTGACAATAAATCAATGTTAAAGTTAAATTCAGTGTTTCAGTTGTATTATGGGGCATTAAAGGCCATAGTGTATATCACAGCATATTACAGTTGTTATGAGTCACTTATATTAGAATTCTCTGCTTGTATAAACTTAACGGTGCACTATGTAACTTTTCTGGTGGAGAGTCCCATTTCACATGAAGATGTTCTTGCTTTTCCTGGAATATTCTGCAGTATGGCTTTAAGTTACAGTTGCAAAATAAAACTGGGAAAACGTACATCCTTACAGTGAGTCGAGTCGCCTCTTCACAGATCTGACCTGTAACTTGGCCTAATGGTGTCATCACCTTGTCCCTATAGAGATATAAACATTTATGTTACACTGTGAAACATTCCAGGAAAAGTAATAGCATCTCCATGGACTTGTTGGACCCTCCACTAGAAAAGCACATTTTTAAGGCATCATTTAAAACTTGTAATTAGACATTATGCTGGAATTCACTACCAACACTACAGATATAAAAAAAAAAATATGCCTATTAGGGCGGAACGATTGGTGATTTATGAGTGATTTTGCCTGAACATAAACTTGACAGTTTTGTTTTTTATCTCCATAAATTATTATAATTTTTTTCCCCTTCTCCATTTAAAATGTTCTGCAAACTACAGAAAAACTGAAAACTGAAAACTATTTGGTGATCATATTTAACCCATTGCATTTTCAAAGCAATTTACAATGCAATAAAGTGGGGAAAAATCCAAACAAATCCATTTGAACTAAATTTTTTGCCTAACCCTACCTGAAAAAAAAAAAAAAAAAGTGTTTCAGAACACATTGCCTCATGCAGTTGTTCAGTCTCTATAGAATAACCTATAGGGGTAAAGAAAGACATAAATCATTACTGTGCTCATTACTGTGACATTTTCACCTTAATAAACTGAAAACCCGTGTGACTGTTTTCCCTCCAGGCCAATGGGAAAGGCTCTCTGTGGTGCGTTGATCCAGAGTACCGCCCGAACCTGATCCAAGCCCTGAAGAAGCAGCACTTCCCAGCCGCACATGCCTTCTGCACACCTCCTGCCTCCCCACCCAGGTAACATTCGGATGAAGTGCTCTCGTAACTGTTATGGCAAAGTAACTGTACACTATTTTAATAAGTTAATGAACAGAAAAGTATCTTAACTGTCACTGGCAGTGTTTATATGCACACAAAAAACCTGATCAAAATCTGATTTCTGGAGTTACATTATTGAAATGTCATGTAAACAGTTTAATCTCATGTGAGTTATCAGATTTTTTCTGTTTGTTCACTCTGCAGGTTTTGACTAGGAAAATTATGCAAAAGACAAAATTTAAAGAGAAAGATTGAAAGAGTTCTGCAAATGCAACTGCTATTCTGTTAATTAACTGAAAAATCTCACAAAGTGTTTTTGAACTTCAGACTTTTTGTGCATCTAAACAAACTCCAAAAATCAGATCTAATTACTGGGTTATCGACTTGTTCTAGTTACCTGATTTTTACTGACCATATACTGTACCCACTGTTGGATGAAAGCCCTGTCTAGTAGTGTCAATCTAATAAAAGCTCTTAGACATTGACCTTTTTATGAGGAAAAGAGTCATGTGCTACTCTGAATTAGTGTCAAGTTTCTTAGAGAGGTTGTGAGGGAGGCACTTGTCAAAACAAATATACTGTATACTTTTGGACTCGAGACGTATGTGAACATTTTAAGAGAATCAGCGCTTGCCTATTTGTGCTTTGTTTATGGGCTGTTTTAATATTAAGCTTCTTCCTTTGTGCAATCAACGTTATTATATTTAGTAAAAAATGTGATGATTTAGTTGCAGATTACAGAGAAAAACATGTGATTTTGTGATGCCAGTGTTATGGTGGGACCTGAGGAAAAGATTAGTTGATATAATATTTGCAGAATGCATAGAAGACTGGTGAGACCAACTTTGTATTTTCTTTGAGAACAAGATATTAGGTAGCACTAAAGAACATAAAAAGTACCTGCAATTATTAAGAAGGGAGTATGTTAATGAAATAAAGCAAAAAATCTGACAGAATTTTGTATTATATATAGGAGCTGGTGAATATATGCGTAGACAGATGGGTGCTGATGGTTAACAGGTAATAGGCCAAGAGGCAGACGGAAGAGGACATGAAGTTAGTTGGTGTGAGAGAAAGATCCAGAGGATGGGGACAAATCAAAGCAGATGATTCACCGTGGCAACCCATGAAAGGAAACGGCTAAACACAGCAACAGCAGACCACAATTTAACTCTAAATCCTTTATCTCTTTTCTCTCTCAGTGCCTCCTCACCACCTCGTCATCTCCTTCTACAAAGCTGCTCATTTAAAGGTGAGAATGGACCATCACTTTTTGCCTTTCTACAAACTGGCTGTTTTATATTTTTGCTTTGTGTTTTTGTGAGTATTTGATTGTGTTGCCTGGTCATAATTCAGTACATTCAGCATCTTTGTGGCCTTGGTTTGGATTGGTACGTTGCTTTATTTCAAGTCATCGATGCCTCATGTAGTAGACCATGACTGAGGGAGAGAGAGCAGCCTCCTCAGCCTCTGCCTCTCGGATTTGTAACCTTGACGACAGGCAGAGGTTTTTGCCGGAGCACTCAGTCTCACTGTAATCATTAATAATTTAGAGACCCAGAAGTGAAGCTATACCAGGCTCCTAGACACTTGCCAAGAGTGCATCTACTGTCAGTAGATGCACTCTTGGCATTAGTGTTTTGGAAGATATAGGTGCAAAAATATAGACACATTTTCAGAAACAAAATAAATAGCATTTTTATCATTCAATTATGTGAACACAAATTTAAATATTATATCATGTATTTTTATTATCATTTTTATTTTGTAATTTATTATTAACCAAACATAGTGACTTAAAACATAATAATATTAAATCCCATATGGCATACATGATTAGGCTAAATTATTTAAATGATTCATCCACATTCAATAATGTTTTTTTTATATTTAGGCCTGAGACCCACAAGCTGGTGAAGGGCATATCAGTATCGTAAAGCTGTGCAAAGTGCAGCCGCGTCAATGCATTAATGCCCATCAGTGACCAGGGAACATCACCATGATGTAGGAATGCACAAGGGCTTTCCAAAAATGTATCTTTATATATTTTTTATGTTATTATTGTTTTCCCATCAGAATATTATATTCTTCTTTGCCCAAAAATTTGTTAAAAAATTTGCCCCAAAACTTGCGCCAAACAATAAATGCATCTTTGCCCCCCACACAAAAAGAAATTTGTATTAGGGTATAGGAACAATGCCCAAAATAATCATGACATTTGACACAGAAGTAGACAAGTAAAAAGTATTATTGCGTCAACATCGTCCACTCATCCAGTTGTTAGATCTTCCATGGCAGTATCAACAAATTTATTTACTACCAAAATACACCAAACATGTCTGTAAATCCACTATTTAACTAGATCTAAAATTGTTGGAGAATAATTAGTTTTCACATTAGTTGTCCCGGCCCCTCATTGACTGACCATGGTGCATGTTCTCTCCTCTTCCAGAGTCTGACATTGACGCTGCCACTGCCATGATGCTCTTAAACTCTGCCCCAGGGCACCACGTTGATCCATGTAAGGAACACCCCAGCAGCCATACGCTCACCTGTACTTTGTGTTCACTGTCTCATTGCTTAAATCTGCTTTTTCTGTCTGTGCTCTGATTTATGATGTCTTATGTTTCCCAAAGGAGGATGGGTCTTGAATCAATAGCTTTCAGGAGCATTGCTTTTAACTTATTACTGCTGTACTAATGTGGACTGGTTATAAATGTAACAAATCTTACTAAATCCATTGGTTTTAAGATTTGTCTTTTTGTTTTGTTTTGATATACAAGTAATCTAATTCCTTTTAAACTTCTTAACAAGAGGGAAGTGTGAGCTGCATCTTTACTAACTAACCACTGTCTAATGAAAGTTCAAATTTTCTTATCAAATAATATCACAGCCATTACTTCCTGTTCCTGATAGTCTAGCCAAGTTGGCCTAAATAACTAATATTACTAAAATCACTCATCAAAGGCTTAGACTTGTATGTAACTACTTGTTTTTTTAGAAAAATATTTGTGGATTTCTGGCAAATGATTTCTTCTTGAGTTAAATGATTCTGTGATGAAATTTCCCCACTCAAAATATATAATATTTTGATTTTGAATTGCTAAATTGAGATAGAGGACTGTTGCCATAACTTGAAACCCATGAATAGTAAATCTGTAAGAGAGGTAACCTTGTAGCTGTATTAATCTCACCTCTCTCACAGGTAACTCTGATGTCCCTCTGGACTTGTCCCGCCCGGACTCGGTGCTGGTGAGCAGTGACCCAAAGCAGGACCATAACTACAGCAGCATGGCCCTACAGCGCTGCTCGTCCCGCTCCTCCTCCTCCTCCTTGTCCTCTCTAGATGAAGAGGGCTGTGAGCATGCCCAGTCAATCCGCGCCGGCAGCGAAGGTTTCCACAGCGAGGAGGACATGGACCTGTGGGATGAGAAAGGGGTGCAGCTGCCCCCCCTGCGCCGCCCCGCCCCCATCAAGTGGCCCATCCGCAAACGGGCCCGCCACGAGATCAAGGTGGAGCTGGACGAGGAGCTGAAGGAGGCCGCCGGCTCGCTGCTACACTTGGCCGGGATCCGCAGCTGCACAGAGGGCTCCAAACGCAAGAGCACAAAACACCATCGAAAATGAAGATTTTTTTTAAACTCCATCAGACTCCACCTCCTGTGTGACCCCTGACCTCTACCCCCTGTCCCGGTGTGCCTCCTTTTCCTAATCCGATCGCTCACCTGACATTTTCAGCCTCTGTTTTGTTTGGGATAACCCTGTTCAACACCCACAAATGGCAATAGTTTCACAGTTCACACAGGAGAGCAAAGCCATATAGAGACTTTTGTAACTCGGGGCGAACTTCAGTGGGGGGGTGGGGGGGGATGAGTGTTTGGGCACTGGAGATACCTATCCAAAATGACCTGCCTGCTTCTGATGGACTACTAGACTATGGTGATTCAAAAGAAAATGGGACTTTTTCTAAAGAGTTGCATGCTTCCTCCTCAAAACCTGTATCCTCTTCCAAGTGAATCTATTTAAGAAGCGAATGAGTGCATGTTTGTAACAGACAAAACCTAACCTCCTGGTGTGAGCAGTTTCTCCTTTTTGTGCTAAAGATGCCACTGTTTTTTGAACATTTTGACCTTTGAATCCTCGTAGGAGAGATGCAATAATTACTATCCACATCATTAACTTTTTCAAAATACTCTGGTGGCATATTGAGTTGAGAATTTTCGTTTAATTTAATTTGAAGAGAATGAATGGAGTTGGAGTAGTATTATTAATTATTGTTAGCACATTTTACTCAGAATGAGGATTGGTATTACTTTGCCACTGCCAAATCGATTCGCAAAGTCAGCTCTTCTACTCCACTCAGTCTTATGTGACCATCCTAGTGCTCTTTAAATGAATGTTGTTTCGTTTATTTTCGCTCACCCACTTACAGTCTGTCATTAATCAGTGTGTTGTTGACATTTACTGTGCAAGCTCAAAGCCTATATCCACATGTTTAGCCTCTGCAACATCTGCGCATCGTGCCAGATGTTCAGACATAGGTGATCTATCCTCCATGGATTTAGGTGTCAGTGTGTTGCATGTTAACCCAGGTTTAAATCCAAAATGCTTGTCAAGTATTCTGGCATTATATCTCCTTTTCACAGCAGTGTGCTTGAACTAAACCATTTCATATAAAAGAGTACGTAAATGGCCACAAGGGCTCGTCTAAAATATACTTACTAACATTTAAATTACAGAACAGGTATTCCAAAATATGCAGAAAAATTGAAAAGAATAACCCAAAACTAGAAGCCCTTGGAAAGCCCAGACCTCTGCCAAGGTGCTTGTTTTATCTCGGAATCGTAAAGAAATAGTGACCGGACCAGAGATTAAACCTAGAAATTCTGAGCCACAAAGCTGTAGAGAGTTGTTTAAACCAGTCTAGTGTTGCACAGTTTGGACAAGCCACCAGAGTTTGGCCTCTGCTCTTCCTCCTTGAACAAAATAAGGAAGCCCGTGCCCTCTACACACTCTGTGAAATGGAGTGTTTGTTGTCAGCTGATTGCATGCAGTTTACTGAGGGGAAGTTTCAAGCCACTTTAGTAAATGCCACAATCCTCATTTTGAATTGCTGACACAGTGCAGAATATGCCATGGACACGCACAACTGTACCACAATGTAATGCACACACTGCTTCTTCCCCTTGGGTCAAAATAGATACAAACCACAACAATGTTATAAGCATGAATGGTGCCATTTTTTTCTTCTTGTGCCAGGTTCATGGGTTATCGTCACTGTATTTCCCGCCATCACTGTGTTGTTGTGATTCAGGCAAGCAATGGCCTATTTTTTTATTTCAATTATTTAAACAGGAAATGGGAGAGAAGGACTTTGCTCATAGCTGTGACTTAACCAATTTTTTTTTATTTTTTTTGCTATCGATTTGGAGCTGTATACTGCAGCTGTCATTCACTCTTGCATACACTGGTCTTATTTAGCTGTGAAAAGAACAAATTGATTGTTCGTTAATCATCATCTTATTTATGACTTTAATTTATGGGATTATTAAATTCAAACTCTTATTGTTAAGGCTTACAATGAGGCACATACAATATTTCTCTCCCTGTTTTTATTTTTCAGCAATACGCCTTCACTATATTGGTAGTGATCAAGTATTTTGCCAATGTTGTTTGTGTTTAATTTAACCATGACTGCCAAGTTTTTATGTTGTTTGTTTTGCTTTTTCTTGAACTTGATAGAAAACAGTTAATTAACACTTATCCTGAATCCTTTTGTTGCCAAATGGATATACAGCTGGGGTATCAAATTTTAGATGGATGCTTTCCCTGTGTACTGTAGACTTTTGTTGAATGATAATTTGATCATTTTACATGATTGTTTTGTAAGATTTATGTTAGATATTATGGCTCTAGTCAAAAGATTAGCCCTACTTTTAATCCAAGAAAACTGCCACTAATGCATCCTGTCGGGTGTAGAAATATTGAAGCTAAAAATCTGAAACTCAGTAAAAGGAAGGCTGCTGCTTAGTTACTATCTGTTTAGTATCATTTTGTTCCCATTTTGACAGTAGCACTTGCAAAAAAGGTTGTCAAATTATTGGTGACCCTTAATCAGCAAATTTATCAAACAAAATGCAAACCACCACTTTGTTACTCAACAACGTTCATTATTTTATTATATAGTTCTGCAGTCACCATGGGTATGATAATAATGTACATTTTGTTGCATTTGACAAAGCTGCCAAACCAGTATCAGTCTGTGTCCATTGTCTGCCATGTCTGTTGAATGACACAGCCTTTTGGTTTTTGTATGCTAACCTCTGTTGATAAAATGTTTATAAGATTTATTTTCGCCAAAGATATGCAATTGCATTATATATGGTATTACAAAATATTAATAAAAACCTGTTCTTGTTACTTTGGTTGGTTTTGTGTTATAGATCCTCTGTGTTTGAAAGTGTTTTCATGTCTTCACATATACACCCTTTTGTTCAGAAATAGCAACATGATTTTCCTCATAATTTAGGATTTGTGTCACAGTTGACAAGTTACATTTTTGATCACTGTTGCCTCCTACTGTGAAGGCCAGCAGATTAACAGTGTGGCAGAGCTTGGAGGATCTGGCTCCATGTGCTTGGATTCTCAGCTTTCATATTGTCGTGTTGCAGCTGGCCGATATTTCTCAGCAAGTGCAGTAGTTCAGTTGTGTTTTCTCTGCACAAGCTGGGCCCAGCACGTGTGGTGGCTCACAGCCCTTCCTCTTTTGCATGTGGTTTGAATGTAGGGACATGGCCGGCTGCCAGGGCACACCTCACCTACACGTAGATTCCTGGGATGTGCCAGTGATGGATGCAGCATCAGATGTCCTAACGACATGTTGGCTGTAAGTTAATTAGTCATGGAGGACTGGGCTGAACACTGTGTGACCCTGAACAAGGGCTCGTCTGACTGCCTCGGGCCCATTGGCACTGCTCTATTGTTCAATAGAGTCCTGTGTGGATAGAGGGGGGCTCTCCCCTCACTGCCTCGATTCAGCTGAAATCAGAGCAGCATCACCTCCCCCCATCTCCTCCCCCTCCCACGGCCCCACGCCACGCCGGCAGTTACCAGGCAACCAGACAATGCTGGAGCTGTGGCTGCAGTGAGTTTGTGTTCGCCTGTGTGCATTTAAGATGAGTAAAAGTGAGCCAAGCATCCATATGTCTTTGTTCTACCTTATTCACTCAAGCCTATATGATGCGTGTCTTTACATCATCCTTAACTAATATGACTAGATATTATTTTGATAGTTGCTGCCCAGTGTGGATCATAGTGGATTAGGATGCATTAATCTACGGATTGTAACTGTAATGGGTGCATTAACATGTCATTTCACTTCCTGGCTTAAGAGGTCACAAGCTGTAGGAGGGGGAAGTCACAGTTTGTACCAAACTGGCCACAATATTAATTTAGTTGATGATATATTTTCATAGGCCAGTGACAAACAGCTGACAATAGTTTGTGTTTGTGTTGAAATATAGTGAGTTAAAGGTGCTAATCTAGTCACTAATATAAATTATCATCATCAACATTTATTAATGTCCTTTAGATATTTCTAATTAAAGTACAGTGTAATCAATAGGGAATTCTAAATATCTGAAATGCACCTGATTGTAGAGCCTTTAAAACTACTGTGGAGCTATGCAGGAGCAAGTACCAGTAAGTCTAGTGTGAACAATGTTGCTGTTTATGAACATAAATTCATAAAAAGCAATACAACACTTAGACCCTAAACTGATCATAGTCATAGTAAATATAACAACATCATAATCATAAATTCGTTGATTTTTCATGTTTCTTCCTTAGTGTAGTCAAATCTCCACACAGCAGAGGGCGCTCTCCAGAATCCACAGCATCACTTTCCTCTGATGACCTTTCACCCCGGCGCTTCTGTCTCTGCAGCTCTGAGCTTTTGCGGCTAAATAATGAACACATTCTCTTTTGTCAGTGGAATGTCGTTGATGATTTGTTAATTTAGCGATAAACTAAGTAATCGTTTAATATTTATCCGGACCTGACACCTTATTTGACTCTCGCTGGGGCATGTTTTGACAGGTAGCGGTTCGCTGTTAGCTCGTATGCTCAGTCACGGCTAATAACGCCAATTAAATCGTTGTCGTCTGAGAAAACATCCGGTTTTGTCCAAATCAGATGACAGCCTTTGTTTTCTTTCTTTCAACGCTTTATCGACCCATTTATTATGACGTGTCAATTGCAAATTGTAATCATAAACGTACTGGAAAGTCTTGAGTCGGCGAGTTATTGACAGTAAACCAATCCGGATAAAGACAAGAAGACACTGCCCAATGCTGTGAAGAAGGAGACTTGGCAGGTTATCGTGGGAACTATCTGCTTGTCGTTTGATTGTGACAAACACATTTGTTGTGGGCGACTTTTTCAAGGAACAATGGCAAACGTCACAGACCTGCAAACAAAATACAGCAAACTGGCACAGGAGTACTCCAAGGTACTATTTTGACTATTTCCACTGTATAACATATTGAATATTTACACTTAAATATGTACACTAATATACATATTTCACGTCTCTGGTGGTTCTGCACCAACTTTATCCAAATGCCGTTGGTATATTTTATGAGCCCTCTGAATCGTCTCTCAAAGACTCAAAGTGGTGAATTCATGAATGATTTACATTTAAGACATCATAAATCTGTGTTGCAGTTTGTGGTGTGGCTGCATGTGTCAGCTGATGTTGTTCAGAGCTGCTTCCTGTTCTTTAGCTGAGCTCCTGAACTGACAGGAAGTGCTGACTCTGTAACTCACTCCCTGTGCAAATTAAACAGGAAAAGGATCATCCTCTAAAGTTTTATTATTCTGTTCTATTCTAATCTATTCTAATCTAATCCACATATGTAGGTATCTTTCATAAATTTTAGGTGTGTTTAAATTTGTCAGTCAGATAATCCAAACATTAGCAATACTTTATACATATACATTATTAGTTCCATACAGTTCCATATTAACAAAATGAACAGTGCAGAGCCTATTGTGAACTATATTAATAGTTTGACTTGTCCTTAGTTATTTATGAATAACTATTAAGTCTTGCTGTTGTGTTTGAATTTTTCAGCTTCGTGCCCAGAATCAAGTGCTCAAAAAGGCAGTAGTGGATGAACAGGCAAACTCGGCTTCATTAAAGGTGAAGTAACTTCCTTTTTGTCAATTGTTTTTTTTTTTTTTTTTTTTACAGATCATATTAAAATGCATTGTTAGAGGTTTATATGGTAAAAAGAGGTTTATAAGGTTTATATCTTACTGTTGTCTATTTAGGAGCAACTGAAACAGAGAGACCAAAGTTTACGAAAGCAAGAGCAGGAGATGGACAGCCTGAGCTTCAGGAATCAACAGTTGGCAAAAAGAGTGGAGCTGCTTCAGGAGGAACTGGCCACCAGTGAAGCTAAGGGCAAAAAAGGGAAGGTAATATTAAGGGTGATATTAAGGCGACAGCAATGTGTTAAATGTGTCTATGTATTAGCTGTGTATCTGACAAAAGTGAAAGGGCTGTAAAATTACTCACAAAAGTACATACATTTCACTTAATCCTTGTTTGGAAAACACCATTTTTTTATTTAAATTTTTTATCAGCTCAGCACTTACATTTTTTTTGTTATATATTATATACCCAATATTCAGATTTTGTAAAGTTCACAGTATTTTGTAAAAAAGGGCCCTAAACATTGACTCTTAACGATGGTTTGTCATTTGTTGTTATTTTTGATGATACACAGCCCTGCCAAAAGGTTAACAATTATTATAAATTATGTTTCACTTATACAGTTTCATTTCATTTTTTTGAATGATTTTCTATAGAACAAAGGAGACTCCCCATCTCAGCACGGTTTGCAGACCCAGAATGTGTTTGACGAGGACCTGCAGAAGAAGATCCAGGAGAATGAGAGACTCCATATACAAGTACAAACCCAAGTACCACAACACTTATTATTATTATTGTTTCTATATCACACATATTCATCCTTTGTTTTAGTTTTATGAAGCTGATGAGCAGCACAAAAGACAGGAAGCTGAGCTCAGGGCACGACTATCAGAGCTGGAGAGAGCCTCACAGGAGCACCAGGCTATTGTGGAGGGACTCACCACCAAATACATGGAAAACACAGAGAAACTGCAGAGCGACAAGGCGCGATTAGAGGTAACCATGATGCAGATGAGTGGGATGAACCTATTGTTCTTCTCTAATAAGTCTGTGTTGTCTTTATCGCAACAGCTAAAAGTACAAACATTGGAACGTGAAGCAAAAGAGTGCAGGATGAGAACAGAAGAATGGTAATACAACTTTAATGTGATCTCATTACTATACCAGCCTTACATATGATCTCATTTTATTGTGCATATGTGTATAGTGACATTTAATGCAATGCTTTATCTTTACCAATATTTAAATAGCATTGTTGTGCTTAGCATTTACCAGAGCATTTTTATTTGCTAACAAATTGTAACTCTTATTTGTTGTCTTACAGTCAACAGCAGTTGAGGAGATGTCAGACTGAACTTAACCGACAAGTGAAGCAAAGCAGTAGTGTTATCCAGGAGAAAGTGCCCTTTAATGACACCAGTTAGTATTAGACAAAATACATACAAAATATTTGCCAAAAACCTTGGTGATGCTGGTAGTAACATTTCTGTGTTAAAATCCTTTAGAATATAATGACTACAACAGCCTAAACGTGCCTCCACACAATCGACGGCACCAGGTTTGTCAATACAAACTATAATACAAATGAATAACTGTACCCTAATTGTTTGTGCTTATGCTATTATGTTTTTGTTTTTTTAAGCTTAAGGCACGGGACCTAGCAGGACAAGCCCTAAGCTTCATTCAGGACCTGGTGGCAGCTCTGTTAAACTTTCACACATACACAGAACAGCGGGTGCACATCTACCCTTTAGACTCATCTATTGAGCCCATTTCACCTCTTAATCAGAAAGTAAGAATTGGTCATTACTTAATAGATATAAGACATACATTTTACATTCTAACATGCATTATTTGTTCAGTTTTCTCAGTACCTTCATGAAAATGCAGCCTATGTGCGCCCCCTGGAGGATAGTTTTCTGCAGTTACATCAAAGCATAACAGAGGACACTGTTACAGTTCTGGTGAGACAAAAGATATATCTGTATAGGAGATATGTATTTCATAGTTTCAGGCATCTTCTATAAATACTGAGGAGTTGTATTTTTGTCATTGAAGGAAACTGTGGTTCAGCTGAAGCCCTTTGCAGACCATTTCTCCTCCTACACATGTTTTTTACAGAAGATCCTCCCCTACCAGCTGAAAAGGTCAGTATTGTGTGCGCTGGTGTTAAGAGCCCTCGCAGTGAGGAGACGAGTTCGATTGATTTCTTCTTTTCTGATTTTAGCCTCGAAGAAGAGTGTGATGCTCCTCTTTGTACCGCAGCCCTTACAGTGAAAAACCAGGAGCTGCAACAAGACATGAAGAAAGTTTCTTCTATATTTGACAAAATACAGAACTATATTAACCTTCTAGCCTTACCAAGTATGTCGTGGGATTTAATATTTTAGATTTATAATGTATTGAATTGATTGGTTAGAAAATGACAACAGTAACATAACTTGTTGCCTTTGTCTCAGGTGTTGAGCAGGATGCCCTGCCACAGAGCAGTACCTCTGCTGTTTTCACTCAGCTGGCTGCCTTCCTCCACAGCCTCCATGATGCTGTTAAAGGTGAGTGAATCACTACCTTTCTTTCTAGTCGTCTATTCTGATGGATGTTGACTATTTAGCCTGTGTATATAATTTTGGGTTCAATAGGGTTACCTTAAATCCTATGTTATGGGTTGCGTTGTGTTCCAAGTATGTTATTTTGTTTGTTCAGAGATGTCAAAGCACTACAACCAGAAGGCGGCCTTAGAACAGGAACTCCCCACAGTCACACAGAAGCTCTGCACCACGACCGAGTGCCTGGTGGGCTCTTTGGGTTCGCTCACCATCGTCACTGGAAAGGTATGACCAGCAGGGGGCGATCAGCAGTTAGACTAGAATTTTTATGACCATTCTGCTTTTTTATATACTGTTTTTGTTTAATTATAAATAGCAGATGATTTTGACTGCCACTGAAAAACAAATATGGTTATTTCAGACTGTGAGTGAGAAGCAGGACTCAGGTGGGCAGCATTAAAATATTCAAAGACACTTTCCAAATCACCATTTGTACAGCTGCTCCCTGCTCACAACAAAACCATTCTTTTTTGTATTAAATAAAAATTGGATGTGCGTGCTGTGATTGCAGTGTTGAATAAGTGGGACACACTGCAGAGTTGGATTTTAAGGCAGTTTGTTTCTGTTGGTAAAAAAGTAATTAGACAGAATTTAGTGCTGGAGATATCTGGCTGCTGTAAACAGATGTCTAATTTGTGTCTAAATAAAATTCTAATATTTAAAGTGACAGGGGCAGAAGCAAGGAGGTTTAATTGAAGCCAAAATGTTGTTTTTACAGATTGCCACGTTCTTTAGCAACAACCTGGATTTCTTCACATCTTCAGGATACAGTCCTAAAGGGAGCACTGTCACTCTCAACCCACTGCAGGCAGAGACGATGCTGGCTCACAAGAAGAAGGCAGCGGCATACATGGAGGCCATCAAAAAGGTTCAAACATGCCCTGTGTAAAATAATGAGAAGTCTATTCTTTATAGTAAACTCTGGTTTGTTTTTAAAGCCACGGCCGCAGTCTGTTCCTTATAAAGAAGCCCTGTCAAACCGCCGGATCCTTACCAGCTCCACGGAGAGCAGAGAGGGACTGGCACAACAGGCAAGAGGCTTTCTTCTCAAATGTATTCATGTTGTTGCTCCAGGGAAAGTGTCTCTGCTGTTTTTTATATTCAAATACCCAACTGCAGAATGGCTGAGACTTGGAGAAACAACTTTAGAGTTTAGAGTATGGCTGCTACATGTGTCACAATCAAATTAAAATGGACCAATTACAATTTGAATGGTTATTTTAGCAGTATAAAACACAGAAAACAACAAGATATGTCTCCATACAATATTTGTATGTATGACGCCTTATAATTCTCAAGCTTATAGACCTACACCATTTAATATTTCTTCTCTCAAATGTTATGTGAAATGTTTCTGACAAGCATTGCAAAATTCACATTTTTTATTTGTCCAAGAGAATTAACAAAAAGACTGAAATATGAACTGACAAACTAATGCAATAATCACATTTCATAACATGTTTGTACAGCTCTAAACCACAGGGTTAGCACTTTCTATGCAGAATAAGACAGGAGCTTTTGTTGTTTTTAGAGGAATTTTGATACTTAAAAAAATTGCTGCCTTTGCAAGTTCCTGGTTACATCCATTTAAATTCCAATTTTGATTCAATTGTTCAGTCCTGTCCTGTTTTTTTTGTTTAAGAAATGTTATGTTTTTGGCATATGAGTGTTTTAGCATTCATCAAAACTTCTAATAACTGGTCTTACCTTATTGGACAGGTACAGCAAAGTCTGGAGAAAATTGCACGTCTTGAACAGGAGAAGGAGCACTGGCTTCTAGAGGCTCAACTTGGCAAAGTGCGGTTAGAAAAAGAAAATCAACGCATCGCAGAACTAGAGGCTCAGCTGACGGCAGCGCTTGGTGGAAGTCTAAACTCACAAACAACTCCAAACCATCAGGAAGAGGAGACAGGGCAGAAAACGGCACCGAAAGAAGCAACACTATACACCAGCCTGGTATGGTAACGCAGTTAACTTGAGTGTACTCCCGCTTAACTGTGCTATAAGCCATCTATAATTAACTTTTATATAAATTAGTGATTTACATGAATTTATGTGGTCACAAGAACATGTGGTCAATATCTCCTAAAAGTTTTTCCAAAACTTTCTTTATGAAGTACCTTTTCAAATACACTTACCAGTAGGATTAAATCAAGACCTCACCAACAATATAAGGCTAACTAAAATCTACCAAAATCTGATCTGAATTATAAACTGTGGGTGTAAACCAGAATAAATTCCAGTGTCTTTTCAATTAGATTACATTTTTATTTCATACAGACTAGAAAATCAGATTACCCCTAGTACCAGTGGAAAATACCTTGAATACACAAATTGAAGTAACCTCATTAGATATAATACCTAATCACTTAATAATAGACTGCAACTGTTTAAGTGAAATACACAAATAAACATATTTCTATACAATTGCTTTAAGGTAATACAAATAAACATAATAAAACAAACTACATATACTATTAGGGCAATTGATAGTAATTATGAAACCAATATACATTTAGGAGCAGTTGTTTTTTCTCTCTTTTTGTGATGACACCCTGCCGCCCCCGCTACACAGGGGGTGTTCACATTCTTTAGTGCACACGCTGAGCAGGTTTTTGCTTAATGAAACTTGGATGTTCATGAATGTGCTGAGGAGGCAGAATAGAATGAAAGGGCAAGTCAGGACAGAGTTAACAGTCTTAGTCAGTAAGTTGTGTTTTTGAAGTGGTTTAGTTTGTGGTTTGTTATGGACATATCTAATAGTTGTTATCTGCTAAAACAGTTTCCACAACCTAAATCAATCTTGCATAGATACATTTTTTGAGACTTTAAATGTAATATAATGTTTTCTTGATTTTGTCCTATTTTAGCCCCCTTTTGGTCCAGATTTATTTTAGAATGTATTGATTGCAAACGCAAAAAACCCTGGTGTCTGGTCACTATATAACATTTGGATTGGCAAATAAGCTGCACGTTCCCAAAAAAGTAATTTATAGTGATTTGCCAATGGTTTGATACAGTTAGAAACCAGTTGAAGTCATGGATAACAGTTTAAATCCCTTCTTCTTACTTTCATAGCTTTAAAATGAGGTACCACAGTTTTAAACATTGTTCTTGAATATTGTACTTATAAATATTGTGTGGCCCTGTATATTTATCAGATCATTTGTCATTATAAACTCATTCACATTTTAACACATTTTCTTGTGTCCTCAGGTCGGCATGCTGTGCACAACTCCTTCAGTAGAAGATGTGAGTAGTGGTGTCCTGTTTTATGAATGGCTGCCAGTTAATTTAACAGCACAGCACTGAAATAACGAATGTGTCTGTATGTTTGTGTATGTGTGCTTGGGTGTAGGCGGGGGATGAGGAGTCCAGAGAGCAGCTCATAAAGACTCACTACATGACCAGAGTTGGAGAGTTGACCACACAGCTCCAGATCTCCGACAGTAAAGCTGTGCACTTTCACTCAGAGGTGATGAACCAAGCTTATCAAAGTCTAGGCCTGTCACAATAATCACTATATCAACTTATTGTTAAATATATAAAAGATAGAACAATATATTTTTGGTCTCAATATTTAAAGGATATGCAAAGGAAAAGTACAAATGATAATGAGTTTTGTTATTTTTGTTGTAATACAATAAGATCTGAGCTGTATAGAGGTTTGAAAAAGTTTTATGGCTAATAATTTTTTCATTATGCAATTTATTTGCTGCCTCAGGCCTTTTAATGCTACTGCTGATTTAAAAATGTTTTACTGATATTTTCTTATCATAATATTTCTCTCTAGCACAATATCTTGCTACAAAATGTATTATCGTGACGGGCCTATCAAAGTCTCCTGTTTTATAGCACAACATAATAACAGTACCCTCGCTTATCGAGGGGTTATGTTCTAAAAATAACCCGCAACAGGTGAAATCCGTAAAGTATTCAGCTTCATTTTTTTTACAATTACTATATATGTTTTAAGGCTGTAAAACCCCTCACCACACACTTCATACACTTTTCTCAGACAGGCATTAACATTTTCTCACATTTCTCTCTTGTTTAATTAGTCAATAATGACTTGCGTGTTTCACAGTTCTCTGACCTCTGACCGTGCCTCTTCGTCCTGGCGCCGCTCCGCGGAGGTGTCAATCAAACATTTATGTAAATTTGGCTGAACGCATTCTGTACTGTACAGGAGACACGGCACAGAGGAGACTGATTAACAATGATCTACAGTCCCTTAGCCAATCGGGACGCAAAACAGAATGCGCGCTCATATGCTGTAAAAAAGCATGTAAAATTACACTAAAAAATCCGCAAAACAGCGAGGCCGCGAAAGGGGAACCGCGATATAGCGAGGGGCCACTGTACACACTATATTATACCTCAATGTGTTGATTATACGTACGAAAAGAAACGTCTTCAGTGTGCATTTTTTAAATTACAAGTGTTTTGGTGCTTATATATAATAGCCTACATTTAGCCAGGTGTTATTGCCAAGGAAATACAATTTAAGTTTAATGCCATACTGTGGAACCTTCCTAGTAAAGCAATAACATCTCCACGGAGACAAGCAGCTGGCTATTCTCCAGGAAAATTACACAGCATACCTTTAAAGATTCCCTTAGTGCACCTGTCTTTGTAGCTTTTAATTTACATGTATTTGTTTCATTTTAGTGCCGTGCTTTAGCTAAGAGATTAGCTCTGGCAGAAAAGTCTCGAGAAACACTAACTGAAGAAGCGAAAGTATCCAACCAGAACATCACACGGCTGCAGGTACAGTTGTCTCTACACATTTTCTTGTGAAACATCTGCCTTAACCCTGTGACTATATAACATTACGGTACATATTTTCACTATTTTACTGCAGGACGAGCTGACGACCACCAAGAGGAGCTATGAAGACCAACTGAGCATGATGAGCGACCACCTGTGCAGCATGAACGAGACTCTGAGCAAACAGAGGGAGGAGATCGACACGCTCAAACTGGGGAGCAAGGTATTTCATGCCCGTTAACCTCAGCTGCTGTTTAAAGCTTCTGTATTATGCATTTTTGTGGGCTTTTTAAACACTATAACCTTGGTATTTTCTGTAAGGTTGTAAGTCTATAGGCTCTTAGTTGAGTAAATGTTTGAAGTTGTCTTCATCAACTAATTTTTTTGTGGGATTACAAGGGTTTAAACCGGAAGCAGGTGAGTGAAGAATTGTGGCTTTAGTCAGCCTTTTCAAAAACACAAATATGCTGTTTATTTGTACTTTTCTAAAAGCATAGTTGTGAACTCTTGTATACTGTAAATACTATTACAGTTTGAATGCTTTTTCCAAACAATACATAGTTTGCCCCCTTTTAGCTGACTAATCAATGCAGAGGACACACTTACGCAACAATATTGGCACTAAACAGGGTCAGAACATGGACTCGATCAGACTAAAACAGAAGCAAGTTTACATCAGGACGAAACTGGGCAAAAGTTTGAACGTATGCTTCATATATACAGTGGTAGACATCACCTCCTGTCCTTAGTTGTCATTGAAATGTGAAACACCAGCACAGGACTCTAGATCTGCACCAGCTGCAACAAGCCCTAATGCTGCGTTTAAGGGTGAAGTAAATTTGAGGTCATTCTATTAAAGCTAAAACTAATGTTTCCTTCTCTTACCCGCTGACTATCTATTTGAGTGTTCGCACATCCTGCCTTACTAGTGAGAAAATAAAAGTAAATGGCTATCGGCTCGTTATTAGTTAGTGTTAAGTCTGTTTTCACTCCAATTTCCAAAGTGCACCAGTATAAGACCTGTACTTACTTTATTCATGGCTTCTCTCATAATAAAAAGAAGGAAATATACCGTAAATTTCGGACTACAGAGCGCACCTGAATAAAAGCCGCACCAGCTAAATTTGAATGTTGAAAAGATGTTGATCTTATTACAGCTTGTCAGCTTCATTTCTGTAATTGTTCAGTTACCACCTGTCATATCCTGTTAAATCACATTCAAAGCAAAAGTGGTAAAATGTGTTTTAAAGATCCATGTTCATTTGTAAAATCTGACATTGTTCATTATTGAGAGGAGTGTAGTGCAGTCATAAGTGATACTGCGGTGATAGGGACTAGGTAGTGAGCTCTGATGGCTAAAGCACCTGCTGAGTCTCTGAAAAAGCCATTATGTCGGTGGGAAGAGGAGGAGGGGTCGTTTGGTGCGCGTGTCCCTGCATGTGCCTGCTCTGATGAGGGCTTCTCGGGCTCGGCAGGACGGGACACGCCTGGTGAACGTGGTTATTTTCTCTTAAGAATTGGTTTCAAGCCTCATCATGTTAACAATGAGCAATTCAAATACAATGCAAATGTCCATTCACATCAAGTCTCTACTGTATCTTACGAGCCCAATTATGGAAATGTGTGACCGTACAATTTTGCTTTACAAATCTCTGAAAAACATTAGCGGGTGAGGTATTTTAGGTAAAGATTTGTTACTCTGGGGCAATAGTCATTTTTATGGATTCAAATCGAAACAGAAATATGAAACAAAAATGTGAAATAAGGATTACTTTTTTGTGGTATTTGCTAACCTGTATTTATTTACGATATGCCTCAGATTGTTCTATTTTTCTTTCTATTTTGTTTTTAAATAAAGTTAAAATTTCACTTTTCTAGGATAGCCTAAAGAATATTTTGAACTTTAAAATCTGCTTGTGTTTTGCAGGCAAATGCCAAGAAAAACAAAGGTCGCTAGAACTGCCATGTATTCTCTGGGCATTTCATGGACTGGAAATCCTGCCATCTTGACTATGAAACAGGACTAAAGAAAATAAGCACCGATCTCTTCACCTGTCAAGCAGCAATAACTGTGTGGAGTTTTGTTTTCTTTGACTGAATATGTTTTCTCCATTCCCTTGGACATTGGACAAACCACCAGTTACAACTTTACAAACTCTATAATCTGAGCGTGCACACACCAAGATGGATGAACTGGAAACTTGAAGACCAAACCTAATTAATCGATGTGTGTTTTACTGCTTTTTATTTGTGTGAGACATTGTTATCATTGGGAGGAGTGCGCGCTGAGTCAATGTTTGTGTGCCCTCATGTGCTGACTGTAGCACCAGACATTTTGTCATACAGTGTTCATGGATCCACTGAAGAAATAATAATGTAAAGATATGTTCTAAAAGAAATAGCCCCTTGTAACACTTAAGCCTAAAATTATTCATACCACTCGAAAAATGATGCAGAATCTTGTGTTATTGTTTTGTTTTTTCAACTGTGACACAGTGGTGGCAAACAGATTGTATAGGATTTCCTGCAAAATATATGCAAAAAAAACTGAGACTTACTGGGAATTCTTTCATTCACATACACATAAAAAATAACAGCCTTAAAAAAATCTATACCAGGTTTTGAATAGTATTGGGCTTAACTGTATATGTCAAGCTGCTGCTCAGAAGGGCTTCTTATGGTGCACAAATGAAGTGCACATTCCTTCTAAGTTGAGAAAGATTTCTGCCTTGAAGCACTGAGTTTACCAACGTGTCAGATGAACATGTCGAAGCCCGTGAAGCATCGTCTTTTCTGTGAACACAAAGTTTAGATGTTTTTATCACCAAAGTTCTAATATAGATGTGTGCACTCTAAAGCCCACTGTAGCTTCTAATAATGAATCATGTAAAATAAATGGAACAAAAAGGGTCAATAATCTGTAAATACACTTGTGATATAATTTCAAATCTCTATGGCATTTCATCTGAGTTTACAACTTTTTTATTTTCTCACTGTTAAATTAAACCTGTAAAAACATTCAAATTTTGCATTTTGATCTGTGTATTTTTTCCACTGATTTTTCATTCTATCTTGCTGTAACTTGTCTGTGAGTCACGACACCAGGAAGTCTCTGGCTTGTATAGACACGAGGGCAAAGTTCAGTAAAGATTGTAACCAGATCTTAGCCCATTACACCTGCCAGCAAATCTTTGTCACAAAAGTTTTGCCACTAATCTCAAATCATAAAACTATTTGTATTTTTTACAATGTAACCACTGGGAAAGCACATATAAACTCATGTGTGAAATAATAAAATGCTTATTCAATGTAAAAAAAAAAAAAAAGGAGAATTTATGATTATTTCAAACTGGTGATCATTACTGTTTGTCTGTATTATTGTTCCTCTTTTTTGCAGCGTTCTTCAAACTGGGATTTTAAAACTATAATTTAAAAGGCCAGTCTGGTAACACACCCAAGCCACTGGGAAATTAGGCAAGACTGTGTAACTGGACATTAGAGAAGTAATGGCATTACTATTTGGTGTGGTCATTATTATTTTATAAGAAAAATATGTTTGCTTTTGTTTATGATAGCTTCAGTGTTCAATTCAGAGCTAAAAAGATAACAGTCAGTGCAGGCTACCTTTCATATAAGAGTCAAACTGCTTTAGGGAAGAGTTTGTCCTAAGATTTGGCCTTAAATTCAAGGCTGACCGATTTGCAAGTTGAAGCTTTGGTTGAAGTTTGAGTTTGAGTCCTAGACCAAGAAGTAGACTATTCAACAACATATTTGGTTACTAAAGGTATTCAAAGTAATTAAGCTGGTACTAAATCAGTAGTTACAATACTTTAACACAATCACTAACTAACCACTATTTCTGCTCTTAGCTCAACTATTGGATTACTATTACTGTAACTGCAACTAAGTTAATAATTAGTAGTAATTTTACGCGCAAATAAGTTAACAGTGTACTTTGTTTACTTGTAATATCATTCCACTTCAGTTATAACACTGAGAAAGAGGTCGTCTGCTGGTGTGTTGACTACTGTGTTTGGATAATCTTTTCTCCTACGCCCCTGAACGCAGCGCGGCTCTGGGACGGTTCATCCCCCCGTGCCCCGTCCCGCTGGAGGACAGTCTGAACTCGGGAGGGGAAGCTACCACTGCGCCGCTGTTAAACTCCCAGGATTTACACTCTGCCATTTTGAGGAAAACCGGGTCGACGCCGTGACTCCAAGCGCACCCAGAGCGCGGAGTCATGACCTAAACCGACAACTTGCTCCTGTTCGCTTGTAAGTACTTTTTCCTCGTTCCACGTAGCCAGTGTTGCTTTGGCATAACTGTAGACTCCTTGTTGGAAGCTGAGCAAACCGCTGAAGTATGTTTTCACTTCCTAAATGTTTGCGTTCCCAGTCGGTGATGGTTGTGGCCCGTGCGTAAAAGGCGAGTACAGAAACTAGCTCGGAAAAGTTACGCGCGGCGACAACTTTGCACAGACTTCATAAACCAAAACAATACCGCTTTATACCAGACCAATATGGGCCTCTCTATTCGGGACACGGGCCGGGATGTGTTGATGTGGGTGATGGCAGCGTGCGTGGATGTTTTCTTTCTGCTCAATTGGTTCCCGTGGGAGTGAAAACTGCAGTTGTTTACCGACACCGGCTTCTTCTGAGTTTGACCGGTGAAGTGACCCTGAGGCGCACGCAATCCGCAGTGAATCAGTGTTTGGTTAAACTGTTTTCATAATTAAGATGGTAATTAACTGATAATAAACAAGCGAAAACCACCGGAGGCAATATGGATAAATGGTTATTTTCTGACAGCTTTGGAGTCAGGACAAATGTTGCTTTATGGGAAGTATAGCCTACTGGAAGATTTAGAGGCTGTTTTCAGTTTCATGTTTAGGCTACGTTTGACTTTTTGTTTCACTTTTGACATAAACCTAATCAGTGATCTCAAAAGAATCATCAGATTAAAGAAAAACTCTTTGGCAGTGTATTGATGGATTGGACATACTTTCATACTTTATCTAGTTATCTCTTCCTATAGCCTATTTATTACTGTGAACCACATAATACTTCAAATAGCCTGGGCATTGTGCAGTTTTGTGCGGACATTTACATTGGGTGGTGCTTTAGTTTGTGCCATTTAACCTACTTGCTTTGTTTCAAAATAAAGGTTCTTTTTAACAGGCCAGTGTGTTGTTCACACCCACCATGACATGTTTGTGCATCCTTCCTCAGAACCACACTGGTCTGTTAAAAAGAACCTTTATTTGGAAATAATATTTGAAGACTGAAATGAACCTCTTTGAAGTACTTTCTTTGTTGTTAGACCTTTGTCAGATTTAGCCTACATTCCTATAGCCTACTCTTTTAAATGATTTATGCTTTAGACATAGGATACTACTAAATTCTTATCTTTATGTGATGAAGTAGTACTTTGTTAAAGGCGTCTTGTTTTGTTGAACTTGTGAAGCTTCACTTTTATCTGTATTGTATTGTAACGTTAAATAATAAACCCATGCAAAATTACATGTTACTGGAGAGCTGCTTTGTTACTAGAAAAGCTGGTTAGTCATCATCATGTGTTATTGTAATGCAGAGCAGTTGACATGAATAAACCTTTGAATTGCCAACTCACTGCTTTCCTGCATTAGGACAGGCTTGTATTAAGATGATAAAGTGATTGTCTCACTATTGTCTTTTTCAGGAAACATTTAGGAAAAAAACAGGAACTTTATCAGGAAGCAGCTGCATGTGATGTTAAAGTTGAGTTTATTTTCTCTTTTTCAGCATTTTTATCTCCCCAAATATTCCCCTCAGTCATCAACATGTGGCCAAACCCTGCTTTTGGTTCTTTAGTACAAAGCTTTTAGACTAGAAGCATGTGATGGTGATATGATTATTTTAATTAGAGTAGTTTGAAAATAAAACATGACTTTAATGTTACTCATCAACCGATTGGAATTTATTATGGTATTGTCCATATTGACTCAGGACTGTTCCTCATTTGTGGTTTCATTCTAACAGCATTTTTACCCAACCACAAACACAAGCACTTGTACAAATCATTAAAATGCCATTGTATTTGTGACTTTTTATAATTCATTAATTTACTCAGTTGTTAATCTCTTGCTCTCCTGCAGCAGGTTTCTGAGCTGTTTCAGCAACTTGAGGCTGTAGACAGGATACTCTCCAGAGAGACAGTGTCTAATTAACCACAGGACTAATGCTCAGAGATAGACAGACCGCTACAAACAACTGCAAAAGGACAGCTTGGTAGCTCTTCTGCAACATATAGTCACATAGAGCCATAGTACAAACATCATTCACTCTGGGAACTAAATCCACATTCTTTTCAAAGGCGAGCAAAACCAAATATGGGCAAACGGTGTTATTCTTTCTAGTTTATTATTTGCAACTAATGTTAAGGTAGAATTTATTGTTCTATAATAATAATCATCATAATGCTCCACACTCGGTGGTGGTGAGCCATTAATGTAACCACGGCCGCCCTGGGGTAGACTGACAGAAGTGAGGCTGCCAGTATGTGCCAATAGCCCCTCTGACCACCACCTATCACTCACACACACACACCACATTCATGCCTAAGGACAGAACTTACTCCAAGCAGGAATCAGACCTTTCTGTGTCCTCTGCATTTGAACCATCCTTTATTGCCACAGGTTTGGTCATGTGTACCTTGAATGATATAATGTACAGTGATGGGAAGACTACTTTGAAAATATTTATGCTATATGTATTTAATTACATTTAATACCTGCTTTAAAATGTATTGTGTATTCTGTTACATGGGCCAGTCAGAGTATTGTATTCTGAATACTCTGAATAGTTTTACACTGAGCTACATTTAAATTATAGGGTAAAAACATGACAGATAATTACAAACAGCTTTATTTCTTTTTGCATTGTTTGTTATGCAATCATTTATATCCAATTCGAGGTGAAAAATCTCACATGCACACGCTGCAAGAGATGTGTTTCCTTTTGTTCAAAGCCAAAAGCCAAAACTAATTTAGGAAAGTAACTGTATTCTGAATACCACCAAATGAAAGAGTAGCTGTACGAGAATACAGTAACTCAAAATTAGTACTCAGAATATGTATTTTAGGTACATGTATTCAGTTACTTCCAAACGCTCTAGTGTATGGGTTAGGGTTTAGAAAGATTGACCTGACATGCTGTTTTCTGTGTCCTTTCTTTTACTTATTTGCAACAACCAGCACAATTACGGATAAATCATGTTTCCACTGATTATCTAAATATTTGTTGACAGCTGATCAAAAATCGAGTTGGCTGGAATTTCCTGTGTGACTGACGCTTGTCCCAGAGGAATTCGTGGAATGTGTGCTTTTGTCCTCTGCAGATTTGACTAAGTCCTTTTTACTAGAGAAACCCGGAAGAGGTGGACTAAAGTGCTTCTTGTTGGCCTAGTCTGAACCCCTGGACTCATCATTCCCTCTCCGTCTCCTGTCTACACAAACTATTCTCAGGATTCCCACCAAGCAGAAAGAAATGACTGAATATAGTTATTTCTACATGCCATTGTAAACACTCATTAGAAAGATGTCCTCCTATGTTTCTGAGGACGTGTCAATCTAGCATAGCGACCCCAATACTTGTGTTTATTTATAGCTGGGGAGCTGCCACTGGATCTTTGGCTGTGATTTTGAAGGGAGGAGGGAAGGATGTAATTGCAGCTTACTTCTTTCATATTTTTCCCCCCAGTTTTATTTTTATAGTGGGATGAAGCTCTAAAGTGGCTTCTATGTGGCGCAGAGGCCTAGAGTTTGCAGCCAACACTTCAAAGATAGCCTGTGATCGACTCGCTCTGGGAAATTAACGGCAAGATTGTATAAATCTCAAAGCCACTTCAGTCATACCAGGCTAAACTACATGCTACAGATGCTAGTGGTCTTATTTAAATGCTTTCCATTTTTTCCATCTTCATAAATCCATACCATATATAGAAGCTTTATTCAGAAGATTTTTAACTTTGTGCTGATTTATGCTTGTTAACTATAAAAGCCACTCTGTCACGGTGTACTGCATTCAGACTTCCACTTGTTAATGAGTGACTTTTTCTGTCTGAGACTCCATTGAACCAAGTTTTCTGCACAGTAAAATATATCACCTTTTCAGTATTTGATGAAGTACTAGAATTTGGCAGTGATGGAACGTAACAAAATAAAAATAGTAAAGTACTGTACTTAAGTAAAAGTTTTAAGTATCTGTACTTTACTTAAGTAGATTTTAAAGTGGATACATTTTACTTTTACTTCACTACATTTGAGAGCAGGTATCTGTACTTTTTACTTCACTACATTATTGAACTGGCCTGAAAAGTAAAAATATTTTTTTATGATTGTTTGAGACCTGCTGAAAAGTCTCAGGGGTGTATTTTTAACATGTTTGTAATCTGAGCAAACAAAAAAATATACAGAGAAAAGCAGCTGGAAAAATCATGCATTTAAGCGTTTCTGTTGAACAAAATTCAGCAGAGCTTTATCAAAACCACTACATTTGAAGCCTTATAAGATCTCAAAATATGTACAAAAGACTTTTACTTTTTTACTCTTCAAGAACATTTTGAAATGGGTACTTTAATACTTTTACTTAAGTCAATCTTTTCATATGATACTTGAGCATTTGTTTACTCCAGTATCTGTACTTCTTCCACTAATGGAATTTGGTACATAGGTTTACCAATGGATCCTCTTTTAATGCAGTACATTTTGTGAAACACATTCCATATTAATTCCATCTCAATTATTGATTGGTTATTGTTGTATATTGTTGTTGTATGTTGTATACACATTATCAGCTAAGAGAGTCTAAAATAAGGTATATTAAGTGAGGACAGAAACACTCATGTCTAGTACGGTTTCCCCTAAATCCAATCAATATCCAATTAAACAGGATAATGCCCAGAATTGATTTATTGTATTGACAGATCCTGCTGACACACAAAGAGGTGTTAACCCAAGCAAACTTCTGCATTGTTTTTGAAGTCAATGCTTCATTAAGATTCTATGGAAAACTTTATAAATATGTTTATTTATTTCCATAAGAGCATGAATACATATGTACTTTAAACTGTTGAAAGTTGTAAAAAATGTATCTATAGTAACATTTATTAATATTTATTTTCATTTTTTGCAGATAATACTGAAGGACAAAAGGACACTGTATAAAGGGGCTGTTTGACCTGTGGTGGATCTGTCAGCATGTGCTCAACAAACCACTCAAACTGGGTGACGTTTGAAGACGACAGTGCACCTTTCTCCTCACCTCAGAAGCCCCTGCAGACACAGAGCCTCCTCAAAGCTTCAGTACCACGTCCCAATGGGCTCAAACTAAAACTTCCTCCTATCAGAGACACTTCCTGGAGCTTTAACAACTCACTGGACTCTCCTCAGTCCAGCCTCAGCAGCAGCTCTTTTGCACCATGTATCACTCCCCTTTGCACTCCAGTGAGTGGGCTCCCAAGCGGCGCATCCCCCTTTCACTCCAGCTCATGGGAAAGCAAGGACTTATTCTCCTCCAGCCCCTCCGCAGCCTCAGTTTCCTCTCCCAGCTCTGAGGCTCAAAGTTCAGATGGACCAAACCCCTTCCCGTCTTTCCAGGGAAACTCAGGGCACTATAACCCCTTTTGGCACGCGTCCAGGCACAGTGCGGACGTGGACAGCTCCTCCTCAGACTCGGACACAGACACTAATGCTCTACCGCGCTTTTTTATTCGGACCAAAGATGGCAGTGAGCCCCCACGGGACCACCTCCAGAACTCTCTCTCCTACGTGTGCCACAAACTGGAAGGCCTGAAAGCAAAGGCAGACCAAGACGAGGAGAGAGGAGGCGGAGAAAGGCGGCTGAGCTGCAGAGATGAAGTTGTAAGGGATGGTTCATCTCAGTTTGTCCCTCGAGGCTTGTTTCGGAGCCAGAGGAGAGATGGTTGGTCTGTAATGCTCAGGATCCCAGAGAAGAAAAACCGCATGTCCTCACGGCAGTGGGGGCCCATCTATCTGAGGCTGCAGCCAGGGGGCGTGCTGCAGATGTATTATGAGAAAGGACTGGAGAAGCCCTACAAAGAGTTCCAGCTCCTCCCACAGTGCCGACTGTCAGAGCTGAAGTTAGAAAGCTACGGAGAACCACGTAAAGTCCTGACTGTGAAGGTGGAGCACTTCACATACACAGAGAAGAAACGCTTCCATCCCAAGCAAGAGGTCAGCCACGAGGCCGAGGTGGAGCAGCTGCTCAAACTGGGCTCCACATCACACGACGACATGAAGGACCTGGTGGTCTCCATGGAGGAGGAGATCTTTCAGCTCAATATCCCACACCAGCCCAGGCGGCACTACGAAGAGCAGGAGCTGTCCCTACAGATCACGGACCACATCTGGATACAACTGGACAAGTCTGGGAACGTCATGGAAAGGGCCGCTTTCACCCAGATCCACTGCCTCGCCTTTTTGAATGGATTATCTGAATGTTTTCTGGCTCTCAATGACCTGCTGCTGCAGCAGCATAACCCCAGTTATGAGTCAGATGAGGCCAGTGAACTCTGGATGGAGATAGCTGACTGTCATTTTCACAAATGTGTGAATGAGACAGAATTTCACATGTCCCGGCTGATTAAGTTCACCCCCCCTGATGCGTGCAGAGTGGAGCTGATGCGCTTTAAGACCATGAGTCTGGGCTGCACTGAAGCTCCCTTCTCAGTGAAAGCCGTGGTAACGGTGCAGGGGGCCTATGTGGAGCTGCAGGCCTTTTTAAACATGTCCCCAGCCTTCCTCAGCTCAGGCATGGGTTTATGTGACTCCTTTCCCCTGTGTGAGAATGTACTGATCCGAGTGCCAGTGCCTGGCGACTGGGTCAAAGTCACTCAGACTGTGGCCTTACTGCGACAAAGGTCCCTGAAGGCTCGCATGAACAGAAACACCTGTTTAGCAGCAGGTACAGTGAACTCTCAGCCCGTCATGCAGGTCTCCATAGGAACCGTCAAATATGAGAATGTGTACTCTGCCATCGTCTGGAGGATCGACAGACTACCAGCTAAAAATACAGGTATTCAACAAGTTTACATGTTACAATCTATATTTGATTGTATTAATTTAATCTAATGTTTCTGCTTTTTCTATAAAATGCACAACAGCTCTGTAGCCTTACAGCTACAGCTGTACAGTAGATTATATCACTTTATTTTGACTTGTGACATCTTTTGAGATGCCATCATTTGTGACCTGTGGTTTACACAATTTACATGTTAAAAGAAATTCATAGTCATTCAAAACACTAGTTAGCTGGTACTCGGTAAATGACTAATAAATGATCATATCTGTGTATTAAATGAAAAGGATGAATATGACTGAAAAAAAAAACATTATTTCAGGTTGTTCCACATGTGCATTGAATATGTTATTGTTTATAATGCAGTGTTTCATATCTGAGGGCTGTACAGTATTCTATGCATGATCTCACTCTACCACAATTGTCCTTTCTTCTCTCTCTGCAGCAGTGGACCAGCCGCATTCATTCTCCTGTAAGCTGGAGCTGGGATCTGATCAGGAGATCCCTAATGACTGGTACCCTTTTGTCTCTATGGAATGTGAAATTATGGGGGCCGTAGTGTCACAAACCAGGGTCAAATCTCTGGGCACAGCCAACGACATCCAACCGCAGAAACACATCACCAGTTGGACCCGTTACCATGTTCAAGTAAGACACAAGATATATCGCAATCAAAATGGTAATTAAAATAGTTAAAATTAGCAAATTGCAAAGAGGGCAATTATTTAAGTAATATAAATTCCTCTGAAACAGCAAAATATCCAGTTTTCTGCAGACATGTTATGAAAATTTGAAATATGTGGGATTTTTTAAATTAGTTTAACAGTTCGTATTTGACTCTTCTTTCAAATGTTAATGATGCTGGACGTGTTTGAAATGTGAACTCCTTAATAATGAAAACATAAATTGCAAATGTAATCGCAATGCTTCTCAGAAAAATCACAATTAGATATTTGATCAAAACTGTTCAGTCCTAAGTGAGATCTTTGTCTGATATATCACCAATGTTGGAAGTTATGTTTCTAAATAAACCTTTCTTTGTTGTCAAGGTGGAGGTGGAGAGAAAGTGGATTGAGACTGAGTCGGAGAGGCAGTCTGGCTGCATGACACAGTGATGATTAAAGAAAGTCTGTTCCCATTGGATTTTCGACTCAGCAAAAAGGAAGAACAAAAGGGAGGTGATGAGGGACTTGCTGCTTGCATCTGATAATTCATTTTAACTATTCATAGCCTGCAAGAGTTGAAGATGTGATAGTTTTATGTCTTAAGACTGAATTAGTCTAGACATAATGAGCAGTTTAACATGTTCCTTTTGCCTAGCACTTTACATTTATAGTGTAATGACTGTAAGTCCAGTAAATGGGTACTGTGTATAAGCTTGCCTTTGTCTGCACTGCACATTGACTGGCAGCCTTAAGAGACGTGGGCAGAACTCGCTCTTTAAGATAAACAGCTGAAGTAATGAGTTATGTTGTTAGTTTAAAGGTACTTTGTATTGACTGTTCAAGGCTGCACAAATGGGCAAAAGTAGTTCCACTTTATGTTGATTTTTAAGCTTAATTTATTGTTGAAATGTTTTTATCATGTTGGTACTAGTACACTGAAATACCCAGCACATTGTTAAAACTGAATTTAATGGAATGGTTTGGCCTTAATATGTCTTGTCAAACAATAGTCAATTTTTCATGCAGCCATCAGTAATGGTTTAATCTGTGTGGTCAGTGGTAGAAGAACCCCAGTGCTGATATATTCTGCATTTCAAACCAGTTTTCAGTTTTTCCATCTCAACAAAAGTCATTACTTTTGCTGCTTATCTGGAGCTGTGGCTTTAGAACATTGTTTTTTACTCTGGAGGACTGTAAACTTTATTTAAATAAATCAAATCTCTATCTCTGTTTTGCCTATTGTACATGATGCAATAAAAAAAAAAATACTGGTAAAGCTTTATGGTGAAAAAAGTGAACTAAAGTGAAGACCTTGATGTATGCAGTACCTGGCTAAGCCGGATATTATGTACGTAATACAGTAAAACAACTTCAATCCAAGCTTTGTGTCCTGGTCATTTATCTGAACATTTTTACTATTGTCTGAAAAAAACATAAACTTCACATTTGCTGAATCATGCAGTTACCTTCTCTTGTGGAGCAATAAAGTTTGTCTAAGTTTAAGTATTTTCCCATCTTCATCTTTTTCCCATCAGGGAAATGATTGGACCTTACCTCAGAAACTTAAGCTCCTTGTAACAATGACATAATAATCCTGCTGTTTGTTGTGAGGTCTAAAATTTGGGCTCTTTGTTTATTGATATATTGAACAAACATGTCTTTCATCTGTCCCTGGGCACAGGGGCAGCAGGTTACTTCAGCATGGAAGTAACCAAGAGTGGAATATTTTATTTCAACCACGTGTTCATAATCATTGACTAAATAGACAAGTCTAATAAATGTATTCTGTCTGTACTCTTTATTCAAATTACTTAACTAAAATGTGCCATGTCATAAATGGGCCTAACTATTAGGCCCATGTTGTCCCCATTTGACCCAAACATCAGTCTCCTCCAAGCAACAATAGCAATAGTGCTCTGTAAACAGTACACAAACTATATACACTTTTAGGGGATACTTCAAAGTAACGATTAAAGTCATTTAGTAAATGATTAGGGAGCGGTTCCGTTGTTTGGCTCAGTTCTGCCTCCAGGTGGTGCTGTTGCGCTAATCACCCTCACGTGTGCACAGTGCACATGAAGCACAGATGAAGCACAGATGAAGCACAGTGCAGATGAAATACAGAGAGCTGCGATTGTGAATCATGTTAAACACGGGGCCAGTGGTGAGAAATGTTTATGAACATTTATCATTTTAGCAACCAGGCAATGTAGATTATATGAGTTTAAATAATCTAATGTATTCATGGTGAATTCACCTTTTTAACTCTTAAATAATTGACTAGTGATTACCCCTGCAGATGAAATAAAGTTGACAAAGTAACTCGTGATGCTTTTTATTGCAAATGAAATGCTAATGTTAAATGTAATATGACATGTTTTACTTGAATATTTCTAAACAAATCCAAGGGCGGTATGTCCCCTGCAGGCTAAACTGTACCTGTCCATCATTGATGATGTGATAGAGAGTATGAGGGAGCTCTTTCTGGATGAGGGCATTGAAGACCGTGTTTTGGATGATTTAAGGCATGTAAGTTTTTCACTGACTCACTGTTAAGGGAAAACTCCACACACAGCAGAAGGTCTGATGCGACCCGTGACTGTGTCTGTGCAGCTCTGGGAGTCAAAGATCATGCAGTCCAAAGCAATGGAGGACTTCAGGAAAAACAACATCAACTCCTCCAACTTTGTGCTGCAGCTCCCGGCCAGCTACACCCAGAATGAACAAGAGATTACAGGTAAAATGAGGAAATATATATATATATATATATATATATATATATATATATATATATATATATTCTGCTCGGCTAGGCTGTTACACAGCATTACAGCTGTTGATGAATGGATAAACTAGAGCATATACATTGCTGTCCTATCAGACCAGTTGAGAAACACAATTAGGACTTGTCATATCAGTAATGTAATAATAATAATAACACTTGCACTTTGCACAAAGAGCTACAGTAGTTTCTCCACACTGCTGAAAAGCAGTAGCCGCTGCTGCTTATGGGTTTATGAGAACTTGACACCCAATGTGTGCCAACAGTCTCTCTAATCATCACCAATTTTGACATAGACACTCACAGTCACACCATATTGACTGAGAGAAGATGGGTGACATGTTGCTCTAGGAGAGACATGGGCAAACTACAGCCCAGGGGCCACACACGGCCCTTTGAGCTTAGTAATCCGGCCCACCAAAAGTGATCAAATGATATTAAAATAGGTAAGGGAATATATACACATATATCCTGGCCTGGCCCCTCAGTCAAATTTTAGAACCCATTGTGGCCCATGTGTCAAAAAGTTTGCCCACTTCTGCTCCAGGAGAAGATGAGTGATGTGCTGCAATAGGCCTTTGCATTTATGTTTGAATATACTTTATTCAAATTGTCTTTTGTAGCTTCAGTTCTGATACCCCCAAGTCAAAAAGTTCACACCTATCCAATGAAGGTAAGTTCCATTTTGACTAATCTTCCCAACACATATTTCCCTCTGTCTAAAGTGTAATGTATCTGAATGACAGACCACTCCAGAGACCGTGGCTACCTTCTCTCTTCCTGCTGGTCTCACTTACCCAGTCCAAATACCTGCTGGAGTCACACTGCAAACTGCCTCTGGTAAAAATCATTGGACATTTATTGACCATTATAGAGTTTATTTTAGCCTTATATTTGGAAATAATATTTTTTCCTATGTGTTTTTAGGTCAGCTTTATAAAGTCAATGTTCCAGTGGTGGTTACACAGACTCCAGCAGGACAGCAGTCTCTGCCCCATCCTGCACAGAAAGTTCCTGCTCCTGCCCCTAAACCTCAACCTGCTCAAGTCAGAGTTAATACTGCTCCTGTCCATGAGGTGGCGCCATCCACAGTATCAAAGACTACTATATCAAATCCCACACCAGTCCCCATACCACTCCAATCCAACCTAGCCCCAATTCAAGAGGCTATCCCACCTCAACAACGAGAAGTACCAGAAATTATAGATGTTGAGGCTGCAGATATCCCAGAATTCTCTTCTCCAGAGCTAGACATCAAAGGTAAAAGCAGCGACCAGCCTGTGAATCTAAGTATGAACGAATCGCCCAGTGATGTACTAGACTTCCAGATGAGCGCAAGCACCACCGACATTGATGACCTCCTCAAAGAGGTGATTGAGAAGGAGAGGGAGAAGGTCAGGAACTTGGATCCAACCAAAGCTGATGATGTCCTGGCGGTTTGTAAACATTTTAATTCTTTACAACATCAAACAACATGCATACATGAACTGGTTTGTCTTCCTCTAATCTAACTACTTCTCTTCAAAAGAACTGTCTATATCTCTTTGACTTAAAAATGCACTATGTAACTTTTCTTGGAGTTCACCACCTTCTTGTATTCATGGAGGTGTTGTTGTGGAACATTCTTGACAAAGCAGTAGCAGCTCCAAGGAGGCAAGCAGGTGGCGTACCCTCCACCAGAAAAGTTACGGTCCATCTTTAATTTCAAAAGAAACTAGCGTGAGATGTCTGAGTGATGCCATTCTCAAAGATCTTTAATTCCTGGCTGGTACTTAAGTCATCTTCACCAACTTTTAAAATGTCTTGAATATTGAGACAAACCACATGTGTAGTAGTTTTATTTTCTATTTATTTCATATCTAAACTTTATGTGTATATTTGTGTATGTATATTGTATATATACATGTGTGTGTGTGTGTGTGTGTGTGTGTGTGTGTGTGTGTGTGTGTGTGTATGTATATTTTTTATATATATTTATATTTATATTTGACCTTTGTGTTTAGCTGGACCTGGATTATAGCGCACTTTCAGACATTGTGCAGCTCGATGGTACTGCTGACAACTCTGAGGATGAAGAGGTGGCTGCTCTGGAGGAGAATGACTTTTTGGGAATAATCAATGCAGAAGCTATAAAGGCCCTGCAGGAGGGAGACGCCAGCAGTGATGGCAACAGCCTCTCCTCCAGCGACAGTGAAGTGGAAGACGAACTGGCTCATGTCGAGGATGAGGTAAGACTGAGCGGAATATTAAAAAGCTACAAAGTGTAAGCATAATTTCAAATGCAGTTTGTCATGGAAAAGTACTTTTTTTTGTAGTTTTATAGGAAAGAAGAGTAACATGTTTTGCAGTTAAGTAGTGATTGAGTATCTCTTCAATTAGATTTTGTTTTAATTATAATAAAAATACAAAAATGACATTAGGTTTAACGTTATAGACGATGTGACCACAAAAATATTTAATTCTGATCGGAGCATGTCTAAAAATGAAGAATGTAGCTGTTTGTCTGTGTACACTAAATGAACATTAATTAACTGATTAAATGAAGCAGACAGCAGCAGTGTAATGTTTCAGGTGGAGCTTTTTTATTGCTCAAACTTGGAAAAAACATGCAGTCTTACAGTGAGTGAGGTCACCTTTCCACACTTGTATCTTGGCTTGGTTGTGTCACCTGCTTTTCTCCATGGAGATAAGTTTAATGCCATTCTGTGGAACACTCTTGGCAGAGAAATAATATCTCTGTGGGAACAAGCAGAGTAGTTGTACAGTGCACCTTTAAACTAGAAAAATAAATCTGATTATATCCTCAATAACTGTATCCATTACTTTGAATTGTGTGTTTTCTCAATACTTTCAGGATCCCTTAAATTCAGGCGATGACGTGATTGAGCAGGACATCCCAGACCTCTTTGACACCGATAATGTGATCGTTTGCCAGTATGACAAAGTAAGAACATGATTTACTTTTCTCTTAAACTAACCCTGCTCTGAGCACAGAATCTGAATATCTCATCTTTTCAGATCCATCGCAGTAAGAATCGATGGAAGTTTCATTTGAAAGATGGAGTGATAACTTACGGGGGCAAGGACTTTGTGTTTTCAAAGGCAGTAGGAGAGGCTGAGTGGTAATGGCTCTGGTCTTTAGTCGACTGACCAGATCAGATGGAGGTGTCCATTTAGTGAAGTCACTGATTTAAAAGGTAAAACAATCCTTAAATGCAGGAGATGCGTTTATCTGCTCAAAGCAATTTTCTGTTTAAAATTCATTAATTTTGTCAGTAATAACTTTTGATTTGACTGATTTTTGTTCTGGAAAATGTATCTTAAGTTTGTAACACAGCTGACAATGTGTTTTGTCTTCTCATAACTAAAACAAAATGGATTTTTGTTTAGCCTTGAAAATATTTGTACTAAATATTTAAGTCAACCATAACCGCCGTCTTTTGTCTGACCTTGTCCAGAATACTTTTTCACAAAGAGTTTAATAGTATAAATCTTTAATACCACTTCTGGTGTTTATCACATTCATGCATTACAATGACAGATTCATCAAAATCATAGAAAACAACGGTTCTGTAGAGCCGCACATACGATCACAAAAAACACACATTCAAATATACAATACATTGCTGGAATAAAACTTAAACTTAATATGTATATACAACAGCAGAAAATACAGTGCCTCACAAATCTAAATACCAGATAGTACAGGGATAATTTCACATTGTTCAAGGATTGTTTCAGCTTTATTACTGCTTATAGGTCGCGTTTTGTTCAGCTGGCCAACTGAAAGATTAAAACAAACATGTAAATCAGTTATCCCTATATGCCTTGGCTCATACAATGGTGACCTAAATAGCAGCCAAAAATATTAATAAAATATAAAATGAAAATTCTATCACATGCAATAAATCAATTCTGGCTGCCTCACACTATCTTCAGCACCTGTTAGTCATGACTTTCCCTGCATCACACATACATGATTTTTCATAAAATATCCCTAAAAAGTCCTAACGTTTTGACTAATTACACTAAATACAACATGAACAACTTGGCTTCTCCTGTCTGAGTTCATAGTTTCTCTAGTAACAGTCATGTGGTGCCTCTGTGTAAAAAGCAATTCTTCATTTTCAGGTGATATGCATAGAAGCTGAGTGAACTTGATTTGCTCTTGGCTGTTTTCTGAATGTTGGACATGTGTGACGGGATGGTTTGGGACCTGTAGTAGTCTGCTTTGGTGGGACAGCATCCACAGCGCCCCAAAAGCATGCACACGTCTTTCCTGAAGGCCCGTGTGAAAATGGTATAGAGGAAAGGATTGCAAAGGGAGTTTATGGGATAGAATAGGATGAGTAGTATCTTTGAATGGGATACTGTGATGAGCGGCATTTTTAAAGCTGCAGAGATGGCAAAAAATGAAATTGGCGCCATACAGAGGAAGTCAGTGAAGATTAGGATTGCCATACGTTTAGCTATCTTTGTGTCACCATTACGCGTGGAGTGCTCTGGGTTGTGAACACTTATGTATATGCATATGTAACAGTAACACACTACAATAAAGGCTATGACATTCACGATAAGTACTGCTACAACATAAACCTGTGATCCGAGCGTTTCGATGTCCATAGGTAGGCAAATACTTACTTTGCTGTAACTACTGACACCTGCAAGAGGGAGTAGCGCTACCAAGAGGGAGAACACCCAACCTGCACCCATCATGGTTGCCACATGGGGCATCTTGAGTCGCTTATTCACATGCATTGCATTGGTGATGGTGTGCCAGCGTTCCAGGCTAATTACAGTGAGGGTGTATACTGAAAGTTCACTGGCAAATACCGTCAAAAAGCCAGCAATGCCACATCCTGGCCCTGTCTGCCAATCAGTTGCATGGTTGTAGTATTCATGGCGAGAGTGGATATCCATAAAGGCTATAAGCATCAAGTACAGCCCCATGCATAGATCTGCGAATGCAAGATTGCACATTAGGAATCTTGATATAGTTAGCTTGTGGTGGCTAATTAGCAGGATGAGCAGGACAGCCAGGTTTCCAGTGATGGCGAATATGGTGATGATCCAGGAGAGGCAGCGGAGGAAGGAGAATCCCAGCAGGTCCTCACAGGGGTTAAAAGCATCAGGTTTGGGTGTGCACTTGATGTAAGGGCTGTTCGAACAGCCAAGCTCTAAGTCTGCGTACTGAAAGTTTATGTCATTTATACTGCTGTCTCCATCTGCAGTGGGCTCTCTGAAGAAAAAAAAAAACTATCTCTATTATTTGAGTCAATAATTTAATCTTAAACTTATACACTATCAAAGTTAACCTATAAAGGACATCAGCATTTTGTGATTTATAATTTTTTAAGTGCAATATGTTCACCTGTTTGTTTCCATATTGATGCTGATGTCCTTTATAGGTTAACTTTTGACATTCTTGACTAGAAAGTTCTATAATGTGGCATTAAAATATTATCTATCGAACATTTTTTATATAGCTAAAAAAATAAACTCATTGTGAAAGGGCTTGTTACCTCTTTATATCTTCGTCATAGGTGTCGGTTGACTGCTGTGACATGTCTCTCATCAGCTGTTATTCTCAGGCGTGGTCAGTTGGCAGATCTATCTGACCATGCCTGCCGTTGCATGGTGGTCTCTGGAGAAGTGCCGAGGTAAATACCCCCTCGTCTCTGTTGATGGTCTGTGTGCCCCGCTTCCTGATTTCAGTAACATTTTGTATTCAAGCTCCTCTGATCCTACTATTTTGGCCCTATCCCAGTCCATGACATGGTTTTCCCTTTTACAGTGGACTTATTGTGGACTTTCGTTTTTCCTGTATTCCTTTTCTTTCTCACATCTTGTTGGCCGTGTTGAGGAGCAAGATGGTTCAGACAGACTTCTGAAATCAGGAAGTGAGGAGCACGGACCATCTGCAGAGACGAGGGGGTGTTTACCTTGGCTCACTTCTCCAGAGAACACTGCGCCACGGCAAGTGTGGTCAGTCTGATAGAACTTCCAGCTCTGTCAAACTGACCATGTCTGGGAACAACAACAGCTGCTGAGGGACACGTCACAGCAGTCAGCTGACACCTATGACAAAGGCGGAAGTCCTACCCCTGAAACATGTCATGTGCATAAGCTATGTACAATTTTACAATATTTGTCTTATTGGAAGACAAACGTGCTTTCTTCCAATAAGACATTTTTTGTCATATTGGAAGAAAGCACAAAGTTTGTCACAATTCATAAAGAAGTGATTGCACAGCCCTATTGGACAATCTCTACATAAAATGACTTAGAATCATAAGGGTGCTAACTTTACTGAAGATCAAATAACTTACATTTCAATTTCAATGAGATCACAGAGCTTGCTCATGTTTTTGAAGAGGCTTTCCCTTTAAATAGAAAAAAAACAACAACAAAAAAAACATTACAATTCACTGATGCTGCAGATTCATGATCATCTCCACTGCTCCTGTGTGCTCTACAGAGAAAATCAGATCTGTGGGGTATCGTACCTGTGTTTGCGCCGCCAGGTGTGGAAAGCACAGCAGTGGGAGGGGTAGGTGAGCTCAGCGGTCTGCAGGAGCTCGGACAGACCCTTTAAAGGTGGAAGAGTTTTCAGGGCGTAGGCTGAAGTAGCTATGAGCTCCTTCATCTGCCCAAGGCCTCTGTGTGGAAGGGCGATCAAAGAGGTGGACGACACATCACTGAAACAGGGTGAAAAATTGTAAGACTCTAAAATGGGCAATTAATGTAAAACCCTTGGCAATGGGTCTGTTTTTGTAATTTGTCTCCCTCTACTGACCAGAATGGGGACTACAAAAAAGATGGATGTGACAGCAAGTTTTTGGGTTCACACCTCTTCCAATTCCTGGAACGACGGGCCTCAAGTGGATACATCTTTGACAGCAGTGATACAAACATTCATCCTTCCATCATGGGTCAATTTAAGTCAACAGTTTATTTAAAACTGGCCATTTATGCTTTTGAGAAAGTAAAAGGCCACTCTGCCAATACACACTCTACAGAAACTTACAATTAAAAATGTTGTTTTGAACTTGGGCATTTAAATGCTGTGAGCCTCTAAAACTACTTTGGTGTATACTAGAGTGTGATTTAAACTTTTATAGTCATAAATGCAACGTTTCCACCAGTGGAGAAGCTTGCGTTTGCTGTTTTAATTGGTGCTGGTTAGAAATGCTGTTTTAGATGAATTTGCTTCAGGTTTGTGGAGCTCTGGAGCCTGAGCCAAGACTTCATTTACTGTGTTTTCATATTTATCACAGCCAAGAAGAACGCAAGTTAGTGGATGTAATTACTGGCATTTACAAGTCTGGTTAAGGTCTAATATTTATCATCCAAATGGTAAAAAAAAACTGTATTTTTTACATCAGCTAGACTCCAGAAATGGTTCAGAGTTAATAAATACCTCCACCAATAGAGGGCACACTTTCCCATTGTTATTATAAGTATAGAATATCTTATAAGGAATGTCTGTGTCTTATTCAGTCACTAAAGGAATACTTCAAGTTCCAATCAAAGACCTTGCAAGAGGCGGTAACACGGGGCTATTTGTTCACTAATCAGTATTCAGCGCCCCGTGTGGCTTGTTGGTTGTTTACACAGACAGCCTGTCACCTCTTAGTGTTTATACAATAGAATGATAAACAGTGTTATGAATATTAATCTTATTGCAATGACCCAGTTCAAAAATGGTGGCCTTAACTTTGGTCTGAACAAGTATAGATTTACAATGTGTTTTCTCATAAGTAACCTGCAACTTGTTTGTTTTTTTAAGATTGTCACTTCGATACAGGAATAAGATTTTATTCTTCCGTTTAAGAATAGAAATATTATTAATTATTATTGTTCATTCCTTTAATTTGTTTTGTTGATGTCTGTCTAGTATGAATGTAGATTGGTGCTACCTTAGTTTTTTTTGAGGTACTCCTAAAGCAAATACCTGTTCACTTCTGGTAATTGTTGTATTATGATAAAACGGACTACCTTTCTCAGGATTATTGTGAATGAATGTCTAGTGAATGTACATGGTCAAATTTTTAGCACCATTTTCCACCTTTAAGGCACTCAAAGAACTTTATATCAAGGAACCACTCACCCATTCTCACACACATTCATACACCGGGGATGAGCTGGGTTACGTGTTTTGCCCAAGGACACCGCAACAGCATTCATCTGTGGGAGCTGGAATTGCACTGCCAACGAGGGGTCAGTGGACATGACCGCTCTACCCCTCCGAGGGCTCATACTTGTACTGACTCAAGTGGGATAAGATAATTCATAGTAATACGGTTTAACTTACAGTCTAGTTGGTCCAGAGGCTCCTCCAAAAGCATCGTCGTCTATTTTTGTTAGAAACTTATTGTCCGTCAAGATCCTGCAAAATTGATAAATACCGAACAATTTTCACATCGTACTTATCACTTTTTACTCAAGTTATGAAATTATTAAATGACCCAAAACCTTCACTTCACTTTAGCCTGACACTGTGGTAGATAAGGCAAATTTAAATACTGTAAACTGCCCACGCATATCAGGGTTTCTTCAAAAAGTCAACAATATGGCACCAAATCTATGTTTAGTCTCACTTTATGTTGATATGAAGGTACAGTACAGTTAGTTTTTAAGATGAAAGAAAAACATGGCTTAAATCTGCAAATGTAAAGCGTATAATATAGTCTAATGTATTTGTTGTTTAACTTACAGTGAGTTGATGTTGGTGCCGTTGAATGCGTAGGCTTGTATCTCCTTGAAGCCATTTTTAACCAGGTTCCTGTCAAGGATAAAATGTTTTGCATTTTATTTCACTATCAAGAAGACAAAAGGTCAGAGGACTGGATTGCATAACAAGAAAGAAACTGTGACCTAAAAATATGGCTTCAAAAATGCAAGGAAAATAGTTACATGGCCATAATAATTTTGAGATTAGCTACTGTATAAATGTTTGTTCTGTCAACATGTTTGAGACAAGGTACTGTTTCATTATCTAAATATTGGCAATTAGAAATAAGCGGGCAAAATACTGCAATTGCATATTTTATATCCAATAAAAAGTAGAAGTATTTGTATTAAAGTTTAAAGGGCCCATATTGTGTGTTTTCTGATCTATGCTATAGCGTTGTTTCCTCATCACAATCATACCTGGGGTTCTGTTATGTTTCATTCACACATGCTCAAACTGAAAACACTCTGTTGCACCTTGTGATGTCATCTGGTAAAACAGGAAGTGCTCCACTGTGTTTTTAAACTCCACACACCTTCACTAGAATCATTTGGATAATTTCTGCTATGGAATTTCCAATCTTTACTGAACTTAAAGGTAAAAGGAGCCGTTTACTTGAAAACTACCACTTCATGACATAACGAGGTAGAACAGAGCATTTTGAGCTTTGGAGTTATAGACATACTAATAATAAAGTGTTACTCAAACGTGTGAATGAAACAAAACACAACTCCAGGTATGTTTTTAAGGAGGTAACAACATTATAACATGATTAAAAGCTCTATCAGAAATACTGGTGATGAAAAAGCAATTCTGATGATAATTGTAGCATTTCATTTGTAGTAAAATGAAATGATTATTATTTTGGATTTAATAAAATTTAATTGAGTACGTAGAGTTATATAACATTACATTAACCAAAATGTAGTGTTATTTGACTAATCTAACTGTTGATGTAAAACACTTTTAAATGAGTTCAGGCTGTGAATGCTTTATCAGCGTCTGCTGAAACCGTTGATAACATTACACAAGTGTGGCCTTACATGTCAACAGACTCCTTTGAGATTCCCTGGAAAGAATTGGCAGGAATGATGTGGATCCAGATGTTGTCTGCCATGTCCCTAAACACATAAAATAACATTAACCAGGCTGTTTATCACTTAGACTTAATTATACACATTACAGGCAAGAAATGAGTGGTTTGAACTGTCACCCAGTGGGAGACGCAGACATTGACATTGATAGATAAAATGCAAACCAATAAAGTAAAAGAATATTCTAATCTTTTTATGCATGCATTATAAAAAACAGTGTTACATACAAGATTAATCTAGGAGCCAGAGAGGAGAGAGTGGTGAAGTCTGGGAAGTGAATAAGCCCAGTGTTGGAGATGCTTCTGTCAAGGAAAATAAAAGATAGAGTGATTTTTGATTTGGTTATCATATAAAAATGGTGTTCGACATATATTTCCTCATCATAGACAATACAGAATTTTAATGTCCTCATAACACAAACATAGTCACATTTCTTCCACCAAAATCTGACCACTTTCAGATTAGAAATGACTGGATTTTGGTTCATTTTCAAACTATTGCACAGTCCTAGTTTCAGTAAATAACATACTATATACTGCTGGATTTGAAGCTTGAATCGTATAATGGTTCCCAAACAGCTGGACTTCAACTCAGCAATTTCACATATGAGTTTAGTGTTACATCCAGCCTTAATTTACATTCTCACAAGGGTATAGAATAGATTTTTTGTTTGTTTACTGATCATCCTCCTCCTCTAAGCTTCTATGGATATCAATTCTCACAGCCTTGAAAATCATATCTATGAGAACTGTGTCAGATAACCACTGTCATTTTAGAGATGCAAATACAAACAAGCTAAAATATTAAGCGGATCATTTCGTAGTTAAAAGTCCTATATTACGCAAAATGGACTCTTGTGAGCGTTAAGCCATGTTGGAGTTGTGTTTTGTTTCATTCACACACACATGTTTGAGTTTATTATTAGTCTGTTTACATATTCAAAGCTCAAAATGCTCATTTCCACCTTGTGTCATTAAGTTAACAGCTAGTCTTTATCTTTAGTTCAGCAGAGATTGGCAATTCCAGAGCTAAAATTATCCAAATGATTCTAGTGAAGGTGTAAAGAGTTTAAAAACAGCACTTCCTGTATTACCACATGACATCACAAGGTGGAACATAGTGATTTCTGTTTGAGAGAAGAACCTCCTGACTAAATACGCAGGGTTTCTGTGTTAAACATGTGTGAATGAAACAAATCACAACTCCGGGTATGTTTGTGATAAGGAAACAACATTATAATGGGACCTTTGAAGTTGTAAATACATGATTTTTTAAAGATATTTTAAACCAAACTTACAAATAATCCAGTTTTGGCAGGTCAGTGAATGCGCCTTTTTCAATGAACTGCAGACTATTGATATTATGCACAAATCTGCATAAACAAAAAAGAGACATTCTTCTGTAATTATAATATTTCTGTCAAACAAACAAACGCAAAGGCCTGCGTTCATTGATCGTTCATTATCCGTGCTGAATGTCTTTGTAATCGAGGCACTAATTCTTAAATCTCCAGTATAATGCACAACATATAGCTGCAGCTGTTCAAATAAATACTGGGCTTGTATGAAGTGGCTTACATCTGAGACACAGTGTGGAGGGAGAGGAAGGCCTGTGTCTGGATCCGAGAGATGGAGTCGCTCTGGGAAATCGCACTGTGGGACAAGAGAGGAAAAACAAGTAAATGAATAAAAGTGTATCAGGCAGATTAATTATCGATTGTATTTCTTTCTTTTCAGCCAAGATTGATATCTGATATTTGTTGAGCTGTGCTGTGATATCCGTTCACAAATAAAGATTTCACATACACAAAAATAGATTCTTACACAAAATATCAACATATCAACATCGAAGATGTTATATTAGAGTCTATTTTTAGTTTATTTTTAAGTATATTTTTTAAATTATTTTAAACTATTCATCTATTATGTTGTTTTATTGCATGTACCATTTTCCTTCTGTCACTGGCTGGTCACTGGGATGTTGTTTTATAGAATTCAAGTATTTTGACACTGATGAGCACAAGGGTCCAAGTTATAGTTTATGCCCAATGACCAATGTTCCCTCTAATTTCTCACGAGTCTGAGCAAACACACAAACTCCTTGAACGGTCCCATGGACGACTGTGAGCAACATCAGATGTGCGCACTGTGGTCATGCTGCATCACATCCATCCAAGTTAAATGGTTTATTAAAAGAATCAAATTACCGCATTTACATTTCTGTTATAAGACTTTTAATTAAGTGCTTTAGCCACTTATACAATGAAAATGACAAAAATCTTGCTCATGACCTGTGTAGTATGTTAATGCTATTGGAAGTATAAATATTTCATTTTAACTATGGCAAAACATGAGCTTCCAACCAAACCAAGACAACTGTAAACTCCAATGTTGAAAACACACTTAACATTTTTATGATAAAGCTCTGAATTGTATTATGAGTATAAGCCATTGTGTGAAGCTTTTGCTGTGCTGTGAGTGAGATTGTCCTATTGTGGTCTGGGAGACAGTCCGGTAACTCTTTTTCAGTATATGACATGATCATTTGACGTTTACAACTCATAAACTAGTGACAGTCAATGACCAATACACACTGAGAGGAATCTGTATCTGCACACCCAGCTGCTCTATTACTCTACATTTACATATCATATCAAAACACAATATATAATGTGTATTTGTGTATAAAATATTTTCAAAACAAGTGGTATGGGTCAAAATAAATATATATTTACAAACCACACACTGCAAATAGTGAACAAACACACACACTTAAAAATGTCAACAAACACACACTGGAAACTAAGAACACACTGTACATGTGACAGAGTGACACTCATTCTGCAACAGTGGCTCAGTGTTTAGAAGTTGGAGGATCGAGTCCCGCTCGGACCAACATCTGTCATTGTGTCCTTAGTTCTGTCATTGTGTCCTTAGGCAAGACACCTCACCCAAGTGTGTGCGTTAATGATTGGTGGTGGTCGGGGGGGCGCAGATTGGGATTAGCTAATGCTAATGACATAATACACATTTGACCCACAATTAAGTCAATAGCAGAATAAACCACATTTATCGATCAAGAACAGCATCCAGTCCATCAAATCATAAGGTCCTATACTCCTCAGTCCACCATGAGATCTTCACTCGGTTCCACAAACCGCTCCGGGTCCGAGATGCCTCTAGTTTAACTTGTACAAACATTCACAGTGTCCTCGGTCGCTTTGTTTTGTCCGTTTCCTCGTGTTTAAAACACAAAACCGCTGCAAAACAGTGCACCCGAGGGCGGGCCGTCGGAACGTTAAGGGGTTACACACTTAGCATCATTAGCGAGTCTTCACTCCACATCGGCCACATCGGCCGTGTCCCAATTCGCCAAACTGGCCTTAGGATCACCATTCGAAGTGTGCATCGAAGGGCAGTTACGTAATTTCCGGCGTGACAAGGGCTGTCCCATTTCAACGCACCCTACTGAATACGCCCGACAAACCTTCCCTTCCTTTTCCACCATTTCCATGGAGATCAGACGTAACCGAAGCATGCATCCATGCATACTTCACGCACCTCTATATCCCATCATGCACCGCATCTATGCAAAAAAGAAAAGAAAATGGAGTCCGCTGCGCAATACACATTCAAATGTTCGTACTGGTTTACCTCACCTACAACAGTGTGACATGAAAATGTTAAATCTGAATAAAGATAAGTACAGGCCATGTGTTTGATGATTAAAAAGGAGGGGAGTTACATGGAATAAAGGAATGTGGAGTGATTGCTAGACAATAAGAAGACATTATTATCATGAGAAATTATTACTGCAATAAGAATAATGTAAGAATGTTCGTTTCTATTGTAAGCGTCAAAGACCAAGAGACTGAAAGATAAAGTCAGAAGGTTTAATGAGTTCCACACAGGTAATGTGAACAATGAAGCAACAGACTCTTCATGTGTTCCGGTACATTCCATAGGTCTGCGCCCCCCTGGCACGTGTCATTTACCTTAGTGTTAGTAAATCAAGACACTAGCTTGATGTAGTGCTGCACTGCTAGAAAATACTTTACAATAATAATATGAAAAGAACTGGCACGGCATAGAAGGGAAACAGTGCCCTCTACTGTTATTAAAGTGGTGTAGACACTGGCCAAAATACCAAATGTTAAACTGCAGTATCCCACTATGTGTACAACTAATCAGTGTTCTCTGGTTTATAGACTATGAATGTAAAAATTATATTGTTACCTCTGTCTCTGTTATTATGTTTTCACAAGGTATATTTTGGTAAAGTTATGAAGTAGCTACAATTGAGAAAAAAATCACCTTGAGACTTATATTTGCCTATTGATATTCAATCTAAACAAAAAGAAACGGCTGTGACGACGACATCTTGACTTTTCTTCTATTAAATAATAAATCATTAAAAATAACGTACGTAATGTACGTATCGTACGTTCAAAGACAGCGGTACAAGTGCGGTCCGTGGTGTGGGGGTGTCCCACTTCAGCAAGATGGCGGCTACACTGAGGAGGGCAGATTCTCGTCCAGAACCTTCAAACTACACTTTGAAGAGTACTTCAAATTGACCCTTCAAAAGGTGCATTTGGCGAATTGGGACACGGCCATCGGCTAAAACACTGATAGTGGCGCATGAAGACGCCTGTCAATGACGTTGATAAGCTGCGTAAATACGTATGTGAATCACATAATTGTCTGGAGTAGCTAGTCGCCGGTCACACTCACTGACTCACATTGAAAAATAGCACAGAATGAATTGTTGTGTGTTTATTTTATTTTCAACTCCGGTTCGATTTTTTTGTGCGCAGCACAGATTTTCTGTGCACGGAGACCTTGTCAGCAGTGCACAATTGCGCATGCGCGCAGCTTAGAGGGAACAGTGCCATTGTATTTAGTCAAACTGACTTCTCTTTAAGGGCTCTGTGAAAATAAAAAAATAAAAAAACATATAGCAAGACATACTTTGAATCACTACCATGCAGAAAATCTTCCAAAATCTAGTTCAAACAGCATGTTTTTACTGCCACTGCACCTTTTCAAATGTTTCAATATCTCAAATGCAGTAGTAGATGCTGGCTATACTGCAAGAAGAAAATAATACAACAGTAAAAGCACATGGTTCAGAATGTAACATAGTAAAAGTAGTACCATACTGTACTTAAGTACACATTTTAGGTATCTGTACTTAAGTAAATATAACAGTGAATCTTTTTTGCTTTCACTTCACTACACTTGAGAGAAGGTATCTGCATTTTCTACTCCATTATATTTTTTAACTGGATGTTGACTAATTGGATGAGGTGGGAAAAAAGTGTGTTTAATCATAGAGCTGCAGTCAAGGTCCTATATTATCCATAATTGACTCTTATAAACTTTAAGCCATGTTAGAACATTGTTACCTCATCAAAAACAGACCTGGAGTTGTGTTTTGTTTCATTCACACATGTTTGAGTAACACTTTATTATTAGTCTCACATCTCAGAAGCTCAAAATGCTCTGTGAGACCTGCACCTTGTGATTCCATGAACAGGTAGTTTTCCAAATGAACAACTACCTTTTACCTTTAGTTCAGTAGAGATTGGCAATGAAATGATCCAAAAGATTCTCGTGAAGGCGAATGGAGTTTAAAGTCATGTATTACCACGTGACATCACAAGGTGGAACAGAGTGTTTTATGTGAAAGAAACAAAACACAACTCCGGGTATGCTTTTGATGAGGAAACAGCATTATAACATAGATCAGGACACAGCGTAATATGAGCCCTTTAAGAAGAGAAGAGAACAGAGAAGCACTCAATCACAGTCTGACAATATCACAAAAATGGCCAATTGTCACATGGATGAGACTGCGATTTGATTTGAGACAGTTGAGATAGTTTATTGAACTTTAGTAAACCAAGTAGCACATTTGGATAAAATGTTGTTCCCTTTACCTAGTTACTATTCCCTCATTTAGAACTAGGACAGTGTTGATTAATACTAGACTGAACCCACCTGGGACACAATAAAAACAAGTTACGATCGTATTACTCAAGTTGCCAGACACCTACATTTCACCCCATGTTTGGAGCTGTCTCAACATAGATCAAACATGCATCTAGGCCAATAAGACTGAGTGAAGATGTTCAGAATGAAGGACTAAACAACAGCCCAAAGTCGCGGGTGCTCACATGCGTCCTTGATAACGTTTTTTTAGATAGCGCCCTTTTTTTAAAAATCGCTTCTTTTGCTTTAGCCTCGCACTCCTAAGTAATCAGCCAACACTTTTTTTAAGCTAAAGTCACCGTGCCAGCATTCAAAAACGCAAACAATTAAAGATCCCCCATCTGTGGAGTGTACTTGGCTTTCTTGATTGCCAAATGCATTGTAATTACCACTAAATGCTCATGAAACACTTGAAAATGAAAAGTGATTTACTGCAAACTACGTCAGCAAAAGGTGCACTCTGCCTTGACATGTGTTGGCGGGAGAGAAGGTTTAAGATTAGGATTGTGAAACTGAAAAAACAAAAACAAAACCCCAAAACACAGAACAGGAAAATTTATGGCTGGACTGCGAGGGATTTGCGTGTAGCGGACATGTAAGTACTGTAAGTATCTAGAGCTGATAAGAGGTGGCCTTGTAAAACCAACTCATTTACTCAACACTACAACAGCTGTCTTCTACTGCGGTAAGGAAATCTAATTAAGGACATGTAAACGCAACATTTTTTTTTTTTAAAGATTACTGAATACATGACTTTGAAGTAACAAAAACCCTTGAAATTTGTACAGTATTTTTCAAAATGTGTTATTATTAATTAGCTCCCTGTGTAAATGTTGTCTATCTGCATTATTGCTGATGGAATAACTTTAAATAAATGCAAATTATGTATCATGTAGGCACTTACTGTACATAGTAAGTGCCTACATGGTAAATAAGTGCCTTTCTGTACAGTAATAGGCAAAAAGAAAAGTAAAACATACCACAGAGCCAATCTCATCAGTACAAACACAGCACTTTTTTATTTCTTCAAATATTTAGGATCCATTCAAACTAAAGCCTTGTTTGACTTGATTCATTCTTGGTTTTTCATTCTTGTTTCAAACCAGATTTAGTAAGTTTGGTTTAGACCAAGTTTGGTCCTTACACATGAGCCACATATCTCAGAAATTCCAAACCTCTGAGCCTCAAGAAGACACATTTTAATCATCAGTAAGAATTATGTGGGACACAGCAAAAGAAAAAATTCAGTTCTGTCAACCATACAAAAACATGTAGAGTGAAGACGTTTCACAGCTCTAAAACTTGGCTACACATAAAATACACGATCCAAACCATTCTGAAATGCTCGTAATGTTGTCAAATAAAATCTAATGAGACATTGCACAAATAGGCAAAATTAACTACTGTGATAAAATGCACATTGAATGCCAAACTGCCCAGACTGAGCTGTCCTAAAGTGCAGCAGGTCAGATGCTTTTGAGAACACGCTCATGTATGTTGACTATGACAAATTCTACTACATCTCAATCTCTCAATCTGCACCATGCTTTGATACTAAATGTACAAACTGTACTAAATGCTGCTATAACCATCACTGCTAAACCTCTCAAGGCCTGTATTGTCGGTGGTAACTGATGTAGAAAAATAAAACATTTTGTGTTATAGCCTTTTGTCAATAACTCCGTCACTTGATAACGGTTTACAGAAGAATGAAGAGAAAGAAGCAACAATTGTGGGCTGAATATAGGCTCACTCACCTTTAGTACATGAACATGTTGCAACGTTACAACCTATAACATACTAATAGTAATGTATACTGTATCTGGCAACCAACCCAGTTATGGATTAGAAAGGTCTACTTACATGATGGTGATGTTGACCAGGTCTCTGAAGGCGTATGTGGGGACCAGCTTCAGGGGCAGGTGGCTTAGACTCCTACACAAATCAAAAATAGTTTTTAACATTAGAATTTGCAAACGGACATAACGTCTGAAATGCATAAACATTTTAATACAACACTAAAATTGAACTTGTATTTTGTTACTATTTGCTGCAGGAACCTAACAAGCTCCTGTAGGACGGGATTAACTCCAGGAAGCATCACATCTTCCACAGTCCCACCGCTGCAGGATTAGCAGGGCTATGACAGTTTAATTCACTGAAATAAGAATAAGATCCGTTTACTTACAGCTTCCCAGGTTTGACGGTAGCCCGTGAGGCGAGCTGAGTGTCCCGGTTGCACTGGAAGGTTTGCGCGCTGCAGATGCAGATGTCCGGACATGGATAGGACGCACCGCAGGGGACAGCGAGAAGAAGGACATTGGACAGCGCCACTGAGACCCACACTGCTCGGGAAGCCATGATGAGAGAAACCAGGCAATCTCCCTGGAACTAGCTAAAATAAAACTTAAACGTTTCCAAACTAAATTGACTTTTGTCAACAAAGTTTGTGGTGTCAGAAAAGTTAATGATGCGCAGCGCGTAGTCCGCCTTTTCTTTTCTTCTCTTCTCTTTTCTTCTCTTTTCTTCTCTTCTGCCGCTGCTGCCCTCAGGGACAGTCGTAATCTGTCAGAGGAGAAGTGAGCAAAGTGAAGACTCCAGAGTTTTCTCTGACACTTGTCCAAGAGAGACGTGACGTGAGGAGGGAGGAGAGGCACAAACACTCATCATCTTGGTCTTTAAAGCACATCCTTATTGTCAGTATTGGATATTTTGGCCATGATTTATGGTTTGGAATTAAATTAGTAAGCCTACACCATTATCACATTGAGGTTTAGATTAGGCTCCTTTTAGATGTAGTTAGACCTAATTGCTTCTCATTAAAATGATCTTAATGGGCATGCAGTCACTCTTTAACTCAACAGCTTGAAGGCACAGTAAACAGTTCATAAAGTCTAATTCTGAGTGCAGTGATAAAGAAAATACACATACTTCACATACACATACATAATACAACTGTCAGAACTTGTTTTCTAAAGACAGTTGTGTCTTGCATATTGTACATTCAAAACACATTTTGAACTGTTGTATGCAGTAATCAGTATGCAGTAACTGTTGTATGTGATCTGAGTATTGTGGCATAGCCTACATTGAAATGAAAACTTGACACAATTTCTTTATTACATTGACCCAGTTGGCAGTTTCAATCATTAGTCTACCAATGATTTCCACTTGGCTCTACATGGCCGCACTAATCCAACTTAGTGCTTCAAACTGGTCCTTCTGTGTGACCATCCTTACTCTAATTCCCCACATTTTGAAGCAGTTTGTTTACACCTCATCATTTTCCCACAGTGACCCCAACCTCGTATGTTTCTCTCACATTCAGTTTGTTCCTCGTGTCAACAACCCACTCAAAGAACAACTAAACACACACACATTGTTGACCTGGGATCCACCTGCAACGCACAAGCTGCACACACTGACAGTAATTTATGCAGTGAGCCTCCTCTGACTCAGCCCTTGTCTTCATGTTAACTCCACGCTGCGCATCACATCACACCCCGAAGGTCACACAGCAGGAAGACACAGCCGGAGAAATACAGCTTTTTACAATTAGGCTTACATCACATTCACTTGTAAAGGGAACGGGGATTTCTCAAACTGCTGTTGCTACCTGTTTGGTTTTCTGTTCTGATAATTATTCATAAATCGTTTTTGATTTAGACAAAATGTATTGACTCACAGATGATGAAGTTACATGTGACTCTAGTTCAGTAATGTTCATATTTAGCTCTGAGTCGCCCACACTCAACTAAAGGCCTACATAAATAGCATTGTTAGCATTGCATAAATACCAACAAGGCTCTTCGTAGCTTCCCAGATCTGACGAGATGAGGCGTTGCCAAGCAGGTATGACCACATGGATTAAACTGCTGAGATTTAGTCCACATTGAAGTAGATGATGCCATTCGCCCGTAGTGTGTCCATATGAAGTTGTGAAGAAACTATAGCCAGTTTGATTTTAAAAACTTTTCTATTTTAACAAGCCGTACAACAATAAAGCCACTGCCTCATAAGATAACTTGTTTTGTGTTGTTTTTTAAGGTCAAGCCCCTCTGTCTGCAGATAGATCTTTTTAAATGTCTTTTATAACGAGGATACTTTGAGCAGAGATGCGGAGATCACACTCTCAGTTTTAATGAGGTGTATTTTAAGAGCTTTGGGGCCATTTTTAGTCTGACACAGGGCCAGATGTGAAGCGTGTCACTCAGACCTCTGTGCAGTCGGCGTGTGAGGTACTTCTTTTTTCCTTTAATGATTAGAGCTGCTTTTTATGGAGCTGTTTCTTCTTGGCTTCAGGTGAAAGGCTTTTGACCTGTCAGTGCCCTGCTGCTAATCAAGCAGAGCAACGAGGGCAAACCATAACAACGTCTCCAATAGGTCGGGTATTAAACATGAGGATAACAAACACAGGCGCTCATTTTCAGGAGAATGGTCCTACCTTAACCACAATTAATGTTTACCTAACCTTAACCTAGATACCATCTTTACCTATTTAACCCATATCTGAAATTTAAATCCTGTTGTTGATCTAATAATAAAGGAATGAAATCATGGGGACCTGTTCTTTAAGAGAAACAGATTAATTGAGTCTGTGTACACATTGTAGTCTTGACAATAGCAAAAGATGAAGTTTAAATCTATTCTAAGAGTGAAGATGTCTTGAATTTTAGTCCAGTTGTCAAAATTCTAGATCTGGAACCCTTTACTTCACATATTACTGCTGTGGATCCAAACATTAAGATCTCACGGGAAGAGGCTAAGGAGAACAAACTGGACTTCTTAGACTGTGCAATAGCTATAGGGGAGGACCGGTGTCTCCAGGTAGAAATCTTCAGGAAGCTCACACACGCTGACCAATACCTGATGTTTGGTTCACACCATCCACTACAACACAGAGCTCAAGTGGTGCCCACAAAGACAGACGGAAAAGTGAAGGAGGAACAACACGTGGAGAAAGACCTATCTGCTTGTGGATATCCAAAATGGGTTTTCAGTAGATCTAAGAGAGCTAAAAAACAGCACAACAGGGAATCTGAACTTTGATGGAAAGGTGTAACTATTCCTTACACAGCGGGTGAATTTTCAGACAGTGTGAGTTTCCGGTCTATTTCAAACCTACAAACACTTTAAGACAGATACTGGTTCACCCTAAGGACAAAACCCCGAGCCACAAAAAAAGTAATGCGGTCTAATCCATTCAGTGTAGTGAAGAGTGCAGTGAACGTTACACTGGAGAAACTAAACAGCCACTCCATAAAAGAATGTATCAACACCGGCGTGAGAGCAGCTCAGGACCCCAGTCTGCTGTACATCTCCATCTCAAAGACACTAACCACTGCTTTGAAGACAGTGAAATTCAGATCTTAGCCAAAGAAAAAAAATTGTTTGAGAGGGAAGTTAAAGAAGCTATTTTTGTTAGGAAAGACAATACTTCATTAAACAGGAATGGGGGCCTGAGACATAATCTCCCACAGATCTATGAATCCATTGTCAGACCCAAAGCAAACAAAAAGAAACAAAGAGAACAATATGAGGGCTATTACAGGTTGAATAGTGCTGTTAAGGCTGAAACTGGAGACAATAGCTGTTTACAGTTTCAGTGTAGTTAGCTCCTCCCTTCAGATAGATATAAGGCAGTGTCCACCAGCAATCTGACCAGAACTGAAGAAGCGGCTTGGATGAGCAGAGAAACGTCTTCATTCCTACAACTTTCTGTCCATTTGACAAATTTAAAGTTAATGACATTTTTTGCTATGGATCAGACCAGGACGACTGAGGCATTACACAGAAGTCTTGACAATGTAACAAATACTCTCCATACATTATGCACCTAGAAGCAAGTTAACATTTAGTGTCAGGTAAAAATGCAAGCAACAATTTCAGCAAGTAACAGCAAACATGATATAGAATGATACAACTGAGTAAGGATCTCCGATATCGCTCATGGGCTGTTTCTGGTTTGGGAGCAATTGGTAGAAAATTGGCCTCCATGATCCAAAAATGTCAGTTTATAGTGCATGCTGTTGTGTCCTTGGGCACAACACTTACCCCCATCCTTCAGTGTCTTCCTATACACTGCTGTATGAATGTAATCAACAGTTTCTGGAAGTAAAACAGTTTTAGGAGTAGAAAGTCATTTTGATGTGATTATCATCTCACACAGGGATCTTTTTGCATATTACATTATGAGTAAAGCATTTGGCCATAATGTTATGTCTCTGTCTGATTGTTGCATTTGTAAACAATGTGGCTTAAACAACAAAAGTTACACATAAAACGCCAAATAACACCAAAAACAAATCCCACATCAACTCCTGGGAGTGAACCGGCTGTAGTCATTACAGCAACCAACTGAAGGCAGCAATTGGTGTCAAACACTGTTTACCTGCTCCTTCCACAAAGTGACATTTTCAGCAGCGAGTGCAGCAGAACACACATCACAGTGGCATTTCAAGTAATTGGCATCAGGAGCACGGAGAGTGTGTGAGCAGCCTTTGTTTTAGTCTGTAACTCTGTAACAGAGAGACCGTTTCCGTGAAAAACAGGCAGCCACCAACCCAAAAATTATCACAATTTTAGACTTGGAAATCAGTGACTGAGTACACTCGACCTTAAATCTCCCTATAACAAGTTAGTTTGGTAAAAAATATGTCGACAAGGTAGCCTAAGATGTTTGGTCTCTCTAAGAGGCCTTATCAATCCTGTAGTTCATAATGCATGTCTTAGAATCACACACACAAACACACCCACACATGAGGGGCTCCCCCATATAAAAAAAATGTTTTCTGTAAGTTACTTTGTGTCGTTGTTGGTTGTAATATTCAGGAAGAGAATAGTAGTCAAGTGAAGCTGGCAGTGTATACAATAATAGTAACTGCAGTACTTGCAGAAGCCATTTGCAAAGTATGATAACTTATTTTGAAGGAAATATATTTACTTTCACACTGATCTGGATGATTTTTTTTGCATCCTCTTCATCCCTATTTCTTGAAGTGGCAATTTGAGATGCAATTTGTATGATAAATATAACAATTTGTGAAACATCAACCTCCTCTTCATTCACTTGAGTATAGATTAAGATTAATGTAGATCATCTCAAGATGATTTTGACTGTGCCGGGTACAAACTGCCTTTAGCTGAGCAATACGAACCAAGTATCTTTTTAAGAAATAAGTCAAGAATCGCTTATGGTTTTACCACTTGACATATCAAGGATTCTCCATTCAAGGGCATTAGCACACTCTCATATCACCAACAAGGAAGTCCCGGCCAAGGAGACGGAGTAGAGAGCCAAAATGGTGACACGCGAGCCTACACGGAGGTCTCCAATGCACCAATTCGCTTAGTTAATTTTAAGCGATTTGTATGTAAGAGTTGTAGATACTTGAGCAGGTTAAAATCATTTCCATATGCCCTCTAATCATTCTACCTCGTCCCACTCAGAAGGCATCAGGAGGGGCGCACTGAGGCCGGCATCTTAATGAATGTGAATAAACAAGCACGCAGCAAACAGGGGAGTCATTATTATGAATTATTAGACGGAATTTATGCAGTGTTGTTTTTAATGGCATATAACCTTGAGGCTGTCCGCACTCTGCTATACACACACACACTCATACACACAGTTTGGAAACAGGGCATTGCTCCTGACAGCTTATCAGGGCAGGAATTCAAAACTCATCACACAGATATCACATTAAAAGAAGTAACCCTTTCAGGACCAGTTTGAGGGAAAGGGATTAAACCGTGAACTCCTGTCTCCTTCGACTGCTCAAACTAAATGAAAGAAAATGATTACAAATTCTAACCTTGTTTCAGAAGCCAATAAGACTTCAACACTGCATCAAAATGTACATAGTTAAAAGTGCAGCTTTGTCTCCATAGAGAGTTTAATGCTTTACCTGGAATGTTCCAGAGTATGGCAATAAATGGAGGAGTGTGTGTCTGCTAATCCAAAGACTGATGGTTCAAATCCTGCTCTCGACATAAACATCGTTGGTTGAGCAGTAAGATCCGCTAACCCACAGGTTGGCGGTGCAATTCCCGCTCCTACAGGTGAATGCTATTGTTATGTCCTTGGGCAAGACACTTAACCCACCTCGCCTAGTGTCTGCGTACACTGGTGAATGAATGTGTGTGATTGGGTGACTGGTTTCTTGATGTAAAGCACCTTGAGTGCCTTGAAGGTGGAAAAGCGCCATATAAAAATGTGTGACCATTGACCAAATGTAGATCTCCATGGAAACAAAGTGACGCCACAAGGTCAAGTTACAAGTAAGGTGTGTGAAAAGGCAAATCTTCACGAATTCATGCATTTGTTTGTCATTTGTTTAGATACAAGGCAAGTTTAATGCCATGCTGTAGAACATTGGTGCATGGTCACATTTTTATATCGCAGTGATGTTACTCTTGTGCTGACTGAAGTTTTATGAATAATTTCTATCCTTTTGACTTCCATCCTGACACACTCATTTGCATTAACAGCTACACATATACACATCTGAATACTCTTGAAATGTATGCATCTCTGTAAGCAAACGCCATTGATGTTGTTTGTCCAGGCAGATGTGGCTGCAGTTCTGTGTTTCCATCAACAGGTGTCAGCGCGCTCTCTTTCATGTGAGTGGGACCGTGTTCAAGAGTCCCACTGTGAAAAGCCTGTTGGTGTTTGATCACAGATTCATTCTGATCCACAGCTGAAGAATAATCAGTGTAGTAAAAATGGGACATGGGCCTCTGCAGAGAAACTGGTTCCAATTACCATGTCCAGACCAGTGCAGATGTAGGACACAGCTTTTAGTGTGACAACTCCGGTTCAGTCGAGGTATTTGGATGCAAGGATTTCAGAGAGCACTCGCTTAAACATAAAGGGGTCCATCTTTAACAATGAATGTATCTAGGGCTGTGAGATGGAGGAAAGAGAGGATAAAAGAATCGTGTTGACCCTGTTCAAAACATCTTCAACATTTACAAATGCCTAAAAGTCTACATGGTTTAAAATGAAAGTTGGGCAAAGCGAAGCAACAATTTCCTGTTATATTTTGAGGGCTTTAGATAATTCCAAAGATATTAAATATAGTTTTGAATTGTGAATTACCATGGCATCAGTGCTAGATTTTCTTTATGAATGTGACAGTGCCCCAAGTGGACTTATATAACTCAGTCTAGTATAAATCCTAGTGTTTCAAACCAGTACCATTAAATTGAAAATGGCTTCTGGATGGGAGCCGAAATGTCCAGATGACTACCTCTGAAACAATTTTTACCTTCCTTTTTCCTACACAAGAACATAAATAAGCAACACTTTAGCAATAATGTTTCTAAATAAAAAGCTATATTTTTGATAGATGTCTGTCTGCAATATGAGAACAACCGAGTAATATCTCCAAACACAGTATCAACCTGAAGATGATGAGCATCAACCCTACAGTCAGTTGCAGGTGATGTATTTTTATTTTATCTTACTTACTTTAATGTTACTTCTATTGTAGCCCATATTGTTTCCTTTTGTGCTGTAGCATTTGAAAAAGAATTTGGAAATGAAAAAACTTTAGTTGCAGTGGAGCATGTAACTGTTTTGTCACTAAGAGGTCGCTAGTTTTGATGTTTAATGAAGGTTTTCAGGTGATTGTCTTGTGTATGGAGTTAAACGTCTCCAGATAATAAGATTGAATAGCAATTAAAAGCTCTGTCCCTGCCTCCTGTGAGATGGATCTTCACAATATGATGTTAATGTAGCTGCAAATAATTTCCTCGTAAAAATGGCTAGCGTGGCAGACACTTCTACAGAATAATCATTTTGTTTTCAAATCTGGACATTTTTTTCTCCAAGGACAGCTGGTGAGAAGACACTGAAGCAGCTGGGCCTCCTGGTGGCAACCAAATATGCTAATTACAGCTTTGAGGATTTGAAAGGCTATTATTTCAATATGATATGAACTGTTATGCAGAATTTAGTGATCCAATGAGATATTAAACAACGCGATTACATTTTGGACAAATCAAACTCACTCATTTCAAATTTTCAGTGCTCAGAGTGGGTCTTTTTAATCAAGGAGTGTTTTTTAACTCAAGTGTTTAGGACGAAGAAATATGGTCATAGTTTGGCTATTTTTGGCCAGTGGTGGATGAAGTTAATTTAGTTACTTAAGTAAAAGTACAGACACAGAGGTATAAACTTACTTAAGTAAAAGTAAAAGTATCACATGAAAAAATAAGTAAAAGTATTAAGTATACATTTAAAAATGTACTTTAAGAGTAAAATTTAAATATTTTACACAAGTGTTAAATGTAATGATGTTAGTTTAAAATGATGTATATTTTGGTCAATAGTTGCAATTTGGGTAGATTTTTTTAATTTATGAACGTTGTGTATTTATTTTTGTTAGCTCAAAGTCAAAGCTTGAACTCAAAAACTTTAGTCAGGATGTTACCACGAACAAAAAATAAAAATAACCCCTCAAATCATATGAAAAGTACTTTTTACTTTTCAGTCCAGTTCAAAAATGTAGTGGAGATGAAAGTACAAATATCTTGTAGTGAAGTAAAGGTAAAAAGTAACCTGCTTAAGTAAAGTACAAATACCTAAAAATTCTACTTAAGTACGGTACTTTACTTCTTTTACTTCGCTACCTTGCACCACTGTTTTTGGCTATTCACATTCTGTATTGTTTATGTTGAGGAAAGCAAAGCTGAAACCCATTTTTATTTTGTTTCATGTTGTTTTTATGAGAAAAAAAGTCATGATTCATTTGATTTTTGTCATATGACCCAGCCCTTGTTACCGTATTTGTTTAAATACTCACTATCTTAGGCCTATTTGTCTCCACCCACCACCAGGAAAACAAATGAATGAGTTGATATTGAATGCCCACTGTGGCCAGTTTGTGTCTATGGCCCATTACATCAACACACTCCCAGTAATGTGACCTAAAAGACTGTCTATTCAGATAAAGAGTAATTAATTCCCATCTTCCATGCAGATATTGATTCTTTCCTCTTTAATAGCGGGAGCTGTAGTCTGATGGAGGCCTGATTTATGAGCAGGCGGAGGCGCTGTGATTAAAAGATCATCACTTCAGCCCTGAAACTCGACCGGCCCGCTGATGTTATGTGTCACTCTTGTTTTGTGGTGGCATTTATCCACTGCACTCCACAGTATTACAGTGGTGTGTGTGGAGAGAGAGAGAGAGAGAGAGAGAGAGAGGGAGAGAGAGAGAGAGAGAGAGAGGGAGAGAGAAAGACAGAGAGGTCAGGCAATCAAGATGCAATCAAGTTTGTGGATTGGCTGAAAGAAATTGGTGAGAAATATTGTAATAAAAAAGCAGAAACTGGAGGTTGAAGTCATATTAATGGAGAAAAGACAGTATTATTCTCACTTGCTCGTGTTACTTGGTCTAATAGCGAGTTAAGTTAAAAAGTTTGGACGTTTATAGTTCAAATGAGGTCAGTGGTTAAATGTTTTCAGTGCAGCCTCGTATTAGACACTGGGAATTATTCTAAGAGGAGCCGGATTCTCATTGCATAAACCAACTCCAGCCTCGTCAACTTACAAACTGTTTTTACTATGACACAAGAGCGTTAAGTGTGTTGTGCTGTTAAGATATTTTCTCCCCTACCGGAAGATGAGGTTAGATTAGTTTATTGTTTTATAGAAATGTGCTTTCTACTTTGAATCATTGCTAAATAAAGACTTTAGACAAGACTTCAGACAAATGGTGGAAGGTAACGAAGTACAAGCAGTCAAGTACTGTGAAGTAAGTCAAATTTTTAGGTATCTGTACTTTACTTAAGTACATTTTACTGTGGATACTTTACTTAGAGTACGTATCTATTTGACTGTATTTTTCAACTGGACTGAAAAGTAAAAAGTGCTTTTCGTATGATTTGAGAGGTTATTTTTACCGTGTTCGTGGAAATATCCTGACTCAAGTTTTCGAGTTTAAGCTTCGACTTTGAGCAAACAAAAATAAATACACAAAATTCATAAGAAAAAATGGTATTGGTTTTGTTGCTATTGGACAAAATCTGTATCATTTTAAATATCACTACATTTACACTTTAACAAATGAACAACACTTGAAATACTTTTACTTTTTACTCTTAACGTACATTTTTAAACGGGTACTTAGTAAGGTTTATCTGTACTTTTACTTAACAAAACTGAGTACTTCATCCACCACCATAACATTCAAAGATTAAGAAACTAACAAAGACAACCAAGCTGCTCTGAGTTCGGAGGAGACTTTTATTAATGCTTTATTTCCTTATCCTTGTTGTCATACTTGACATTCAAATTGTACCAATGTTTCCAGTGTTCAAAACTCTTTCTCAGTCTGTTGCTTCTTCTCATTTGCGTCTTTCATTGTCAGTATGAAAATATTTGCATGTAAATGATGCTTTGTAATATGACTGACACACTTGAGCAACTTGTGGAATGGCTTACACGAGCATATAAGCTGTCTCCGCTCTGTACCCTCTGGTCGTCCACGCAGCTGAGCCTTGCTGGTGGTCAGATAGATTTAAGCAGCTTGGGCAGTAATCGGCCAGCTGCAGACGAGGCGATACACCAAAACAAATGGAAGCCCGGCGGTCCCCTGTTCCTGATTCACAGTCTGCTGCTGTAGAGTCATCCATCCAGCAAATCTGTTCCCGTCCTAATTAAGTTGAAAAGGCGAGTGAGAGGGTCATTAAGCACTTATTTATTTGGCGGTGCAGCGGTTCAGAACGACAATCGTATTCTCTGTGCAGGTCATATAATTGGTTTGAGCGATGATAAGCCGCGGTGCCATGCAGAGTGATGGGCAAGGGCACTCGGGGGTGTGGTAAACAGTGTCCGCACAAACTTTGATCATTGGCTCCTCTGCGGGACAACAGTGCTGATAAATACCACACAAGCTAAACGCATTTTGGAGGGGAGGTAATACTTTATGACTGGAAATGAAAGGGAGGATGCTTGTCCTTTGAGAAGTGGCAGGAACAAGTGCGATTACATCACAAACAAGAAGAAAGAGGAGAGGATTCAATTTGGGAGGAAGTGTATCACAGGGAGGGAGAGGCCCTTGTGCTTGTCACAGATTGGGACAGTGGGCCGTTAATCAGCGCTCACAGCCGGCGTCTGCAGAGCTGGAGCTGCAGCCTGCTCTGAAATACAGTCAGTGTCAGAGGAAAGGTCAATGATGTTGTTAGGAAGGCCTGTGAGGACACTGAACAGGTGCTCCTTAGCTGGCTGATATAAACTCTGAGACGCAGCCTTCTCCATGTTGGTCACAGAACTAACTGGTGTCAGGGCAAAGTGAGGTTAAGGGATATTTGATGAATCCACATGGGAAAATTGACTCTTCTTTTCATAATTCAATGCCGCTGGAGCAGTGTGCAGCTGCAGTGACCACCAGACCTTGGTCAGAGTACTTTAGCTGGAAGATTTTGCATACTGTACATTTTTAGGCTGATAACATTTTTATTTTATTTCATTTATCTTTATTTATACAGGAAGAGTCCAATAATAGCACTCACTACCTCCTTTTCATGGGCACCCTGTTCAAATACTGAAAAAACAAACAAATAACTGCCTAAGTCCATTTAAACATAAAAAACAGGAGCAGGTGTGAGTATACATATTTGTCACCACATTATTAAAATGCATTAGTGGCACCAGTGTATCCTGTTTTGTATGGCCTTGAAATATATTCCAGTTTTGAGAAGCAAAATAACTGAAAGCTTTTTCCCATTTCAGTTCTAGTTTTAAAGACTTATACATTCATGAGATCTTGTATTAAAAGTTCAGCAAACAAGAGAGATATTCAAGCTGTCTATTAAGTATCCCTTATAAATACATTTTATACACTGTTGTGTTTAAACAGTCTTTTAACATATAGCAATGATTAACTTTTTCATAGAGTGGACAGTGATGGGTTTTAAACTGGCTGAGTGAAAGAGTGTGTCTAAAGGTTTCAAAGAGGCTGAAGGCTGCATGTATATGTGAAATAGCAATGTGTTGTATATGTTGTAAAAGTAACTGATAAGTGAATTACAAATGATTTTGATTTTTGAAGACTTAAAGGCTTTTTTCACCTCTGCTCTCATCTTTTTGGTGTGTTGATTGAAATCAGTGCAGTGCTTATTTGAGCTGATGTTGGACGTGACCTGCTTTTAGGACCTTCTGTATCTACCACACTAAAATGTTACATACAACATTGTGGGGAAGCTGGTCCGAAGCAGTCGAAGTAGGAGACACACTCAGAAAAATTCCAATTCCAATCAAAATTTATTTCAATCCCTGGGGTTAAGTGTGGGGAAAATACATATTCACCAAAAAAACCCCAAAACCATGCTCAACATAAGTAAAAAGCAACAGAAATCAAGAAACTGAGGAGAAAACCTCCATGTACCCTGGCTACACTGATGTCTCCTCGAACGTCTTCTTCTTTTTCTTCTTTTTGTTGTTTTATGGCGGTTGGCAACCATTGTATAGGAGCATTACCGCCACCTACTGTTCCGGAGTATGGGACAAAATAGGCTCACAATCTGATGCGAAAGTAAATAAAATAAAATAAAACCTCCTCGAACGTCTAATTGGCATCGCTTACATATCCCCCTACACAGGAAGCTCCTCCCCCTGGTATACACCATACTCTTCACAGGTGCTGTAGCTCTTACTCAACTATCTCACTGGAGCCTAAATCTCTTAACTAAAGTGTTTAAAAATTAAACTACAAACACTTAACACATCGAAACAAAAATACATAAGACACTGAAACAAAAGAAACAAACAAACTTATACCAGTTCTCCCCTCCACATGGTCCGGCCCACGACCACACCCAAGCCTATAAACATGGCCGACATAGGCCACGCCCCTTCTTTGTCTGGACCATGTGGAAATTCAGGTAAGTGGATGAATGTATTGAACTAAATTGACTAAATATAACCAAATAAAATAGCTTTAAAGTAAAAACTATGATTGGTGATTAAATTAACAGGTGTTATTAAAAGGGACCCACTTTGTACAAACATTAATGTATTTATAAACCTTAAATGACCATTTTCTAAAGCATGCAGCATAAGCTAAATTTGGACATTTTAATCCCCTTTGCCCCACTTTTGGATTGCTACACAAACCCTGTTGAGTCCCACATATCAATAATAAAAAGTTTGGGATATTTGTGGGTTGACTTCATAATTACAGGCATGTTGTAGTTTTGTTCTTGTTGTTTTTAGTACTCTTTTACTAGCATTTGCATATTGGGGTGTTGTGATGGACAGCTCCCTCTGCGTTGTGGGCATGAGGGGGTTAGCTTCAGATGGACGTACACAACCGATGCACGTTTATTGTTTCAGTATATTAATTTGCCCTTTGCGCTGTTTGATAACTGACGTCTACCTCCCATGAGAATTTCTGTTTGAACGTCGGCTGTTTCAAATATTTTATTTTGTCGGTCAGAAAACCAAACTGAATACACAGGCCAGGAGAGATGCCAGAGTTACGTCTTCAAAGTACAGACATCTCAAATCACACAGTAAATTATAGTGACTGGCTTCAGCAGAGATTGTGTCTATAGAGCAGCTCCAGCAGAGTGCAGTTGGTTGCATAGAAATCTCCCTCCTACACTGACGGTGGCTCTGAAGGCTGGTGCTCCCACAGCTGTCTCTGAAGGAAGACTTTTTTGGTTCACAACAAAAGGATGCACAGTATCAGAGAAATACAGGGCCTCCAACTCCAGCTGGTTTCTGTCACATTAGGTTAAAACTCAAGAGCAAAAGCGGCATAGGACATTAAGAGAGGAACACAAAATAACAACTTGTTTTTGTGTTTTTTTTTATCAAACTTGTGCAGATTTAGTTTCAGTCAGATGTTATTGTTTTGAGAGGACAAACTTTTCGTCTCTAAATAGCTTGTAATATGAATATGAAACAATTGGATTGGTCTGTAATGGACTAACCATGGCAAAGTATATGGTTATTTAATGTTGGTTATTATTGCCACAAAATAAACTAAAAATACAAATTCAATACAAAAAATAATAATAAAAATCTCCTGACTATAGCTGGGTTTCAGATGACATCACTGCAATCTACAAACCAATAATATTTAATACAGATTGAGATGTTTGTGTTGCAGTACAGTGAGTTCTTGGGTCTAGTCATTAATACAAATGATCAGGTTCAACATTTGTGAATTTGCCTTTTGGATATTTCATGGCAAATCCCAACTGGAAATATGACATTATCACATTCTCGAATTGGAAAACCACTACACCTATCATGAAAATCCCCCAAAATACTAAGAAATTCATTTTTATCAATTTCACCCAACCCAACATTTGAGCATCAACCACACACAAAGTTTCACTGTTACACAAACTTTACATACAACAGGCTGGTGGCACAGAGATGGTGAAATTAAGGGTATATGGTAGAGTTGTAGAGTGATTGATGGATGCAAACTAGTATCAATACTGTTTTGAATGTATATGGATGTACAAAAAATCCCATATAATATAAAGCAGTGGTCCTCAACTTTTTTATCACCGTGGACCGGCCAACGCTTTAAAATTTTACTGTGGACCGGGGTTGTTTTTTTTTTAAAACTCATTTTGCTAATTTGTAACCCCTTAGCATTCCAGGTCATTTTGGTGAAATTGCCTTGGTTCTGACCTCTCCAAATTAAAATAATCACCACTATTGAACCCTCAGTAGTAACTGCACTAGTTTGGGGTCTTTGTAAAGGTAACACCCTATAGTTTTACCCACAGGTGTCAGAATCACTGTACGTTTGTCTGCTGAGCATTTATACACTTTGGAACACACATAAAAACGCAAAACTGCTGCGTAAAATTACGCAATATGCGCGCGTAATTTTACGTGCGGATCTTTATATCCAGTCTGGTCTTTGTACGCGTGCAGAAAACTCCGTCTGTTTACAGTAAACCACTGCATGTCACGCATCAGCGTGTTCCGCAGTTCATGGACTTTAAGAGGAAAACATCACTAAACGTGTGTAATGTAACAGCTTGATTCTACAAGGGGGAGAGTGGGGCGTACTCTTTCAGTCATCTGTAGCTCTCATTCACTGTCCGCGGCTCCAGTAACCCACAGCCCCCACCTTATTGGCCAACTTTGGTGTCAATCACAAGCTAACAAGTTTGTTTTACGCTGAGGAACAAAGTTGGCGCTGTCAGAAGTTTATTATGCCTGAAACTGACAAAAGAAATGCAGAGAAGTGACGGAACAGATTTCACTTTCCTGCAGCAGATTGGACATGGAGGCTCTAACTTCCTTTGTGGACATAATTTCTTGACTGGATTATATTCTCTGAACGAATGAGACCAACTTTGTGTGAATATGTTGATGTTTGACAGAACCAGAGCGCTCAATGGTAAGTGAAGTCCAAATCCACATTTCTGACTTCTCTGTAAAAACGGCTTTCCTGTCAGCACTGTGGTGATTAGAGGTGTAAATGGTTTACATATTCAGAAAGATGAGTGCCGTAGCTTTCATTTGATGTGTAGATTGTTTGTGGGTGACGCAGAAATACACGTACATTGCTGTAAATTTGTAACGTAAAGGTCGTCGCGGGCGGGCCGTCGGAACGCTAAGTGGTTGTCGGCGCTCGTAACGGAAATATAACCGAGAGAATCCGGTCATTTTTCAAAATAAAAGATTTTTCAAAATAAACGATTGTTCAGACTCGGATAATAAATACAACGGAAATAATTAATTATTTCTTGGACGGCCGGTGGCCCGGTACCAATTGATCCACGGACCGGTACCGGTCCACGGCCTGTGGTTGGGGACCACTGATATAAAGGACAAATTTGTATGTTTCCCATTGTCGTTTTATAATAGTTTTAGAATAATAATCTAAAACTGGTATAAGACCTCACAATGAGAAAGTTCTGCTGTTAAAAGAATCACCTTTTTTAATCTCATTATGGTATCAAAATCAGTCTAGAGCACTGTGTCAGGTTTGAAATTTTAGCATTATGACAACATTAGAAAGATCATTGAAATGACTGTCTATGAGGTGGAGATGAAAAGCTCCTCCAGATATTTTAGATCCAAAGCTATCGATCCTGTCTCTGTCCGGGTCGATGGATGAGACAGACTGAGCCCCTGCTGCCAACACATATCTCTGTACCTCATATCAGTGCATCTTGTCTGCAGTCGCTCCTCTGACTCATGTCCCAAGAGCGGCTTTTGTAGGCTCCCCGCTCCAGTGACACAGCACAGCGTTTGCCTTCAGGAAAAATATGCCGGATCAGAGAGTAAATAAATATAAATAAATACACTTAAAAACACTTAAGATGGCGTATGCCACATGCCGCCCATCAGACCAGTCAGAGTGGAGCCAAGACATCTCATAACAATCTGTGTCACAGTTTGTAACTTAGAGCTCAAGTTTACCCCTGGCTTAATGTTGTATTCTTTCTACCATGGTCCCAAGAAGTTTAAAGCTGCTTTCAGATAACCTATGGTCACATCTTTAAATTGCGCTTTTCCACCTTCAAGTAACTCATAGCACAAGGAGACAATGACAGCCTTCATCTGTGGGAGCTAGAATCGCACCACCAACCTATGAGTCAGTGGATCTGATCGCTCAAACCTATGTCAAATTTATATAGAAATCAATACACATAATTGGCAGATTACATGATATGACAAAGCTTTTCATAATCTTGCAACACAACTAATGAACAACAGACTCTCAAACATTAACCACAACATGGACTTCTTGTAACTTTATTTTCTGCTTGTGCATTGACCTATAAGTGTGAATATGCCCAGCTCTATCTCTTAAAGTGGCAAGGAGCCTTTAAAAGGCAGGCGTACTTTTGAATGGGCCTTTTACACATTGATTACATCACAGCTCCCCCATTACAACACTACATTATAGCAACATCCCTTTTAAAAGTGCTAAAAGGTGTTCTCCTTTTAACTTACCCTGTGGGCTTATGTGAATAACGGTACAGTGGTATAAATCATATATTATAATGCCTTAAATAGCTTTGTCTGTTTATAGACTGGCACATTGCACTTACTTTGCTTTGGTTGGGCTGTCTGCTATCAAATATTCATCCTGTTTATGCAAGCACATATAGGCATTGCTTTTGCATGATCAATAGCAGGTATAGCACCTTCCTAAATGAAGCACACGGTTATGTAGAGAGGTGGGAATTAATGTAGCCAAAACACAGTTAGTTGTGAATGTGCAAATTCGGTATGCTGGCAAATATCCAAACACATCAAGAGACCGGGGGGGCATTTTAGCAACCCCTTTGTGCATTGTTGCTTTCATCTCACGCAAATATGTTACGCATATGGATGGATCAAGAGACAAACTACCTCAGGCTTAATATTTCACTTTATAATCGCTTATTAAGTCAATGGGTGGTATTCTTGCTGCAGGTAAGGCTTTTTGACAGCCTCAGTAGACATGATGGCATTTATTTTGGATATTCACCTTATTCCTCCCCACCCACTTTTGCGACTAAACCGTGCAGTCTTTGTCATGGCACTTCCGGTTAAATGGAGAATATGAGAAACGTTTTGTAGCTAAAATATTATATAAAGTTGGTTAATTTGTGTAAAATGCATCAACAAATCAACACTACATCGATTTTCTGGGAGGCTTTAAAACGCATTTGCTGTCAACATCCGGAATAAGGTGAATTGAAATAGGATGTTTAGCCACAAATGAAAGTTACGAGATTTAAAGGTGTACAATGTAACTTTTTTACATAGAAATATTATTGATTTTGCCCAAAATGCTCCCCCGTATGGCATTTAACATGTGTATCTTGCATTTATTAACAGTATTCTTATTGTAGATATAGTATTCTCTGTAGATCTTAGTCTGGTAGTGTCACATGCTTGTCTCAATTAATGCCATACTGTAGAATATTCCTGGCAAACCAAAATCTCCATAAAGACAAAAGTTCCGTAGTACATCTTTAATTCCGAGGCATTATGCATGATATTTTTACATACCGATAGTTAGATGTTGAACTTGACTAAATGCACAACTTTATATTGTACAATTTGGCTTCTTTTGCAACTAATGAAGAAAAATGCCATAAATATACACTTTAATTACTGCTAGGCTTACAGTTGGTGTTATTTTAGTTATTTCCAATCTACTATTGTTTGTAGATAAATACACTTTGCCTTTTTCAGTGGTAATGAAGATAAATGGCATGTATTTCTCAAAGTGCATTAATTAGGAGTTTAGCCAGGCATATCTTCTATATTCACAACATATTTTTCTACCTAATTTCTGTGAGCTGTCATCCCATAACTCTGTTTTTCCCATCCTGACCAGTAGATGACAGTAGTGGTCCTCAAAATCTGGGTGTTCCTCAATACAAGAGCATCACATCATTGTAATCAAGCAGTTTCTGGGTTCATTTTACATGCAATATTAATGTTTGGTCACATGATGCACTGCAGGCAATTTTAGTGAATCTTAGCAGGTGTATGGAGGGCTATTTTGTGTGTGTGCTTGCATTATAATGATTAATAGGGTATGAGGAAAGTACGTAGCTTCATGCACAACTGCAGATGCAATGTATATTAAATACTGAAGGCTAGAAAGTGATGATGTCATACTCCTAAATGAGTCATAAGAGACAGTTTTCCCCATTGATTAGATTCCATTGCATTTTCATTAAAAATATTACTAAAATGAACGTTAATTTACTCAGTGGTTGAATCTGCTCATTTATTTTCAGTGACTTGACAACTGAACTTGCCAGAATACAACAGAAACCAACATAAAACAAAAGCAATTTCACCTGCTACAGTATATTATGTGTCATCTCCAACCCATCAACTGTGTACTGTATAGGGACTGAGCAGACAGAAGAGAGCCACAAACTGCAGGACCAATAAAGTACTACTCTGTATGCCATATAGTACATAATACCACTGTTTTTATTTTTGTTTTATTCCAGAGATGAAAGCAGAAACAATGCAAAGTAGCCCTGGACTTTTCTCTCTTGCCGTTGCCATGACGACCATCGCTCCACCTGAAACTGGAGGTAAGTCCCAGGAGGGGTCAGCGGGAGGCGGACGCCACACGGCACTGTCCTGATTTTACTGTCCTGCAGCGCCTTGCTCCACACCAAGTCACCCACTGTAGAGCTATGGATGGTTCACTCTGTCAGGGGTGCCAGTTTTAGCGGGAAACCACTAAATGAAAAATTCAATATATCTACCTGCTAGGATCTATAATTGGGGCAATGTTTATTTATTAAAAACCTGTGGCATTTATTTTCTATTGGCCTGTCTCCTGGATGCTCTCATCTTATATATTCTCTTTGATATGATTGAACTCAACTTGCCCCAGCCCATGTGAACATGTATTCACTTAATGTGCCGCTGGTATGTGCTGTGCAAAATGTGTGAGGCAAAAATGTCATTGAATTTCTTACTTACACTTGGGGAAATGTTCTGTTTTAATTAAAACAGAAACTCATGAAGTCATGTTTGAATCGCAGGAAACGGTCTGAGAAAGCCCTTGCCAGAAAAGGTTTTTTTCATTTGGATTTGTTTGCTTGTGCCGATGGCCACAAAGGAAGCCTATTCTCAAAATGCTTTTTTGTTTTGTTGGAGCGAAAATGCAAACTTCAGTGCACACAGCAGAGACAGAGGAGCCAGCCCTCTGAGCCATGGGAAATGTAACATTTAAGTAAGTAGTAAAAAGTGTTGTCATTATGTTTTTAATTAAAGATTTATAAACACTAATAATAAGAGATATTGTAGACATTGTCAATGACAGCAGATGGTGACTTTACAGCCCTTCAAAATGAGAATCATGCATGTAACAAAGGTCTGTGAATTCTGGATGAACACCAGAGGTGCGGTGCTTTGCAGCTGGATTTCTACATGTGTAAACATCTACATGTGTAAACATGTAGATATCCAGGTTGAGAATAAATACTAACAAAGTCACAACATGGACTTGGATGACATCAAAAAGCCCATATATAGCTGACACACATTACACTTTTCTTTCGAATTGTACATGCAATGCTGCCAAGTGACAGGAAACTCTGGCGGTCATCCGCTATTCATAGAACCTTAGTTACATGCGCAACTCTCATTCTATTTCATTCTTTCTGACTGCCAGAGGGCGGTTCTTACCAACAAAGTCACAAGGAGTCTGCACTTACCAAGATCAACTGCAGATGGTAGAAACAGACAAAACAACTGGAGGCACTGGATGAGGCATAGCCACATTCACTCTAGAAGCATGCAAAGGTACAGGAGGAAGCCCATGCAGTTGGGCCACAGATGTCATTCAGTGGCATACCCCTCAGTGCAGCCCAGGAAGTGGAAACACCCCTGGTGGAATGGCAAGTATCTTTAGAAGACCCCTAGATTCATATGTCTGTAGGATGGCATCCACAACCCAAAGTGAGAACCACTGTTTAGAGACTGAGCAGCATTTTCTGTGACTCCCATAACATACAAGCAAGGCATCTGCCTTGCAAGAATTACCAGTCACATAAGTCTTCAATTTAAAAACAGGGCACAAAGAATTGGCATCAGAGCCTGAGATCAGACTGTGGGATGAACAGCCAAACAAAGTGGCTGATTCATATGAAAAGAAGAGATTCTTTTAGGTAAGAAAGATGGGCTAGGTCACAGGATGACACCAGACCCATCAGAATTCCAGCGTTTACAATTTCCAGCATGGAGCTCCTCAACCCACTTTGCAGAGGAAATCACAAGGAGGAAGTCCCCCCAGCTGTGGTAAGATATTCTCTGAGGAAAGGCCAAGGCTACCCATTGAGGGGCCTCAGGAGCAGGAGTGGGAAAGGAGGAAATGCATAGAGAAGGTACTTCAGCCATGGATGTGTTAATGCTTCCTGCTCAAGCAAACTGTTCAGTTCTGAGAGGGAAAACCACAGGCGACAATGAGTTGTCTTGCTTGACGCAAAGAGATCTCCCTCTACCTTACCGTACTTCTTCCGGATTTCCTCTTCCAGCACAGGGTTCAATCTCCACTGCCTTGGTTGTGGCTCCTGTCTTGAGAGAAAATCCACAGCACAGTTCTGCACACCCTGCACACATCAGATGGACTGCCCTGAGACTCCAACACACCAAGCTTCTGCCAGTGAGTGAAAGGATCTTGTGCCTCCTTGATGATTTATGTGATACACTGTTGATGTGTTATAGCCAAAGTTAAATCTGTCAGCTGGACAAAACATTTTGCTGCTCATCCAAGCTGCTTCTTCAGTTCTGGTCATATTGCTGGTGGACACTGCCTTATATCTATCTTGAAAGGAGGGGCAAACTACACTGATAGTGTAAACAGCTGTTGTCTCCAGTTTCCTTAATGGCCCTATTCAACCTTTAATGGCCCTTTTGGCTCGCACTATTCTCATTGTTCTTGTTTGCTTTGGGTCTGAGGATGGAATTATAGTTATTATGTATCAGGCCCCCATTCCTGTTTAAGGAAGGATTGACTTTCCTAACAAAAATAGCTTCTTTAACTCCCCTCTCAAAACTGGCTAAGATCTGTACTTCACTATCTTGTGGAAATATATGGTATAAACAAATTACCACATATTTCCAGTTTAGAGGGAACTTCTATAGGCAAATCCAGGGCTGTGCCATGGGCTCACCAGTCTCTCCTATTATGGTTAACTTATACATGGAACAATTTGAACAGGATGCATTGGCCTCATTTTCAGCCACTCCAACACATTGGTATCGATATGTGGATGACAACTGGTGTCAGAAGCCCCGGAAGTATTACTGCTGACACTGAGGTCAGCTTGCACATCAATTGGAGAAGCACACAGAACGAGTGAGAAATGAGATTGAGCACATTCCACATAGTCACACAATTGATTGCCTTCATAGTCACAGAATTAATGGCAATGCTCATGAAGATCACCTCTTGGCTGTGAATCAACAAACTCTTTGCAAAGTTTTCTGCAAGTTCTAATTGTGATACATGGCCCAGTACAATGGGAGTATCTCTGACTGCTTCACTCAGAGCACACACAATTCATAGAATTCCGAAGCCATGGACTTGCACTCGTGCAAGTGCTGCGGGCTCACATCTGGCGAATGTCTGATGGGCAAGGAGCCACATGGTATCATGGGCATGTGGAACTAAGTCCTTCAAGTTGACAATCATGAACCAGTTCCCTTGCATGACAGACTGAAAAACATCAGTGATATGTAGTATATGAAATCATAGCACCTTGACATAATGATTTAGGCATCTGTGAAAATCTGTGACAATCTATCGACAATAGGATGAAAACCGCGGCCCTTTTTTGGAACAAGAAAGTATTTCCAACAGAACCCATTTAACTGCTCAGAACTCGGCACCTTATATAGCACCTTTCCGCAGAAGTTATCATATCTCTTGCCTGATGGCAATCGACCTCAATGGATTGGAAACAATTGTCATTTTCACCCGTGAATTGAATGTTGTAGCCCTTGAACATCATTGATCATCCATGGATCTGTAAGTAAGGCCTCCCAGCAACTTTGATCTTGGGGAAAACTACTGAGGGCCAGATGTTGAGATTCCTTCCTACCGCCTGAGGGGACAATCCCAGCAGACCTAACGGCCGTTTTTTGTTTACTTTTGGTGGACGAAGAGAGGTCTGGAGAGAGGGTCAACTGGCCTGTGGTTGGCCATCAGGAAACGATGAGGGTCTGGCTGGACAAAGGCTAATGCACCTCTGAGTTGGGGTTTGGGGCTGCGGTGTAGTTCAGCAAACTCTCTGCAAAATTTATGTGCCTAAACGTCCCGGTACAGGCTCTGCTGGGCAGGAGGTCCAAACACCCAACCTGGTACCACAGGCAGTATGCAAAGTGACTCCGACAGGGAGGACTGGACTAGCCACACATGGCGTCTTGTGATGGTCAAAGTGGACATAAGTCTGCCAAGTATTGCTCAGACTCCGTGTAGCACTGTTGGCCCTGCATCCTTGAGAGACTGAGAAAGGGCAAGGGCTAGATGAGAGAGGGAATTACCCAGGCGACTGATCTGAGCTGCTGTGTCATAGCATTTGTTAATGATCTGTACTCTGTACTGAGGACATGGGCCATGAGCCTCCTGCCGCAACAGTGCTATCAACAGAAGGCATACGGTCCGATCCATACCTTGTGTGCAAAAAAGCTGTATTCCAATAACAATTTCAACCTACTGTTGATGTGAGCAATATAAAAAAAAAGTGTAATGGGTGTCTTAGTCTGTCTGAGTTTTCTGACATTACCCAGGTCACATCCACGATGTGACTTTGTTGATATTTATTCTTGACCAATGGGCTGTGGACACATGTAGATATCCAGGTGCAAAGCACCGCCCTGTGGCGATCAGATGGAAAGAAACAAAAGCCAAATTCACATATACATATTGATTGATTGATTGAGCATACTCTGCATGCTCTAAAAATCATAATTTTAAAAAATAATTTACAATTCATGGACTGTTCTATTTTGTAATGGACTCCAGTTGGAGTATTTTTTTTTTTTCTGTTAACTATTATCTCAAAGCTAATGAAATTAGCATCCTGGCTTTTAACTCAAAATGTACCGAATCCCTTAAAAACCCCTTTAGGATCTACACCTGAATCTATAGTAACACATCTTATTGTCTTATTTTTATTGCTCACCTCTTCACTAGGTGCAGTTAACAGCAGTTATATTGAGTGGTCTTTAGGCGGATAAAATTATAGTACCAACTGGAGCACGTCCCTCATACTTAAGTTGTGGTTTTGATGGAGCTTTTAAAAGAGCTTCCCTCATATCTTGCTCCCAGAGACAGACTGTTCCTGGGAATGATTGACAAGTAGGTCCCACTGGCAGGCGCCACGTCTCCTCATGTTGGACTGAGGCTGAGACTTGGAAGCAGAGCACTGTCTGTGTCCAAAATGATGATTCTGGACAGCGCAGACAGAGGGAATTAACAAGATAAGTGCATTAGATATTCATGTCTGAGATTTCAAAATCATTGGGTACAAGATACAAGGGATAGTCTGAATATTAAAATCTCTTTAACTATATCGAAATACTGCTCTTGTCAAGAGGCTATTTATGCTGAGGTTGGTTATGTGTGTATTAAGTAAATGAGCATCAGTGATACTTCAACCATGAAGTAGCAATTTGTTTTGACATTTGATTTGTTTAAAGATGAGTTTCTTTATTTCTTCATGTGACTTTTCTGATGGAAGGGCTGCCATCTGCTTGTCTCCATAAAGATAATATTACCTTGCCTGGATTGTTCCACAATATGGCAATAAACTTCTCTTACATTTCTTACATTACAGATGTTTTCATTACTAATAAATGCTTTGGATACTCTGAGCTGGGTCGCCTCTCCACAGATCTTATATGGCCTTGTGTCGTCACCTGCTTAACTCCATAAAGATAGAGAAGGTAAATTGCACACCGGGGGAACTTTCCAGAGAAAACGCATATCTCCATGAAGACAAGCACCTCTAGATTGACAATTTTGTCTTTAAATACTTAAAAATTACATGAAGGAGCCATTGCTCTGATAAGGATTTTATTGGTTATTTTGTCTTCTCCGATCTAACTGATCATACTGTGCCATTATACAGTATGCTGTGATGTAGGAAAGGGTCAGTTAGGAATGTTTTCAGCAAAATCCCCTACTCTTTATTGTGGTGTATTATAATTTGACAATCACATTTATTCTTTACTAGCCACACATCATAATAATGTAATATCATGTAACTACTGTACATTTTTACTCCAGAGGTGGCCCTTCACGCTTTGGAAACCTCCTCATTTCAGCCACAGCAATTAATTCCCAGCCTGTACCTATCGTTATGAAGCTAAATTTTAATTACTCATTTCAGGGCAGTTATGGTTTGAGCCTTGGTGCACTAAAGATAACTCGCAGCAGCTATATTGGTGATTTTTGTGACAATCAGGCCATAATTATGTGCAGGGATGCAGCCAACCGCAACAGGGCACAATGTCATTAACTCACAGCCCACCTCAGAGTTCACGGGGCTGGGGGGCTGTCATTATTTTCTATTATTGTGAGAAACACAAATCCAAATGAACGCCGATTAAAAAAAAATAAAATAAAATAAAAAAAGGAAAAAAAATTGAAAAACTAGGCCTGATGCCATAGGCGTAACCAGCTGTTTGACATTCAGCTGTTAAACCTGCTGTACTAGAAAGAGTGGGGTCGCACGGATGATATTGCTTGAAGACCAATGTGAAATTTCATTATGTCTGCTAATGCAGCCTTGACGTTACTGATAAATCCCCTGTTTCTCACTAATGGCCGCTAAGGAAGAGGATATGGGCAGCTCATTGTAAGTGTACCATGTCTGATGTGCAGGTATTTGAGAGAGAGGCTTATAGTCGCTATTAAGTTTTATACCGACCCAATGTGTTTATCATGGACACTGATTGATAACAATATCTTTTGTTATTGAGATAACCTTTTCACAACAGACAATTGGATATTGTTAAAGAAGACATATTGTGCTTGTGTCTGCTCTATAGTTATAATGATCCACGAGTGTCATAGATTATGTTATAATTTGGACATTTTAAATCAGAATATTCATCTAACATGATTTTATAAAAGAAACAAGTCCACTGACTTCTGTGCTAGAAAACTGCGGTGCACAGTGGGAGCTGGGAGCTGAAACCACCATAAACGTCACAACAAAGAGTCGGCACCTCCAATGGATAGCTGCATGTCACACTAGCTAGAAGCAGATTTTTTTCATTTGTATCAAAATGACTACACGATGCTGCAGAATCCTATGTGCATAACCATTTAAGAAAATTAAAATGGAGAACAAAGTAAGTACAGAGAATTGGGCGTATGCCAGTCGTGAAAACGAGGATTGATCGTAATATGGCACCTTCAAAATAAGTAAAGATTGCTCAAACATGGATAAATCTCTCCAAAAACAAGAGTAAATGGTTAAAGAAAATAAGTATAACATGGTTAAAGGCTCTGAAAAGTCGATTTTGCAGAGTAGGTCTGCTTTAACTATTTCACAATGCTTTGTTTTACCATACACATATACAATTTTAGTTATATCTTTACTTCTATAGTGGGTTATGCAAATGAAATGTATGTTCTTCATCCTGGATTAAGGTTGAGATTAGGATTCATCAGATCATTATCACATTAATATCTTACAGTACTCTAATATGTTTTGCTGTATTCTTACTGACCACCCAGCCCAATGCGATTTAACATAATGTCCTATACAACTTGAGAATGCTCCTAAAACACTTTTCTGTCTTGAGACCTTGTGTTGCTTCTTTGAGAGGGGGCCATGTTTTCCAGGATTCACGGCAGATGTTTCTGGAATTTGCCCTAAATATTTCATGGTCTGATGCTCTGACACTGAGGCTGTTGGCAGTGGATACTAGTTTTGCTCTCCCCGTGTTCACCACAGCCTCATACTTCTGTTCTCCTTGAAACGTCAATGAGAAGTGATCTGAGATTTCGTTGATGTATCCTGAAAAGAGAGAAATCGAAACAGGGAGAGGCAGACTGATTGTCTTACCAATAAGTGCTGATACATATTTTGACCTAATGTTTTCAGACGTCAAGGACAGTCCCAGTGCTAAGGTTAAAGCGAGCGTGTAAGGATAGATGCATGCCGGGATTTCTTTTTCTTCATTGTTTTAAATAGCCCCTGCTGAAATGAGAGATTTTCTCAATAGTATAATAAAGCTGCAAATTAGTACATTTTGTGTTCCCCCGTAAAGTATCATTGTAAAAGCAGCGCTTTGTTACAAGCTCACACTGCTGTGCACTGTTTGCATCTAATAATAAATGACTTTCTATGTCATAAAAGCGGAAATAAAAGCTGTAAGCAGAACAAAGATTGCCTGGTCTTTAATGTTCCTCCCCAGTTTCACTTCCGCGTATGAAAAAAGTTGTTCGTTTGGCCATTTGGAAAATATTGATCTTCTAAACTCACAAATCCATCAGCCCCTAAATCACCTAATGCACCATTATGCTCCATTGTATTTGCTGTGCATTGCGGCTGTGTACCTTCCACACTTTCCTCACCGCTGCTGCATGTCCTTGTACTGTGCACTTTTTCTGCACAGAAGGTTGACTTACTGCATCACTCTTTGACTTTTTGTTCTAATGTTTTCTTTGACTTTGATATTTTTGTTTTTTGGAGTTGAACTTTTTTGTTTTTCCTTTTATTTTGATGACACTGTTCACTTTTATTGTGTGGTCATTTAAGGTGAGACAGTTGGAACTACAATTGTGTTGGGTTAGTTTATGAGGCGACGCAGTCTCCATAGCAGTGATGGAATAGGCACTCAGTTTGTTTACCTATTTAAAATGAGTAGAGCAAAAGCATAATTTTTGCCATTAGAAAATGTGCTGTTTGCATATTACCAAAACATGTTAAGTAAATGTCCTAATTAACAAAGTAATAACATTTCACACCGTGTAGACTAATTAATGTGTTAAATGTTATTTTGATGACAGTTATTTTTCATGGCTCTATAAACCAGTCCAACAGAAACTGATGCAATTGGTTGTGGCTGTTTTTACTTTATGACTTTCCCCCCACACTGTGATTGTTGACAACCTGCTAATATTTTTTTGGCTGAGTGGAATGCTAAACACTACCATTATGCATATCCTTATAATCTGTTAGTACTTGATAACTTGTAGATAGGCCTGTCATGATAAACCGTTCTGAAGCTCTATATATTGCTACAGAAAAATGATGACAGTAGCTCAGTTGGTAGAGTGTTTGTTGTATCCTTGGGCAAGACACTTAACCCACCCTGCCCTTACTTTCTGTGTACACTGGTGTATGAATGTGTGTGTGAAAGTGTGAGTGGTTCCTTGATGTAAAGTACTTTGAGTGCCTGGAAGGTGAAAAAGCTCTATATACAAATTTGAACATTTAGCATATTGAAATTGCTTTATGCCACAGACACATTAACAAGAAAGTATATTTTATATATTTATATATATATATTTATATATATATATATATATATATATATATATATATATATATATATATATATATATATATATATATATATATATATATATATATATATATATATATATAATCTCATTATTCATAAATACAAAAAATAAATAAAATAATAAATACAAATAAATCTACATCTCACTACTATTGCAAAGAACATGTACACATGAAAAATCCCACAAATATATTGCTTCAGTTATTGTTTATTGAATAAGTTGATTGAAACCATCCTAACAGGCACACTTGTACTTCAAATAACTTGCTTGTGAGGAAACAACACTGACTTATAGTTTGAGAAGAAGCTTTCTTTATCCACAACAGTATGTAACAACCACTCAATTATCAGCCCTGGCATAGCCTTCCTCCTCCTGTAGCTGTTTCTCCTTCAGTGCCCTGGTCAGACATGGATCAGAGAGCATGTGCCCACCCTATGCCCGGCCTATGCCCGCCTCAGCTGCTCCTCCTCTGCACCACTGACGTGTATCATAACAAGAGTGTGAGGCCTTCTATTACCCATCCCTTTGGGGATTTCTCACTTAAGCACCTCTTCCCTCTCTGCTCTTGACTCCACTTCATAAAGCAGAGGAGCTGAAAAGCAGGAAAACTCTGACACTGCAGACCACGAGAGAACAAGATAATCCTGGAAATACTTTGTAATTTGCTGATGAAATTATAGACCCTTATAAACAAATATATTCTAAATTACAGAATGGAGGCAAAGGTTAAGTGGGACATAATGTGAGTTCAGTGGTGTCTCAATCCCAGTCCTAGTCCTGGAATATCCCGTAATCAGAAACATTAAGACACATGTCAGTAGAATTCCCACAAATTTGAGGCTATATAGACATTGATGCTAACAAATACTATTAATCCATCATTTGTAATAAAATTCTAATTCTAATAAAATTTAAATTCAAAATTGTAGTTAATTTGTAGGTTTGCATTACTGAAAATATAAATTGTCACATTATAAATATCACTTTTCCACCTTCAAGGCAATGAACCACTCACCCATTCACACACACACACACACACACACACACTCATACTCCAGTGTACGCAAACACTGGAGCCCAAGGACACAATGACAACATTCATCTGCGGGAGCTCGATTCACACGTCAACCTGTGGATGAGTGGATCGGACCGCTCAACCAATGAAGTTTATGTAGAGAACGGGATACGAACCGCCAACTTTCAGATCAGTGGATAAACACTCTAGCAACTGTACTCCTGTCTGTTTTATGTTGCATCCAGCATTATACAATCTATCCAAGGACTTCGGATTGATACAAATCCAGCATTGTTGCCACAGAAATCAACAAAACAAAATATATTAAGGACCTCAACATATGACCTATAAACAGGAACTGGAACGCCATGGATAACAGCAGTGTCTATTAGTGCCTTGAGTCATGTTTATAATAATAGGCCTATACACAGGTGTGGAGGGGTCACTTCAATTTGTACGGTATGCTGTCAGCTCATAAGGTTCACAGCATATTTGACCTGCAACAGAACATGCTCTTATATTGTTATTGTTTTGTTCAGTTAATGGGGCATCTGTTTCCTAATGGGAAAAGTAAATGGACCATTTGAATGCTGACCCATATTGGACCCGAGCCTGGAACTGACAAGACGATTCAGCTTAGAGGAAAAGTCGGAACTGTACAAAGATAAGGATCGGTTAAGTCTGTGCCAAAGGGGGAATGAGAAAGTTTTGTTTGAAATACACCAAAAAAACAAACAAAACAAAACATTAATCCTGTTGTGAATTTCTAACTGTGCCGTTGTCTGATGAAGCTACAGATAGAGATGAGTCATTTAGAAGAAGAAAATTGAGTGTTAGCCTTTAACCAATAATGGACCCATGGTGAACTCGTTTTAAATAAATAGAATAAAAAATCCAATCTTTTTCTGAGCAGTATTTAAAATTTGCCACCAGAGCAAATATATCAAATGATTTCCCAAAAGCCGCTTAAGGCATGAATGATAAAAACATGCTGATTTTGCAGTATCACACTATTACGACAATTAGTTTATTTGTGTGTTAATCGCCAAGATGTTAAAGGTGTTTTTTATACAGCGTTCTCCCCAAAAAAAACCACAAACTCATAATGTAAAAAGCATCAACGCAGTCATTATAGTCATTTGTATGAAACTATTAGAGATAGATAGTTGGACCACCATATATGGAACTATAATAGACTATAAAATGAATGTATAAGAACCCATCTTTTTAATATAACTTAAAAGGCTTTGAACATGCTTTTGAAGGTTGTTTGAATCGTCAGCTTGCATTCGTTATATAGACTTAAGTTTTAAATTGTGTGAAGTGCAGTGGAGAATCCGGACTCCAGCTGCTTCCATTTGAATGCAGGTTATTTTCCAGCTCATTAGGCATATTGATAACAGTAAACAAATGGTAGGTTTTTAGATACTGCCAGATTGTATCCCGCTAAGCTTCAGAACTTTTCTTCAGTTTTTTTATTTATTTTTTTATTCGGATGGAATTGTCAGCACTATTGCCTCAGTATTGCATGTTGCACCAATATCCAACAGCCCAAACTATGTCCAAGCATCTGTCTGAACTCAACAGCTTGTCTATAATTTGAAGTTCAAATTACTGCTTAAGTGTTTTGCAGAATTTACTGGGCAGTGCAGTTGGTAGTATAAGATCCCCTGGGGAGCTTTCATTTGCAGACATTAGTGTCCAGTGTTTGCCTTCTAAATTGTATCACTTCCTGTCTCCTCTGAGGAAAGGTGTTGGGTCAGCTCCTAATTTAGTGCAATAAATTTAGCCCCCTCTGGCTGCTGCATGGGGGGAAACTCTGTCACACCAAGATTGATTTTTATCTGTTCAGGCCTGGAGAGTGTGTGTGTATGTGTGTGTGTAGGGGTGTGTGTGTGAGGGGCTGGAAAACAAAAGAGGAAAGTGTACAACCTCTTCCCCTCCGCCGGGATTCGAAAGGGCTCATACCATCTGCTGAAAAGAGTCAATACATCCCAAAGCATCATGTTGGGTCTCCCTATATTCTTCCCGATTGACTCCAAAGGTCACAGGCGGCATCGGAAATAAGCAGCCAATCAACATGCATGCCTTCGCCGAATCCCGATATCTCATCAGCGCAGTTAGATGGGCATCACGCTGACATTATGGGCTCTATCCGCTTGAGTAACCTGGGAAAACAAAAGGTTAAAGACGAGAATGAAACCAAGCGGGTGTGGGCTAGAGCAGAACGCAGGGGAATACATTTCTGCTTTCACTACTGTAGAATCACTATCTTTTTTATTTACCAAAAAATTGACATCTTAAGTGCACGTTTTCAGGTGTATAGTACGGGACATGGTTTTGCTTAAGATCTTCCTCCGTATATCATTAAAATGACCATATATATCTTCATAGAAACAATTGATGCTGCCAGGCCAATTACACTAGGGGTCACACTGTCCCAGAAAGACCTTTGGCATATGGAGCTCACCAGAGACCGCCCACCCCCCGGTTCTGGAAGTAAATTTCTCATTCATTTTTCCCATAGACTTTCCAAATAAAGTGAATATCAAAAGCTCAGGGCTAATCGGTTATGTGTCAATGACAACACCTATAATTTAATTTAAAATCTGTTTCTAAAATGTTATAAACTGCCCAGTTATTAAAGAATCTAAGCCAAATCTTTAGTTTAAATGTGATTTTTGGACTGAAAACAGACGCCTTATGGATAATAGTTACCACATAGCAAGTTAGTCTCTGAGATGTCTTTGAACTCTTAATATTTGAAATGGTCAAAGTCTATGGAAAAAATGAATGGAAAATGTATTTGTGGAACAGGAGCTGGCGTCACTGTGGAGATCCATGTGTTTGAAATCAATATCACAGTGCAGATATGACTTGACTTGAATGTGTGCTTTGGTCTTACCCTTATCCCGTTGTGCAGTCCAATAACACACATCCTCACATGATTACATGACTCCAGGATGTGCTATAATCAGGTCTGTGCTTGTTTAAATGTTCCTTATTGGGGAAGATGTTTGGAAAAATCTAAATTGTTTAGAAGTTACTTTGCACAATTTGAATATAGAGCATATCGTCAATGATGAAAATGTATAAAAAAGTGTGTAATGTTTATAGTACAAAATGTGGATACACTGTAATGTCCCTGTATTATCCCATTAAAGATGTCGTTAACGATGATCCAAGTGGGGACATAAGAGGTCATAAATCTCCTCATGTAATAAATATGCTCATAAAGTCTGCAGCTCTCAAAGTCACCACATGCTCAGTCCCCAGAGGCCTGTGGAGCGCCACGCTGAAGACAGAAGTCAAAACTGAGTTTGTGAAGTGTTTTGGTGCATTATATGGGGATGAATAAATGATGAAGTTATGAGATATGCTGCAGCACTGACCACACAGCAACAGTCTCCCATAGGTTGTTCTTCACTATATCTGCACCAAAACACCTCACCTATATGTGCAAAGCATATTTCTACTGAAGCCTTTAGCATTGATTAATGCCAGAATCATTATAATTATTGATCTGTCTGCCCCACATTCAGATGTAGTGAATTAGAAAAGTAGTTTATAAGACCTTCGATGAATAGACTGGGTCTTTCCCACAGGGCTGTCACTAAGATGTAACTATAAATAATAAAAGTGCTTTTCACAGTGAGTCTGGGATAGAGCAGTCAGGATGATCAAAGAAAGGATTTGTGCAAGCTTCATCTTGTTTGTATAAAAAATATTTGAAAATAATAATGATGCTTTTATTAATAAATACTTCGGGGCTTATAAAATGTGCCAGTCATCAAACGGCCAAGTATGAAGCTGACATGCAAAGAATATATTACACAAAATATATTGGACTTAAAAATGGCATATACCCAGATTTGCACATTGTAAGTCAGCACTACGCAGTAATGACGAAAAAACAAACCGATACAGTGACACAGATTCTGAGGCACAGATTTGTAGATCAGTGATCAAAGTAAGAATACACGCTCACGTTTAGAAGCAACACAACATATTGTACAAACATGAAACGTGCCTTGCAACACTTTTGGATATTGTGAATCAGGAAGAAACCCAAAAGCAAAAAGAAGTGGAGAATCAATTTCACATGACAAGGTGCCTGAATAATACGGGAGTCTGAAGCTTAGCCAACCGAGCGTGAAGGGTGCAAGTATTAATAAACCTCCAGACACAAGAGTACAAATAAATAAATAAATACAAATATCTAAACAAAGCAGGGCAAGACACAAGTGAATTCAAAGTATGATTTATAAGACAGAGTGCTTCTTAATGGCGTGGGGTAAACAAGAGTGTCCCTATAGTCGACTCTGCATTTCATTGCTGTGATGAAGCTGTCATAGGCAGAGCTCTGCCGTAATATCATCCCCCAGAGAATGCTTAGTTTTAATTTAGGTGTCACTGCAGAATGATTGAAGCCTTGTTTGAGTGTGTGTTTGTGTGAATGTGTGTGTGTCTGTGTGTGTAGGTGAGTGGGGGTGTGTGTGAGTGTGTTTGTGTGAGTGTGTGTCTGTGTGCGTTTCTGTGAGTGTGTGTGTGTGTTTGTGTGGGTGTGTTCACGTGAGTGTGTTTGTATATTTGTGTTTGTGTGTTTGTGTGAGTGTGTGTAAAAGTACTAAACCTGCATTGGTGGAAGATAACAAAATACAAGTAGTAAAGCGCTGTGCTTAAGTAGAATTTTTAGGTATCTGTACTCTACTTAAAGCAGTACATTTTACAGTGGATACTTTTTACTTGTACTTCATTACATTTTAGAGTGCGTTTCTGTACTTTCTACTTCACTTCAGACTATGAAGTAAAAAGTACTTTTCATATTATTTGAGTTTTTTTTGTTTTTTTGTTTTAACATGTTTGTGGAAACATCCTCACTAAAGTTTTCAAGTTTAAGCTTCAATAAAAAAAATAAATACACAAAAGTAAAAATGATTTAAGAAATTGAATTGTATCGCTACTGCTGACCAAAATATATACATATTTGTAATCAGTATCACTGCATTTACATTATAACAAATTAACACTTGTGTGAAATACTTTTACTTTTTATTCTTAAAGTACATTTTTTAAACAGAACTTAAATGCTTGTACTTAAGTAGATTTTTTATTGTTACTTTTACTTTTACTCGAGTAACTTTTTACCTCTGTCACTGTACTTTTACTTAAGTAACAACATTGAGTACTTCATCCATCACGGTGAAGCAGTGATTTAGCTCTGTACAAACATGTTAAATAGATGTGAGTCTTGTAGTTCATAGACATATTTCTGTCTTTTTATCAACCCTCCCGGATGCATTTAAAATATCAACTTTGAGTAGAATCCTATTATTAAAACATCAAATCTACTCGGAATCCCAATGCTCGGCAGAAAAATTGCAAGCAGATCTTTTTCCCACATCGTTCAGCCTTAATGGAAAGTATTTTTTCTTATAGATTGATTGAACAGTGTATTATTTACTTTGTATTCTTGGGTTTGTTTTTACAGCAGTCGGATCCACTTTAAGCTTTTCTTACTGTAATTTATTCTGGTACATAGCCCTCTTGCCTTGTAACTGTCAGTTGTGTGGCTTTGAAACATACACTGAGCTTCACATGGCTTGCACTGTTTTTGAAGCATTGCTCAAACTTTGGAACTTTCTTACTGTTTGGATTCTGTTGTTCCCATCATACAGTACATTTTTGTTCAAATGTATTTTCTGCTTTTAAATATCAAACCTCCCATGTTTAATCTGCTCTCCTGAGCATTACTGAAATTTGACCTGGTTTGGAGTGGTTTGGTAATTAGACAAGTCCTTCTCTGTGTTATTTCATGAACCTATGTGAACCTTAGCTGCAATCATCAAATACACACCCAAACACACACCGCAGTACACTGAAGTATGGGCTGGATAGGCAGTCTGCAAGTAAACTGCTCAAAATATGTGCCAGTTGTGTTTGTCCACTGATCTGAAACTTGGTGGTTCGATTCCAGCTCCCACCAATGTTGTTGTTGTGTCCTACTGCAAGACACTTAACCCCCTTGCCCCAATTGTCGGCGAACAATGGTGTCCACTATACAAAAAAATCTATACTAAAACTAACTAACTAAATGTAAAACTATTTACTATATCTTGAACTGTCATTTATTTATTTGAGCAGCAACAATTAGTTTTAGTAAATATCCATAATTTGTTCTTCGAAGCAGAGATCAAAATATCTCAGCTACTTAACATGTGCATTTGTCAAAAAATGTAAATGGTTGCTTTCTTTTTTCTGTCCACTTAAAAGGAAATTGGAGTCTTTTTTGCTGGAATTCTTGTCCCATCTCTGTCCCATGCCTGTCTGATCCCAGTCCCGTCCCTGTCCCGTCCCTGTCCCGTCCCAGTCCCGTCCCAGTCCCATCCCTGCCCCATCCCTGCCCCATCCCTGCCCCATCCCTGCCCCATCCCTGCCCCATCCTAGTCCCATCCCTGTTCCATCTCAGTCCCATCCCAGTCCCATCCCAATCCCATCCCAAACCCATCCTAGTCCCATCTCTGTCCCACCTCTGTCCCATCCCAGTCCCGTCCCTGTTCCATCCCAGTCCCACCTCTGTCCCACCTCTGTCCCATCCCAGTCCCTTCCTTGTCCCATCCCTGTCCTATCCCAGTCCCATCCCTGTCCCACCTCTGAACCTTGAGTAAAATTGGGTTAGAATGTCACAGTTCAGTGAAAAACAATCTCATATTTTGTCCTATATTTATGTTAATAAGCTGTATAATTATCGGAGGTGCTTCACTTTGCTTCATGCTAAACTCCAGTCTCCATGTAAGCACCTCTTCTCATTAGCCTGTATGATTCTGTGAAGTGCAGTTTTGGTGTTAGAGGTCATGCTGTGATGTGAGCTTTATTTAAACATATTAATGCTTTATACCGATAGTGTCCTTCTATATCCGGCGAAAGGAGATGGCTTTTCTCTGTAAACCTTTTAATGTTGTTATTAAGGCCTCCCTGTAAGGCGTAAATATTGACTAGGAGCGTGGACTCCTTCACAGCCCAGTGCACTCTGGTGTCCCCGCCTCACCACTGCCATCAAATCAATCAACCTTTCTAATTAACTGCACCAAACAAGGCACCGAAAAAACACCCCTTTAGCACGTCTTTGCCCCAGCAGGATGTGCCGCTATTTTCTCCTCAAAACCATCATATCAAAAACAGTCAAATATGATCAAATGATAGATGCATTTGACTTGTTGTTTTATTGTTAATGTTTTGGTCTAATCAAAACCTGACATATATGACAATTATTATATTTTGACTTGAAGTACTTAAAATAATGGATTACTTGTGTTAATGTATGATTTGTTTAATGTGAAGTGCCATATACAGAGTTGCACAAAGACGGTCGGTTACTCCCTGAACATAGATACAGCGTGTATTTCCTTTGTTGTGCAACTACACTGTACTTTGTTTCAAACCCATGATAAACGCCGTGCAGCTGCAGAGCACAACAGACCACAGTTTCTTTGTCCTTTTCTTGTTATTTTCTCGAATGTTCACTTTTGCTGCTTATTTGAGAGTGCAGTTCCTCTAAGCACCACCCCGGGGCACTTGGAGTGGCGCCAGATGTGGTCCTTAAGCATCTTAGACCACTGCATCTTGTGTGTTTTTCCTGCTTTCATTTGCAATCAGCCAGTATTTGAAACTAAAATTAGCTCTGTGTCCACTGCTTTCTCCTCCTCTGTTGTTTGTAGCTGTAATCGAGAATGCAAACCGCAATCAGATCGGCTGAATAAAGATGAGAGGCTGGAAAATGGAGGATATGAGTGTCATTTCAAAAGGCTTGGCGCATGAAAAGTGAAGCGGAGAACAAGAATGTGGTTTGATCATTGTGTGAAGCGCTAATGGTCTGTTTTGGCAGACTGTTTGGCTAGCTGCAATTATTAAGAACTTAATATAATGAGACATACTGAAACTGTTGTCTGAAAATTATTAATCATAAATAATGACTTCTTTCCTAAAATGCTGGATTACAAATGTTAAAAACAAGGAGGATTTATACCAGAAAGGCATGTCCGCTACTGTAACCAGTGACTGTTATGAGCCTGTTATATAACCATCCGCTGATCCAATTAACAATGAAACAAGGGGTGTCCAAACTTTGTTCTTAGAGAGAAGATTTCAAAGTGCCTCAAGACATCGTTGAACCATTAAGTCAAGAAGGGAAAGGAAAATAAACCTCATGACGACTTTGCTAGTTACAAGACAGACAGTAGGGGTGGGCAACGTGCCAAACACTTTCCATCACACTTTTCTTAGAGCCTAGATCACTATTTAGATTTGGTCTTCATTCATGTTTGTTAAGTAGCTTTATACATGAACTACTTCTTCTGCTTCTTCCAAGAGTTTTCAGTTCTCTCTGGTTGAAATCTGTCAGTCACGTTGAGCCTGACCAAAAAGAGAGCTGGTGAGGTGTCTTTGTTCACTGCACTGAACAAGAAAGGAAAAGAAATATGAATATTTAACCCTGGAATGTTAAAAAGGTCATATATTTTTTTAGTTTTTCACAATTCATGTACATTTGCATTTTTATATTGCTTTTAACTAAGAATGAGCAAATGCTATTTATGACAGAGGATGACCAATAGGGGGAGTAGATGTTTTTTTAATTTTATTACAATGGCGCAATGATAAAAAAAAAAAAAAAAAATGAAAACATTAAAAACATTTGCAGCTTATTGTCCAAATAAAAGGCATTGTACCTGATTTCCATTGTCCTAAAAATGTGAAAAACTGAAATACTTCATCAGTAACTTTCAGAAATTCTTATAATAAAAGGACTTGACTCTAAGAGCTGCAAAACAGCTTTTGCTCAACTACATGGAAAAAAAAATCAGGTACAGACCTTTTTAACCCTCCATAACGACAGGTGTTCTCTGACTGCAAATACACTGCAGTTTGGGACTTTTAAAAATCAATGTTGCCCTGTTATTCTGACCTTGGAAGAGGAAGAGTGTGGGTGCGATACCAGGTGAGGTACGGGACTGCAGAAAGAACTATTTTTTCCCAGACACCACAGCGTTCTAGAGCAGTTTTCAGGTCATTAGATGTGGAAATACGCAGCACAATTGTCGTTGTTGGTGGGGAATCTGGAAGTAACCCGCTCAAAGTACACGGCAAACCCAACCTGTAGTTAGTGTAAACCCAGCGTAAGTACAGCATTGTGTTGAGCCTACCACTCCAACACCTGGCACTTTCTTTCCCAGTCTGAGATCGTGTTTTTCAAGTATTTTTTTTCATATTTCAATGCTTCCAGCAGAATTAGACAAGTCAAATGAAGAAAGAACTCCTTTATGACTCACGGTGGATTTCCTCCCTCCTCTTTTGTTGAGTATCTGTCAGTCAAGTATTAAGATCCTGTGCGAATCCCGGTGATGGTCTGTGACAATCTTTTCCACTCCTGTTCTTCTCCTCCTTGTTCCCGTCACGACTGCGACTGTGCCAAATTATCCTCACCTGCCAGAAATTCAATGGGGATTAATGGAAGCAATGCGCAGTGCCAAGCAGAGTCACCGGGCTGCTATCCAACACGTTTAAGTTCCATTACCCCGAGCGATATTTTTAAAAGGCAAACCGCGAGAGGGAGGATTTTTTAACAGTGCGCTTGCCGATTCTCTCAGGGTCTCTGGAGCGTTTAAAACAGAAATCCTTTAATGCATCAACGAAAGCGTTTTTAGTTCAAACGCGCACACAGTCAGTTGGGGTTTGGTTTTAAGATACTACTAAGACTACCTTTCGTTTGTTGACAATTTAGGTTATGTTGATTTAATTGATGCCAGAGCCAGGGCAGATGTTGATGAATATTATTTCTACAGGGAGCGTTCGCAGTGGAAGTGAAATATCTCGGAGCCAGGCACTAATTAAAAACATCAGGAAACAGGAGTCACGCATAAAGAACAATCTTCAGATGAATATTGCTTTTGTAACTCAAGTGTGTCCAAGAGTGAATGCTTTGAATAATGTTTATAAGTGATAACCGCGCAAACATGTTGTCTTACCACACAAGGCTGCTGCTCTGCTGGTTACACAGAACAATTATCAAACACCTATTTAATATCATTTGGGATTATCATAGCAATAAACTGGCTCCATGTAAAGCTGCTGGTTTTGGAAATGTGTTTTTGGCAGCAAATTCTTCTAAAATTTACCATTAAATATATACGTCCCAGTATCTAAAATCAGATACAAATCTATAATAAAACTAATATTTAAAGAAGAAGGTATTGATACTAAAAAAGTCACATTAACAGGACAGAATTAATTTTTCCCGAATAGCTTTAAAATAATCATTATGAGACCATGTAGACTAGTATACGCCCATGAACCTCAGTGAAACCTACCTGGACCACAGAGGGATTATACAGATATAAAATAAGGTCACATGGTAATATAAAAGAAAGTACAATTATTTCAAAATGTGTATCAAGTCTATTCCTTAGTGTTGTTATGATAGTAAAATTTCAAACTTGATTTTGATACTATGTCCCAGTAACTTTGGGCCTTAGGGGTGAAGATAAAAGCCACAGTGGCACAGGGAGGACATGCAGAGTCCACCAAGAGAAATCTCACTCCAAGTCTCACTCGGCCACAGGACTGTCCCCGCTCTCCTTGCTGGGAGGGAAGTACCTTATCAAAATTCTTCTTCAAAGTATTTTGCTTGGTGATTTGTTCCTGTAAGCAGTCTGCTGTAATAATGTGCATATTTTTGGACACATTTATTCAAATTCACAGTAAAAAAGTATATTTTCAAAACACTAGATTTCACTATTTGAGTGAATTGTGTTGTTCTGTTGTTCTTTCTATCTGTGGAAAAAAAAGCATACACTATCTATATCAGGTACATATGAACTACATTTATACAGTGACCTTAAAAAGCTCCAGAGAAGGTTTAATTAAAGCAGCAGTGATGTTGACTTTGTTATTATCTAAAATACTGTGTATTGGCACATGGCAGATACGTGTGCTCCTCTACAGCCTGACACAGTTTAAGAGTGAACATATGCATTATTCATTTTTAAAGCCACTTCCTCTGAGTGGATCATTTGGCCTGTGATCATGCCTTGCGGGGGAAGGCTGTTTATTTTATATTGAAATAATCTCTGGGTAGGAGAAAAGTTGCCCATGTGAGAAATCTGATTTTCTGGCTTTGCACCAGAGTGCAGAGGAGGAGCACAGAGCAACACGAGCACACAGGAACTGTAAGAGTGAAATTTCTTTTGTTACACGCCATCACACAAGACAAACAAGCCCCACTGCAGCGGCTGACAGCTAATTGCTACCTCAAAAGCACTTTACAATCATTATCCTGACTACCTGATCTTTTGTTGGCACTTGTGCTGTGTCTGATCCTTAACTTGGAGGCTGCAGCTGGCGTTAAGTGTTTTGCTTAATAAGCTAATTTTGTAGAGTCCTGTCTAACGTGAGCATCCAGCCTGAGGTAGTGTGTTTTGTGTGTGGGCCAGTCTGTATATGAGCATGTGTGCCTGGGTCTGGGGCTGTAAACAATATGCACTACATAGTTGCCATACCTAATGTGCTTGTTAGCCATCTCGGACTCCCCCGAGGCGCGTGTCCCGATCCCTGGACTTATTCATGGTGCAGCCCTAACAAGCACTGTCGATGTGAGGCCATTGAGAGCTTGCAAGATTGCAGTCAATGGCAATTTCATGTGCCACACAGGGTGCAAATGAGCTCTGCAAATATTAGCCAGGCCCTCAATCTATGTCAGCCGCAGCACAATGACCACAGGCTGTAGCTGCACAGAGACAAATCTGAGGCGTTTCAACCATTTCAAAGAAATTAAACAAGTCTCTGTGACTCACTGACAAAGCAAAAAATATTCATTTAGTCCCAGGCTATAATTATGAATGCAATGCTATTTTTACTCATACTTTTATAATTGTGTCCACCATGTTTCTCTCTCACATGTTTCTCCTTTTCTGATTTCTTGCAAATGATATTGTTGGTTAGCTCCATTGCATGAGTAATAGATATATTATAATAGTAATATTATTGTAATAGTATTATTGTAATAATAGTATAATTGAAGCATATTCAGTAATCTTTGGTATTTCTTTCTTATTTTCTTTTTGATTTCTGAGGAACATTATTTTTTGCTTTTGAATAGTTTTAGTGCAAATTTTTCCATCTACAAATCTCATATTTTAAATAGAAAAATATAGTCCTGCTGCTGCACACAACTTTGCCTGAAGTTTGCACACTCTCCTTATGTCTGAAAACACAATAAAAATGACATAATTCTTTAGTTTATCCTCATTCCATTAGGATAAGAACATTAGCAGGTAAGAAGCTCTCGAGTGTCAGCCGAGAGATGCCGCATGCCCAGAAATAACTTGTACCTTGTTCACTAATGAATTATAAATAAGGACATGGTTTGAGCTTGGAGCGCCCCCAAAAGGATCTTGAATGGTTATGTGGAAATACTATAGTGAAAATGTGATACTACACAGCAGAATCAAAGGTTAGCTAATGTCAAGATAACAAATACTGTCTAATAAAGTAATATCGATGTTATTAATCACAAACGCTAACACACAATCTAATCAGTTGGAAATACTGAACGTGCTCTTCAGTCTTAGTAATTAGTTTATGTTTTATGTAGCTACACTTTCCAATTCTTAGTTAGTTTACTAATAGAAAGACCTCGACATAAACATCATTGATTAAAGACGTGACCATCCACCATTTAATGCAGTCCCTAAAAGTCTAATATAATCTTACATATAAACTGGTTACTGATTGGTGACACAACACAAAAGCTCTTCACAGTAACGAGATATCTTTCATTTTGTCCCATTATGTCCCATCCCTGACGTATTGTTAAAATAATCTTAGAAACACTCAAATACTACATTGCACTGCTTTAAACGTTTGTGAAAGACCTGCAGGAAGGAGGGGTTCAGGGGGAGCTCGGTTCTCAGTTCATGAATTAACCAACCCGTGGTAATGGAGTCTGAGGTCTCATTGCTATTTGTGATGGAGGCAGCCATGCATTCACTCTCTACTTATTAGGAGCGAATGGAGAGACAGCGTTCTTTTGATTAATACTCGTGCCTTTGTGAAACTGGCGGAGGGAGGATACAAGCGAAAGGAAACCCGGGAAGAAAGAGAAGCTAGCAAAGATAAGATTACAATGAGAACAAATTTAAATCTATACCTGGGAACGGACGGACTCGTGGCTGTAGGACAAGCAGAGATTTAGCAGCTGCCCAGATTAACACCACAATAGGCGCGGCGCACCAAAACAATGTGTGTGAATCATAATGCCGCTCCACTAAATATAACACGCTGCAAATGCATTACAGTTTTCACAGATAGTTTATAGGCCTATGCACAAAATAGAATGGGAAGCTAATCCAAGCAGGAAGGCACGCACAAAGGACCACATGCACCGGGAAATAGAATTCATAACAGTACTAACCTTTGGCTTTAATACTCATGCATTTTCTCCTTATAAACATAAACAGAGTAGGGCTGCGCTATATATACATGGCAAAATATTGATACTACAAGAAAATATATATATCGTAACTACACAAGTTGTCTTATATAGCGCTTTTTCAACTTCACCTCACTCGCCAATGTACGTGGACACTGGGGGCGGGGTGGGTTAAGGGTCTTGCCCAAGGATACAACCACAGTATTCATGTGTGGGAGCTGGAATCGCACCGCCAACCTGTGGGTCAGTAGATCTGACCGCTTAACCAATGCTGTTTACATTGACAGCGGGATTCGAACCATCAGTCATGGGATCAGTGGACAAACACCTTACCAACTGAATTACAGCCACCCCATTGAGCTACTCCTGGCCCAGTTCTTCATCTGACAGAAATGAAATCAAATATTGTTTTATTCATGATCACTTCAAGGCCTGTGGGCCAAATGCGGCCCGCCACATCATTTTATGTGGCCTGCGTGTAACCCGTGTCAAATAATGTCCCACTTCCGGTGAGGAGTTGGTTGTGGTGGGACAATTTCCTTTATTAGCGGTGACGTCAGACGCCAAGATCTGTCTCATGCTGCTCCTGCTGTGGCTGATTGTGGCTGTTTCTGGCTGTTTCTCTTGGCAATTTCATGGAAGAAAATACATAAAACTACATTTGGACTCGACAGATACTTACCGCTATCACTATCCGCTCAACGGTCAGGTTTTTTTTCCCTGCACTGAATCCAACGACAACCTCACAATAACCTGGATGGCGAGCTACCCTTTTCCTTCATAGACTGGTAGGAACAAACGAACCTTTTCATTTTCCTGCTTCTTGGATTATAACAAGTTTTGGATCATAAAGACATTACACACTGAACACAACCTTCGGAACAAATACTCGAACCTGGAACTGGAACGGGACATTTTTTTGGGGGGTTCTGTTGCATTTCATTTAGTTTTTTGTATTAATCATATCTACTGAATATATAAAGTAATTTCATATTTATAATTCATTGTATATATATTATTATTGCATACCTGCCTAAGTAATTAATATTGAACTTAATATATATTATTTTTTACTAAGATTCCTTGTTGTATTTATTCACACACACTGGCTCCCTACCGTACCTACATCTGGTCAACATTGCAGTCAGGTCCTAATTAGCCCCTAGTTGCGTTACATGCGACAAAGGAAATGAACAGGTATGACTGTCATAAAATGTCAGTTTATCCTTAGATACACAGTTAAAAAGCAATTTTTTCATGTCTATGCAAATCCATATGCAATATTTGTAACTTGAATAAGCAATAAATATAGAAATGGTTAATTAACAAGATTAAAAAGTAGTTGCATTTATTTTACATTACATTTGATTACATTTAGTGACATTTATCTTACAGTTAGTTACATCTGGCCCTTTGAGAACAACCATTTTGTTGATGTGGCTCTTTGTGAAAATGAGTTTGACACCCCTGACTGAGGCCTTGTTTGAGTCTTGGTTTTGGCTCTTTTTCCTATATTGTTTAGCCTTAAAATCGATAACCAATCAATGGCTACTGGAGTCCGTCTGTATATTTGACATGTCTATATCCTCAAATTAACCATGTCACTCAAAACAATCATGATCTTGAAGTCAAATTGTTCTTGTCCAAAAGTCAATCGAAGTATTTTGCTATGGCTTTACACCCAAATAGAAAACAAAATAAAATATTGCATTCTTTGTCCATTACAAAATTAAATACAAAATGGATTTCCTTGACTGTCTGCTCCAGTACACAGAAATGATTAGTAATTTAGACCTTTTTTGGTAAAACAGTTCTGACTTGTTCTGTTAAAAATGGCCACATGTCAGAAATATTGGAAAAGAGTCGTCTTTGAAATGATGGAGAAGGTACCACACTGTCCTGGAGCCAGACTTCTTCATCTGCTGTGTACTTTGTCACTCCTGTAATAGGAAGCCTTGTTCAATTTAGTATTATGAACTCAGACACAACTGTATACTTGGAGGCAGGCCCATTGTCAAAAAATGGGGACCAGAGGAAAAATCTCAAATGGGACCTCCTCTAATATTAATAAAAGGAGAAGAGGGTCTAATCCTTGGCCCTTAAAACCCAATCTACTCCCCTGTTTAATGGGTAAAGCTGATGTATTATAATATTGTAATGATCTGATACTTTGTGTTTGTATGTATGTGTTATTGTTAATATACCTACTTTTGTGACACTTTGTTGCTATGCCGACAAGCTGATGTGAAAGTTGTCTTTACTCACTAGAGCCCATCTCCAGAACAGAACAGTAAATGATGAAGACTGCTGTTGTTTTGCTCTTGTTTAGGCGTGGGTTACGACCTACAGTAGCCCTTGTGTTCAGAGAATAAACAACCAGAAGAAATGCAACTGTTTCCTTACGCCAGAAGGCTACAATATATTATTTCAAGAATTAGCTCCAATTAATCTGATTACTTGTTTAAACCCTAATGTGGACTGTCCTTCCTTAAGGGGTAACATAAACATTAAAATCCCAGTTTTATGCTATTTTCTGATCTGTTATAATGTTTCTTAATCAAAAAACATACCCAGAGCTGTTTTCTTTCATTTACACAGGTTTAACACACAAATCCTGCACAGTTCTTAAACAGAAAACACTCCGTTCCACCTTGTGATGTCATGTGGTAATACAGGAAGTGCTCCACTGTGTTTTTAAACTCCATACACCTTCGCTAGAGGCATTTGGATGATTTCAGCCCTAGCGCTACCAATTTCTACTGAACAAAAAGTAAAAGGTAGCTGTTAACTTGAAAACTACCACTGCATGACATCACAAGGTGGAACAGAGCATTTGGAGCTTTGGAGATGAAGACAAGCTCAAAATAAAGGATTACTAAAACATGTGTGAATGAGACAAAACACAACTCAAGGTATGTTTTTGACAAGGGAGCGGCATTATAACATGACTTAAAGCTCACAAGAGTCAATTTTGCGTAATATAGGATCTTTAAGTTGTAACATAAAACACTGTAAATACTTTTTGTACTTGAGTTTTCTCCATCCAACTGAAACATGCATTACGGGTAAAGACATATAAGCTAAACATGTACATAAGTTTGAACGCAATTGGAATACAACAGTAGAATATTTGCCTGCACCTCACAGAAACGCATGCAGTTTATAAACAGGCTTCACAAGTGTGCGCTTCTGTCTGAGGTGCCACCGCTCTGTGAAGCGCTCTCATCCTCATTTTGACGGATACTCGCGGGGCTATCTCCATGATGGATCCGACATGAAGTGGCATTTCATTAGATTTCCCCCCAAACCTATTCATTTTATGCTGTCATAGTTGCTGTTGGCAGTCAATAAAATCAATGCCGTTGTCTTTTCTCCTGACCGATTTCCTGACGTCATGGCGGAGCTGGTGAAACGCTTCCTGACAGCCGAGTCATCATTTCATTCATCCTGAAGGCTGAAGAGGAAGCGAGCCTGTTCGGCAAAGCTGCACTCTGCTGATTGAACTTTATTTTCTCCATTCTGCCGCCAACACAATGCTATGGCCCGGGTCTCCCAACATGTCCAAGTCAATATAAAACGCCTTCCACATTAGGAGACGGAGGTTAGGCGGGCGGTAATGAACATCTTGGCTGTGGTTCTACCAAAAAAACAGCCTAAAGGTAAATAGAGAGATTGAGAATGAGCTTGGAGTTTCTCTGAAAAGCGGCCAATTCTCAGCTTGCCTCTATCACACAACAGTTTGGTGCGCTCACCTCCCCTCACCACCTGTCTCCTACACATCTCCAATTCAAACATTCGTCTTTCATGTTCTACCCAGACGCTACTGCCAAAGCTATAAAAAAAAAAAAAAAAAGATTGGATGTAAGGTTGTTGTGTTTCGTTCCTTTTTTCTTCTTTTATTCAATTCCGGCTGCACTTTCAATAAGCAATGCCTCACCTGCAAGCTCGCGTCACCATGGCAACGCTTAACTTTAAAAATAGACCTGGAGCAATGAAAGCTACGGGTAATATATGCCTCCTTGATGTGGTTCAAGGAAAGATGTATGGTGCGTTCAGGTGCTGCCTAAAAGCGGGTTATAGGGTTTTCAAAGCCCCAACGCAGCCAGAGTTCTGCATTTCATGTTGTAATTCACTGTCTGCGGAGGTCGTGATTTAGTGATAGACAAGTTTAGTCGGGACTGTAGTTAGTTCATTAGATTAATCAAGTTTTATTCATTTACGTATGTTGTTTAATGGGTTATATGGAACTCATTACTAACAGAGATCATCTAAACCCTAAATCAACCCTGTACCCATATGTGCAGAGTGAGTGATTAATGCGTTAAGCACCTGAAATGTGTGAGTGTGAGTCTTGTGATGTGTAAGTGGAGGGTGTGGTTGAACAGTTTTATTATGTCTGCTCCAAAAGCGTGGCCACTTGTATTATTAATGAAATGTTAGCGTACTTATTTGTGAAAATGCACAGTCATATCATCGTGTATCCATCTATTTTAGGTTCTGTTACATGAACTACAGGTGGAAATGAGGATTTTCTGACATAACCTGGTACGGCGCATCTTTATTATATACTGACCCTGTGCAAAAAAAACAAAAAACATGCTCAAGTGTAGCATTATGGCCACCGACAGCTGAAATGAATGACTGGAGACGAGACGAGAACTAGGGTATGTTTATATGTATGCACTTTTGTGGTTAATTACAGTATTCCCTTGTATATGCATGATCCCCAACCAAAACATTTACAGATACATTTTAGAACAGTTCTGATCAAAAAACAAATTTTCCTCCAAGTCTAATTAATGCCTTAGAACTGAGAAGAAGCAGGAATCAAGTGTAGGTGTCATTTCCCCGTAAACGAAGGGACAAACGTGAACCTACCATCCACATTACCTGTGTTAATTCTTTCAAACAACTGCAACCGTAGTAACAAAACAACAATGTATTTTGTATATTATTGAGGGAATGATGGTTAATGCACGTTTTATAGTCTTTTTAGGGAAACGTGTTCTCCCATCCTTCTATCCTGCATGCGCTAACCTGTTGGGAGTTTCTGTAACTAGAAGATATTAGTGTCATAAAATACTTAATATTATGGCCCACGAATGGATTGATTCATATTTTATTGATCCCATAGGACATTAAATAATATTAAATAGGCAGGCGGTGAGTACGCTGATGCCAAATTTGGTACGTTTAGATTTTGTCACATTTTTCTATAGCACTTTTCTACCTTCAAGGCACTCAAAGCGCTTTACAACAAGGAACTACTCACCCATTCACACACACCCATTCACTTCACACAGGCACTGAGTTTATCTATTTGATCAGTCTGATTTGGTTTCATTGATAAGTACAGCTGAGTGTCATCAGCATAGCAGTGAAAATTAATGCCATGTTTTCTGATAATGTTACCCAATGGCAACATATACAGAGTAAATAGGGTTGGACCAAGCACAGATCCTTGTGGAACACCACAGGCTACTTTAGAACAGGGAGAGGTGCTCTGGTTTATACTAACAAACTGGTACCTATCTGATAGATAGGATTTAAACCATTTGAGGGCGGTCCCTCTGATTCACATTCTAACCTCTGCAATGTCACATTCTAACCTCTGCAGTAGAATGTTGTGATCAATGGTGTCAAACGCTGCACTGAGGTCCAGTAGGACCAGGACTGAAGCCAGCCCGTTATCAGCAGCTAGTAGTAAGTCATTTGTTACTTTAAGCAGTGCAGTCTCTGTGCTGTGGTGAGCTCTGAATCCAGATTGAAAATTTTCAAATATATTATTGTCCTGCAGGTGGCAGCAGAGCTGTTTCACCACCACTCGTTCTAGAATTTTTGAGAGGAAGGGAAGATTAGAGATAGGTCTATAGTTGGCTAGTTCATCAGGATTTAGGTTAGTTTTTTTCAAAAGTGGTTTATTCACAGCATACTTAAAGGACTGAGGAACGTAGCCATTTTCTAACGAAATATTTATTATGTTATGGATGGAATCTATTATTAGGGGGAGGGCTTCTTTGAGGAGTCTGATTGGAATAGGGTCGAGCATACAGGTTGATGGTTTGGACGACATGATGGCTGAGGTAATCTCCACCTCATCAACAGGAGTAAATTTATCTAATATTATTAGAGGATCTATGTGGGATCTTGGTATTACAGACTGGATTAGCTCAGAGCTGATTTTTGGAGTAGCTTTGTTGATTTTGTCTCTAATGGTTGTAATTTTGTAATTTTGTAATCGAAGAATTGAAGAAAGTCATCACAACTAATGTTCGAGGGGATAAGAGACTCATTAGCAGTGTGGGAGTTTGTCAGCCTGGCTACAGTGCTGAACAGAAATCTGGGGTTATTTTTGTTTACTTCTATTAGAATTGAATAGTATCTGGTTCGGGCTTTCCGCAGAGCAGCCTTATAAGTGAGCAGGCAGAGCTTCCATGCCTTCAGAGACTGCTCAGAGCGCGAGCGGCGCCAAAGCTTCTCTGTGCGTCTTACGTGTTGTTTGAGTGTCCTGAGCTGTAACGTATACCATGGAGCTGGAGGTCTTGGTTTAATGCTTTTCTGTTTTAGCGGAGCTACAACATCGAGAGCAGATTTTAAGGTGAGCATTGTTCTGTCAACCAATTGATCAGTGACAATTGGATTAAAATTATTTTCATTGTCACATGACATATCTTTTAGTAATGGCTCAATAATTTCTTTAAACTCTGTAACTGATTTATCTGATAATGTTCTTTTCATTATAGTTTTTTTCTGCGGGGCTGGATAGTCTTTTAGTATAAATTGAAAGGTAATTAAGAAATGGTCAGAGAGTATAGGGTTTTGAGGAAGGACAATTAGATCATTAATCTCAATACCATAGGTTAGAACAAGATCTAGAGTGTGATTGTGACAGTGAGTCGGCTTATTCACACTCTGGGTGAAACCGATCCCATCCAGGAGCGCGCCAAAAGCATTACTGAGGAAATCACTGCTGTTATCAACATGTATGTTGAAATCTCCAACTATAACAATCCTTTCCCAATTCAAAACTAAACTTGAAATGAAATCAGAAAACTCTTTCAGGAAGTCAGCATATGGACCAGGAGGTTGATAAATTATTATAAATATAACAGCTTTTTGTTTTTTCCAATTGGGGCACGTAATGGAGAGTGCGAGGCTTTCAAAGGAGAGGTAAGTATAGTTGGGTTTGGGGCTGAGAATTAGACTGGAATGAGAGATGACGGCCACACCACCACCTTGACCTGTGCTCCGGGCACTCTGAAAGTTCATGTGACTTGATGGTGTAGATTCGTTTAGTCTAACATAATAATTTTCCCGAAGCCATGTTTCAGTTAGGGCTAGCAGATCAATATTAAGGTCGCCAATTAGTTCATTTATTAAAAGAGATTTGGAGGAAAGAGACCTGATGTTTAGCAGTCCACATTTTACACACTTATCATTTTGTTTATTTGCGGCACATTTATTTATTTTGATTAAGTTATAAGATCTGACAGCTTCCTTGTCAGAGTTATTTGTACTTTTTGTACGTGGGGCACACACAGTCTCTGTCTGTTTGGAGCTGTTCTCGCTGACTGAGCTGTGCCTCACTGGTCTAAACTGCTCCCTGACGTCACTATAGCTGTGCTTCCCTGAGCTATTCTGCATGTCAGTCTTACCTGGTCAATCTAGACTAGCAATCATATTCTGAGCTAACAGGGCGGAGCCAGCCTGCGTGGGATGGATGCCGTCTCTACGTATAAGCCTAGGCTTCCCCTCAAATATTTTCCATCTATCTGTTATAGAAGATCGTGTCACAATGTTCTTTTAAAAGTTACAGTTACAGTAGTTTCTTCTGTTTGTATGCTAGGTTTATTGAGCTACATGTGCACTGTCCCTGAGTCCTTTTTAGCATAGTCATTCAAGCCCCCTCCTACAACATTTTTCCGGTTGACAGATTTTTATATTTTTCTTTTACTATGGATCAGACCTGGACAACTGAGGGATTACACAGATAAGTTAGAGATGATTTATCGTACTATTATGTTATTTACTCTGATGTCTGTGTTGCTGATGGACAGTGACGCTTCAAAACCACTTCAATGTGTCACTTTTGGTGTATTTACAGTAGGTGTGGATAACCCAGAGCAGGAGAAAAGTGCATTTTTCATGATGTCTCCACAGAACTGCGCTCTGACAGCTGTGACAGACACCGCCTCTGTTAGGATTTACATATGCAGCTTGTGTGAAGATACCTGACATGTTACCGGTGGGGTGTAATTCCACTTTGTTCGAGTGCCACGACTTTTAAAACAACCTTCTCGCTGCTGTCATACAATTTTAATTTACCATCAGGATGAAAAATGATTTCGCTGAATGAGATTGTGGCATACGTTTCCATGACCCATTCTTACCAAGGATTCTTAACAAAAACTCCTGGCATTCATTTAGTTTAATGCCTCTGAGTTTGAGTGGAGGTTTAAACATCTGAGTTGAATAAAAGTCTGTCAGCTTTTCTTGATTTGACAGTCCTGTTTTGTAAAATAATTGAGTTTGTTGATGCTTAAAATGAAGTGAAAATCAGACTTTTTTACTTATTTGTTATGTCATACTGACTTGTTTTATTTTGCTTTCTGCCTCAGAACTGGTCCTGCAACGATGAACCTCAGGATGGATTCACTCAGGACAGTAGGAACATAGAGGTGAGACTGACACCCACTCACTATGGCTCATTTCTTCAAAGATAGAGGCACTAAATACTTTTATGATAAGATATTATGAGACTGTTACTTATATATCCATATGATTGTCTTTGGTCAAATCAATGTTTCTGTTTGATTTTGACTTGGTGGAAGATGCCAACTAAAGTAGGGCTAGCAACATAACACATACAAATCGAACTATGATTTTATCCATGGGAGTATTTCACTTCTATGGGACATATTCAGATCACCGTGTTACCTTTTATTGTTTTGAAAATGCATTATTCACTCAACTTATGCACATGTTTTATAAGTTTCACTTTTGTTTTCGACACACTGAGTCTCTCTTCTCTTCTCCACACTAAGTCACTTCCCCTTCAGAGCGCTATCAGCCGTTTTGTGTCATGCTTTTGTATATTTATGGAGAATTGTTGTATGGGAGCGTGTGTGATGTAGGCCTGTGGGCTGAGCTTTAAACAGAATCTTACAGCTAAATGTAAGGAGGGTTAGAACAGTGCATGGGAGAGATCTCTAAAATACTCAAACATGCATGGATGACATATAAAACCTCTTCAGGCATGTTTTTGAAGATGGAACAACGTTATAACATGGTGCAAAAGCTAAAAACTAGAACTCGAACTAGACCCCCACCCCTCCTATAAAGCCTATAAGTCGCTGATTGAGTAATTGAAGGATTTCACCAGTTACATTGAAATGAGTTGTTTAGAAAAAAGCAGATTAACTCTTCAAGGCAGTATAAATATACAAAGTGTACTTGAATTTTGATTAGTTAGAGTTTAAATAAACACACATTCACATTTCAAACACGTTTTAGTGGAGTGAATATTTAATGTCGTACTGGTCTTGGTGGTGATGGCAGTTGTAAACTATGTCTGGATAATCTACAAAAAGAAAAAAATTCCCAAAAAGTACAATTTGTTCTTCCGTGGTCAGTGTAAAGTTAAATAACTGTTGAGCAGAAAACCTAATTTGGGAACAGGCTGGGCATATGTTCCCACATCTGGAGGCAGCACTTGGGTCAAACATGCTGTGGGGCTTGTATAATACATTAGGGTCAACTCTATAGTCATGTTAATACAAGCCCTCACTCTGCTGTTTGGAAAACCTCACCTGAATATATATAAGCAAAGTTTTCAGCAATTTTAGAGAGGCTTTCTTCAAAAAATAAGCCCATATTCAGACATAGAGTGTGATTTATGGACAATAAAAACAGAGCTGACTGGATAGATACTGCCATTATCATAGAGAGTAATGGGCTCTGTTCCCTGGTCCATGCTGAACACCACATCACCTCCACACTGAATACTGTTTGCATAGAACACATGGCATTTACTTTGGATGTCATTCATCACTGTCGCCACATTTCACAATCAATACATGACCTATCACGCACTTTGAACTACACATTTGATTACACGGGTATTTCTATAACATGGGGGCGCTATAGTCGTATAATTAACCTATGCCATTCAAGTCTGTAATGTATTTCATGGTCTTGATCTGTAATAGCAGTCACATGCATCAGGGCAAATACAAGTGCATGTCTGCAGAGCTCATTTAGTACAAAAAAATCCCAAACCAATGTATTTGAACCTGTATTTAACCTGGAAAATACTAGCGATCCAGAATATCTTACTTACAGTGTAGCAGTACTTGTTTGTTTATCTTCACTTCAAATTAGAGTATATTCTTAACCCCTTCTTTCCCCCTTGAGCATGCTCTTGGTGACGGGGGTGGACCAAAGCTCTGAATGTAGCTTCAAAAAAGTACTGCAAAAAAGATTCACACAAGAATGCCAAGTTTCACATTTGGCTTGAAAAAGAATGTGCTAGTTTTTAAGACAGCAGTGTTATATTTCTCTCCACCTACACATGTTTCACCTTTGTGTCTTTTACATCTAAAACGAGTCACCTTAATCATTATTTAGTGAGCTATCAATATAAATCACTGTATTAAGCATTAGGTTTCCACTGGCACACAAGGACTCAATTATGAAAGTAATGAACATCACTCATCACTAATTAAAATCATTCTGGACCCAAAGATGCCTCGTTCTGCAGCGTTTCGTAACTTTAAGAACTTCACCTCTCTGCTGTCTAAAGCTCTACTCTGTGACTATCAATAAAAGTCCAGTGTGTCCCAAAACATCTGTCACCGTCAGCTAATGTGTTTAGCCACAGTGCTGCTCTGTCCCCTGGGCACTAGGGCCACCACCAGGGTTTGACCTCCATCATCGCACTCCATCCATTCTGTGTGTGTGTCCGAGAGAGACAGAGAGATGGAGAGGGAGGTGGAGGTAAAAGGCTGCTAATGCATGAACTGCAGGGGCCGCATGTTTGAGTAACCCTTGAGTAACAGGGCATGCTATCTTCAGCTTATAATACTCGAGCTCGTTTTAATTCTCATAGCAATTTTTATCCGCTGACTATTTTAAACAAAAGTAGCCCGAAGTAATAAAGCAAGCAAGTTTACACAGTGTTATTTGACTTGAACAAAGAGCATGGTCAAGATGAAGAGTAGAATGTGAGATGATTCATGTGGGACCAGCACCGACTATAGAAAGTAGAAATGGGCCGTTCATGATAAAGTTGGAATAGTCAAAAAAGCTTATGTTTCTGTTTAGTTATGAAATATGAAACTTTGCATATCCATTATCATGTATTAGTACAGCATGTAAATGTGCCAGAGTTAGGCATGTGGGCTCATCTTCATCCGTAGTCCCGCTGGCAGGTCGATGGCGATAGAGAAAACAGGACATACACATAGGCACAAAACATTCAGTTCATACACATAACAAAGACATAAAAGATCAGCGAGATGCAAACATACTAAAAGCACATACAGCGCACAGATGAAAGACAACAAACAAAAAACACAATCTCCCAACAGGACAGAGGTATTTGATGTCAGAAAACATATAGTTTTGTCCATGTTATCCTCACACGTGATTGTCCAGAAGCCGATGTTTCACAGATTTACTAAAGCTATGAAAAGATCTTCCTTAATTCTGTGGGGACCAGATTCCAGGAGTGTGCGGCGCAGACTCAAAAGGCAAACTGTCTAAAGGAAGTCTTTCTAACTGTATGAACTCTTTTAATGAGGGTGGAGCGAGACCATGGAGGGTTTATAGACCACCATAATGTCTCAATAGATAATTCTGTTTTCCCAATTTGCACAAGATTTTACAGTGATGATACAAGTTTGATTTTTGATCTAGTGTTTTCAGAGTGTGCCTGTAGAGCCTTTCTGGGCAGCAGTGTGGGCTCGTTTGCTTGGCTCCAACTTGTCAGACAATAATTTATATGAGAGAGAATGGTGGCATTTAAATACAGTTTTGAAGCCTCTGTAGTCAAATGATTTCTAATGTGCTCAAAATTCACCAAATGAATTAATTATTGTTATTTTGTTTCTCACATTTTGACTTTTTGCTTTTTAAAAGACAAGTGGGAGTCCTTTGTCACGCCTAAACACTTGCACTCTTATACCACCATAACTGTTGGATGGCGCTCTCTAGTTGCAGACTTTGATAAAAAACATGCAGAGTTTTAGTGACATTGAGATGTAAACAGCCTGCCGCTTTGTTTTTGCATGTGCATAGACTCATCAGTGCATAACAGACATGATGAGGTCAGCAGTTCTTCAGCAGAGAATAGTATTGGATATCGATATTGATATTTGAGCTGTGAAAAGAGGCGTTTGGGGTCATTTACACATATTCATTGCCACACATGCCAATTAATTATGAAATCACAAAATATATACTGGCAGATATGATGACACCTTCAAAACCCTTTATATTGGTATTGGTATTAGCCCCTAAAAACCATACAGCTTGAGTCGTATTCAAATGTTCATTCTATGCATGTAACTGTGGATGATCAAGTACATCATTAGTTTTTATACTAAGGCAAGATAAGGTAGACACATTCCATAGATTTTGTTGAATCTCTTCACTTTAAACTCATGAAGTCAGACAATGATGGGTCATACTGTCAAGTTATTACCTGTAATTAGTGATTCATTTAGATGATTGATTCATTTATGAAGATATTACTCATATTATAGACGCTGTACATTTTTCACACACATTTCACACATATAATAGCTGCTGTATACAGCCCCTTGTGCCTGTTGCTGGTGTCTCCACATTTGTCTCATTAAATCCTTTTAAGTACCTGCTGCTATGCTGTGTTCTTGCATCATTACAGGCAAATTAGTGCTCTGCCTTTGTTCACTGTGAGACGGCACAGCTCATGTATGAGCATAAACAGCCTGAGGGCCCTTCCCACTTGGGTTCAACTGTATTTCTGTCAATCACATGTAATTGGATCATGCACAGTGTATGTCATTTCAGCATTGTTTTTTTAGCAGGTTTATTATAATGGTGGAACATGTCTGTCTTAATTTGCTTTAATGTACATGATGTGGTAATTTGGCATCTCAAAACATTCATTATGTATGTAGTATTTCATGTTGCGCGTATACCTTAAACTATCAATTATATACATACATATATTTGTATTTCAAACTGCAAAACAACCTTTTTATCATAAGACTCCTGAACAGCTGTTGGTTTCACATGGTTAATTGGCCTTACTACCAGATAAGATTTACAATACATTGTTTTTCCCCTCATAATTAATTTCAATATTTCTTTTTTTTGTCGTTTTTCTAACAATGTCCACCATTTTCTTTAAGATCCTTATTAATCCATAATCCTTATTCAGCTACAACTATATTGGACTATCCTTGCTTGTTTTAATAAAAGCCATATTAAAAAAAAAAGGTATTTCACCAAACCTTTTTTTTTTTTTTTTTTTTTTTAATCTGCAAATAATACCACGTTTTCAAAATGTTGGACTCATACAATTTATTTTTTGTATTTGTTTTATCATTGGCTATCACTGAACAATATAAAAATCTATTTGTGGTCCCTGTGACACTATGGTACTTTTTGTCTAATGAAGCTCTAACTGACTATTTTACCAACCCACTCGCCCTATTGGAGTGACAAGTGGATTTAACCAATCAGACTGAAGCATGAAAAGGGGGAAAAAAATAAAGCTTCAGTCACCGTACCTCTTAAAGACTGTACGAAGATAATATCATTAGTCCTGTTTTCTGTGCACTCTGCAAACACTAAATTATTAATATAATTACATGTTTAGTCAGATGTATTTAAGATATAAAAAGGATACAAATTAAACTTTTACTTTAATCTATCCATTCACAAATCAATAGGCCTAAATTAGCAGCAGAGATCTCATCAGTATCTGCCTTGTCCCTCTAAATGAGTGTGAATGTGTCTGAAACTGGACCAGGGACCAGTGACAGCTCCGTGCCTGGCTCCTCACCACATGTATTGTTTTAAAGCTCCTGTGTTGGCAGTGCAGAACTCCCTGAAGTCGTGGGGGATTGAACCCACCTCTGCAGCATCAACCGCTCAACGCTTTCCTTTCAAGCCCTGCCATGATGCTCTGTATCTGCACAGGCTTCCAAAACATTACTAAACCATCCATGCACGTATGATATCCTATACTCCGGGTGTTTGTCTTTGGGATAATCGTCTTTCTGGTAATTTATACAACGGAAAATTCCCATGACAGATTACACTTCTCAATCGGGTTGGTTACATATTTGCACATCAGCATTGGACGGGTGAAGGGGGTACACACAAAGTTGCTCATGAACAATAGATTTAGTGTTTACTTGAGATAGTAACAAGCTTTGATTACAGTTTGCATCAGTTGGTCTCCGCCTCATCCAAATGTTGTTTCATAAGCAGATCATGTACAAAACACCTCTATAACCATGTCATGTAAATATGGGAAATGGTTCGGAAAATGAGCAGGTCCAGGAGTCGACACAGATAGTAGTAACAAGCACAGTGGAACAAATTACTCAGTGGAAAAATGTAGTGCGGTGTCACTTGTATGAGAGCTGTTAGCATAACCAACACTACTAAACTTGTTTTTGAATTTTGAGCATTTTTGCATAAGAATTCTTCCTCTGTGGCTTTTCCAATTTTATTTCCTTTGCAAAAGTCACCATAATAATCATCTGCCTCCTTCAGTGGGATTATAATACCCATTTTCTTACTTGTTTTGTTAGTTGTTCAGGCACTGCTTGGGGCGGTGGACCTGAGTTGCCCTTCCTTATCATGAATAGTGTGCCCAATGGTGATGTGTCATGCCTAAAGACACAACAAAAGTATTGTAATAATCTGATATTTTGTGTTTAGTTAAGAGTTGACATCTTTTGTTGTTCTTGTAGCTGTTTGTGTGTTGTTGTTAAGGTAAGTGCTTTTGTATGTGACACTTTGCCGACAGGTTGATGTGAAGGTTTTATTCCTCAGTTACTGGTCTGTTTTGGAGACTGGCTCTTGTGAGTTGAGACTGATGTTGTTTTGGCATGAGTAACGGCCATAGACTGTATATATAAATGGGCATAGCTAACCTGTGTTCCAAATAAGAAGAGCTCATGGGCGCGCTTCCGGCTCCTTCGACTCTGGCTCCAATTCACTTCACACTGGAAAACTGTCACCCCTCTCTCTGTAACTGCTGCTGTCAGGCTCATCGTTTTGGTCCTAAAATGCTCGTACTGACCCACTCTACCTGATCCTGGCATTTTTAATTTTGCTATTGTGTCCGCAACTCAAGATATGAACATTAATAAGAGAGAAATCAGACGCCTTGTTTCCCCAAGGTTACTCCTGCTAGCGTTAGCAACAGGTTTGATTGACAGTGTTGCTAAGTGGCGGGAAGGGATGATACCTTCAACAGCCTCGCTCTGGATTGGCTTTTCGGTTACTATGATAGAAGAAATTTGGTGTCTTTCCTTACCCTAGAACATCACAGTATATAATATTTTTCATTGGGATCAATCTGCCAGCTCTCTGATTGGCGGGCAATGCTCTTAATTACTTCTACATAAGGTAAATTACTTGAATAATCTATGTTTATACACGTTTTAGTCGTGATTTAGTTGTAGTTCAAGATCAATGTTGTCTTCTTTTAGGCCTGGTTCAGTCTGGGTACAGTCTTGTCCTGATGCTACTTGGAAAACATTATGAGATGGTACTTAAGAATGTAACTTTATCATAACGAATACAGCAGGGGAAAAACGACATTGGAAGAGATTTGCAAAATAGTAAACCCTGTCTGTGTTTTGAACATATGCAGTATTTGACACACAGATTATGTTCTTTTGGCTTGTGCACTAACTCCGGCTCCAAGATCAAAGGTGATGTTGACGATCAGGACAGTTCATTTCGGTGTGACAGAAGGGAGAGCGTCCAGGATGGTCATCGCTCAAACCCCCATCAAACTGTCACTGGGGCTTCTCGATCAATCACCCCAAGAGCAGAAGAAAACCGGTCAGTCGCAAAGCAGAAGGTAAACCATGATAAGGTGACACTTTTCACAACTACCAAAAATAGTACCAAAAAATATAGTTTATGCAATTAGTGTAAACGCTTGTTTTCTGTTAAAGGCACAAAGCAGGTAGAGGCAACATAGAGACTGGCTTTTGTTTCATGTGTTTGGTTGCATCATGCTGGAAACATTGCATATTGTTATTCTATCCCTATTGCGGACTCTATTCACAGTTTGTGATAGAAACAGATGTATTGGAATTTGGAAACAACAGCAAAAACTTTATGCTCTTGTGTCAGTTCAATTTTCTGATATTTTGCTGATATTTCAATCTGCTAGTGCCATGGGAATAGCACAAAATCCTGGGCCCTGGGAGCAAATCATCATGGTGGTCCCGTCTAATGAAAAATGCTCATTACAGACTGTGTGAGGGGCCCCTCTCTGCACGGGGCCCTGGGTAAACAGTACCCTTTACCCCCCCAGTCCGACGCCCCTGGCTACTACATTTTGTGTTTTCAGATTACATTTTAAGGAAACTGATATCTGAGTAAATACTATGCAATATTTATATGCTTAGTCATTAGGATTTTGAGCACTGAGCATCGTCTATCGTGCTACACTTTGCCTTTTTCTGTATTAATCTTCCATAAGTGAGGGAGTTTCAAATGAAATTCATGTAAGTAAATGGAACATGGGTGGTAGTGGAACTGCCTCGTTGTGAGCAAATTGGCATTCATTGTAAAATGACAGTAACAAGATAAATGCGCAGCTTTCTCATTACTTCAGGGCTTTTACTCTTATAAATATGCATGACCCTAAATGGTCGCAAACACAGTGGATTACAAAATGGAGCTCACACTTTCATGGTCTTTTGTAGCTTTTGGGAGGGTAATTTAACTCAGCGCAAGTCACATTTATTTGTAATTCTGAGCTTTGGTGCACAGATCTCTGACAGCGCGGTAATTGGAAGATGTTTGTTACGGTTAAATTTAAATAAATGACTTGAGTTGGGTCTTTATCTCTGAGAAACAATGCAACTATTTTTTTATTACTATGACAAAAACATATCACATAAATGCAGATTATCTTCAATTCCATGTCCATTTACAGACATACTTTTACAGTTGTCCTTGAAAGCACCACCACACACAGGTATTTCATGTTTCCTGTTCCCAAAACATACCATACGGGTTTGAGCCATGACGCTAACACAATATCACACATCCCGAATACTCAAATCAACACAAATCAACAAATCATTATTTATACAGCACATTTAAACACAACGGCAGCTGCCTAAAGTACGTCACACAAAAAGTCAAGAAAAACAAATATACAGATAACACGATACATAGGCAAAGAACAATAAAACACCACGATATCCTACCTAGCTAGAATTAAATGCCAGGGAGAAGAAGTGTGACTGACTTTGATTGCATGCGACTCTATGAACAATACGTAAATTGGTAATAATATGTAGTTAAAATCTATGGTTAAATGTGGACGTAGTCGTAGTATTTCTCATCTATGTGAATGGCATGCTGCTGTTTGTCCTATCTCAACACATACGCCAGAGCCTGGGGGCAGTGCTGGTCCAAAGAGGGAACGGCTCTGACACAGCTGCTGGTGGTCAAACTGTAGACCCTTTTAAGCTCAGCAAAAGACAGTATCAAATGTGACAAATGTGGAGTATGGTTGGGAATCAAGGCTGGATGAAAAGGGCTGTTTTGGTAGCAAGACTGAGAAACGCACCAAAAGAACCAGCTGTTAAAGTGGATTTTAATTTAACTGAACCTTTATTTAACCAGGAAAGCGCCCGCTGAGATCGAAATGTCTTTTTCAAGGGAGACCTGGCCCAGAGGTCAGCAACACACGTCAAGAGCATTTACAAAGGAACAATACATAGAACAAAGTAGAAAAGTACAAAATAGAACAGTTAAAGCAAGAGGCAGCGCAGTAATCTGTAAACTGTTTGAGGACAATGCAATAACCATCCATTAAAGGAGGGATTTTAATTTAACTGAATCTTTATTTAACCCGGAAACCTGAGAGCGAAATATGAAGTGTGTCATTAACATCATAAATTTACATCAACAGTTTAAAAGCAAAGTATTGACTAATTGAATCATGTTTGGTGCAAGTACTGCGTATTTTCTTATCGATTAATCTAACGTTTTCAATTAATCAACTAATAAAAACACATTTTTCGAATAATCAGTTAATCAAACAGTAACTATGACTTTTCTATCCATATTTTCCGGATTATTAGTTGCACTTTTTGTCATAGTTTGGCCGATGGTGCGACTTACACTCAGATGCGATTTATATGTGAAATTTTTCTCCTTCTTTTTTTCATTATTATAGATTTTTTGGCTGGTGTAACTCCAGTGCGACTTATACTCTGGAAGATACGGTAGATTTATTTGTGCAGAAACAACACTATATACTTTTAGTCAGCCATTTGTTATAGTTTTACTTTTTCTAATTTTACACATCTCCAGATCAACAGTTATCATTTTCTCAATATGTATCTCCCACCTCTGAATCAGAATTGACAAATATCCAACTTACAAACCCACGGTGTACAGAACGATTTGTTTTCTGCAGCGTTCAGTCCATTTTGTAGCGTGTCCATTTCTCTCAGAGTTTTTGGAGTGGAGCGTGACCGATGCTGCTGTGGTCCTGCATACTGAGATCTGCTTCAGCTCCCCAAACGAAAGAAACCGTGCACTCAGAGCTACAGGCGCTTCACACTGGACAGTCGGATACAAAAACTCTAACCTTAAGCCTTCTCAGGGTCAGTAAGATAACGTACGTGAGTTGAGCGTGCTAAAAATGTTCTTCTTTTGTCAGAGTGAGCAGTGATCGAAAACTTTATTTTAGTTTTAAGGGAATATATATAAAGTGATGTTTTAAAAAGTCAGTGCAAAACTTCGGTACATTAATGGAAAAAAAAGAATGGTAAGGCTGTACTCAAAATATTGGTACATCAAACAGATACGCATACTGTGAGACTGTTATATAATCTTAAAATGCAAAGTTACACACTTAAATACCTTCTGACTACTGCAAGCTGAGTCTTTTGAGCTGAAAAGTGAGTTAAATCGGTTGTGTTCTGTGATAAAAGCTGTTTTGGACATGAAATTCCAACGCTGGCTCTCTGAATCTACAGGCTAACATTCACAAAAGTTATTAAAATCTAAAAGAAACTTACCCTACAGGAAAAATTGTGTCTTGCAAAGTGAGAAAAAAATATGCTAATGTACTTCAGGGGTCCTGCTAGCAATTTATTTCACTAACATTACAATACAAACTGGCCATAGATTATATTAATGCATTGAAATGAGATAAGTAATTGCTTCCACATTGGCTAAAGATGCTGATGTAAACAAACTGGGATTTGTACTCCTTATAGAAATAACTGAATTTATCAGAGCTGGCCTACAAGGTATTCTGGGTCAAGGTTTTGGCTGCAAAAACTACTGTCGACGATCATCAATATAAAGCATGAGGAAGAATTGGGTCAACGCACTATTGTTTCTTTAAAATGCAGGTACTTAGAAAAATCCTACTTAAACCTACCAATACAGTGTGGTGGGGTCAAAAACATGTTATCGCTGGAACATGAATCTGTACACAGTTAGGAGTAAATTGTCATGCTAGCAAAACACAATAGAAGAGGAAATAGCCTGGACAATGCACCCGTGGAATTAAGTCTCACCTCTCATGTGTTGTATTTCATATGTTTAAAGGGATGGATGCAGCCAACAATAGTCGACTCAATCCAGTGGCTGCAGGCTTCTGGCTATAATTGCTTGTTGCAGCGATTTTCTGTTCACAATAACAGTGTACTATTGTGGAGCAAAGAATTGGGAAATTGTAGATGTAAAATACTACGCCTATTAGAAAATACATGAACATTTACACCAGCCTTTGGTCTCTGTGGAATCCTCAGTCGTCCAGGTATGATCCACACCTGGACAAAAGTTTTAGAGTATTACAGGAGCCAACTACACTGAAACTAACACACCTATTTGTCTACAGTTTCTGTTTGTTAGCTTGCAGAAACTGTAACCAAATGGATGTGTTAGTTTCAGTGACGTTAGCGCCTCCCTTCAGACGGATGTGAGGCAGTGTCCACCAGCAATCTGACCAGAGCCGCTTGGATGAGCAGCAAAATGCCCTCACTTTAAAACTTTTGTCCAGTTGGCAGAATCCTTTAGTATGGTAGCCTTTGGTATTATCTGTTTATATTATATCGAAACATTTCCTCCTAAAAGATGAAAGAAAGGTCCTGTGAAAGGCACTTTTTCATATGCTGCATCAAAATATCACTGTAAAATGTTCTATTTCAAAACAATCATAGAATGTCATGGAATTATGCCACAAAGAAGTTGAAGCTATTTAGCCTCTCCTGCTGAAGACTTCCGAGCCTGTAAAGTAAAACAAAAATAGGTAAAGATAAATTAGCTTTTTGTTCAAACTGATCTGTAGAATCTTGAATGCATCAGTGGTGTGGGTGATACCTGTCGGCTCCACCTCCTCCTGGTGGCCCAGCGTGTACAGGCTAGGGGTAAAGCGTCAGAGCACCTTTTTCCAGTGAGGTGCTCCCTGCCTGTGGTCGGGCTGCTCCCTCTCCCTCTGTGAGTGCAGCGCCCCCTTCAGTCTGAGAGTGAGCTGCTGCAGACTGTGGCTCCTCTGCTGCTTCTTGTGTAGCTCAGTGCTCTTCTTCTCCGTCTTCTTAGTCTCCAAACTCAGGCCGTTTCTGAACAAGGCGTCATGCTCAGTCAGAGGGATGTAGTCCTCTTTACCTTTACAAAGAATCACATTTGGTTTACTGAAGGAAACTGTTTGTTGAACCTAAATCTAAACATATGATTACGTACCTGTAAGTTTGAACTTACTTGGTCACATTTGTCCTTTTTCTACTTTAGTTGGAGATGGAGCTTGTTGATTGTCTGTTCCAGTGAAGCCGCTTTGTCTTTAATTACGTCCCCGTAACACAATATTAAACGTGTTACTTTGTGGTACACCAAACATGCTGTTAATGTTACTGTCTAAACACAGTATTTTCCTCCTCACGCGGTCGGCTGCTCAGCTCCCTCACGCTCTCCTCCAAATACTCCTGTGTCTCTCTGCTCTTAAGTTCTTGAATCTTTTGCTCATTGACTTCAGCGGATTCATTAAACCTGAGCTTCAGTTCATCCTCCCTCTGAATGTAGAGCTGAACTAGTTTGTCAGTGATGGTCGTCTGGTCCTGGAGTAGTTCTGAAGGTCCTGTTTGTTAGTAAAAACTTAATCTCCTAACTTTTCCTCCAAACCCCTTAATTACATAGTTACTAAGCCTGAATCATTCTTAATACGTGTTTATTATGAACTAAGATTAATTAAGATGTAATTATTATACAGTGCTACCAGTGTATTTAATTTCCATGGACTGTATTTTCATATACTTAAAGCAATTTGTCTAAAATGGCAATACTTTTTGTAATTGCATCTTTGTGAATGAATGGGCAGTGGTTGAGTCCTGGGTGATGGTTGAAGGCCTATTCAAAGCTTTGTAAATGTAATGTTAAATGCGCTCTCCAATAGGACAGCAGGAGGCACAGACCTGGCAGAGAGAACACAGAGGAAGAAGGTGAGTGTAAGATTCATGGCTCATGCTCAGAGCAGAGGCGTGTGGGGCCAGCTCCAAGGCAGCTGGACACATGTGGATTATGCTCCATATGAAAACACAGATTTAAAAAGTTGTGTAAATTCACTACTGTTTTGTTAGCAGTGTTATGACACCATATTTTGCCTCTTGAAATTTGTGGTGATGAAATGTGTTGAGACAGTGAGGAATGAGTTTGGACCACTGCTAATGGTTTGGAATGAGTTAGTTCTGATTGTCCTGTTTGTAAGACACTAAAATGTGTGTACAGCCACTTTAAATCGACTTGTGACAACTGCTGCGACAACGAGTGGGTCTTTTTCACCTCAAGTCCTTTTAAACCATCCTGTCATTAGGGGAAAAGGTCAGTTGTTTGAGAAGCTGCAAGAATTCACAATTGAGTGGGTCAGAAATCTTCAAAACATAAAATCCAATACATAGTAAAAAAAAAAAAAATCCCACAACTTTCAAGACTGATACATTTCATATTTAATGGTGGTTGAACTAGCAGAAATGCACACTCAATGTATATCATTATATATATATTAATTTACAAACAAATTGAGCTTGGTGTCAAAATCAATGCCACAGATAAAGACTAACGACACACATCTGTTTAAAATATGCATGTATAATGATGGCACTGACAGCAGTAATGAATAAATAACCAAAAGGTGATGTATTATGTATGAAGTCTTTTCAGCAGCAGTTCAAAAATGGGGAAAATTATACTGGTTTGTATGTAAACTGTGCATATGCGACTGGAGAGGTGCCATTGATCTTACGCGGCTGCTAGTTTCGCAAATGAACTCGTCAATATGTCACTAATTGCATCATGGAAGACTAAGTTGAGCTTAGCACACGCAGACAAACGCTATAGCTCCGGGCCTGTTGCTAATGGTGACAAATTCATCAGATTTGCCTGTTTAAATGCATCATTGTTAAGATATTATATGTATTATTAAACACTGAATGTATGCAGTTATGCGACCGGGAGCTGAACAGTAGTCGATCTATTCTCATTACATGCACAAGAAATAAAGTTAGTTTTTATGTAGCCAGGGAAACAATCTGACCTTAACATCAAAATTCCTTAAACCACCACCAAAGCAAAGAATGATATATTTTCAACACAGTTCAACACAGTTCTCTCCCACTGTTCAACATAAATTCATGCAACAATATGAATCGAAAATGTATTCCCAGTGCTGGCTGTAAAAGTTACACTCACAATGAGAAGAAAAACTATTGTTAACACAGAGGAGTATGAGATTTTATATTTTAAAAACGTTACATAAAATGAAAACTTTCCGAATAATATACATTCAAGCAAAAAGTGAAACATCTGCTTTGAGCGTGATGTGGCATTATAGGTGAATGGAAAATGCAGTTAGAGTTGTCAGATACTATCAATACTATACTCATTTGAATAAGTATCGATCCTAAAGAACAAGAGACATGACCAGTTTCCCCAAAACACAATGAAAACTTGTTTAGCCTCCAATATAATGAGTCTGTGGACACTGCATGGGCAAATATTGTTTTAGCATAACTGAGCAATTACCCCTGAGTTATAAGGTCTGTGATTAGTGACAGGTCTAAACATTTTTCCATTGCATATCACCAGTATTCTCCTAAGATGCATTCACAAGCTACACTTGAACAAGAATCACACACTTTTACCGTCTTTCCCTGATTGAGCGGAAATTGATACCACAAAATATTTATATTTTGCCCATTTTGTGCAGGTCACTTGGCACAGCAAAGCTTCCATTTAATTTACTAAATTAAATTCAAGTCACTTCTCGACCTGGCGCTGTCTGCACTGAATACTGTGAATCACTTTTATTTTTGCACTTATATTATACTTGCAGTTCAATTTCCATCTGTGACATAAATGTTCTATTTAGAATCTGCCACAGACACACTTTGTTTAGTTGAAGCATCACACTTTCAAACACTTGCTTTGTTTTGAGAAAAGAAACAAGGTCGCTGTGTAAATGTTCCATAGTGTTTGGTTGTGACTGTCAATAAGCTCCTTAGAAGTGTCTCTTGAGCTCGCTGACACAACATGCTACTTGTACATGCAGAACTTGTAACGGAGAAGGCCTCAGCAAACACATTCTTGAAGTAAACATTTCATCTACAAAAGCATTGTTCGACCGTATTCTGCAGAAATAAAGTCAAAATCTTTAAATCATACGCTCCCTTAAGCAAATGTCGATTGTTAATTTAAATTTCCATATGAAGTAAAAGCGAAGACCCTCCCATGTTACATCTCAGCTCCAGTTGTGAGCTGCTACAACATCTGGCTCAGTGAAAAAAGTGAAGACGTTGCCAGAGTTGGCCCAGATTCAAAGTCTCACTTGTGTGTGTGATGTGCTGTCATCTCTACCCCGTCCATATGCCGTGATTTTAATTTAAGTGCATTTTAATAAACGGCAATGGGGAGTGATGTGAACCTCCCCAAGGTGTTAGGCATGTGGTCTCTGTTCATGAATATCACATGCATTTGATGTTTCTTACAACTTAAATATGCTACAGTTGTGCCTTTAGAGCGCTTTGAGCAAATACAGAGACGCGGCTCACACTACGTGGCTTCTAACTGCGTAATAAAAATAACAGGGACTTTATTGTCACAGTACTAAGCTAGTTTCAATAATTATGAGCTATCTGAGGTGGCTAATAATTGGCTAATAATATATTGTCCTATTATAGTTTGCAAAAATACAATGTACACTCCTTCCATTTCAGTAAAATGAGTATAGAAAGTCGTCACAGGGGGCGGAGTTTACTAAAGCGACCTCTTTAGCTGGAAGTAGTACGTTTCTATGGTTCATTACTCCCATGCACTTTGATTGCAGCACATTAAAGCAAACCTATTATGCAAAATTGACTTTTCAGAGCTTTTAACCATGTTCTCATTGTTTTCCCTTCTCATTCACCCTCTGAAGTTGTTTTTGGAGTGAATCGTGCATGTTTGAGCAATCTTTAATCACTTATTTTCAAAATGCTATATTGCAGATCAATCCCAGTTTTCACCGACACCGGCATACGCCCACTGTGATGTAGTTACTTTGTTCTTTAATTTTATTTTCTTAATCAATGATATGCGTAGGATTCGGCAGCATCATGTAGTAATTTTGATACAGATGAAAAACAAAATCTGCAACTGTCCATATGAGGGACCGACAGCTGCATTATTAAATTGTTTTAGATGAATATTGTGATTTAAAATATGCAAATTATAACATAATGATCCATGAGTCATAGTGTCATTATAACTATATAGCAGACACAAGCACAATAGGTCTTCTCTAACAATTTTCTGAAAGTCTCCGCCTGCTCTTTACCCCCATTTCTCACTGTTAACTGTCCTGTTCAATGAAGTCTATGAGTCAAACAAAAACAAAAAGTCTATGCTTTCATACTTACAGAAACTTAAACCCCCTGCAGTGTTGACAATTAACATATTTCATTAATGGCGACAATAAAAATGTCACTAGTGTCATGGTCCTAAATGAGCGAGAGTGACTCAAACAGCAGGATGTGCGTCTCCCAGTGAAGCGCCGATAAGTGATTCACCCAGTCTGACTGAATTAATGAGAGCAGACATGACAACACCAGAGCAAACATGGAACCATCTCAATCCTCTGTCACACTGCAGGATCATTTTAAGCACAGATTTCAAAACACAAGCTGTATTAGTGTCAAGGTCTGTTTGCGCTTCTTAAATGAATGCAGTTTGATCATTCAGACGCATACAGTAAACAAGAGAGTAAAAATACTGACTCAAGTCACTGGAGCCAGTAAAAGATCATATTTATTCTTTATTGTGAAATACAAGGGCCTAATTGGCAGTGCGTTCCCTGCTCGGTTAAATGATCTCTTTTTGGAGCTTATATTCGGCACTGGGAGTTTGTTCTTTATTGACAAAGCAAACGTTTGGGGGCAGAAAGGAAATTTGACCAGTTGTACTTGAACAATAAGATATCATGTAGGCATAACATATAAATATAAGTGTTTAAAGGTGCACTATGTAACTTTTCACCACCTGCTTATCCCTGTGGAAATGTTATTCTGTTTCCTGGAATGTTCCACAATATGGCATTAAGGCATTGCAGTATTATGGATGACAGTAGCTCAGATGGTAGTTGGAGTGTTTGTTCACTGATCTGAAGGTTGGCAGTTTGAATCCCGCCCTCGACATAAACGTGATTGGTTTAGCGGTCAAGATCCACTGACCCACAGGTTGGCGGTGCGATTCCAACTCCCACAGATGAACGCTGTCGTTGTGTCCTTGGGCAAGACACTTGACCCACCTCGCCCCCAGTGTCTGTGTTCACTGGTGTGTGAATGGGTGAGTGGTTCCTTGATGTAAAGCGCTTTGAGTACCTTGAAGGTGGAAAAGCCTCCTTATAAAAATGTTTAAATTTACCATTGAACTCTAAAATCTCCATGACGACATGCAGGTGACACCCATGGGCCAAGCTGCAGGTCAGATCTGTGGCGTGTCGAGCATGCCCAAGAATGTTTTTCCATGTTTTTTTTTTTCTTTTGTAATTGAATCAATGCAAGGTATTTCAGTTTATTGCCATACTGTGGAAAATTCCAGGCAAAGCAAACAACATCTCCATGGAGACAAGTAAGCGGCTGACCACCCTGCCGCCTTGGATTGAACCTACCTTTGAACAGGGAGATCCCTAGTTTCTCATTAAAATTCCTCCTGTCCATTATGTCTTATTTTAACCTCAAAAGCTTGTACTACATTGGGTCAAGGTCCAGTATAGCATTCATATATTAATGCCAGCCGATTATTCAGATGTGCGACTGTCATCACACCTGTCAGTTTTTTTTCTGCTGAGAGAGTAGACCTCGACGGACTCACTGCTGAATGATGTATCACCTGTCGACTTAAAAATCACCCACTCCTCCCTCTCTCCCCCCGTCTTCTCCCCCTCTCCACTCCCCCCCTCTCTCCCCCTCACCTTGGAGCAGCGGCGCAGAGGTGCACAGGTGTGGCAACTTATAAGAATGCTACATACAGCTCTCCTCTCCTCCCCCTCCCTCCCGTGTATCTTCTGTCAGCGCACCCGTCATCTTCACTGTGTCACATTTCATTAGAGCTAGGAATCGTTGGAGTCGACAGGCAGGCGGCAGGTGGCCCGGGACGCTGTATGCTGTGTCCACTGCCCTCTCCCCATCCCCCGCGGGCCATCCCGTCGCTGAGATGCCACTTTTTATGCTCCTCTTACCCAGCTTTGACCTGCCCCCTTCTTTTTTAAACTTCATAATGCACTCCCAAACTGCATTATATGTCAATGTATTTTGTATCACCAGATTTCAGTGACGAGCATTGCGGATGACAGCGCCCGCAGTTACCTAAGCATATCACATCTCAAGGCTAAAAGGAAGGGAACATCATTACCAAGCAACTCTGGATATTCATAAAGATATGCGACTTGAAGCATACAAATGGGAAACACTGTAACGGCACTGACAACGCATTGGTCCCATAGCTCACAGTGATAAAGGTATGACACATATAGTATAGTGTAGACACAGAGTAGTTAAAATGCCTTCACTTAGAATATTCTTTCCTCACAAATTCTTTATGCCTAAAAAATAATACAAGGTCACACAATTTGGCTTAATTTAGTATCTCACAGAAGACTATATAGCGATCTCACAATTGCTCTGATCTTTCTCAAAATTGTGCCTCAGTACCTCAGTGGTCAGAACTGTACTATACTTATATACCTGTACATGAATAAATAAGTAAATAGAAGGCTATACATTAAAGGTGCATCATGTAATTTTTTTTCTGTTAGCCCCACCAACAAAATAATCAACCACAAACGTAATAATCCCCACAAACATAATAAAACTCACTGTAATAAATCCACAAATGTAATGCTTGTTTTTCAAAGGATTAGCAATAAAACACCTGCAACTGGATAAACTCAAGACGGATACATTTAATGCCATGTTGTGGAATATTCCAGGTAAAGCAATAACGTCTCCATGGAGACAAGCACTTGGCATATCCTTCACTAGAAAAGTGTCATAGTCCACCTTTAAGCAACAGAAAGACGGACATTCAAGATAAGTGGGTTCAAACGCCCTGTGTGGACTGTGCTGTCCTGTTTCCATGGAGCCCAGTACAAAAGTCCTCTATCTTTTCTCGCAAAACATTTCTGTGAATCTTTCATTTAAATCACTGACATTTGGCATTGAAATGTGTGTTACAAAAGCACTCATGTCTCAGGGCACACCTATTAACCTTTTGTGCACCATACATAACTGCGTTGATTTTTATTTTCCCAGAGCATTCAAATGTAAAATATGTATATGCTTTGCTAGTTTATTTTCTCAAATAAATTGCCCTGAGAATATGAGCGTAAATTATGTCACTATTGTCCAGAATTATCTTAGGTCTTCAGCTAACAGATGAAGACTTTGACCCTTGTGATGCTGAATAGAGGGATAGATTGAATGAATTGATGAACAAAAGGATGGTAATTATACACCACATGGCGCAAATGAGGTTCTGAAATACACTCACAATAAACTGTATGAATGGGCTTAAAAAAGATGATCAAATTCTACAGTGTCTTTTTTCTTGCAGGAAATATGCAGCGAAAAAAAAAAAGGATATATATTTTTGCTATTCAAAATCTTTATTGCGTATTTTATTGTAACATCAATGTTATAAAAAGTTACTACAGTGGCTTAAAATTATAGTGTTCTGATCATAGACTGTATAAAGAAGTGGACTAAGTGAGTCTGACGTAGCCCATAGCGCTCAGCTCCAGTCAAATGAAGCTCAACGACGCTAGGATTTATAGCGGTGAATTTGGAGCCGTGTTCCATATTTGGAATTTCAACCACAAGTATCAGAGCCAATCAGGAGCCAAGGTGTTGAAGGTAACGCCCCTTCCCGCCCACACCACTGGTTTAGCAGGGAGTGAGCGCTTGGCAACCCTGTCAATCAAACCTTTGTGCTAACACTACCGGGAGCGACCTCACTCGAACATTTTAAGACCAAAATGATGAGGCTCACTGCAGAAGTTAGACAGTTTTTTAATGTAAATGATCAATGTAGATGATTTGGAACATGGCAGCTAGCAGGTTAGCTATGTCCATTTATATATACAGTTTATCGGTTTGATCTGATGTGAGGTGATGCATTTGCAAATACAGATATCTTTGATCAAGTATGGTCTAATTGGTTGCCAAGTGGGACCAAAGCATCACCTCCGCAGCTTTTCTACCTGAGGAACCGCAAAAGAGTCAAACTCCCCCAGAAACTTATGACAAACTTTTACACCTGTGCCATTCAGACTGTGCCGACATATGATCTGTTGTGTAGCGCTCCAGCTGCATCAGGGCAGAGAAGCAGAATCAGGCACTCCAGAGCGTTAGGTTTAGGGTGAAAAATGCAAAAACAATCATGACGTCCGACCTACCGTAGACTGCCACTGTGCACACCTCCTGCTGCCTGCCCCGGACTCACCACATCCTCAGGGACCGCTCCCGTCCAGCACATCGCCTGTTCCACCTGCTGCCTTCTGGACGGAGGTACAGTTCACTTCCAGCCAGAACGGCTAAAATGGCTAACAGCCACTACCCCTAGGCAATCAGACTCCTCACCAAGCACTGTCCCCTTCTCCTCCCTCCTTTCATCTAGATCCCCCATAACCCTCTACTCCACACACCTGCTGTAACTGTGAAGTGGAATCTGCATTGACACAACAAACAAACTCATCCTCGCCTTATGCTGCTGTATCTACCTCTATGTTTATGTCATGTTGTTGTGGTACATGCTTATAATACATAACATGTTTACATTCTAGTATTTACACTTTATGCATTGCACTAGCACAAGCCGCGTTACTGTTTAATGCTCTAGATGTAATTATGTTGTGACAATAACAATAAATCCTCGAGTCCTTTGTTTTAGTATGTATATCCCTAGGCTATAATACCAATACTATAACAAAATCATGCAGGAAGAATAGTCTTACACAACTCAGTGAAGTTACTTTATCATTAGTAACTGCATTATTCAATTTGATTTGGTAAACTAAAACTGTCGAGCTGCTAAAGACAAACTCAAAATGCTAATAGCAGGTTATTCCTTTGTCTGCGTCCGATGAAAGCTTCATGACTCCAGCAGAAACAAAGCCGTCATCGATTTGTGCGTCTCTGGTACTGATTTCAGTTAGAAATCTATACGCCCAAGTTCCTCATTTCTCCAAAGTGAAAGTGAGCACTTGTCTAATGGATGACAAAGATTGATGGCAAAGATAGTTTAGTAGTTAAAGAAAGAAAAAACGTCAGCCTATAAATACTTCACTCCACAGAAAGTCCTTCAAATCTATCAAAATGTGTCAGGCTGCGTCTTACTTTGTTCAGTATTGTGCCGTTAGTTGATATTGCGTTGTGAAAAAGGGGGAACCTGCCAATGTTTTGTATGCGATCAAGTAAGTGGTTTATGAAATGACTTTTTTTCCAGGTATTGTTGTTATTGTATAATGCATTGGCAGCCTGGTTTACCTAGATACTCACTAACACTTCTCTGTTAGGATCATTGTTGTCTCTGTTCCTGGCTGTACTGAGTGAGAGTACAGCATAGTTTTGACTTATGCAAATGTCTTACTGAAGCCGAAACTAAACACAAAAGGATCCAGTTTCATATTGGACACAGAATAAGTCGATTCACAATAAAAGTTAAATAATTTTCTGCAGTTTGAATAGTTAAAAAAAAAAATCAGATGTAGTTTTCAAATACAAACTCTGTTCTCAAAAAATACCATCATAAACATTTACTACCAGGTCTAACCTCTGGTATTACATTATTACAGTGGTGGAAGAAGTACTCAGTTTTGTTTTGTAAAAGTACAGATACTGGAGCAAGAAAATACAGATATGAATATTAATAAGTAAAAGTGTCACATGAAAAAATCTACTTAAGTAAAAGTATTCAAGTTAAACATGTACTTAAAGAGTAAAAAGTAAAAGTATTTTGCGTATATTTTGAGGTCTTATAAGGCTTCAGATGTAGTGATTTTGATTTGTGCAGAATTTTGTTCAATAGAAACAACTGTTAGATTAAACTGTTTTTATTTGTATATTTTAGTTTGATCAAATTATGATTGTGTTAAAAAGTGTCAAACTATAATAATAATAATAATAATAATAATAATAATAATAATGATAATAATGATAATAACAAGAATAAATAAATAATACATACATAAATAAATACATACATAAAAAAATAAATACATAAATAAATAAATGCTCTTTAATCCAGTTCAAAAATGTAGTAGAGTAGAAAGTACAGTTACCTTCTCTTAATTGTAGGGAAGTAAAAGTAAAAAGTATCCACTATAAAATGTACTTAAGTGAAGTACAGATACCTAAAGTTTTTACTTACAGTACAGTTCTTTTACTCCATTACAATCCACCTCCACCGCTGCATTTAAATAGGGCTATGCAATGAATTTAATCTAATTTTAATCAAAAAGATCATTGAGGGATCAGTAGTTACGAGTAAAAACGTGGTTTGGAGTTCCGGAGTTTGAAATCTTGCTTGTTTGTTGTCAAGAAAAATGAAATCAACTTGAAGATCTTGATTTTTTTATTTTATTTTTTTTCATAATTTTAAAGTGAGGTCAAAAAAATTATACATTTTATAGTGAGTAAAGCAAAGCCACAGCCTGTTCATGTTCATACCACACTTCATACTACCTCCATGACTTCCATTTACTCACAGGGATGGGAGACGTAATATTTCCTGTTGACTATTGTGATTTTAATTTACGCCGCCCATCCTATAGAATAAATAAACCGCTGGCCTCACAGAGCAAAGTTGGTCCGATAAAAATATTCATGCTTCAAACCTGATGGAGGTCCATGAATAATGCACTGCCTTTGGTCAGCGCTTATGTGTGTGATTGGAAAAAGCTGTTGTGGATTATGGCTTCATTTCAATTCATAAGAAAAAGCCTTTAAATTAGTTGAGAGGCCACTTCCAAGGTCTCCTCCTGCATCTCATTATTTACTACCAGCTCAGTTTATCTGTCAAACCCATGCAGAGTTATGAGCTCGCCCCACCACTGTACAAAGCAGACTGCGCACAACTGCAGCCAAACATCTTCCATCAAACATAAAACTGATCGCTCCTGCTCGTCCTAAAGCTTCATAAAAACAGTTACAACCTGGGCTAACTCGAGATGTTGAGAGGAAATATGCCCATAAAAAGTAATGCTTGTCGGGGGCTGTGTTATAAACGCGGTGACAATAGAAGTTTAAATAAGAACACAGAGCAGTTTGCAGTTATAGCACTTTTCCTCCAGTCGGCCATTTTGTGGGTACGCCCTTCACACACTGACCTAAAGTGACACCGGGGGAATGCAGCATCGCCAACAATCCCTTTTTTGCAATCCCTTTTTTTATTCAATCATGTTTGTGTTTGTTAATTGCCACATGCTCCGGTTCAAAGTTTGCAATAGAAAACTAAATAAATGATGATAAAGCCGTGTTTATGATGGTGTTGGTAACATAGCAACCGTAATTAGTCTGGACTGAAATTTGTTATGAAAATACGTGAAAATGTAACTTGTAAGCCGAAATTTTTACTCCTAAATGAAATGCCATATTGAATGATAATTAAACAGAAGAAATAGTCAGTTAACTTTATGTCGTAGTCATATTTTTAAACATAATTTTACTCCCGATCTAAAACTACTATTAATACTACTATAAAACTACTAGATATGAATCCTTAAATCTGTTTTTTTTTTTTACTTGTGCCCACACTCTTTCCTGATGGGATATGACAAGGAGAGAGTTTACCAAGAGATGACTCAGGTGCGATGAATAGCTTACTTGGACCTCTGCAGATTAAGACGAATGAAGTGAAGAGAGTGCGTGGCTGATGAATGGTATCGTTGTGACTCACGGCAGAAAAAAAATAGGGGAGATGGATTGGAGTTTAAATGAATGCCTTTAAATCTGGTTTAGACGTAAAAGTAGCGGGTTGTGATTACAGCAAGTGGGGATAAAAGTGGAGATACTGGCTTCTGGTTGTTACGAAAAAATATGGACACTCTTGAAGATGGTCTTTATATGTGTTAGAGGAGGTAAAGGCCTAAGGAGAAAGGGGACAATGGTGGTGGTTGGTATTATTTGTAGATACTAGTGAGACTTACGGACTAGAGCTGTCGGAAATCAATATCCAAATACTAATCGCTATATGCACTGATACCGGCATCAGCTATCGGTCCAATCCCAGGGACTTGTACTCGTACTTGCACTCGTCAATGCGCTGCCGATATCAAGAGCACTGTAGCTGCGGCACGTCTTAATTGACACTCACAGCTCTCCTCTCAGCTGAGCAGTGAGCAGAGAGGAGGTGACCATAAAGAGGCTCATAAACTGTTCTGCACATTAAACTCAGCGTTAATCAGATGTGACTGTCACGTGAACTATGAAAACATTTAGGACTCTTAAAAGGTTTTTATAGTTCAAAGGATATGAGCGCCGTGTTTGTGTTTACATAATAGCGGGCTAATGAGGCTAAGCGGTGCTGGTGAGTCTTTGCATTGTGAAGTTTTGTCAGATGTAGTGTTGAAATAGAATGGGTCCATAGCTTTGAAAAGAGGTACAATAAGTGCATATTGGTCACACTCACTGTTATGCTAAAAGTGGTCCCTTAGCAGTGGTACAAATATTAAAGGTACTTCTCTAAATTATATTGTAATAACTGCTGTGATATTAGTAAAAACCTAAAACAGTATTTCAAAGTTAAACATGTTTTCCAGTGAAAAAGGCTATACTAAAAATGATAAATTTTTAGACAACAATAACAACAGTAACAACAACCACCACAACAACCACCACAACAACCACCACAACAACCACCACAACCACCACTACAACAACCACCACAACAACCACTACAACAACCACAACAACAACAACAACCACCACAACCACCACCACCACCACCACCACAACAACCACCACAACCACAACAACCACCACAACCACAGCAACCACCACCACAACAACAACCACCACCACAACAACCACCACCACAACAACCACCACCACAACAACCACAACAACCACCACCACAACAACAACCACCACAACAACAACCACCACCACAACAACCACCACCACAACAACCACCACCACAACAACAACCACCACAACAACAACCATCACTACAAGAACCACAACCTCAATCACCACCAAGCAACCACCACCACCAGCACCACAACAACAACAACCACAACAGCCTAAAAAATGAAATAATTAATTTGATGTACTAATAAATAGAAATGAATCCCTTGTAAAAAAATAAAAATAAAAAAATAAATAAAGTCAGCATCAGTACTCAATGAAGTACTCATACTCGCTTTGGAAAAAAAGAGGTATCGATTATCCCTAATCAATACTAAAACTAATATCTGAACTAAATACTCTGCTTACATGTATTGATACTGAAAAATCACATAAATAGAAGTACATTCAACCTTTTTTTTTCTCTTTAGAATGGTCTTGATCTATATTAGAACCAAACATTACCTTTAAGATTTGTTAAAAATGTCCTTCCATTGTCCAAGAAAATATACTGTATATTATCATTGCTATGCCAAAATTAGCATGGAGTATCTAGTCTTTACCTTATTATTGAAAGTCAAAGTATTGAGTTAGAAATTGTACTATTGTGATCACACCAAACACAAGTTCAGTGCATAAACGCAGTGCAGTCTACAGATATAGCCGTTTCCTGGAGTGGATCATTTAGTCCGTAAACGCCCTTCACATCTTGACCTTGCTGCTGTATGTTGGGGGTGGCTCCAGCTGTTGCCGTGGAGTTTATCTCGGGCCATAATTACCAATGACAGTGTCTCGGGGAGGAAGTCATCTCCTTGACAGATAGACAGGCGACGGGAGCACGCAGACCACAGCCATTATAACAGCAGCATGAGGTAAGGTGCTGACAGACAAAGCCAGGGGAATACAGGAGTCACTAAGGAGAAGTGTGTCGGTAAAACAACCAAATGACCACTCGAGGGATCTCTGAAACATAAATGTTGTAGGTGTGGGTTGATCTGTGGACAGGCAGCTGCTGACTCATCACGTCTGAGATTTCACTGAGCAGTCAAGGCAACGCGAACGGGGCCGCAGAGTACCACAATTACTTCAATCGTGTGCTTATATACCTCCCATACAGGTGCCTATGTGGGAGTGTAGAGCATTAGTGGTTAATGCTGGTCATAAGGAACAATATGGAGACAGGATTTTCAGGGCTCGCAAAGTTATAATCTTTATGTTTAACTTTTTGTTCTCGGTGTAGAATTTTGAGCATTGCCAGATGAAGGATTTAAACGAAATCACACCCCATGGCAGCTTAATTTGCTCCCCTTGTAAAACCTGAGGTAGAAGATATTTTTGAAAGAAATGGATATATACAAAATTGGAATATCTAGTATATCTTCGACAGTAGTAACTCAGTTCATAGGAATCTCCGCTGATTTGAAGGTTGGCAGTTTGAATCCCGCTCTCAACATAAACTTAGTAGAGAGGGCAGATCCACTGACCCACAGGTTGGCGGTGCGATTCCAGCTTCCACAGATGAATGCTGTTATTGTGTCCTTGGGCAAGACACTTAACCTGCCTCACGCCTGGTGTATGAATGTGTGTGTGAATGGGTGAGTGGTTGATGTAAATCGCTTTGAGTGCCTTGAAGGTGGAAAAGCGCTATATAAAAATGTGACAAAAAATGTTACCATTTATTAAGTAAAAGGAGAGATATATTGCACAATTTTAAGCACTTTTAACATTTTTATAACTATCTCAAAGTTGTTTTTAGACTGACTTGTGCATGTTTGCTTGGGGCATGCAGCGGGAAACTGCCTTGATTACAATTACTTCATTTTTTTAGAAGAAATCTTGAGATATTAACTGACATAAAACTGAGGAAAGTTGACGTAATGGATGTCCGCCTTTGTGAGAGCAGCAAACATTCATTTATTCTTTGAGTAAGTTTAGGAAAATATTGACCCGGATTGTATTTTTTTTGGCTTTTACCTTTATTTGAACTATTGTGTGATTGTGAGTTAATGTTTTTCCCCACAGGCAAAGACCTACTACAAATGCATGTGAACATTAAAACTGTAACGTTTCTCGAGGTATTATGTCTAATTTAAAATCTTTCCAGGATGGAGGTGCAGGTTCATCTTTTTCTTATGGGCTGATGAATCCAAGAGTGAATTCCACACAAACTTTTGCAAATATTGAGCGTCGTTGCTCCATGTATAAATGTGTTAGACTGCTGCAGAGGAGTGTTTCTCATCCACTGTAAGCAGATTAGTAAAATGGTTGCATCAGCACATAAGATGTATTGAATAGATACAGATGTTGCTGCTCTCACTGGCTAATATCTCCTCGGGCTCCTACTCTGCACCTCTGATGGATGGATTAAGATGTGTGTCGTGAGAAATATGCCTTGGACCCAATGTGCCGCTCTGAAACATACGATTACCACATTTTGCACTTACCGGCATTACTAGTCTACATCCCTGTGTACCAAGGACCTATAGGCCGGACATTCGTCAGCCAGTTTAGCTCTGAAAATGCAGACTTGAGGGAAAAAGAGCTTCAGTGGCGAGGCAAACCCATTATCTGAGTAACCAAGCTTTTATCCTATCCTACAATGGTAAAAGATATAAAATCAAAGTTTCTATTTCTGATGTATGATGTGGTCACTGAGCTAAGAACATTTGAGGGGTTCTTTTATTTCTGTCTTAAAAAATGTGTGTACCAATTGATTGACAAGTGGATTAGCCAATCCAGGACACGAATGGTCCATCTGTATTGGAAATAATATAGGAAAAATATATCACAGGAGCTGAAAAACATGGAGGATTTCTGCAGAATCAATGAGCAAAGCACTAAACACTGTTAATCCGAGGCAAGAAAAAATTGAATTTATTTGTAAATCATTGGTGATTAATGAGCTCCTTCGTTTCATGTGTCACTGAAAGAAAATGATCTGATTGGATGATTACGTTTGATCAGGATTGAGATGGAGATGGAGCACGTGAAGATCAGACTAATATCAATCTGTATAAAAAATCCAAGGATATCATTCTTGACTTGCCAAACAAATGTACAAACTATTAATTCCAAAAAAAATAACCCGATATTGGCTTATACCAGCCCTTCCAACAAATAAGATTAACTTTTATTAAAAATATCTTGAAGTGAAAGAAACCAGATAAAATATGATGCCTCACTTTTCAGCATTTTCAGATTTAGAGTATAAAGAACAGTGTTATAAAAACCTCTTGTACAAACTTATGCAGATGAATCTCAAATGTGTTTCTAAATGCCTTTAAATTGTAATGTTTATATAATTGTAACTAATATGTTTCTCTAAAATGAATTATGATATCTATCTTCCCAGACGTTGGTGTAATCCAACACCATTGCCTGCTCAGTGACAGGACTGAACATTATCATCTCAATAAAGCCCAACAATAGTATCTTGTTTTGACAGTAATATAGAGTAACAATACGTGAAAATAAATACGGACCACAGCAGAGAGGTGAGGCTATGGAGGTCAGGAGGAAATAAACAAAGACACGGTGGAAGGATCAGGCCATAACAAAAGAGAAACACCACATCATGTTTACTTTATGAATAATCAGGGTTAAATGTTAATATCAAACACAATATGTAATCCTAAACTAATAAACGGGCTGAGCAGTGGTGAGGAGATATACATATCTTTAATACTGCCACGACAAAACCTTTAATAAAGAAATCAGATGAAGAGATGGAAGATGGATTCAAAACCTGTTCTAAAGAAAAACAGATATTTCTTTGGCTGCTCCCTTTCTTCAGGTGTGGCCATAATAAACGAGTTGCACAGTGACTTGACAGATATTTATGCTCAGTTTTTTCCTGTTGCAACCAACTTAACTCAGGTCGAAGTTACCATTTTCATCTTTGCATTACATTTCGTCTTGTATAACCTGTTCAATATACTGTAGCGTTCTGGTGTAAAGAAACTCAGATTTTCTTCTGGTTGTTTATTTTCTGAACACAAGGGCTAGTGTAGGTCGTAACCCACACCAAAACAAGAGCGCAACAACAGCAGTTTCAAGTCACTAGAGCCAGTCTCTGAAAACAGACCAGTAACTGACCAATGGAACCTTCACATCAATTTTCGGCATAGCAACCAAGTGTCACATACAAACGCAGTTACATTAACAGCGACACGAAACAGCTACAAGAACAACAAAAGGTGTCAACTCTGAGGTAAACACAAAATATCAGGTCACTACACTATTTTATATTTGGATTTTATTACATTTTCTCTGTTTTTGACCTTTTTTTTGCAGTACCATTCTATGTGCTCTTTGTTTCTAAAAGCTATATTCATCGTAATTATAATTTTAACTTCTTTTCAGGTAATTTCCCTCTAGGATCAACAAAGTACATCTTAAAGTGGACCTATTACGCAAAATCGACTTTTCAGAGCATCTAATCATGTTATAGTTGTTTCCCCTCAACATTTACTCACCTGAAGTTGAATTTGGAGTGATTTTGGTATAATGAAAAGAAAAAAATCTGCAGTTCGCGAGTCTGATCCGCAGCTATCCAATATGAGGGGATGACAGCTGCACGGATCTTTGTAGGGATGACGTTTAAGGCGACGTCAGCTCTCACCGGGTACCATAGTTTTCTAACACAAAAGTCAGCGGAGTTGTTTTAGATCACATGTATCAAACTCAAGGCCCATGGGCTAAATCTGGCCCTCCACATCATTTTATGCGGCCCTCGACAAGGTAAATTACAAGGTATGATGGTCTTAAAGTGTCATTTTATCAGGAGACACATAGTTACGCAGCCATATTTGACAACTTTGCAAATGCATATGTAATATTTGTAACTTGAACAAGTAATACATACAGAAACAATGAATTAACGATTTAAAAAGTAGTTACACTTATTTAACATCTGGCCCTTTGACGGCAGCCATTTTGCGGATGTGGCCCTCGGTGAAAATGTGTGTGACACCCCTGTTTTAGATCAAGATGTCCAAGTTATAACATAATGATCCACGTGTCATAGATTATAACTATAAAGCAGACACAGGCACAATAGGTTTTCTTTAAGTTTAACCTTCAACCAACAATTTTGTCGCCAATGCCACCCAACTAAAAGAAGTCTAGGTCTTTTAAAATCTAATGCAATCAGTCAGCCAGTCAATCGGTATTTTTTCTAACACTGTCTCAAATGTGTTACTTTCATATTTCAAGGACAGCATGTTACTCAATACTGCCATTTGCCCTCTGACAAATCTTTTCATTGCAATTTTAGAGTTTCACTTACGTCTCGCCTATTGGCTCATCCTGGACTGGTAACGTTAGCTTACATCACATCGCCTGTCTCTTTGATCTGTGGAGTTTATAGTCACCGAACCTTGTGAAACATCGGAGACATTATTTTTACATTATTTACATTATTTTATTTTGCTGTCTTCGGATACACGTGCTTTATCTGCTGTTTGTCTGAATCATATAAAAGCGTCTCCCACGACAACCTCATTTCCGTGTTGTCAAGTGGCCATTAGTTCCGCGTGATTACACATGTCACGAGTTTGTGCATTAATTGAATGATTTATATGTCTTCAGTAGATCGGCAAAGTGGTTGCATCAGGCCAACGGAGAATGTAATGGGGGCTTTATTATAGCATACATAATCCTAATGGCAATAATAACAAATGAGATAAGAGTGTGTTGCTACTTGGATGGCGAAATTATGTAAATGAGCAGCATTTGCTTGTACTTGTTAAATGTAGCGTGATCACTGTTTTTTCACCTGGATTAAAAACGGTTTGCATTGCATTAGTATAAAGTACAATGTAAAAACAAAGGCCATAGCTCCATTGATTGTGATAGACATGCAAATAGATAATAAAACTTGTAACTAACATGTTGAAAATATCTTAAACTTTTTCAAATGCAGCATGATCGCATGGGCTGTGTCTGAATAGCCACACTGCTCATGATTTAAGGTTGTTTCCATGTATTAGTTGTTGTCTGAGCTACTCTGGGAACGCCTCGGGGTCCCAACAGAGGAGCTGGAGGAAGTGTCTGGGGAGTGGGAAGTCTAGGAGTCCTTGTTAAGACTGCTGCCCCTGTGAACCGATCCCGGATAAGAGGAAGAAAATGGATGGATGGAGGTTTTAGTGGTGAATGTCCAGTGAGTGAAAAAGTACTGCGCCCATTACCCACAATGCACCTTGAAAAGAAGTGGACTTTAACTGTGCGCATTTGAGGCAAGGCAAGTTTATTTCTATAGCACAATTCGTACACCAAATCATTCAAAGTGCTTTACAGAATAAGAAAGGCATTAAAATCACAATACAACAAATCAAAACATAAACAATCATTATAAAATTAACATTAAAAGAAGAAGAGAAGAGTGCAGAATAAAAACTTTTCAGTCATATGCATGGATTAACAGAACTGTTTTGAGCCTGGATTTAAACATTGTCAAAGTAGAGGCCTGGATGTAGTCTAATTTACTGGAGATAAAAGCATGGATTAGACAATATATGTTTCATTTTTGCAAAGTTTTTTAGATGGTAAAAAACTGCAGATGTTATAGATTTGATGTGGCTGTTAAAGTCCAAGTCTGAGTCCATTATTACCCTTAGATTTCTAGCCTGATTTGAAGGTTTCAGAGAGAGAGATTGACTATGAAAGAAAGCAGACAGAAGCTTTGTTTAGTGCACTGTTAGCCGTTATGATAAAAAAACACTATTACAGTAAATAAACTGTTGGGGTGTAAAGCTGCTAGCCTTCACTGCTTACCTTAGCTTGAGTTATTAACAGAAGCAGAACAATCCAGTCTGTTTACGTGAGATCCATCTTGACAAAAATGTGTGTGATTATTATTATACAAACTTGAATGTCAATCGTATTACTAACTATTACAGAAATACATTTTTATCTGAATCGGTCTTTTAATGAGTGCATTATATAGTTTGCTAAGTAGTGCTGGGCTATGAGTAAATGAGGGGTTAGGGACTAGAGTGGACATTTGGACTGTAGTAGCATTCTGTGTTTAAAATGATATTATTGTATGCAGCTATTGGAGTTAGTTGGTAAAAAGTGTTATTTTTTCATTGAAGTATCAAGACTTTTTCTTTAGTACTGAAATTGAATTGCTTGCCATCATCACAACTCTACAGCTAAGCAGAGGCTGGGTTGTGTGGTATGAGAGGACAGAGACGATACTAGAGACTAACAAACTATAAGTGAGTTTACTGTTGAGATTATAAAACAAAATAAAAGTACAAGTTAACAGAAGATATTTGCAGTATGCACATATAAAACATTTTCCCCTTAAGCCAAACTGCAGCGATGCCTTAGCTGCAAAGTCTGGTACACATATTATTAAGACGTATAATAATGCCAAAACACCCGGAGGACACTGAATATTGTTTTGCATGTGTGATAAAAGATAAGTTTGACCCATAAAGCTCATAGTAATACATTAGCTGTATATAGCTAGCTATAATAGCCTGGATAGCGACCTTAGCAGATTTGATGAGGAACAGAGCAGAGCTGGGACGATTTGTCCAGAGCAGACCCAAGTGCGTTTATTCACCAACAAAAAAGACTAATATTTACACGAAACAAACACAACACCTCCCCTAACTGGCCCCTCCCATACTCCAGGACAGGTGAGCACAGGTAAGTTTAAATATATTTTAAAATTTAGCAAAAACATTGTAGGAGTGAAGATGTTTCGCTACTCATCCAAGCCGCTTCTTCAGTTCTGGTCAGATTACTGGAGGACACTGCCTTATATCGATCTGAAGGGAGGAGCTACACTGAAACTAACACACTGTTCAGTGTTATCCAATCAAATCTTTAATGCAAAAATAGATATATCTTTATCAAGTTAGCAGTGTTAATGTAGAAATTAATTTTAAATGACTAAAACTTTGGAACCTCTCCTACCGTGGAACCTTCTTTGGTTGCTCCAGCTCCTCGGGGACTCTTTTGTCTGGAACACCTAAGATGGCAGACACAAGAGATAAGTAACATTTCAATTACAACAACTGGCAAATGCAATGTACGTCTTTAATTTTACAGATCACTTTTTAACTGCAACAACAAACATTTGAAAACTTCCTGTCTCTGTCATTTTTACATGTTTAAGCTCAGGCCTGTCTAATGGATTTGCTGGTAGCTGCATTACAATAGCCTTAGAATAATATAGACATAGCAAGGCCTATGTTCAATCCATTGGTGGAGACTGTATTGGTATGCAGTTTGCAACTTTTTTGACATAACTTGGTTGATAAGGTTGATAGTCAGCTTGTTGCTTTTGGACAGCGAAACTTCACACACATTCTGGGAAAAAAAGGGAGAAAATGAATAAGCAGGAAGTTCTTCATTTCTTTGCTGTCAGGCTAAAGTGACACATTGTAATTGGAGGGCTATCTCTCTCCCTCCTGTGCGCTGATATCTAGTTCTGCCTGGAGTGGGGCGTGACACTGCATAAATAACAAGGCACAGGTGGTGTAGATTGGATTTTATGAACACACAGAGTTTATGCATCAATACTAAATGTCTCCTTAACATAAAAATGTGGTACAACTTTATGCGTTCGCCCCCTGAGAGCTATAAGAGAGCTACATAGAGGAGACAAGAGTGATGTTCAATTGTCCACCTAATCCACGCATACAATAACATCTGATGTCTTTGGAGTACGGCCAGACACTTGTAAAGCACCTACTGTACTTTATACAGGGATTCATAAAGCGGTTGTCAGCATTAGCCGCTTATAAGGCCGACTTTATTGCACTGCTGGCTCAAGTCTTAAAAAACTGGCAGCATCACTTTTCAGGTCCTTTTCATTAGCATCCCATTTGTTATTCATTTATGTAACCTCAGTGCCACAGTGGAGCGCCTACTCTGTACTTTTCAAGGGGAAAAAACAAATCAACACATTCTCTGGCTGTCAGGGATGAGAACATTTGTCTCTGGTGGGCTGTGTCTTTAGCGTGTGTCAAGACGGTGGATACAAAGACCTCTCACAGACAATTGTGTTTAAGATTTGTCATTTTAATACCTGCAAAAGGTTTGTGAAGCCAAGTCCTATTTAAATCCCCACTTAATTATGCCATCTTTATGCAGCGACTGCCCTTTAAAAGGAACAATAAAGATTTTCTGGCAAAATGATGTGAATAATGCATTTCACTGGAGCATTACCACACTGGTCAGGTTTAAGAGCTAAGATTAAAGTTAACTAGTGTTTGCTTGTTGTGCTTGCATAATTTGTCAGCCAAAATGCCTTAAAAGTGCTCTGTGTGATTAGTTTTTTGCTTTGCCTAGCATGTTCCAGAGTATTGCATTAAACTTAAATATATCCATAGAGAAAAGCAGTTGACACCAGACCAGGCTACGTGTAAGATCTGTGGATAGTGAGCCCATTCAGTAAGAATGCATGTTTTTTAGCTTATAGTTATATGCTGCTACAAAACGATATGTGCTGCTACTTCATCACAAATTAACTTAAGACGCTATTAGCTGCCATATACAGAAGGCACAAGCCCATGTTAACTTAAGCCATTGAATCTGGTAACTTAAAGCTATCATTTTTACGTTCATTTGATTATTTTTTTTGTGGCAGTAGATGGCAGATGTGAATCCTTCCCCCCTCCCATCACCTGGCCTATGTTCAGACTCACCTGTGGTCCCTGGTCTTCTTCTTTTAGGCCAAAGCCAGCCCACTGTCATATAGAAGTAACATAGATCTACATTTACACTACACATCTAGTAATGAACAGTGAGAATACAACAAGGGTGGCTCGGCCAATCTAATCACAGGTGGAGCTTTAAAGCAAGGGAATTATATTGTTAAAATTGACCTGATAATTGGTTGGATTTGAGGATATTTACATGTACTACATTTAAGCCAAGTCAAGTCCCATAGAATTCTCCCTCAAGTGAACCCTAAGGTGCCCCATTTAAAATCTCAGTACTGTATACTCTGATGTGGGAAAGAAGTGATTTAACCAGCACTTGAAGGAAGTATTTTTTAAGATTAGTTTGAGTACTAAATATTGTCAAATATTATGCATGAAGACAAGCCTTGAAGCTCAATCTTATTTAATAATTCAACATGGATAAACCAAAGCAAACCATTCTTTTTGTTTTAGTAAAATGAAAATGTCACTTACCCTTTAGCCAACAATGGGGCTAATCTAACATTTGTCCCGGTGTTTAAGTTAGCTCTACTACATCAATATTTAGCAGCAGAGCAGTGTTGGCAGTATGTCTTACCGCTGTGCAATGCCCCCCCGAACAAAAAGGTATAACCCCTCATTTATCTCTCCTCTCTGCAGTAACAGTCAAAGAGTGGTTTTACAGGGCAGCTCTCCTGAGTGCAGAGTACATGCCCAGCCCCATGTCCCTGGACGGAGCATTCTGCACACTGCATACTTGGAGGCAGAAGGGAAAAGATGTCATAGTTCAGAGATTGGTTAAAACACTCTGGAGTTGGGCGCTATCTGACTCATAGAGCAGTCTGCGGGTGAAAATCGGCACTGTTTGTGAAACTTAAAATCCACAGTGTTGGCTACAGCTAAAACGATTGCATGCAGGGAAAATGAACCAAATCTTTTAACACTTTAAAGATTGGCTTAAGGATTGCTTTCTGAAAACTAGCTGTGCACTGTGAAAGGGATACAATGGTCTGTGTACAAGTGGTTATTATTTTTAGCATTTATGGCTATGCAGGGACAGGAAGTAAGAAAATTGAGTTAAGTTCACAAAATATAGTGAAAAATTATATAAATAAGAATACAACTGTCTTTGATGCTTGATGGAAACATTGCGTTTAGTCTTTAGGACGGAAAGTTGCAACTGACCTGCAGACCTAAGAGTGTGAGAGTGGATGCAAGGTTGGATTAGGTCAGCAAGGTAGGAGAGAGCTAGGCTACGCAAACATTTAAAGATAAATAAGTTAGGAGTCGAGCCGCTGAGTTGTGGACACGTTGCAAATGGCAAAGTGCATTTTGACTGACACCAGCATAAAGTACATTACAATAGTCAAGTCTGGTTGTCATGAATGCATGTATCACTGTTTCAAAATGTTCTGCTGACAGAGTTTTGGCCAGTTGTTTTAGCTGGAAAAAGCTAGGCTTTACCACAGCACTCTATTTCTGATCGATTTTAGATCAGGGACCATTTTGGCGCTCAAGTTTGACACAACAGCTTTACCAGATGACTCAGAGAACCCAGGTCCACAGGGGAAGAGTTACTTGGAGAAGTAGGGCCAAAAAATAACTTCAGATTTTTACTGATTAAGGCATAGAGAGTTTAGTGAAATGCAAGATTTGATGTCACTGATACTGTCCAAAATAGGTTTGGAAGCTGGTGGATCATCCTTTGACAGTAAATAGATCTGCCTGTCCTGGACAGCAGTGGATGTGATGCCGTGTTTCCTCAGAATAGTGCCCAGAGGGAGCATATAAAGGGAAAAAAGCAAGGGCCCAAGTATTGATCCCTGGAGAACACCATATGACAAGGAGGCTGAGGAAGAAACATAATTCACAAATCCAACAAAAATGTCTATCGGTCACATAGGATCTGAATCGTTACAGGGCTGGACCACGAATCCCTCCCCAGTGCTCCAACCGAGAGAGGAATCTTATTGTCCATTGCAGCCATCAGGTCCAGCAGCTTCAGAACAACAGAATCCCCAGAGTCAGAAATAAAAATGTCAGTAAAACACACAGGAGTGTAGATTCTGTGCTGGAGACTCTTAAAACCAGACTGAAAAGTTTCTAAAACATTGTTCTAATCTAAAACTGATTTCAACTAAATAAAAACAAATTTCTCCAGTATTTTTGAGAGAAAAGGAAGCTTAGAAATATGTCTGAAATTAGAGTGCTCAGATGAGTCAAAGCCATAGCCAAAGGTTTCTTTACCAGAGGATTGATCACAGCCTGTTTCAAATGTGCAGGTATGACACTGGTAGAATAACTAGATATTATAATTATATTTTTTGTTAATGTATTAATTCTACAGTGTTCTAATTTAGGTAATAATTTGTTTCATTGGCTCCTCCTTGCTCCATTTACCTCTGAACCAGGGGTAACAGGGACTAATGAAAGCTTATAGTTACACTATAACTTTTCTGGTGGAGGGTCCGTCACATGCTTGCCTGCATGGTTTTCCTGGAAAATTCCACCGTGTAGCATTAAACTGTTAACGCACTGTCTCCCTTTAAACAAACATGTGACAACACCAGACAAAGTTAAAGGGCAGATCTACTGAGAGGCAACCCTCACTCGCAGTACAAATACATGTTTTTCAAGGTATTTTAAGCAATAAAACATTTGTAATTTAATAAATGTAAGACAGACAAGTTCAGTGCCATACAGGGGAGTATTCCAGGCAAAACAATAACATTACTTACATGCTGCTTTTTATTTTACTTTTTAGTTTTTATACTGTTTGCTTTTGTACACGACACTGTGTTGAAGTCCCTTTAATCAAATGTAATTCTTTCTATGGAGTGCTCTCTCTTTCAGTGTGACGACCCACTTCAGACAAATCCAAGGTTGTGGTGGCTAAGCTATGTCAATGGATCAATACAGCGTCCGTAATCTCTCGCTCGTGTTTGGTAACTAAGTCTCCTCCAAAAGGAAGCGATGCCTTTGAACACAGAGAAAGATGCTGCAATGTGGGATCAAGGACGAGGTGTGTTCTGCTGGGTATTTTCAGGTTGTTATCAGCGCAGTGGGGAATAGTGCTGGAGCAGGAGGAGAGAGAGAGACGAGCAGACAGAGGTGGACAAAATTTAGATCCAAAAGTGTGTCGGAAAATCTAAAAACAGACCAAAGAATCAAATGGAATAAGGTTATATTGGATGTGCATTTATTTGAACTGAAGTGTTTCTATGGCTGTCTAAATAGTAGTTAATGCCAGTGTAGTTAATGAACGAGTTGTGCGAATTATAATGTGCACATTTGGTTCATACAATGTGAACGTATTCATGACAATAGTTTGCCAAGTAATATGCATAGGATTCCCTGTGCACTTAAAGTCAGTGCTAACAAAAACATTATTCCATTAATTAAATTTTTACTCTATTGGGGAAATGGCCCTACGGGTGAATTATTAAATATACTTATTGGTTTATTGGTTGACTTATTGGTAAAATCCATAAGACTTCGACATATGGATCTTACCTATTGTGCATGTTTTCAGTAATTTGTCTATTGCGCTAACCAGTGTTGGGAAAAACGTGGTTTAAGTATAACAGTGTTAGTAACGGCCCTACCTTTACCAGTAACAGGTAATCTTACTAATTATTCTTTCCTCTGTAACTACTTACTTACTAATTACCGTTACTGCCAATGTCATTTTACTGTGAATGTCAGCAGCTTGGACAGCTCAGACTGTGCTCTATTGTCTCATTCAGAGGAGCTGCAAGGTTTTTCTTTTGTTTTGGGAAGTAAACAAGTCCAAGCTGAAAGATTAGAGACCGTCATTGGCTAAAACAGAAATTGACTGTAAAGGTGACCAGTCAGAAGAAGCACTAGGCGGCCGTTAAGACTTTCCTGACATTCCATTGGTTTAGTACTGACACGCGGTCAAATGCTCTCGATTTTCAATGAGCATGAGGAAGTGTGTCGATTCTTGTGGATTTTATGAATACACGTCGTTATTTGGTGACAGATGACTACAGTGGGATGAACACATACGTCTGGAGTTTACAGATCACTAAAAGGACATCAGCGCTGCCATAGAGGACACAGGCCGCCGTTTACATAAGTGCAGCAGTGGTTGACCTCCGGTTTTACAAGTGTGTAAGCTCTGTCATGTGGCATACACATGTTGGCATGCACAGTATTCTGATTTGGTAAATGTGCTTTTTGGCCACAGTCTGCTGCATAAAGAGGGCAGTAGTTTTTTTTCTGTGCTGTTGTGACTGTACAGTTGTGAGTCCAAATTGGTGATTTTGAGCTCTGTGGAGAATAATGGCTTCTAATGCTGGCCCTGGGTGCATTTGGCACTTTTGTTTGTTTTTACTTGAAAAACAGCTGGGGGTGTATATGGGGGTGTATATTTGAGGATTTATTTGGTAATTAAATAGTTACTTTATCTGATTAGTTAGTTTCATCACACAGTAGCGCAGTTATTGACGCAAATACTTTGAGGAGAAAAGTACTGGGTAACTATAACTAATTACTTTTTTGAAACATCTTGCCCAACACTGGTGCTAACAATAGTTTTCTTTATTAAATGAAATTCATTTTCAACTACATTTTAACAATATTCCATGTTTATAGTTACAGAATTTCTTGTTGAAAGGCATCACAATGATGATGGATGCTCTGCCTTGGTTCATTTTTTCACACCACATGCTCAGGATGAACTTTGTAAAGAGATTTATTTACCTCTAACTTTAATGCATTTATCTTTTTAAAGACAATTCCACCCCTTCAGTATATATATAGTATGTAATGCTAACTCGGCTCAGCTCAATACAACAAGTGTGGCTGGCTTTTCTCCCACCCGTTTCCCCGTTAAAAGTGCGGGGTCCATTCGGGCTGTAAAGCAGTGATTTCCTCTGTTTCCAGTGGAGAGGTGAGTGCTTGGCGAGAGTGGCCTCCTCGGTACTGTACTGTTCCTGGAGTAATCACAAAGCCAATGGGTTTTGTAGTTGTGAGAAATAGGTAATACGTGCTGGAGTCAATGCGGCCGTGTGCTGTGCTGCTGGATTGGAGTGGAGCAGAAATGATTTGTGATGCTGCACTATGAGCTCCTCCACTGTGGACCGGACCTGACTCTGCAGAGAGTGGGTTTACTACAGAAGACTGGTCAGTTTGGCTTTGAGCATAACAGTCAAAATAAACTAATGCAGTGTACGGTTACTTGGTAAATTGGAAAAAAAATTCCAGTGTAATGGATGCATATTTAAATTGGGCTTTTACAAATTTGTCCAGGAATAAATTTTGGAATAAACATATTTGATTCCTTTTGGTTTTAACAGAATTAGAATAATAGTCTAATGTTTTTGGGCGAAGCAATGTTTTTTACATAAAGGTCCATGTTTTTCCTGTTCACTGTGTCAGAGTCATATATGTCACAATATGGAATTTGGGTTTTATTTTTACTGTGAGAATCATTTTACAGTTAAGCCTATTCACAATTGACACCATGACCAAACAACAATGAAATCCTACGTTTTATTTCATCCCCCTTGCATTCCTCAAATATGTGACCAGCTTTATGAAAAAAAAAAACACTTTCTGAATGATAAAATTAGTCACACTAACAAATACATTTTTATAGAATCCACTGAACTGAAATGACTTGAATTTGCTTCTAAAATTGTTACTATTATATTGTGACCTGAAAAATCAACTAACCAAATAATCTTGACATTCCTGGCTGGAAGACTGAAATGTCACATAGTTAACAGGCGAAGTATACCACAGAATACAAAATGCTTTATATTTGAAAAGGCGTCCTTAGACAGAGAGGCCAAACAAAGAGCTCTTCCTCGCTCCTGCTGCACTCAGACCTGTGGAGCTGGTGCTACACAATGGCTGAGAGAAGTGACCTCCTTTCCTGGCCTAGAAACTTTATGATTCACAACACTTCTCTGGGGACAAATAAATGTTAGAAATTCCTAAAAAGGCCACAAATAAACAAGAATAACTGGAATGGATTAGGAGAAGACTGTCCCAATTTGTGGCCACTGTTTAGTTGATGAATGTATTCAGAAAGTTAATCAGTCTGTGTCCAGTGTGAAAAGACAATTTCATTCCTCTATCAATAAAAATGACATGACTTTAAACAACAATTTTTGGACTCCATAGATCCATTTACATCATCCAATGTTTTCTTTTCTAGTAAAGAGGGGATATTACATGTCTGAGGTATTAAGTCTTAACAAATAATTTAGATTTTACTGTTTTGAAACTCTATATTCGCTGAAAACAAGCATTAAAATGTTCAATTAGTTTCAGTTTTGTTTTTGATGCTCTGAGTATCCCCTCCCCTTTGCTCCTTACGTCACTCACCCTTCAGGGCATGATCGCAACACAGTCTCTAATGAATTCTAGCATTCTAGCATTCTTCTAATGAAACTACGGCATGTTGCATCAAGTTTGTGAAGTTGTAAAATGGTTGTGAAGGAGCGCAGCCAAGAGCTTCCTGTGGGCTGAGGCTCGTACAAGAGTCGTGATGGGCCGTAAGGAGGTTTCAAATAGTACCCGGGAGAGATCTCAAGATTGCTCAAACATGCATGAAAAACAACTTCATGTGTGTTTTTGATGAGGGGATATTATGACATGGTAGAAAGCTCCAAAAAGTTTGCAGAATACTCCCTCTTTGATGCACTAGAGCGGTAAAAAAACAACAACTATATTAGCCAATGTTAAAACTGATTTCGAAATTAGATCCTCATTTGAAGTGTCAATACTGAAAAAGTCACAGACAGGCTAACGTTAGACCTTTCTTAAATAGAATAAATGTGAGCAAAAAGTGGTTCAACCAAGATGAAACCAGGACTAAACTCGGACTGGACCTGACTAAAGCAAATATACTCTCATACTGCTGATGACACGGACGTCTCAATCCCAACTGGTACTAACTCAGGACTAAACCAGGACTACACAGTTAAGCCTCTTGCTTGGGGCTGCCTTGATGTAGCTCCCTCCACCTGAGTTGATTTTCCTTGGTCCGGGCACAGCTCTGGGTCTAGGGGCAGGAGTCTACTACACGACACAATGACGTCACCGAAGCATACTGCAACTCACGTTTTCTTAATAAATGCAGTCTAGATCATGTCCAAATTATATACTCTTAATCATGAGGCCAATCTCAGAGAATCACAAAAGGGTGTTTAGTAATTCCAAGTTTGTGGCGCTGTAAGACTTGGCTAAGCTACACAAAATGACTTCCGGTTTATCGCCAGCTTTTTCTGCATTTATTTCACTGCTCTGTGCCCTTAATGAATTTTAATGTCTCTTTGTATAATGCTTTGGGTTTGGCGCATCTTATGCACAAGAAATACAATATTTTTTATCTTGGCGCAAGTGCTCAGCATCTGTCATTGCTGGATTTGGAACCTTACCCGATTTGGCACCATGCCCTTCAAACGGAGTGATATGGAACACTTTATGCTCTGGAAAGATTCAAAGTCCCATACCGCTCTGTATATACCCCCCTGTGGAAACAAGGCTTTGGTAACCTATTCTAAACTAAACCAGTCCACTAACCAATGCAATGGAATAAACTAACACACTGCAATAAGGTCGTGCCCCACGGCTTCAGAAACACTCCATTAACTTCATGTTCCTCTTAACTGCACATTTATTCCAGTTTAACATGTTAAATGTTGAATACATTTTGGCTTGGACCCAGTTTCCCTCAGACTCATTATTAGTCCCTCGTTCCACTTTCTAATGACAGAAAAGAACATTTAGTCTGTGGTTGAAACAAATAAGCCACTGAATTGTTGGCTGCATTTAAATTTATCAAAGAGCTAATGCAGCCTTTCAAGCCTGACCTTTTGTTACAATAACAAGAGGAAACAATTAGGCAGATAAACCACGCGGCAACGCTAGACACCTTTTTTCATCTTTATCTCCACTTGCATGACTCTGGTATGTTGTTTTAATAGACGGGGGCATTAGTATTCACAGGTGTCAAGGCATTACATTGTGTGACTGACGATATGGCTCCAAGCAATTCACAGTGTCACAATTATCTTAGACTGGCTGTTAAGCATAAAAGAATAGACTCGAGCATAAAAGCGTGTTCTGATAAGGCAGGATCCACGTGGAACGGTGGTTTGGCAGCTGCTTTACATTTGAAAATAAGGGACAAAAGCAAATGTAGGCTAAGTCCTGTCTGGGAAATTGGTTTGATTGTACATCCAAGAAACAATGGGTATCCATGAGTTGGAGAGTGATGAACAATTAGGACTATTGCCATAGCAATTAATGAATCAAAGCAAAAGCCCTTGAAATGGCACCCTTAAACATGAAGCTGAAACCAATTAATAATCAACTTAAGTGTCTTATATGACAAAAATTACTTTCAGTGTACTTGTTACGAAAGCCTGCATGGAAAACTGAAAGAAGTCTACATTAAAACTTGAATAAACTCTATAGCACTGGTTAAGTAATGGTGGATCTGGATTTAAATTGGCAATGTATAAGCACTTAACACCTTACTGCTGGAGTTGGCTCTTATGCAGCATGTTGCTAAGCTAAAAGAAAGTACATTCTCTGCAGAGTCACCATCTTACAAAGTATCAGAAATGGAGATCTTGTTATCACAGTGTAAAACCTGCTTTTATAACCTGTAGCGTGTATCCTGTAGAAGACCTTGTACAGCTTAATCACTGATATTTCAGATTCAATTTTTCCTACCTGTCAGCCCATTTCGATTCTATGTGTGGTTGCGTAATAGTGCGTTGTTGTATTATTGACAGCACAGTAGCACTGATCAATGAGAGCACTGAGCTGCCTGAATGGGGTCAGAAGAAAGTGAAGTAAATAATGATAACAAAGTTTGAGCAAATGGATTATTTCTTTCTGAATGTCTTACTTGACTCGCTAAAATCTTGTTTCATTGTGTGGGGTCCTAGGAGGATATTCAAACTGTAACAGCAGCAGCAGAAGTAGGATTATATCAGTACTTAAAGCATTTCTAACATCTTAATTATTCACCACAATGAGTTTATAATTATACCACTGTGGCATTATGCAGTTTGGACATGTAATCTGGCCTGTATAAAGAAGGACTAAGTGATTGTGACGTCACCCACAGTGTTCAGCTCCAATTGAAGCTCATCGAAGCTAGCAACAGAAAATTCAAGTTCCATATTTGGAATTGTGACTACAAGTATCATAGCAACCAAAGAGCCAATCCAGAGCGAGGCTGTAGAAGGTAACGCCCCTTCCCACCTGCACCATTGGTTTATCAGGAAGCGGACACTTAACAACTTTGTTAATCAAACCTGTTGCTAATGCTAGCGGAAGTGACCTCGAAGAAAGAAGGCGTCTGATTTGAATGTTATTAATGTCTTAATATCTTGATTTACGGACAAAATAGCAAAATGGAAACACCAGGATCATATAGAGCGAGTTAATATGAACATTTTAAGACCAAAACAATGCTCACTGCAGCAGTTTCAGACAGAGGGGTAACATTTTTTTCATGTGAAGTCAATTGGAGCCAGAGTCGATGGAATCGTGCTCATAATCACTTCCTATTTGGAGCACGGTGGCTGTCGCGTTAGCTACATTGGTGTGCCCACTGCTGTTTTGCCATCCACTGCCTGGGAACATGTCTTCTTTTTTTGATCAACAACTGTCCTTGAAAATGGACCTAGATGAACATTTGAATGAACTGATTATGTCCTCATTCTGTGTTGAACCAATAGAAAGAACATGATCTATTACCTATTTAAGTGACCACGGAAATAAACTGTGTATTTATATCAACAAACCAAAACAAAGATAAAATGAATACAATGGAACTTTAACCTGTCTCACCGACTTATCTGTGTGCCTGAAAATAGTTTTTTTCATCTTTACTCTGTAGGCGCAGTTCCTGGGGTAGCTTTGTTGTTAGTATTACAGTTTAGTCCTCTTTTTTGTATGCTAACTGTTTCTGTTAACCCTCTCATTGCCAAATGACTTTTCATAACTATCAGAATCCAGAGTTTTTCAGTATTGATAATGCTAACACCAACTAGCATGCTAATAGCCCACCAATCCGGTTCACGGACAATAAAAACGCTCTGTTAATAAAGATTTTATGTGCCCTAAAACAAAAGGAAACAAAACCAGAATCAGGACTACTGAAATGTCATTATGACTGGCATTGCTGACAAACACTTTAGGATCAGAAACTACATATCATTACTACATATTCACTTACATTGTTGCAACACTGCTTGATCAAAGTAGATTACACAAGGCTGCCAATAAGGTCAACATAAAAAAGTGAATACAGAGGCAATGAAGTTTTTACAGCAAAGATAGATGGATAAATACTTAATTGATCCACCTTAGGAGAGATGGAGGGAGAAGCTATAGCTACAGCATTTAGTCGTGACTCAAAATATATGGAATTAAAGTCGTTTTAGTCCGCTTTTCTAACTCTCCCACATAGTCTTATGATCTGGTGAGGTCTGTGTAATATTCAAACAGCACAGAGTTGGCCTGAGATTCAGAACACATGTTCAGAATCTCATCTGGTTACGAATACAAACTTTAGTTAAGTCTCTGCAGGCTCGACACTGCCTTTGCTTCTCTGTCTGGCTCTGTCTCTAAGGGGGACCACTGTAAGTTGCTATATACTTAATTCTTTTTTTAGTCCACTAAACTGTGTACAGCAAAGAACAGCGGGCACTTGTGGAGGCTGAAAGATGTATCCAAACATAGGCATACAATCAATGTTGATTGCTTCTTGCCTTCTGTATACCAAACTATATGCTGAGAAGTGAAAAAGTAAGTTAACTGTCTACTAGCATTAAGTCGTCACACAAAGCGTATGGAATTAATGTAGTTTAAGTCCACTTTTAAGAGTCATTTCTGAACTTACAAATAGGAGATAAATGTTGGTCTCATATGGCATAATCCCAGTATATTCTGTGAAGATAAGCAGCTGCTGCATATGAGAGTTTGAATAAAGTAATATAGCTCTGATAAGAACTGTAAAGACTGTAAAAGTGACATAATACATTGTTATTTTTTTGAGATATGTTTAGGTTTCCTTTCTTTTCTTGCGATTATAGTTACTTGACGTAACTATAGGTCTGTTAGTGTGTGCGAGCCAACCTACGGGGTTTGCTATTGGTTACCTCTCTCTGGCACCAAGCCACCCTCTGAGAAAGATCAAAGCAGTCACCGCACCAATCATACCCACTGTGGAAGAAGTAGAGAGACCACGTGTGGAGTGCGACCTAACGACTGCTGGAGGGATGGTGACCACAAGTCTCATATGCTGCCATAATGCCATAAGACACTGGGATGACAGTGGGGACCCATGGCCTCTGGTCCCAAAACCACAAACAGCTGGTCCGAACCAGGAAATGCTGCCATCCGCTCAATGTAACGGCGTTGGGCTCTGACGGAGCATAACAGCCTCAGCCATGAATCCCTCTTAGATGCATCGGCGGGGGGGATGAGTCCTCTAAGTCTGATCACCCTGGACCGTAAAGCAGAGTTGATAATCTTAGGGTGGAAGGACGATTGGGCCAAAGGTGAATCAAACAGTCATCCTCGCTGAATGACATGCAGTAGAGGTGAACTGAGAGTGCACACAAGTCTCCCGCCTTCTTGATGGAGGACAAGGCTAATAGGAGTGCTGTCTTGAAGGAAAGAAACCACATTTATGCCCACTCAAAGGGTCAATGGGCCGTCCAAAACCACATGGAGGTCCCAGGCCAGTGAGGGTGGCCTCAATCTAGAGGCACCTCAAAGAAATAAACCAGTGCATGACTATGGGTTGAGTAGTGCCCAAAACCCTCATGATCTGCGGTAATGGCTGGCGCAAATGGTCAGCTGCAGCCAGTCCCTTGTTTAGAACCAGTATTTTATCAACTGAGGAGGTGCTGGAGTTCACTCCACTGTCGTTGTATCATGTTGAAAAGAGCGCCAAGCGTTTACTATAAACTCTGACAATGGAACCTGCCTTGGCGCTCTGAATGATGGATACCACCTCAGGAGGAAGGCCAAGGCTTGCTAGTCTTCCCTTTTCAACTTCCAAACAAGGAGCCTCCTGCCCAGGAGGTGGCATGACCACAGGCTGCCTCCTGTCTGCACTAACATGTGGTATGTCGGCGAGAGGTGATGGGTCCATCACCGTCATCCATATAAGGTGCAACCCCAGAGTGCATGTGCAGCAAACCCAGGCACACCACAGGATGGACCAAGGCCATCATGCCCAAGACAGGGGCTGATGGACCGGCCATCAAACTTGAGGCCAGGATGAGTAGTGCACTGCCATGGTGAGCCATGCATGCCTTGTGCATGAATCCATCTCTGGTAAGTGGCCTGTTGTGCTTGGACAAGCGCGTTCCTTTCTTTGTTTACTAACATACCCAACCTAGAGATGTTGTGCAAAATCAGGGCTGTGTGTTCTTTAACCTCGTGAAGAGAGCACGCTAGGATCAGCCAGTCGTTAATGTAGGGGCTCCAACACCACCTCTAGACTTTGGATTAAAGTGCTTGGGGCAAGGGAGTAGCAGAAGACACTTGTACTCGAAGCAGCAGTCTATGATGGCAAATCTGAGAAAAAGTCTGTGTTTCTGCAGGTTTGGGATGTGGAAATATGCATCAGTGAGATCAATCAACATCAAACAATCTCCTGAGTGAACACTCTCCAGGACCCCTCGAGCTGCTACCAACATGCAGAATTTTCTAACTGTTCATGACACACGGGTCCAATATGGACCTCACTCCTCCACCCTTCTTGGGAACCAGGAAGTAGGGAGAGTAGAACCCTGTTGCTACCTCCATTGGGTCCAGCTCTATAATGGCACCTTGGCACAAAAGTGACATTATCTCTTCTTGAAGGACTGGGTCCTCTGCATCTCTTGCTGGCTGGATGGGGAGAAAGCCACTGAAGGGAGGAGGATGACAGACAAAGTGTCACGTGTAGCCGCTCCTAGGCATCTTTGATAACCAAGGTGCAAGTGGACCTACTATGTGCATCCACTTTGGAAAGAAGAGTGTTAGAGGTTGTATTGTGCCACGATTGAGGGGAAGAGCGGGCCCACATGCTCTCCCGGACCCCTATGATGGGTTGGGATACAGCGGACTTCCGAGAAAGGGTCTGTCCACACCAGCACTTATGCCAGTGGTGTAAGAACTGTGGCATTTGTGCTAAGCCTTGTCCTCACGGGTGGCACCCAACCTATGGCTTGTTGTACTTGCTGGGTACGCTGTAGTAGGCAGGTTTAGGAGCTTTGGGCACTTACAAGCAGTCACAAGGGCCCCTTCCATCGCTGAGTTCCACTGCTGCAGTGCAGGGAGATGGGGCTCTTAAAGGCAGCGCGGCCTTCCAAATTTTCCCTGTTGAATTCAAGACACAGTGAGCAAGAGTGCTGAGACCCATGGAGCCATTCCAAACAGGACAAGGTGGTCATGCTTATCTTCGACGGGGAGCAGTGTGCTACAAGAGCGGCATCTGATGTGACCGACACCGGCACGCGATAAATCTTGGAAAGCAGAGTCCAGAGTCAGTATTTTCTTGCGACAGATCTTCCAGGTGAGTAGAACACCGACCCGGCATTTATAGGGCACTGGGTTTGCAGGTATGTGCCAGGCTGTGGGTATGATTGGCATTGGTCTCTCTGAGGCGCCAGAGAGAGGTAACCAATAGTAAAACCTGGAGGTGGGTGGGGCACACACGAAATGGAATCACATTTTAGAAGAATATTTTCACAATTTCAGTGTTTTTAGCATTATTGAACTGAAAGATGATTTGCTGACTTATGTGCAAACATTGAATGCAGATTCAAGGATTTATTGTCATTGTAAAGTAAACATATAGACAGACACATTAGGTTTTAGGTATTAGGTTTGCTCTCTTAAAGGCCCTGAACCCAGTTTCCTCTCAATTGATCAAAATTTGTCTTGCCCCAGATATATTATATAAGCATCTCTTGAGATCAGAATAAGTCAGCTGCTTACTGTCTGTATCTAATTATAAAGTGTTTCATTGTCCGATAAGAGCAGGAAGTGCAATAATAAGGATGAGATAAGATAAGTGATAAATAAGTGTGGACAACTGCAGACCATTTAAACTGAACTAGTTGTTTTTTCATTTGGAAATATTGATAATTGAACTTTTTACTTTATTGCCATTTAACTGTGTAACTATGAAGGACATCAACAATACAAATCAACAACAGTTTTTTCTTTGCAATGCACTGATAACTTTCTCCTACAGAAACATGAAAGCAGGACTGAATTTAAATGCGGCTAAATTGGAAATGAGCAGACATTATTATGTCCGTAATTGGTTGATTATATTCCTCATTAAAGGTGATGAATAGTAAGTAGCAATATTAATTTGCCTCTTAAATGATTCCTCAGTGTAAACAACATGAGAGGAATGTGCCATCCACATATTTGGAAATTTACAATCTATGTAACTAAAACAAACCATATCTTTTACGTCATTGTGATTTAGTATGAACATCATGATTATAAAACTCAGAATTAGCAGTGCTTGGATGCACGTGGGTGGGGGGGTGGATAATGACATGCACACCTGTGGACGTCCCCGCAGCAGGCATTGTACCTCCTCTGTGCTGCACAAAGCCAAATTCAGCTCCATTTCTCTGCCTTGATCCGCCAACAAAACCTGTATTTATCTACAGCCTTTTGTACCTGATTGCATAAGATCCTACAGGTGTTCTGTGATTGCAACAAACTGTACTTGTTTCAGAAGTTGAATTCGGGGTTTGGAAATTTGTGGGTGTTTTCTAAAATGTGCAAAACAAAATTGTCCATTTACCGGAGAACACTGAAGGAAGCTCCAACAGAGAATGAACCGTGAGAGAGCGATTCACTTTGAATGCAAAAGCACATCTTTTAAATCAACAGCAACAACAAAGGCCTATGCTGAAATACAATAAGAGATGAGACAATCCACATGTGTATTAAAACAAGCCACTTTCCTTCCTTCCTTTGCAAAACAGTACGACTTGTTTAAACGCAAAATTTCCACTGCAATTAAGTAGATAATATTAAACGACAGTAAATGAAACTTTTTTTATATTGTACCTTCCACCAAGTTACTAAAGAAGCATTTTTTTCTTGTGATCTAACTTACTAATCATTTTAACTACTAAGCATTTTTTTTCAGTATTGATACTTTTTCAAATTAGTATATAGTTTTGATACTAGGTTTAGTAATAACTTGTATACTTTCAATATTAGTTTAGTACTGATGAACATTTAGCTATGAATTTTCATGACAACTGCACTCATGACTTAGTTTTGTATTTGCAAGGAGCCGTAACGTTTGGCAAAAAACAGGATGATGACATGTTGAATTACAGTCTGCAATACATCTGCCACCAAAAGGAGAGGTACACTACCCACTTGTAAACAGCATTAGTTTGCCACTATTGTCACATAGTTAGCTTGTATTGGCAGCTGTTAACTCAGGGGTGATGTGAAATGATTTGTCAGACAGTGTGGGTGTGCTCTTGCAGACTGCTCTTGTTCGTGCACTTGACAGATGTTGAGATTTTAAACCAAAGATGACCGAGAATTAGTTGTTTTGCAAATATTGTTTCTTAAGTCTACTGTTTCTTGTTGTACAGATTAGCATATTCATTTTGACATTTGAATATAAATTACGTGTTTCAGAATTGTCTGGCTTTAAGTCTCATTCTATGGTCTCCTTAATAAGAGAAACACAATCACCAAGCCAACCAACCTGTTTTATTCCACTATTTGGTCTTAGTGATTATGTAGGCTGCATGTTCTCCCTGGGTGGCAATTGGTGCTTGCAAGGTATTTCTGAATTTCACAGAACCATATGTGAGGTTCATTAGCGGTACATTGGATATAGTGGTACAATTAAAAAGTCACAAACAGGCCAAAATATTCCTACATACTTGAATTGCTTTTATTACTATTTTAGGCAGTTGGGGTTTATTGGACAGTAAGAAGTGTGAAATGGCGACAGTAGCTCAGTTGATTGCTCTCCTGCGACATAAACATTATTGGTTGAGCAGTTAGATCCACTGACCCACATGTTGGCGGTGCAATTCCAGCTCCCACAGATGAATGCTGTCGTTGTGTCCTTGTGCAAGACACTTAAACTGTATGTATGAATGTGTGTGTGAATGGGTGAAAGGTGCTTTGGGTAATTTGAAGGTGGAAAAGCGCTATATAAATATGCTACCATTTGACCATGGGGTGAAGAGCAGTGAGAGACATCAATCAGCAAATTGCCGGGCTTCAATCTCACAATGTTAAAAAAATAAATGAATTAAAAAATACTGTTTGTGGCGTCTGTGTACTATGGTTTTTGCATATATACACACATGGTACTATTTGGCACTGTAGTTATTGAAAATATCATTCACTGAAACACACAGACAAACACTAGTGAAATATGAACACAGTGCAGGCACAATAAATTCAGATTTAACTGATTGAATTTCATTGACTTGTTACTCATCGAGCTGTGGCAGACAATTGCTCATACCAAACTTTATTATCACAACAATGAGTGCTCCATATTAACTCCAGTCTCATTTCTGAAATATAGCCGGGGCTCCTAATCCAATCATGCGCCAGGGCTGCTGAGTTGCCGAATCTTAGATGTTAATCACTGAGACCTGATGCCGAATTCATCCGAACAATTCATTTTGTTTTACAGCACCACAACGGAGTCAATTGGTTCCAAATCATAAAATCCTTCAGCGCTGCGGTGATATAGACGTGTTGGCGAGCGGACATTGAATTTACTGGGCCTTGACTCTTGGTTTTATTGGTTTCTGGCGGTGATCTACAAAGTGATCAATAGGCAGCAGTGGGTCTGACCTTGCAGAGGCTTCCACCTCCTTAAGGCCTGCGGTAAAAGAGATGATGGTGGTGCTCAAGTCAAAGGTTAACAGGAAAACACAAACACAGCTGCAAATTATGGAGCAGTGAGGAAGCTGGAGGCGCTAGTGGGAAAGTGAGTGCACCAGATCACAATTTGAAGAAGATATAAGTTATAATATCTTGTAAGATTCTAGTACAGTGTGAACTTGAGAGTTAAGGTTTACTTTAAAGCTATTCTGCTTCCACTGTAAAAGAAAATTAATTGTGCCGAATGGACAAAGGTTTTTAAGAGGCAGAAAGTCATGACTGTAAGAATGTATGCAAGAAGTTGTTTTTTTTTGTTTGTTTTTTTACCAATAAAATTACCCGCGCCATCATTAATTTGAGTTGCATTATCAGAGAATCGGCACATTGTTGACTTTTTGGTCACACGAGCATCGAATGTTTTACACAAATCAACCTACTTTATATCAGATCTAGTGGCAAAACCTTTCTCAAGTTCTCCATTGAAAGAACTGGGATTCCCACTTAACCAGAAGTCTCTCCACAAAGAAAGTGCAGTTTGGAGCATTTAGAGGCAAAAGTGGGTGTGGCCGAATAAGGTCAATACTGTGGAACATGTGCCGTGAAAGAAATAGTGTAGCGAAAGTTGAAGTAAAACCACAAATAAGAGGTACAATGATAAAACTCTTTCACTACCGGTTAAACCAACTTTGTTACACACTATCCACCTCCAGCCTGGCTTGCAATATACAAATGACCATAAAGCAATGGCAGGGAGTGTGTGAACATGGGTGCACAGCAGTGAGTGTGTGAACATGGGTGCACAGCAGTCCCCCCTCACGTAATGGACTGCTCCGTGTTGATGTTGTGACTGTGTTTGCTCACAGCCTGTAATAACCTGTCCTTTTCCTGCAGTTTGAGCATTTTACTAATTTTCCAGTGAATGGAGGAGACCAGGAGGGCTAAAAGGCAACGCTGAATATATATATATATGTGGAGGTGGTGCTACTGCAGAGCCAACACAATCACTCTTTAGGATTTAGTAATTTCAGATGTTTTATTTCCTATTTTCTTATTCCACAGTTGCAATATGGATCTAAACAGTGACAGCCAGTACTTTTCCGTAATTCACTCAGCTATGTGGCAACTAATGACCAGAAGACGTATAATTTAGTTTAAAATCTAAATCTGAAACTATATGATTCCTCCTAGTTACTAAACCATTTTGTCAAAGTTTTAAATATGTTTTTTGGACTGAAAAGAAAACCGTGTTATGGACATTAGCAGTCACATAGCTGGATACCCCCGCTGTGCCTTTAAACTCCTAATATTTGAATTTTTCTTAAGATCTATAGGGAAAACTAATTAGAAATTTTCTTCCAGAATCTCTGTGTTCTTTGACTGTAGAGCTCCACTGATAATTAAGTTAGCCATGGTGTGTTGTATTGCAGTGGTAGCAATTATTCTACATTCCTCATATTGCATTGTAAAACTGACTTCTATACCAATTAGTGTAAACTTGAAACGTTTTTAGAGCAAACACATGCATTTAGTGGCTTAAACTTTGCTAAATTTGAGCAGTTTACATTTTATGACAAATGTCCTTCATAGTTTCGGATAGCGTGTAAACACCTCTTAAACCCTTAGATCCTCCTCCTTCACACAGTGGACGGGTGCCCGCTTGTGCACCGCTATAAATCCCTGTGTTGAAAGCAAGTCAAGCCAACAAGGCCATCGTAACGCCATCCTTTTCCACGCGAGTCATCTCCACAACAGATGATCTTCAAAATAGAGATATAAAGGTCTCAAGCACCTCACAGGAAAGGACAACCGAGTAATATTCCTTGAAGCATGTGGCAGTGCAGCGTGTCAACGACAGATGTAGCTATGCTTTTAAACAGTACTTTAGCAAGTTTTGATGCTGATGGAACAAAACTCCTCTGCGGTGCACTTTTCATAAAACACTCATATTATTGTTGGGCTGTCAGCACTAGTTACACTCCTCTATGCTCCACAAGCTGGCGATAGTGATAAAAAACAAAGAGGGGAAATGCCATGACAAGAGCCTGGAGTATTTAGTGTCAGAGCATCACGGCCATCAAACGGAGGCAGTGATCTAAGGCTCGCATTAAACACATTTTCAGACTGGAGTGAATGGCTTTAAAGGACACATCGGGCATGGACAGATGTTTGGCATGGCTCCTCTGTTTCATATCCAAGTGCTTTGATCAGAGTGTGGCTGCGATAATGGAAATCAAGTTGTACAAGACATAGTTGAACTCTTGTCTATTGATTCAGATGATTCAGATGCTTTTACTGCCATAACAATAAATCAAATCTATATATTACACTGCGACATTCTTGTTTCCAGGTTGATATTACTCTGCTTTGTCTGGAAAGTTCTACAGTATGGCATTAAATGTGTCTTTCTTGCAATTATTCAATCGATCTGACCTGGAAGTGGATCTGATGGTGCCACCTGCTTGACAAATGGACATAGAGGAGTTTAATTCCCTGCTGTGGAACAATCTAAAGCAATAACATCTCCACGGAGACTTAGACAAGCAAGTGGTGGGTGTTTGAACAGAAAAGTTACATAATTCACTCTTTCAGACAACAAACTTGGTGCAACAGAATTATTTAGTCAACTCGGTTTCGTGCCATTGTTCTTTCTTTCACGGAAAAAAACCTGAGCCCACTTTAATGTGAGCTTTGTGTACAACATGTGCCATGGTAATTGCTCCCTCTACTACAGCGTGTGCTCAGAGTGGTCACCTGATCCAGTCTGTTCAGTCTGCTCCCCGAGGGTCAGTGTTCATCTGTCCCCTGAAGAACACTGCTTTATGCTCACGATCGATTCTGTATTGTATTCATAGGACACAGAGTGCACATATCAAAGCCCCAGCGTGAGAGCAGACCATTTTCACAGTGGTCGGCAAACCAAATGTTCTTGGAGATTTTTGCAAGAAGAAAAATGCATCTCCGAAAAGTACAAGACAAAGAAATGAACCTGGAGACAATGACTGCTATTATACCTGGGATTACTATAACTATCAAAGACTGTGGTTTGACTCCGAGGCATACAAGATGAAAACATTCGTCAGAACCATAAAAGAGAGCTAAAATGGCAGAGTTTATGAGCTGCAAGGCGAAAAGATGAATTTGAACCGAGACTGGAGAGAGTTTTTGACGAATATAAAGAAAAGGCAGTAGTTCAAACAGCTGTTTTTATTGTTAAATGAAGCTTGGTTGTGATGAATGTGCAAGCTAAAACTCACCCAGATTCCCGGTGAATGGTATTAAAAATCTGTGAGTAAATCAGCGCAGTTTATTCAGAGATATATTTCAATAGCCAGAAAATATCTCCTGTTCTCCTTCAAATATTCCCGTCTAAATAACACTAAATTGTATAAAGCCATAAACCAGGATAAACTTCTATTTACAGGTCCTATATTATGCAAAATCAACTCTTAAGGCATTTTACAATGTTGTTACCTCGTCAAAAACATACCCGAAGTTGTGTTTTGTTTCATTCGCACATGTTAGACTAACCCTTTACTATTAGTCTGCACATCTCCAAATCTCAAAATGCTCTGTAGCACCTTGTGATGTCATGAAGTGGTACCTTTTACATCATCCAAATGATTCTAGTGAAGGTGTATGGAGTTTACAAACACAGTGGAGCACTTCCTGTATTACCACATAACATCACAAGGTGGAACAGAGTGTTTTCAGTCTGAGAGGAAAAACTGAGCTTAAATATGCAGGATTTGTGTGTTATACATGTGTGAATGAAACAAAACTTAACTACATAGATCAGAAAATAGAGTAATTTAAGCGCATTAAAAGTACTGGCAATGCAACAACTGTGAAACCATATAACCGTACAGTCATCAGGGCAACTATACCTTTCATGAAGTCACATTACATTCAACATCACTATAGTGTTCCTCTATCATCATTCATATTAAAAGATATATATAGTATGCTGGTAAGTTTCTGTTTGCATAAGTTTTTATTTACAATAGTTAGATAACTGCAAGGTAAGGCAGCTTGATTAAAATAAAACATAACTGTGATTGTTTTAGTCATAATTGAAATTTAATTCAAGCCTTTATTCACGCAGAGACAGTGCAGTGCAGCAGGGTGCTTAAAATTAAGAGAAATGAAAATAAGAGATATGAAAGTATGAGATGCATCTAGAAGAAAAACAAGGCTGTTATGAATGTTTTACAAGTGGAAAGTGCCAACCCGCAGGCAACTTCTTCACTCACAAAACACATCCATACTCATAGAACGCACCTTAGACTTAGTGGAACTGTTATTTTTTCTCAGCTATTTCATTTTTGTCATTCTTAATAGCTTACTAAACTTTTCACATCAAGTACCACCTACGATCATATTCAGCCTTCTGAGTACCAGGCCAGGCAAGTTTATTTGTATAGCACGATTCATACACTAAGTAATTCAAATTGCTTTACAGAAGAGGAAAGACATAACAAAACAGAACATAAATAGTCACTGTAAAATTAACATTAAAGAGTGCAGAATAAAAACCTTTCAGTCATCTGCAGCTAAACAGAACCGTTTTGAGCCTTGATTTAAACATTGTCAAAGTAGAGGCCTGTCTCACATCTTCAGGAAGACTGTTCCAGGTTTTAGCTGCATTAAACTGAAACACTGATTCCCCATGTTTAGTCCTGACTATGGGCACCAGCAGGAGGCCGGTCCCCGAAGTCCTCCGAGTCTGAGATGGTTCATATGGCACTAACATGTCAGAGATGTACTTTAGTGCTAGACCATGGAGAGACTTGTTCACAAACAGAGCTGCTTTAAAGTCTATTCTTTGAGCCACAGGAGCCAGTGCAGAGACCTGAGCACAGGTCACATATGTGAAGTACTTCCTGGTTCAAGTCAGGACTCGAGCAGATGCAAACCTAGACTATATCAGGCTAAACTAAGATTAAACATGGTCTAAAATGAAACTAAACCATGGATGAAGTAGTTCTTTATAATACGAACTGGAAAAGAGTACAAAAACATACTGCAAGGCTTTTAATGTGTGCTTTTTAGTTAAGTTTTAGTTTTATAATTTATTAAAACACTATGTAATCTCGTCTCAGATCTAACTACAGTGCTTTTTTCCTATTTTTGAAAATGCAATAAAAGATGGTGTAGCTGCACAGTACAATATTGCAGACATTCTTCCAGTGTTGATAAATCAAACCCAATACAGTTCACCCCTGCAGCGCGCAGGAGCCCATGCTGTGTAGTTGTTTGGAAAAACGGGTCATTGCCTTGATCACAAAAGCTCTCGCACTCAGTAATGGAGCATGATAAATTAAAGTGGCTTCTACACTTCTCCAGCCCGTCTTGTGCATTTTTGGTGCTGTGCTCTCTGGAAGAAAAAAAAAAAAAAACATGCCTATATCATTACAATAATCTGCATCTGGCGCACTGAGGACTGGGCACAGGGAAGCTTCATTACACCACATTTTCTCATATTGGGTCACATTTCTGTCATGAGCGCCCAAGCAGTGAATCGGGAGAACGTGCAAATATTCACAATTATAAATCCCAAACAGGTGCATGAGGCTGTGATTTGTAATCTGAACAGTTTCCTGGCACATTATCTGTTTTTAATATTTTATAACCTCTTTTAGCATTGAGCTAATTTCCAAAGTTCATATTTCATCCTTTAAATTGGAAGTGAACAATATCTAGTTTAATAAGGAGTTAAGAATAGCACCATATTTCTTTTCGTAATATATTCTAATAATCCCATTTTAGCGCCTAGTCCAACCAAGACCCAAAACTCCACAAGTTTGTCATACCGATACACAAATACTGGAAAGGAATGCTCTGTTCCCTGCTTCAGACATGTTGGTCAATAAAATATCATCAAATACTGAGTTATTCCTTTGAAATCAATATAATATGCATTCCCCCACCCCCATTGCAGACAGAGCTAACCTGCAGACAACTGTTCCTGTGTGATCCTATGGGAGTTTTTGTTGATCCAGTCCACTGCAGATGTATTATTGATCTGGGGGCTGTCCCACACTGGACTAAAACATGGCTCACTGTGTTATCCTTGGATTTCACGGTAATAAGAAATTCATGCCATTGTCACAGTAATGATTCGAAATAAAAGTATAGCTTTTGAATGGTGAGAAATCATCAAAATGGTGCCTATAAATACAAAAAAAAAAAACCTTTGGATAACCCTTGTTTGCTCTGTTCTAAGATAACATTTGGCATCTGCTGAAAAAGGTAGATTTCGGTGAAAGCATAACCTGCTCACAGTATCACATTTGGGATAGACTGAACCTTGGAGTTAAGAGCTTCAACATTTCATAATTTACTACTTGATACCCGACCAAGGACAGAGGCAAGGAGAGGTTAAAGATACTAACGTCATCCAGGATTTGACATAGAAGAAGCAGTTAGCATATGAATCCTTAAAATGTACTGTGTTTATTATTGGTGCCTCGTGGTGAGTATCTGTTGCTGTCATTCACGCTAACACATCCAGACCAATAGCGATCAAGGAAGAATCTAATTATTTTTCGACTGTTGCATTCCCAAACTATCAAATCATCTGTGAATGTTTTGCCAATTTTGCACGTTTCTTGGCATTTATCAGCCCAAATCACCTGGCTCTTTATTAGTGAAATGAACCCGTGACCTTGCGACGGAACGAATCAAAGGCTACAGATCTTCTAAATACATGTCTTTAATTCATCCTTTGCATAACTGGACACATTTTAGAACAGCAGATTTTGAAAAATACATGAGATCTCCATCCAAGTACATTCACAAGGCCGTAATCAGGGATGTTAATAAGTGGGTGAACAAAGCGCCTCTGGCTTTTTGTTACACCTAGCCCTAGCAGTCTCTTGTGTGTTTGTCTAATCACTGCATATTTAACTAGCCTGCGTCAGCGAGCCCTCATTATACATGCTAAACTCGGTCTATTTTTAAGGCAAATCTCTGCTCTGGTCTCTAATTGCTTAAACAGTACCTGGCCTTTTCTAGTATGGATATTTGGAGCGAGAGCCTCTTACCAGCACTTAAGGTCCCAGCAGACAAAGGGAAAACCACTTAGGCTATTAAAGCTAAAGTGAGCATGTACAAAACAGATGAATAAGTTAGCACTCCGGTTTTGATGCCATCACGGACATCAAGGACTCCTAAATGGTTGTGAGGTGAGAGAAAAAAGTGAATAATGTCAATTCAAAGTGGTAAAATATTAAAGGATGTTACACAACTCTTATCTCCCAGAGCAGTGGCTTTTCTGGCACTGGAGACTGGCATAAACTAGAGTTCTTTAACAGTTTTATTTTCACAACTTATAAAGCTGTATTATGTAAGAAATGCAAATGCAAAGTTTAAACATAAAGATCCACAATATTGCCCATATACACAAATACAGCAAAGTTAGAACATTAAAAAAAACAAAAAAAACAAACAAACAACGTACCCAAAGAAGGAATGCTCCTCTGACGCATACTTTATCAAGCCGTTATAACCTGAAATTATTATGACATTGAGTTTTTGGAGTGTTCCTGGCTCCTGCAGTGAATTCAAAAGTCTGTTTAATGTAGTACAATATCCTGAAAAAAGACTGAAAGTTGTCAAACTGTTTCTAAAAGCTTAAATTTTGAGCTGGACAAATGTTGTGACAAGAAGATTGTCACAGACTCAGACACAAACTGTTTCTGATTCTGAACATCAGTCAACCACAATGCTGTTGTGAGAATTGCAATATTCACTTTCAAATCTTCTATTTGAACTTCATTACTGCAGACATGTAGAAGTGCTAATAATTACTTCACTATTGCATGAATGTAGCAACTGCTCCATTAATAAAATAGTTGTTTAGATTGTGATTTTTACAAAATTTGACCCAGTTGAAGTGATGCTGAGTATATTCACAGATAGATTTGTTTATATATGTATAATATAAAACTCACGTGTGTTTCTTCTTGTGTCTTCTTGTGTTTACTACTAAGTTAGTTGACAGTTATCTCAATAATGTGTTTCCGCCCCACATGCATAATACAAATCAGAAGAGTTTTTATTGCCATTGTTGGAATAAACTGAAGTCCAGGGTGATCTCCAGGGTGATCTCCAGTGTCATGGTGTCGAGCTCCAGGTTGACTTGATCAGTTTTATACAGTCATGGCTTCGAGGTGCAGCAGTTGGTGTAGATGGAGAAGAACAGGGGGGAAAGCACACAGCCCTGTGAAGATTCTGCGCTGATAGTCCGAGTGTCTGAGACGTTCTTCCTCAGCCACACATGCTGTTTCTGGTCTGTCAAGAAGTCTGTGCTCCCCCTGCAGGTGGAGTCAGGCACACTGAGCTTGTCCTGGAGCAGAGCAGGGAGGATGGTGTTGAATGCAGAGCTGAAGTTCACAAACAGGATCCTGGTGTAGGTTCCCAGGGAGTCTTGGTGCTGCAGGATGAAGTGGAGGACCAGTACCATCGTGTACAGACCTATTGGCTCTAGGCAATTTGCCTAATGTCCAGGAAGGGAGAGGTGATGGAATAGAGAGTAGAATAAGAAAATTAAAAAGAATAGGTCTACCAAAACTAATTTTAGTCTGTTATTTTGCTCCCAGTCATGTTGATGAAAGGTTGAACATAAAAATTTCACCTTGCATTTTACTGCAATTTTTAATCTGAATTGCTTTAAATATTCACTGGTGTAACATAACTCCTGAGTCGTGTTTTTTCCTGGCTTGACACTGCTCATCCCAGAGTTCTTTAACCATCTTGTATTAAAGTAGTTGTTCACCAAGCCGCGGGCACACATCCAGGTCCCTCCAATAAACCTGTCACAAAGTTTCCCCTTGAAGCTGCCCTGGGACTTCCATCAGTGTTTCTGTTGTGTAAGTGCTCCTCTGTGCCAGGCTCTGAAGTCAGAATCTGTGTTCACTTTGTTTGTATAGCCGCGAAAACTAATGTTAGGTTAAAAAAAGATCACTGGAATATTTAAGGGAGTAATTGTTTTATCGGGGAACTAAATATGTTTTCTTTCGACAAACCAAATCCAAACAGGTACAGTAGTCATAAAAATAGAGCCCAAACTATCGTTGCATCTAACACAAGTCATGTTTTCATTGGGGATGTTGGATGGCTCTGCTTGGAGATTCACTCAATCTTTTCTTTGCGAATGTGCTGCTGTGATTTATAAATATCATTGGGAATGTGGAGTCACTTTTCCTATTTCACAGTCTTTTCAGGAAGCAAGACCCTCTGATTCAGTTTTCATGCTTTTTTTCTGCAGCAGGGCCAAAAGTACTGGGAGTAAGTTATGAATATTTCAAATCTCAAGCACAAAGGAGTAAAATCCACCTAGTGTTTGCACATATGGCTAAAGGCAAAGTTTAAACTTGGAAAACCAACACCAGACTTGGATAGTACTTTGTGTCCTGGTGATAGGAAAACCCACCTCTCATCTTAACTCTTTAATCTTTCTGGTTTTCCCAACCGGAATTCATGCGACGATGTATTGCAAGAGCTTTCTACTGCACTCCCTGTGATATATTGTAACACGCAAACTTACAAATAACAAAATGGGTTGTGGCAGTGTTATCTTTAAAATATCTAAATGTATTTTTTGTTTTTTGAAATTTTGACACACAAAATGAAAACATAGTCAAAGGCCCTTTGACATTCAAATTTCTTTTCACTGTTCTCTCAGGCTAATTAGATTTGACCAGATTTCATCATAACAAATATGTGGCTGAAAAGTTTCAAGAAATAATGATGACTCCTTTCAAATGATTTGAGAAACAAAGATCCAGTGTAAGCACATTAGATCCTGGAGCTTCTTCATTACATAGTAATGAGTACATTTTGGGCTATTTTAAAACCTGTATTCCATTTTCTCTGACACAGTACCAGTGGGCTTTGAGGGGCCTTTGGCTTGGTACCACCTAGAGCGCACCAGATGACCCAGTGTGCGAATGCGTCCCAACACTCCCTCCCTGAAGTCACGCCTCTCTGAATAATGAGGGCCTCCATGCATTAATGCAAGAGCAGGCCCTAAAGGAAGCTCTGCTAGCAGGTGATTGTTGCAGCCTCAGTGGGGTTGTCAGTAAACATGTGCCCCTGTAGCGCGGGGCATTTGAGCACCACCAACCTCCCCTGCCCACACACAGCTCGTTCAGCATCATGGGAAATTATGGATGGGTTTGTGCCTAACCCCAAAGCAGCACGTTAGCTTTTAGGCCACCTCTGGCTACAAGTGATTTATGAGTACACATCAACATGAGCATTGCTTAGAATACAATGACATTTAAAAGATGGAGGAGATGAGCTGTGCATTGTGGGTAATTGAGCAGAGTATTTTTACGGGAGAATTAAAGATAGCCTGTTTAGACAGTGTCTGCGGGCCTGATGTCTCACAGCTCCTCGTGACTGACAGATGATAATCTCTGGGCGCTGAGTGTTCTTATTATGCTGGCTGTATCAATATTTGTGAGCAGACGTCTGGAATATCAACAGTTTCCTATGGGTCAAAATGTCTTCTGCACTGAGCAACACAAGCCTGGCTGAGCAAATAATTACAAGTAAATTGGTCAGCTGATGGTCACAAAGTATGGCTTATTGACCGTTAATGGACAAGCTGCTGGACACATAAGTGAGTGGACACTAAACAGTTCAGCAAATGTTGTCATAGCCTTATAACGCAGAGCAAAGAGGTTACAGCTGCTGAAACAAGTGCAAGTGTCATAACCACAACTGTATAACGGAGTAAAGAGCATTTGAATTGATTGAGTATAAATGAGAGAACAAGTTTTTATTTTATGATATGCATTCATACACTTTAGTAACTGTGGTGGTGTGCTAGTGGCAGAGTGGTTAGTGCTTCTTCCTCTGAGCAAGGTTATGGGTTAATAGCTTGAGTTATGAAAAGGACTGGTTCTTTTTTAAGACAACAGATGCCATGATAAACTTCAGCAGAATACTATGTGGATGGGATACAGACAGTTTTTTTCTTTCTATTACTGCACTATACATCTTGGTTTGTTTGGTTCCCTCAGCATGTACTTTGGACATTTTCTTTACAAAATAAGCCTAAATTGGCACCATCATCGTGCTGCGTTGCTCATAGGCAGGATTGTGAAAAGGCAACTCCTGTAATAGAAGGACAACTGCACTTCTGGTGGCTGTTGCTTTAGAAACAGACGGTCCCCCTGAGTCCAATATTTAAGTCTCAATGATGACATTTCCACTTCTTCAAATGGACTTTAGAGCGATTTGTGGAAACTAAAGGAGGCACTGCAGACTGTAATGGTGTTATGGCACTACTTCTCCTTGTTGTAACATTTAAAATCATCGAGAGATTTGAAAGTTGAGTTCACCTGCGAGATGCTGCAAAACTGTAAGTGCAGTATCTACTCTACAAATCTGAAGTATACACAATCAATGAAATGTCTAGTACATGATGGTGTGAAATTTAAAGTATGTTGTGTTTCTAAACGTACTGAAACTGTGGTAACTTCTTAGTCTGGACCCCAGCTTTTACTCCTACCAACAAGTTACAGTTTAAAAAGTAATTACCATGCAAGATTTATACTGTAAGTGACCAGGGATGGGACAAAATCTCAGAAAATTATCTTGTGAGATTTTTTGACCATATGTTTGCATTTGGATTGGACAAAATGAGCTTAACATGTTGAGAAGGCGTAGTTCCTAAAAGCTTTGTACAGTGGCAGCAAAAGTATTCAGATTCATTAAAACATTGGGAAGTAAACCACAAAAATTATTATTATAAATTGTTCTAATGTCACAATCTCATCTTGTCTCGTTCACGTGGACTCAGTCTCGTGTTTTGTTTCACCTCGTGGGAATTCTGTCTCGTTCCACCACAATAATTTACTTGCAATACTGTTTTTTTCTGGTTACATGCATCACTGTTAAAAAAGATCTACTATCAGCATCAATCTTGTACATGCGTTATTAGAATAAACTTCAAACTTGACACTTTATGACGTAGCTGTGCAAACGAAAGCAAAGTGCATTAAAGATTCACAGCAATATTTCCACCATTTTGAGCTAAATCAACTTATGAATTATTTATAAAATGACCAAAATAAGTAAAAAAGAAAAAAAAACAACTGCTACTGTAGAGAGATATATAGAAGGAGTAATGTTGAATGCTTCATTGCAGTTGCAGACACAAAATGTCACTTAAGGTGTCAGGTCCTTCACTTGTTTCCTATCGCCTAGCTACTTCCCACCTACCTTCCTTCCCATACATTCCGCTTTAGCTTTATCTCCCGAATTACACCTGATAAAAAATACATCAGATGAAAAATACATCATCGAAATGTAACATATATAATTCATGCAAATGGAGTCCACTGCTCAGTTCCCAGTGGTTTTATGAGCTCAGAGCTACAGAAGATGTCCAGTGGATGGGTTCACCGTGAGTGCATATGTACATACTGTACACATTGTATCCTACATTATGTTACATGTCAACATAAGGTAAACTAGGGGGCATTTGTCTTGGGCTCCAATGTCACTTAAGATGAAAAACAAACTTGAGTCGCAATCAGTCATGCAGAACATTTCACAAACATACACGTTCAGTACCATGTACATTATCTACTTCCTGGTATAACATATGCTGCTTGTCATTATGGGAGATGGAAACAAATATGTATGTTTACATTTCAAAAAGAACAGTTATTGTTTTTGTTTCATTTTAACAGCATCACTCCTTAAACCCACTGCTACCATTTTGTATACTTAAATATCATTGCTCTGATTAAAGGGCCTATATTACAGTTTTTCTGATCTATGTTATAATGTCATTTCACCATCAAAAACATACCTGGAGTTTTGTTTTGTTTCATTCACACATGTTTAACATACAAATCCTGGATATTTAGGCTGAGTTCTCTCACACAGAAAACACTGTTCCACCCTGTGATGTCATGTGGTAATACAGGAAGTGCTCCATTGTGCATACACCTTCACTAGACTTATTTGGTTAATTTCAGCCCTGGAATTTCCAGTCTCTATTAAACAAAAGGTAAAAGGAGCTGTGACCCCTATAGTGTCTTCTCTGATAAAGCACAGTTGCGAACTTTCCGTTACCGTAACTCTGCAACCAACTGTGCTATCATGTAAAATCAAACGGCATCTGAAAGCAGAGACACGGGGCTCTTTAAATATGTTACTGTCATTACTGTAATCTGCTTACATTGTCCTTGAAGATGACCAATCAGAGCGCAGGAACAACGGGGATTTTCCCAGTCATTTATACAATGTTAAAGAAAAAAATATGGACGGATACTTAGAATGTACTGCATTTTTTCACACAACTAGCTCTATTTTGATACTTTACCTTTAGCTTGATTTTTTATGGCTAAAAAAAGAATAAAAGTCTAGGCGAGCTATGCTGGTCTATAATGTGCTCAGTCCTTAAAGGGTTATCTTAAACTACTGCTTCATGACATCACTACTACAGGGTTACTCAGACATGTGTGAAGGAAACAAAACTCAACTCCAGGAGGTAACAACATTATAACATCCTTAGAAGCTCACAAGAACCTATTTTGCATAAGATAGGACCTTTTAATTAATTTCCGCTCATTTACATGATTATGAAGTTTACAATGTGAAAGTCAGAAAGGAGTAAGTCAGCTAAAGCTACAGTTTTAAAAGCCTAACATCTTACTGTTGCGTTGCTTCTTGTATTTTATATTTCTTTGGATGAAATAAGAGCAAATAAGATAAGATAAGCTGTCAACAGTAGCAGTATTGTGACGATACTGAAATTTCAAACTATATTATGATGCTAAGAGAAAGTCTTAATGCTCAATATCAAATTCAATACCACAGTACACTACACGTGTTTTGAATTCTAGTGAGAATAGCGGATGCTCCAGCCATAGCAATCACAACATGAGGAAAACCCTTGAGTCCATTTGTTAGTGACATGTTGTACATATTTGTATTGATTTGAGAGACAATCTGGGATTTGAAACTGCTCCAAGACTAGATAACAAGAGAACTGTCTCAAGTACTGTGAGGATGAGTGTATATTGCTATTTTATTACACAAATTAGACTGATAAATGAAACAGAATGCATAGCTCTCATAACACTCTTTGAGCTTTGTTTATACTATAGGTCCATCAGCTGGAAAACAAATGAAAGGAAAAAAAACAAATCAAGACAAACTACCATATTACCACTGTAATATTAACCAGAAGCAGAACCCCCTCACACAGGAATATCTTTAATTTAATGCTTTTATTTAGCATTTTACCACGAGCTTACGCATACAAAACAGAGCATACTAGCACATGTGTAATGTTTATGTCTGCCTTAAGCATTACATTATCGCAACATAAACATAATAATAAAACTGTAGTGTAAACATGCTAATTTTCTGCCTGTGCCCCACATTAATTCATATTACTGTAATGGCACTGTAGTAATAAAGAGCAGCATATGGTGTGGGCCCACTGTGTCGGACATTAGCACTTGGGCACTTTGGTCCAGTTACATTCATTTTACAGGCCTGTACTTGATTTAATATGGACAACAAGAAGAGATGACTGTGTGGGTAATTAGCAGGGAGTCATCTGATGGCTTTTTAATTGCCCGGCATCGCACCACTTTGATGAGAGGCAATAAGCGAGTGCCATTGTGTCCCCCATACAAACAGAGCTCTGTGTTACAGTGTGGCCTGGGCAGACATGGAAAGTAAATGTACACTTTTTATTGTGGATTTTCGTTACAACAGCTTTGTAGTCAAACCTGTCCCGATAACACCTTTTGAAGCACAATATATCGCTAAGGATATACCGTGATAAATGATAATATTGAAATGACTTTATGCCACTGATATTATAACAATAATGCAGGGTTATTCCAGTAAACCATTTTTAAAAAGACAGAGCCATTAAAAAGCCTGAGCTGCAACAATTAAATAGCAGAATGAACCAATAATTGGCCATAAAAGTGACTTATTCAACCCTCTACAGCTCAAAACTTTTCCAATTACAACAAAAAGTACCCCAAATCTCTCTACTTTTACAAAAAAATTGTACACACGATATATACTGGGCCCTAAAATATATAGTTCCAGCTTTCATATATTGAACAATAGTCAGTATAGTAATTATTGTGACAGGCAGTTGTCGTTCCATCCATTAGTCGTAGTATGCAGTTGTGCCATTAAACGTGGTATGCCGAAGCACTAGCAGTTGTCATAGCAATCACACACACTCCAATATTGTGTGAGTATGTGGGTGATGTATGTAACTTCTTTGAGAGAACTGCCACCTGCTTGCCTCAATGCAGTTTTGTTCCTTCGTATGGAGATCAACTTTCATTTATTCAGTGAATTCAGTGAACAGCTAAAAATGGAAAAAAAACACATGCATTCTTACTGTGGGCGGGGCCGCCTCTTCACAAATCTGACATCTAACTTGGAACATTCCAGGTACAGAAAAAACATCTCCATGGAGACAAGCAGAAAGGTAGTTTTTATAGCAGTAGTGCCTGTGTGAATGTGTGGAGTGAATGAGTGATTGGTGATTGGAGAGGTGCAGAACGCCTGGGATTCAAAATTCACACTTCTCCAATACTTTACAAGGTGTGAGTGTGGCCAGCGGAGCGTCTCTCAGAGTTTAGATGGGTGTGATTGACAGGTGGATCAGCCAATCTGGGAGGAAGATGCATCAAAACAAACATAGCTGCTTACGAAGAAATAAGTATTCTGCTCATCTCCAAGTCCAGAATGATATCCCTCTGGGTCACTGCTCCCTCCATTGCGTCTCTAGCCAGACTCCGTTTCTTTCATCCAGCCCCAGGACAGTTCTGGCCACAGGTTATCACCGAGAATAGGACGAACGTAAAGTGTCATCGAACGCCAAAAAAGTGATGAGTAAACCCGACACACTATTATATTTGTTACAGTGTTTATTATTTTATGTCACAAACGTCATGTCAGATCTACATATAGCAGTAACATATTCTTGATTTCACCTTATATATATGTTATCGTCTCTTGAATGTCAACAGTGAGAAGGAGACAAAGACGGTGTTGCAGCCGGCGGAGAAGTGTCCCTGGGGTTGCTGTTATTGTTTCTGTGCTGATGTGGAGCCTCAGTTGTCAGGTCTTATGACACCTCCTGCTCTCCTGTCCCGGTGAAAATGTAAAAACTCTGAGCTAAAATGCTGAAACGGCACTCCCCACCTTCATTCTGCTTTGCCACATGCTTCTGCTGCGGCTTCACTAAATTGAACAGTGACCCCCGGACCCCACCCAAATAAATACTCGCACATATATACAGCAGCAGCACTATTGTCCACTAACATAGGAAGCAATTTGTTGTTCGTCCACTGTGGTTGTCCAACGCTGCAGGTCAAGTTCAGAGGTTTGTTGTTGATCTAAGCAAGGGCAAAGGTCAAGTGGTGAGAATGATAACGTTTCATTGCTGTCACCTGATGTGGAAGCGGACTGGATGAATTCATAGCGTGTGATGTACCCAGAGATTCACTGTACATCTGCTGGATTTTATCACAGGTTTTTATAGCTTGTCTTGGTGTTAATATTGGTAATAAAGAATTGCCCCCTGGTACGTGTCATATACTGCAAACATTTTCATTGGCATCAACCGGCACATAATGATTCTTTCAGATTTCACTGTTGCTGCAGCGCGGTGGGTGGAGTTCCTTGCAGAATAACGCAATGGAGAGAATATTGAACCACATACACTTAGCTGTCCTTGGATTTGTTTATTGTCATGATTATTTCAGAAGGGTCAGTATGAAGTCAGTTAGTGGGACCATATATATCAAAGCAGTCCATTCAGTGAAAGAAAACCTCTTGAGAGCATGAAATCTTTCAAAATTCTTCAAAATAAAGATAAAACAGTGTATTATCAAAAGACAATAAGTTGTGGTTTGCGATATAAAATTTCTACAGAATTTCTACAGAAACTAAAATAAAAAAGGGAGTAGGATGTATATGATTGTGCTTAATCCAAGAATGCTCTATATCTTAACATACTCAGTGTCTAAGAGCAAAGATCTTATTAGCACAAGCCTGATGACAGACGATCAGTATCAGTGCTGTGGTGGCAGTGAAGAAGAAGATGATGGTGGTGATGATGATGAAGAGCAGATTGATTTGTGCCACTGGCTGCTATCTTTGTTCACAGAATTAAAAATGCTCTTTCAAATGAAATATATTTTCAGCTTCTGGGAACCATCATAATGCTCCGATCAATATTTAATATTCTCAGATCAATGGTTTCCATGAGCATTACTTTGCATGGCTCCTATCAGGATTCCAAGATAATAATGTGCAGAAAGATTAAAAATGACCCAATGGTAAACCCATTGTATTCCTGTCAAGAAAATGTAGTCCTCATTAATATATATGTGGAAAAAAACAATACATTTACTCAGAATTGAAGCAATCAATGATGTGTAAATGGTTTGATTATACGACTGTAATTCATGCTTAGAATTCTTCATTTTGTTTTCACTGCGTTAATGGGCTTCATGGAGATGTGTCACCTGCACTTCTCCTTGAAGATAAATGAATTTAATGCATCCAACATTACAGACGAAGCATCTCCATTGTGACAAACATGTGACGAGCCCTCCACCAGGAAAGTGACACAGTGAATCTTTAAATAATAAGAGATTTTGTTTGTTGCACTTATTCAGAATATCAACATTTAAAATCAATCAATACAGGAAGGCAACACTTGAAAATAAACACTAGGAGACTCAACCAATAATTAAAAACTGATACTGAACTGATACTGAACTGATGTTATATACTCTGTGTTTTATATAAGATGCCCTTCCCGACTGAACCACCTCAATTTATCGAAGCCTCAGAATAAAACCAAACACTCAGCCTGGCGTTGCCTCGATGCTGAATAATTCTCCAGATTCTTGTTGTAACAGAACAGCAGGGCCAGTTTCAAGAGTGGTTGGAAGTCGGTAGTTAATCAAAACCAAACATTGAAATCTGTAACATTGTGTCTTTCAGCTCTAATTACCTCTGTAGGGAAACATGTAGGTTATACTTATTGTGATTATAACTGACTCCTCATTGGCTGAAAATGCTCCGCTCCTCTGTATATCGAGGAAGCAGCACATGGAGCAGGCACATTGTGAACACAGAGCTGAGGAACCATAATTACACCCTCTCTCTCTTAGCTGTACCCCTCTGTTCAGGACAGGCTCCCCAAGTGCTCCTTCAACCCATTCCACTGCACACTTTGAACCCACAGCCACTGTTTTTCGGGAAAGTTCAACCACTGTAATGCAAAAGTTGGACAAGGTATAGTGAGTTTATTTATTTTGCAGAAAGTTTAACAGAGATGCAGGCTGCTAATTATAAAGATGCATGGGTAATTCCAATAAACCGGTGCCAAGTTGTGTACATGTTATATGGATTTACTCCCTCAGCGAAATGATAATAAAGAAGAAATAACAGAACTGTATGAAAACACTGTCATACTGTGAAGGTGTGATTCTGAATTTCAATCATAAAAAAACATTCGTCTCTCTCTGGTCTGAACTTTCTACAAGAAGAGAAAGGAAAGAAATGGATTTTATAACTTTTCTAGTGGAGGGTCAGGTGCCTTATTGTCTCCAGGGAATGAAATTAAACATACCTCCATGGCCAAGCTACAGGTCACATCTGTGGAGAGACGAGCCCACAATTAGACTGTAAGTTTTAGGTTTTATGATTGAGGATATTGACCTTATTCTGCCCTGTCAACTTTTGCCATAAGTGCTATTAAACGGCGCTTTCTTTGTTGTGGCACTTCCGGTTAAGCGGATGGAGAATTTGGGATAGGTTTTGCCACTAAAATCTGATATAAAGTATGATAATTTGTTTAAAATGCTCATGTGACCAAGAAGCCAACGCTGCAATGATTCTCTGGAAGCTTTAAAAAGGCTCTGTAGTCCCTATAGAACTTATTTACAGTCAAGATCAGCAGCCACATGCAAAATAATACAACCTGAATGACAATGGTGGCGCCCACAGCAACTTAAATAAGGTGGATATATTTTAAAAAGTAATTGGATTCCATATTAATATACATATTTTTTTTTAACTATAAAACATGTACAAATGATTTTTTTTGTTTTGTATTATTATTATTATTATTATTTAGAGCAAAACATACATAATGACCATACATATACAATAGTGACAGTGGTGATAAGACGTACCAAGACATAACATGGTTTGTGAACGTAACAGCTATTTACAATTGTATGTGACAAGTTTGTGTTTTGTGTGTGTGTGTACCTGTGTGTACCTGTGTGTGTGACATTTCCGTGATTTTGTCGGGGGGTAAGGTGAAGATGGGAGAGTGCTAGTACTAGTCATTTGTAAGTGAGAAGGAGGTATAGAGCAAAGAAAAGAAGAAGAAGAAAAAATAATAATCATAATCGTAATCATAAATGACTTGTTTAATGTCCACCCCAACCACCACCAAGAGTCTTAAAGTGCACGTGCAACTTTAAACCCCTTAAAGTTTCCATCTTCAGGCCTTAAATATAAGTGTAAAAAAACAACAACACAATTTTCTAACAAAATGATGTGCATTTTTAGCAGCTTGAAATCAGACAATCATCAGCACCTCCATGTACTGTATAAACCAGACTTTTGTACAACTTAATGAACAAACTCTCAATACATAAGCAACTTTAACTGAACATTCAAATGTATTTTTTATGGAGTTTCAGTACAGCCTTCTTCAGTTCAACTATATGCACATCACTGGGGAGTTACAGCTCGAGTTAAGAACAGTGAAGTCATGGCAACAGAAAGAAAGTCCAATCTGTGGAGACAACTCCGCTCCGTATACATCCAGAAATACTTTACATTTATTTTATTATTATTGTTCCTTATCCATCGTTGGTCCCTGCATTGTTTTGATATGTGGCACTGTGGACAGCTTACGTTTGCCGGAGGCCACAGGCTGTTATATTGAGGACTGCTCATCAGAATGACTGACAAGTGAGGGGGCGGGAGCTTGACCGGCCGAGGGGGAGGAGGCCAGCACGAACAATACATTCTCTTAGTGGAGATTTGCATACAAGAACACAGAGCTCATAACTCAGAGTGGGAAAATCTGACTAAGAACAGCAGTTAAAGAAAAGACAGATACAACTTTCAGACTTTCAGATATGTGGAAGACTTTTTGCCATTCATATACATGACAACAATATTCATTTTATATTTTTATTTGTATTATTTATATTTCAACCTCCAAAACATTTCTAGAATTCTGTAAAATTTGCAAACTTCATCTCAATACCAATGGAAGGATTTGATAGTAGTTTATTTAATGTTATCCATAGACTGTATATATAAATGGACATAGCTAACGTGCTAGCCGCAGCGTTCCAAATGGGAAGTGCTCATGAGCGTGTTTCCAGCTCCATCAATTCTGGCTCCAATTCACTTTACATTGAAAAACTGTCAGCCCTTTCTTTGTAACTGCTGCTATCAGACTTTTCAGATTTTGATCTTAAAATGGTCATATTAACCCGCTCTACGTGATTCTGGTATTTAAATTTTCAAGTAAATCAAGATATGAACGTTACTAAGACAAATGAGGCGCCTTCATTTCCCCGTTAGCAACAGGTTTGAGTGACAGTGTTGCTAAGCGCCCACTCCCTGCTAAACCAGTGGTGTGGGCAGGAAAGAGCATTATCTTCAACAACCTCGCTGTGCATCGGCTCTTTGGTTGCTATGATACTCGCGGTCGGAATTTGAGATATGGAACTCGGCTCTAAATTCGCCCCATAACTGCTAGACTCGATGAGCTTCATTTGACTGGAGCCGAACGTTGCGGGTGACATCACACTCACTTACTCCACTTCTTTACACAGTCTATGATCTCTGTGTAGTCCCTCAGTCGTCCAGGTTTGATCCATAGCAAAAGACGAATTTTAAATTTGTCAGCTGGGCAAATCGTTGTAGGAGTTTCAGATTGCTGGTGAGATGTAAGATGTTTCAGATTGCTGGTGAACATTGAGTTGGTGTCCAGCAGCAATCTGACCAGAATTGAAGAAGCGTCTTGGAGGAGCAGCGGAATATCTTCACTCCTACAACGATTTGTCCATTTTGCTACAGTCTATGATGTGATCACGTGGCTTTAATTATTCAGGGAAGGTTCAGTTTCATCCTATTTATGTGATTTATTTCAGTACCAATACTTGTTTAAAGAACCTTGTTTACCAAGTTTTGATGCTAGTTTTAGTATTGATTTGCTTTGGGTGGATATTGGGTATATTATGGGATTTTTTCCTTAATTCTAACTGCCTCCTTTGCCCCTCAACTAATACATTTACTGGCCAATAAGTGCGCTCTCTGTCTCATTTCAACTCAGTACAAGTTTTAGCTTATTTTAATAGTATTTCTGTGCATTTTAGCATTCCTAAATTATACGTCTAAAATAAAGTTATGGAGTAGAGAGAAAATGAGCAATAGATTGGATTATATAGATTTCCAAAATATAGTTTAGCAGGATCTTTATGGCTTCTTACAGCTTTCAAGAAATGCTCTCTTAGTACAACACAGAAAAAAATCACTTTTGCAACAATGGTATAGCTAGTACTGTTATTTTCCTGTCTAGTGTTTATTTTGTCATTCTTTTTCTCGCCTCCACTGGCTCCAGGTAGCATTTAATGATTTACTTAGTAGTGTTTTTGTGCTGACAGGATCCTTTGTGTTGTCATACATACTGTGCTTAAATCACTCATTTGTAGCGCGGTTAAGTGCAGTGTTTCCAAAGAGACTGGTGAGGACTCACTCAGTGTTAGCTGGAATAAAACATGCATTTGCTCTTTGTTGCCGGGTCAGTGAATGATCTACAGCTCATGTGTGCTGACAATGTGAGAACTCAACACCAAGTTCATTATGAGGCAAAGGGTTAATGCATCACTTTTCTTGTTTCTTGCTCCCGGAATAGGCTCACGCTAACTAGCTCACTGCATCTCAGAGCTAACAGTCACTTTTATTAAAATCAAAAACATAAACTAAACAACCTAATCTAACTCTAATTAAGAAAATAAAGACTACCCAATTTTATATGAAAAATTCTCCAGTTTGTGTTGGGGTTTTAATATTTCTTACACCTCAAAATTAGCATTAGCGTTCAACTGTATATAGACTGTAAATACAAATGGACATGGCTAACCTGCTAGCCACCACGTTCTAAGTAGAAAGTGCTCATGGGTGCACTTCCGGCTCCATCGACTCTGGCTCCAATTCACTTTACATTGAAAAACTGTGCCCTCTCTCTGTAACTGCTGCTGTCAGACTCGTCATTTTGGTCTTAAATATGTTCGTATTAACCCTCTCTACATGATCATGGGGTTTTTATGTCACCATTTTGTATGCAAATCAAGATATGAACATTAATAACAGACAAATCAGGTGCCTTCTTTCTCTGAGGTTGCTCCCGCTGGCGTTAGCAACAGGTTTGATTGACAGCGTTGCTAAGCAGGAAGGGGCTATGGATTGGCTGTTTGCTCACCTATCCAGACCAAAACGTATGCCAGATGCCCTTCTTACCTTCCTCTAGGTTTGGTGTGGTTACTAATTACAACAAATTAAGTGAAATATTTTTTACATAATCCAGCTAGGCCTATATTTGCTACGATTTTTCTGTTTGGATCATTGAAATCTACATATATCTGCCACTACTGTAAACATAGTAATTTATTCGGCATTCGATATCTACCCAATGGCTATACATACTGTGAAGGTATTATGAAACAAGAGTTAAGTTATATAAGCTAATGAAAATTGACCCTCGGCACTGAATCTTGCTAAACACAGGTGTATTCAAAAAGCTAAATCTGAATGTGTGTGTGTGTTATTTTATTGTCCTATATTTGAAATCACTCGTTATCATAGATCTGATGGAGCTATCTGCATTTGTGGTTTTAAAGGGGCATTGCCACATTCTCAGAAGTCTGTTTTTTCTCATGAAATAGAGGGCACACTCCAGTGTCTGTGTCAAAATAAAAGCTGAATTGCAGATGATTTGAGACATGTGGATCCCAAACCCAAAGTGTGTAGTAGAGACCTGAAAGTAGACTTCCAAAGAGTGGAGTGAGATTTGAATACAGATGTGGGCCCTGTTTGTGCTGTGTCTCCATGCCCTTACCATGCCACTCATGTGAAGTAAACTTATAAAAGAGAGAACTGTCACCTTGATGTTTCCAGTGCAGTTTTTCATAGGAGGCACTCTCGGAGGACAAGTGCTAAGGAAAACATCATTATGTGTGGAGAAATGTGCCGCTAATAAACCCAAAATGGCAGAGAGGGGTGCAGTTGTCAGCCATGATAAATGGCACTCGTGGAAGGGGAGTGTTGGGCGCCCTTGCTGCAGTGACTCCTCTTCTCCAGGGGGCGCTGCGTCTGACACAGGGCGTACCACCTTAACCTCTCTTCTGGACGCTGACAGCACTCAGGCCAGACATAGAAAACCAAGCAGAAAACCCTTTATTGTATATTTGTAAAATCTACGGAGGCAGGGCTGGTGTATGAATCAGATACATTTTAACTTAAGAAAATGATATAGAGCAGAAAGAGCAGTTTTTGTGTCTAGTAGTACCTAAAGTTGTGTACGCTGTTTTTATGGCAAGCAACATGTGTAGTAGCAGTAGTTGTAGCAGTAATTGTAGTAATAGTAGTTGTTGTAGTTGTTGTAGTAGTAGTAGTAGTAGTAGTTGCAGTAGTAGTAGCAGTATCGGTAGTAGCAGCAGCAGCAGCAGTAGTAGTACTATATCTTACATCTATGAATGAAGCTTTGATGTTCAGTTGGTGTAGTAGTAGCTGTAGTAGTTGTAGCAGTAGTTGTAGTAGTAGTAGTAGTAGTAGTAGTAGTAGTAGTAGTAGTAGTAGTAGTACTAATATATCTTACATCTATGAATGAAGCTTTGATGTTCAGTTGGTGTAGTAGTAGCTGTAGTAGTTGTAGCAGTAGTTGTAGTAGTAATTGTTGTTGTAGTAGTAGTAGTAGTAGTAGTACTAATATATCTTACATCTATGAATGAAGCTTTGATGTTCAGTTGGTGTAGTAGTTGTAGCAGTAGTTGTAGTAGTAATTGTAGTAGTAGTAGTAGTACTATATCTAACATCTATGAATGAAGCTTTGATGTTCAGTTGGTGTAGTAGTAGCTGTAGTGGTAGTAGTAGTAGTAGTAGTTGTAGCTGTAGTAGCAGTAGCAGCAGTAGTAGTAGTAGTTGTAGCTGTAGTAGCAGTAGCAGCAGTAGTAGCAGTATCAGTAGTAGTAGTGGTGGTAGTAGCAGTAGTAGTAGTTGTAGCTGTAGTAGCAGTAGCAGTATCAGTAGTAGTAGTGGTAGTAGCAGTAGTAGTTGTTGTTTAACAGTGAAAAGTTACAAGTCATGTTATGTTGATGGTTGTGCATTCATATTCTTTATTAAATATATATACAATACATATTACACAAAATGGACTCTTGTGCGCTATAAACCATGTTATAACATTGTTCCCCTCTGAAAAACCACACCTGGAGTCATGTTTTGTTTAGTTCACACATGTTTGAGTAACACTTTATTATTAGTCTGTCTACATCTCCAAAGCTCAAAATGCTCTGTTCCACCTTGTGACGCTACGAAACAGCAATTTCAAGTTAACAGCTTCTTTTTACCTTTTATCCAGTAAAGAAGGGCTGAAATCATCCAAATGAGTCTAGTGAAGATGCAAGGACTTTAAAAACACAGTAGAGCACTTCCTGTATTACCACATGACATCACAAAGTGGAACAGAGTGTCTTAATTTTGAGTGAAGAGCTGATTATAAATATGCAGGATTTGTGTGTTAAACATGTGAATGAAACAAATGACAACTCCAGGTATGTTTTTGATGAGGAAACATTATAACAGCAGATCAGAAAATAGAGTAATATGGGCCTTTTAAGCAAATCTAATAAGGAATAATGGCAATTCACTTCCACCCACTTATTCCCCATTGACTTAGACACAGCTGTTATTATTGTTATTATTGTTATTATTAGCTGAATCTTCTCCAAGGCTTTTGTTGATTTATAGTGGAACAGCATGGAGCTTTTAAAGAAATACTAAATAAATAAAATGGACACTGTTGTAGTACGGCACACCGCTGTGAAATCAAATCCACGCGACGTGCTTTGGGTTCGGCGCTAGGCCATGAAGAGGAGAAAATGGATGATTATGGAGAAGGCAAATTACATTACTGTGTCGAATTAAGGGGACGTCTGGTATATCCAGCTGAGAGGAGGGGGCGATGAATGCTTAAGACCAGGACAAAGAGCGCGTGTGGAAGAAGAGGAGAGCGCAGGATCACAATATACTACACAGTCTGTGCTCATGCTGTGAGTTTATCTATACAAAAAGAAAAAGGCATGTTTTTGTGCTTCCATATTGTTCAGTATAATGCTAGCAAAGACAGCACTGAGTTGAAAGTGAAAGCCTAAAATCCTGAGCGTATCCAAGTTGTCGATAAAAGGAGACAAGTTCTTAGTTAAAAAGATAAAATAAAAATCAAACTTTATTTATTAGTTTGGCGTGAATCATATACAGTGGTACTGATTTGTATAGAAATGTTAATAAAATGAATAAAGCAATAAGCAATGGTATCTAAACAACAAATCAGCCACGTTAAAATGGTTTCCCCTCATCATTATCTCACTCAAAGTTGTGTTTTGAGTGATCCATACATGTTTTTGAATATCCCTTATTATCCTGTATATGAGTATTTCTCCTCTGAATGATCCTGTTTTCACCCACCCCTTATCTCCGCCCACTATATTTCATTCACTGCATTTAAAGTGTGTCGAGCCTTGTCTAAAACTGTTGCATACTTACCTCATTGGTCCACGCCCCCCATGTTGAGACCCACTGTACTAGAAAACAACATAATTCCTTATTTATCCGCTATAAGCTGTACTCACGCGGCTACCCCAACCGTTGCAAATTGTATTTTTTTGTTACTTTTGCCTCCCATTTGCCAGAGAACTTCCTTTGCCTTGAAGATTTAGTCTGAAGAAAATATGCTCTTAAGAAATGTAGTCAGAAATCCAATTATCTTCAGTAAATGTAAATGAGATAAGAGCATGCAGTGCTGTTCAAGGCTCTGTGTGAAAAAGCATGAGTGAAGACTGATGCTAAAAAATCACCTCCACTTTCCAGCTTTCTTCTTTTTGTGGGTTTCAGTTATGCGACTCGTTTGTTGTTGTCGACCAGCTTCAGCACCAACTGCCTGGTGCGTCGTTGTTAGTTACAGTTCTTTTGGTTTGAACCTATTTTAATGTAAATCTAAATCACAACGCCATCTAACCTGGAAAGAGCACTGTGTTTTGGGGTTTTCTCCTAACTAAATTACCTTTAATAAAAAAGTTAAGCTGTGTTATTTGGATGCTTATAGTACTTTAACTTTGAACACTGCCTGACACGAACGCTACTGCTAACTGCGTCGCTGTTAGCAACTCGTGAACAAGTTAATGTTAGGCCTATCTGAAACAAAGTGTTCACTGCACCGTCTGGAGTGAATTGTTGGAGTGCACTGGCCCGTCCCGATGGCGTTAATCCATTTCTGGCGACGAACGGAGTCTTTGGGGATGTTATAGAAAAATAATCCTTTCTTCTGAGACTTGCTGTTGGCACAACCCACGGCGCAGCAAGCAGACGGCATAGCTGCTTCGGTCCTCAAGATGGCAGTACCAACGAATGTGTGACGTCACTTTGGACCCATGAATTGGTGGTTTTCAGATTACAAATTGTGATGTTGTCATTGTGTCAGATGGGAAAGGAAGAGCCATGTTTCTCCAATAATTCTGTTCTCCTAAAAAGTATCTCAATGGTAAACTGAAAATGGTTGAAGCTGATCATTTTTTATAGTGACTAGACAGAAAACTTTGCTGTTATTACCACAAAAATCTACAATTTAGCAAAATGTATTTCAGCTGCCACAGTTTGTATAAAATATGATTCATCTATAGAATGTTGCGATGTCATTTAAAATCAATAAATATGGCTATTTATTTATTTATTTACTTATTTATAAATTTTTATTTATTTATTTATTTTTTATTTATTTACTTATTTTATTTTATGTATTTATTTTTATTTTGTTGCTTTTTTTTTGGCTGCTAGAACAGAAGCACAGCGCCATTGACCCACTGCGAACAAATGAAGGTAAACAGCCTCAGAGTGGTATCGCTGCGGCTGCGTAATGTAATCACTATGTTCAAACTGTCTGGCTCCATCATGTGAAATCATAAACTGGCTCACTTGTGCTGATTACGGCTGATTCTGATCACCACAGACAGCTGGCTGCTCTGGAGAGGGAGAAAAAGAGCAAAGAGCGGACCAGCGCAAAATCACTTGTAAACATTTGTTAAACGGGCACTATGTAACTTTTCTAGTGGAACGTCCATCACCACACTTGTCCCCGTGCAGAGTGCTTTGTCTGGAACCTTCCTCAGCACGCTATTAAACGTATGTATTTTCATGGAGAAGCAGCAGCATGGAGACTCCACTAAGCCAAGTTACAGGTCAGATCTGTGTAGAGGCAAGCCCACTCACAGTGAGAATACATGTATTTGATTACACTTTTAAACAATAAAATAGCAGCTGTAATATAATAATTATAGCAGAAGATAAGTTCAAAGCCATACTGTGGAACATACCAGACAAACAAATCTCCATGGAGACAAGAAGGTGACCGAAAAGTTTCATAGTGAATCTTTAATTTGAGGAAAAGGCGATAAGAAAGACTCAGAAATGATTAATGTAACTTACAACTACGTCTATCAAATGAATTTAGTTTGTCAGTCCACTATTTATATATTTATTTAATGTGGTGTGTATGTGGTCAGAGTGGTAGACCACACATTACCACAAGAGCTCACCTTAATGAACGAAACAACTAAACCAAAACAAAAGTGAATGGCGAGGTACTCCAACCTGGGATTGAACTTGAAAGACTATTAACCAGAATCAGTAGAAAAACTAAGAGTGCATTTAGTCCAGCATTTTAGTTCAAAAACACTACTAATGTAATCACCAGCAATAATGGCTTCCTGCAGAACCTTGAAAAAGTCCTGAACTTCAAAAATATAGAGTACATGCTCAAAAGGATTTTGTGAAAATACTAGCATTCAACTAGCATTTTAGTTTAAGTCAACATTCTCGGGCTTACGTTTAGAAACGTTGGGAAACCGTGTAATCCATGGTCTGCAATTTTCCTGCATGTTTCCAATACCCAATCCAAAGCCATTATTCAGTGATATTACACCTGAAGTCTGACAAAAACCCGCTCAAGACCTATAACAATAGATGTGTACTGATATCAAAAACAAACAAAAGACAAAAGATTTTAGGTTTAGAGCTGACAGTGATAGTTGTCAATAACTGATGGGAGTGCTGAGGGGACAATGAGGCAGATAGTAGAGGTGTAAAATGCAAGAAAGTAAGGGTAAAAGTAAGTGATAGTACTAACATTTCAAACTCAATTTTACAATGGATCAATGGGCTAAATGAAAACATAATAGCAAACATAATAGTTGTCTCTCTACAGTACTATTACCATGTGATCTTGTACAAATTGTGCTATAGATCTAGACCATTCTAAAGCTATTCTTCAGGAAGGGTTCAATTTGTTCAGTATTGATGCTTATGTTCAGGCGATAAGGGATAACTCTGTAATGTAATGTAAATGTAAACAGTTTTGTACTTTCAGGACCTTTTAACTCGTTGTCACCTTGAGTTATCCTTTTGGCACAAAATGAACCAGTTCTTTCTCCCACACAGTCACTATAGGGCCATATTGGGAGAGCCAGAAGGTTGAATGTGACGTTGGTGCCAGACTAGGCCCAGATGTGCTATGCTTTTGTTGGTTGCACTAACAGTGGAGTCTTGGGGGTATTTGTCAAATAATTGTGTGTAAGTATGGAGAGGTGATGGTGTCATGGCCTTGTTCTTCACACTTTGACTCTGATGCAAATGATGTGTTATGGGTGCAATGTAAAGTTAGATTTTTGTTTAACTTTAGTTGTGACGTTATGGAGTACTTTGTATATGCTTTTTTGTTGTTGATTCATTTTTTATGATTAAGCATGATATTGAGGCGATGGCTGTCCCTTGCCTTTCTGTTAAACTGGGGTTTCTCTGGCTCCCATCATCCTCAATGTTTGTCCATATTGTTCCACTATTTGGGAGCCCAGTATGAGGCTTTTGAATTGGGGACACTGACTTTCCTTATGCACATTTCCCAAGTCGTAACCTGGCCAGCCAAGAGACATGTCCCTCTAGTCTACTGTGTCCTCTTTCTTGTCTGGGCCTCCCCTCAGTGACCAAGAACACCTCCAAAGGGTTCTGTCTGTTTTGTAAATAGTTCTGTCTCTTTTTGTGTCCCACTCAACCTTGCCAAAATAATGTGAACACAATTTGACATAGATTCCAATCAGAACAAGGGATAAGGGTTGTAATATAAAGTGTGTTTTTCTTTCCCAGTACACTAAAGTAATGTTGTTGCAGTCCAGATGTGTCCAAACGTAACGATCGTGATGTGATTTTGATGATTTTTGTTAAAGAAAGTGTCTTGATCCCTGAATCCGGGTCAGGGTCAGGCCAGAGATGGACTGACTGCAGCTGTCCACAGCAGAGCCTGGTATTTACAGACCCAGCTCAGCTCTTATGGATGTGTGAGAGTGAGAGATCACACTGGAGCATATAGGAGACGGGACCACACAGGACTGCATTATGTATGTAGGAGACAGGGTCGTACTGTTTATGTAGGAGACGGGCCCGCACCGTTTATGTAGGAGACAAGACAGCACTGTTTATGTGGGAGGCAGGACTATACTGTTTATGTAGGAGGTAGGACCACACTGTTTATGTAGGATACGGGGCTGTACTGTTTATGTAGGAGACAGCACTGTTTATGTAGGAGACGGGGCCAGCACTGTTTATGTAGGAGACGGGGCCAGCACTGTTTATGTAGGAGGCAAGACAGCATTGTTTATGTGGGAGGCAGGACTACACTGTTTATGTAGGGGACAAGACTGCACTGTTATATAGGAGACAGGGCCACACTGTTAATGTAGGAGACAGGGCCGCAGTTTTTTTGAGACTAGACTACTCCACTTATGTAGGAGGCGAGCTTGCAGTGCTTACATAAGCACTGGCAGTTGGACTCATTGATGTGAGATTAGAGGCTGCTGTGGTTGGTGCACATATCAAGAGTCAGACAGCTGTCAATACCTCTGCTCCTGTGAGAAACTAATGACATTTTTCATAATAAATGAGTTGCAAGGTAATGTAATTTGACTCTTCTGCAACTCCAGGCAGTCTCTAACTAACACTTTAAACTGTAACCAGCTCTTTGTTTTATAATTTATTATACCTGAGGACAATGTCATTTGTACTGTATATACAGAGAGGCTTCAGACCATGTTTTTATTGACTTTGCTTCATGAATTATTTTTAATAAATCTGTGGGGAATATGCACTTGTGTGCATAGAAATAATGGGTTCTCCTTCTCCACTTGTATTGGCTCCAATGGGTTTTTATGTAAAAATTCCAGTCAATAGTTTTGACTGCTGCAGAGGAAGGACTTTTTAAATTCCATGTAAAAATCTGTTTAAGTAAAAGAGTCAAAGAATAAGTGCTGTAACAATACTGACTTCATTGAACTAAGTGAAGGCCACAGTACAGACACATGATCAAACACATAACTGATTATAGTTTATCTTATGTTGCAGTTTTTAAAAATATGCCTCTGTAATGACGTAATGAACTAGTGCGTGAGCATGTGTGCATGGACGTGTCCTTGGGCAGTATGCAGCCAAGTGAAAAGCTGATTCTCCATATGGAAATCTGTAACATATCACACAGAGCACGTTATCACATTAAAAGCTGCTTGAGCAGCTGATGAAAAGCTGTGACAGTCGGCCGACTCTCTGGGGGAACCATCTGCTGCTGCAGCCTTCAATCCGCTTCATCCGCTACATCACACCTTTGTGCGCCTTTCCCATTTCTCTCAGTGTGGACGGCTCCGATCAGGAGATGTGAGGGACTCTGTCAGTAGAGTCTGGCCTCATAGCCGCTGTGCAGGCCGGAGCTGAGTGGCTTCTCCTCCATGGCTCTTATCTCTGTTCTGTAAAATGTTAAGTGACACTCCTTTGTCAAGTACCGAGTATATCTGATCCTCTGGATATCATTAGGCTTTACACCAATCAGGTCTGACTGAGATCCAAGTAAAGAACTGAGTCATACGTCTGTGCTTTTAGCCTAGTGAACTTTAACTGATGGTGGGGCAGATTATCAAAAAAAATAAAAATAAAAATAAAAAAAACATGAAAAAGTGACATCTTGAGTGTCTTTTATCCATTTTATCCCCACTTAATGTATATGGGCTCTACAAGCTCCTGCATAAACCTCATTTGTATCTGCAGCAGTGCACAGTGAATGGTAAGACTTTAGTGCTACTTTCTGAGTGGGTTTTGTCTCATTATTCAGCATGTATTATTTATACACATTTATAGATGTTATAATGATGCTAACATTTTTTAGTGAATAAAATTAACTTTTTTTTTTGTTTATGACCCATGTTTAAACACTGAACATCCTGCATATTTATAAGCAACAATATTACGCAATTTTCAAATTCTGACAAATGCTGCTCTCAAAGTTATGTTTGCCTGAGCTTGTTAAAGAGGTCACTTGCATTTTATTTGTTATTTATTTTATTCATTAATTTCCCCAAAAACTATTTTCGTATATTTTTGTTTGGTACAAGAAGATTTACAATGAAAAAAACAAGTAAAGAAAAAAATGAGCAAACAAAGAGCCTTGATAATCGTCATTTATAGTTCATGGTCATTTTCCTCATACTCATTCCAAGCACAGGTCTCTGGAAAGCAGAAGTGACTGACAGAATGACAGAACATACACAGAACAGTTGAAATGGACTCTTATTTGGAGCTGGCCTGGGTGTAGCCATTGCACATTAGCACACATCCATTCATTCTCTCACTCATGTTGCACCAGGGGATACAGAGGAAGGCAGTGTTTTCTACCAGAATCCCTTTGAAAGACAGCCACACAACTTTGCCATACCTCTCCATGTTTTATCAGCATTTTGCAGTTTGTTTTGGCGGGAACTGGGTTGGCTACTGTTTTGTATAAAAATGATATAAGTAACACATGTAAAAATAGGAGGAAATACCCAACTGAAAAACCAAACTCTTTATGCAGATGTCTTCATAAAATTGTCTATGTCTAGCAACATTTAATAACACTTATGTTCTCTTTTTGTCCACGTTTTATCCATTTTATTCCAAAAGAAATGGTCCGAGGAGCAGTTATAGTTTTGCATCATCTATACAACAGGCTATAAAACACCACTTTGTCACAGTCCAGAAAGCACATATAGATTGGTGGTTGTACTGTATATAAACATATGTACTGGTTTAAGATAATTTTGCGTGCATGGCTGGCTCCCGTCCTCCTCTTCTGTCCGGACTTATTGAAAGAACTCACCATTCGGAGTTCAAACGAAAAGGCATCCAGATTTCTTTACTGGCACAATAGACATTTTGTTCCTCTAAAATGTGGTCTTTTGAAAGAAACCGTAATCCCAGTCTTATCTTAGTACCACCTCAGCAGCTCAGCCAAGTCTAAGTCTTTCCTGGCTGTATTTTAGCTGCTGATCCCATGGACATCCATAGATCTCCACTCTCCCATATTTTTTTTAGTCCAACACGGATTGGCGTAGTTATGCATGTAATATTTCCTTCGGCTAGAAAAATGTCTCAACAACACAAACACAGGCAATGTAAATGAAAACATTGAGTTGCTGAATCTCCCTTTTTTGTAAAGTGCATCTGTGCCCCCTTGTTTGTACCAAGAGCAAAGGAGATCGATGATGCTGTTCGTGACGCCAAACTAAGCAACATATGGGATAATGTTGTTTGGTCTTCTGTTCACTTCTAACCAGAGTTTTCAGACAGTCTCTTCAAGTCATTTCCCTTCATTTAGTTTCCAAGACGTAGGAAATAAATGACTAAATAGTGTTATCATCTTTGTTTATACTGTACACATGATTTGTCTTTTGAGTCAAGTCATTCCAGTATAGAAAGTTCCTCGTATCACACATAGTACTCCTTATCTTTATTTTTCTTGTTCTTGCCCGAGGTTTTTGCGGTGTTGACCGGTTTCTCCTTGACGACAGTGCCGTTAGACTGTGCCGAGTTGCTGATGTAGTTCCGGCTCTCGTCCACGTGGTAAGAGCCTTCGTCCCTGTTGCGGTACTTGTACATGGCGTATAAAAGGATGAGGATGCAGAGCGCGGCGGCTGCTACGATGCCCACCACCATCCCTGTTGTGCTGCTGGACTCCCTGAAGACCTCCGCTGGTCCGGGGAAACCTTTAGGGCTGGCACCGGTGGGGTTGGCTGTGGATAGAGACATAAAAAACAATTAGATTTGAAGTTATTACATATTTATTCAATTTCAAATTTAGCTTCATCAAGATTGAGGCAATGGGCACAAATGTGTTATGAAACAGAATGCAATGATCAGCCAACTCTTAAGTTAATGCTTCACTAAATAACTTTTCGGGCTGCCATTTGCTTGTCTATTTTTGACGCTTGTAATTCCTGCCTATAAATACGTTTTATACAGTGTTGTTCTGACAGATAGCGATGACCACCCTACTTTTTCATACTTTTTTTCATACTTTTTCGTGTACAGTGTTGGCTTTTAAATTCATCACCTGTTATGAAACGATTAGCTGAGTGAAAGAGTGTATCTAAAGATTTCAAAGCAGAGGCTGAAGTCTGCATGTATATATTTCAATAATCTAGCACAGAAAAAAAGTTACAGGTCAGATCTGTGGAGAGGCAAGCACACAAGATAAATGCGTTTCATGTCATACTGTGGAACATTTCTTCTCCATGGAGTAAGCACCAAAACAGTTACATATTTAATTATAAAGAGCATGAATTAAAATGGCCATGCAGTTTCACAGTTAAAAATAATTGCTAAATAATGAGCATTCAGTACTAATTAGATAAGATTCACATTTATATTTTTGATTTTAAACTGTTATATCTCGGAATTATGTAACTTAAAACTTATCATTTTATTACAGAAACAAATCTTGTACCTCGCTGAATTAGAGAATAAGAAATTATTCAAGCAACCTTTCTTTCTGTACTGGATTATGGAAATATACTTTACATGCAGACTTCAGCCTCCACTTTGAAACCTTTAGACACACTCTTACACTCAGCCCTTTGTTTCATAACAGGCGATGCATTTAAAACCCATCACTGCACACTCTATGAAAAAGTAGGTTGGCCATCGCTATCTGTTAGAAGAGAACACTGCATAAAATATATTTATAAGGGACTACTTGATAGACTGCCTGAATATCTCACTTGCTTGTTGAACTTTGATACAGGATTTTTAATACAAGATCTCATGATTGTATAAGTCTAAGAAGTAGCTGCACCAGAACTGAGATGGGAAAAAGGGCTTTTGGCTGTTTTGCTTCCTAAAAATTGAATATATTTCAAAGACACGCAATGTATTTGAACAGGGCTCCCATGAAAAGGAGAGTCTGAGTACTCTCATTGGGCTTTCCCTGTATACATAAAGATACATAAATAAATAATTGTTCAAGATCAACCTAACTAGCTAGAAGTTCCCTTGTATTACACTCTTAACTTAGACACATTAAGGACAGCAGTTGTTTTGTAATGAAATTGTAAAAAGTCTAATCTATCACTTGGAACCGCAATCTTGAAAGATAAAAGTTGTGTTCTTTTCTCCCAGGCCCTTATGTGGATCAATATTACAGCTTAGGTTTAAAAAATAGCCCAGTTGGGGACGCCGTGAGGAGGCTGCAACTAAAGTCCATGTGTTTGATGGGTCTGGCCAGTGCATGCAGTGAGTCGGAAAGATCAGAGCCAGCGGCACTTTATCACACTTATAATTCAATGAAGCTTTTGATCAAAACAGATTATTGTGAATCGCTTCCTGAATCTTAAATAGACTGTGTGAATGACTGCGGGCTGACAATACTAAATGCTTCATGAATAATACAAATTGAGAATTGAAGAACTTGCTCGAATTGTTTGTGTAAAGACGATGGCTTAAGATAGTTATGAAAAAGAAAGAAAATTGCAATCTTGGTCGAATTTACGTCTTTTTTTAGCACAATTAGAGCTGTTTTTTTAATCAATACCCACATAGTATCAATACTCCTGAATAGCTTTAAAAATGTCTTTATCCATTAGAACTAGTATAAGCCCACATAATAAAACTGAAGAAACAAAATTAATATTACATAAATATTTAGTTGAAAATTCTTTTCTATTCTATTAGTGTGATATTGAAATCTGTTTTAAGCCTTTTCCTTCCTATCAAAATCATGTTTAAATGTGATGACAATACAATTTTACAATAATTGCCACACTTTTAATACATTTTAGTTCTCGTGTCGGTTGTTGCCAGGGGTGGCGCCACATGGGGGCTTGAGGGGGCACAAGCCTCTCCTAGAATGCTCCCCTATAGCTCACCCAAAGATTTTTTACACCACTTTCATAGCATATTCAGTTTTGACAAAAAATGTTCAAATGGCAACCACAGAGTGTTCAAATGAGACTACAATAAAATAAAGAATTCCAAATCACTACAGGGGCTAAGTGCATTTAAATTAGTTTAAAACAGCGAAACAAACATGGTATGGGGTTAAGAGGCTCTAACTTAACTTTTTAAGTGAGCACCCACATTGACGAGCTTAGCACCCATTTAGCGCCTCCAACGAAAACTGTCTGGCGTCGCCGCTGGTTGTTGCGTTTACACTTTTGGTATCAAGCTCTATTTTTGTTATTATCTTGCTGTGGTAAATTGCCTAAACTTATCTGAGTGAGTCATGGCCTGACCACAGTGGGCTGCGTGGACGTATTAGAGCTGACATATCCAGTGTACACTCAGAGCTGGAACTGCATCAGGGCTGTGTACTGTATGAAACACTCCAAAAAAGGCTCCAGTTGAGTCAGCGTGTTTGGCCAAAGGCTTCCCCCACTTCCTGTGTTTTAAATAGCTCCAATGAATGGAGAGTGTTCTGAAAGGCCTCCTGATATTATACACTCCCCTTGGCTCATGGTTTTGTAGTAGTCATCATTTCTGCCCAAGCTGTCTTTGTTGTGTTTGGTAAAGTTAAACTCTCGGAAAGCTAAAGTGAAACTCTCAAAAACTGTTTACCCCTTCAAAAACATATCACCTTTTCCATCAAAATATTAGTATGTTAAGTAGATATACACATTTTAAATCGATCAACTTATAAACTAAATTATTTTCTTTCGATAAAATAATTGCATGAAAAAGGTGATGTAATATATTTATTTTGGGTGGAGACTTTTGTTGTTGTGGTGTTGATAAAAAAATGTAAATGAATTAATGAAATGAATCGCCTGGAAAAGTGCCATGTAAAGTAACACTATTCTTGTTCCGTTTATTTGATAGATTAATGGGAGAATTGTGGTCTTAGGAAAGTTTTGAGAATTGTTAACACATTCAAATGAATACGCAAATATGAGTGATCAACACTTCCTGAATGACAGGGCTGTTGTGTCCAAATGACAAGTGTGAAATCTGTCGACCAAGAAGCCAGGCGAGTTTACTGGAGGATTCTGAGCGTCTTATTGTGTGTGTCTTTGTGCACCTAAGACCCATACAGCTGCTAATACAGGCTTTAACTTAAACAGAACAAGATGAGCAATGGGAAAGTCAATAAATGAATGTGAAGCACCACCTGTATAATACACTGAAGTCACTTTAGTTGGTATTTATTCTGTCCATATGCTGTACTGTCCATAATCCATGTACATAGATTTTTACCTTATACTTTTACTCTAGTTGCATAGTGTTGTATTTTATCATTTTAACATATTTTGTATTTTAACTCTATTCAAAAAAATTCTAATATTCTAATATATTTCTTATAGTTTATCTTGATATTTTATTACATATTTCTTTTACTGCTGTTCTTGACCTTTGCGTCACAACCACAGACTGTATAAAGAAGTGGATAAGGCAGTGTGACGTCGCCCATAGCGTTTGGCTCCAGTCAAATGAAGCTCATCGAGGCTTGCAGTTATAGGGATGGGTTCCATATTTGGAATTCCGACCACGGACGTGATTTACGGACAAAATAACATCATCAACATCAGGAACATGTAGCGTGGATTAATATGAATGTTTAAACACCAAAATGATGAGCCTGACAGCAGCAGATGTGGAGAGAGGGGCGACAGTTTTCCAATAGAATGTGAATTGGAGCCAGAGGTGATGGAGCCGGAAGCGTGCCCATGCTCATTTGCTATTTGGAACACGGTGGCTAGCAGGTTAGCGATGTCCATTTATGAATATATAGAGTCTATGGTTGCAACACTGACATTTCCGGATTGTAGGTCAGATAACATTTTCTTTTCTTATTTCAAACGTTATTAATGGGCAACTTTGAATAGTTTGGTTCATGGCGTTGAATGAAACCCTCTGCAGCTCCAGCTCTGTATGCACTTTTGGGACCCTTGTACTTTGAACCAATTTGTTAGCTCTCACTTCCAGACTGACACTTTAATGAACACTCATTATACATGGACTGTGAGTGAGGCTTGAGAGACCTGGAGCTCAGACCGGTGTTGTATAAATTAGCTTGACTACTTTCCTCAGTCATGTTTGAACGTGTCACCTGTCATTTACTTTTTAATTTGAGGCGTTGTGCTCATAGACAATGTGATGGAGTAAAACGCCAAGGTTACTTAATAGTCTGGCTGAAATTGGTTCACCTTGTTTGGGGCTAATTTCAATCAAAAATGCTTGTTTATTTTTGCCAGTAAATAATTGGTCAGTCAAACTTTGCTGAAGTACCTCTAAATTCCACACAGCATTCTTGTTTACAAACCGTGTTCATACATTACATTAAATTAGGTATAAACCCACTAAAAGTCACTATACTGTGATTTTCTTTAAAGGTGCACTAAAGGTGTAACTTTTCTGAGGGGGGGGTGGGCCACTTGCTTGACTCTATGGAGATGTTACTGCTTTACCGGGAATGTTCCACAGTATGGCATTAAACTGATCAATCTTACATTTAAATTGCACGTGTTGTTATTGCTCAAGTGGGGTCCCCTCTCCACAGATCTGTCCCTGAATTGACCTGGTGACGCCCCCTTTCTTGTCTACATGGATATAAAATGTGCACATGAGTAACATTTCAGGCAAAACAATAACATCTCCATAAACACAAGCAATCCCGTCACCTGAAAACCTCCATAATGCAACTTTAATCTTGATCAAAGTCCCGTTTCCCACATGAACTGACTATTCTCCCCAGCTCCTGTTCTGTCTCTGTAGTACCTCCGTTAACATCAAAAGCCAGACTTGTAAGTTTATCCAGTTTAACCTCTGTGTGTTAGTCGTGTGTTGTATTGTGAGAGCTGGTTCCTCTTGTGTGCGTCCTGTGTGCCGCGTGAAGGACAGCAGCATTAATAGGATGATACAGCACATCTTGTCCCACATGCTACTTTTGTGCTCACTCCCAAACGCCAAACAAGCACAAAAAGAACACTGGACTGTGAGGGTGTGTCCTTCAACTTCACGTTACGGCTTCTATCACTTTCTTTGTTAGCCTGAGCACGGTATGATTATTAATCCCAAAATGTTATGACGCACATTTTAGTTCATAATGGTCAAAGTCTGAGCATTCACAGCTTGTTATAAGAAACAGGACGGATGCAAAGTGACTGAATTTATATCCTTAAATACCTGTGAATACAAGCTGGACTATTACGGTTAGAAGAATGTTATAATGTGCACCTGTTTTTCATATTTTTGGCTTTCTCGGGTTAGTTTGCGGGTTGAAATTTGCTACTTCTTGGTCCTATAAGAGGTTTAAATGCATGAAAAGTGTTGCTCAAACTAGGCCTACCGCTACAGAGATATACTGCGATAAACGATAATACTGAAACTGATTTATGCCACTGATACAAAAACAATAATGCAAGAAAATCCCAGTAAAACCTTTTAAAAATGGCAGTATCATTCAAAAGGCCTGAGCGGATAGATAGCAGACAGATAGCAGGTTGCACCAATAATTAGTTACAGATGTTGCTGATTCAAACCTCTACAGATCAAATCTTTTCATATTACAACTAAAATAGCACAAATCTCTCCATTATTGCCAAGAAAATGTACACACGATAAATACTGTGCCCCAAAATACACTGCCCTAGCTCAAACAAACAACAAGTATTAGCTGGGGAGCTGGAAGTTGACCACCAGTCTTAAAAAAAATACTACAGCAATTTCTGTTTGCTGAAGCAGTTTTAAGGATTTATGAACTGTTTTATTTTTTACAGATGGTGAGTGGGAATAGAACATGATTTATGGGCCTGGCCTCTCTCTGCACATGTGCTCCAGGTTTGGTAACATAGTGACCTATAATAAATGTGCATTGCTTTCATTACACTCAGTCATCATAATAAAATGTTATATTTAGGCCGGTCACGATAACAGATTTTGAAGTTCGATACATCGCTGAAGTAAATATAGACGATAAACGATAATATTGAAAGTAATTATTGCCACTGACACAATAAGAGCAGATTTAAACCGCAGAAACTATTCCAAATCTACAATATTGCAGAAAAGCAGCAGAAAAAAACACTTTAGTACTTAGTTTGCATCTGTAATTAGTCATAGAAATTATTAATTCAACCTTTTACGCCTTAAATATTGTCACACAGCCAAAAAATAACCAAAAAGAAAAAAGTACACACGATGAGTACTGACTCCAAAAAACACTGTTCCAACTTTCATATATGTATAGAACGATCAAAGTCCATATAGTACCTATTGTGACAGGCCCATTAAAATGTGATTACATAAGTTAAACCTCTTCCCTGCTTGCTGAGTGGTCAAATAGACAAGTGTAGTTGAGCGGTGACGTGCTTGTGTATGTTTGCCCCGATCAGAAGAACCTTGTACGGGTCCAAAGCCAGCAGAGATCCAAGGACACACAGGAGCTGCACTGGGGATTGAGTGTGACTGAGCGTAGCAACAGATTAGCTTTGCCTGTGACAAGCCACTTATCCTGGGAGACAGGTGTGAAGAATGCTCTCGCCTTGTGGGCAGAAGCCACTGGTCTGACAATGCTATACTCCAGCAGAAGCAGCCTGGAGGCCATAAGAGTGAGTTACTTTCATATCCACGACCCTGGCTTTGTTTGGGGTCAAGAAGTTAGAGTGTAGGTGACATGGACAGTGAGTCATGTGCTAACACTATTTACAGTGTAAGCAAATCACGGATGTACTGTACAAAGATGTAAGATGTGTGTGAGGGAATGATTTTAACTGTATGTGAAGAAAAAGCTGGTTGTGAGTGGGTGCGAGGGAATGGTTTTGATGTAAAGCACTTTGGATTGCATGATATAAAGTCTGATTTCACTTTATTATATAGCAGACTCTGGGGGTGAGGTGGATCTGGCCGCTCAAGCAATGATGTTAATGTTGAGAGCGGAAGTTGAACCGCCAATCTTTAGATCAGTAGATAAACGCTCTTCCAACTGAGCTACATATAACGAAAGTTCTCCAATATTTTTACCTGTAGGTTTGGGTGTGTCCATGTCATATTGCTCAGGATATATTTTTGTTTGCTCTGGAGGCGATATGAAATTTGAAATCTGGTTCATTTAGATTTATATGTGTCATAAATACCATAAGAATCCATCTTGCTGACAAAACTCCTAAGCCACTCTGCAGACAAGAGTATACATTTTTATATTGCATTACTTGCTATATAATTTATTGATGTAAAGTGGAAATCTCTTGTTTATAGTGCCTGAGGTCTAGCAGCGTCAGACAGAGCAGTGTGAGACATGTGGTACCAGTGGCACTGTTCATGTGAGCTGACACCTCCAGCTCTGGCCTTTGTTATTTTCCCTTTTCCTGGATCTGTTGATTAGCTCTCACCAGGCACCAGTCACACAGCCAGGCATGTCAGTAGGACACATTCAATCAACTCCAAAATTCACTTTGACAACCAAAGGAAGTCAAAAAGTTAATTTGGTTAATGTGAAGTTGCACAATAATTTAGGTGAGTGCTCCTGGGGCACACAGCGGGCAGTTTCTGGAAGCATTAGTGACCATTAATTTGATTGTTGCCCTGTCTATATGAAGCATTTTCTTACAGTGTGGTGTTCAAAGCTTAAATCCTACCAATGTAATAACAATGTCATGGGGCAAATTGACCAAGACACCCAGCAGCCCTCTAGAACCACGCCAAGCCCACATTCTCACTGAGATAAGGTGGGCCTGGCTCAAGAAGAGGAATCCAATCAACAAATTCGTGTTCCTGTCTGCTTTAATGTTTTAGTATTAATCAAAGGTAAGAGCAATTATAATAAATGCACCTATCAGTTACAAAGATTATGTTATCGAAAACAACAACAACTATGAATTCAATTGTTATGTGATTGATGACTCTCGTTCTCCAAAATGTATATTCAAGTAAGAGTACTGTTGCTTCAAAATGACATTACTCAATTTGAAGTAGTAGTTTTCCAAGAGATTACTAAATAAAAGTAAAAACAAAATTGGGAAACTACTACTTTTAGTCACTTACAGACGTACTCACAATGGCAATGTCCAATGGTGTCCAAAAAAGTACTCAGAGTAGTGTAATATAATGTAAATATAGGCCTACTTGTATTCTTCCTCTGACATTGCAAAAATAGTTTCAAATAATTGCATCAGTTCTGACCCTTTGTCCCATAATGGAGCAGGCCCAGCATATATTACAGAAACAACACCATTTTGATTTTAACACATTGCTGTGAACCCTGAACTTGTCTATTTACTGTTTTGTCTTCGGTAATGTGTTATCCCGGAGGAGCCTCTCATAGGAGCCCAGCCAAAATGCCTCCTTCTGTCTGTTCATTAACACTCCATCACCTCTGAATGAAGGGACATAAACTGGGGATGAAATAGCGCCTGAAACAAGTGTTTAAAATGATGGCTGCTCTATACGCTCTACTCGAGTGCACCCATGGGTAAAATTAGACACCGGGAAAATGACCTTAAAGTGGCGCCTAGCTTCATGGCGGCGTAGCGGGGGGGCACTTGTGAAGAGATGGAGGTACGGGCCGGAGGAGGAGGACGGGGGGGAGGGGGGGGGGGTAATTTTTTTTGAAGGATGAGTTAGAGCTGTACCTGAGTAATTATGTCCTCAACATCTCATGGCAGACTTAGATTACAATATCACATCCAGGGCTGTTCAGTGTCCTGGCTATCCTATCTGCAAGGACAGCGGTTATTGTTTCCGCCATTTAGTTACAAATCATTTACGTTGGATCATGATAGCAAAAGAAAACAAAAGAGGCGTATTGCTGTTGCACTGTCTTTCATCTATAAATGTTAGCAAAGGGACTGGGACGGTTTAGAATTACCCGTCGCTATCCGGAGAGCGGCTAAAGACTGAGATATTGGGAACAATGTGATGGTGCGTGCACAGAGGGGCATTTTTTCCTCCTAATTCCACCTGGACCATCTCTTCAGTATGGACAGCGTCTCTCAGCTACCCTCAGATATTAGCACTGCCGCAATGAAACTTGTCATTGAGAGGATTGTAAAAGGCTTGCAGCGATCGGCCTTCTTTTGTGCCGTATACAGAGAAATGGGATCACAGATTTTCCCCTGTCAGCCTGGATTTGAATAAATGGCGCTCTTCAAAGACAATTTTTCCTCATTTGCGAGCGAAAGGGTTCATTTGTTTTGTAATTTGTAACAGGGCGAAGCACAGGTTGACGGGGCCAGGGATGAAAGGAAGCAAGGGGGGAAGAGAGAGGCGTTGTGGGTAACTTCAGGTGCGAGGTTCTTGTTAGGAGGTAATGGAGCAGGCCCGAGTACTTAGGAGATATTAAATGGACAGAGCGGGTTGCACCTCTCATTAGTCGCCGCTGGTAACGGGTCAAAAACCTGTGTGGAGAGAGCATGAATGATGCACAGTGACAAGTATGGGAGGAGAGGCTGGTATTTTTGGAGCAGAGGTGAAAGGAGAGACGGAAACATAAGGGCCACAGCCTGTCTGTTCTTAAGGTGGTGTGGATTACGGTGGCTCGATTTGTTTTTACAGTATTGATTCTTTCGCTGTTCATCTCGGTGATTTTATGTTGTCCTGCTGCTTTAAAAAATCCGTGCTTCACTATGTCATATGAACAGATGTGACATAAGCTGACCAATGGGAGGGGAAAAGTTTATCTGAGCAAAGGGCCAGATTTAACAAAGAACTCTCAATTATGATAAGATAACTCACCGATATTGGCACAAATACATTTTATACTCCAGAAAAAGTACTTTGCAACTTCAACAATGCACTCTTTTTCCCATTCCACAACACTCAAGTCTCAAGTGAAGTTTCCTACAATCTCAGGGACGCAGGCAAGGGACAGGAACAATCGCCAACTTCTTGTAAGGGCTGCACGGTATGAGATAAATATGCTGTTTTATACATATTTATTGTATAATGCACAAAATGACTGTTATGTATGCTTCTGTTCTATACTAGGATAATAGCTACATCTAGATGGAGGGCTGCATCTGCTCTGAATGTACATCTCTCAAAATTGTATTGTGGCTCATTGTTGTCCACCTTTGTTTCTATAGCGGCCCATGCACGCTCAATGACACTTGACTGTTATTCAGGCAGATTAGTGTGATCCCGTCTGCTGGATTCTCATCTCCACTTTTATAATCACAAGTGTCAGAGGCGTCAGTGAACTGCAGCTCAGACTGTAGACAGGTCAGTACATCAGCCCAAACACTTATTACACCCTCCTCCTTATCTAATTACCCACATGTCCATGAGATGTGTTGCTGCCCCCTGTATGTGAGACGTGTGTGTACGTGTGTGTCCTGGCTTTATTCTCTCTGAGGGCTGAGTGAGCATGAAATCAACTCCTGGTAGCATCTCTTTAAAAGGTGTTTGATTTAGTTCACTGAGAAGTATGGTACTGTTTAAGCTTTGGCCCGCAGGGATCTGCTAAAAATGGAAAGATAAAAGAAAGAAGGCTCAGTTTAGTCGGCATGGAGACCACAAGTCGGAAGTTCAACTGGAGGAAAAGGGTCATGGATCTTTTATAATGATATGACCTGTTTTTTTTATTCGTTTCACAAAAGCAGTGGTAAATATAGTAGAAATAATGTGGCTTGGGTGTACTCTCTGTGTCACTGTGGCTTCTTTCCAAGTACACGACCTCCTTTAGCTATTCAAAGACATGCATGAGTACATCTCCAAATTGCTCCTTATCTACTATAGAAAGTACAGCGCTGCTTTCGAAGAATGTGGATATTAACAAGCAAATTTTACATGGGTTGTGCTCATTTTGTAGAATTTGATTATGTCAAAATTTCATTTGATGTTTTTGGTAGAAGTATCCAAACTTACTATCCACAAATGTTAAACTATCAGTATTTGTTGGGGATTAGCTCCACATTAATCCATATGAATCTTATAGTTTAAAGTCATTTCATCTGACATCAATCACTTTTTTTTGGGGTCTAATAATGACAGCACTTTCTGAAGACATTGTTTGTATGTATTTGTGTTATTTTACTTTTGTTTATTCATATTGACGGAGAAGACATTGAAGTTTGTGCCAGTTTTTGTTTCATATGGATAGGCCCAGTAATTATAGCAATATTAACCACGACCCAGGTCAACAAATCTGCAATCTGACAGGAAAAAGACCAACACCACAGAATTCTGACCTGCAGCTCAATGTTTAACTATAGGGATTCAAGAATATGAAGATAACCTATTGATACTTTGCAGCGACATCGCACTGGGGGTGTTTTACATGAATCTCTATAGTGGAATGTTCAGCAGTCACCATGGTGATACAATGCAAACATTACCAAATAGTGTCAATGTTTTAAGATAGTCTGAAAGCTCATGAAAAAAATCCAAAATAGATTTTAACAACACATTTTCAGGAGCCTGTGATTAATACAAACGTTCACAGTCCCGTTTAGGACTTTGATTATCAACAAAAAGGTGAGAGTGACTGAAAAACTGGATAATGATAGCGAGCTTCTGACAAATTTTATATGTGAGGTACTTTTTTTAAGACAAACAAACTCACCTGGTATAGCTCCAACTAAGTGAGTTTTTTATGTTCAGAATCTGTTAAACAAAGCCCAGATTAAAGTCTAACTTGAGTAACAGAGCTTCAGACAGAGTAGTGTCTTCAGTTAGCATCACACCCCCAGGGAATGTTGATGACATCAGCTCCAAAGTATCAATAGGAAGTGTAACTGAATAAAACATCATAACACAAGAGCTTACTAAGTCAAATATCTGCAAAAAATAAATAAATATGAAGAGATTTCAGGCTCTTAGTCACTGGCACGCTACAATCGTATCTTTTTCCACATAATTATCGTAAGTGACCTATGGCTGTCTGCCATTTTCTGTTTTTAGCAGAGCAAAATCTTTCATGCCCTACTTAGTCTCCACACAGACACATTGTGTTATCATCACTGTCAGCGTGCCATGTGATGTGTGCAGGGAAAATAAAAATAATTGAAAATAGAAATATGGAGGGATCAGTGAACAGAGCTAGTGACAGCGAGTGTGAAATCCTGTTTTCTCTAAGAGCGCACTTTATTTAAAATCGGATGTTGTAGAAAAACCTTGATGAATAATCCTCGGTGAGAAAGCACACAATGCAGAGCTCTTTCTATTCTTCTTTAAACTTTTTTTTTTTTGTTGTCGAGGAAAATAGTCAAGGTCAAAAGAATGTCGGAAGTTTTTGACAGACAGGAGCTGGCATTGATCTCACTGAATCTGTCTCCACTCCTTGAATGGCCACTATTCTTGAGTGGGATATTTCACCTCTAGTCCCAGATATTGGCTGTGTGCTGGTGCCTGGTCCCTGCCTCTGTGTTGAGAAAAGCGGCGAAAGGCTCAGTGACTTCCCGCTGTGTGTGATTGAATAACCTATTAAACGTGGGCTGTGACCTCTTAAGCCAGCGCGGCGCTCTTAATATTTCATTACTCTCACTTCTACTTTTAAAACAATAATTTGCTCTCATATTTTATTCCCTCGGGTGCACTGCCATCGGGTTAAACAGCACATGTATTTTCGTGTGATTCATCGGTTTACTTTTTGTAGCTTTTCCCCGCCCAAATTAAGTCTATTAAAACCAAATGTCAAACACATTACTAGCTGCTAATGCCATAGCTTAAGGACAGAGGAGAGGAGAGAGGAGAGAGAAAAACTGCAGATGATTAACCTTAACCTGCCTATGGGCTATCCACAGTCATAGATCGAGGAATAAAGCAGGGGATAGGGAGATTATTTGCGAAATGTTAAGATGTTGTACTTCTCAATGGGACTACTGTGCTGTCATACTGCCGCTGGTGGTGTGGTGCACTTGAGAAGCAGATCCCATACAAATCAGATTTCATATGACTGTGTGTTACATAATTAATGAGGGAGGAAAAGTCAGCGTGTAAACATATAAAAAGACAAACATCCTGTCATGGCTTCCTGGGCTATGCAAGATGATATTATGCGATTGTGCGCTGTGGGGTAGGGGGGGAAAACATGGACATATCAGATTCAAGTTGGTCTGAAAAACATGTGCGTTCATTTATCTTGTTCTGTTTATTCTTATCTGAGTTAAAGGGGAGTGGGGGGGATCGCAGCAGCTATGGACAACTTAATGTGTGAGCAAGTGACATAAGCAATCTTTCTCTAAAACAATGCTGGCTAGCCCTCGTTGTCAATTCATCTGGTCTTACAGTGGGAGCGGTTTAAGAATCTACGATGATAAAGTGTGGTTTTGCAGCCTCCAAAACTCATGACGCTAACTACTCAACCATTAACAACCAATATTCACATTCCAGACAGCTACTCTTCTACTTTTCAGGTGAATTTGATTATGATTTCACACCTGAATCAAAATTTCTTGCATAACTCATTAACATAGCAACAATTTTTGGAAGACTTCTGTTTTTTGTGAAGGAATCTGACATTGAAGCTGCATAGCGGACTTTTAAACCGCAATGTTGATATGATAAATGCAGTATATCTTGAAACGCTACCTCTTGTAACTGATAATCTTATAGCCGTGGTATAGTTCTAATTTAACCCGACATGGGATAGCGGGCCAGCCCCATACCAATGACAGACTTCAAAGGCACATGTAGAATGTAACCTTGATCGGGGTCGGTGTGCACGAGCTGCCCCCCCCCCCCTCGCACGCCCACACGAGGCTACAGAAATGAGGCCCAACTGACCCCATGCCGTGCCGCGCCAACCTGTTCCATTAACATCAGTGCAGAAAGCCCCGCGCACTACTTGGTAATCAGCACCAGGCATATTTGAGTCTATTTTCACACACCGAAGCCATCACTTGCATTTTCACCAGGCTGATTGGTCAACACTTGAAACTACATGGGGAATAATTTTGCAACTTTTTCTTGGATTATGTGACCTTTGTTGCCATTTGGTAACATATTTTAATGTAAATTTATGATAAAAAAAACAATTCAGTGACGTTTCTATAGATGATATACTGTAAATAACTATAGAGAGTAGGGGTATGTTTTATTTAATGATTTATCAGTAGAGTAGTAATGGTACTGGACGTCATGGTTGCGGGTGCTACAATATACGTACAGTCGTCCCTCGTTTATCGCAGGGGTTATGGTCTAAAAATAACCCGCAATAGTTATCAGAGAAGTAGTTAACTTTATTTTTTACAATTATTTTTTTTGTTTTAATGCTGTAAAACCCCTCACCACACATTTTATACACTTTTCTCAAGTATTAACATTTTTTCACCTTTTAAACACTTTCAAAGTTCAAATCTTTGTATATTATGTCCCCCTTCCTCGACGATCGCCTTAAATGTGTTGTTCACCTGCCTCCGCTCCACCGTGCAAAGAAAGATTTCTAAGTCCAAAGCGTTTCTGAAATTTGTCGGACCAGAATGTTTCATCGACATAGTGGGTTTTATTGGGGAGAAAATGTGCAAACATACAGCACTTCAGAGTCACACTGCGATCGAATGTTTATGTAAATTTTGTTGAACGCATTCTGTACTGTACAGGAGACACGGCACGGAGGAGACTGACAATGGTCTACAGTCCTTTAGCCAATCAGGACGCAGAACACAATGCTCATTCGTACACTGTTTAAAAAAAAAAAAAGTAGGCAAAATAGTACAAAAAAAAATCTGTAAAACAGCAAGACCGTGAAAGGTGAACCGTGATACAGCGACGGACAACTGTATAGTCCACATGGTTTATACTTTTTCTTATTCACCTCATTCAGGTTGTATTATTTTGCATGGGGCTGCCAATCTTAACAGCAAATAAGTATTATATGGACAACTAAGCTGTTTTAAAGCCTCCCAGAGAATCGCTGCAGTGCTGACTCTTTGGTCACATGAACATTTAATATTTTAAACAAGTCTGCCTGAAGTCTGAAATGAATGAATGAATAATGACTATAGTGTAAGCGCTTTGAGAAGCTTTGAAAAAGCGCATTACAAGTGTAAGCCATTATTATTATTATTAACTGGAAGTGCCACAACAACTGTAGTCTGAAAAAGTGGGTGGAATTGAATGGAAAAGTTTAGCTGTAAAAAACAATATGCCAACTATGTGAAGAGAGTTTATTTGACACACAATTAAGCCACACACTTTACTGGCTCCATTATATTCATTTATTACCTTATGTGCAAACACAACTGTTACATACGTACATCTCTATTTTATTTAACATAATGTTTTAACACCTGCTATTGTAAAAGGTGATGGAGCTCACACTTTGACACTAAGTTTCAACACTTTAACCACTTATGCATTGTAAAGACAGGTATATGAACACACTATGCAGTAATCATTGTCGTCACTGTTATTTTTAACCAGCGCAGCAGAGGTTTCCTATTGACTCCCTGCTCACTGTCAGCCTCGGCCCATTATATGTGTTACAGCATCAGGGGCCGCGTGCATCTCCAGTGGCGTCCTAAACCAAGGAGCGGATTCAATTTGCTGCAGAGTGATCTAATCTTAGTCCTATGGGGTGATAAGCTGCTCTGGTAGTGCTGTTTCGCCCTATGCTTTGTGGAGCTAAGGGGAATAATGTAAAGCAATGAGTGAGTTTGGCAGATAGATGTCACTCCGGCTGTGGTCTGAAGGGGGCGGTGTAGTGCACATGGGTTATCCAGGGATGACCTTGGGTTCTATTTAAAAGTGACACCTTGTGGGATTATTTAGATAGTGACATGTAGGGTTAGAAGTTCAAGCTAACGCAGACACGGGTGCACAATATATTAAAGACATGTTATTGTGAGCAAAGGTAAAGTGCACATGTGTGTTCAAATAATAATAAAAATAATGGTCTTCAGCCTGTTTCTGTTTGGTTTTTAATTTCAAGGGTCATCATAACAAAACATCTGCCTTAGTATGCGGCATTACTTTAAGATAGATTTGTTTTATAAAAAGGTCTTTTCTGGCACAAACCTATTGATTAATACTACAAGAGGCACAAAGAGTATATAACAGGGCTTGGATGAATGGATTTCTGACCAAAGTCTAGAGTTGTAGCTGTCCAAATATAAAAAAGAAAGGCTAGAATTGAAAAAGCAGGGATGTATTTGTGACATGAGAGGTTTTTTATCCAGATATCAAAAGTGTATCTGTTATGTGGGACCAATATGTTTGTAAAACTGTCACAGTCTCAATGTGTGACTTAAAAACATGTGTTTGTTATGATTTTTACAAAAGTGAAATGTTAATTTGTGAGATTTGCTACAGTGTATCGATCTGAGGGCCTTGCTATACATTTTAAAATACTGATATTGGTATATACAATAGTTAACAGCAACATAACAGCAAGACAAATAGAAAGATATTCATATCCATAGCCTTGCTCTGCAGGCTAGATTGTTGCAGGGTTTGAGTTTTCAAACTCAAGAGAATCCATCTTCTATGGCTCCCAGCTGATCCGTTTGAGCCCTCATTTAATGTTTAATTTAGCCAAAACCTATATTGTTTTATTATCCAAGCATGTCAGCTTTGCTGAGAGGCCCTCCTCTTCCCGAACTAAATCGACGGAAGCCATTCCAGATTGATAATGGGGAGAATTCAATTGAGAGTGCACATATAAATCTGGTGTTAAATATGTTATGCTTGGATAATTATAGTTCATAGATATTACATATGATTTTGAAATATGCAGCTCTGTCACAGTCTCACCACACAGCCCAGAACCTGATACATTTATATCAATAAAGACAAATGGGCAGTAACGTGAGAAAGTTCTGTGGGGCAGTGGATCTATTGTGCGATGCAGAGAGACAGCGATGGCGTCGGGGCTGTGCGTGTGAATTGTTGTGAATGTAGATATTAATCAGTGTTTGTTGTTAGACAGCTGCCACCCTGGAGCCCACAGCCGGGTGTCATATCCCCGTCAGAGCACCCATAGGAGCGGGATACTCCTCTCAGGGAAAGAGCCTCTTCGAGCAGCAGGCAGTTCACGGCTCATGTTTTGGCAGATGCCCTTGTCAAAAACATCTCCTAATGCAAGCTGCTGGTGTTACAGTCATATTCTGTGTGGGGTTTGACACAGGGAGCAGATGTGCAGGGGAAGCAGCTATTCTGATGCTATTGTGATGTACAGTATATATGGCCTTATGGGAACACGTCTGTTGTAGTTACACGGATGGCAGTGCTATATATGCTAATGTAAAGTTATATGGCAACTACACATTAGGAAGATTACATTACACAGTGTGTATAATCTGAAATCCAATTGTTTGTGTATTGTTTCTAGTGTGCACTGTCTATGTTTACATGCACTGCAGAAATGTGATCATTATCTGATTTCTGGAGTTATCAGATTATTGAAATGTCACGTAAACAGTGAAGCGAGTAATCTGATTTCTTTCAGATTGCTCACATCTGTGCAGGTTTTGACAAAGACATCTTTGCAAAAACTAACAAACAAATGTGGCAAAACAAAGATTAAAATAGTTATTTTAAAATGAATTGTACTTTTCATATAATTTACTCTAAAAATCCATTGACTAGCGGACACAAATCAGTCTAGTTTTCAGATTTTTACTGGCCATGTAAATGTACTCAAACATACTGATGCTGCTTTGGTCTTTCCAAGTACAACCTTGTTTTTATCAAGGTTTAGGACTCTCACGATACATTACAAACAAGCCCAGATTCAATCAAATAAACAACTAAAACATAATTCTATTTTACTGTATTGTGAATGTTAACTGTAAAACAACAACAACCGCCAGAGTTTGGGAAGAACAGTGGCTAACAGGAGCACATCTAGCTGCTTGGACGCTTGGGGAACCGGAAGCGAGGGAAGTTGATAGCGCTAGCTGTGGGCCAGACATTAATTTAGTCTAGCTTTATGACCACAGCCTGATCGATAGCCTGTCTATAAGGAGACAGCCCTGGGTCTCCTTTTAATTGTTCTGTGCACTTCTCATCACTCCAGAACTCATTTGAAAGTCTTTCAATTCAGTCCTCTGCATGGGCGAAGGGTGAATAGACTCCCTTATACAAGTAATAGAGTGGTGCATGGAGACAGACAAGTGGATTTGGTCATTTTTGTCTGACAATGGGTTTCAGAGTGATGAAATATTCAAACAGTTTCCAAAGCAATTTACAATTTTGGCTTGGTAAATACTTTAAGAGGTCAGGGAATCATTCTTAATAAACTATTTGTTGATTTAAGTCTTTGTTCATGTTTTTTTGTAGTTATTTTTAAGCGTTACCCACATTTTTTATCTTTTGAATGTTCAAAAGTGCTCAAAATGATACCATAGAGCAAGTAGTTTGTGTAGTGCTCAGAATTACCTCACAAGTGCATTCACAATGACTTTGTCTGGTCAGATTTCCTGTTTTATTTTTTAGAGAGGTTTTTCCAAATGAGAAATGATTAGTGCAAATGTATTATGAAATTGACTGTTGCTGCCAATTCACAGGCCTAACTGGGAGCATCATAAAACAAACATCCCAGGTTTATCTGAATATGTGACAAAGCGAGTTCTCCAAATCTAATTCAGGATTCAGTCTGCATTATTGTTATTCAAATGTGTGAGAGCTTTGCAGCAGTTCAAAGGGCTTTTGATGAACAAAAGCACCTGATATATGCTCCACAGCCCAGGCCTCGGAGGAGTGTCTCACACAGCTACTATTGTTTGCAAAAGAAGTTAATTAACAACATTAGGGACCAGTGCACTGCAGTGTACACACACTCACACGACGAGCCCGAGTCATGCTGATGTGATAATTACTGCTGAGTTTCAATCATCTCCCCACATGTGATTTCTGAAAGCAATCATACAATGAGAACTCGTGAAGCTGCTGATGCTTAGATTTACCTTATGTGTTCTCACAAAGACCTGGCAATGTGCTTGTATGTGGGAAATGCACCAAACTACAAATGTAAAATAATAAAACCATCTAAAGTTAAATCAATTCATTTTACATAAAATCTATGGCTTTTTAAAAAGAGCATGTCCCTTGGGTAATTAATGATACTGGTCTGGTGGGTGAGCTTGTTTTAAAATGTTACAACTTAGACTTTCAAATTCTTAATGATCATCAGTTTGTTCTTAGTGAACTGAGCTGGGAGAAACTTTTATAAAAAATAAATAAATGCAAATTTCTTCATTGGTTTCATGCATTAGGTTGGGCTGCTTCCATTATTAGATCAGCCATGCAAATAAGAATACATGTGCGTTTTGTGCTCGTTCAGATGTGCTGTAACTCCAGAGCTCGTCTGAACAGTGCTCAGTGTGGTGAGTGTGGTGCAGGTGGACTGGACATACAGAACAATGGGACAGAAAAGTAGAAGAAAAGGATGACTAACCTAACCCACCTGAGCTCGGCTCACAGGGATCTATGTCCTCATCGTCACTGGGACACTCAGCGGACGCCACCAACAGATCGTCTGTCGTCTGAAACAAAAGACACACAAACATGAGGGACTCTGATTTAACACAGCCCACGTCCAGTTAAAGTGGTGCCGATGCAGTTTTAAAGAAACATCTATAGACCTCATTTACCCCAAGATCCAAGCAATTATGATTTGGGGAGATCTTTAGATCTTTAGAGGCAGTGAGCACAACCAAAACATGTTCTCCAGGTCTTTTGGACTAGTCCATGTTCAAATGAATGTATCATTGGAGGGGGACGTCCTGTAAAGAGCATGAGCATGATGATTATCCATATTTCCAAATACAATAAGAAGTCTGTTGATGACTTTTTGAGCATAACTAAAACAGTTAAAACAATAACATTTGTATCACTTGCTTTCTTCAAATTTCTCAAGGTTGACCATATTAGGAATTGTCCCCAGCGGGTTAGTTTCAGGAGAGGGGGTTTATCGGTCAAATACAACAGCTGCGCCTCCACTGTCCAGGCAACACCGTCTTCACAGGAACAAGATCCGATTATGGGGGAACGTATCGGGCAAAAGTTCACAGTGCAATCGTCAAGTCACATGCTCAATTTGTGGCACAGCGTGTGGCGAGCAGCGCCCTTCAAGAGGCTGTTTAGAGCCATCACACACCCCATGACATTTAGAGGACAAGCAGCCACAGAGGAAGAGCTGCACATGGGAAACAAAGGCCAGCGTGCCAAGGGTCTCTCCAACACAGTGTTAGTGCTGAATGGTTCGCTTCAAGACATTATTGTCAAAAGAAATAGAGTTATGCCATTCTGATATAGGTTAGACTACTGTAACGGCCTGTTCACTGGCCTGTCGAGTCTTAACACAGCTGCAGTACATCCAGAACACTGCTGCTTGGGTCCTGACTAGAACCAGGGTGTACGAGCTCATGTGTCCTGTGCTCAGGTCTCTGCATTGGCTCCTGTAGCTCAAAGAATAGACTTTAAAGCAGCTCTGCTTGTGTATAAGTCTCTCCATGGACCAGCACTAAAGTACATCTCCCACATGTTAGTGCCACATGAACCATCTCATACTCTGAGGACTTCAGGTCTGGTGCCCAGAGTCAGGACTAAACATGGGCAATCAGTGTTTCAGTTTTATGCAGTTTTCAGTTTTTATCCTGAATATGTGAGACAGGCTTCTACTTTGACAATGTTTAAATCCAGGCTCAAAACAGCTCTGTTTAGCTGTGCATATGACTGAAAGGTTTTTATTCTGTACTCTTTAATGTTAATTTTACTATGATTATTTGTTCTATTTTGTTATGTCTTTCCTCTTCCGTAAAGCACTTTAGATTACTTTGTGTATGAATTGAGAACTTAATGTTGTTTGAGTTTGGCAATCACTCTTAAAACTCTGTTCTTGTATAAAGCCTCTTAAAATCTATAAATACCTTGATCAGGCTTGATATCTATTGCCCTAGCCAGATACTTTACATTACTTTACAAATACGTGTGGGTCTGGAACTAAATCTTGTCTCCCTGATTTTCAATTGGCATGACTGATTGTCGGATTAACCAATCAGAGAAATGGATGGTCTGTTCTGTATCAAAAGAAACATGGCGTCTAGCAAGTAAAATAACTCAATCTCAGGTATAGCGATGTATATTTGGTTCTGCAGTATACAACGATAATCAAGAGTTGTCATCTGCATTCTGCTCCAGATTAGAGGCTTTGATTGGCTCGTCCTAAATGATGTTGATTGTTTGATGCTTATTATAGAAACTAGAAGGGACTCGCTGGACAAGCAATGAAATCTGTATTGGAAATGTTACAATAGTCGTTTAATACAGCGCCAAACTGATTTGATCCTGTGTGTGCAAATGGGAAAAGGGCAAACGGGGCTCTGAGAAACCCACTGTAAAACATTAGAGTGCTCTCTTCTGTGTAGTCTCGCCTCGGGCCATTTGATCAGCTCTGCGTTAAAGGTCATTTTGTTTAAGCACAGTCGCGATTGTGGGCTCCAGTACAATTTCAGAGATGGGACCAGACCTTAGCAACCACTTACAACAACTACACATGGATATACACACAATTAGAGACGTCTGAACGACTTAATAGTACAAACAAGCACGGAAAATGAACAGTATTGTTGCATGGATTCCTATACATATTAATACATATACAAGTTCTGCAAATGCTTTCAATTTAGGTGCAATAGTTAAAGATGTACGGTGTAATTTAGGCCACCTGTTCTACATATGCCTTTAAACGGATTAAAGCTAAACGAACCTTGACGAACATGCATTTTACGGTGAATGGGATTGCCTCTGCACAGATCTGACCTATAACGACCTGCTGGCGTTACCTGCTCGTCAACATATGCTCACATTTTTATACAGCGCTTTCCCACTTTCAAAGCACATCACGAAACTCATACATCAGTGTACGCAGACACCGGGGTCGAGGTCGGTTGAGCGTCTTGCGTATGGACACAACCACGATGCACAAAAGCAATCAACTGTGGGTCGTTGGAATCAAACCGCCAACCTGTGGATTAGTGAATCTGACCGCACAACTTACGATGTTCGATTCAGAACGCCGACATTCGAATCAGCGGACGAACATTCTACCAACTGAGCTACGTTTAATGCCGTTCTATGGAAGCAAAACCAGAAAAGTGACCTCATTAAATTGCCACAATATTGATTTATTATGGACATAGCCCTTGTACTGTGAATCATTCCGTGGGTTACCTCTTAACATGCACAAATGAATGGGTACGGCCTAAGGTTAATTTAATGAGGGTGGTTATAGCTTAATGTAATTGCCGCTATGCATTTCTTCCCCGCATCTAAACAAACCTGTAAGTTGGATTACCATCAACTCGTATAGGACAATTAAAGTTGATGTCACTTGGCCTGCACATCCATTTGGCTGCTTATAATGCAATTCTGCTGCAAGTGTAACATCGTTTGGACATTCTGAACACGCGTCGTCTTTTACATAATAGACCTGAAAATGATAGATCAAAGCTATTAGAGGACTTTGTAGTGGTGGAGTACGGGGCTGTGTGTGTTTTTTGGGTGCGTTCGTGCACGGGGAGCTGCGGAGAGCGTCCAAATGTAGATTTAATTTGCCAAGCGCGGCTCTGATATACAGTGTCGGCCGTCCAGATGGCAAAAGCGAGCGCATCCTGGAGTGGCACATCCATCACACGAGCGGCGTGATTTGTTTTTCCTGGCGGGAGATCTTGACACCCGGCACTCACGGGTAGAGCAACGGGAACCGAGGAATCAATATGCTCTCTCTCACCCCTCTCTCTTTTAAACTGTACCTGTCTCGACCGTCCCCTCGCTCGCTCCCCCTCTATCTCCGTCCTTCACTTTTATTTGCGAGTGCGGAGGAGGAGGAAGTGGTGAGATGTGTAGGTACCAGATGTAGGTTAAGTCCCTGAGGGTTAACATGGCGGAGGTGTGTGCCCATTCAAATCACAGAGCTACATGATTGAGTCTGTGGTCAATGTCAGAGATGAATATATTTGGACTGGCCTCATTGGCAATTTGTGTCCAGAAGTTCATATAAAAAAAAAAGAAAAAAATGGGACATTGACAAAAGGAACTATTGCTGAGTTACTAAACCATGTGGCGCATAGCAAACAGTAGAGTAGTTTAAACATTCAAGAAGAAGTTTTGTTACTACAACAGAAAAAAGTCCAAAATAATTACACAAGATTGCAATAGATATAGTGTTTAGGGATGTCCCGATACAGATTTTAAAATATTTGCATTTCCTGATACCAATCCAATCTCATCTCAATACCGATCTTCTCATTTTAAATTCATTTACACAATTTCAGCTGTGCCTTTATGAATAATGAAGCATTCCTTGGTAAAGTTAATTTGTTAAAATACAATAAAATAATGTCTTAAACTCCTCCACAGCACAGCAGCTTCAGAAGCTGTGACACAGACATTAGGTGATGTTTTAGACTTTATTTCGCCATATTATTTATGTTTGAGGCCTGTAAAAAGAGGAGAACAACATGGCTACTTAACATATGTAAACAAGTCAATGCATTCCCTCTGCTCCTCCACCCGATTAGTCCAAAGTTTGGTTTTCACTCTTAATACTCCCTGAAAACATCCAGAGGTAAAACAGATACTATCTCTGTCATCAATAATGTTTTTAGCGGCTTTAGCGCCTCCTCAGTTTGTGTTCTGCTCTGGATGTTATTCACTATAACGGCTCAATCTATTCACCGAATCTGATCCGAGCCGATACTGATAGCAGTATCAGACAGGGACATCTCTAATAGTGTTGTTTGTACTGAAATGATGTCATCTGACCAATCACAGGCAGAGTGGGACAAATCTGTCAAATAGTCAATAAAAAAAAAAAAAAAAACCTAAACGGTCAGTTTTCCCACATTAAAGGCGCAGTAACTGTTCTGCTTGAGAGCTCGTCATCTGCTTTTCTCCATAGACGTGTTGGTGCTTAGTCTGAAATTGTCCCACAGTGCGGCATTTAACTTATCTGTCTTCATAGGGACAAAATGACCTCACCAAACAAAGTTACTGGTCAGCTCTGTAGAACGGTGAACCCCCTCACAGTAAGAATACCTGCTTTGCCATGTATTTTTGAGCAATAAAAATAACTGAATAAGTGCAATGCCGTACCATGCCATGCAAAGCGATTACATCATCATGATCTCTGCCTGAAAAGTAACATAGTGAATTTTGATTGGAGCAGAAAAGTATTTTTTTTTTAAAGTTTTGGAATCAACAATAAGAACAAATAATTCATAAAACTGAATACAAGTAAAACCATTTCTTACATTTTGAAACAACATGCTATGAAGTTAGTCGCTAGTGTCTATTTGACGTGTGCCACTTTAAACCGCTCCACATTCAATCTCACTGTGACCTTTTGACCTGTAATGCTACTATATTTCTAATGAATGGATACTGTGGTGCATTATGGCGCTATAAGCTCTAGAATCAACACTAAAATGAATTCACGTGTTGCTGAGCGCCTCTACCACCCAGGATTAGTGTGTAGGTCAACATTTTGATGTGGTCATGACCTGGTCCAATCCAATAACATTACCAATTCATGGGGTCTCTTCCAACTGTTGGCTTGCTCTTCAGCCGTGACAGTTCAATGCGGGATATGTGCTGGGCTTACCATGCAATTTAGCCTGTGTGATGAGCGCTGACAGGTATGTTGACTGAGAGAGGCCAGAGAGGACACCCAAATGTGCAGATGTTTGGTAAACACACACTGTCTGAACTGATCGATTTGATCTCAACTTTAATGTGACTTTCAAGCGGCTGCTCTCAGTATTCAAGAAAATGTTTTAGTTTTACGCACGTGATTGGATGAAAATTCAGTTTGTACACAACAAGAATTCAGTCTAGTATTTGATTTCTACAAAACAGCTAATGTTTTAATATTTATTTTCAAAATGAAGAGTGGTGATGGGCTGATGGGCAACACTAATGATTTTTGTTTCGTTCTGATACAAAATTATACTATTGCAAGTGTTACGATACTGATACCAACAACTTTTAAGTTAAAATTCATTAAAACTCCTTCACTATAAATGATTTTATCCTAGTGTCATTATCTCTGCTCTATCCCACTTGATCTGATCTAAAAATAGACTGTATGCTCAAACAAATGTATTAAAAAAAGATGTAGATATAGATGTATATATTGATATTTGATACAATATTGGTTTTCCATCTGTCCATCACCAATGAAGTGATACTGAAGATTTAATAGTAAAGATGCTAAAACTAATAATTTATTTATAATTTAGTCCTTGGGGGGTTAACATGGTGAAGGTATGTGCACATTTGGATCACAGACCTACAACACTGAGTCTGCAGTTATTGGAAAATATTCAATTTTTTGAATTTCACAAACTGTTTTCCTCTAATGTGACTTAAAAGCAGCTCTTGTACCACTCTTCTCAATGCTGAATCTCTCTTGGTGTTTTTCCCCATAAATACTGTGTTTTTAGGGGTTCATTAGCCCGGTGGACTCAGCCCAGTCAAATCACAGAGCTATAAGATTGAGTCTGCAAGTATTCAAAAGTATTCCATTTTTTTTTTACAATCATAATCTTGAATTTCATGAAATGTCTTCCTCTAATGTGACTTAAAAACAGCTACTGTACCACTCTTCTCAAAGCTAAATCTCTCTTGGTGTTTTCCCCCATAAATACTGTCTGTTTTTAGGGGTTCATTAGCCCGGTGGAGTTAGCGATGCAGCAGACATCTTGCCCACAGGAAAGATGCTCCGATAGAGAGGAGTATAAACATGATGTACCTGCAGTTCATTTTATGGAGGTACTTGGAAAATGCTAAGAGCAAAAGCTTGGGGCTCGCAAAGCATCATTAATCCAGTGGTAAGTGCTGAAGCCATGGTGAACCTACAGCATAGCTCATTTATCTGCCCTGCTCACAGCTCCATACAGCACACAGCAATGAGATGTACGCAGGGAAAAGAGGGAGACAGCTGGGAATAAAAAACCCTAGTAAAATATACTGTGGAAGCATTCGGGCTGCTCTTCACAAAGTGCAGTGTTGTTTAAATACTACATAAATCACTGGCATTTTCTGAGACCATATGTCGAAATATAAGCACTCCACATTTACTGAAATTACAATAACGTTTACAATATAGTGCCGCTGGATCAGATAATATTTTAAGTTTGGAAATATCTCTGTTCTTTTGCCTTTAGGATGCAGATCTGACTAAAATGCACATTGGGTTTGGTTGAAAAAACACAGAAAACCTACACCTTAATTAGCTTTAATAAGACTTAATTAATAAACTATTTACTTATTACTATGACAATATCCACTTCAAATATAAAAAATATACTAGCAATTAATCACACATAAAAAACTGCTTTAAGATGTGGGCCAATTTGTCGTGTTTGGGGGGAAATGTGGGTCAATTTGTCGTCTTTGGAGGGAAATGTGGGCCAATTTCTCGTCTGCAGAGTGAAATATGGGCCAATTTGTTGTCTGCATTTGACCCATCCTTCAACGCAGCTGGGGCAACCTACCAGAAGCAGGGAGGGTGGCCACAGTGCAGCGCTCTGGGACCAATTTCCAGATCTTGAGCAATCTCTATTACAACATACAGACTCCCCATAGAAAGGCCACATCCAGCTTAGTAATTGAATAACGAATGTGGTGAATAGAATGAACCATACCAGCAGAATCCCCTCCTCCCTCTTTCCCTCCTTCTCTCCCTTCTCTCTTTCTCTCTCTCAACTGTTCGATTTGTGACGATTGATAACGCTGCCCCTTAATGAGGGTCCAGGTCTGGTTTGGTCTGCATGCCTTCCTCATACCGCCGGCTCAGCACTTTGATTCTGCTGGTTATCCACTGCTCTGTGAACATGCCCTACGCCGCTAACCACAGAGCTATAGAGAGCTGCAATTGCGCTGTTGTCTAGACTAGAGGTAAAAACAGAACAGAATAATTTTAGTTTAATAAACAGACTGTTACAGAAAGTAGCTACTCAATGGCAAATAGAGGAAGTTTTGGAAAGTACAAGTAAAAATGACGACTAAATCTTCAGCAGTATAATGTCATAACCAATCGAACTTGCGTTTATTCAATTATAAGTGTTTTTATTATGCAAAAACACCTTGAAAAACATATATTCTCAGTGTAAGCGGCTTTACCTCTCCACAGATCTGAATAGTCACTTGGCCAGAGGGCGGCAGATGCTTGTGTCCATGGAAATAAGAGAAATTTAACACCATATTGTGGAACACTACGGACAAAGCAATAATATGTCAATGGAAACAAGCCACTATAAAAGTTCCTCTATATCTGTATCTATCTATAACCAAGTACCTGCATGTAATTACACTTGGGCTGATCAACAAAGAATGCAGTAAAAATCTACTTTACATTCTGTCGTACATGTGTGTTAAATTGAATATACCTCCTCTTAACATAAGCACTTGTTCTCCCCCTCTGCCTGTACATGACCCTCCTCACACTGGTAGAGAGTTGTTTGGTGAGGAGCCTGCTGTGCTCGGGAGACGCAGACACCTTCCCCGTGATGCCCTGTCTCTATGGAGAAGCAGGGCGCTCGCTGTTGTCTTCCTGCTCTAATTTGATGAATGCTTCCTGGCATACAACACACCTCTTTGGAGACGCGCTCAAAGTCGGGAGGACACTGAAGGCATGTGAAGGGTTTATCCCAAGCATGCCTCTGCTGTCCCACTAATGTATTCCACTGAGAATAACACAGGCTTTTTCTGGGACTCTCTCGGTTTTTGCCACATACATAAGCAACGTTTGGTCTATTGTGCAAAACTGATTTTAAAAGAATAGTAGCAATAACCAATGTGATAACTGTATAGAATATTAAGATTAGAAGACTATAAGTGGCACTTTTTTCATACTTTGGCCGGGGGTGCGACTTATACTCAGACTTATATGTGAAATTATTCAAATATATAATTTCACATCTTGGTTATTGTCTGTATTATTATTGTATCTACTCCTCCTGTACCATTGTAACTTTAAAATTTCAACATTATGGTAATTTAAAAAACATCTGATAAAGACTGAACAAAAATGCCCCCTAAAAGAAAATCGTATTTTGCTGAGTCTGAGTCATACCAGACATGTATTCAGTTTTGTCTATGCTTCATGTAGCTGATTAAATATAAATATGTTACGTTAGCGTGCTGTACTGCTATTCAGCTTGTTGTTCTCTATTTTATTGGCTTTATTATGACTTGTCTTTAAAGATGTCTGTTCTTGGTCTCGGACATTCTAAAATACATTTCCCCAAAAAAAGCAACTTATTGTCCAGTGTGACTTATATATGTTTTTTTCTTCATTATTATGTATTTTTTGGCTGGTGCGACTCCTTTTGAATTCATTGTCAAAATGAGAGACACTTGCTTGCTCATGTATTTCACACTGGTCCTATTTTGAGCCTTTTATCTGTCTAAGTCCTGGGTTTAGTCCCACTTTAATCACAATTTTGATATCAAATGTGTGCAACTACGAGCACACACAATCTAACCTACAGAGCCTTCCCTCATATATATATATATATATATATATATATATATATATATATATATATATATATATATATATATATATATATATATATATATAAAAATTGAAAACTAGTTTGTCTTGAAAAATACAGGAGTAACATCATCATTATGGCTACACTCTGCCGTGATACCAGGCATTATCTATAGTGACATTAAAGCAGAACTCTTAGCCGTCCTGACTCTTTTTGCTTTCACACTGCAGCCTCAGAATAACTGGAATAGTGGTATAAATCTCTAATTTACTATTGAGACATGTGCTCCATATCACCACATTGATTTCCTTTTTGACGACAGATCCTGAGCTGTATTGTAGCAAATACACAGATGAGGCCATTATTTCCATGACATTTGTTCACTCATAGCTAGTATTACCTGGGGACATGTAGTCATTAGTGATAATTGTGGAGGTGTTCTCTTGTGTTAAGCTTTTATAAATGTGCCATCTTGTACAAACTGTCAAACAGAGAGCTCTCTTTTCAGAACACACATTCAGCTTCAGTTTAATCTTCTAGTCTTCTTTGGCCTTTTACGTTTGTGAACAACGGCTAATAACTTTCTTGGAGATGTTTTACATGTGAGACTATAAGAATATTCTATTTAAAATCAACTATTTCAGTTTTTTTTTTTCTAAGTAAACTCATCTATACACACAAGGCCAAGCCCAACTAATGGGAAGAGCTGAATCGAGAAGTAATTGCTGCGGGAAAAGACTATTATGTAAAAACTGCATACAATATTACTTTACTTTGCAAAAATACTCAAAGCAAACTCCAGACTATAGAAACAGGGTCTTGTCTCAGTGGCATTATTCCTGAGCCTGGCCCTGGTGCAGCTGTGGTGTGGCCTGTGTCTAGATAAGTCACGATGAGCTGCAGGTAATTGGGAGGAGTTTGTTGGTCCCAAGCTTAGACTGTGGTAGGAGCACATCATTAGTGTGTGGCAGAGGTAGAGCATAAAGAACAAACACTGCTTACTTTTGTCCCTCTCTGCTCTCCGTACACCTCCAGGCCGATATGCATTAAACGGTTATTCTCAAACTTTTTCTCACAACTTGCCAAGTTGTCTGTGCAACTTACTAGATTTGAAATCTAAAAAGTGAAAGTCTGTCTGAATGTCTAAAGGAGAACTCTACCAGTTTAATTATACATCAAGACTAAACATTGTATTTGGACTATGCTCAAAACACTCAAGTTCTTTTAAAAATTGCTTGCAGTGGTTTGAATTTATTCCTCAATTTTCTAACGCATTCGTAATTATTCAACACGATGAGTTTAAAAGTGCATTTCACAGCTTTACAGGGCAGAGCGGAGTAATGTCACACCACTACTACAAACAACAGTACACCAGTTTTACTTTCTGGTTCTTGGACAATGAAAACAGCACACACAGTGGTCTTATTTTGATCCAAACTGCTGCTTTTACAATGCGTTACATGTGTACTGGGGTCAAACAACATTTACTTGTCGCTTCCAAACTTGAGAACCACTGGAAACGAGTTAATGTGCCATCAGTAGTACCATCCCACAGCTTGAGAACCAACCCACACCAACACATTGGCATCTATAGTCTCCTTTGAAACACAATGTACACTGTTGTTTACCCAGCCCTCACATCCAGGCAGTAGCAGTATCTTATCACAACGCCTGATGACATCCAAGTATCTAAGTTAGCACCCTGGAACTAGGTCGATGTTGATGAATAATTTACTCCCAGATGCTCAATAGATTCCCACTGAATAATGAAACCGTGTGGGCTCCAAGACTGAGCTGAAATTGCGCGTATTGCCTGGCCTTCACCCACTCTCTCCCTACCGCTGGTCTGCCAAGCCATCAACGCCATGCACTCACTCGGCACTTTAGCTGCAAGACAATGGAATAACATTATCGTCGTGGCAGCTTTGCTAAGAAAAGCAGTGTATTTTGTATATATCAGAGTAAGATGCTTATCGTGTTGAAAACATCTTGCGTCCGAGGGATGCTCTGCCAAAGTGAAGACAAAAGATCTAGTGGTGAAACAAGACACTGGTGACAGGACAGTGGGGAGGCAGCGGTGATGGACGCTAAGCAGGGAAAAAGGGTGAAAATAGAGGTATTTTTAACTGTAATGGGAGCTCATGCAGTAAGACATGTTCTATTTATGAGGGAGGCAAAGGCAGAACAGGCTACAGTCTGTATCTACATTGTGTTTTAGCTGCACAAGTTTTTTTTTTTTTTTTTAAGTGAGCTATGCAAACACGGTGAAGACACAATATGAATAACAAGCAATACAAGTAAACAGAGGCTGACCAACAAGAAGAGTGTGTGTGGGGGCATGTGTCTGTGTTTGAACATACAGCTGTAACACTGCAGCTCTACAGATTGGCAAACCATTACATCATACTTCAGAATAGGAATAGAGCCAATTGTAGCACATTGGGCCTTAGGTAGGAAACACCGGACAATGATCTGTAAGGCATGGCTTAAAACATATCTGCTGGGCACAGTTTAATTTGCCAATAGTAAAATACTTTATTTCAAGATTTTCCAGTATTTCTACGTAATTTAGAACATTTTAGCCCTACTGTCCCTCATAGTACTGGTTTCGAACACCAATGAAGAGACATCTGTGTTCACTATCTACCTCATGAAGCATAGTGCCTGTAGGGGGCGAGCCTCTTCTTTATTTAAAAAGAGGCAGCTGCTGTTGGTGCGAGTGGACCTCAGGCTGAGTATCACAGTGTCATTAAAAACACAGAGCTCTGAGCCTCTCCGTCTCACTCCCCTGGCACCGCGTGTTCCTGTCTGTACCATACATCTTCCTCTAGGCCGGAGCTGCTCTAACAAGGAGCGGGAGGCAGCAGTGAGGCGGAGTACACACCTGCTCCACACAGAGCACTCACATCATGGGATCAGATGAGCAGCACGGGGACCATCACATCCACAGCATGGAGTAAGACACCCCCACCAGGAGAACCAACGCCCAGGGCCATGTGTACAAGGAGGTCTGGACTCTGTAGCTCTGCTTGTGCGTTAGTGGGGCAGATGGAGGCCTCAGGTACTGTGCATGTGCAATAAGCATGTACACCACCAGTGTGTGAAGCTTTCTGCTCAAGACTGGTGTGCAAAAGGAAGTAAAGTAGTCGAGTTAGGGATTACTAGCCATTTTGTTACAAACATGAAAAAAGTAATACTATCATGGGTTACACAAAAACTGAAGTGGACTCAATAAGGACAGTAGAAAGTTCCCATTTATGCTTTTGTATTGGGTTTGATTTAGTCTAAATTCCATCCCCTGTCTCCTCTTTAACTGTGGTTTTCCCATGAACCATGCATGGGGATTTGGTAGATTTTTATGTCTGATGCCCTTCCTCTAAGCACCAGTCAGGGTAAGGAGCGCAGTTGAAAGTTGTCAGACACTGGAGTGCAGTTGTCCAGTGTCACAAAAATATGTGCTGCTGGGAGTCAGGTTTAAAGTGTCAAACATCCTGCAGGTAGGGGCATGCTTAACCCACTGCAACATTACCCCAAGCCTGTAAATTAGACAGATGAGTGTAAGCTTAAAACATATACATAAATCAATGCTCGCTATAGAAGATGAAGGTAGAAGATGAAAGAAACATGAAAGAAGAATGCACATGATTGTCAGCTGTATAGTTCTAACACAAACACAAGCTTCCACTCTACGCCATTACAACACTGGGCCTGTGGGGGACATGCAAAGGTGCTAAGGTGCAATGTACTGTGAGAAGTGGATGTTAGGTAATTACTTCAAAATGTACACAATGTGCCTATGCTCTCTTTATACTCTCTCCCTTCACTCCCAGAAGCACAGAGCAACAACTGCTTTGAATATGGCTGCTCAAAGGCACGGTTGCACCACTTTGTAGATGTTCCTCATATCCCCCCCAGGACCAGCTCGGCTCATGTCTCTAGAAAACACATGGCCGTATAATGCCGCTCACAGCAAACATGTAGACAATATACCAGAGCGGCGGGCGCGGAGGTGAGTGGGTGCCAGTCTAGCTGCGTGGGCCCAGACATGATTTCCCCGACTGTGGCGTTATTATTGCCATGCCAGTCACTGAGTCACAGCGGGAGATTGGTGGGTAATTCGGTCTAGTCCCGACCCGAGATGCTCCAGAGGTTAGAAAGGCTGTTATTTGGGTGTCTGATTAACCCAGATAATCAGCAGAACTAGTGACCTCTGGCTGAGCTGCGTCCGGTTACTATCAGACTGCAAAAGGCTAGCTGTCCACTCAATGTATTATTACTATATGGACTAAAAATCTACAAAAATAGGTTTTAAGGTGTGGATTTTGTGGAATATAGAGCTATATTTCATGTAGTTTCTGGTTTACTCTTGTTTTTATGTTTGTTTTATTGTGAGCAAATGATTTTCTTTGGCGATTACAAATGTTAAAATATTCAAATCACAGCCCTAGGTTACAATTATATATATTTTTTTGTTTAATTCAATTTCATTCACCATTTCCATTGATCGTTGGCTTGTACATACACACACGCGAATAAACAATAACAACAATAAAAGATTGCATTACGAAAGGCATCTGGTTCAAAATCTATGCATTTGACTGGTAATTCCATAACAGAGATGCTACACTCCGGTAATTCATTAACAGTGATTATCTAGATTTTTAATTAACCAGTGCAATGCAGAGAATAGCTGTAGTCACCTTTAGCAGTGTCGTATCTGTTTAGCATCAGATTACACAAGAGCACGCTGTCTTCTGTTATAGCTACATGTCCTCAATGATAAAATCTTAATATGAATTTCATAAGACACTATCAGCTTCCATCTACCTCCTACGCTCCCCTCTCTGGTTGTTCATTACTTGCTGCCATGCCTATGCAGAAACACTACTCCACACGGTTGCATTACATGGTCGGATCTTTGTCCAGTTATCCTCTCTTTCACACTTCTTGAGATAAATGAAATCTGTCGGCATTGAAGCGTTTTCCCCCTCTGGATGCACTGATATTTTTGTTATCTTAAATCGAATCTGGAGCTGTGTGGCTTGGTAGTAATCTGGCCTGAGAGCGGAGAACTGCCCGAGAGGAATTTCATACACTGGGGAGAAGTATTGCAGAAGTGAGAGAGGAATAACAATTATAAGTGAACCTTGAACAACCCCACTTCTGGAAAAATAAAATATGGGGCACTATATATGTAAATAAAAATACAGTGTAAAAGTAAAATTGCTTTTCAAATAATTTCAAGTCAACATCTTACGCTGGCTGGAATACTGAGTCACTGTTGATATTTTTGTTATTTTGCTGTATTTTTGTTATTTTGGATCAGCTTTCTGTTATCTAATGATTTTGAGATTAATTTTGTGATAAGGTATTAAATAAAAATGAATCGGTACAATTTAATCGGACATGCTGTTTATATTTTATCATTCAGCTGGTCAATAATGGCTCAAAAGGGAGAGTGCTCATCCTATAATTGGAAAATTGGCGGTTTGAATCCTGCTCTGCACAAATCACACGACTGCGTTTAGACAAAGCGAACCTTGCTTTGTATTAAAGCTGCTCTATGTTCCGTGTCTGGGGGAGGGTTTGTTACCAGCTGGTTTGATGGAACCAAGCCAAGTTACAGGTCACATTTGAATGCATGTTTTTTGAGGTATTTTTGAGCAAAAGACACATGCAATTGGAAAAAAACGAAAGACAGACAGGTTTAATGGTGTATTGTGGAGCATTCAAGGCAAAGCAAGCACATCTCTATGAGTAAAAAATAGTGCACCTACATAATGCAAATTTACAACACACGGCCCCAAACATTTTTAGTTTCGGTTTTAGACGTGGCTTGTAATCAGAGCTTTGTAACTGAACTGTAAAAAGCAACACTTATACTGCCTACTGTTTGGAGTGACTCTTTTGACTGTATAATATTTCAGATCTCATGTTCTCGCCTAAAAATAGACAACAAACCTAAACAAGCGCCTCTGTGTGTTTTTGAGGAACAAAGAGCAAAAGGGAAAGAGCTCTTCAGCGCGGCCACAAATCACTGTCTCCCTGACTTTACCTGTGTCTTGACATGCAGTCCCAGTCCCTCATCTGCAGACAGCAGCAAATTTGTCATCCTAATATAGATGCCATCATGCTGGAGATGAATGCATCGGGCCTATTCCCGAGTGTAACGTTTGCAAAAACATGACACGAGGAAAGAGGCACAGCAGCTTTGCCCTACAACATCCGACCGACCGGGCCAGTGCCGCTCCCAAAGAGTACGCTCATAATCAGATCAGACTACAGCGGGTCCACAAATGTCACCCACTCCAACACTCTAACGTTTTAATATAGCAGCGACTGCAGGTGCGCTGTAATAGTCAGATTTATGCACTACTGGAAATTCAACGTAAAGAGTCGGGCCCAGACCTGGTTAAACAGCAGGCGGGGCATCTGGTGCAATGGTAAAGACATAGATATTAATGGTCTGCCTGAAAATTTGGAATAAAAAATCTAACTAGTGGCGGAATGTAACAAAGTACAAGTAGTAAAATATTGTCCTTAAGTATACATTTTGGTATCTGTACTTCACTTAAGTAGTAGATACGTTTAATTTTATTTCACTACAGTTGAGAGGAGGTATCTGAACTTTCTAATCCACGACATATTTGAACACAACTGAAAAATAAAAGTAAAAGTATTTATTATTGTTTGAGACCTGCTAAAAAGACTGAAGGGTTTTATTTGCCGTTTCTGTTGAACAAAATTCAGCAAAATCTTTATCAAAATCACTCCATTTGAAGCTTTATTAGATCTCAATATCCGTGCAAAATACTTTTACTTTCTACTCTACTCTTTCTAAGTACATGTTTAAACGGGTACTTTAATACTTTTACTTAAGTAGATTCTTTCATGTGATACTTTTAGCTTTACTTGAATATTTTTTTGCTTTTTCTTCCGCCACTGAACAGAACTGGCCTGCACTTTTTGAGTATTGCAAAACCAAAGAACTACACACAACTTAAAAGATGCACTATGTAACTTTGCTGATTGTCTCCATGGAGATGTTATTGCTGCCTGGAATGTTGTACAATCTTTATACATGGAGACGAGCATGTGACGGATTTTGCATGTCAGTTGTGCGGAGAGTTTTTAGAGTGTTTTCCCGCAGTTACAACAAAGACCTGACATCTCCATGGAGACAAGCAGATAGCGGAACCTCTACGAGAAAAGTTACACGTTTAAACCAACCAAGACAACCGAGTGAAGCTTTGGAGAAAGTAAAGTACAGTGCTGAGTTTCAAGACTTCTTTGTACAATCAGTGCAGTTCCAAGTGTCTCAGCCTTACATGTAGACTAATGCAATCTTAATCAGAGTTTAAAAGCTCACTGAACCGAGAATCATTGGCTCAGACCTTGTTCTTCTCATCTGCTGCGAATTTGTACTGCAGTCAGGTGGGAACTGCCCGTATTGTATGTAACAGGTTTACTAATTCTCTGTTCAAATATAACAAGAAATGCCCTGTGAAATGTCAATATGCCCAACCAACATGTTGTAAATCTGTCAAGGCGTTGGAAAAGATTGCATCATCCAAACAAGACAATCTGGACTGCCTCCTCATGCTGCCAGATAATAAAATGCTTCACTCGTCCAATTACTTAATATTAGGGACAACAGCAGGAAAAGCATTAAAAAGCCTGTGCCGTATAATCCAAAAACAACTATCTGATTATAATGTTATGGTCCACATGTTCCATCGGACACGACAATCAAAGCAAAAGTTACGACATGTAAAAGGTGTGTTAAGTTGTTTAAATCCAGTCGCACAGGGGATACAGAAAATGTAATTCATATTTTGAGGTCAAAGACGTTATCCTGCAGTTGTACTAACTACCTACTGCAATGTACAAATGAATGAAAACCTTATTGTAGATACTCGTTCAAACCCAACTTCACAAACTTGCCTTGACCCCGGTGACTAAGCAGGATATTGTAAATTCAAATGCACACAAAAGGTTGAGCTGACTCATTCAAAACACACATTTACATTGTTTGAATCAATATAAATACAAACTTAAATGTGCACTATGTACCCTCTGTGGTGTCCATGGAATGAAATTAATGTTTTACAGTATGGCAGTAAACGTATTGTCCATCACTTATCTACTGTGAGTGGATCGCCTCTAAATGGATCTGACATGTAAACTGGCCTGATTGCTTCATCGCCTTGTCTCTATGGAGATACATATGTTAAATAGTGTGTTCAATAACTGAGCAAATTAGCATCCATATACATCTTTGTAGCCAATGAAATTCTAAAATGAAACCATTTGCTTTAAGGACTAAAAATAAGTTCCTTTAGTGGTAGTGACCGCTTGTCGGTGAAATTACCTTAAGCCCTCCACTTTTACAGGTCTATTCCAACTTTAGTAGCCAATGTTAAACTGTCATAAGGAAACATTAATGTTAGCTGGCACCAGTCTGCTCCCTCGGCAGGTGCACTGGGCTGGTCACATGTCGTAGTGTGCACAGGCAGTGGTGAAGGGCGGCTCTATATCAGCCCCTAGTGAGCAGCAGATGATGGATCTGTGGTGTCGTTAGTGCTGAACATATGAAGCTTGAGGCCAGGTAGGGCTATGGTGCTACCCACTCTGCCATCTGTCAGCTCAGGGTGGGTATGCAGCCTATGACCAGCCCTGGCACCACCACCCACATCACAGTGCACTATATGGGAAAGGAAAGTTGTAAACTTGGCGAGGCATTAAAGGCTGCAAAATCCAAAAATAAATTGGCAATCTACAATTAGACTATTGCAAAATGTGATGCCAAGGATAAAGATTTTGATAAATCATTTGTAGAGATAATTAGATCATAGAAGTGTAATTCAATGAAAGATCCATTATAGGCTGAATTATATTTCAGTTAGACATAAGTAGTTTCTATGATGTATTAATCCTTCAAAACTGAAAACACAATTTAGTAAGCATTAGCAAGGACAAATCAAAGATGCACTGTGTAACTTTTCTAGTGGAGGGCGCCCCAACTGCTCGTTTTCAGATGTTAAGACTTTTACAATAATGTTCCACAGTATAACTTATTGTTCTTGTGTTTTGTTGGAATATTTAAACTAACTAAACATGCATTCTTTCAGTGAGTGGGCTCTCCTCGTTTAATGCTATACTATGGAACATTCCAGGTAAAGCTTTATCGTTTCCATGGAGATCCGAACCTGATCTTTAAAGAAAAAACAAACAAACACATTGCTGTTTTATTGTTACTGACTGACTACTCACTATAAGAAGGAATAGTCCATTATACTCAGTTACAGCCGTTTATAGTGGCCATTATAAGACAGCAATAGAAATGCCACTATTTTTCCTCCAAGTTGTTTGTGGACCTGGACACACAGGTATATTTTTAAGGGCGAGAAAAATAATAAATATCATACAAGGCTGAAAATCAATAGTGCATCTGTCAGTGAGGCAAGTCATTTCAAAGCCCTGCTCTGGTCCTAAAGCCTATAACACATTGATCCAGTCGTGGTCAACAACATCAACAGCTGGGCAGGGGACACGGGCTCCAGAATACTCTATACTGTGTAGTATGTTGAGTGCAGGTACCGTGGGTGTAGTATCGGAATAAAAAATGTTAGAATTTTTATAGTTTCTCAAGATCATGTTGAAAGAAAGCTCTCCAACTTAAGTACTTATGATGGTTTTATACAATTTTGTAGAACATTTGGAGCCTCAAGGTTAAGTAAGAGTTAGTTTTGTGAACAATGCATGCTTCACATTTTTCAGTGCAATAGAAATATCCAAATTGAAAATAAAGCTTTTATTTTAGTAGTTTTTTTGGCTATAAAGTTACGCTGTTGGGCTTTAAAGGTCCCATATTATGTTGGTATTACGTTTTCCTCATCAAAAACCTGCCTGTTGTTTTTATTATTATTATTATTTTTTTGTTTCATTCACACATGTTCAACACACTGAAAACTCTGACTCTGAAAACACTCTGTTCCACTTTGTGATGTCATGTGGTAATACAGGAAGCGCCCCACTGTGTTTTTAAACTCCATACACCTTCACAAGAGTCATTTGGATGATTTCTCCCCTGGAACTGCCAATCTCTACTGAACAAAAAGTAAGAGGTAGCCGTTAACTCAAAAACTACCACTTCATGACATCACAAGGTGGACATGTAGACAGACTAAAAATAAGGAGTTACTCAAACATGTGTGATTGAAACAAAACTCAACTCCAGGTGTGTTTTTGAGGAGGTAACTGCATTCTGACATGGCTTAAATCTCACAAGAGTCAATTTTGTATAATATGTCCCACATTTTAAATAGCAGCTAGAGAACAAGTCTTGATACAGAAAAAGTAAAGAACTTCACAGATATGACCAGACAATTTTAAAAGCAAATTTAAATAAACCTTGTGATTTAAAGCTGCTGTTAACTAAGCGAAAGAATGATGTCAATGTGTGCGAGACAATTTTGGAAAACCAGTGTTCCTTTTAAGCCTGAGGAGAGCTGGTGTTCTCAGATAAATCGGGGGTCTGCATACTGATTTGTCCAGGATTAGCTCGAAATCTAGACTGGGAAGATTTATTGCAGCCTGATCTTGTAAAACAATAATCCCATGGCTTTATCAGGGCTATCTGAGAAGAGCCTAAAGGTAGTTGTAGAAAGCGCAGGAAGACATAGCACATGGATGATTAAAACAGAAAAGAAGTTGAGGTTATTGGCTGCTAAAATACAGGGGGCTTTTTCCCCAACAAGATTACACTGACAATAAGTTTATTATTTGGGAGATTCTTGCCAGAATCCAGGCATTTGCAATGAAGGTGTAGGAGAGCAGCGTGTCAAATCTTTCCTTTATCCATGTGAGTTATATAGAAATGGTGAGTTTGTGCCCCCAGACTCCAAACCAAGAAAAATACAAGCGTTACAAAGCTGCTAGACTGGAACAGGTCTGTGTGCTCTGGCTGTAAATGAAACGAACCGCTCAATGTGCATCCTCAGTGTTACTAACTCTGGGCAGATGTGACTGTTTTGGATATGCTTCAGTTCAGTTTATATCAATGTATCAATTTAAATAAAGTTAGACTACATACCTAGGTCAAAATCTTAAAGTATAAACCTAAATGGCTGCTGTCTACACTAAAATCCCAGGCCTATATCAGGACTAAACATGGTCTAAACCTGCACACACCTGGTCTTACATGGGTCTAACGCAGAATTTAAACAGGACTACGATGGATCTAACCAGGATTCAGACAGATTTAAATGATTAATCCAGGACTACAACATAATTAAACCAAAACCAACAAGGTACAAACTTGGTGTAACCAGGAAAAACAGACTATTATTATTATTATTATTATTATTATTGATATTTGATATTATTTTATTTTTATGTATTTATATATGTATATCTTTTTTATATACACAAAATAGTCTCATTCGCCAGTTTTTGCTCTGAATAAAACAAACAAAAAATCTTAAAAAGGAATATAAATTAGTTAATTAGTTTGAATGAGTTAATCCAAATAAAGACAAAACCATCTTTAAACTGACCACACACAAAAAGTTAGTGCTATTGCTTTTAGTTTTACAGTGCAACAATATTGAGATAGGGATCTGCTGGACTGGAACAAGGCTTTGTGCAGTGGCTGTAAATGAAATGGGCTGCACAATGTGTCCTCAATGTTCTTCAATCTCCCACAATAACCGTTACACCCCTCACCTATGGGTTAATTCACAAACACTACAAGGCCAATTGGCTCTTCGCTAACAATGATATTGCCTTGTGGCTATTTATCGTACTGAGAAACACACTGTTATCTGTATTTGCTCAAATTGCAACAAGCGCCGAGCTATAAAGATGAAACTGTTCAAAGCAAAGAGGTGATAAAAGAAACATGAGGGTCAGTAGGGGTCAAACAGGACCAGTGTGAGTACGAATATCAGCTTGACCTCACTGTAAGACGGGCTTATGAATATATTTAAGAGACCAAGTGGAACATGAGTAAAGCTGCAAAAATTATCATTATTTTGTAAAGAGAATATTGAATGATTCATAAAAACAGAAAACACAGCGTTTGCTCATACATGTGGTTACTGGCCTAGTAGACTTAACCAGAGCTGTATTTTTTATATTTGCATTGCATTTCATGTGAGTACTGTGCAACACTTTGGAAACAGTTTTTGTTTCTGAAATGTGTTATATAAGTGGATAGGATTTATTTGACAGAACAGATACAAACATAAAATTGAGGTTAAGAGTGGGGAGAGACATTCAGCAAATTGATGAAGTTGCTTATTGCATCAGTAGGCCTGTCACTGTAACAAATAGTGTGATATATTGAAGAAAATATACCCAAAAGTCACTGACACTTTTAAATCTTCAGTAGCTCCTATAATTCAACGTTATACTCACCAAATTCTAACAGTAAGTAAACTGAACCTTCCGAGATTTTTGGCAATATATACAGTTATAATTGTTCACTTACACTTGAACTTATCACTACTTAAACTAGGGGAAGTAAAAATTACCTAATTTTTAAAAATCATGTTTTTTAAGTGTCCACCATTTTCGGTTTCACACTGAATAGCTCGATCCAACACACTCTGCATAACATTTGAAAGCATTTCCAGGCTTGTGGCTCTTATTTGATTCTCGATATTATGTTTTAAGTTGTTCATTGTCTGCGGTTTATTCACAAACTCCTTTTCTTTAAGATCGCCCCACAGGAAGAAATCAGGACTAGTCAGGTCTGTGGAGATCACATACTGCCCCCTGTCTTTGAAAAAGACTTGTTATTCCTTTAATGGTATTTACACTTGGGGAATCTCTGGTATTAAAATGTAACACCGCTGGGTTTGTGAATTTGACCCATGTGACTCAAAGTACCACTGTACAATGATGGTTTGATCCTCGGTGCTGTTTTTGCTCATATTAATGTCGGAAGGGTAGCTCTAAATACTGTGGAAAAAATAAAAGAAAAATATTTAGAAACAAAAGAGTTATTAATTTTTTTCAACTGTCAGTGACTTTCGGGTTACTCTGTACGATAATATAAATGACAATATTGAAACAAATTTATACCATAACCCGAGAGCAGATTTAAGCCACAAAAACTATTCAAAATCTGCAATATTATTTATAAAAAAAACCCCAAAAAAACAAAAAAACAAAAACAGGAGCTGCAATAAATAAATAGCTGAATGAAACACTTTAGTACTTAGCTTGCATCAGTAATGAGTCATTAAAATGTATTTATTCAACCTTCTATGGGTCAAATATTATCATATTGCCAAAAAAATAACCAAAAATGCCACAGTAGTTCAAAGAAAAAGCACACACAATAAATACTGACTCCCAAAAATACTGTTCCATCCGTCATGTATTGAAGTGGATATAGTAATTGTAGTGACAGGCCTTGGAACCTGTGGTCATTTTAAAGTGCTTTTACCATCAACATACAGCTAAGCACATATTGATACTGAATACAAAAACTACACTGACACTGTTGTTCCATTGTTCAGTGATGCAAAGAAAAAGTTTGCCTTGTCTTTCCGTCCTCGCGTCTTTCAGGAGGCCAGTGTAACTTTAGAGGATATTTTTGCAGAAACAACTGTTGGCGGATGACTCTCTCTCTCTCGATGAGCACAGTACGATTTATACAGTGTGTGTGTGCGTGCTGGGCCAGGCTGATAATCCAGAGCGGTGCAGGTGAGGATCCATCACTGTCAAAAGCCCTCAATGGTAGAACGAGATAGCAGCGGCCGCTCGTTTTTCTGAGCCGGAGGCGAGCAGCGGCACAGGGCCCTATCTCTTATCTCTGAGGGCTTTGATTAAGTATCATCAAGTATTAAATGCTGTCTTTTAAAGCTGACATTTGGTCCCATAACGTGTTCAAATCTTTACTCAAGCTATAGACTTTCATGGAATATTTTAATGCGAGTTCAGCGTAATATTGTCATGTTTAAACGTATTTATCTATGTATTGTGTGTATGGAAACTGCATCTATTCGCAAAACAATGGGCCTTAGACAGGAATAACCATAGACTGTATATATAAATGGACATAGCCAACCTGCTAGCTGCCGCTTTCCAAAAAGGAAGTGGTCACGGGCGCGCTTCTGGCTCTATTGACTCTGGCTCCAATTCACTTTACATTGAAAAATCGTCACCTCTATGTCTGTAACTGCTGCAGTGAGTCTCGTCATTTTGGTCTTAAAATGTTCGTATTAACCATCAATGTCCATCAGTCAAAATATGAACGTTAATAATAGACATATCTTTCCCTGAGGCCCTGAGGTAGCGTTAGCAACAGGTCTGATTTGCCATCGTTAAGCTTAGCAATGGCCGAACGCTATGGGTGACGTCACACTCACTTAGTCTGCTTTTTTATACAGTCTATGGGAACAACCTATTTCAAATTCAGTAGTACTAGCAGACCACAGATTCAACAGCAAATTTTAAGACTCCAAATAGTGGCCAAATTAAAAATTACCCCAATTAGTCGAGCAGTGGGTGAGTAATCCCTAAATACTATTGTTGAGCACAAAATAAAATGGTGTGAGTGTCTGCAAGTGTATAGAGCAGTGCATCTATTGTTAATGGACGCATACAAAGGAAACTTTAATTGGATGCAACCAGGCACTGCTGCTAAGGGCTGCTGTGTCAATAAAGCATAATAGTGTGGCCAAGGACCTGCTACAACTCAAGCCACAAAATACACTCGCTGCAGTAAGAAAGACCAAAAAAATAGGCACAAAGCATTTAATGAATGAATGGATAATTGAATAAGTAAAAGAAAAAAAAAAAAAAAAAAAATCCGAATGAACTTAATTATTACAAATCAAAATTATTTAGTAAAATTATTAATGCAAAAAATGTGACATCATTATTTTTTTGGTATACGATCTCTATAATGGGATCTGTTGCTAGTAAAAATCCAAAATTATTATTATTATGACATTTCTGACTCGTCAACTTTTTACACATGGTGCATTTCTTCCCTGATTAGCCCAGAGCATTCAGATGATATTATCTCTGTTATTAAGGCATGAGTGGTCACCCAGTGGTCCGAGAAAATGACTGTCATGTAATGTTACCCAAAAGCTTAAGCTGTCCAGTGCATCTGGTTCACCCAATGTAACAGCGGTGCCCGTTTCAATTAAATAAATACATTACAATAACCATAATAACCTTCTCTGTAGGGTATAAGTGGGCCACAGTCGGATATGCATCAAGTCTACACAGCCTCTTTATAGTGCTGGGGGTGTTCTCATTAAAATATATTATGTAATTTAAACTTGGTCATCTGGACCAGCAGCACAGCCAATTCAGATGAGATATGTGGATAATTTGTGGGGCCAACACAATGTCAAATAAGTGGGAACAAAAATGATAAAAGGCTAGCAGCAAATACTAAGCCTTCATTCATAGCAACCTCTCAGTGATATACTGTACAGCGCGCAACGGCATTACAAAATCCGGCCTAATTTCTACATGATAATTGAATTTAGCCAAAGATTTGACCCATTTTTGAGTCAATACTGTAAATACTGTAAGTGGAATGGCAGAGTGTTGATTCTCTGCTAGAAACTTGGTCAATATGGGCTACTTCTGTTCACAATTAAGTCACGTCACAATGCAATGCAAACACTGTTTAAAATAATACAAAGTGGATTGAAACAACACATTTTCAGGAGCCTATGATCAATGCAAGCCTCCATGGTCGTATTGGAGACTGTGCTTTTCAACAAATAAATGTGAGAGCGACAAACATAACAATTGTTGGCCAATCCTAGCTAGCTTTTGACTGCAATGTTGTTTGACAAGGACTTGTTTAAAACACAAAAGATCTCACCTGATGTAGTTCCAGCTAAGTCAGCTATTTCTGGTAAAATTGTGTTAAAATAAAGTCTAACAAAGCTTTAGACAGAGCAGTACCAACAGTTAGCATCACACCCCCAGGAAATGTTGGTGACATCAGCTGCGAAATATCACTTCTTCCATTTCTTCTTGTAAAAAAAGTCTTGCAGGAGGTTTGGGACCTATATTGCCTATTAGCTTGAATACCGCTTCACTTGGATACCACTACACTTGGATAGCAGAATCTATATATTTTTTCCTTGACCATTTTCACCAGGCTGCAATTCGCCAAGATATGCTGAGTGCCATTTCAATTCCACTGGGAGCTGCCATACTAAAAAATGTACCGGTCTCCGTAATGTGAGGCTCTTAGGACATAAAAGCAGGAGGCTGGATTGCATTGGCTATCAAGGGCAGATGGAACCGCTGAACAATGGTCAAATTGCTGGCTGTAGAAAAGATAAGGCACTGAATGGACTGTGCTTTTTTTTATATTTGGAAGGTGTAGTGTCCCAAGACCGTTCTGTCCTAAAGGGGGCGCTCTCGGTAAGGAAAATTGCCCTGTCTGATTGCACTTGTTTTTGTGAGACCCATTCATCATTGTAGTTCATTGTAAAGTGCGGTGACCTTTCTCAATGAGTGTACAGGATATTGCATACATAGCCTCAGGTAAAAATCTTTGTGTTACAACTTCCCCAATACAGCCTGTGTTCAGAAAACTGTTAGATTGCAGTTTCAAATGTTAAAACTACTTCCAGTGCTGTGAAAACATGATCCATTTTAACTCTTTGTTTAAAAATGGAGGTTACTCACTTACATCACTTTATTCAACCAACTAAGTGTGTTTCTTTGCTTTTTTGCCTCATTTTTGTCCTTGGGGTTATTGTTTTCAATGTTATTAATATTATTTCCTCAACACACAAACTCAGTAACATGTTTAAGGAGAGAAAGGTCATCATTTCAACTCTGTACGATCCCAAAGTCTGTATTAGGATGACTGTGAGCTTACCGTTAAAGCTCCTATATTACACAAAATGGATTCTTGCGAGCTTTAAGTCATGTTATAATATTGTTTCCTCATCAAAAACATATCTGAAATTGTGTTTTGTTACATTCACACATGTTTGTGTAATGTTTTATTATTATTACTGGTTACCTTTTACCTTTAGTTCAGTAGAGATTGGCAATTCCAGGGCTGAAATTATCCAAAGTGAAGGTGTATGGAGTTTAAAAACACAATGGAGCACTTCCTGTATTACCACATGACATCACAAGGTGGAACAGAGTGTTTTCTGTTTGAGAGAAGAGCTCAGTGTGTTTAAAATGTGTGAAAAACGCAACTCCAGGTATGTTTTTGATGAGGAAACAACACTAGAACATAGAAAATGGCGTAATATTGGCCCTTTAACTGGTTTTCTACTACTATTTACTTGATTTTCTGGTTTAAGTGTTACCAGATTTGTGGAGTTGTGTATTTGTTATTACATCGTAGCAGCTCTTTCACATTTTAGATGCATTTTGAGCTCTTACAGGAGACTATTTCATTACTCTCCATTGACACTCACTAATACATTTCCAAAGGTTGTGATATCATCTACATAACCTCTATTGAGCTGGAGGGCAGGTCACAGTTCTTTTGGTTGAATTTGCCTTTTAACTGCCTGATTGGATTGTTTTTGCTGACCTGGTTTATGGTTAATCGCTTTGTAATTCTTGAGCATGAAAATGAAACAAAAACAGGCATAAAGTTCAATATCTTCTCTTTCGGCATGAAAAAAACAACTCCAAAAACGTGCTTGATGTCAGTTGAAAGGACTTTAAGACATAAGATTAATATGGAAACGCAATATCTAACACAAATACAGTTCAACATTTGTGCATCATGAGTTGAATCCATTTTATATAAGCCACTGTCATCCATCTGAAATCATGACGTTATCGCATTTCCACCGCGAACGCAAACTATTCAGCTACTTTCACCAACTAAACAGCTACTTCTATGAATACTACAACAAAACTACATTGCTGCTACCTCTACTTACTGCTTCTGCTGCTAATACTACCCCTACTTTTACAAATTAGTGGACAAAGGTATCATTTAAACATTTAGTTAGCTCATTATCCTCTCCAACACCATTTGAAATACAATAGCTATAAACCATTCTGAAATGTCAACTCAAAAGCAACATTGTGTGAAAGACATCTTGAAATCCTTGTTCTTTTCTGTCAGTTCTTGATTCTTGCGCTGATTTACCACTCTGCTTGAAGCTGGGGTATAATTACACTGGATTGTCTGATATTTCTGCTACATTACACTCTCCTGAAATGGTCCAGGAGCCACACTGCGCTCAGAGAAAAGCATTCTGACAGATCAATATTTATTATCGTATGGTTTGTCTGCATCTGCACTCCCTCACAGCGTCATGTCAACGTCCATATAGATGTAATGATATAAGTGAGGTATTTTCTAAGCGCAGTCTTTCACTGGAGGCGGTCATTTTATATTACATGAACAAGTAGTAATTTGAAGCTGGCTGCCTGAAGTTGTATTACCACCTGATTGGAAAGTGCAAGCACAAATGATGGCTACAACGTTCTGGACTAAGTATATTCACTTGGATCAAAGTAAAGTGACCTGCTGTGAATCCAATTATGTAAAGACGGGAACAAAATGAGATTTGAGTAACTGGACACTATTTGAAAGTAATGATTGCGGTGGAGGTAGAAAAAGAACTGAAGTTTCCGCGAGTTTTTGAATGCATCGGGTCTGAATGATTTTACCATGACCTTTGTGTGTCATGTATTTAGATTTTATTTCATTCTATTTCATCCCCTCAGTGGCATTGACACACAGGCATATTGAGGGCCGTGTTGATCAAATAGTGTGAAAAGTCAAGTATAAGTGGCACATGCACATTTCATTGATACATCACTCAGTTTCTCTTATAGTGAGACATAATCAAAAGTGATGATTCAATATTTAGCTCCACGACTACATCAATAACGATTTTGCATTGAAACTTTTGAGCAATATTTTACAACATCGATATGTGACTAACTTTTGGTTGCTAAATCTGCTGGCAGGAGGTGAAACTTAAAATGTATTTATACAAGAGGAATCAATGAGCCTTTTTGTGAATTCATTTATCCATGGGTTTCAGAGCGATGAAAATCTAGCACCACAGCCCTAGCAATTAACAATTCTTTTGAAAAAGTTTTCACCTAGAAAAAAGTAGCTGAAACCCATGAATACAGCTAGTCCACTCTTTAGCACAGAGGACTAGAGGAGATTTTGAGCACAGTGGGAAAAACATATACTCCTAAACTCCAGTTTCAGACGCCACTCTACTACAGAGACTGAGAAAAATATTCTGGGGTTGATAGATGGTAAATAAAGCGAGTGAGCATTTGGGAAGGGTGTACACTGCTAAAAGGTGACGTATCCCTTTACTTATTTATATCACCATGGACAATACAACAAAAACTAGATTCATCCCTTTAAAAATGTCCAAGTTTCTCAAGTAACAAAAGTTTGTGTACCTGCTGTGGCTCCCGGGGCGTGGTCTGCTTGACTCTGCGGCTGGATGCGGTTGTCGTGGTGATCTCCATGATGGATGTGGAGGTCTCGGAGCGGTTGGCCGTGGTGCTGGACTGAGGAGTGATGGAGGAGGGCGACTCTCCCACTAGCCGCACGCTGCCCTGGATCTTAATGTTGGGGTCCCCTTCGGCGGCCATGTTGAAGACCTTCAGACCGTTGTAGTACAGACCCGAGAGCTGCCCCTGGAAGGATCTGCTGCGGTCGCGCTCCCAGCCTCCGATCTGAATAGTGGTCTGACTGTTGAAGATGGTAAGCTGCCGCCCTGTGGGAAAACAATGTTACATATATACAAAAGGCGTTGAGCACGTGGACTCAGCCACTTCTAGTCAACAGCAAAAAGACAGATTATTGGCCCAGTGGTTAATGAATGCAATAAATTACAGGTTGTAGAGGCAGAACCTGGTAATTTATTGTCATTATTGTGATGGAAAGCTTAAGAAGTATCAACAAAAAAAACAAAATCAGGATTAATGCAGTTTTGCTAAAAGGGATAGTGCAAAAAGGCAATAGAACAAATAAAGTAAAAGGGGTTATTTTGCAAAAAAGAAGCAGGAACAAACCACCATTGAAGTGAGAGTAAATTGGTCATTTGTTGAAACAAGAAATAAAACATGTTTAAAGACTCATAAGATACAATGGCACTTAGAAATCAACAAAGAGAAGCATGCAAACATAGAGGTAGGGATGGTTCGACAAAGCAAGGCACAACAATATTTGATCTATTTACAAAAGCAACCGATGAACATAAGTGAGGTATGGTTGGGCACATGAGAAATGAGAGCTCCTTTTCAAAAACAAAACACAAATCCGAAGAGGGCTCCCATTTGAGTGAAGATATGGCCCGTTATTATTCAAACACAGCATGCACTCAGTTAGGTTTAAAACTTTGCTCTAGTCCTGCATAGATTTACATCATGTTAAAGGGACTCTGTAACTGGAGCCAATTCATATTGTGGTTGTTTAGGTCTATTTAAGCAAACAAACACTTCTAAGTGTGTGTAACAACAGCTAATGCAAGGCTACTGTCAAACTTTTACATTTATCATTTAACGTTTACTTCAAAAGACTACTACAATTTAAAAATATTTTATGAAAAATATATATCTATTTTAATTATTACAGTCCCTTTAACCTTAAGTATTTAATCAGCTACAATTATCAAATCAATACATTATTATGAATAATATCAAAGACTACATTTAATTCTACACATCATTTTGATTTTATGTTTAACTGTACATTTAATTTATTTTTATTATTTACAAAATAAACCTATAACTTGTTTATGTTCAAATTAATTTTATTAAAATTTTAATTAATGATTTTTACCTTTGTCGAGTAGCCATTCGTCAACTACTCGACCAAGTCGATATGGGATTCGCTGTCTAGCAATCGCCAGGCGTTCGTTATCATTGTTGCCTTTAAAGTTTAAAGAGACATTTCTTGGTTACAATCTGTAAGGTCAAAGGTTAAAGGTTATGCTACACAACTGCACATACTTTTAGTAGAGTTTATCTATTTAAAAACAATATTAACTAAAACATTATTTTACCAAACCTCAATCCTTTTATTTTATTTTATTCAACAAATTATGTCTATATTAATTGACAATAACTAGACTAAAGTCTTTCTTCTAAGTTAATCCTACTGTTATCCACAAACCAAAACCAAATTTAATGTCACCAATCGTCCCAAATAAATGTCCACCCCATTTGTTTTTACACTGTTTTTAAGTCTTTTTAACTTCTTCTAAACTTCACTATTCATTTAAATGTATTATTTTATGCTTTTAATAATTTGTGCAAGAATTTATCATATTACAAATGCCCACCCCGTTTTAACAGCCTATTGACAAGAGATACACACTATTTGCCATAAAACAGTAGAACACAGTATACATTCACAGTAAGAGAAAAGACAGGGTCAAAGTGCATCCAATCACTGTAAAGATCATTCATGTGGTACTGACCAGAGCTGTGGCTGGAAAAAGGAGGTCACATTTATTTTGTAAAATTGTTGTTCAGTCGGCCAGAAAAATGTGTTCCTTGCCTGTATATTGTCTCTCTATATTGTCCCTGCATTGTGGATGGAATTTTCCGTGTTGATGCCGTATAGTTAGTGCCATATGAACCATCTCGCACTCTGCGGACTTCAGGGACCGGCCTCCTGCTGGGGCCCAGAGTCAGGACTAAACATGAGGAAACATTAGCATTTCAGCCTCTACTTCGACAATGTTTAAATCCAGGCTCCAAACGGTTCTGTTTAGCCTTTAGCTTTTATTCTGCACTCTTCTCTTTTAATCTTAATTGTATTGTGACTTTAATGTTTTTCTTTAAAGACTTTGAATTACTTTGTGTACAAACTGTGCTATACAAATAAACTTGCCTTGCTTAGGTGGAGGTATCCATTTTAGAACTCACTGCTACTTTCTGTATTTATGTACCTCTTTTCAACTCGTCTTCTTTTCCGCCTCTTGACTAAAAACTAAGAAATATTGACCGCAGGTACTAAACCAAGTAATAATTAGAAAAACATGAAAAGCGTGTGTCATATTCACTTTAATGGGCTCCAATCACCTCCACACACACTGCAGCATATAGCCGCTCCATCTCGCCCCGCTCTCCTCCGCCATTGTCTGCGCAGATTGAATTCAGCCGCTCCATTCTTCCGGCAGATCGACAGTGTGTTTGTCCCATCAACTATATTAATTCAGTTGGGCCAGATAAAGGATCCGCTCGCTAACCAGGATTTTGAGGTGAATAGCTTCCTTTAAAGAAGATTTGTCCATGAGAGAAGTGGCCTGACATAACGCATGCACTTGCTCGCTTGATGAAATGCCCTTAATAAGACTTTTAATCGAATCGCTGAATTACTGTAAAAGATATGGTGTTGAAAAAACAGGCAGAGGAGCTCATTGTGATGGAGTGACTATGAAAGTATGTGAAAGAAGATAGATCAGAATATAGATCTCCTCTGCACTCGCTCTGAAAGCCGGAGTTTTGTCTTGGGACATGTCAAATATGCAGCCCCACACCTCACAAAGTTTAATGTTACGGTATAATTTTTTACTATAGGCACAAACCATCGCAGATCTGGAAAATTAATTTATAGTGCCCGTTTTAAGGTGCCTTTTGGGCCATCACAAAATGAAATTGTTCTAAAGGAATCTTCTCCATAACTTCGATGAGGAACTTGGGTCTCAGCGCATTGCACACTACCACAAACAGAATGCACTGGAATAAACGCATTGGGTTAGTTTAGTTTTTGAGTTATATCCTGCAATAACTATTCAATTTATTCAACCATCTAATCATTTTTTTTATCAGATGCATGACCTTTACAACTGTAGTACAAACTAACACTATTACTTAATACTGCTACAGTTCATTTCTACTCCACATTTGCGTTTCTTTATTTGATTTTTGCACACTCACAATGCCCCATAGTGTTTTCAACCATCACAAATAGAGCTGCATGGACCTTTAATGATGCCATCTTTGATCTATAATGAAAACGTACTTTGCACTTTAGAGAATAGGACTATTTGAATTACAATGCCTGTTTGAAACAATAGTTCTGTGAATGCTCTGACTGAGGCGGAGATTCTGAAGAATATATTACATTTATTTTTCAGCTGGAAGTCACTAAACCTCTCTGAGCTCAGCGAATGTAAAATATAGTAGCAATCTCCATTTTGTGTTTATGTAAAGGCACACGGCTTGAATTCAAAACCAGGAATTACATCACACCGTGGAGCTTGATGGTTTATTATATAGCATAGTGTACAGTGGCAGAGTGGTTAACATTTCTGCTACAGCTCCTGGGTTTGATCCTCTCAAGCCCCATAGAAACAGAAACACTGCAGATTCCAGCCTAATGGAAAAACGTAGGTATTTTTGTCTTGATACCAAAACGTTACAGTCACGGGGGAGTGCTAGTTAAATCATTTTCTGTGACTGTGAACTCTTTGCAGAGGTCAGTGCCAAACTAGGCCCCAGGGAGCTGTTAGCCCCCAGCTGTTTGTAGGACAGTAAGGACAGTCCATAAAAATATAAACAGGGTTTTAAAAAATAATGTCAGGGCGAAGCATTTTGAGTGCTCCCGATTGGGGAAAAGTAAGTACATATTTACTCATGTGTACATTCTACATTAAAAACTACTTAAGAGTTTTGAATGCTCATTTAGTTTGTTCTCGACTTGTGGTAATATATGCAAAATCTCACTGCAATCTGAAGGTCTAGCTATGAACTCTTGTCTGGAGAAAAAGGAAGTAAAATAGTGGTATTAGCTGGACTATATGTAGTAGTTATGTATTTCTACTTGAACAATACAATTTTTTGCTGGGAACATGTTTATTGAGTATTTCTTTCATTGATTATTGCACATCAGAAACATAGACTTTATATATAAATGGACATAGCTAACCTGCTAGCCTCCACATCGGCTGCAATTCACTTTACATTGGAAAACTGTGGCCCTCTCTCTGTAACGGCTGCCGTCAAGACTCGTCATTTTGATCTCTGTTTGTATTAACCCGCTCTACATGATTCTGGTGTTTTTATTTTGCCATTGTGTCCGTAAATCAAGATATGAACATTAATAAGAGAGAAATCAGACACCTCCTTTCCTTGAGGTCACTCCCGCTCAGCAACAGGTTTCATTGACAGCAGTGGTGCAGGCGTAGCTTCATCTGTCTGGCCCCGGATTGGCTCTTTGGTTGCTATGATACTCCAAGAATTCCAAATATGGAAGTTGGCTCCAAAATGGCCCCTATGACCAGTGGCCTCGATGAGTTTTATTTGACTGGTGATGTCACACTCGCTTAGTCCACTTCTTTATAAAGTCTATGGTTAGAAAACATCATTCTAACTAACTACATTCCCCTTAATTATGTTGTACAAGCTACTTTCATACTAGGTCTTGCGTCTTTCCATACACATTCAAATTACACGCTCATTTCTTTTGTTTTAATTGTTCAGTTTCACATCTCCTTTGTGCTTAAATATCTCTGTTGTCAATAACTGGCAACAGAAACACTAACTTGAGCGCATCCCAAGTCTCCATGTGTTTGTCTCAGCACCTCTCCGTACAGTCAGGTTAATTAGGTGTGGATATAATCAAGCCCTGATCGTGTATTGATCCTCTCTATGGGACAGTGGAGTGCTCAACAATAGCCTCCTCCGGGACCCCACGCGGCATCCCATTCACTCAAGCGCCAGCGGCTCTTACGACCGCTGCCGAGAGCCGATTGGTTTTCTTTATAGAGGGAGGCGGGGTAAAGTCTTATCTCCGCTTCCAGACAGGGGCCATTCAGCGGGACTATCCCAAACCGACCCGCTCTGCCCTTGCTCGCTTGTTTCCTTTTTGTTAATAAAGTGCTCAGATAAGGTAGCGAGCTTTATCTAATTACAAGCCCTCGGACATCCGCCACGTTGAATCAACAAATATGCAAATGTTTCGAGTGTTTTGGAGCGCCAGGAGATTTGGGAGGTGGTTTCAAAACAAATAAAGCTAGTATTTTTATTAATCCGTCCCTCTTCTCCTACTATGGCTTCAATAGAGACACTGCAACATTTTAAAAGCGTGCGCAGTAATGGCTCACGTGCACAATAGGCTGAATAGGCTGGTGGACAGAGACAAAACAACAGATTAGGCGGAGCTTTTATGGATAAACCAAGTTTGTATCGCGACGTACAAGGTGAAAAAAGGTTGCAATGAACACCAAGGAAGGCAAAGGGGATGCGATGTAGGTCAGGACAGAAGGGGAGACGGTTGGAGAGGGTCTTGGCTAAGTGCACTATGTTCTCATAATGGTAAAAAAATAAGGCCAGGGACATCTCCATTATCTGTGTGTCTGTGCTGCATGTTCCGCAGTCCTATAGAGCGATGTAGCCTTCAGGTCTGGCACTGCTATTGTGCTGGCATTACTTCCATGGCTCAAGCTCAAGAGAATGGGCCGATTTTTTTTTTTTTTTTTTTTTACTTTTGTGCTGCTGGAAACTAAAGAGGAATGAGGATGGAATAACAGGGCTTAGTTATGAATATGAGCTTTCTTTTGGGAGGATAATAACTGTGCATAGTTTATCGGAACCAAATGGTCACTACCAAGAGTACAACCACGAATACTCTAGGTGAGGACGCTACGTGGTTACTTGGCCTAGTTACATTTTTACACCTTTTACTATAGGACTTTCACACTGTAGTTCCTGGGATCCTGGGATTTTTGCAGTTCTGGCCAGTGAAAATGTATTTAGTTACAGAAAACTGAATTACTGTACTGCATTAAAATGTATTTCATTCCGTATTCCGTTACAACGTCCAATCAGAGCTTTCCATTCTGGATACTTCGACATTAACTTGCATCACATTACATATAGAAAAACGGGATTAAAACAGCTTTATGTTGCTGTTTGTAATGCATTGATTTTTCACTAATTAGGGAAGGAAATTCCCACATCACGAGAGCTGTGTTGTCTTCTTACTAATTGCATGCAGTTTGATGCCTGAATTGCCTGATCAAGTTCCACAGTGTATTTGTTTGATTTTAGAAAGTAATTGGATGGTGAATGCTCCAAATAAATGAAAAAGTAACTGTACCAGAATACAGTCACTCCCAAAACTGGCACTGTTTAAAGAAATGTCCCATGAGATGCACGAGGTTCCGCCCATACGCTGGCTATGAGAAGAAGTAATGTTGTAACGTCACTGATAGATGTGTTCCAAAACAAGAGAATATTGAGAGGGTCCAGTTGCCCATGGTATCTGTTGCCAAAATCTTTAACATTTGAATAAAAATGATAAGCAGGCCTGTCACGATAACACATTTTGAAGTGTGATATACAGTTGAAGTATAGACAATAAACGATAATGCTCAAACCAAACCATAAAGCAGAAAGCAAAGTATTCTGAATAAACAATAATGTAAAAAAAATATGAGCTGCAATAAATACAGAACACAGAATACACTTAAGTAGTTAGTTTGAGTCTATAATGAGTCACAGAAACTCATAATTCTATAGTTAAAATGTCATCGTAATGCAGAAAAATAACTAAACTGTTTGCACGAGTATAAAGAAAAAGCATGCACAGTAAAATATGTCACGATATAGTAATTATCATGACAGGCCTAATGATATTCTTTGCTTTGATGACCCTAGACGCTGAACTGTCCAGTGTCCACTGAATCCAGCCCCACCTAAATGTACTCGGACAAGATGAAGCCTCAAGAGAAGAGCTTCCTCACAGTATCGAGCCAACGCCGCGTTAGGGCTAAATAGAAAAGAGTGCAAGTGTTTTGCATTGGAGATCCTAATAATGGTGCTAAAGACTTGGTAATGGTACATAAGTATGCGGTACGAGACTTTTTAATGAGATTACAAGGGCAGCAATATAGGCCCTGGTGAGGCAATTATTTCCTTACTTTGAGAAGAATGGCCCCCTCCCTCCCGTATAATCTTCTCGTCTTCCCTGTCTCTCACCCTCTCCACTCATCATCGCGATCTTGAGCTGTCTTCTCCTGTTCTAATCACTGTTGATCTGAGAGGGGCCTGAGAGCGACTGAGGGCTGCTATTATGAGATCGCTGGAGGAGACACGGAGCCCAATCAAACCACAGGCGAACGCGCACTGAGGACCGCATGTGCTGCTGGGGTGAACGGCTATAATCCTGATTACATGTAATTAGCCTGCATCGTGGTACTGACACTGATGCATTATGGGTGGATGGATTTAATTCTTGGTAACACCTTAGGATGCCTCATCATTCATTTAAGGGTTAATACATGTATTTTAGTTTCATTTATTTTAGCGGTTTCATTATTGGGGGTTAGCGCAGTCTTCTTCAAATTGTATAGAGACTTGAGATTAGATTGTGGCGAATTAAACAATAATAAAATGGATACTGTTGAATCTGATTTGGAGCGGACGGTATGCCTTAAAATTACAACTACAAATTTGATTCATAGTATTTTTAAATTGTCTTGAAGCTGTAACGAAAGTCTCTGCTTCATTGCAATTGGTTAAACGCACCTGTCAATCGCTCAGAGCGTCGCTGAGCCTGGCCAATAGGAAGTGAGGGTGGGAAAAAAGTCATTCAAGAGATTTTTTTTTTTACCAAAATTGCCCAGCCTCAATACGCCTATGATAGTCTTTACACTAAAAGAACAAGCGGTGTCTGTAATGCAATTGCCCCCTTCCCTTTTGCAGAATGAATCATATAGAAAGTTTTATACACTGCTTTGTAAACTTAAACTAATCTAAGACTATAAAAAGCACGTTTCTGTCTTGGGTATTTATGGCCTGGGAGTCTGAGTGAGAGCGTTTAACCTGGCTATGCTTCTTGCCTTCTTGTCCACAGCGTGTCAGAAGCCATTAGCATCTCGCCGTCACCTGGAGCGAGCTGTGAGGTGGAGTCCGGTCATATAAACCCTCCTTTCATATGTCTGAGTGAGTGCAGTGGTCAAGGCGAAAAGGGCCACCAAAGTCATGCTAAAGGACCAGACCGGTTCTGTTTGTTTTGAGCTGCTCCTGTGGTTCATGTTATTTTTATGTGTGTATTATTATTCTAACATATCGCAGCCAGCCAATCAGAAATAACATTATGATCAGTTGTTTTTATAGTGTATAGTGCGTTTTTGGAGATCCCATGACCCATTTGTTGTTCCTGCATATTTTGTCCTTGTAAAACAAAACTTGGGCCTGCCATCTGCTTGTCTTCATATACATTTGTTCTTCGCTATATCACGGCTCACCTTTCGCTATTTCGCATATTTTTTTTTTTTTTTGCGTGCTATTTTGCATGCTTTTTTTCCACCATATGAATATGCATTGTGTTCTGTGTCCTGATTGGCTAAGAGACTGTAGGTCATTGTCAATCAATCTCTTCCGTGCCCTGTCTCTTATACAGTATAGAATGTGTTCAGCCAAATTTACATAATTGTTCGATAGCGTTGTGACTCTAAAGTGCTGTATGTTTGCAAGTTTTCTCCCCGGCAAAACCCACAATGTCGATGAAACATTCTGCACCGACAAATTTCAGAAATGCTTTGGACTTAAAGTGTTTCTCTGCACGGAGAGGCACGTGAACAACACATTTAAAGCGATCATCGAGAAAGAGGGATATAATCCACGAAGTTTTGATCTTTGAGAGTGTTCAAATGAGAGAAATGTGAGAAAATGTTTGTGCCTGTGTGAGGAAAGTGTATAAAGTGTGTGGTGAGGGGTTTTACAGCTGCAAAACAAATATAATATCTGTAAAAAATAAAGCTGATACTTTGCGGATTTCGCCTGTTATGCCGCTTGGTTATCTCAGCTCATCTCTGTGGTGTAGTTACCTCGCTTTAATGAACAATAAAACACCCATAATAAAATAAATACATGTTAGATAAGTTGAGTAAGGCTAGTAAGATAACCATTTACTGAAACATTCCCGTAAAACGTAATGACATCTCCATACTTCAAAGTTCCACAGCGCACCGTTAAATCCATATACTTTTTTTTTTTTCTTTTTGAACGCATCAACGTACAAAACGGAGACTAAATTTGGCAGGGGTCAAAATGCTACACCTGATTGAAGTAATTGAAATAGACCTCTTTAAACCGTCACAGCTTTGATCAACACCAGGAGAGAGTGGCAGTAGCGTAGAAAGCATCATAGAGAGATTATAGTACACATATTATCTGCTGAAACGTACCATTCATTTCTTCTGTTTCCAGCTGCACTTCACACAATGCAATGCACTTGGGTTTATAACAAGTCTAAACAAATTACTTACACTTGCCGTTAACAGCATTGACCAAGTTCACACCATAATATTGAATTTGCTGCGTGCTGTAAAAATAAACTAAAGGACACAGTAAATGTAAGCACCGTATCAAATGGTGATTAATATTGAGTTGGCCAAAAATTAATATGTCTTTTGTTATTGCAGTCTCTCCATCTGTTTTGCTTTGTTTCAATCAATCTCTTGTATTGACAGATAAATAAATATTGAACTGACACACTATTACTTGCCACAATAAAAGTGGTAATTTGGCTGTAAATAGTCTATTGATTTGCTTCCAGTAAGCACATGCCGTAGGTGGGTTATTTATGTGTATGGGAGGTGTAATGCGGAAATGTAGACACAGTGGGAGGATGCCATTTTTACACTTATTTGCCTGGATATTGAGGATTTAAAGAAGCAGCCATTACTTACATGTACTCATATGGGAGAGAACTGTTTAGGGAAGACTATTAATCAAACGTTTTACTTCTAATACAGTATCAGTTTAGTTAAAGCTTAAAGCAGACATCAACTTTTTAGAGCTTTTAACCATGTTGTACTTTTCTCCTCTTACCATTTACTCAAGCAAAGTTGTATTTGGAGTGATTGGTGCATGTTTGAGCAATCTTTACGCCCACTGCTCTGTACTTACTTCGTTCTCCAATTTTATTTTCTTAATTGGCTATACGCGTAGGATTCCGCAGCATCGCGTAGTCATTTTGGTACAAATCAAAACAATCTGTGGCTCAGTAGCGTGATGCGCCGCTGTCCATTGAAGGGGCCGACAGCTACACGGCGCTTTATTGTGATGTTTACTGCGATGTCAGCTCGCATTGGGCAGCGCAGTTTTCTAATGCAGAATGATCCTTGGGTGTCACAGTTTTTAACTATATAGCAGACACAAGCACAATGTGACTTCTTAAAAAAAAAACAGCTCCCAATTAAACCCAAGATATTTCGCTTTATTCTTACAAAAGACCAGGTTAAGGTCTGATTTGGTGTTTTTGTTTCATACACAGGCTGTTTATTGGTGATCCACATTGAGAAATTTCTTAATATTTTAATTTTGGATTGATTTGTATTATTTTAGACAAGATCGTACAGAGCCTTGCATGATTCCTGTACCAAAAAATCCCTTATGCAATAGTGCAATACAGAGTCATTTTAATTCTTAATGACAGTGCTTGAAAAGACCATTATCTTTAATAATAGTACTTGGTGTGAATAGGTTCAGAGTTACAGGCATAGGTCATTTCTTGCAACTGGAAACAGAGAAAACTATGTATTAAGTGATTAAGAACAGCCCTCCTCATACACACATACTAACACATGTATTAATCGTAGTAGTCATGAGCAGTTGTAGTAGGAGCTGGCTCACTCACCTGTGGGGTAGCGCTCTATGACTGGCAGGTCATCCACCTGCAGAGTGGCATTACCACCACTCCTGGTAAACTTCACTATATGGTACTTTCCATCATTTACAAACTTAGACGTCTCCTCTATGTTTATGTCGTCTGTGCCCACGTTAAATACAACTGCGATGTTCCCCCTTTCCTGAAAAACACAAGAAAACAGAAAGGAAGAGGCATGAGTAATGACACATACCAACACAAAGGCTTTTATTGTTTAAGAGCACATCATTTTGTTGTTGATTACAGACTTTGCAGGAACAAACTAAACATATTGTGGGGGAAGGTGCTTTGCAACCTCAAAAGGGTAAGAATAAAAACAGCAATAATTACTTGTACTATCTCTCCTGTAATAACAAATCTCCCATTCTGCATTTGATTATATATATTTTTTTACATTTAACACCAGTCGTTCTCTATATTTGTAAAGCATATTTGTAAGTCCTTTCTTTAGAACTGCTAATTAAATATTTAGAGAGCCCTTCTGGGAAGCATAGCCATTCAAATCATATAGTCCCGGGTAGAGGGGGGCTTACTGCTATAGGACTGCTTGGCCCTAATACAATAACCGTAATTGAATTAAAGAAAGTTTGTTCATAAACTATGGGAGTAGGCAGTGCTTTTCTCTCCATTAGCGGCCTGTGCCTTTTATAGTGGACTGCCAGCTGTATGAAAAGAACCATATGGCCACTCGCCGCAGTCTGGACCCCAGCCACATTTCAGCGTAATGTTTTTGTCCTGCTGGGAAAGGTGCTTTTACAGCAGTAGCGGATATTCATTTGGAACATGCTATTATTATGCTATTGACTGAAGCATTTGAGTGCCACTATGCTGCCATCTGTACAAATTATAAATTAGACTTTAGTGTCATTAGGTTGTATAATGAATCAAAATCCAATGGCACACTTCAGTAAGAGAGGGGTGACCACCTGCACGACTACTGGCAATGGAGTAACTATATTTATTGAAAATTAGAACATATGCTAAAACTGTTTAAAAAAAGGACCTATGTTGTAGCTATGTTCTAACATGTGGTGTGTCATGTGAAGTGCATACATGGAAATTGATGGCCCAAACTAGCCTCTTTAGCCTTGTATTCATTGGCTGATGTGTGCTACTGCCATCTGGCCTCTTCCCCGAACACATACATCTACATCAATGTGTTAAATTATCAATTAAATCCAAGCAGAGCTACCATGTGTGCTGGTTTGGGGTGTACATTCTAAAATACTTTCAACACATTCCATCAAACCTCAAGAAAGATCTTCATATTTGAGTGAGAGGAGCACATGACTGGTTTGTGTGAAACTGACTCATTAAAGGGCTGTGAAGACTGCATTCATTATACAGTGTCAAAAGACGGATCTGAGGAGGGAGGAAGAATCGTCTACTCGTGTCCAGAAGAGATGGCTATCTACTGTACTAGTGTAGATTATACCATAACAAACAGCAAAAATCTACAGAACGTCTTCTTCAGAGCAAAGTTTGTCGATTGATACAAACCTAGCCGAGGACAGAACTTTATTAATAAGCAAAAAGTTATAAATATAGTAATGTGTGTGATGATAGGTAGTTACGCTCACAGGATGAACAACAAAAAAGAATGGAATCGTCAATATTTGTCTGAATGAGCAGAGAATGAAGAATGCGCCAACTACAAGGTTAAGTTTGAGCATTTAAGAGTCCTGTACCCAACTTTTTCCATGTATTTAAGCAAAATGTAGGTCAAAATAAGTCTGCTGTGTCTGTGTCTAATTGCATTTAAAACGCCGTCCTGTCTGGGAATAAGGAATCGTACGCTTAGCATGCTAGTTGTTGTTAGCAATGACAGCGTACAACAACATTTTTGCCTCTATCTCCTCCCTAGATTGGCCCGGGCTTGATAATCTGTTCCCTTCCCTGAGTCGCCTCTTTGAGCTGCAGAGATGGGAGCATCTGGTGGAGGCTCGGCTTACTGTAGCAGCGCTGTGCATGTCATTATCCAGTCAGCAAGACCAATACTCCTCTGCATCTCCATCTAAGTCTCCATACGCCACGCACGCACACACACATGCACACACATACACGCAGCCTCCAGTCACACACCACACTGCTTTAAAGTGTGGAGGAAGAAGTTCAACATGCCCCAAGAGCCACCAGCTAAAGTGCAATTAAAACCATTTGTAATGTGTCACAGCGCATTACCAAAAGTGGGACAATTGTATGCTTTGTAATGTAATTTCAGCGGGTTATATAATACGATGGGTTAAAGCTACACAACACAATTTATAGAGCGCTCAGAGGCAAAAACACGAGCCAAAACAGTGAGGCAGACTCGCACTGCTCTTTAAAGGGCAACATAAAGCTAGTATTCATAAGTGTGATCTTAAAGGTACACAAAATGCATACAAGAGGATACTAATTAATTAAAAGTGAAGCATTTTAATAGAAATGTTATTGTTTTGCCAGGAATGCTCTTTGCATTAAACTTGTCTATATCCATGGAGAGAAGCAGGTGACCCCAGTTTTTCAAAGTAAAACACTTTTTTTTTTTATTGAATGAATGGATGAGTGATATGTTTAATCTCAAACTGTGGAACATTCCTGCCAACGCAACAAGATTTCCATGGAGACCAGCAGGTGGTGGAGCAGCACAGCTTTAAACTGATGGGTTCATTATGAGTGATTAAGTCCTGATAGTATAATGTATATTACACTAAGATTTTTTTTATTCTGGAAACAACAAGCAACAAAAACAACAAACAATCAAAGTACCCTAATAAATTCATTTACTTCCTATTCGGTTTGAGCAGTACGTTTTTACTTTTATTCTGGATATCGCTCAAATAAACAAATTGAGCTACATCGTTTTGAATCTGGTTGGGAAAATGGCAGACGACCAGGCTCTGCTCTTGTGGGGGCCGCTGAGGAGGAAGAGACTTTGGTGTTACAGTAAAACCTTGTGTAATCTCAGTCATTAGTAGAGATTTGCTCCTCTCCACACACACGAACACACACATTCTACCCACATCACTGCCACACCACCCCGCTCTAGCATGTTCACTGCATTCACAATTCACATGAGAGGAGCAGCTGGGATGGCAATGCTACACAGATTTGATTTTTTTCCCCCCAAGGACTATCAAAAACTCAATGCTTTCATCTCCCTCTCAAACTTTATTTTGTATTCCATTTGGTTTGGCGAGACAAAAATAAAATAAAAATCATTTGCGAGACCCAACCCAATTAAAACTCTACTTTTTAATAACCTCCTTGAACTGACTTCCAATGTTCCCCATGGTCTCATTAATACATTTACTGCATTTAGCGCAAACTGCCAACTCCAATTTCCATAGCATGAAGAGGACAGGTCTTCCAAACGCTACGATAAAGCAGGATGCAGATGAAAGGCTACCAGACAAGGACAAAAAGCTCACCATTAGATTACGACGGCTTGTGGCAGATCTGAGATACGAGACATGCTCTGAAAACACAATTTCATATTTGACAAGCTTCACGTTTGTCTCTCGCTAATGCTGTTAGACTGTTATTGCAGCAAAGTGCGGCGAGCTGGTGTACGCTTTCAAACGCCAATTTTATTTCCTCCTAAATAATAATTCCCGAAATTCAATCTGAGAGCAGTTTCTTGGGCACTCCGAGGCATCTAATCCTAAAGTGTAATAGGAAGCGGGCTTATGTCAAGACAGTGATTGATAGCTGCTTATATAAATCAACTCCATTACAGCCTATAGGGTCTTTATACAGTTGACGACGTCTGTGGTGGTGGACCCCGCTGGGCTGCCTTTGGGACTCTAATGCACACGCAGGCGAGCGGTGTATGCCTGACACGCTGCATGCTGCTTTGATTAATTGCTCATCAAGGCGCAATAGAGTTTAATTAACTGATGAAGTTGATCCATTCTGTGCTAATCTTTTCACTTTTATGCTTCTCATCCGAGCTGCAGCTGTGGGGCGGAGTAGACGCTGCGATGTGTCACTTTTAAACATCCCATCTAAGTGTTATGAAACCAGACGAATGCAGCTTAAATCGCATTTGTAGCAATGATAATATGAATATGAAATTGTTGAGAAAAAGCCAAGGAATGAGTATAAGACTGTTTCCCCCTTGACCACAGACTTTATATATAAATGGACATAGGTTATAACGTGCCAGCCGCCATGTTCCAAATCGGAAGTAGGCATTTTGAGCATTTTGAGAGCGTTTTTATTTCACTATCGTGTCCGTAACTCAATATATGAACATTAATAAGAGACAAATCAGTTGCCTTCTTTCCCTGTGGTTGCTCCTGCTGGGCGTTGACAACAGATTTGATTGACAGTGTTGCTAAGCACGGGCGGAACAGGACGTTACCTTCAACAGCCTTGTGTCGTATTGTCTCTTTGGTTGCTATGATACTTGCAGTCGAAATTCCTAAGATGAAACTTGGCTCCAAATTCGCCCCTTTAAAGGCTAGCCTCGATGAGCTTCAGTTGACTGGAGTTGAACGCTATGGGTGGCCTGTTAGTCGACTTCTTTAAACAGTCCCGGCACAAACACACACTCTATGTAAACTTCCGTGTGCAGGTCTTAACTAAGATGTTATTGCTTTGCCTGTAATGTTCTGCTTTAAACACATCTATCTTACACTTACTCAATTACAGGTGTTCCAGGGAAAGCAATAACATTTCCATAGAGCGCAGGGGCCAAATGCAACCCTCAGACCCTCGATTTTTGTTGGCCCCTGAAGCCCCTCGGTGATTGGAACCACGTTATCACAATACATTTTACTGCATTTTTCCACAAATTTGCAAAAAGTAACTGGACAGGAGTTTTAGAGTGAAGACATTTTGCTGTAGGTGTGTTAGTTTCATATAGATGTTTTAGTTTCAGTGTAGCTATCTCCTCGTTTCAGATAGATATAAATCAGTGTCCCCCAGCAGTCTGACCAAAACTGAAGCCGCTTGAATGAGCAGTGACACCTCTTCACTCTAAAACTTTTTGTCCAGTTACCGGAATTCAGTTTCTTTTACTATGGATCATACCTGGACGACTGCGGGATTATATAATTTTGCAAAAGTAATTCATTATGCTTCATTATGTTTCAATATGTGGCACTGTGGAAAGCTTGGATCAAAGTTTGGGTCAAAGAGAAAGCAAACAGAAGACCCTGCACCAGAAATTTTACTATTCAAACAAAAAAAAAGAACAATATTGAAATGCTGATCAGCTTCTCACTGTTACGAAGAGTATTTGAAAATAAAACACCTGCTTTGCCACAGCTTGTTGCCAAAAATGTACCGTATGACCCATTTTGGACATTATTAAAACGTGTGAGAAAATAAAACTGTTTATTTAACACAAAGCCCTTTTCTTTTGTCATTTCAAGACAGATTGAAAACTCCTCTCCTTGAAATATTCTCTCATATCTCCTTTGTGTGACACCATTCCCCCACGACAAACCCCATCTAAACAAATATGTGTTAAACGCTTCTCAGTCAGGAGCGCTCCCATGACATCTTGAAGTACGAGAAAGCCCGCTGACACCTTCTGACAGCTGGGCCGCCCTAAATAATGAATCACACATGAATAAGTGATGACTTTTAAGGATACAGTATGTTTCTGTAATATGCTCAAGGGTCAAACACAAAAACAGGAGCGCAGCCAAAAGTATCCTCATGTTTGTAATGCTTTAATGGCTGATCTCTTCCAACGCCCACACACAGCTGAGGAGGAGACAAACACAAGGAATGAAATGTGCTACTTGCAGCAGTGTAAGCCTCGCCTCAGCTGATTTAAAGGTGCACTGTGTAACTTTTCAGACGGAGGGTTCACCGCCTGCTTGTCTTCATGGAGGTATTATGATACCTGGAATATTACACAGTATGGTATTAAATGTATATATCTCAATGAAAACAAGGAAGAACAAGTATAGATCCAAGCCATGTTATAGATCAGATCTGTGGAGAGGTGACCCTGCTCACAGTAATAATGCATGTTTTTTAAAGCGTTTTGCAATTAAACACCTCTAATTGAATATGCAAGATAGAATATTATAGAAAATGTCATACTGTGGAATATTCCAGGTAAAACACTAACATCTCCATGGAGACAAGCAGGTGACCGGCCTCCACCAGAGGTACTAGAATGTAGGCCAATCCTAATACAGTCTTTGTTTACACTGTATGACAGTGTATGTATGTATGTATGTCGCCCTGCCAGCAGGTGGAGCCCTCCCTGTGCGCTCATGTCAGAGGCGTACTAAACTGCTGCTCTGTACAAGCTAAATGTCTTAATGCAGCTGGACCGGGCACGCCGCTGTACGCTTCACCTTATCTTTTAATTACCTCTGGCAGTCGGCGCCTTCTCCTTTTTAGCAAAGCCTGGTTTAATGAAATTACAGGCCTAATGGAATAATTATGAAAAAGAAAATGGAGTTTCTGCCTCAGCAGTGTGTATTACTGAACTGTACTGTACAATATGCACAATATTATTTACATTGTACTATATGGACTTTAGCCAGGCAGATTCAACTGTGACTACCTATACTTTACTTTCATCATTATAATTATCTTATTCAAGTTATGCAAACTGGTTTAGTCCTGGTTTTATGATGCCTGACCTTCCTGGTGCAACACTTTCTGGCTTTGCACTGACATAAAAGTTCTGATTTGAAACACCACATATACCAGAATTTCCATTCAAACTCAACATTTTACATTAGACTAATTCATAAAATGTAGTATAAAATGTGCAGTATCACCTATGGACTGGACCTTTGACATAGTACAGCCCCATTCAGAAGTGCATTACAGTTTTAATGCTCGAGTATCAAATTTGAAATAGGTTGGTTAAAGTGAGGAAGGAACTGGATGGTGGATTTACTGTAGTTCTCTGCTATCTCTCTCATGCTTTTTTCCAAGCTAAATCTGTCACCTTATGGGAATGTATTAGCAAATGACTGCAATCCATATAAGATTAATTGCAGGATTATAATTAATAGGTTTTAGGGTAATTCCATGGATTCAACTAAATATGTGCTCCTGAGCCTACTGTAAAACCAAATGAAGAAAAAAAATTATCTTTAATTTTACGAAAAGAACTTCTATAACATATAATACTGTGGCAGACACTTGTATTTCATTATTGCCATTGGGTTGGTGAGGTAGAATTGCGTTTGCTTCAAGCTAAGCTAATTTCAAAATCAAGACCGCTAGCTAAAGTGCCTAATTATGTGTGAAGTTGGCTCGAAATTGTTTCCATTGCTCCAAGACTCTATCAAGTAGCTTTCTATAGGAGAGCTTCATCAAATAGCACAAGTTAATAAATCATCAGGGCAGCCACAGTCGCAGCTCTGGAGAAGGCCGCTAAAAGAACACAGAGGAGATGGATGGCATGTGAGAGAACAGATAGAATAAGATGGAATATGCTACCTATAGGTACAATATATAGACCTGTGAAAAAGAAAATATTTTCAAGAAAACCATATGAAAAGAGAAAAGTAGGTTATACATTCAAAATCAAAAAAATTCTACACTAGGTCAAATGACTATTTCTAAAAGTACATTCAAATTCTGACAAGTATAGCACTGGTCACAAGACACAGTTCCATTTCCGCTTAGTTCAGGTTAAAATATTCAAGTTTTCTCTAATTTATTTGGGTAATTTTACATCAGGCATTACATTATATATTATCATTAAATTGTAAAGTACAGAAACCAAAAGAAGTAGGCTGAAATAAAAGCTTATGTGTGCACAGGAACATCAGATACATTCACTCCTTACATGTTACACTCACTCCTTAATTATCAATGTGTTGTGATTATATTTTATTCTTCTAATAATTCATAAAAAATAATGAAAAGAAACTTAATGAAAAATGTTTCTTTGGTTCCAACCTCTGAATCTACACAGAGATCTGGATTGAGACCAAAAGAGGCATAATTGCTTGGCTCACTGCACAGTTTATCAAAATTTGAATTTTACACCACAAAACATTCAGCGGCTCACTATTTTGTTGGGTTTGTTGTTGCTCAGATAGCAGTTTCTCATTTTACTGCAGAACAAAACAAACCAAATATTGAAACTGCTTATCACATCCATTCTATCTATAAAGCTGTGTATTTTTTCCTAGAGACAAACATATGTGCAAATGATGAGATCTTAAAACCTTTCAGAAGTGGCGGAAATGCTTAAGGATGTTGACGGTAACTGATCCAAAAATATCCCGGGTCCTTTGTATGCGGAGTGCTGCATCATCATAACCTGCAATGCTCTTCCCAAGGAGAAAGTCATTACAGGCACACGCAGTCAGCCAGCAGCCAGTTTACACTCTAAGGAACAATAAGAGCTATCTACTGGAGAACTGTGCTTTGATCAGGGGATGTTATAATTAAGCTAGAATTATCAAAACATTTGTTATGCAAAGTGAAAGACAAGTGATGCGATTAGGCCCGGGCGAAACACATCATATTGATCTGGGTTTCCAAACCACTTATGACATAAAAATGGCTTTAAATATTGATTTCATGAATAGCCAAGACTGAACCCTCCTCCAAACCATATGATCATTGACAATTAAGCATCTCGATCTCGATTAAATTTGACCAATTGCACAGCCCCAGATGAGGCTGTTTCTGAAATCAATTCATTTAACGTACAAGGTCATTCATACTGGTAAATTAGGTTAGTTTGAATCTTGAAACTGGTGCTAGTGCTGTTGTGTTCTCGCCAAAACACTTGCCTTGTGCCTCTCTGTATGAATGATTTAGTGATACTGCATGATTTGTTCACCTAGCTTAAGCAGCCCAGCCCAGGCTCACTGTCGCTGGGTAGAGGCACTAAGCATTAGACCTGTGCCACTTACGGACTTATGAAAATAAAAAAAAAAACAGCAACAAAAAAACACTGAAATCTTTGGATGAAGCTGAAGATACAAATGAATAAGATGGCGAAGAGAGATGGCAATGTGAGGGTTTAACCATGGATCTGTTACAATAACTAGATCGAGTATTGCTAGTTTAGAGCTGCCTCGAGGATAAGTGGCCACTCATTGGTACTATAACAATAATAATCCCTCCAGAAAGGACTGAGCGCAGTGTAATCACAAACTGCTCGTGTTCGGCTGACAGAGAACCTACATTTCATAACGGTCCAGTTTTGTGGCGATTTTTACCTATTTCCATAAACTTTTTTCTCAAATATCGTCATCATTGTCATAAAAATAGCTTTTTAATAATTAGCTTTGGTTACGTTCTATATGCTCACTGATTGGTTAGAGCGGTCACGTGGTACGACATGAACGAGCATATGAGCGATTACCATTTATAATATATTCATTATTATCGCACAAAGTCTCATGGGGGGTAGCTCAACTGCACATGGTTGATGGACAGGGTAGGACTGAATGTACTTAGCTGCTAAAGGCTAAACTAGCGGCATGCGCCAATGGCCACTTACTTCAATGGGGGGCCATGTTTAGAACCTGGGCCTTGGTTTTAATCTAGAAGCTAATTTTTGGGAAACAGCAATGTAAACCAGCCATAAGTCTCCTCTAGTGCTTCGCCTTTGGTCTTTATCTCTCTATCTGCATAATTTCACTAATAAACTCTGTATTGTATTGTATTGTACGCCGACGTTGCTTCATAACCCCGCAGACTTCACCCCGAAACATCTCGACTCCTTCAGACTATGGTATTTCAACGGTAAAAAATCCTGAATTTAAATATGCTGGAGCTGGGTCTCAGGGCTTAGCTGTCGCCTCATTAGCGCTTGAGTAGAGGAGCGGAGTTCACAAGTTTACAAGTGTCTGGGAGCGTCCCTGAGTTGAAGTGGGCCAGTGGTGCAGCTCTAAAAGACACAGTTAATCGTCTTTTTGCTAAAGTGACATTCGCCTTCGGTCGCTGTGCTCTTTCTCGCTCCTGTTTGCTCGTCCCTTGACATTTTTCATCAGGAGAGGTCATCACATATCTGGAGTTTAGTTCTGCTTCACTCACAGAAATCAATTGGGGTTTGAGGTGATTCCCTGTTTGTCAGCTGTGCCCTTGTCTCTCCTTCAGACTGTCCTCTCGTCCAGGTGTCATTTAGCCATTTTTTTTAAAGACTGAACAATATATCGCAAAAGTATTGATGAATATTACCAGTAGTATTCATGGGTTTCAAGAATAAACTAAATATGGTATGTTCTGAATGGTGCAAAGTGTTCAAAATGGTGACTATAAACAGGAAGCTGAAAGTCGCATTATCAAAGCAATCTCCTCAATACAGACACACAAATCGAATCTTATACTGAACAAATGGATCCAAATTTTATGTGTGTGTGACAAATGCCATGGCTCCCCTTTCATTTTATTCACAGTGTCCCTACTCACTCGCGCAACATGATGGAGCACAACATATTTCTTTTGATACGCAATGACCTCCAAATTGAATACAATCTGCATTAATGTATCCACTTTGTCTGACCCGATGTCTGATAATCAAATTGCATTATTGCATTTTAAAAATTCATTTGCTGAAAAATGTGTTTTGCGCTGAATTAACCAATATTTCTTGAAGTATGACATCGCGGCTTCCTTTTTCTTTCCAGTCCACTTTCTCCATGCGGTTTTGTAATTAAATGGTAGGTCTGCTAATCGTAAAAACCTACCTCACTTCTCTCTTGCTTCTATTTAAACAGAACTGGCTTATTCACACTGCGCATTTATAATAGCGCTTTTATTTGGCTGTAAAAAAAGAATAAATACGGCGTTTAAGGCGGGCCCATCTGACAGTTCAATAGCAGGTATACGGTTATAATGAACATGGAACGGGACAGATGCGTTGCTGACGTGTGACAGGCGTCTAGCGGGATATTATCTCTCATCGCTGTGTACTGTGGCAATCACACGGGCAGAATGAATATTGCAGGAGCAGGTTGTGTTCTGTCACTCCGTAGCACAGCAGAGGATGCAAAGCTGACACAGAGATGGTATTAAAGAGTGACGATACAGCTTTGGTCTCATTGGTTAAAGTGCTTTTTGAGTGTGAACTGTGAATGTGGTCGAGAATGTGCAGTGGTATTAGTCAAATAGAGATAAGCTAACAAACCATGTAAAGTATATTATAAGGACTGCTGTTCACTTTGCTGCGGAAGTTGTTATGAGCGCCGCCATCGTCATTCCGGTTGTATTATTCTGCACGGAGCTGCCGATGTTGACAGCAAACGCTTTCTATACGGACTACACAGTCGTTTTAAAGCCTCCCAGAGAATCGCTGCAGTGTTGACTTGTTGGTTACATGAACATAGAACGTTTTACACAAATCAACCTACTATCTACTCGTGGCAAAACCTTCTCAAATTCTCCATTTTAAGATAAACAGGACGCTTCGCACATCGTATTTCTGACGCCAGGTGCATTAGAGAGGGTGTGAGTAATGCTTGTCAAAAATCTAAAATAGAAAAACTCCCGCACTCAGTCTATCTTGCAAAAAGTGAGGTTTATTTACAGTGAGGTAGCAACTAGGACTTCATCAGATAAATGTGTGTCTGAGGCTGTGGAGACATTTTGAATAGGTGTGGCTGGAGTGACACGCAATGAGAATAGCCAGAGTGCATGATGAAAAATTGACAAACAGAATAAATAAGTGGCACATATAGTTGTACCGGATATAATGCGCACGGATCACATAATAGAAGTAGTTCAAAATAGCTGAAATGAATGGGATTCCTGTTTAACTGTGCCACCACGAAGTGCAGTTTAGTAGCAGAATAAGGTCAATATGGGCAGATGTAGAGCTGTGTTGTTGTCAAAACCATAAATTCATTATTAGATGCTGTAAATGCTTTTCCATCACATTAATTTATTGTAGTTTTGCATTGTTGCGTGCAAACATTGCTCGATAAATGATTTTACTTAAAACAAACATAACTATAGTCATTACTTCTATGAACTTTGATGGTAAGACGAAACAAATGTGACCTTATAACAAAACACATTGCATATAATAATGAATACCTAGCCAGCACAGAAGAGTCCCCATGTATTTTTCTTGTCTCATATCATGTACTTACGGATGCTAACTATAGATTTTGTTGATCATTAGTGGTAGCATTAAAAATATCTAGCGAAGCGAAGAAGAACATGACCCTAAATCAGCTCAGCCTACATGCACCAGACCCATGTGGTAATATAGGAGTCTAAAATAAGTCTGCAGTTGGAGTCTGAGCTGTGGATGTTGTCCAACTACCATTAACACATACGAAAACTTGCTTACATTTGGCACTGCGAAGGGGGAAAAAAGACGGCATAAGAAAGATTTCATTAAAGCAACGACTTTCTTAGTCATTAGCTCTGAAACTTAATGTTGTGTTAATGTATTTTGTTTACATTTAATAAACATGATAAATATGATGGGATAACTGTAAGTCCAATTAACCAAACTGTTGGATTAAAACTGCTATAGGCACCCGTACGTTTTAAGGATAAAGTGCTGTTTCCATGGTGATGAAAGCACAGTCAGAGCGCTGTCTACAGACATAAGCACGAGCTATTTTATAAGTGAAGTTTGCCGTTTCTTTTGAACAGGTCACATCAGCATGGAAAGTACACACAATAAAAAGTCGCGAGTACTTGTTCACGATACTGTTTCTCTTTCAAAGGATGTACTAGTTGAGGGATACAATCTGTTGAACCTTTGAAGCTGAAATGATGGCTTTATGTCACAATAAGTGGTTAAAAGAGGATTTTCACATACTATTTCCAGATAAAAATAATAATATCACAACATTTATACATTTACATATGTTTGTACAGATCTAAACTACAAGGCTGGTAGTTTTTATGCAGGATAAGACAAGATATTTTAGTGTTTGTGTTTTAGTGTTCTATTTCGATGAATCTTGCAGCCCCAATATAAATACGAATGCATTTACACCAGGGAAAGATAATACATGATGCAGACTAAACTACAACGGACTGAATGAGTTGTTTTTTGCCAATGGCCATTTTGTAACACGGTTAAAATGGGCTCTGTGGGCATATATTTCTCAAAGTCCAAAGTACTTGTTTCTAATACATCTACAAAAGTGGGGAACTGCCAGGCTTTAAAATTGCCACCATCAATCAAGAGGTTTTAGAGGATGCAACAAGCAATTTCATGGATGACTTTTTTCAACTTGTCCAACATTATTCCTCATCAGTCCAAGTATTACCGAGCAGCTTCTCTGATGATTCTAATGCCAGACAGAAACACTCACGGTGCACACTGGCGATTATTCACGCCCATTGACTTTTTGTCTTTAAATGTTAACATAGCCCAGACAGGTTTTTATATTCCCGTTTGGAGGCTGGAGTGGTGCGTTTAAGATACAGAAGATAGGTGTTAAGTTATGACTTTAGTTAAAATCTCAGAGGAGCGATCCGTGCCCTAGATTTTACAAGCCATGAAGGACTATGCTTGTATTCACTTAGACTGTAATACCACTGCCTATTGTCGCCTCTCTCAGCCCTCATTTTGGTTTCGAACAATAGCAGATGGAGAGGCTTAGTGGGTGAGGAGTAGCATTATCACTTGCTGTAGTTTTGATACAGAATACATCCTCTGCGTTTGCCTACGAGCTTTGTGTCACTTGCAAATTGGGTGCAGCCATTTTACTGCTATCAATCAAAACACATGAGTGAATGCAATATGCTGCCCAGAGTAAGAGAGGGAAAATATTACCAGGAAATGTGCCAAGCATGTCTAAATAAGAGAAACGAACCCCATTATTTTGTCACGAGAATACAAATATTTTCCACTATGAAAAAAATATTGAAATAGACAACTAGGCCAGCACTGGCCTACTTCACACTTGTAAAAATAGGATTTGCAATAATCCTAAAGAAAACACATTGAAATTTAACATGGAAGAGGCAAGAAAAATGGTTATTTCCGGTGTAATTGGGGTATTTGCTGAAGCTTGTTTTGTCTTGTTGCTTCAGATAGTCCTTAAATGCCTGTCTGGTCTCAGCTTTAGTTTCCAGGCATTACATTATAACCACCTGCTTTTTATTCAAACTCATTTTCAATAAAGTGCACTGTTTTCTGCAATTCCATAATTAAATACATACATAAATAAATACAATAATATTTAATCGTGGTTCATTTTATCTGTCAATGGTCATAATGTTATGGCTGATCTTTTGATTTATCTTTTGATCCACTATATTAAGATTTTTTTAAGTTTATTATCCCCAAGGAGAAATCTGTCTTGGCCTCACTGCCCACAGCTGAAAATGCAGTTACACTCACACATCAAACTACAGTCAGCCGGAGACAACCACAGTCAGAGCTCATCAACAAGAACAAGTGTCCATTATTAATGTCCATTGTCCATTTTGTGCACTCCACAACCATTAAGTGTCCAAGTTATTGCACCAGCCCCATTGCACAAATATAATTAATAACACAGCACATTACATTTCACAGATGTTCAAGCACAATGGATATGAAGTGACTTAAGTGAGCCTTTGTTGAGTAGATTTATTCACGGGGGCAACAGAAGTTGGCACAAATGAGAATTTCTATCTGTTACCATTAAAGTTCTGCGCTCGATCGCGTCTGTCTGATGGAATAATTTTATATTCACCGTCCAACAGGTGAGAGGGGCTCCCAGCAGTTCGTCTGGCCTGAGCGAGGAGAGTTTTGAAAAGTATCCTTCAAAGAAGGAAACTCTTTCCTGGGAATCACCTTCATGGATCTTATTAACCAGTTTTTCAAGTATAGTTTTACATTGAACAATTCAAGACTCTCCAAAACAGCATTATAAAAACAGTGGACCCTCTGCTACAGTTTGGAACAAAGAGAGTCAACATGCACATTCTGTTTAAACAAGCTGAAAATATATACACCAAAATATTTAAAAGATGCAACCTGCTCAATTTGTCTACCTTCAGTGACAATAGGATCATGAGTTTGCAGAGCTCAGGGATCAAACTAACCTGGCTCAGATCAGACAAATATGTGTGTCACTCTGAATTGAGTTCCACAGATTATCAATATGGGATGGCTCTCACTGAAAGCGATCGGAAAACGCAGAAGGTCATGAGGATTATTTGAATCTGATTGGTCAAAGCATCACAACTGTAGAGCAAGACAAAAAATATAACTTTTGGTAGCAGAGACATCTTCCCTGTCCACAAAACCACAAGAGCTTACCTCCTGCACATTTTTCACAAATAAAATAGTCCATATTGATGCTAAAATAGGCTAAAGTATGTCCGTTCACGTTGCCTTGTTTGTTTTGGTTCACTTGCATTTGACTTCAGCACAAACCTCAATGTCGCTCTGTGATTGGTGCTCCAACTGTCGGGCCTATCGCACCAGCGAGATGGATTCTCGTGAGTTTGTGAACTCACAAATGTCACGAGAATCCATCTCGCTGTGCAAGGTTAGGTCATTGCATTGCATCAAGACAGAAAAGAGTTTATCTTTTACATTAGGTGAAGATACAATCAAAGGCTCACAATTATCATGTCATCTGACAATGTTATGATTTTGTTGGGTGGTGGACAGTTCTGACATTTATTTGTATACAGGGTGAACAAAACAGGCGCACTTGCCACACCTTGTGGCACACCTGTAGTGCAAATTTTTTGGCTGTAGATAAAGTACTGTATGACCCTCATTTGGTACAAAGAGGGAGTAAAACAATTTCACAAGTCCAGGGCTTATATTCAAGTCAAATTGTTTTTTGGACAAGAAGATTAGGGCATACAGTGTCAAATGCAGAACTAAAATCTGAAAATAAGTCTGGGAGTAGTTACAGATCAGGTGTGACAGACTGATGACTGCATCTGCTGTACTAAGCCCTGTCTGTACGCAAATTACAATGGGTCAAGATAAGGAGACACTGTTGACCATTATCTTTTCAAAACACTTCATCACTTACTTAAGCCTGGGCAACATGTCTTTGGAATTGGTCCTGTTATTGACTTTTTCCAAAGATCAGGAACAGTACAATTTTAGGCAGAAGACTGAAAGATTGGATACCAGACATTTCTTGTGCACAGCTCCTGATTAAAAAAAGCAGACAATCCATCTGGACCGGCAGATTTTTTGGGACACACTTTGCTAAAAGTGCTTTATGCATTCCAAATCAATGTTAAAACCATCACAGTGTTCAAAATCATCACAATCAAATGTTAAAACAGTATCACAATCATTTTGCTCATTAAGTAGAAGTCATTGAGATTATTAGCGCATTCCTCATCATTAATATTTATCAACAGTATCTTGCCTGCTGTGATGCAGGTATTTATTATTTTCTTTTTTTTCATTGAGTCCCACATCTTTTTATTGTCACCAGACTTAAAAGCTCCTCTAAAGTGACCTTGAGCTTTTCACTTGCCTGTTTAAGCAGGTTATTTACTTGTTTCTCAGCTGTGGCCGAGCACATGTCCTTGTTCCTATATGCAAACCCCTTTTTGTTATTACAAGTTTAAACCTCTTTGGTTATGTCGGGTTTGTTATTTGGGAAGTGCTGAATGGTCGTCTTAGGGACAGCTGTGTCAACACAAAAGTTGATATAGTCTGTCATTGTTTCTGTGGCCTCATTTAAGTCTAAACTGTGGAAAATACTCAGTCAGTACAAGAGAAGCAGCCCCTCAAAGTTTCTTGGGATGGCACACACCGTATCTTGCAAGGCCAAAATACAGACCCTAGTGTTGGCAAAGTGTAGCTTGTTCCTCCCTGATGGTGAAGAAGTCTAGCGGCCACGTTTGCAAAAAAGTTCATCAACCACCCACAGGAAAAGCAACAGTGTAGCCTGCAGCTTCATTGCAGCATTTTCCAGCTGTGTGCCAACCTGGTCACAATCGCACATGCAGGGTCTCCAGGAAGATTAAGGCCAGAAAAGTTTTTAAAAGTTTAAACAACTACAGCAGCACAAATGGATTTCAGTGCAGGATTATTGCAATACAAGTATGTATATTGGGTATTACATATATTTGCTTTATTGAGAATTATGGTTTAGACAAGGTTGTTTCCTATACAATTGACTAATCAGCACAGCCTTCTTCACAGTTAATTATCCACTAGTGTTAGCAAATGGATTTCTACTCATTACATGTCAATATAGACTTAAACAATGACATGCTAGACTTAACAAGACTTTTCCTCACAACTGGCGTCATTCATTTAGTTTTTTGTTTTTTCTTTAGCTCCAAATATTGGGTAAAGTCCAAAAATACATTCAGAAATCTCATTCACTCTTCTGTATCCTGTGGCAGACTGACATTTTGGTGTTGAAGGAAGAACCAGTTAGGGCCACAGTGCAAGGTGACAGGTCTACCCATTATTATCAAGATAACAATCCCAAAATATTTCCATAATATCACATTTTTTTTCAAAATTTCAGCTATCCTTCTGCTGATTGCAAATGAAATGACCAGTATCCACATTGACACGCTATGCCCAAATATGAGCTAATTTTGATGGCGCAAACATGTCTATTGTCACTTTTTTTTAGGATATTGTCCAATTATTCACACTTGTCATTTATCTTGGGAGCAGTGGGGAACACCTGCTCTGGATAAATGGGTGTTTTGGGTGAAAATGTGCCAATGGGCTTTACGTGACAGTACTGCTGACAGGTGAGAGAGCGGGTGACGACAGGTAGACAGCACCTGACAGAGATTTTGGGTGTTAGAGATCTCCAAGGAGCTGACCATGCACTTTTATCTCCCTCTTCGGAGGATCTGATGGCACATTGTCTCCCCATTTCCATTCACACAAACCCGCACGCAGCGCAAATATGTTTTATAGACTCAGGGAGAATAGGAAAGTAGAAATAAAGAGGTTTGAGAACGTCTGAGCATCAGGCACGGCTAATTGTAAACAAAAGAGATGAAAGAAGGCCACCAGTAGATGCAGCACTTTGTGGAAGATCAAAGTTATGGTTGTGTTTACAGATAAGATTAGTCTGAAAGATGTCTGTGGAGGTATAGAAACATATTTTTCTGTGTTTTCAAGTGGCTTCAAGTAAAAAAAACAAAAAACCCAGTACAAGTTGATAGAGTGGTTTCTGAAGTTAAAATATTGATCTTATAAACAGCATTACCTTAATACAGTGGATATTATATTGCTAATTAACATTTTATTTGAATTGCCTTTACTATCTCACTTTACCAAACCATACTTAATTTTTTTTAAACATTTCTAAAAGGGACATGGTGTTCCTTTATCATTAGTTTATTCAAAGTTGTATTGTAATGGATTCATGCATGTTGAGTAATCCTGTACTGCATTTGAGGCTTCGGTGTTAAGAAAATTTAAGTTTTCACCTACCCCCCATCTCTGCCAACTTCCTTCTACTTCATAAAAAAACAAACAAAAAAAAAAACAATAAAAATAAATAAATAAAAAAATCTAATAAAATTCATGCATTTAGGATAAAAAACTAAAAAGTCACATAGCTATAAAAAAATCAGTTCCTCAGTTTTAAACAGGAAGCCAATGGCGCTGTTAAACTGTATGCTATTTTGCAGTTTACAATGAACAAAATGCAAAATAATTATCTACATGTTACACTAAATACCCTCCAAAAAGTATAACACATCGTCTTCAACTATATTCCAATCCAATGCAATTTATTGAGGCCAAAACCATTCTTTCACAGTATTGTCATAATCATTATAGCAGTATGTAGTCGTGTCAGTCCACTTTGTATAATGCTAATGGGCACACAGAGTCCACTTGGCAGACAGTCTGGTCCCTTGTATCCGCGGTGGCCTTTGGCTCATCCGTCTTCCCCGCTGGTCATCCGAAATTCATCAATTGATTATGTTGCACTGTGTAACTCAGCACCGTGTAGGCATTGAATAGTTAATTTGATTGTGTATTGACAGGTTTTAATTGTTGAACTATAAGAAAGCCAATTACATTTGCTCTAATGAGAGGAAATTGATTGTGCCAGCGCTGGGGTTGCATCAACAAGAAATTGATGGCAGCCGAGTGTTAGATCCTGTTAGTACTTGCATTTGTTTTGGGAGATTTTTTCCTCACACATTTTAATGAGACAATTGCATATTATGAATAGCTTTGTTTACACTATAACGTTTGTCTTTCTGAAATTAATCGTCTGCCGCTGAACAGATGAAAACAAGCTGAACAAATTAGCCAGGTCTTGGGGGAGGTTTTGGACGGCAGATTCTGATGGCACAAACTGTTCTTATGAAACTATAGAACAAGGCAGCCAGCTGTTACCTGTGCTCCTTATAACTGTCTGATGAAAAGTCCAACACGTTTGATTTGCCCTCGTTCAGAGCTGGACTAAGGTTTGTGAAAAAGGCAATTTGCTGAAAGCGCTTTTCCCCCTCAGTTAACCTAATTTCTACAAGCAGGGTGATTTTTCAACCTGTCCACAATGGGACTGCGGCACCGCTTAGTGAAGTATGTTCTGTCCACCCTATAGGCAACCGTTCTACTCTATAGGCTATTGCTCTGTAAGGCACATGTATTAGCAAATTATAGTGCCCAAGCAATAAGTTCTTACTGTTACCGCTAAAGTCGTGCCATTATATCTGTACTTCTATATTAAAATAAAATGTAATCATCGTAAACTTGCAACAAATACCACCAAATGTCCCATACTACAACCTTAAACTAATCTTTTAGGATATTTTTTATTGGTCGAATGCTTTGAAAACAATATTCCTACCGTGTATTCTTACTAACTTGCCTGGTGGCGATGTTTAATGCCATACTGTGGAACATCTCAGCCTAGCAATAACATCTCCAGAACGTCTCCAACAGAAGCGTTACAAAGACCACCCTTTAAAAAGTGCTTGAAAATCTTTAAACTGTTTTGAAACTCGTATTGCTCTGCTTGTTCGTTGTACGTAAACTCGACTTGAGTCATATTTAAAAAGGCAATTTGGTGGAACATTTCATATAAACATCTCTATCACCATCTTGAATAAAGTGTTTAGCGTTTACAGTATCTCGTCAAATCATCTCTCCATTGACTTGTCATAAGTGGAGCCGGAAACCTTACAATTTCCATCCCGGTTTCATCATGGTGAATATATAAACAGCTATTTCTCTGGTAAAACATGATGTGCGCAGTGCGAGGAAGGCTTGTGTCGGCCAAGTGAGCTGGAACTGATGGTGCACATAATTAATGCTCTGAAATAGACTGAGAATTAGTGCTGGGCTCGGATGTTAATTGACTATGATACTTGGGCTGGTGCCTCTCTGCCTTAGGCCTCTCTCTTCCCTTTGCTTTGCCCCGTCTTCGATTTTTGCTGCGTCCTATTTCTTCTACTGCTCCACTTTTTTTTTTTCCTCCTACTCAATTCCCCTCTCTCCTTTTCAATCTCATTTTCCATGTTTCTTATCCCCGTCCTGAGTCCTTGTCAGTTGTCTGTACCTTGAAGGATGTAGGACTTCAAAAACACTGGCGGTGACATGTGACAGTTGAAGACTCCAACACTAACTTTGCTACGATATACTGATACGATCATAGTGTCAATATGGATTCAGCCCCAGTAACATTGTAAGACATGAGTATGCAAGCAGTGAAAGAGCTATGGATTCTGAATATGACAGTTTTTGAAATGCAGTGGTCTCTCGTTTATCGCGGGGGTTACGTTCTAAAAATAAATTAAATGTGTTGTTCACGTGTCTCTGCTCCAGCGGTATCTGCAGAGAAACACTTAAGTCCAAAGCGTTTCTGAAATTTGTCGGTGCAGAAAGTTTCATCGACATTGCGGGTTTTGTCGGGGAGAAAACTTGCAAACATACAGCACTTAAGAGTCACACTGCGATCCAACATTTATGTAAATATAACCTTAATATGTTGTTCTCTTCAGTCTCTTGAGGCTGTGGTTTGGCGGGTTACAGTTACATTTAAAACAATGCATTTTCTTGCTGTCTTCTTTGCTTAAATAGACCAACACGGCAGGACAGTTACAGCTCGTCTTTATTCAACAACTTAACTCATCTCATCTCATGTGCGCCCTATGCACCGTTCACTCTTGTTACATTTTTACCGGTGCGCTCCTCAAATACGCTGTACCACAACAATAAGTAGGAACCAATATCATTTTGAAGAAAGTAAATAATGTATCCAACATAATACAATAATATTTATTGTTAATAAAATAAGTACAAAGTAATAAACAAGGGGCAAGGGACAACTGTAATTGATTAAGTTTGCCTTTTTTTTTAGCATTATCAAAAAAAATCTACACTCAGCTGATAATCAATACTAAAACTATATCATAGGACTAATATAAGCACACATTATTTAAACTACTATTATTTTATGTTGAATATCGTGTTCTGTTGTCTAAAAAAAGCCTGTTTCATTGTCACTGTGTTATTAAAATCAGTATTGCATATCAAGCTTTTTTAGTATTGTGACAACGCTACTGTGAGAATACTATGAAAACGTATGAGGGCGTTATAGTTTGCACACTTGCCAATCATGGGCGGCACCGGGGGGGATTTGAAGGGGCACTAGCCTCTCCTAGAATGGCCAATGCACCGCCATAGCTCCCCCAAATATTTTCATCAGCCATCGGCAACCACAGTGTTCAAAATGAGAACACCACATTAGCTTTTATAAATCACTACAGGGGCTAACTACGGTTAAATTGGTTTAAAACAGCGACACAGACATGGTAGAGAGTGCACTTGCATCCATCAAAGCTCTAAAAGAACATGTTAAAAAAATGTCTGACACCGCCCCCAGTTGCCAGTTGCTGCAAATAATTTATATCGAGTATGTGGAGGATTGACATTCTTTGCTCTGTCCTCGTTTAAACAAAAATTAAACTAGGAAAATACGGTTTGCTTTTATCATATTAGAGAGAACGAGGTAGTGCACATGTAAACATACATCAGCCCATGTGAGTGTTAATTGCTTTTGTCTGAGCACCACCTGTTTAGCCATGATTCAGCGGGCTAAATAGATGACCTGCTGCGGGGGAAGAATGCATTGATAAATACCCCACAAAAAAGGTCATAAATAAACCAACACTTTGCACTCCTTAATGGCACTCCTCCACGTGTGGCGATGCTGTTACAGGTGTGTATGATTTTAACAGCTGAATGCATCAAAGCTCAAAGAATAATAGCCATGCCGGAAATGGTTTTCTATTTAGACAGTAATTATGACTAGACTTGCGGTTGTGCGTGTGTTATTGTTAGGCGAGTGCTTTTAGTATGATATACCCATTCAGCTCAATGATAACAGCAATTTCAGACTCAAAAAAAATAAGAAACAGCAGAGGCAGTGCAGTTTTGATAATGGAAAATCAGACAGCGCCAGTGCACCTCGGCCACCATTAATCACTAACCCAGTGTCTGGCTCGCAGTGATGGAGAGCAGATAGAGTAGAAGATAGAGAGAAGAAAAGACTGGAACGCATGAATGAATGAACTAGATCCGGGCGAGAGTGGAAAAGGATGGGCTTGTTTACTTGTTTAAGGAAGTACTAGAGGTCGAATAAGGAGTGCAGAACATATCCGTGATGGAAGGAAATCAGAAGTGTGCCTAAAAATACCGCAAAGTTATGACTGTAGGCTACAACGTATATTAACAAAAACTGAATCAATGAATTAAAGCCCTGGGGTTTAAAGATGGCCGCCTGTTTGAGTCAATGGGCCAAGTTCAGTGGCGCGTATCCCCGGTTTAGCCTTCAGCGACTATTTCACAATCTAAAAATTGTGGTAAATTACATGTACTATATAAGCTAATTCAACGAACTAACATTACATTGAGATGTGGGATAAGATGTTCCTATTTGCATACTCACATAAGAAATGAGAAAATAAAGGGTTTCCTGATTTAACGGTTTCGCGCCATGGCAACGGTCTGCACCGTTAAAATCAAATATCATATCACTCGAATGGGGAAAGTTCCTCACAAAATCCTTCAAAGATCACTAAGGACTCATTTGTTCAAAACCTATGAAGACCAGACGAACTATGTAAGCCATTTTTCATATGCCGTTTTTAGAATAAAGAATTACTTTCACAGTACTATGAGTATTTTTGTCAGAAACCCCTTACAATCCAGAGTAGGAGGTCAACATTGACAGAAGTTAAAAGATGACGAGTCCGAGGTATTACGGCCCACCGCATGGCCTAGTCTAAATGGAACAGGAGAGGTCTGACCCCATCGCCGCCTCGCAGATTACAAGGTGTCCAGTCATCTGTTTGTCCACACGCAGATAGCAATCACAGCCCTCCCAGTCCACCTCACCCACCCCCCACCCCCGCCTTCACAAGCCATTACACTGTATCTCTAAAGTGCAGATGCCAGCTATACGCACACATGTTGTCTTTGCGATGATCTGGTGGACATACAACTGTCATGGAGGTCTCACCTGTCACCGAGCATCAACATTACCTTCCCCGGTGTACTGCTAAACAAGCCGTACGCGTGGGTGGGACATGATGTGATGGAGGCAGGGGTGCTGAGGAAGAACAGGCTGTCAGGGTCGAAAAGGGGATAGGAGAAGGCGAGAGAGTGCAGGCTAGAGAGGCATTTATCATCAGTGAAGGTAACTGGATTCTCCGCGAGGGGCTGAGGCGAAAAATGAACAGCTGACATGGATGTGCACACCATTCTCCTGCCTCTCACCTTCTGGTCCAAGGGAAACAAGGCGGACATGTTTTTTATTCAAATGCACAAGGTGGTGAGAGCAGCCGACAGGTGTAGTTGAGTTTCCGAATGCCGTCCAGATGAGCGATAGAAACTGTTGTGTTCTGTTAGTTGATAGTAAAGCTACACTAAAAATAGGTTTAAGTTGTTTTTATTGCACTGAAAAAAACCCAAACAAAAACATAACAAAACATGTGCTGTTACTGTGAGCAGGCTTGCATCTCCACAGACCTGTCTCTTACTTGGCCTTGAGGAGAGCCTACCCTTGCTTTTCTATGGCATAAATGTAAGGATCATAAATATTGTAGTGTAATATATAGATTTGAGATGTTAATTGACAATAGGAAACACTATCTTAAGTCTACTATTGAAGCATTCTGTTTTACTGCAATAGTGTCTTTATCTCTAAGAAGTATAAGGCCATTGACGTTTGGAAATGTGTCAACTTTCACACTTGATCCACATATTAAGGGTCCTAAATTACACAAAAATGATTCTTGTTAGATTTAAGCCATGTTATAATGTTGTTACCTCATCAAAATCATATTCAAAGTTGTGTTTTGTTTCATTCACACGTTTTTGTAATTCTCTATTATTAGTCTGTCTAGATCTCCAAAGCTCAAAAGACTCTATTCCACCTTGTGATGTCATGAAGTGGTAGTTTTCAAGCTAGCAGCTACGTGTTACCTTTTGTTCAAAAGAGATTGGCAATTACAAGTCTCAACCCTTTAAGGACCAAGCACATTATAGACCGGTATAGCGCACCATATTTTTTTGTTTGATGCATCGAATAACTGACTGGGAAAATCCCCGTGGCACACTCTGGTTAGGCGTCTTCGAGGAACAATGTCAGCACACTACCGTAATGACAGTAACATATTTAAAGAGCCCAATCCCTCTGCTTTGAGATGTCGTTTGAATTTACATGATAGCACCTACATGATTGCTTGTAGAGTTGCGGTAATGTAAAGTCCACAACCGCGAGTCTATCGGCGACGACATATGGTTCAACTATCCAAATGATTCTGGTGAAGGTGTATGGAGTTTAGAAACACGATAGAACACTTCCTGTACTACCACATGACATCACAAGGCGGAACAGAGTATTTATTAATTTTTATTTTTTTTCCGTTTGAGAGAAGAGCACAGCCTAAATATGCAGGGTTTATGTTTTAAATGTGTGAATGAAACAAAACACAACTCCAGGTCCGTTTGTGATGAGGAAACAACATTATAACATAGATCAGAAAACAGCGTAATACGGGCCCTTTATTTATCAATCTTAAACTGGTATTCTGGTAAGTGAAGAAGCAGGAGTTATTAATATTACCTATAAGCACAAAGTAGAACATAAACTAATAGTGACAATAAGACAGTGCCACTTTCCTCCTCTCCTATACGTTACTTAACAGCTGTTTGAAAGGCGGCATACACCTGTGCCAGCCTGCAGCTAAACTACACTCAATCCCACCTCCACATTTTCTGTCACGTAGCCCCCACATCGCCTCCTGGACACTTTTTTTCCCCCCTCCTGTCTATGTCCGGCAGCTCCTGGTTTCCATATCACTGTCTTATTGAAGCTCAAACAGTGCGTGTGCTGAGCGGAGCGGGTTGGGTGGGGAAAAGGACTGAGGATTATAAAGCCTGGCTCCCGCGGGTGCTCTCTCCAGGCTGTTCAGTGCTGCTCGCCAGGGAGATTCACTACATACATTCTCTTTTATGGGCCTTTCCTTATTCATCATAACACAGCTTCAATTTTATTAACTTCTCCAGCCAAGCATACGTCCCTGCTTGTGCCATCAGTCTTACTCTGTTCCTTTCTATTTTTCAGTATAGGGTTTATTTTCAGTCAATGCTCCGAGATGCATGCTACACCCCTCTATACAAATACATGTTGTTATTCTCCTATGCATACAGATTTAGCAGTGGGGAAGAGGGCAGAAATGCGTGCTGGTTCTTTGGATACGAGCAGCTCAAATATGTGTCTATCTGCAGGCTAGATACTGCCCGGGCATGCACGTACACGGTGTATGATCCGCAGATACATGACACATACTGCAGTGTTGTCAGATGTTTCATGCAGACTCCTTATTTTCCTCGTATTTAAAGGTGTATGATGTAACTTTTCTGCTGTGGGGGCTTGCTTGTCTCTGTTTGACATCTGTTATATGTTTTTTTTAGTGCTTGAAAATACCTTGAGTAACTATTTTTGCTGTGAGTGGGGTGACCTCTCCGCAGATCTGGCGTGACTAAATGGTCAACCGATATCTTGACCAATGACATGCGAAGAACAAAAGGGCACAGTGCATACACTGAGTTTCAGCAAGTCAAAATGTCAATAGACCAGTTGATGTGGATGAAGTACTTAAGTAAAAGTACGAATACAGATGAAAAAAGTTACTCAAGGAAATATATGACATGAAAAACCTACTGAAGTGAAGTATTTATGTACCTGTTTAACTTTTTAGTCTCTAAGAATATTTTTAAAGGCAGATTTTAATTAAGTTGTTAGTTTATTAAAATGTTAAAATGTTAAATATAGGAATACTTATTAAAACATGACACATTTTAGTCAACAGTAGCAATGCATTTCTTCATTTTTCTTATAAATTGTGTGTATTTATTTTGTTTGCTCAAAGCCGAAGCTTGAACTCAAAACTTTAGTCAGGATTTTACCACGAACATGGTAAAAATAACCCCTAAAATCATATGAAAAAGTACTTTTTACTTTTCAGTCCAGTTCAAAAATGTAGCAGAGTAGAAAGTACAAATCCCTGCTCTCAAATGTAGTGAAGTAAAAGTATCCACAGTAAAATTTCCTAAAAATTCTAGTTAAGTACAGCCATTCCTTCCCTTGCTCCCACTGCTCAGATCAAGAGATGGAGAGCAAAATCTGGTAGCACACAAACAACAAAAAAGCTACTTAATAATCTCCCTTTTACATTTTCAAAGCAAGTGTTTTGGTATTTATTACACGAAGCAAGTCAAACTCTTCGATAGTCTCCTTGAAAAAAGCCAGTGCGGATGATGCCACAAAAGGCAGCAGAGTCTTTTCATGCTTGTCATCTTGTCTTTATGCATAAGTTTCCAATCTCCGGCGTGTACAAAGGAGCTAATATGTTATTTCACAGAGTTACACTGGAACAAGCCTCAGCCAAAGATTGGAGATACAGCCTATTTTTGGATCCGTTTTTAACCTTCCCCGAGGCTGTGGAGGAGATGTACCAAAGTCGGAAGAAAAGAGAGCGCTATGGTCACAATATCTCTGCCACTTGAAACAGGCAGGCCGGAGAGGAGCATGACAGGGACACCGTGAGGAAAGTGATTATAGCAACAGCATCAGTCTGGAGCCTTCACAGAGACATTACAACAAACATTACTTTAAAACAAATGTGAAAACAGGAAAAGCATGGCATTCAAAATATATGTGCTAAAGGTAAAGTAGAACGCTAAACTGTAACCTCAAATAAACCATTAGTCAATCAATCATCCCTGTTATTATTACACAGCAGACGGTTACGACTTTGTTTATGTTTATTTCTCTTTGTTTCTTTATAGATTTCATATAATGACCAAAGAAAGTTTGTAATGCTTTGATATTTGATGGATATACATTACTTTTATGAAATACCATTTTGTGGGATAAACAGAAGTTTTTATGTGTTTCCAGATAGTGGAGGGTGCTAAAGTGAGACTGTAAATGTTGAGCCTCAATATGAAGCACTGGATAATTAAACACAAGTTTTTCAGCGTAGACTATATCAATGGAAGGTAACAAAATAAAAGTAATAAAATACTCTAGTTTAGTACACATTTTATTTTTAGGTAAGTAAGTTTTAAAGTGTTTACTTTTTAAACTTTTATCTGAGAGCAGGTATCTGTGCTTTCTACTGCACTACATTTCAAACAGGACTGAAGATTGGGCAAAGATTTTATTATTGTTTGAGACCTGCTAAAAAGTCTGAGTGGTTTATTTTTTAACATGTTCACAGTTTGAGCAAACAAAAATATACAAATGATAACAGCTCGGAAAAAAACGATCGACCAATTTATTGTTTCTATTGAACAAAATTCAGCAGAAATCACTATCAAAATCATTACATTTGAAGCCTTAAAAGACCTAAAAATATGTGCAAAATACTTTTACTTTTAAAGGACATTTTTAAACATGTACTTTAATACTTTTACATGAGTATTTTTTTGTTGCTTTTTTTACTTAAGAAAATGGACTACCAGATATACTTGATAGAAGAAAAAAATCCCATACCATTTATTTTTAGATATATCTCTTGTTGTGCTGTAACATCTGTGCCTTTTTCATGTCATGTCAATCTAATTCCTGCAAGGACTCAGGAATGGTCTCCAGTCTCAAGAGAACAACAATCAGCAGATGACAGCCGGCTGTTACCTGCACATCAAACATACACAAACATCCACTCACCTATGCTAAAGCCAAACTCCGCCCTCCTTCATCATTAAGGTGCTGTCCCGCCCCTAATGAAAAAAGCCAAAACAAAAGAGGAAAGTGTCGCCTTTAGTTGTGCGAGCGCTGCCTTATGTCGCCGCTCCTGTCCGCTATTCGATACTTAAGAGGGAGCCAATTTATTTCCCTACAAGGATGGACCACTTGTGACATTTGGCAACAGAGCCTCAGACGCTTCTTCCAGACAGCAGACACACAGGACGGAGGGGCTTGTAAACACATCCACACAGACAGGGGCGAGAGAGGGACCGAAAGCTCTTGAGACGACAGGCTGACCAACTCACATCTGGTCCTTTCATATTCTGTACTAGGGTCTGAATAAACCTTTGGCATCATTTCATGTGTGGTGAACTCTACCAGACTACAAAGCAACATGGATTTAACTTTTGTTACAGTTTTAAATGAAATACTGTGTTAAAGATTCAGTTAGTATCTTCTGGACGAGGGTCTGCTATGTGACTGTCCACTTGGAGACATTATTGCCAAGACTGAAATGTTCCACAGCGTTATTAAACTATTCTATTTAGCATTTGTTCAGTTACACCTGTTTTTATTGGTGTAAAATGGATTGAAAAACATCCATTCTTACTGTCAACAGGGTCACCTCTTCACAGATCTGACCTGTAACTTGGCTTCATAGCAGCACCTGCTTGTCTCAATGGAGGTGGAAGTGGAAAGTCATACTGTGAAACATTCAAGGCAAAGCTATAACATCTCCATGGAGACACACAGGTGGTGGAAAAAGTAACATAGTGCTCATTTATGTAGTGCTTTAAGATACTCGAAGTCAATGCACAAAACAACCGCAACCAGCACCAAAGTCTTGCCCGAAGACACAAGGGCACAGGTCTGAAAAGCTGGTATGAAATAAATCCTCTCTCAAATTGCTGCTAAACATTCATAATACAAATATAATAGTAAATGTGCAGAACAGACCACAGACTGGCATCACTGTTACATTTTGGGTTTTTTTTTTCTGACAAACCTAAAATATACACTTACAAAAGCAAGACGTTCTTGAGGTCCCCTATAACCTTTGATTTGAAAATGCCTGCACAGCCACACATCGACTGTATCAATAGTCCAAATAAACACTTTTATTGTGTTTCTTCTCCTGTCTGATATTGCTCCTGCTCGAATGGGCCGACAGTATTTACCGTGAAGCCAGGAATTGTTTCTCAATGCTAGTCAAAGAGATGGGCTGTTTTGCCAGAAGCTATTAGGGAATGATCTGTTTTTGTACCGTGAAAACATGTGCTTCAAGGATGCTGATTCAAATCACATGAGGCTGGCAATTCGCCGCAATATACAGACAAAAGGGGTCTGGTCTACGCGGTAAAGATGAGACACAATTACGTTTCATTCATTTGGTTCATTGGAAGGAATTGTCAGGGAAATTACTACTTCAGTAGAAGCCATTTCAGTGTTGAAGGCAGAGGGACTATAAAGCAGGGCTGTGTAAACAAGTGGAAAACCTGTGCAGTCTCTGCATCGATTTGACATTTTACAAAAGACAAATGGGATTAAAGGCATCATCACCTCATCATGTAACAAGGCCTGTCAAAGAATAAACATAGAACTTTATTGATTTCTGTGACAGTGACATATAAAACATGTGTAGAACATCCATGCTGCATTCAGTTGCAGGCATGAAGCAAATGGAAACGGGTCTCTTCTGCTGACCTCAACATGAGGTTCTGGGGTGTGAGGCAGGGACATGGCAAATAATAAGTGGATGTTACAGCCTTCTGCATAAGACTAGAGTAACAGCTCTATTAGCTGAACTATCCAGGTGTATCAGGAGCATGCAGCTGGATATCCAAGCCGGAGGATCTCAGGCTGTGTGCTTATTATGGTGACAGTACATCCAGGCCCACTCTAGCACACAGGACTGTGATGGCTCAATAGCCTCTGTCTGCCTGTGCATGCGGACATGATGTGTGAGCATGTAACGAGCCAGGCCTCGATTGGGACATGCATTCGCTCACATTTCCATACTTAGCTATAGGGTACACTCTCATGTGATGTAACCACTTTATTATGATAATTGAAATTTCATTTTCTCAGTCCCCTGCCTGGGACAGACTTAACATCACGACAGCTTTACAAGTAAAACTGGCAGTAAAGGATTTGATCCTGTCTGCCTTTTATTTGGCCCATATACACAGATCTTATTTGTTGAGGTGCTAAATGGTATAATTAAGACAATAATTCACTACAGGCCATTACTGCCTGTGCTAATTAAGCTGAGTTGACAGAGGCAGGTGTGTGAGGGGGGCACTTAGAGCAGATATACAGCCCTCTGTGCATCACTACAGACTGAGGCCAGGTATGAGTCACTTATCTCATCTCGTGCAAAGAGGAGCTCACTGTCAGTCCACATACTTAGATTTAAAATGATACAACATATGCCCTGATGTTAATAAAATGTTATTTCTCAAGAAAGTAAACTTCAGTTCACTTCACTTCATGTTAATAATTTATTAAATTTACACAAATATACAACATTCACACACTGTTGAAGGTTTTGCTCATGAAAGGCCAGGTCACGTTAAACCTTTAATGTTGAAATCAAAGTCTGCTCCCTTCATCATCTCTTTCAGTAAAAACATGAACAGCACAGGTTGAGGTTGCCGTCTGCTTGTGTAAAGCTTCTCCTAACAGCTCTTCTCACTTGTCTCCACTTCCTCACCCTCCACAAAGAGGTGTAGCACAATCATTTTGTAAATTTGTTGGACAGATCAAAGTGCTCCCATGTTGTAATGACTGCCACCCACCCGCCACCCTCCCTCCCTCCTCTCCCCATGGAACAGCCGCCTCAGCAGAGTGCACTGAAGAAGAGCGTACAGCCTGATTAATCGCCTAATACTGGAGATGCAGAGATGGTGAACACAAGAAAGATAGTTTGAGATCCAAAGTGAGAAAAGTGGGTGAAGGAAATAGCTACATTATGCCATTTTGGCGAGTATTACATGTCTTTAAGTCATTTTTTGTTAAATGGCTGTCTGAGCTGCTGTCTGAGCCTGTCAGATCGATGAACGACACATACTCGAGACATTCAAGAGGTACGTGGAGTAAACCTCACATATGATAAGAGCAACAGTCCATTTACAATTAAAATGGGACATTCTCAACACAAAAGGTACAGACTACAGTACATCAAGTTATTCACAAGTGGAGTGTAGGCTTACCTGGTTTCCATTTTATTCGAAAACAACATTTTCTGTAAATAAAAATCAACAGACCAAAGCAGATTCAACTAAATTAAGATTTCACGTTTCTGGACTGAATTAGCATTACATCATCAGCAAAATTAGTGTCTTAACTAGCACGGTTTAGTGAGTCATTCTAATCTCACTCCCCAGATACACGCACAGAACGATCCAGAATAATATGCAAGCAGATACGAAACCACAGCTCTATAGAAAGACAACTTTATCCAACTAAAACATGTACATTTTACAGGTCAGAGAAATAACAAGGCAATAAAGACACCTTGAACCTTTTAATCCGCTGGGGATCAAAATGGCTGACAGAGCGGTGAGCTGCTTTGGAAAGATTCGGTGACAATCAGAGCATCTGCAATAGCTTTCTGTCCGTCCTCTCCACACTTCAGTGATATCAGCCCGGAGGCAATAAATATGCAAATAGATACACAACATAAGGGCTTCCACAACATCACACAATGAAACATGGATAATGCTATATGAACAGCAGCGTATGAAAAATAGCTGCTCCCTAACCACGCCAATACATTAAGCGAATCACTCCTCCTCCACTTATATTAATAAAAGTGATTATATTGGACACATGGAAAATAGGCATTAAGCTTGTTTATACAGCATACATTACCATAACCATTTTTCTTGCTTTATAGGATATCGGCTGTTATTATGCCAGAGGGGTGAACGTCTGCTATCTCGTCTGCTGGCTCCCTGTGGTCTAGTGATAGTGACAACAAGAGGGATGGAAGAGGAGGAGATTAAAGACAGGAGCAGAAATCAGGTGAACCTTTTTAATAGGAGCATTGGCGAGACGCACGCAATAGGATTTTTTATTTTAGTACAGGCTGACAGAGTTTATTTTTTACAAACTTTTTTCAGTGTAAGGATTGGAACTAATTAAGCAAGATGGCAAAACATATTCGGCGCAAACTTTACGCTACTTTGTCAATGTAAATAATTTGGGTATATTTGTGACTACGGTTGCATAGTTATTGTGGAAATGTGTCTTAAATCTTTGCCCAATTACTGACCATTCAGAAAAAAAAAAGTTTGAACAAGTTTTGGATTTGCAGAATAATGCAGAATAAAACAAACAAGCAATTAGTGCCAAAAAAATAACACTCGGCACAGCAGGGATAAATATGAAGGAAGACGAAATAAGAAAAAAAACGTTCAGTTGTTTCTCTTCTTCAAAAAGTTATGAGTTGCAGGAAACCACCTTAAGCAGTAAAATAGTGGCCACTTATCAGCTCTGTATAGGGGTAAAAATATTCCAAACATAACCGCATGATCAGAAATCCTTCTTGAATTGCATGATAGACTTTGACTGGCTTTGACTTACAATGGGCTGTGTTGAAAACAGCTCAGTGCTGAAGGCTCCATCAGGCTGACGGATGGTGTGGCTGCAGTGAGTGAGTGCCGCCCCTCTGTTTGTCTATGACAGCGTCTGTCTTCATTGGGCCCTCTTAAATTTGCTTGGAGAACCAATTGGAAATGGATCTTTTATTATACGCCCCCCATAAGTCGTCCTCTCATCAAAGCAGAGCCATTTTTTATCAGGAAGATGACGTTTCCATTAGAGTCTGCCAACGCCTTACTGCCGCTCTGTGAGTTGTGGTGTTGAGATGCAATGTTAACCAACATGGCCGACGCGTCACATGACCGCCCATCCTGAACCCCCATAACTTCCTTATTCTTTCCCACACACACACACACACACAGAAACACACCCCAAACTTAAGAGATCTGATGAACATTGACAGCAGACACGGGGCAGAGACAGATCAAGCCAAAGGGAAAGCTCTGCCCATCAGCCACTTCTCACTACTTTCATTCACTCATCAAAGGTATGTGAAGCCCATAAGGTTTAGCAGCCAATCTGGCAACATTTCACAGTCCCAAACCGCAAAACTGCTTTTCAAGACTTGGGCCTGATTGGACCCTTTTCTCTTTCATCTTTTTTTAACTGTTCACATTAGCAGTCACCCCGGCCTTTAAAAAAAAAATTAAAAAAATAAAATAATAAAATAAAATAAATCAGGGCAGATTTTTCAAAGCCCACAGATGCACAAAGCAAGGGCAGTGGTGTCCATGCTGCAGCTCATTTGAAAAAGTCCTGGTGATATTGTGTGTGCTAATGAGGACATGTCTGCGTGGGTCAGCACAGACATACGCACAGGTGCCACTGGGGTACTTTTAATTAGATCTACATTATCTGACTTCCTGTCCAGAGCAGACCCCTTTTCCAGTTCTGGTGGATCATAAATCATCAGCAAATTGATTAGTTAAAATTGGTTTTGAATTTGCATAATTGTTATTCTGAAATCATTTGTAGTTCACGGCCCCAACACACATTTTTTTAGCCAAAAGAAAAAAAGACTAAAATAAAATGTTGGTTTGCTGCATGTTTTGTTTTTGTTTGTTTTTTAATTTGTTTTTCGTTTTAGTTGTTTTTATTATAGTGAAAAAAAAACAACAACATGCATTCTTATTGTGAGCGAGGCTTGCATCTCTACAAACCTGACTTTTACTTGGCCTCCAGCTGCTCGTCTCCATGGAAATGTTGTTCCTTTGGTGGTAATATTCCACAGTATGGAATTAAAATGTATACATCTCTATAAAAATTGTATTCATTTGTGAACATGACGTGACACACCACCTCCATGAAGTCCTGTGGTGTTGCTTTAATTCTTCATTCAACACCATTGGGTAATTCAACATTTAAAGCTAAAGCTATAATGAGTAAATTATAGTGAAAGATGACATTGAGGACCAACACGAGCCCGTAAACCACAGAGGGTTAGATCCATGCTCTCAAGGCCGTCCAGACTCATCCTGCTGCTGGCACTAATTTGCAGTTTTTATTTCCGTTTGCCGTTTGGCCCCATTTCTCGGGCCAAAAGCTTTTCTCCATCATGATCTCATCAGGCTCCCCTCCTTGACCTTTGCGCTGTAAATGTCAGCTTTCTTTATGAGTCCTGTGATGACTTTATTGAACAATTCTCACAGACCACTGCACCTAAATGTGAGAAAGCTGCTCGTATATGACCAGGACACATACATGCAGTCACAGCTAAGTACTTGTGATCTGGAGAAGGTATACAAGTCTGAGTAAACAGCTGGGATAAATCCGGTTTTTATGAGAGCTGGAATTGGCTCTGACTCACTGTACTGGGCTGTCAGGCTTTGCTGAAGGTTGTCCTTTAATTCAATCTTTCTATTTTATCACAACTTTAATATGTAACTAATAGCTTCACAGCTGGATTTTATGTACAAGGCCGAGTAGCCTCTCACAGTCTTTATGTGTTGTTTGGTATTGATGTATCTGCCTATCACTGAAACTGCTTTGTCAGGAGTAGGGCTGGGTAACATCGACACCAGTACTTTCACGTTATCTGCTTTGCGATACCAGTTCCTGAACAGTTCCTTTTTTAGTGCCTGTATTTTTTTAAGTGTAAATTAATGACTGTTATTGAGAAAATATTTTTTAATCTTTGAATTATGTTGTAACTAAAACATAGTACTTGCTACATGATGTCCAGTTATTAAAAAAAAAAAAAAAAAAAAAAAAAAAATGGACATGCAAATGAACGAGAGCGCACAGCTGATCCTCAGGTGGACTCACAGATGCTTAAGTTTCACTTTTGTTTTCTTCATATACAGCACTTTAGATCAAAGGCACATGCTTTATGTTTATGCTTATGATTATGGTGAACTTTACGCGGAGTCGCTTTGATACATTTTTACATCTTTACGTGCTCTACATTTACTTTGGAATTATGCTTTTACCAGGAGTAAGATGATTTTGGCAGAGTTTGACTATGACTGGATGCAGATTTATTATTAGGCAAAACAATTTGACTTTGAGACACTGTAAAGGTCCCGCACAAGAGACTTGAAGTGTTTGTGAGGGGCCACGGTGTCCAGCCCGAGTCATGAGTGGTTGCATTTATACAATTATTAAAAATACAATTAAAGTATAGTTAATAAGTTGACCAACACACAAGTTGTCAACAAATACCTGAGTATTTTGACCACTGAATCTAGTACTTCTAAACCACTAATATGCCATCTACTACTATAACTGTTTCTATATTAATATATTGACATCTGCCATACAAGAGTTGCTGCTAATTAATAAATTAAAAAAATGACCTAAGGGCTAAGTAATTTTAAAGGTGTATGTAACTGTGCAACATGGAAACATGCCGAGTGATGCAACTAAGCCAAGTTGCAGGTCAGATCTGTGGAGAGATGACCCTGCTCACAGTAAGAATGCATGTTTTCAAGATTATAATAAGAAGACTATAATTAAATAACTGCAAGATAAGCAAGTTCAAGTTTTCATGCTGTGGAACACTCCAGGCAAAGCAATAACATCTCCAAAGTATTAAGCAGGCGAGAGATCAGAAAATCTACATAGCACAACAAAAGATTGTGTATGGCATTAACAAAAACAAAACAAAGGAAGCAGAACCAACATCCAGAAAACACAAAAACTCGCAATGCAACAACTTGGGCATGAGCTGGCACCTCTATATATATCAGGATAGGTGCCTTCCAAACAAAAGTTCGTCTCCATCCTGTCAGTGTTAGCCCCACAGCGCTCAGAAACACAGAGAAGTCATGACTACACCGGCCAGAACAAGGCTCCTTTCGCCTCCTCTGTTCCTCATCTCATCCTCCACATGCTCCATCGCCAACGTATGCTCCTTTTAATGAAATGTTTGAGCCCTCACACTTTCCAGCCTTTATCTTTCTGCTCTTTCCTCTCTTCTTATCGTCCGTCATTGCGCCCCTCCATTGTCTTTGGGTGCTTTATCAGTCATCTTGCTGGGAAAGGTAATAAAAGCCATTCAAGTAGTGTGTGTTCCACTTTGTCATGTTGTTCGCTCCCACCCACCTTCTTTTTGTCTTTTATTTTTGTTGTGGCGGCAGAGCTTATCCAAGTGATGGGCAGACGATAGGAGCAGTGCAGGCTTTTGTTGTGAAATAATACCACAGGCAGATAAGACGCTGGGTGACTTGTTCAGTGGTGCAGCCTCCACGCAGGTAAGTCCCATTGGAGACCTGAGATAGGCCACCTTTATGTTTGACTGTTCCTGATAAACCAACTCTAAATCTATTATAGTATGTATTTTAGAAACCATGGAATCAAGCAGGAGGCAGCACTGAGACAAATTACGGGTAAGATCTGTGGACAGGCGAGGCTGCTCAGGGTATTAATGGACAAAATAAACACCAAATTGGTTAAATTTAAGACAGGCTAAACAGTGAAACATTCCAGGCAAAGCTCAAAAGCAATGTGGTATGAAGGACAGGTGCGGGAATTCATTTAATTTGCAACATGTTCTTAGTTAATTGCAAAACATATTGCTTATCTGCTATTACATTAAAAATAAAAATCCCAAGCACTATTTCCTCTATTAACCGACAGAGGAAACACCTTCACCTTTCTCTTACCCTCCTCAGGTGCTATTAAGTCTTCATTAAGTGGTAATGATTATCCAATCATCTCGTTTGGAAATTTTAAAGTCAGTGGGTACAGGAGCATGCTTTGGGATTTGGAGAAGAGTCTTATGGATTCAAGAAAAAAAATACATAGACTCCTGGACTTGCTGTTCATCGATTTGTGTTAGTATTGACCAGAGGAGGTCAGTGGGCGACATGGCGCTCAATAACTGTTACATTTTTGTATAAATAAGTGCAGCTTTCTGCTGTATAATTGCCTCAGAAATGACTCGGTGAATGAGAGAGTGGGCATGAAGGGACAGGGTATTGATTATGAGAGGTGCCTATTGAAGACATGACCAGCCCAGACAGGTGAAAAATAGTGCAGCTTACTAATGCAGTCGTTACAGCTGACAAAAACTCTTGATGCAACAATACAATATCATAATATCATCTATAAAGTTATCCAATATCATTTTAGTGATGAAAGTGGAAATAAAATGTGGCAGTGAGATAGTGAGGGGCAATATGACACAAACAGTTCAGCAGCTGTGACTACTTGCTTACCACCACCAAGTATAAAGAGCGAGAAAAATATATGCTATGTTAAGTATAACTGAGACGCTAAAAAAAATGCTGTACAAATCCAACGTGTTATGAATGATATCATCCTGAGCTTTACAAATAACAATGACTTTACTTGATGTGTAACATTACCTCACAAGATAATGCCCTACTTCTGAAGCAGGAATATAAATATGATTCTGAAGTACACGCCAAGATTCAGGGGAGACATGGAATTCCCACAACAATTTTCTCCATTTTATATGAGAACTTACTTCTTGCACAGACACAGGGCTATTCTACAGAAAGCACCGTTGGAGAGTTAAGGGAGAGCGGATACTTGAAGCATAACCGATTCATTATTAGGCCAGTAAAGGGAGGAGTCCAGGAGGAGAAAATAAATTAGCCCTCGTATGCACTTTTAATTACTCTTGTCAAGGTGTTTGCATTGTCCTTCTGGGAAAACCAAACTCGACCATCACTCATACTTATAACTATAGCCATAAGGGCTGCAGAGTAAGCCTGAAAGTTTCGGTTAAAGAAAACAAGCTGGATTTCCTGAGCTTATGTGAGCAGAGGTAGCAGAATGAGGACAGCGGTCTGCATGGCTTTACCTGAGGGACAGAGCTGGACAAAGGAACAACATGTGCCTGTCTGTTTGATCTGGGCTACTGTATATGAAGCTGTGTGCACATGTGCTCCCATGTCACACGCTCTGGACTCTGCCATAGATATTGCCACAGGGCCTCCTGCAGTACAGCTGTTAAAGTGAGTAAGACTACAACATCACATGATACAGGCAATTTGACCATTTAAAAATGGCTGTTTTCCAATTAAGTCTATGTCAAATGTTATAGTGAGACAGCTGGATTTAATAGTGATAGAGATGGAGATAGAAACACTGCATTGGCAATATTTTTAAACTATTTATTATACAGTTTTTATGCTGCTAATAATTATTGTCTGAGTACAGTGTTTTGTTTCTGTGTATTTTTATCCTGAAATGAGAACTCAATTCTGATTCTGAGCAGTGTCTTAAAGATCTTGTTACACCAAATGTGTGATTAACAACTGCAATACAATAATAATAATATATTGGGGATTTTTATTGCAAACAAAAGTGTAGGAAATTTGACCGTCCTGATTGTTTGAGATACACACGAGTTCAGATGGGCGTTATTGACAGGTGGAGTAGCCAGTCAAATCAATCAAAACAAATATGGCAGCTTACAGTGATAAAATAAAGGAAAAAAAAATATCACAAGGGGCTGAAAAACAGGATGTGTGTAAAATCAAAGAGCAAAGCACTAAACTCTGTTCATCGAAAGAGCGATAAACTTGATTTTGTTTCACACTGAAAATATGTATCTGATAGCACGATCATGTTTAGTTCTGGCTTGAGGCGCAATGGAGTGCGTGGGGACCAGAACATCCCTCTGTACAAAAAACACACAGAGATATCATTCTGGATTTGCCAGGCAACAATCCTGGGCATAAATACAATGTTTCCGTCATGGTTTTGTTCTGAGTTACTCTGTTGGTCACTTTGTATTGACAGCGATGTAAAAATACCATGTTGCAACCTTACTTCTTCCCATCCAGGGTGCTCACAAGCTAAATTTGCCACTAAACAACTATCGCTCATACCTGCTATTTTCAGATCCTCTTTCTACATAGCAGCTCAAACCAAAACATTCTTTCCCCAGTATATTCACTGTCCTTTCTGTGTTTTGTCCCAATCATATTGAAAACCTCAATCTCCAAAACCTCCAATATGATCTGTCTTTGTGATGTCTGTGTAATCCCTCAGTTGGTCAGGTAGGTTCCATTGCAAAAGAAAACGTAATTATGTTGGACAAAAGTTAAAAAATGTTTTGCCACCCATCCAAATGGCTTCTTCTGTTCTGATTGGAAACTGGTGAGTCGCTGGTTTAAAGTCTGTATCCCGTTATTTTCAAAGGATTAGTTACTGGGTTGGAGATGGAGATTAACAACAGACTGAGGTCCTGAGCTGCTCTCTCGACCATGTTTGTACATTCTCTCATGGAACGGCTGTTTTGTTTCAATGAGCGTTACATTGGAGATCATCCATTGGTGCTTGGTAGGATCTGGAAGGGCATCTGAACCTGCCAATCCTCCCAAATATAAGCTTTCAACTTCCATACACACATAAATGCATGCTATATACTACATCTTCTTGACTGCTATTTAATCAGAGCAGAATTTATGGAGGGTCACCAAATCCATTATTCATGTACACAGGACATGAGCTGTGTCTTTCTGCTGACTTGGTGGTTGCTGGGAGACATTTTAACAGCGGATACAGTTCTCCGGCTTGCCCCACGCATGATCCAGATTGGTTACAGTCGCACTCGTTTCCATACGTCCATGCGATCTATCCTGCTCCTCAATCTGCTACTTCCTGCCGCTCATCTCTGCCCTTAATGTTTTATGAGTTCATGTGGTTTGGCGGTTAAAGCAAACCGTAACATTAGCGCAGTAACTTCCTTGTTCCTGGCAGGGATGGAAAATTCAATAATATCTGAACTAAACAAATAAAAAAGGACAGTGGATCAAATCAAAATATGACTTACTACGGTTAACTGGCTTAGACCACCGACAGCAGCCTCCAATTCGCCGCCTGTGTCCACAAACAAACTGTGCCCATAGAACGTAATTAAAAACAGCAGGCTTGTATGGATGTACTATATTTCAAATAGAATATGATGGGAGGCACAAGGGGCTGCAGATGAGCGCAGAAAAAAAGGTAATTAAGTTGACCAGAACAAGGCGAGCTCGTGGTTAATATTTCATGCAGAAGCACACAAAGCTCAGCAGAGGCCATCAACAACAGGGCACCAACAACAATTATAGAATAATTAGGCGAGAAGCACCCGGGAAGATTTCCAATGTCAAGAATATGTGTAAGTAATTGTGTAAGTTATTTCAGGCTTGGCCCGGTTCAAATTGGGGTTGCAATGTGTCAACAGCGGCAATCGAGATTATGAGGGACACAACACAAGCTGGTAATCCATTATGGACATATTATGAACCCTGCATGAACTGTTAGCATGTAAAATGTGACTGGGTGGGGTCTATTTTCACCACAGTTCCCAGCTTATAAAAACGACAACAATACTATATTTGTACTGGATCATTAATTGCAATGATCTGTTTCACAACTAAAATTTTTGAAACGTGGTTGGAGAAAGAAAAACAAATGCTATAAATTACATCAATTTCTGAAGTACATGGTTTAAAATAGCTCCATAGATTGTGTTGCTTTTAGACAGCATTTAATTACTAAAATAATATAAATGTAAAAAATGGTATAGCTACTTGTATATATCAGAAATCATTTTGTACCATAGCTGTGTGTATTTAATCTTCTGCACATACTATGAGTTTGAAATGTTGAGCTAGTGCAGTGTTCACAAATGCGGCGAGGAGGAGCAGGGCTATTTTTAACCTGCCCCGAGGCCCGGGACAGCTGTGTCAAAAGTCAACAACTAAGATGGCTCAGTGCTGTGCCTCTCTGGTCCCAAACATACACACACATACAGTGAAACCAGGCTGTGCTTTGAAGTCAATGAAGGGACAGTATGGTCAAAGCTAGCGCACGTTTTACACATGTCCCACATCCTGATTAATGGGCGCTGTTGGTATTTTAAAACAATTTCGGGGAAACAAAATGTTACCAAATTCTTTTTTGCCTAACATTTCAGCCAATAAATAAAATAAATGATCTATTCTTTTAATTGGTTAAGCACTGAAGCTGTAAAAGTGATGTGTAACTTTTCTGGGGAGGGGTCCAAAACTTTCTCGTCTTCATTATGTCTTTTGCTAGAATGCACTCTTGCCATGAACAAGCTCTCCTCTCCACAGATCTGTGGCTTTGCCTTGTGGTATCACTTGGTTGTCTCAGATATGATCTCATGCAGTGGACACAAGCAGGTGGCTGACACTCCATCAGAAAAATCACATAGTGGACCTTTAATGTACACCTAGTATTCGACATTTGACACAAAGGTGTAACTGCAATTGAATCACTGCGTACTGAGAGGTGATTTGCTTTGACAACACCAGAAGGAACAAAGGAAAGTCTAAAATAAATTTTAAAAAGAATGCAAACTATAGAGAGGCAAAGAAGTCAGTACCAACAAAATGCATCCCTCTCCAAATAGAATGTCACAGTTCTTAACCTCGTAACCTAGGCAACGGCTAACGCGCCTTACAGTGTAACATTGGTGATGAAATCAAATTTACCTCATGTTAGCTACGCCAATATCTCTGCAGATGAGCCAGTGCCCATAACACAGCGATGTACAGCTCGGAGAGAATGACAAGCCAATCCGTGATTTGTTACACTAATAACAGTGAAGACACATTATTTTACAGGCCTCTCCCTCTCTCGCTCTCCCCTATGCCTCTTCATGGGCCACTTGGCTTTGTAGTGCCGAAGAGCTTGAACAAATTGAGAAAAGATTGGCCCTGAAAGATGAGTAATGGTGATTCTAGCGTTGTCCCCTTCTCAATATGGAGATGATGAGATTTGATTCTTTGGGGTCAGGTACATCAGGCGCAGCTGGAGTGGCTAAGGCTGTCTGTGTCTGAGGGGAGATAGATGTAGTAGGAGGCTGTGCACTCCGGCGTACAGGCCCGTGGCGGCATCAGTCAGCGCTGACATAAAATCAATCAATATATTTACAAGCACTATTACCATATGATTACCACCACTCATAGCTACTTTAACAATTACGGCAGCTCTTCGGTGCGCACGGATCGGCTGGAGGAGGGAGCGTCAGAGGAAGGCAGTGTCTAAGCTGTCATTTAGTCTATATATCTATGATTGAGTTCACACAGAAGGACTGAAAGAGCTCGATAAATCTGAGTGTTCTTATCCTGTCTGTTTCTCGTAATGCGTTTACTTGAATTTATGGCAGGATTGCTAACAGCTAATTGTAACTTTGCTTTGTATTGAATTGAATGAGGATCCGAATGGGAAAAGGCTGTGGAAAGTGGATTTGGATGTGAAAGTACGGAAACAATTATGATTATAGACAAGTCGATGTATAGTTTTTTTCTAAGCTGTTTTATCTGCAATTCTGGGAGCAGTGATATCATATAAATGTATAGTTTTGCAGCTAAATAAATACGACTTTGCTGCAGCTGCACAACTGGATATCCACCGCAAATGACTACTAAATAAAACGTTCAACACGCACACTCAAAATCATATTGTTATCATCAGATTTTTGATGATGCAAACAGCCAGAGCATCCGATTTCTGCCTTATGATGATCCCTCTCATCACTCACATCACATTTTGTCATTTAAGTAATTGTAAAGGTCCAGAAATCAGACAATAATCAGATTTTGGTGTGCGTCCAAACAAAGCCACCATCACATATTAACATAGATGGTGTAGTGTGGTTTATTCTTAAATAACTAGTGTCCAGTCAGTTCCAGGAGCCTTGGACGTAGAGCGTGTGAGTCAGTAGACACTTCAGCTACGAATAACATCACCAAGGGGGCGACAGTAGCTCTAACTTGGCACAGCACAGCGTAAACATCATCGGTTGAGCGGTCAAATTCACTGACCCACAGGTTGGCGGTGCGATTCCAGCTCCCACACATGAATTATGTCGTTGCGTTCTTGGGAAAGACACTTAGCCCGTCTCGCCTCCAGTGTCTGCATACACCAGTGTATGAATGTGTGTGTGAATGGGTGAGCGGGTCCTTGATGTAAAGCGCTTTGAGTGTCTTAAAAGTGGAAAAGTGCTGTATCAAAATGTGACTATTGGCCATTTACCAACAAACCTTCTTGATGATTTAGGCTACAGACATAACTCTACCTCTTCCAAGCCATTATTATGTCAGTTTATTCTCTTGTATTTTGTGTAACAGGAAGGGAAATGATATTTTTCTGGTGTTAGATTATGACTGTCACCAAGTCTTGATTTGGCTTCTGTTTTCACACTTCAGTCTCCAAAAATCTGTTTCACACGCCAGAGTTGAGGAAATTCAATTTGAATGTAAAATCAGAAAGAATGCGACCTATTCAGCACAGACGTATTGCAAAAAAAAAAACTGCAAATCTTGTTTTTAAATAAGGAATATCCAAAATGTTTGAGATAGGATACATGTTAACACTGTAACTGATAAATGCAATGTCATGGATTTCAAGCTATTCAAATCAAAATTGTATGTCTTTTGAATGGGGAAAAGTGTTGAAGTAAATAGACGAAAAAACGATAATACTGAAACAACTCAACTCAAGAGCAGATTTGAACCACAAAAGCTATTCTAAATGTACAATATTGGTAAAAAATCATGAATTGCAATAGATAAACAGCAGAATGAAACACTTTAGTTGTTACTTTGCATCTGTAATGAGTTATAGAAGTTAATATTTCAACCTTTTTACTGCAGTTGTGCAAATAAAATGTACACATGATAAATATTGACCCCCAAAACTATTGTTCCAGCTTCCATATATTGTCGATATAAGACTTATGATGACAAGTCCTACTCACAAAGACCTCCAAATCTGGAAGAAATCATTTGCCTGAATCCCATGAATAGGGAAGTTATGAATGAACTGTTATGTTGTGTTATTTAACCTTGAATCGAGGCTAATCCCCAAACAGCATCACTCTTGTATTCAGAGATGGAACAAAAACAATTTTCTGTCACACGCAAACCTGAGAACGCTCTTTCCTTCCGCATAAGCTTACTTCTATGGAAAATATACAGCTATAATATGCTTTTCAGCTCCTCGGGGGATTGATCATGACTGACTGATGCATTTCGACCAATTACTCCACATGCAGAGTCTCGCACTGGAGCGGCCCACGGGGTATTGCATGTAGGTCTATTCCGTGCAATAGTGAATGGTGAACTAATTACTGCTGGGGAGACCTGAGCTGAGAGGAGGCTGAGAATAAGGCCTCTTCCCTGGACAGGTGCTTTAATGGGAGCGTGGGGGATAGCGTGAGGCCGCCTCTATCTCCGGGGACTTGCATATGTGTCTCCCAGGTAACGCTGTCACCTGTGCACGCCGAGCACAAGGCACTGTTGTCAACTAATGAAGCACGCTATTTTATGTAAGCGTGAGTCAGCGCGCGAGTGAAGATGTTCTTGTACACATGTATTTTAGGTAATAGAGTGAGAAATTAGGATAAAAACAAAACAAAAAAAAAACATATAGTGGTAGTTGTTGTGGTAGTACAGGTCGTAATAGTAGTAGTAGTAGTAGCAGACGTAGCAGCAGCAGTAGCAGCAGTAGTAGTAGTAACTGTGCAGTACAAATAGTTTTACCCTTAGTACTAATAGCTGATTTAGGACCCCTGGCAGTAGAGAAATCATATCTCTCTATCTCAATAAGACCTTCCTGGTTAAATAAAGGCTAAGTGAAGTATATTTAGCAGTAGTAGTAGTTTTGCAGTAGTTTTGGCATATTATGAAGGTGGTTCTTGTACTGAAGTAGGACATATTGAGCACTTTCTACTGAGTAAACATTTAGTTTAGAATAAATGCATAGATTTCATAACACTGAAGTTACAATACATTTACTCGAGTATGGGCAAAAACACATTAAATGATTTTCCTGGTCCAAGTAGGATCCAGACAGACCTGGACTTGGTTCTCTCCTCTCTCCAGCCATTTTACATGATTAATAGCACAGCGAGCAGGAGTTGAAACTGCAATTAAAGGTGTCTTCCATCAGTAGAAGAGCCCCTTTCTGGGAGTCAGCTAAAGCTGGGCTGAGGGGAGCCGTGCCCCACCAGAGAAGTCATTATTTCTCCTCAGCTCCACCGAATATATTAACTTCAGTGCTGCTGTCTTAGCCAGAGCCACTGCCTCTCCATTCGCTCCTTGTTTTGGGATGCTTGCAATTAAAAAGGGGAAGAAGAAAGTGGTTGAATAGTCCCATACCCCACCACACGCGCAGATTGAGTGCCTGCAGAAAACAAGCTCAATGGGCCCCCAGAGACCCCCAACCGAGCTCAAGGAGAGGCTAAGAGAGACACTGCCGACCACTCTCAATGACAACAAAAACAGAAACCCCTTTTGGCTAAATGAATGGTTTCCTCAAACTGTACAGATGGGCTAGAAATAACAAACTTCTACAGTTGTTTGTGGGCTGCCATGTTGGTAGATAAAATGCAGCATATGTCAGAATTATCCGTGAAGAGTACTGGTGGATGTCTGTCAAACTCGCCACTTACCGCTAGGCCTGCACGATTTTTTGGGCTTTTTGAGTTGTATCGTATTGTAGATTTGCAGTATAAGTTTGAAAAGTAGGATTCTGTTCTGAGCGCACATTGCATAAATCCATGGGCATTTACATTTGAAAAAAGACTGAAGTATGAACTGAAAAATTATAATGAGAATCTTGTGCGTTTCAGGAGATGTTTGTAGAGGGCTAAACTACGCGTACAAGATCTTTTCTATAAGAAGACAGGATATTGTGTTCTTTGCGGAGGAGTATTTAAGGCATATGCAGTATCTAAGTAACTGCAGTATTAAGGATTTGAACTTTAATTGTGATTTTGATTCAATTACGATTAATACTAAAATGACCCTTCTTATCCCTTTCGTATTTATATTAGGTATTTATGTTGGCAGGTGAACACTAAAAATCGAGGAGATGCCATGTTCAAACTTTGGTGCTTCTTTTGGTTTGATAAAGTACTTTTATAACTCTATAGTGACTTACACTTCCCACTCCATATCCCAGAGTTACCCACTAAAACAGACTTATCTTACAAAGCTCTGACTATGGATTACCCTGCTGCTGAGAAAGGATCATTACATCCATAATTCCCTGCTTTGCATAATGTCTTTGTGAATTTTTCTCAGGATCCTCTTTTGAGCAGCTCTGTAATTAATTAAATATATGTACATACTTTACTCTGACAACTTTTTATCTGCATTGTTCAAAAGTAGCCTCATGAATATGTTTTTGACAAAGCTGGGCATGATTGTAATTGGGAAAAACAGCAGCAGAAACACTGTTATGAATCCAGTCAGTGCTGCAGTTACAATAATGAGCCCGAAGAAAGTGATTGTCGTACATTTGATGGTTCACCGAGTCCCAGTCATTGTCTTTATCTGCGATGGAGAGAACGGAGAGGCGGGAAAGAGGGAGGGGGAAGGATCACAATTCCTTTGAGGTGCATTTAAATCATGGCCTCCACATATTACGGAGAAAATTCCCTCTTGAGAGCGCCAGGCGAGATGGCGTCCTTCAAGCCCCGCTGGGTTTCCTGTCATCATGAAATGGGAGCAGCAGATTAGACGGGTGAGGGTCTGCGGAGGGAGGGAGGAGGGTAAGTGCTGAAATCGGGTTTAATCCCATCTCGCACAGCCTACTCTGGTGAAGACACTCCTGCGTACTGTATGTGAGCTTCGGAGCGCCAATGAGGGAAGACCGCTGGGACCTGGCTTTGTAATCAAATGCATTGTTTATCTAAGTGTGCATCAAAATGGCCTATTAAAATCCACACCTGCAAAATCCAATTTAAATACAGATACCAGAGACGCTATGTAGGATTTGGATATTAAAATCATGCTTCACAGCCGATGAGAGCATCTTCTCATCAATGATTGTGTAACTCAGAGGGAGCAGAGGTATCGCTCCACAAACTGACAGTAAAATGTTAAATCAGATGAGGCTGATTAAGGTGAAAACTGAAAAAGAATCACCCAAATTCACATTTACAATATCCAGAAGGTTAAAAAGCAGTTTGTATGGATTACTCAGATGCATAGCCATATATTATTCCACTAAGAAATGACAAAATCAATAGCAATCATTGAGGTAGAGGTCACAGAGGTCATTGGAGGCGGGTGCTTTACGATAATTGTGTAGTGTTTGTGAATATTATCTCTATGGCAACCCTGCACCTACCTAGTCGTTATAGTGGTGACCCATGACCTCTGATCGTAACCGCATTTAACAACCTGTTAGAATTCCCATTCCGCTCGAAAAACACAGGATTTGCACCAAAACACAAGCGAATTGACAGAGACTAATACTCAAATGAAATGCTGTGTTTATAGTGTGCATTAAAATAGCCGTTTTAAAATCACCACCTGCAAAATCCCATTTAACCAAAGTCACACGAACATTACGCTAAATGAGTCTGATGGAAATATATATTCGGTAACGGGTCACAAATTAATTCTATTTCATGATTATTTTCACTTTCTGTGAGTCTCCGAGCGTACATTACAGATACATAAGGCCTTTTGATGATCACTGGCCAATGGCGGCTGTATAAAGATCTCATCAAAGTGACAATTTAGCACAGCTCATTGTGTTTAATGGAGTGCTGTAAAACACATCCTTTCCAGTGTAATTAATGACAACAGAGGACACAAATGTGGACGAGGATTGTACATTTACTCTGTTTGTGGAGTTAGTCGTGACAGCATTAACAATCAGTAATGAAATTGTATCACATGGGCGTCTCTCCATCCACGCAGCAGTAATTAGTCCTTATATCAATAGCCATCAAGAGCATTACTTATGTGAGAGCTGCATTTGATGAGCAGCTGTGAGCGCTATAGGGAGAAATATTTGGCAAAACCCTTAAACTGGAACGCGTCATGATTTCAAGAGTAAAGTGTCTTAGTATAGATTACAGTTTGCAATTCAGAATGTGAATTTATGTATCGTAGGACATTTATAGCCTCCTGTTATTTCTACGTCAATAGGAATAAAAAAAAAAAAAATGATTTGAAGATTTTGTTACAGGAAAAAGAATAATCTAACATCGGAGTCAGTGTCTGCATGCATTTTTTTTTTACCCTTTATTGTCAAAAATGTGTCAAATTCAATCAACACAACAGCAGCAGTATCCATAATCCCCATGATCCCTTTGCTTCTTCTTGCGAGTGTCCTGACCACAGACTGTGACCTCTACTGTTGACATAGTTACCATTCACACATCTAAAGATACCTGCAGAGATTTTTTTGGTTACATATTCACCGTTTGTAAAGCTACAAACATTAAATCTAAAGAAATTCTACTATTTTTCCACCTCTTACTGTTTAAATCTAGGCTCAAAACCGTTGTGTTTAGCTGTGGATATGACTGAGATTTTAATGTTAATGATGATTATTTATGTTTCAAGTTGTTTGTATTGTGATTTTAATGTATTTCTTATTCTGTAAAGCACTTTGAAGTACTTTGTGAATGAATTGTGCTATAGAAATGAACTTTCTTTGCCTTATCTTTGTTCCTTTCGCTCCACATGCTACTCAGGACATGGAAAAAAAAACAACTGAATGATGAAAGTTACAATATTAGCACGCTACACATTATTGATAATCCTCACAAAACTCAAATAAGATTCAAGGGCACTTTAACATAATTTTGCAAGTGCCATACCTGGTATTAAATGTGTATATATGATTTTGACACACACGTGAATTGCAATCTCATAAACGATGGGACTGCCAACGGCGAAAAATATTCAAATGGGTCAAGTTCTTTGGGAGCCCATGTAAATGTGTTTTTGCATGTGCAGCATTTATATGTATGGTATTCACACAGGCAGAGGAATGAGCTATACCTTGCAAAGCCGGGTTGCCATTTCATTTGAAAAGAGGCCTACTATGCAAATGGTTGACAGACATATTTTTCACCACACTGGTAAAAGTAGCATGTGAACACAAGATCATTCATTATGCACGTGGTTAACATGGACGCAAGGAATAACATAGGACAACTGTGGACATATTAAGACACACTATTATGTTATTTAATGTAGCTGCACCATTTAAAAGCAGGTAAGTTGTGATAAAATCGAAATTGTGATCTGCCTCTTTGTTTTTTTTCCGCCCAATCCTAATATATATCAAAAGAAAATGATAGGGATGTACTGCATGTTTCTGTTGAAGTTGAGCGTCAAAACGTATTGGGTTTCAGGTTGCTTGTGCATGCATTGTTAAAGCAGGCAGTGGAGGTGTCTCAGAGGAGCCCTGTCATGGTGGATGCATCACTGGTGAGGACAGAGAGTCTTATGTCAGCCTCTGCACTGAGACTGTGAAGCTCAGAGTGTGGGCAGTGAGGCCACAGCCTTGAACACCAATCTCATGTTTGTGTGCGAGCTCCCATGGGCTTTCACCGTCAATAAGCATGTGCAGGGTTCTATAGTTTGCACAGACCAGTTACTGATTGAAACTAAAGGGTTTTTTTTTTTTATACGACTGGGATAAAAGATGACATGTTTTAAAAATCAAAACTGCAAATGCAACTTAAAGATGCATTGAGTAGCTTTTGTAGTGAAGGGTATGTCGATTGCTTGTCTCCATGGAGATGTTGTAGATTTAGATTTGGAACATTTCACAGTTTGACATTTAACATATCCAGCGTTTTCATTGCAGGTGTTTCATTAGCCTGGTGCTGCCACATGTATATCTCTCTATATGTAAAGACAGATATGTTAAAGCGATACTATGAAACATTCAAGGCAAAGCAATAGCATCTCCATATGCACAAGCAGCGCCTTTAATGTGTATTTTTATGTTTATGGGACCATCATCTCACCAAGCAAGGCATATCTCAAACCTTAAGCACTGCATTTTTCTATTATCACTGAGTCCTCATTTGAATACACACACACACACACACAATGATGTTATTATGAATGTGTGACTTTTTGTGTCTCTATGCAGGTAAAAGGCTGCCATGAACAGTGTCCTCTCTAATACAGAGAAACGTCAGTGTGAGTGTACCATGCTCCTATGCTACAGGCTAGCATCAGTGTTGCTGTCAGTAAATGGGAGCTTGCAGGTAAAAGGGTCATGTGGCAGCAGCAGAAATATGTGCAGGTCAGAAACGCACTGTGCACATGTACCTCCATTTCTGTTCTATCTGTGGCCATACTGTATGAAGGATCACAGCCATGGAATGAAAAAAGGTACTGACTAAAATTTGACTAATATAACTTTCCTACAACTTCCCCTTTCTGTATTATAAGAAAAAAAAAAAAAAAAAAACAACATGCTCCATTTGTCTTTTTACAGTTTTTCCATTTAAAAGTGACAGAAATTATATATATTTTGAATTCTTGTCAGATGAAAATGTTAAACTAAAAGTAAAACTGCAAATTTTTCCTCTCTCCAAACTCCAATAGAAAATAATGATTGTCTTATTGATCCATGTTCTTACTATCTTGCATCAAACTAGCATAGTACATGTGTGATAAATAAAGAAGATGAGAAATTAAGTAGGTTGACTTACAATGTGAAGCTTGAGGAAGTCTCCGAGCCCAGAGGAGCTGTCCACTCGCACCAGGACGGCATCTTTGAGGTGGGTGCTGAAGCCGATGGCCAGACGGTCAGCCCGGGTGCTGGGGCGGTCGTTTGGAGGCCAGGTGTAGGTGATGAGTCCTCCATCGCGCCCAAATATGTACGTGGTTCCCGCTGCAGAGAAAGAAGAGCAAAACAGTGGTACATTAAGATCTAGTTCAAACTCAAACTGGAATTTTTGATGAGCAATAAATAATGCAATTGCATCTCTTCCCTAAAGCAGTGCAACAATATAATGAATATATACTGTGGAATGAGAAAGATTTTTGTTGTGGTTTACAAGCTTCGGAAAGCACTATGCTATGTCATTATTCATTCACTTCCTGCACACGGCCACTTGTAAGCCTCCCGTTTAACCACAGCTGCCCCGGGGCCAACTGACTGAAACTTGGCTGCACCACAGGCATCATCAATAACTCTCTCACACACTGCATTTGCCCGGGCAATTTGGAAAAAAGGCTTGCCCAAGGGCACAACAAGATTAGGAACTGTTCTGAGCTGAGATTGAACCATCAACCCTCTGGTTATGGCTCCAAAAATGAATCATGTCAACTCCAAAATTACACAAAGAATCCTTGGTTAGGAAATAAAAATGTGTCTCGCTGGGTTTGAGCAACTTAATGCTGCTGAAAATATTTTGTCAATATAATCCCTCGTTCATTCAGGAGTGGTTCATGATGACTATCTCTAAGTATATCATTAAAAAAAGAAAAAAAACAGTAATGCAAGCAACAAAACTCTGGACACTAAATCGTACATTGATTGAAAGCGTCACCATCTATAAATATCTTGGGTTTTGACTTGACGAAAACTTATCTTTCAAAAACATATCTCAGAATAACATAACAGTTTAAAATCAAACTTATCATTTTATTACAGAAACAAATACTGTATCTCACTGACTTACAGAAAAGAAATAACAAACAGCCGTTCATTCTGTACTGCGTTATGACGATATACTTTACATGCAGACTTCAGCCTCTACTTTGAAACCTTTAGATCCACTCTTTCACTCAGCCCTTCGTTTCGTAACAGGTGATGCATTTAAAACCATCACTGTACACGCTATGAAAAAGTAGGTTGTATAGAATATATTTATACAGGACTACTTGATAGACTGCCTGAATATCTCACTTGCTTGTTGAACTTTGATACAGGAATTTTTAATATAAGGTCTCATGATTGTATAAGTCTAAAACACTGGCTGCACCAGAACTGAAATAGGGAAAAGAGCTTTGGATACTTTGGATACTTAATAACCTGGTGACAAACATGTATAATCACACCTGTTTTTAATGTTTTATATGGATTTATGTACTTACCGGTTTTGTTTGTTCTTTTATTTGTATTTTTCTGAGCGCACATAAAAAAAAAAGGAGTCTGAGTGCTCTTATTAGACTCTCCCTGTATAAATAAAGTGAAATTAAATACATCTCCAATATTCTACTTCTCTTCTGCAAATGACCCTTCACTTTAAATCTCTACCTTTAACTCTCATGACATCATCATTAAGTGACGCGTCTCGCTTTTGAAACTATCAGCAAAGCCACACGCCACATCAGATGATCTTCAGAGGACGTGTTGTTTGTTGCAGGTGAAATAAGGACTGTCAACAGTATTAACATAACAAAGACACGTGCATACTCCTCCATTAGACTAGAGAGCTTTATTGTGCTGAGTAACGACTTTGCACAGCACCGCGCCACATATCTCTCCTGAAGCACCCTCACCTTCATTTGCCGCTTTAAGTACACTCACGAGCCTATTCACGAGTCGACGGAAAAACCCAGCGCAAATGAGAGAGGCAGATTCCGGTGTCACTTTCCTCATAACGCCTCGCAATTACTCTGTTTTACTGCCTCACCTCCAAAGAGTCTCAGGCAAATTTGCACACACCACATCCGGGGCGCCAAGGTAACCAGCATGCCAAAACGAACCACCTCTCTGTCTCTCAAATCATTAGCGACCTCAAAGGCAGACAGACCACTAGCAGCATTAGAATGGAGTCACCGGTCCAATTATGGCCCAGCGGTCACCTCTAAACCAGCGATCTCCAGTCCATTAGCAAGTTGACTTCACAAGCTCGTGAAAGGGTTTAAATGCAACCTCATAGCAGGACGAGCATGATGGCGCTAATCGAGTGAAAAAAGTAGCTGGTCAAATTGTGTGGAAAATGCTGGCGCTAATGAGAGAAACTAACCAATTAAAATCATGTTTTATAAAACAAAAAAGTTATTCTTTCAACAAATTTGACCTTGCTACAAGTTGGTAAAATTGTGCCTTTGCAACCACCATCTAATAACAAGTTCTTATTTTTCCATTTTTTCAATTTTAGTTGCACTGTTGAATTCAATTAAGGATTTTTATTTTGTGCCTCATTCTGCTCTCCAGACCCTGCTGCATCTGTAGGTGTCATTGGCCACGTCCTCGGCCAATCAGAAAGATTTTTACAGCCAAATTAACACAAAGTAATTTTCCTGATTAAGGGAGTTTCTATTTCTAACTTCCCCCAAACTTTGAAAAGAAGAAAAAAAAAAAAAAAGACTTGGGTAATTATGTGAGGAGGTTAACAAAATCTGAGTTCCATAGAAAAGCATCAGTGAATACTTCCATAAGACACTTTGAATGTGTTTCAATTGGTTTTAAAATAACCTTTTTTGACAGAAGTTTGGTGCAAATCAGGAGAAAATGAACCTAATAAAAGTGTTTGAAAACTCAGTCCAATTAAAGAAACATTTGGAAACAAAACATCCACTGACACCTGCCAACCATCAGTTTTTATTCCTTATTTTGTCAGACCTGACACCATCACCTCAATCAAACAAGCTCCTATTTTTAGCTAATTACACAGTGTTCATTACGATAGCAGTGGGGTTCATTGGGCAAAAGTAGTTGGGGGTTCAAAAAGAGAACGAAAAAAAAAAAGAAAATTGCGAAGTAAATGCCTGAGAGAAAGCCAAGAAAATGAATGCAGCTGTCAGATTAGCATAAAAACAGCTATCTTCATGAAAAATTAGACAAGGAGGAAGCCAGTGCAGGCCTGTGTGTGTTTTTTTTTACATTCACGTGTGTGTGTGTGCTAGTGAGAAGGAGAAGCAGAGCACTGTTAATATTCATAGGGCTGGGGAGTTAAAGAGCCTTCGACTGAACAATGGATTATAAATCACACCGGCTGTAATTCCAATATTTTCTTGTAAACCAGTTCACAACGACGTAAAACTATCGATAAATTTTACATGATTATTTATATTTGCCTCCCGTCACTGCGCTGTGACTAAAGCGTGTCATTTTGGAGTTCACTCGCGGTTGCCATTTCGCTCATTTTTGTCGATTCCCAGCGCAGTCGTTAGTTCGAAAAAATAGCATCATTAATTAACAATAACGTGATTAACACATAACAGAGGAGGCACACAGATCTATGGCAGAAGTTGTTTTCATAAAGCATAGAGCACATTTGTTAGACATAATGAAATAACGCTGTAAGCAGTCTTGTTCTTCTAATGGATAAGGCATTACCGAACAAGATGGCTTCTACGCAGGAAAATGCATTAAATGTAATATATTCGCAGTGCAGGGCATCATTTCTTTTTCATGAAGTCTGCCGGCTAGCGCTAAAAAATGCTCTTGTACAGCTATGGCATATCTGATGTTGCAGGAGATACTTCTAATTCATGTACCCAGAGCTGGACTGGTGTCACTGTCCTCAAGTTCCCCCCCTCCAGTCACAAACGCTTGCACTTTGCTCCGGCGTATTATAATTAAGCTCCTCTAAAGCGTGTCAGTGAACTTGCCTGGGCCTGGAAGCCACCATTTCCTCCTCTCTCTGTTCACCAGATATGACACCCGCTTTATCCCACTGACAGCTTATTTACTTGTGGGCGGACTCAAAAACACTGTAATGCTAAGATCTATTTTGCGCAGTATGTAGAGGCACCCGCGGTTTAATAGCTTTCTTGTCACACACCAAAGGTCAACCAAACTAACTGGTCTGTTGAATTCAAGAAGTGACACACGGTGCAAATATATACAATATGGCTGCCGGCATTATGTCTGTCTGCGTACTCTAATGGTTTTATTGTTTTGTGCTTGGATCACCTGTTTGCAACTTCTTAACAGACAGCATTCAGTTTATTCCCACTCTAGTTTACCAGTCCTCACTGTAGGGCTGACTGCAAGCACATTTGTAACTTCTGTGTTAAAATCAGGGTTCAGTTTACATTTTCACCACACCCACATACACACATTTGACTTAAATATGAGCTTTTGTACCAAGAATCACAAGAATAACATGCATTTCAGAACATGTATGTACAGGTCTAAACTAGTCCAAACTAGACCTAAATAAGAATCTTCTGGAGATAAAATACTTAGTTCTATGCAGAGGATATTGCGTGGCCTAACAGAACATTGGTTAAATTGTGTTTAATTGCTAACTGCATCACTTATTCTTATAATAATAAGTGATGCAATTTGCCCTTTGATCAGTCACAATTAAACCAATGGTCTGTTACTGCAGATGTGGAAAAAGCAGTTCTGCACGTTTGTACAGGAAGTCAATGGACCTGTTTCAATAATTAAGCTGCTTTAGATCAATGTTTCCACTTACAATGAAGTAAATGTAAATTAATTATACATATATATGTTATAGTTTATTAAAACATACATCTGCAGCCCGGAGAGGATAAATACAACACGATCGAAAGAGCTTAGGCTGAAGTCAAACTTACTTGTGATGCCTAACCCTTTAACTGGTCAGACTGTTAGTAGTGTGCATATACACAAGTACAAAGTGTCTTTATATAGAACTTTAATGCTTTGAAAATCCACGGCAGCAGATAGTGTTAAACTCCTTGGGGGGCTGTTGGGGATTAAGATACAAGAGGAAACATGGCTTATGTACACCTACATGTTTGTGCAGTGAGGCCATGAAATCAGCAGCCACGTGCCTGTGTATCTCTGCTGGTAGCAGTAATTATGTCCCAGCTCCATATTTGTTATTTGTGTTCTCTCCTGGGAAGGTGCAGGCACCGATATGGATCTGCTCTAGTCATTAGATACACTCGTGTCCTGGAAATACTCAACGCCGGTGTCTTTAATTTGATGAAACTTATTCCCACATCACCATTTGACTAAGACGACAACATGTAGAGAGCAGACAGGAGAGACTACAATCACAAACACAACTGCAGTCTCTCTGTGGTACAAACATCACAACGGCACGAGGCGAGACACTGCAGGTGAATAGCAAAATATCTTTCATTTGAATTTGAAACTTCATCTGTAGTTTACTGATATAAAAGTAAGAAAAAAATGTATTACGAGGTTTTTATCATGTCATGTTTTTATATAAAAATAAGGCATTATATGTGTAAAAAATATTTAAAAATGACCATTATGGGGACATTCAAAACATGAAAATAGCCAGGTTTCAATTTCTTGCTTCCTTTTGTTGACATATTTCATGCATGCTCATGAAAGCTTATGTGCTAAGAGACCAAAATGACCAAAAAACAAGTTCAGTTTTGCCTGACATGTTTCTTCTTAACTTTCAGGGCCAATTGGAATACTTTTACATATATGATTCTCATCAACAGTTAAACCAACACTGTGGAACTTTCTGAAGCTGGCATGTCACCTGCATGATTTTAGGAGAAAAAAAAGTTAACACTCAAATTATTTCAGTGCAATAAAAACATCTGAGACAAACAAAAGTAAAACATGCTTTGACTTTAGTGTCAAATATGTCTTAATTGAGTGACGGTACATTGCTTTTCTTGAAGAGTTGCCGTGGACACCACCCACTACAAAGACATTATGTGGAGAAATCTGCTGCCTCTGGCTCTGTGGTGTGGGCAGTTGGGATTGTTTTGGTTTTAATTCACCAGCTGTTCATTTAGTTCAGATGTTTGGTCTGCACGGGCACTCAGTGAACACTTTATTCAGTTAAGTGACAGAACTGGAATTGGTTTTGGTTGAAAATAGGAAAGAATGTACTAATAACATAACTATCTACATTTCCCTTGTCTTTTTATCTTTAGTTATTCAAAATCCAATCAGGGGACCCCTCATTAGAATGTGGCAGGCAAAGTAAAGTTAAAAGATAGTGCCCTTTTAACATATTTGTTCTATACTGTTCCATTTCCAGCTGCATCTCCAACCGATCCATATTTCCCCAGAGTGCAGAGCCAAAAAGACGTTAAGCTCCTGAACAGGAAGAGGAGGGGGACCTGTCAGATCTACACAATGAGCCCCTCCAGCCCAGGCCTACCTCTGTCTGAGCATAATGAATTAAACTGTCCAGCGCTGGGATACACTGAAGGCTAGCAGCTCTGCACGGTGTCAGTTAGCATCACACAAGATAAACATTGGCAGATCAAACAGTGGGCTTTCATTAAAAATGTAGCACCCTCCCAGGGGATGGTGTGGACGAGGAGCTGTCTAAGGGAGGAGACAAAAATAGCTAAAATGGTCAGCTGTATTTGAGAGGGACGTCCTGGCATTGTCACAGTCGCAGTGGGGGAAAAAAAAAGTACTGCTACTTCAAACTTGTATTAATCAAGTGGAAAATCTTTGTATCTGGAATATGATGAACACTCATTTTGAATAAAACTTTTTTTTTCTTCTGTCAACTTCAGTGATCAAGGCAACAACCACTACTACAACCACTACTGCAAGCATTACTACAACCGCTACACTAAATATTGTGTTCAAACTGCTAGTGCTATAACAGTGTACTTCTGTGACATCTAAGGTTACTCATATCTGACCCTTATCAATCAAGGGTAAACATATATGACTCTTTAAAATGTGACCATAATACTAATACTTCAACAAATGTCCTCCTATGGCACTGTGGCAACTACTACTATCACTACTGCTTAGTGGTAAAGAAGTACTCAATTTGTTACTTAAGTAAAAGTACAGATAACGGAGCAGAAAATTGTTCAAGTAAAATGTGAAAAAATCTACTTAAAGTATTTCAAGCAAATTTTGAGGGTCTTAGAAGGCTTCAAATGTAGCACTTTTGAAAAACATTTGTGTTGAATTTTTTTCAACAGAAACAATTAAATTGATCGTTTTTATTTGTTTATTTTTGTTGTGTTAAAAATACACCTCTTAGACTTTCAAACTATCTAAAAAAATACTTCTACTTCTCAGTCCTGTTCGAAATGTAGTGGAGTAGAAAGGACAGATACCTTCTTTCAAAGCAGTGAGGCAAAAGTAAACAGTATCCACTTTATAAGTAAAGTACAGATACGTAAATGTTGTACTTAAGTGCAGTACTTTACTACTTTTACTTTGTTACCTTTCACCACTGTGACTACTGCCAATATAATAAATGTTAACTCTTTAAATGACCAAATAGACGCCTTTAAAGTCCCGCTTTAAGCTGAGATAGGAGCCTGTGCACACATATTTACAGAGGAGCTCCTCACCATAAGCTGTGAATGTAACATAAACAGCTCAGTGTCAGGATGCGGGGCGGATAGGTGTAATAAGATAGACAGAGGGCTGGCGCAGAGCCCGAGCACACAAGGTGCTGCTGGTTACTCTCTGATGCCCGCTACTGCGCACAGCTCCGCTCCGAATAGGCCCTTAGACTGTCTTTCCTTTGACCTCCTCAACACCAGCCTCATATTACCACCTCTGCCGAGAAGCGGGCCGGCAATCCAATCATAATTACATAGTTGTGATGGAAATATGAAAAGGAAAGATGACATTATAGATCTGCTTTGTGTCAGCACATCGCACTTGTGTTACGACCTGCCGCCAAGGATTCCCGTAAATGAGCGGTGTGCAAAAATAGATCAGCCGCGACGTGCCGTATTGTATCGCATTTTGGAGATGGATTTCTGATCATTTCCGTGAATCTGTTGGAGGAAATACACAGCCTCCCAAAGGTCTTTTTGACTATAAATAAACAAAACACTTTTACCTGATCGATATTTTACACTCGTATTGCCTTCCCATTCAGTCTAAGGCAAACTTTCATTCTAAGATAAGACTCAAATTGACTGGCTGTTATCGTTACCCTGAAAAACTCAGGTAGGTTCTGTTTTTCAACAAGTATCGCCCTGTCTGAGCTGTTTTGGATGTTGTAAAGCATATTTTGGGAATGATGACTTTAGGATAGGCCTGTCACAATAACACATTTTGAAGTATGATATATATCGCTGCAGAGATTTACCGTGATAAACGATAACATGCCACTGACACAGTTATGCAAAATCCCAGTAAACCACTTTTAAATAAGCACATGTCATTAAAAATCCTGAGCTGCAGCAAATAAACAGCAAAATTAACCAAAAATTAGTTACAGCTATTGCTATTTTTTCAACCTTCTACAGCTCAAAGGTTATTGCATTACATAAAAATACCTCAAATCTCTCCACTTTTGCAAAGAAATTGTACACACGATAGTAAACAGCTGTAAAAAGCTGTTACGTCTGCAAACCATGTTATGTTTTGGTATGTCCTAATATGTCTTGGTACATCCTGGTATGTCTTAGTATGTCTTATCACCACTTGTTACTACTGTGTATGTCTGGTCACTATGTTGGTCTCTCTTACATTAAATAAATAAAACACTGAGCATAAAATATATTGTTCCTGCTCGTCTGTGTGATCCCTCAGTCGTCCAGGTCTGATCTATAGTAAAAGAACAACTCAAATCTGTCAACTGGACAAAAAATGTTAGGAATGAAGACATTTTGTTGCTCATCCAGGCCACTTTTTCACCACAACTTTTTGACCAGTATAGAATGAATTGCAATGACTTAAATTTGCCTCTAAATAGAAAAAAAGAAAAAGAAAAACAGCTTCTCATTCATTTATCAACATAATTCCCATAGCCTAAAGAGATGCAATAGCTGAATCTGGCGTGCGCTTTTAAAATGGCAAATTTCAATGAATGATACTTGTGTCTATTCCGGTGTTTGCTTCCTCTTGGGACTTCTACAATTAAGAGCAACTTAATGATCTCTATCACATTACCATTTTAGATCCTGCTAAAAATCATTAGCTCAATTTATGTAGACACTCGTACCCAATTAAACACAGTTATTGGTATCTGGTAAGAGAGCCATTTCAAATCAATGCAGCAGAAGATTCAGTTCCACCGGGGATCACAGTCGGGACGATCAATGTGCCCGCTTGATATACGGTACTGTACACTATAGCACTTTGGGGTGGTCTAGTTGCGTAAAGTTAATATTACTGGTGCTATGAAGAAACTGGTTCTTGGATAATTGAAGTCTTTCCGGCTGCATGTTCAAACTTGGCAGCAATTACAAAGATGTGAGTTATAGAGACATTCTGATAGTAGGACAGCGTTCCCACAGCCGCAGAGCATAATTAAACGCTACATTGCTCGTACCGCTGTGATCCAAAATAATGATGCCAATACTCTGATATCCATCTATGAGCCCGTGTCTGATCCACTCTAATAATAATGACACTTCTCCAGGCGTCTTTGCGAGTCAAAGTTTTAACAAATATTATCCAAACCTCCTGTGACATAAACCAGCGATACAGGATTAAGGAACAAAGCCCAATTTGATTACATAATGCCAGGGGATTACATGGACTGAAGTGCGGGCGGATCTACTGGTACCTAGTGTTCTTATAAGCGCTGTTTCATATCCTGCTTGTTACCGCTGTGTAAAGCAGGGCACTCATTTTGTTCAACTAGCTGTGACAATTGTTTATCCAAGATTACAGTTGAAAAGAACAGAATTGTTAAGCTTGTTTGGAAGAAAAATATGGTAAATAGTCGCTTTTTTTATACAGCGCTTTTCCCCTTCCAAGGCACTCAAAGCGATTTACATCAAGGAACCGCTCACCCATTCGCACACACATTCACTTGGGGGTAAGGCGGGTTAAGTATCTTGCCAAAGGACACAACAACAACAACTATATTTATCTGTGGGAGCTGGAATCGCACCGCCAACCTGTGGGTCAATGGGTCTAACCACTCAACCGATGATGTTTACGTCAAGAGCGGGATTTGAACCGGCAACCTTCAGATCAGTGGACAAACTCTGCCAACTGAGCTACTGTGAAAACCATTTCCGCCCCTGCCAAGGCACTGGTTTTATCGTGCAACTAGTGTGGGACTAAATGCTTTTTCAGTTGCGCAACAGAGGTTAGTCCATACCTCAAAGCAAAGTACACTGCCTGGCCAAAAAAAAAGGTCACACACTCTAATATTTAGCGTTGATTATGGTATTCGTGGTGGCATTGTTTCGATTTCGCTTCTGCAATGTCACAAGATTTATTTCCATCCAACGTTGCAGTCATTTTCCACGAATATCTTGCATTGATGATGGTAGAATCTGACCGCTGCACAAAGCCTTCTCCAGCACATCCCAAAGATTCTCAATGGGGTCTGGACTCTGTGGTGGACAATCCATGTGTGAAAATGATGTCTCATGCTCCCTGAACCACTCACAATTCACAATTTGAGCCCGATGAATCCTGGCATTGTTATTTTGGAATATGTCCATGCCATCAGGGAAGAAAAAATCCATTGATGGAATAACCTGGTCATTCAGTATATTCAGGTGTCAGCTGACCTCATTCTTTGAGCACAGACTGTTGCTGAACCTCGACCTGACCAACTGCAGCAACCTCAACCTATTTGCTTAGTTAAATCCAGGTGGTGATGTTTTATTTTGTATTTTTTTTTGGCCAGGCAGTGTATTTCATGTATTCTAGATTAACTATATTAAATAGTTCTGAAGATATGCACAGTTAGAATATAAGTACATTGTCTAGAATTTTAAGTATTCAAAATGGCCACAACAAAAACTGGTGTGATAAAATGAATAGAAGCATCTGGTGTAATCTCTCAAACAAGGTGCTATCAATACAGTGACATTTCTGCACTTTTATGGTTCATTTTATGCTCCATTTGCATTTTGTGCTGGACTCGAACCTCAACACAGACATTTATGGGCGTTGTTAAAATATCATCTGGATATTGTTATTGAGGTAATGGACAACAAATAAATACATTTAAAAAAGTGCCAGCAGTGCCTAAACCTAATACACCAGAAATGTTCATACTTCCTTCAACCTTCGCCAAATACATGACCAAAAGTTCAGTTTGAATAAGTTTAAATATGTTTTCCTTTGCCATTGCAGGCGGCACTTTTTCTATTTCAGACTCACAGTTGGTGTTTCTACAAAATAAAACATCTATTTTCTTTTCTGTGGCATGTTTCTGAAGAAAAGCTCTGTAGTATACTTTCACTGCATGTGCCTTTGTGTTGCCGTGGGGACAAAAAACCTTCATGCTGTGAACTGTACTGCCCCCCATATGGGAGGAGGGGCATTATCTCTCTCCTGGGACCGTGTCTGTCCCCATCACCTTCCCTGTCCAAGTCAAAAACATAAACTGTGCATTAAAGGCTATATAAGGTATGCATGTATATTTTTTGAGTTCTTTTGAGAACTTTTGTGAATATGTAGGCCAATTTGACTTTGATGTAATTCCCTCAAGCTATTTTCATTTCAGTATATCCACATGTGACCACTCTATTAAAAGCCTTTGGTGGTGGATGGGAGGCGCAGGTCCACTTTAGCCAGCGTGTTGTACTATTGGGAGGAAAAGTCTATAGTCTATAACTCTGACCTAATATTATACATCTATACCTTTCCAAGTGGTCTTTTGGCACCACTACAGCTAATGAAGTCTTTAGTAGCATGCTCATAGCCATTCAGTTGTCTCTATATTCAGAACAAGGTCAAAACATGTCCTATTTCCTATCTGTATCATATTAATTGTACAGTAAAATTGGCTTTTAGGTTTTTATGCTTAGAGCGATTCACTCAAGGGGTCCTTAAAGAGTCCATATTACACTGTTTTCTGATCTGTGTTATAATGTTGTTTCCTCATCACAAACACACCTGGAGTTGTGTTTTGTTTCATTCACACACATTCTGGATATTTCAGTTGAGTTCTTCTCTCAAACATAAAACACTCGGTTCTACTTTGTGATGTCATATGGTAAAACAGGAAGTGTTTAAACCCCACACACCTTCACCAGAATCATTTGGATAATTTCAGCCCTGGAATTGCCCGTCTCTACTGAATAAAAGGTAAAAGGAGCTTTTAAATTGAAAACTACTGGTTCATGACATCACAAGGTGGAACGGAGCATTTTGAGCTTTGTAAATGTAGACAGAAGTTTACTCAAACATGTGTGAATGAAACAAAACCAACTCCAGGTATGTTTTTGATGAGGTAACATTATAATATGGCTTAAAGCTCGTAAGAGTCAATTGTATGTAATATAGGATATTTAAATTTTCAAGGGCTGAAATTATATGAGAAAACAGATTATTTATTTATTTATTTGTATTATTATTATTATTTTTATTATTTATTTATTTTATTTTAGTATATATATTTTTAGAACCATAAAATATTTAGTTTTTCTTCCATTCCAAAGTAAATTTAACAATTCTCACATTTGCGCCATAGTATAAAACTTAATAATGCAAAATCTACGGCAAATTGAAGGTAGAATGTGGAATTTAAGGGAAAGTTTCAAATGATATTTTTTGAGCAAACAGTTGTAACCATAGTCCATATAAAGAAGAGGACTAAATGAGTCTGACGTCACCTATAGCGTTCACTTGAGTCAAATGAAGCTCGTCGAGGCTTGTGGTTACAGGGGTGAATTTCAAGCCGAGCTCCATATTTGAAATTCCGACTGTGAGTATCATAGAACCAAAGAGCCAATCAGAAGCGAAATTGTTGAAGGTAATGCCCCTTCCCGCCCGCACCACTGGTTTAGCACGGCACGGACGCTTAGCAATCAATCAAACCTGTTGCTAACACTAACGGGAGCGACCTCGGGGAAAGAAGGCGCCTGATTTGTCTGTTATTAATGTTCATATCTTGATTTACAGGCACAAAAGCGAAATAAAAACACCAGGATGATGTATAGCGGGTTAATATGAACATTTTAAGAGCAAAATGACGAGACTCACTGCAGCAGTTACAGAGAGAGAGGCGACAATTTTCCAGTAAAGTGAATTGGAGCCAGAGTCGATGGAGCCGGATTTGGAAAGTGGCGGCTAGCAGGTTAGCTATGTCCATTTATGAGTACAGTCTATGGTTGTAACAGAGTAAATGTCATGCACTACCTGCTCTAGATAATCAAGCCTGAGTTTCAATGTCCTTGGATGTCCTTTGGTTTTCATGCTCTTTGAAGTCATATATAGAGCTTCTGTTTGAGTGGCTGGCGTAAACGCATTTCTAGCGCTTTCACGGTATCAATGTAAGCCATGTTTTATTTGGAAACTCCGTCAACAGTGCACACGAATGTCAGTCCCATACAGACTCCATTGCACCGTGAACTGATCATGTCATTAGCCAGTCAGCCTGTCTGTGATTATTACTCATATTCTCACACGTCAAAACAAACAAACACCCCTCTCCAGGTAGTATTTTTAGCTACATAACATAACCAAATTGCTGGATGTGAGAGGCGAAATAATTGCTGTGCTCTTTTGACTGGCAGCGCGGCGACAGAGGAAAGGTGGAGTTATACAGTGCAGAGCATTTACAGCAGGGTCTGAAATATGAGGCATTGTTCTGCTGCTTGTTTGGAGTCTGCAGTTACAACATGGCGTCGCTGCTCCGGCTCGGTCTCCCCTGGGTGTAAATGAAGGGGATTCAGCAGGCCAATGAAAACTGTGCCGCGAAGAATACAGGATACAGCGACATCCTCGTGCCTGCCGCTAACAATCGTATTTATTTACAATACAACCAGGAGTTTTGGAGAGATATGAAGTAGTTTTTTGGAGAGATATGAAATGAGTTTGGTGCATAAAGAACTGACTTTGTGTTTTTTCAAGAAGCTGGGTAATGGGCAGATGACAAAAAGTGTAATCAATGGGCCCAAATTAAGGCGAAAATCAAGAATTGTTTAACAAGATTCATAACAATTTTGCGATCTCTTCCAAAATTATTGAAATTGATTTTTGATTAGAAGTGTTTTGTGCCTCAATGAAATTTTGACCCAGAGGACACAGAGGTTTGATGAGAACAGTTAAAAATATATATATTGTGGGATTAAGTAGTACTATGTAGAGAATATTTTATCTTTGTCTGGAATGTCCCACAGCTATTAATCTGACATTTATTTATTTATTTATTTGTATGTATTTATTTTTTTGTATGTATTTATTTATTTTTATGTATTTATTTTTTTGTATGTATTTATTTATTTTTATGTATTTTATTTATTTATTTTATTTACAGGTGTTTTTACTGCTGAACAGCTGCTGATTTTTTTATTTTATTTATTTATTTATTTTTTTTAATGAGCCAGGTCGCCTCTCCACAGACATGTCCTGAAAATTGTCCATGTGGCACCGCTTGCTTGTCTCCATGGAGATAGGTGAACCCTCCACTTTTAACAGGAAAAAAAAAAAATGTATGGCTTCACGTAAACAGCAGTTATCCCAAAACTAAATGAATTAGAGTCCAGATCTGGGCAGTGTAATACTTATAAGTGAGTTTCCTTTATGTGTTTGTGTATCTTTGTAGACTAAAAGACCTCTCTTAAAAGCTGTCTTAGACTAGTGCGCCTCACTGTATACCTGCTCTTTGTTCCAGTGCAGCCAGCTCCTTCCAACAATTTGAGACTAGCTCAGAGCCTTTTCTCCGACTGCAGCCGTGTGTGAGGAGCTCATTGGGGAGACTAAAAAGACTATGGATTGTTGACTTGTCTTAATCCTCTCTCGGCACAAACAGCCTTAAAAATAGGATGTGCATTTGAAGAAAGCAGCCGCTGTGAGTAAAGCTTTATCCACAGGTTGAGACTAGAACAATCCTGTACAACCGTGCAGGGAAATGGGCTTAAATTACATGTCAAGGAGCACGAATTTCCAAAACACAATGCCAAGGGAATGCCAAAATCTGGGAAAACTATGTAAAATGCATTCATACAAAACCTACTGTATATTTTTGAAATGGTGGTTTGTTTTATTGCTTTGTCTGGAATGTCTCACAGTATGGTCTTTAGTTATTTATATTACATTCAATTAGGAGTTTTAATTGCTAAAAAATAAACTTGAAGACGGGGATTCTGACTGTTACTTGCCTCTCCAAAGACCTGACCTGAAACTTGGCCTGGTGTCATCAGCAGCTTGTATCCATGGAGATAAAATTAATGATATACTCTGGAATAGGGTTGGGCATTTAATGAACAATTAATTAATAATCTGTGTTTTTAATAATTTAGATTTTGAAAAATTGCAAAATTGTAAAACTGAAGATTATTACGAAACAAATTTACTCTTGACTCTTCAAAGCAGGGTTATTGCAATTAAACAATTAGCATGGTCAAATAATAATTTGTAATCTAATCTATTAGATTAGATTACAAATATATACTAATGTAATTGAAGGCAGTTTACAGTTTCTTAAATAATAGGATCTGGAGCTTCTTCTGTTTGAAAGACTCTGCTCTGGTTTCCATTAAAGTTGATTAAAATTGTATTATTCCAGGGTGTGCAAACCTCCACCCAAAAACATGATTTTGTTTTTTGTCCATATCGCCGAGCCGTACTGTAGAGTGTAGACCATTCCAGACAATGCAATAACAACTTCAGAAAGTTACATAGTCAACCTTTAAGGATCACATTATTTTCTTACATTATAAATTAAACAATACACTACAGAACATGCAAAATATAGGATAATTCTCCAGCCTGAGGCAAGCTGCCCTAGTGCCACTGAGGGATGAGTCAACTATAAGACGCACAGTACAATACATCTCAGCAGTGTGTCATTTTACATACAGACTTGGGCTTTATATTTTATTGTGTTTAGTTACGCTTTTATGAATTTGTAAATTTGGTTCATTAAAATTTACTGTGCCTCATCATTTTCATAACTGGCAGTTCTCCTGAGGTTGCTGTAGCATGCATCTCCTCATTTATTACATTTTGGACAGCCTTGAGATTTACGAGCATGAGGGAGAACCAGCAGTTTTGCTAACCGGTCAATAATACTGCGATTCCATCATCAAACTAACCCGTGCTCTGAAATATTGCATAGTCCACACTCTGACACATTGTGCTTTGCTTCTTTCAGTGTTTTTTTTTTTTTTGTGATAAATCCCTCTTTCGGTCTCTATCAGCCGGCAGCTGCTGAGCTATTCTGTTTGCAGTCAGCAGAAAGCGGAGTGGACAGAGGTGCTAAATCAAGCTCGGGTGCACATTGGCTGCGTACTCCGTGTTGGCTTAATAAGTCCAGGCATATTGGCACATATACAGCTCGGTCAATACTAACTTTTACACTTGGTTGGCCACAGACTTCATCTTGGCTTCGCTCTGATGGGGTACTCACTTTTATCTTCTGTTTGCCACTGAGATCTAATAACTCCTACGGTTACAACAGCAGCACTGTTTCAACACCGGGGCCAGGAGGAGAGGCCGCTCAGTGTTTTATAATAGCACCAGTGTGAGGAAAATGTGAGCCTGCCCGGATATAAAATTATTTTTAGATTGTTTATTTTTGATTGGCCCAATAGCAGTAGTAAAAATAAATAGTATTTTCCAATCATTATCAAGAAAACTATGTCAGATATAGCCTAGTCAGCAGTGGAGAGTAACAGATAAAAACACTGAGCTAAACATTTTCTTGATAAATAATGTGTAGCTATACGATATATATTAATTAATTAATATTATTTGAATGCATTAAGCAATACTGAGTGTGCCATGGCTTTAGAAAACCAGAGAGGCAGTACTGGTGCTCATTTGGTAAACGGTCACATCTTCCACCGTCTATGCACTGAAACACTTTACATCAAAGAACCACTCATCCATTCACACACACATTCACACAGCAGTGTACGCAGACACTGGGGGCGAGGTGGGTTAAGTTTCCTGCCCAAGGACACAACAGCAGTATTAATTTATGGGACCTGGAAACGAACTGCCAACCTGCGGGTCAGTGGATGTGCCTGCTCTAGCGATGATGTTTATATTGAGAGCAGGATTCGAACCGTCAACCTTTGGGTCAGTGGACAAACACTCTCTCCGATTGAGCTAATGTCAGGTTGCTCACTGTTGAAAAAGATAAAACTCTGCACACATCAGTTGTGAAGAATGATAGGAGAAATAAAACTACTTTTTTTTCTTCTGACAAATAATGTGTAGCCACTGTATTTTAAAGAGTGTTTTAAAGCATTTTGTAACCTGGAGTGAGTGGAAAGCCAAGTGTTATGTACCTATGCCAAACACTGAAAAAAGACAAGACAAAAACGCATTGTACAAGTTCACCATTTGTTTTGATAATATTTCCCTATTTGTAAAATCCTTGTTACAGAACACAAAGGTGATGTGCTGCGAAACACTAACAACGGACATAATTCCTCATTAAAACAACATTTTCAACAAAGCATTAATATTGATGAAACAGTGTTGTGCAGAGCGCAGGTTTGATTCGGGAGAACCGGGTTGTTAACAAGACAAAATACTTTCATAAATGCTACTAATGAAGGCGCTATTTAAAGTCACTGCCCCTTTTCTTCAGGCTACACTGGGCACATTTTCTAATTAGCCTATTTCCAAAGTATTGTTTTAACAATATCCACTGACCTATGAGCCTTAAGCTGCTGCTAATAAAGACAATCCGCAAGAAGTCCTATGCATAGGGCGGCTAACACTGTCCAACCTGCCTTCATAAGCTGCAGTGGATTAAGCCTCTTTCCTCCCCCTCCCCCTCCCCCCTCCAATGCTCCTGCTAATTTGATGTAATTAAATTAAGTGGGGAGTCAAAGTAGGCCATTGCAGCTTGGACCCTTCATTGGTCATCCCCATTACAAGGAATAAGACACATGCTTCAAAATCGAGCTACATGGTGAAACGGGGTTTGGAGAGAAAGACAAGAGCACTTTAGTCGGACCTCAGTGTGGACATATGGTACAGAATGAGCATAAACATGAGGAGTGAAGGACAGAACTAAGTTTGTGTTAGCTGGTTCTTAAACCATTAAAAGTGCTGTAACAGATTTTGGACCACAGAAGATGAAAATGCTTTAGTCCACTGCCAGCCCCGCCCACTTGGTCCCTTCTCTTCCTCTCCTAGTTGGACAAAAAAGTGTCCATGGCATTGGCTTCACACATGCATGCACTGTTGAACTTTGTGCCACCCACTTGTCTCCATCTTTGTTTTTGTGTTTTTTTTTCTTCCTCAAAAACACCTTGATCTGAAGAAAACCATCAATGATTTTGTTTTTACCAGTAGATGTGAAACCTATTACCCCTGCTCTTTGTTCAGCTCACTTGGTCGTCTTCTGTTAGACCAAAGCTGGCACTCTACAACAGACAGCAGCAACATAGACAGCATCTAGTGGTGATATATGAGAATGCAACATGACCGGGTCAGTCACTCTAATCACAGGTGAAGCTTTAACTGATCTAGAAGAAATACAAGTTATGGAATTAGTTTACACAACTTATCTTTTCTTTTGTGACTTCGCCCTCCTCACAATTAAATCGATATATAATGTCTAATTTTAAAAGCATGATTAACAAGCCACAGTTATTTTTGCTCCCCCGCTTCGTCCTGCCAAAATTTAAGTGCCGCTATCTGTTCATAAGAAGATAGTGAGAAGTGTAGTTAGCAAAAGGCTTGGCGCATATTAATAGATACAGTCATTAATTTGTCCTTAGTAGATGAAATAAGTCACTTCTTGGCTTTGGTTGGAATTTCACTTTTCTTTTTCAAAATTTGATGAAGTTGCTCAAAAATTGCCAAAACCCTGGTTATTTCGTATTTCTTCATCTCTACACATGAAGAAACCATTCATGAAACTATGAGACGTTGGTGAGGCATAACACTGTCAACTTTGATTCCAATTTGACTATACTATTTTTATATGCATTAGTCTGACCAGAAGTTGAAGCCATGCAGCAAACTAGGTCAAATGTTAATATACATTGTGGTAATTGTGGGCTGTACTTGAACAATTTGCCATTTGACAAAATGTAGAAATCTCAGCTTCTTGCAGCTCTGCTGCAGTCCTCACTATATTTCCTTCCCAAACGCCTCTGAACAGATAACAGTGCAGCGCGTGGTGACGGGCCCCGGGGCCATGCTCGTGCCCTCTCTCTGGCTCTTTGTGGCAGAGGACCATCCATTCACGGTTGAGGTGAAGTTTGCCCCCCCAGGCTCCAACATTATGCCATGAATGCTCAGCCGACCAGTGTCACTCACACCCCTCTGTCCCTCTGCCTCTGCCCCCTGAGCTCTGGCTGATGCATGAGGCTGCAGCAGCACACGCCCGGTGTGACAATATATAAGACTATACACTAAACTAGATGTATAAGGCCCCCTGTGCACTTACACATGGCAAGACTTCACCCCTATTTTCAACAGAATTAACATTGCATAGCTTCCTTTTGGCAAAAAAGTCCTTTTAGGTTAAACCAACTGGATTTCAGCATTGAGGCTGGTACACAAATGAGAAGCTAATGTGAGGCTCATTCTGCTTTTTAACAGGATAATCATGGTTTTATTGAGAATCAAAATACCAAATTATACCAAAAATGGGACATCATGTCCAAAGTTTTTGTAACTAAGAATAAATAAGAATTACAATTGTTATCAGTAAAAGCTACATTTGATTTGAACATGTTTACCTCACATCTGAGGACACATGTAGATCAAACTCTTACATACAGTTCATGTAAGGTATGGGACTAAAATACATGGTTTGGTTTTACATGTATAAATTTGGATCTTGTGAAAGTTTGATCTTGTCTCATCTGAGAGAACCTGGCAACACAGATAAAATAGCTGCTTTTCAACAGTATTAGTTCAGATGTTGCTCTGCTCCCAATTACAGTGGCAGCAGCAGTACAAATTTGGCAATAAGAAGATCAACAACCTTTTTCTTGTTTTTCTTCAAGGGCTCACCACAGCGTTCCCCCTGAGCCTTCAGATACATGAGCCCTGTGCCACAGAATTGGCCCAGTGTCCTGATGGGGCAATAGACCAAACAGCCCTTTTGTTAGCCTGACCAGCTGCATACGGGCCGCCCCTGCCAGCAGCCCTCGCTCCCATAGAGGTGGCTCACACTATCGACAGCTCCTAATTTACTCTCTCATCACCACTTCAGCCTCATTTGCTCCTCCGAAACAATGCACTCTTTCTTCAGCGCTGCCATTTTGTTTGCCAGCAATGTGTCTGATGAGCTCCCTCTACATCCAGTTTTAAAGGTGCTCTACCTGATTTTTACCATCATAAAAATGTGAAAAAGAGAACTACCGGTAATTCATTTTAATTTTAAGTGGTTCAAAGTGGTTTCTTACTTTCCAAATGCATTCCTGGCATCATAATTATTCACAGTGATGATTTTATAAGCACTTTTCACAACTTTCAGAGCTGAGTTTTGTCTTCATGGTAACGCTAACACCAACTAGCCTGCTAATGATGCATTTCCTGTTCTTGGATAATGAAACACACACACGGCCGTCTCATTTTGACCCTAACAGCTGCTTTTACAATACATACTGGGCGAATATATCAAATATTTGGATACATTTAATCTTTTTAATCCCATCCCACTCCCAGTCTTTAGTTATACTGCGGGTTGGACAACATCACAGGCAGTTGTCTCATGTATTAAGACACCAGCAGATGCGGTGTATAGACTGCAGTTCTAATTACGCATAGAGACAAGTGTGGGGATAATTACACAGTGGAAGCGATGCAGAAAACCCAGACGAGGGCCAAAACTCCAGAGTGATCAGAGACCGGATCTGAGTGCGCTGTGGTACTCCATATGCACCGCAGTCTGCAGCCGAGCAAACAGTCTTTTACAATTAAACTACATTGGATTATACACCAGTGGCCTATTGCTGAGAAGGTTTAGTTTGAGTTTGCGGCTGAAGTTGATCTTTGCTCACTTTTTTCTTGTTGAATTACTGTGTTTATCGTCATGGTAACAGACTGATGTTGAATAAGGTAAGGTCTGGTTTAGACTCGGAGAAACATTGACCACTGTGAGCTGAGCGATAAGATAGATTTTGTAAGACTAGCCCCTAACCATAGCCCCTTAATTACGTAGAAACTATTTGTTCATTATGAAATAAGCTTCACCGAGACTAATTAAGTTAGTTATTATAAAACGGCACCAATACATTTAGAAGACAGACATAACAATACTCATAGTGGCACTACTAATGTTGTCCCTACATGACTCCACTTCATTTCCGTGTCTTTTCTTTGTGTCCTTTACACCCAGGAGAAAACCGGCCTCTGTATTGTCCATAATTGAATATGTGCTATAGGCCTCATACGAAACTGCCCGCACAAAGAGCCACGGTTGTATTTGTTTAGCTCGAGATCTCAGGGGATTGTAGACTCGACCGGATTCTGGAGATCAGGACAAGTAGTGACCATTAGCTGGATTTGCTGTGCGGTCCCTGGATTTGTAGCACCAAGTCAGAACCTTTAGAAATGGCACATTTGTAATTTTTCTGCAGCGAAACAAAACAAAACAAAAAAAACAATTAGAAGCCATTTTACAGCCATGTGCAGGTGTGATAATGAAACCTGCTGTGTTTTAAACCATGCACCTCAATACAATGTCAAACTTGAACCAAACTTTTCAGGCTGTGTTACGGCCCTGGGCCTTAAGTCCTTTTTTGTTGTTTGTATTTGTACATTGTGTTTCTTGTGTGTTCCCAAGTCTTCTTTTTTCCCCTTAAACATGGCTTCTGGATCCCTGGGCCGTGATTGGAGGAGTCTTACAGCCTCGCCCACTTTCAGCCACCTCCCACCCCATTTAAGAAGATTTGGGACACGTGTTCGGGGCTGCTGGCCTGGACTGGCCACTATGCCTCTGTGTGTGTCTCTTTGAGGTTAAGTCACTACAGGGGTAGTTTAGACTTTTGTGTTATGAGACACTTGCTGTCAGTACTGACTGTTTGTTCGTAAGATTTTGTCATTGTGAAATTTGTGTTTTAGTTACTTTACCTTTGTTTTTTGGTTTAAATCCTTGCAAGGTACCCATTGTTTATATATGTTTAGTTCCCCCCTTTTGTTTAGTTCACCCTTACATTTCTGTTAATTAAATTACTTCTTATTTTACCATCTCTCCACCTTGGTTTTCTTTTTGTTACTTCCCTTCCCCACACAAGCTGGGTTGTAACAAGCTGGGACCCTCAAAATTACCATGCAATGGGCCCGGGACCACCATTACTGATAATTTCAGTAAGAAAAACAGTTAAGTCAAACCTTATTGTTTTCTTTGGGATGTTTACTGCACTATTTGACCTAAACTCACTAAAATATACTGTTAAAAATCATTTCTCCACTTATCACTGATCAAGACCCTCATGATCAGCGTGCGGGTTAGCGTGCAGATTAGCAGATTAGCGTCGTATGGTAGAAGAGGCTATTTGACATCTTTATTTTCACAGATTATGCACAGATTACAAAGGGCATACCTTGTGTTTTAGTGTTCTACATGTGTTTTTTCCTGTGCATTAAAACAGTTAGACAGGTTTTTGAGGGAGGACCACAGCCTCCTCTTCCTCACATCCACAATCTGCCAACAAATAAAGAATGAAGAAATACATTGCGTGGGCATGTATTGTATTTCTACAGCATGCTGCAAATATATGCTAATATTAGCTTGCTGTTAGGTGTTAGGCGGGCGTATTTTTTTATCAGTCCTTGCCAGCAGGCCCCGGGCTGGAGGAGCAATGAGGAAAGTGAAATCCCACACAATCCTATTAGACTGGATTAGGAGGCCGCTTCCTTTCTTTTGCCACTCTGCTGCAGGTGAGCAATTGTAAATTACAACCTAAAAAAAAGGTAGCAGTGATAAGGCCAGGTGCTTAAAAGATCTCCTATTGTTACGCGGGGCAGCCAATCACTCATTTGACGTTATTTCGTTATCAAAGTTGTCATTAGCTTATATGAAATGGGTTGAGAGCTAAGAATAATTATAATGCTGTCAGTCAAATCAGCCACATGCTAAGTAAGATAGATTTTCTTTTCCTCTCTACCAAAACAGGAATGAAATTTAAGCCGAGGCTCGTTATTGATTTGCTGATCAATGACAATCATACGTTTTCTCGTGTGTGCGGGCGGCCACAGAATCCTATCCTCCCCGTCTCCCCTGTGGACGCAGTTATATCGGGCCGTACACGCACAAAGATTTTAACCTCTATTCTCTCTCTTTTTTTTTTTTTTTTTGCCTTCCTCCGTTGACCTTTTCCAAGAACCAATTAGTCCATAGCTGTGGGAGTCATCACTGTGCGGACGGCAGCTTCACAAAAGAACTATATTTTTATTTCCAATCCCGGCCTGATAGTGTTTAGAACGAGGTTGATAATATTTTACTACATGAGTAAATCGTATCCATGCATTTACAGATACAGTATATGTAACTTTATACCTATTTTGCACTTACTACCTTTCTTCTTCTACTGCTACTACTGCCTTTCTACTACTACCTTACTACTACTGCTACTACCTCTACCTTACTGCTACTGCTACTGCTACTGCTACCACTACTACTACTACTACTACTACAAACAGGAGCAGGTGTGCGGATAAAAGTTTGTTACCAGATTGATTTTCCTTTTCCTTGAAGTGCATTTCATTTTTGTGACGTAAAACAGCTAAAAGCCCTCTTCCCCATCTCAGTTCTGGTGCGGGTGGTACTACACAACTACTAGTACTGCTATCACTATCACTACCATTCTTCAAAATTCAGCGTGAAGTAAACCAGATTTCGAGGTATTACTAACTGTAGGACCCTGTATAAAATATAGTTACATCATATACTTTCCACCGCTACCACTGTAATCCACTTAGTTCATTCTATTTTGATTGGAGACAATAACACAATATAAACCTAAAAATACATGAACAATTTCCCCCGGGACTGGCTTTAACAACACCAGTACATGGACAATTTACAAGTTGGAGTAGCACTTATAATCCCTGTAAATGTAAGGAAACGTTTCATGTGCGCATTAGCATTTCACTGTGACCATTTTGGGCTTCTGACAGTGATTCACAGTGATCAAAGAGATGAGGCCGATTTGGGTGTGCAGAGCGGAGTGTGTGTAGAGCGGAGTGTGTGTAGAGCGGCATGTGTGCGGAGCAGTGTGTGTGCAGAGCGGCGTGTGTGCATTGGTGAGTGCATGTGCATAAGTATGTATTTACAGGCCTGACTGGCACTCGGCTGCAGCCTCATTATGATGATAGAGAATGAGAATCCTCTGGGGTGACTGAACCCAATTCAGACCAGATAAAAACATGGCTTTTGCATTCTTCTATCCCACTTTTATCCCAAAGACAATTTCTTGTTTTTGTTCTTCTGGGAATGAGGAGCTGATTAGGCTGGACTCTGGGAAAGTGTTTAACAATTCTATTAGCATTTTAACACCTGCACACTACTCCATAGAGATGACTTTGTACTGTTTGTGTGGCTGGTAGTTTTGGTGTTACATATTTTGTGTATTTAAAAAAAAAAAATTCCCTCATGAGGTGCCACAGTAGGTCACCTTGTAGAGCAGATTTTTGTTTTTATGTATTTATTTTTATTTATTTATGTATTTATTTATTTTTATTTATTTATGTATTTATTTATTTTTATTTATTTATGTATTTATTTATTTTTATTTATTTATGTATTTATTTATTTTTATTTATTTATGTATTTATTTATTTTTTATTATTTATTTATACAGGGGGAGTCAAAGAGGTTTTTTATTTATGTATCCTTATTTATAGGGGGGGGGGGGGGCAATGAGATTTATTTATTTTCTATTTATTATTTTATTTATTATTTTATTTATCTTTATTTATACAGGGGGAATGAGATTTATTATTATTATTATTATTATTATTATTATTATTATTATTATTATTATTATTAATTTATTTTTTATCTTTATTTATACACGGGGACCCAATGAGAACACTTGGACTCTCTTTTTCATGGGCGCCCTGTTTAAAACACAAGCTGATAAAAAACAATCGATAATAAAACACTTGGCATGTTTATTAAACCAAGTAAAGAAAGATACTTCTAAAAGCCAAAACAACTTGAACTATGATGTTTTACTTTAAATCACTTACAAACAGTACTACAGTGTCATTCACAAATTTTCCCCAAGAGGTTCACCCACTACAGTCATGCTCCACTTCAAATAGTAACTTTAGCAAAAAAAAAAAAAAACATATCATAGGAGCAACACGGCATGTAGGATCATGCACTGATTTACATAATGATTTGGTGGTATCGAGCCAGATGCCCTACATAACCCTCTCCTTTTATTCAGTCTTGGGACGAGCACCAGCAACAACACAACAACATCTAGCTGAATTCTTGAAATCAGAATTTTGCAACTGACATAAATACCTTACGTAACACAACTGCAACCGTAACACTATGAAGTCACAGTGCTCTGATGATTCATTAGGGACCTTGTGGCATACGTTCCTCCTGACTCAGTCCTACTTTGTACCTGCGTTGCTTAGTATTCACAGACATCCCCTGCAGACAAAAGCAGGAGGAGAGGTGGGGTATAGGAGGGGGGGTTCTTGCTCCTTGTCTCTTGACTTCCTTAAACCGAAACTGGACACATTACTCAGCTGACCCCTCCCCGGCCGTCGCACACACAGTCACCTCTCATTTCCGTTAATGCCAACCTCTGCCTGGTCACCGCGGCGACTCAGAGCACTGCGGGCGGAGAGCTAGGCCCACGCGCTCTGCTTGGATGGGCTCCACAGAGACAGCACAAACTGGGGGCGGGCTAGTGGACACGGAGGAATAAAGTGCACTGAATGGGCGGAAGAAGTAATAGTGAGAGTATGGCATAAAAACACTAGGACCAGACAAGACAGCTGCACAGTGTTGTATTTGGACTTTGGTTTTAGAGTTAGAGCAGCATCTTCAACCATTTTTCAGTTCAAATATGTGTATGGACTGCTAATAAGAGTAAAACCATAAAGTGAGATCAATTAAGTTTGCTCTGAAATTGCTTTATAAATTGCATGATTTACCAAGAAATGTCAAGTTTAATTTTATGTATCTAAGTGAAATGGGTTAAAACTAAAAGTGAGAAGTTTGGCTGCCAAAAAGCTTCTGTCAAAATCTTAAACTCTTCAAAATGCTTTTCAAACGTCAGTGAGGAAAATCAAATTTGACTTTTCTTTTTCAAAACACAGTGATTTTCTCCTCATAAAGACATTAGCAAACACACTTCATGCTTGTGTAGGTCTGTATGCTCATGTTAAGAACCAATCTTAGACCAAAGACAGATAGAAAAGTACAAATCCTACAAGAGATTGCCTTTTATATAGTAAGAAAGTTTCATTGTTCTCCTCTGAGTTCTGTACATGAGAGACTTTGAGAATGAAACGTCCAGTGTCTGGCATGGGTCAATAGTGGTGTGATCCCACTAGAGCGGGGGTACGTGTAGTGCGCGATACTTATCAGGAGAGCTATCATCTCCAGAGCAGTGCAGCAGCCCTGATAGTGTCATCTCCACGCTATCGCACGGTCACATCTACTCTCAGACATGCCACTAATTATATTACACAAGCCCACCACAGGCAGCAGCAGGGACACATCATACATACGGCACTCGCCTATCTCCTCTTCCTTTATCTTTAAAGTCTATACTCTGCGATCCGCCCGTCTCCTCTGTTCTCCACAGCATAATAGTACAAGTGCTGTCTCTCTAATGCATTTGACTATTAGCAGTGCAGGTTCAGAGCTTAAAATTGATTTGAATCACTGAAATTGCTTTGTTGACTCAGATCCAAACCACCAAGATTTTAAATACAGCCGCTACTTAGGAAGTCCATAGTGGTGTGGGTTGTTTTGATGGTGCAAATCAACATAAAATACTCAGTTTGGACAGTTTGAAAGAGGGGAAGAGGAGAAGTGAAAAAAGGGAAAACTAACTCCTACGAATACAGCTCTTCTTTTAATAAAACTGCTGCTAAGAATTAGTGATTCTTTTTGTCAGACAGGAGTGTTTGTTTACCTGCTTTACATGTTTCAAATACTTCTTGTAGCCGTCCTCAGAAGCGTTACGTGATCATTTAGTAGCGTGTCTTGTAGGCTGCTTTACATTAATTTATCAGACAGTGGGGGAGGCTTCCGCCCCCTACTGTCTGACACCTTCTACAGGACCGTATCCCATGTGTGTTATAAGGTGTACGCTCCCTCGGCACGATTTGTGCTCCTTGGACCTTGTTTGTGGATCTCAGTGGCCTCTGTGATCCAGTGGTATTTGTTGCTTTCAGCATGGATGACCTGCCATTGTTACAGTCCATGATGTGGGTTTGTCTCTTGCGGTGGTTGGCTATGGCTGATTTCAGATTGTCCTGCTCTGCTTTTTCTTGTATTCCTCTTGTTTGTCTGTTGGCCATTTCTTTTCACATTCTCTTTAATGTTATTTCTGCCATGTGCCAAATGGTCTGTTTCCCTTACATGTTTTGTTGCATGATAGACATACTATCTCATATATTACCTTACATTTGTGTTCTGGTTGTATTCTGTCCTTTGGTTAGTTTTGTGTGTGGTTATACTTCTAAGGAAGATCACAGACTGGCTGAAACATGTTAAGCAGGTAAACATTCCTGTCCAACAAAATAAATAAATAAAACTGTAGACAGAATGAACCTTTACCAATGACAACTACTACTACTTGTTCAATTACTTCTCCTACTGCAAGTACTTCTCATAACATTATTAAAGGTACACTATGTAACTTTCTAATGGAGAGTCTTCCACATGCTTGACTCCATGGAGATGTTATTGCTTCACCTTCAGTATGTCAATGAACATGCTTATCTTGCATTTATTCAAGTTTACTGCCACACTATGAAACATTACAGGCAAAATAGTACTAACATCTCCATGGAGACAAGCAGGTGAAATAGACTCTCCACCAGAAAAGCTACATAGTTGCTTTAAACCACACCTTGTAAAGTGCACAGTAAGACTGACATACAAGAGCATAAGCTAGCACTAGTCTACTGCAGAAAGTAAAAGCCTCCAAGCGCTGGATTGATTGCTTCAAGTCTAAACACATTGATCTGATCATTGTGCTGTATATGTGAATGGGAACAGCAGGTACAGGAGAAAATATAATAACCTAGTTATCCAACATATCGAGTATCAAATCCATCTGAGAGAGAAGAGCATCACCTCTGGGAGTCTATTGATGATGAATGGTAGTTCTGCTTCATACAGCTGATACTGTCTGGAGCTCATTAAAGCCTGCCCTCCACAAACAATGCATCACACTGCAGCTCAATTTCATACATCCTGACCATGGTAATTTTCTACCTCTTCAGACATACATCAATGCCACGCACACAAGTTCAACCCAAAGGACAAGAAAGTGGACAATTCTTTACCTTACCCTATTTACTGCTGTCAAAAGAACGCGCCTATTTTCACTCTATATTTGCTGAGCATTGACCATACACAAATGCTTAAAGCTTGAAGGTACACTATGTCATTTTTTTTTCTGTCGAGGGTCTCTGGAGATGTTAATTGCTTTGCCTGGAACGTTCCACAGTATGACATAAAACTTACATATCGTGCATTCATTCAAGGTGTTATCATTGCTCAAAAGTACCCTGGAAAACGTATATTCTTAGTGTGAGCGGGGTCATCTCCCTGTAGATCTGACAGGTAGGATCCTCTTAAGACAAGCTATTTATGCAGTGTACCTTTACAGAACTATATACATATTATTAAGATTTGTTTTGGCAAAATACTCTTCAGCATACAGATATATCCCCTGCTATTTTAAATGAAGAACACCCCATAGAGAAAGCAGCATCAGGAACATTAGCAGTTGAAGCAGCAGAGGCCTGTACAGCAGCGGGGCTTGTCGTGGAGCCAGGTAGAGCCATGTTCAACAGCTTGTCTCCCACTTTCCATTGACACCCCCTCCACGCTCTGATCAACTACCAACTTAATCAGAGACAGAGACAGCTCCTCTGCTCCTCTTACTATAAAAGCACTATGGAGAAGAAACCGCCATAAGTGAGATATTAAACCATAGAGTCTGCCTGAGAGCTGCACTTGCCCCGGGCCCAGGGGGGAGTGGAGCAGAGCACTGTCCAATCCAGACAGGTCATGGCAGAGTGGCCTAATTGCCTCTCTTGTTGCCTCAGTAGAGCAGCCAGCCCCATCTCCCTCATCATGGAAGAGGAGGAGGAGTGCTGACGTCCTGCTTCCTCCACACCCCAGCCCTGGTCCAAGCTGGGTCTGGGCCCTGCAGGGAATTATACATGCTTCTTCTGCCCTAGAATGGTTTGAGAACTTGCTCAGAACTTGTGCCTCTACAGAATCCATGATGTTGCTGTATAAGTTATATGCAATTTTAATAGGACAGTTTGTTTGCAACTGGGTCCACAATCTCACTATATTTATGTTAGGACTGACCACAAAGGTAAAGTTTAGTAAAAATACTTAACACATCAAAAGTTTTAATTAGTCATTTCAAAACTGTGCAAAAACATCAATTTTAACACTTTGTGACCTAATTTGCACATCAACTTTCACTCAATTTCACACCAAAAGCCGCATAATCTTATAACTTGACAAAAAGATAAACCATTTCATAAATCTTCTGCATGGACATTGCATATTAGTATTAAAACAATCCTGGTAAACAGTGAGATAAAAATAGAGGGTGTCCAACATTACGTCAGCGCTAAACCAGTTACGATTACGTCACATGAAAACCTACAAGTAGCTTATTAACCTTGTATTTTATATTTAAAGCCAATCAGACCCAGAATGGCCTATAAATTAATAGAAAGTTCACACCTACAACACTAGATAAAAATAGTGCACAGACTAATCATCATTTCCCTTGTTGTCTGTCAAACTCCTACTGCTTATGTCAAGACCCCACTTGGCCTTTCAGTAGGAGGCCTTGTGTACTTGGGTTTGGGCACGGGCCAAAGACTCCCCGACACCCTGCAGCGCCGGACCCTCCGCCTCTTTGTCTCAATCCAAACACCCACGGGCGGCATGCAGCTCCACTATGTTCTAATCCTGTCTAATCTGGACACAACGGAGCATCTGGAGATAGGGATATGGCTAATCTCGGACACAGAGGGCACTTTGCTGAGGAGGGAAAATGACGGATGGAAATAAGCTTGTCAATCTCTATGAAGAGCTGGATAGTATTAGCCAAAGTAAATTCTGTTTTAAAGTGTTTTACAGTTCAGAAACTTGAATCAATATGAAAACAGTAATATAGGTTATACTTACTGTGCCCTGCTCTAAGTGATGCAGGAGATCTGTGGATAGCAATAGGCACATTATGGTGACGTTTGTTTCCGTGCGAGGGGTGTGTGTGGTGAAGACTGTCCACACCTCCTGGTTCTGACCCAAGCACCAGCCCCAGCACCAGTGCAGAGAGCCACCAAACCAGGTACCAGGCTGAACTCCGCTTTAAGGGTTCCACTATGGGCCTTAGGGGGGCAAACTGTGTCCTCCAACCTCCAAACATCTTCCCTGAGCGGCCAGACAAGGCTTCAAAGATCAAGGTGAAAACTTCAGAGAGCCTTGCAGCCCATAGCGTGCACCGTGCCAAATCGCACTTATGCCCAGAGAAAATAAGCAAAAGGGACAAGCGCACAAAATGTCGGTTGCGGTAACAAAACAAAAAAAAAAAAAAGCCTTTGTATGTTCAGCAGCACTTTAGAAATTCCGTAGAGGTGCCCAGGGAGGTACCAAAGTCTCATAAATCATCATAGAACAACATCAAGAAATAAGAGAAATGAACAATTCCCAGTTCGCGCGATTCCCCTTTAGAGCTCTTTCTCTGAATTCAACACATCTTCACCAAGTGCTAATATTCCTCCAACAAAAAAACAAAAACTGTCAGACGAAAGCTACAAAACCAAGTTAAGAATAGATCAAACGCGTGTAGACAAAGTGCATTTCATCAGTGCAGCCAAGCAGACGCAGTAAGTCCCACTCCTGCTCCTCCTTTAGAAGACTTCCAGGCGTATGGGACCATAGTTACATCCAAGTCCAGTCGGAGTGTGCCGGGCAGCTGCGGTGGAAAAAACAGGAGAGGCAAGGGTTGTACCTGCGAGTTGTGCCAAGTCTCTCCCTCTCCACAGATCCGACTACTGCTCAGGGAGACAACAAAATCACCTGAGAGAGAGGAGCCCTGGGCTGGAACGCAAGCGTACACACAGCATCGGCAAACGCGCTTGTGAAGATGTGCGCAAGAGGAGAGGAGAGAGGAGAGAGGAGGGAGGAGGGAGGAGGGAGGAAGGAGAGGAGGGGAGCGGTAACAGCCAGCCAGGATGCAGGAGGGAGAGTGGCTATGCAAATGGGCAGCATTCAGCGAGCGAATCACTGGAGCAGGAGTGCATTGCAGAGGAAGAGGCTGTTTAGGCAGAAAAGCACCAATTGAAGCTGTGTTCCCCCTAGCTCTGATTCCTTTCACGGGCGCTTTTGACTCTGTCCATTTTGTTTTTGTTCATGCGCTCTCCTCTGTGTGCAGGCACCATCAGCACAGATAGACACAAACCGCTGCATTCAGATTTCACATTTCTTCCCTTTCATGAATCACTTGCTGGTTCTTTTCTTTAATTTGACATTTACTAAGTCATGCATGCAACAAAACCCATAATAAAAACAATAGCTACTCTCCCACTTCAGTCTCTCCAACTTCATGTTTTTCTTTTGACTTCCACATTGGACATTGCAGTTTCTCATTACCCGGGTTTTGCAGGAGTGATGATGCTGCATTTCATAGACAACTTACTTTTCTCTCCCTCTCTTTCACACAAACACAAATGTAAGAACAACATGCGCACATACATATACAAAGAGCATACAGAAGAGAGAGGAGCTGTCCACAGAGAGAGGTGCTGAATCCGGGCAAGTCTGCCTCGCCTGCTAATAAAAGAGCAGTTCTCACAAGGGGGGCTGTGCAGAGGGCTGCCTCAACGCACAGGGCTACAGGAATACAGCAAACATGTGGACATAAAAGGCGCGCTGATAAACACAATCCGGATCTGCTGCGGAGAGTGCTCTGAGTTCAGAACTGGAGAGCGGCTGCAGTGGCCGTACAGAGGCTGCTTCCAAAACACATAGGTCTAAGCTGATAAAGAAGGACTGTGAGCACTGCTAAGCTCAGTCTTACAATTTACTAAGAAGTCACCAGAATTTCATGGTCCAAAAACTGAGCTAAACCAATTTAACTCCAACCAGAAGAAATCATGGGATTTTCTATTGCTCTCCCAATTAAAGGGAAGCAACATCTTTAATGGCATGAAGTAGCAAATTTACCAAATTAGCCAAGAAAAAGAAGTCATATAATTGATTGTTGCTCATAGAGATGCAGCCAAATATATATGAGGTACTAAGGAAAAGGCTTGACACTATGTTAGCTAATAGAATGTAATTTTCAATACAAAACAGTAGAATATTCGTATATATATTACCATGTGGTCTTATCCTACTTATGTTATAGAGCTAAACTATTGTAATATTACAAAAGATCCCGTTTTGTCCTTTTTATGTGACTTTTTCTTGTATCTATAACAACAAAAGCAATCAACCTGAATGTATTTAACAGCAGAATAACGATCCCTGCTTCTATCTAGAGCTGGTACTGCAGAGCCATACAGCTGTGAACCCCAGAATCCAGATGCTGCTTGCATTAGCTCAGAGCTTTGTTCTCACCTTGTCGAATCTCAATAAGTCGGAGCAGCCACCTGGTGCTAAGAGTCAGCCGCACGGAAAGGAAGATCGCTCCTGCTGAATGTGTTTACACTTAAATCATTATCAGCCCTGCAATCTGCATAATGCTTCTTAATAAGGCAGTCTATCAGAGAAGCTGCCAAGGACGACAACCTGACTTACAATGTCCCCACGCAGCAAGTAGAAACACCAGATTTGGGTAGTGGAATTGAGTGAATTGTAGACAAGGTTTCTAGCACATTTTAGAAGCTGTGAATTCATAAAAATGCAAAGTTAAATGGCTACCATACAGAAATGACATCAGCTGTGAGCTTATACAGTACCTCTAGCAAAGTGGCTTCATTTACTTGTTCATCAGTGCCCCCAAGTGGAAGCATGAGGAGTTGCGCTTAGCTATGAATTAATTTGGGTGAGGCTGATTTACATTCTTTTGAAACTGAGAATTGTCATAAAATGTAAATTGTTAAATTAATGAGTATTTAATTTGCTATGGGAAAACGAAGCGGTGCAGGGGTGTTAAAATGAAGTAATATCACTTCACAAACCGTGACACGATGATGGAAATTGCAATGTACGTAACAAATAAACAAGTAACCAAGTTGTAAATAAAAGCATAGAATTTCTTTGCATTTGGTGGAATATTTTGGATTTTTTTTAATGTACTGCTATACGATTTGAGCTGTAGGAGGTTGCATAAAAAACTTATTTGACTCTTTATAGATTAAAAAACTAGTACTAAAATGTTATTCTGCCATTTATCTTTCGCAAATCATGTTTTTCAGCTAGTAATATTATAGTTTATCATCTATTTTCTTCAGCAAAATGTGTTATCGTGACATGCCTACCCATTGCTGATTAGTATCGCATGTACCCACGTAGACTGATTTATGTAAGGCTTTGCCGTAATTTGGAAAATCACAGAGAGCTCAGATTACTATTAAAGAACCTTTGATATCCACTTGTTTTTAGAGATACAATTCTGACAGAAACCCAACAGTATCACTCCTTCCTTTCAACTCGCGTCCCAAAGGATCACGAAACTCCTCCATATTTGAACGCTTTGAACGTCCGTCTTCTAAAACCCACTATCTTTGTTTTTCCGTAGTTTCATTTGAAGGTAACACGCACTAAAAAAAACAGCGAGTTATCTGGAAAAGTCTTAGGGAAGTGACTCAGAAATCTCTTCAAAGTGTGGCTGACTTTCATCCCCCCCACCCCAAGTAAACGCGGAGAAATTGGTCTTGCTGTTAAATTCCCTGGAAAAAGGAACAGTTAAAGTACCCTGTTCAGCCACTGCAGTAGCCTGTGCGGTAGGCTGACGTTGAAGGAGTAAAGAAGTGGAGTGAGAGGAGTACCTGACTAAACCCGAGCGAGGAAAGGGCCCTCGTACAGCACTTACTCAGGAGAGATTCTTCAGACACTCCAAAAATAATCACCGTATACTTAAGGTTACAACTGTGTTTACTACATGCAAGTCATTAACATACATATAAACTAAGCAGGATCGGGCCAGGTTAGTACTGGGATGGGAATAATGGTTGTTGCTGTTGCAGAGACTCTACTGCATATTACAGTGTCCTTGGGCAAGACACTTCAAACTAGCCTCCGATCTCCATGTACTTGGTGTTTGAATGAGAGTGTGTTTGTGAAAGCGAATGGAAGACAACAGATGGGAATGAACCGCTGGCTACAATCTGGCGTGTTTAAAGTGTGTTTTTCATGTGTGTTCGTTAACATGCGATGCTCCTGACCAAATAAACACACTATGATGATAATTATAGCCCATCGCAGTTTGCATATTTAACATAGGTATCTATTCTTTTATCCATTGCCGTCGTGTTCAAGTGTGTGGTTGGGAATGTGCTTAGTTTGCATTGTTTACATGAATGAAATGAAAAGTAAATACATCATTTAAAGGTCGTATTGCACTATTGACTGATTTATAATGTTGTTTCGGCATCACAAACATAAAGAGGGTTGTGTTTTGTTTCATTCACACATGTTTAACACACAAATCCTGCATATCTAAGCTAATTTCTTAACTACAGTTTCATGGCATCACAAGGTGGAACAGAGCATTTTGAGCTTTGGAGATGTTGACAGACTAATAATGCAGGATTAAACGGGTGTGAATTAAACAAAACACAACTCCAGGTCTGTTTTTGAGGAGGTAACAACATTATAACCTGGTTTGAACCTCACTAGAATCCATTTTGTGTAATATAGGACCTTTAAAACAGTGATTCCTATATAGGTCGGAACAGAACATTTCCCAGTTCATATTCACCAGCTAAAACCGGAATTGAAATCTGAAAACATTGCGTACTGTTATTTCTATAATTTTCTGCTTCTTGCTCTGATTCGCGATGGCGTAGTCTTGCACAAGTTAACCTGTTTTATCCCACCTTTTGCCGCGCTGTCTCCCGATATCAAACCTAACCTACTTGAGTGTGTCCCACAAATATCACACATGTCATTATTCATCCACATGCGCGGCAGAACAGTGCACTGATGCTAATGTGAGCATGTGTACAGGAATAGCTCTATGCCGCTGTCTTATTCACCTCGAGATGTGACATGATTTGAGCAGACACACACTCTACACAAACACAAGGCGGTACAGTATCTGGGCACAGGAGGAGGTCCGCCTGTCAATACGGTTGGAGAACAGTACTAGTGTCAGCAAACTCACCCGCGAGGAGAGGGAGAAGTACAGGTCAAAGGTCAAATGGTCATGTCAGTACATTTGCAACGGATGTTTAATGATTGCTACTAATGTCTCATTTATACTGATTATTGCTTTCACTGGTTTATTGGTGTAGAGCCTAAAACAGATAATTTGTAATTACACAACTGACACACCTAGCTGCTCCCTACATTACTGCTGTCTGATCATGTGCCAGCTTAAGTCTTTGGTAAGATTAATGCTCTAATACTCTGTTTTTGATGTAGTTAGACACCCCAATCCATTCTAGTAGCTGTAGCTGTTTGGATTGTAGTGTGTAAATACAAAACACAAGCGTGTGGTCCTACTGCCAGTCCTAAGTGGCAGAAAAGTGGAAACCAAAAGGGCATCTGGTTTAAAGCTGTGCTAAATAAACATGTAACATTTGATGGGGGTATTGTTTAGCTGTAAGAAAGGCCAAAGAGGGAGAAGGTTACCCTCCTTGTCTGGACAGTATCTTAATCATACAAATACTAATTGAATAGTGATATCAATGATCCATTGTTAAATAGAATGCATCATCCATGGCATGTGTGTGTGTGTGTGTTTAGAGATTAGCGCAGCACTATTTATTATGCAAGCTGCAGTGACTATATAAATAACAGCACTCAAGCTGATAAAACGGCCACTAATGGGAAATAATGCACATTTAGCCTGAGCAAAATCAAACCCACAAATGGCTTTGTAAAACAACAACTTTATTTTCAGAGACAAAAAGACTTAATTGTGTTGTCTAATTGTATTTTGGCCTCAAATTACTGAGGCATTTTAATTAATGTAATGAAGCTACAAATGAAGTTCAAAAAGCTTATTAAAGAAGGGCTCCACGCGCCCTGGTGGTGGAAATTAGATTTAGTATGCACTTATTACAGCTCTGGCTCAGAGACGGCTAATATCAGGGAAGCAAACATAACAGTTATGTCTATTCATCCATCCACCTCCTGTTCATGGGCTGTCTGCCTGAGGAGTCATTTGGCAAAGAAAACAAATACATAAAGCAAATGCCTGTAGCAACGCGGCAGGTACATGTTGCTGTTATGTTCCACAGGGCAAGATTTCATATTCCTCTAACCTATACTTTTAATTTATGTGTCAGAAAGAATATTTAAGGGTTAAATCACTTATCAAGCAATTCTTCCATAATATGACCACAATGAAATCTACAAAAATAAAACTATTTCCTTAATGATCCAGGTTTTATTTGACCTGTATTTGATCAGAACTCACCCTTTTCTTAAACAAACCTTTCAAACGCTGCTGAATAATAATATTCTGGTAAATTACAATGTCCATGTCTAGATAAACCATGTAGGCGTAGAAAAAAACAGCCCTCCCAAACTGTCACTACAGGGGAATAGGGTCTAGAGGTCAACAGTGTTCAGGAGGACTTCTCTTCAGCTTCTCTGACAGTTCCCAAGATGCACTGGGGCACTGGGCCACTGTGCCTGCTCTGCTTGTGTCTTCCTTTGCCTTCTTTAAATTCATCTGCAGTCGCTCCAACAGCATTGCCTCCTGAGCAGGTCAAGGACTGAGCGCGCCTCTCTTCACCGGTCTAACAAGATCCAGCTGTAAGTGGGGCAACATGGGCTGTACGATCAAATGTATTCACCAGGTATAGATCACTGTTTGATATGCACATTTCTAGTTTTACTGGTTGTAGAATACGAGTTGTGAAACCTGCACTGGCTCCTATATCAGGTGAGTTTCAAAATGTTGTTGATTGTGTTTAAATGCGTGCACTCTATGGGTCCTTTTTACAGGTTCAAGGGGGTAACAGAGCCTTTTCTGCGGCAGCGCTCAAACTATGGAACAGCCTCGCTCTGCCTGTCAGATCCTCTCAGTCTTTAACGCAGTTTAAGGCTCGACTGAAAACCCACCTCTTCTTCCTGACATTTCATTCCAGCTAGACAGGATATCTTGGTGTTTTATTGTTCTTTTCCCGTGTATCGTATTATCTGTACATTTGTTTTTTGTTGACTTTTATGTGCAGCACTTTGGTTAGCCGAAGTTGTTTTTAAATGCGCTATATATATATATAACTGAATTAAATTACATAAACATACCTCGCGCGGAGATAAAACATAATTGCTTGCATTACCATTTGAAAAGACTTCATCAATCTTGTAGCCGATTCTCTTTCTCGTCTCGCCCATTTTTAGACCAGCACAAAAAAAAGAACACTTGTTGTGGCCGTAGAGAGATTCTGTGTTATCTTATCACTTTATTCCAACATTTCCATAAGTTTTGAATTATTCACATTGTTATGAATATATTGCACTTTTTTGTTTAGACTGTGTAGAGATTCTGCAAACAAAGAAGTCACTTATTGAGGCGAGCTTTAGTTTTTTTTGGAATAATGATAAGTTACATACTCATTCTTTGTTTTTTACTAAAGATTTTAAAGCTTCTCACCTAAAATCACAAAGTGCTTTTGTGCTTTAAGGTGATGTTGTTGCTAAGGGGTGTATCGTTCTGCCAAAAGATCTAATGAATAGCATCAAAACAGCACAATTTGAATGTGTTTTAGTAGGTTTAGATCTTAGTTTAGGTAAATAACAACTGATGCATTACAATTACTTGACGATTTGTTCGTTTATTCATTGTGTGGGACAGTTGCGTACCGACCGCCGCACCGTCATTACTCAGCGACTCAACAACAGCAAACTAAGCAGACAATGTAGTTCACCCTTAAGCCTTGTGGGTAAATATTTTCTTTCCATTAAACAGTAGTACACAAACATCACTCAGCAGCACGCCCGATACACTGTCCGATCAATTTGAGCAGTGTCAGACAAGTGGATGGGGCTAATGAAGTTGCGTGCTTGCTAATGACCGAGCAGTTCATTAGCCTGTCGTGGCCTGTCTTTTGGCATAGACTCAGGATGTTGTAGTGTCTCAGCGGGAGCAGCTCTCCGCCCCGTGTGTTACGTACTCAGAGGCTGTGAACTTTGACCTCGGGCTCCACAGGTATCCACCCACATAATCAGTTTGTCATTACGCGAACGCTGATGGATTCTTACAGTTGGGAGCATGACAAGGACAGTAAATAGCTGTTTATTTTTTTTATAGAAATGGTTTATTAAATGGGCAATGTAAATCTGTGCATTCATGAATTTAAATATAGGCAGAAATTGCATGTCCACAGTGTTGTAAACAAATGTGGCGTCTGCGCTTGGAAAATAATGCATCGGGACTGGTTTATATAGTACTAGCCATTTAGCAGTGACAGTTCAGAGTTAGACCATGCTAGAAGAAAATAAACTAAAAAAAACACATATTATCACCAACATTGATATGCAAAATGTGTGTACTTTATGCTAGACCAAGCCCAAGAGACAAGAAGAGCGTCTGGTAGAGATGTAAGAAAAACTCGACAATAATATTATACTTAATTATTGATAAATCACAATATATCGTCCATTGTATCGAGATATATACGGATGATTTTGTAAGATTCATGGCAATGCACACCTTATGTCTGATATTTACTAAATCAGGGGTGACCAAACTTTCCTCATTAAGGGCCACATATAAAAACACAGAAAAAACTGAGGACCATAGACTGGTCACCAAGACAGTGAATACTTCAAATCTGCGTTGTTATTATTACAAGTTAAACTAACCACTAGACCTTTATTCATACTTACATCCTCAACGGGACACATTAAATATTTGATATAGGCTTGTTAAAGTAGATTTTCAGACATGTACAATAAAAGTACTGTTTAAGGTAATATGGGCCAGTTCACCCGGAAGCTTGAGGGACGAGAAAAATTGGTCTGCGGGCCGCGTTTAGTCCCTGGGCCACAGTTTGGACATGCGTGTGCTAAAGGATTATAAAACAGCCAAGTAACCCATACGCTGGAAAACAAAAGCAGGAGAAATATAAGTTTTATATTTATAACAATGTAACGAGAGGTTGTTTTGCGTATGTGCTGATTTATAATTGGATGAATGTATACTCTAGTTACTACAGTATTTACAACATTAATAAAGCATGAATACAGACTTCATATTAATAATGAACAAGCTGTTAATTAAAACTGATTTAGGCTTAGTAACTACTTATTTAAGGTGTCAGGGTTGGGAGCTAGGGCATTAATTACACACTTACTAAACCTGAATCATTCTTAATAAACTACTTTGAAGTAATTAAACTGTAGCTGTTATAAAGTAATACCAGATATATTTGATTATCGGTATAGAGAAATATGAATGCTGACTTTTCTGCAGATTAATATCTCGTGCATCTACTCAAAACGCTGCGGCGCATTGCTTTTGGCCTCGCGTCCACATAACCTACACTGGTATCAAGTTAAACACCCCCCGAGCTTATTGGAGAGTGGAATCTGCATAGCCCTCTTGTACTTTGTCACATACTCTGTCTCACAGTCAACACTTTAATTAGTATTGGGTTGCCAGAGAACAACAGCCTCTTATTTCCTGTCAACAAACCCCTCTGGGCGACCAATTAATAAAGAACACCTCAAAGATTAGCTTCTCACCGCAGCGCTATAATGAGCCCGCTACGAGACCTGCAGATGAGATTTTGATTACCGCTTAAATTACAAGGAGCCATCTGAATATCTGTGCGGAGTTGGTCCAGCGTTGTGTTTATGTATGAGGTATTAAAACGAGTGCTTCTCAAACTGAGATGCAAGAACGAATGGTGGTTTATGACGCTCTTTAGGTGCATGATTTGGTTTTTACTGAAGTAGTTAGGAATTTTATAGTATTCAGTTTTAGTCCTGGAGTATTGTTATATGTTTTATGTATTTTGACTGGAATATTCCCAAGTCTAGGATTAAACGTAAGTGTTTTGCATTTACTTGATTACAGAGTTACCTTAAAAAAACATGCATTCTTTGGGCGTGGTCACACTTATCGATCAGGAGAACTGGCTGAACTGAACTGACTATGGGCGCAGTACCATCACTCGCCAGGAGAGGGCAGGGCGTGGTCTACCAGAGAGCAGCGTGTCAGCGTGTTGGAGAAACAAGAAGAAAAAATGACTACAGATTTGCATAAATATTACTGAAATCTGAAGTTTGGAGCAGCGGCTGAACAGGAAAGCCTCTCTGGACACTTATTTAAACAGACAGGTCGCTGACAAATTGACAAGACTATAACGTTGATATGTTTAGCACCACATGTCAAATCGATTGTCTGCTTCTTAGGTGTGAGTTTATGTTTGTTTTTATTCTCACTGATTTCAAATGGACCAGATGTGCGCTTGTTTGGTGCAAATCTGGTTCCGTTTGGCGTTCACGTCACGTCAAATGAAGCAGGAAACGCACCAGAGTTCGCTTTAATTGGACCAAGTGTGAACACGCCCTCACTGCAAACAGGGTCAGCTCTCTACGAATATGAATTGTAACTTGCTTCCCTGTGGAGACAGATAATTTGAATGCCATACGGGGTAACACTCCACAGACAAAGTACTAACATCTCCATGGAGACAAACAGGTGCCATCAGTCACTGTTTAACAACCAAAAAGTCAAAAATAGTACTTTTCGAGGTGTAACAAGTGCCGCTGATTAAAAATTCTTAGAGCAACCACATAAATTTCGGAGAACACTGCGTGAAGAAAGAACAAACAGAACCACATGAGCAGTACTCCACACATCACCATGTTTATATTAAGGCCAGCGCAACGCCACATCACACATACGCTCCTATTCACCGCGTTTGACCTCCTCTCCACCGCACAATTTACACAATACATCTGTCCGTTTTTGACCACAGCGTTAGCAATTCTACACCACTACCAGGCGAGATCCAAAAGCCCGAGCAAAGTTGCAGACATGTTACGCCATCCGCTGCTGAGGGAGACACTGTTACCATGCCAACAGCCTTTGCCCATGTATGGCCACCACTTCCTGTGCTCATTTAAATTCAGCTATTTAATCAACACCGAGAGATAATTCTGAAGATAACTAGGGCAGACAGTGTCCAGTAATAGACGTAATACAAAAGATGAATAGAAAACAGACTAGAATTCTTAAGCAGCATTGCGAATTGGGAAGACTTTGCCATTAGCCATCTGGACAGGCTAACATGTGTTGTGCATATATAGGGCTGCAGGCAGAGGCATACTGCGTGATAGGCATGAAAGCACATTTAGTCATAGCATAAAACTTCACATAAACAGCTAAACAGATTTGTGGCCTGGAGGCAGGGGATACATTCATTTTATAAACATCTGCAGTAGCACCATTGTAACAGTATTCTTGTATAGTGTATGTTATAAGACTAAACATAAGCGTAATGTTCAAAATGCTAATCTTTTATGTTATTTCTGGCGACTATGCAGAGAGCGTGCAGGGCCTCTCCCTTCGTGTCACGGGGAACAATCGGAGCCAAGCTAAGTCAAGCGTTCATTACACACTGATACCCAAATATCTCAAGACTGACTGATTCTCTCATGAGCTGCAGCCCTGTAGCTTTGGACAATAGGACAACTACAAAGTGGTCTATTACTTACATGTCAAAGTAAATAAATAAAATGCCTAGAGTCAATAAGTGTCACAGTATATCTGATAAATACACACTGTTTTTCTTTTTTTTTTTTCATAAACTCTGTCAAATAAATAGGATGGTATTTCATTTGAGCACAGCGTTGCCTCGAAAGTCAAATGCTTTTCTGGGTTTTTATCACCAGCCACTATCCAACCAGCCACGTAATGCATGATTCACCTTGGTAGGCAAAGCAAGTTTATTTGTACTGCACAATTCGTACACAAAGTAATTCAAAGTGCTTCACAGAATAAGAAAGCCATTAAAATCAAAACATCATCAGGAAAACATCATTAAAATTAACATTAAAGGAGAAGAGTGCAGAATAAAAAACTTTCAGTCGTATGCACAGATAAATAGAACCATTTTGAGACTGGATTTAAGCCATGTCGAAGTAGAAGCCTGTCTCACATCTTCAGGAAGACTGTTCCAGGTTTCAGCTGCATAAAACTGAAACTGGTCATGTGGGTTAAGCATATATGTGTATTTAAAATGGAGGCTGCATGTGAGGGTATATGTACTGCAGGCCTAGTTAATCATGACCACATTTGCATCACGTCTGTTTCTTTACTGTACTTTCAGCATATTTCACAGCTTATCAGTTTTAGAAGTGTTTGTTTAACCAAAAATAATTCCGCTTGGCTGTCAGACTGACTCAAATCCTCGAAACGCCCATCTTTGCTTCATGGACAATAGTATTTAGCCTAAAAACAAAGCCATTTGTGTTATCCTCTTGTCCTCAGATGTCATGCCTGATCAGTGCGTGATAAATCTCAAAAGTCTGCCGCTGAAATATCACAATTGCTTTTCGCGACACTGCCAAAAGTCAATACTTCATTTAAAGTGATATAGTGCCGCTTAAACCCTCCCTAATCACAAGCGACCTTCTTGGTTGACTTAACAATAAACTCCTATGAGCCCAATAAAGAATTACCCCTGTCTAGTTCGCTGCCCGGGGCTCAAGGACTGGACTCAAAGTGAAAACAGCGCTATCCTTTCTCTTGGGGCAGACACAATGCAGACTCGCTGTATCCGTGACCTCTTTTGTTGATACAATATTGACACGGCACTAATAGCTGTGACTGAAGACTAGTTTAAGGCGCACCCAAGCAGAGCTAAAATTGCATGAAGGCCAGACTTCCTCAGACTTCCTCATCACCAAAGGAGCCCGTCTGCCCACAGCGACCCAGTTTAGTCCAACAGAAAACACTATTCTGTTTCTTTGGCCACATTAGCCTCAATGGCAGAATACTACGAGAACTCCCCCGGGACGTCTAGCGCAGTCTGAGTCCCTCACGCACATGCCAAACAGCGTCTCAATGAAAAGTAGAACGCATTATCAAGTCCCAGAGGTTAAAAGAAGAAAGTTTGTTACAAGATAACACATTTTAACTAAGATTTAAAAGTCTACGCTCATAAATCACAGCTGTTGGGGTGATTTATCAATGCCGCTGTTTCTCATTGAGTAAATTGCACATCTTCTAATTATTAAGCTGTAAATGTATGGAGGTCAAGGAACGGGTGAAATGGCTGAGAGGTCTGCATCGATGAAAGAACCCATTTTGTGCTTTATGTGCGTCATCGCCGGACCAATAAACCAAAAGGTGAAAAAGACTGCAGAGAAAAGATGCCATACCCTTTCAAATATCATCCAGTTCTGAAAAATACAAGTTCATAGAGCGGTAGGCTATTGCAAATTTTGTCAGTTCAAATACAGCATGCCGTAGTACAGTGTTTTTCAAGCTTTTTTCAGTCAATGCACACTTTTTCGGTCAAAAACATCCTCTGGCATATGAACCACTAAATAAAACAGTACTATATGACAGTATTTAGAGAAAAAAAGCGCACATATTTTCATTTTTCATTCAGAAATTGCACAGGACGACAATGGTAACACGTTCAATGAAACCCAAGTGTGAAGTTACTTGGATTTTTTACCCTAAGGCACAACTGGCAATACCTCACGGCACAATACTCCCCAACACACTAGCGGAAAATGTATAATATTCATTGTATTGTACAGTCCTCTATTTATATTTGTTTTTCTGATTTCTTTGACAATGTTTCATAATCTACACACGTTTATATATTTCCCAATGTTGTAAAGTGCAGAAATTGAACGCAAACTCCACAAAAGCCGACTTAAACAAATACTACTACGTTCCGATAACTGAAGGTAAACATTTTAAGTAGACGAAAAAGGTTTTTGATCAGCATAAAATCAGACGTAATATGATCTAGTTATGTTGCTGTAAAACATTCACATTTACATAATCTTGCAAGCATCAATAACCCAAAATGTATCCTGGTCTTTTCAAAATATCCCAGCATTTGAGACGGTCACTGGACTTTGTATATTTGCGCTCCGTCCCCATGTACAGACGTGTTTTACATTTTGCTTATAGTACATGTACTGCAACTAAGCCGACACAGTAAGATTGGTTTCCTGTACTTTGAGAATGACGCTTTATAATACATCCAGAAGCCTATGAAAAGAGGACGCTTCACTGGCCACTTGAGGAATTCCCTGTAAGTTGTTTTTTTTTTTGCCTAGACCCTATTGCTCTCTTGTAAATTGAACTGGGTCTCAGCTTATGCAAATCTATCGAGTGAAAAGTGAGATTTTTTCCTCTGAAATGTTGCTCACCTACTTTCACCCTCCTCCCCCTTCTTCCCTCTATACCCATGACAATCCATCAACACAGATAAAACCCAACCATCTCAAAATTCCTCATTTCTGCTGCCTCCAGATTTTACTTGGCACAGACAGACCTGGCTTGCATCACTTTTTTTTTTACCGGGAAGTAGCACAGTAAATCCACAGAGAATGAGATTACCCTTAAAGGGTGTTTACATATTGAATTAAGTGGATACTAATCATCACTATTCTTTCATCAGGTCGCCAGCAGTAAACAGTTTAGGGGGTAAGTCGACCAGATGGGGCTATTTTGTCCAATGCATTCTTTATCTCAGACTGGAAATAGAGGGAAAGTACTAAGTAAAAACTCTAATTTAGAATGTGACTGAAAACATAGCTCACCCATCAACACCCATCTTCTTGTATACAGTTCACCAAACCAATATTTAAAGGTGCCCTATGTAACTTTTACTCATGAAGCATCTGTCACCAATGTCCCACAATATGATATCAACGTCTGTATCTGCATTAAAACAAGCAGGTGGTGCCACTAGGCCTAGTTACAGCTCTGACATGTGGAGATATACCTCGAGTTTGTTTTTTTTTTTGTTTTTTTTAAGCAATTGTTATAGTCCAGGTCAATATGGCTCTTGGCCTATTACCTGCTCTGCTGCCTCTCCTGACAGTGCAGGTCTCTGCACCTGCACACTGCTGCTGCCCTGGGTGCCACTCCACTCAGTGATGACGTGGGCTGGATGCTTTGTCTTTCTGTTAATGAATCTCTGTTTAACATTCAGTATTTGTAAATAATTTGATATTTGAACATGTTAGCCATGGTGACGTTTCCTCTCCTCGCTACAGCATTGAGCCAATCATAACACACACAAAGAACATCTGTAATTGAATAAACAACTGCAAGATAGATCAGTTTAATACCACACTGTGGAACATTCCACACAAAGCATTACTATGCTTCTGGGGAAACAAAGCAGTGGCACCTTTAACTTGCAAATAAACAAGAGGTGTGAGATAACACCTCTATCACCTAAATCTCATGAAAGGTCAATTATATCCATAGCTCCTTTTTTTTCTTTTTTTTACAGATTATGTAAAACTGGCCTATATATATATATATATAAAAAGAAAGTAAGAAACCACATTCTCCTTTGACCAAGGATGTTCCAAACAGGTTCACAGGGAGGTTTCTTTCAAAAACCATTTGATCTGAGTAGCAGGAATACAGGCCTTGCATTGACAGCAGCACACTTACATCCGTGGGACCAAATCCTTTTAGTGTTATCATGCACTGCAGATATGTTGGGCTATAGGCCTGCAGTGGAATCTATTAACACATTTGAGGCGATAACAAAAGATGGGCCTTATCAGACTGGTACAAGTGACAAAGAATGCATTAACATTTATGGAGCTCTCGTCTGCCTCTGTGCCCACTCGCTCCTCTCCTCCTAATGCTGTGGCGCACTCTGTATTTGTGCAGGACTATATAATGACCAATACAACCCGAGACTGTGCTGATTTTGCATAAGAAAGTGGAGAGTACTTTTTCAAAAGGAGCCAAAGCCATTAGAACAGTGCACTGCCAGCTAAACAATGATAGCAACAGTCCCTTAAACTAACCAACCAGTTTTGGACCCAAATGGAGATTAATGCACATATCATTAAAACTCTAAAGACCTATTTATTCTGTTTACTTTTTCTTATTATACAAAGACCATAAGATTTGCAAATGTGGTGTATTTATTAGAGATCGACTGATATGCATTTTTTTCATGGTCGATGTCGATACTGATTGTTTAGAATCCAGAGAAACCAAGAATACTGCCAATATTTTTGGGTAGATAAGTAGGGCAGATTTAAGTAATTTTCCAAATGATCTAATTCGAGTGTTCAGATAAAGCTTTATGCATATATTTTTCAGGCATATTTAGGCACCTGGTTGGGCGTCTGATGAGATTTAAAGCCGATATGCTAAAAAGTCCAAATATCTGACATATCGGTCTATCTGTAGTGTTTATTTACTGGACTCATAGTTAAACTAGCATGTTCTCTACTGCCATGGTTTGAATTCTTTCCTGATGTTGAAAAGATGTATGGACCCATGTGGGAGAGGTAAAATCATTTTTGTTGACATATCATTTTGATTAAATAATATTGAGTTTGTAATGTAAGTGTATGTGAAATAATGTGAAATAGAGATGCACCGATGCAGCAGGTCTGATACTGATACCCAGTGTGACACGGTGCAAAGAGCAGGGACTGAAAACAGATATTTTTTTAGTGACACATGATATTGTGTAACTGTAACAATTCTTCAAGTAATTGTGGAATGGCTTTGTATAAGTAAAAAGTCTGTTTTGGGCCAAAAAACACAGAACAAAGTCGTAATACATTAATTTATTGGCTTGATGTATTTTCTGGAACCAATATTTGATCCAGAAGATTTGTCTGGAATGAAGCAGATACATGACACCTGTATCAGTATCCATAATTTTGAATAATAATAAATTAAAAAATATATACAAAACTTACTCAGTGAACTAAAATGAAGTATAATTTGAAGACTTTTTTTTTCCTCTCAGTGAATGTGTTACATGATTTTACAAGGTGCTGTATTGTTACATGGTGCTGTATTGTTACATGGTGCTGTATTGTTACATGACTTTACATGTGTGCTGTATTGTTACATGGTGCTGTATTGTTACATGGTGCTGCATTGTTACATGATGCTGTATTGTTACATGACTTTACATGTGTACTGTGTTGTTATGTGACTTTACATGTGTACTGTGTTGTTACGTGACTTTACATGTGTACTGTGTTGTTACGTGACTTTACATGGTGCTGTATTGTTACATGGTGCTGTATTGTTACATGACTTTACATGTGTACTGTGTTGTTATGTGACTTTACATGGTGCTGTATTATAAGAGCCGGGAGGAGGATAATGGTCCTACCGTCGTTGCAGAGGGGGCCTCCAAAGGTGGTCATGCTGCAGTCACAGCTGAAACCCTCCCACTGCTGCAGACACACACCCTGGTTGGCACAAGAGTCCTCCTGACACGTGGTACTGGGACCTGGAGTGGAGACACACAGGACAACAGTATCAGACACCACACAGGAGCCACAGGTGTTTTAAGAAACACATTAACCATTATGTTACATTTCAAACTCCATTTTGACATTGAGATTTTGAAACTACAATGATAACACTCTTTTAGAACTGTATTTTCAACACAAAATATTTGTGAATGTAATCACGTGATACTTGTTCTGATACATAATGATCATTCTAAATCCATTCTAGAAAGGTCAGATTTTGTCAGTTTTTTGTAAAATAGTGTATAGTTCTGTACAGTGGTGGAAGAAGTACTTGATTTTTTGTCACTTAAAAGCAGATACTGGAACAAAAAATACACAAGTAAAAGTATTAAAGTATCCATATAAAATGTACTTAAAGAGTAAAAAGTATAACAGTATTTTGCGCATAATTTAACGTCTTATAAGGCTTCGGATGTAGTGCTTTTGATAAAGATTTGGGCTGAGTTTTGTTCGACCGAGACAGTTGAATCAATCATTTTAGCAGGTCTCAAACAATAATGAAAAATACTTTTATTTTTCAGTCCAGTTCAAAAATGTAGTGGAGTAAAAAGTACAGATACGGCTCTCAAATGTAGAGAAGTAAAAGTAAAAAGTATCCACTTTAAAAGTACAGATACCTAAAATGTGTACTACTAGCACTTTATTACTTTTACTTTACGTTCCACTGGTTTTGTAACACTAGTTTTAGTACACCTCACAATTTTTGTTTGGGATTCTGTTCTATCATTTTATTAGTACTATTTTCTAACTCAAATTAACATATTATAACATATTATAACATATTCTCACTATTCAAAAGAACTAAAATATTGTTTTCAAGTGTTAATCGCTATGACAACAGCGCTAATTTTTCATTTATCACATCAAAATACCAAATCAAAATACCCCCTGCAATCGCACAAGCAGAAAAAAACTAAACAAAAAAAGATCAGTAACAGTGCGCTGTGCAAATCACAAACACTATTCCGTGGGTTATTTTTATTCTTGATAATAATGTGTCTTGGAAGATAATTTACTTGGACAGTGAGGAAAATAATGAGGCCGTAGATGTGTAATTACAAACCTTCATGCATGATTTTACATTCATTTACAGAACCAAATAAAAAAGAGAATTATGAAACCTTTTTATTCAGGCATCGAGCAAAACTAATGAATACAGGATTTCTCTCTATTTACTATTAGACAGAGCACATTTGATTTGAATTTGTGGGACGTTAACGTTTGAACAGCAGAGGGTCGGATCAGTAACATCTTCTATCTATGACTCATTAGTGTTATTAAGTAAGTAAAGTGTTTCATGCTGCTATTTATCGGTTTACTTTGTATATTTATTGCAGTCAAGTGGTTCATTTAAAAGAGTTTATTGGGATTCAGGCCCGTCGGCAGAAATTTGGGGGACCCGGGGCAAGAAGAAATGGGCCCCCCTCCAATATAAATTAATAGGAAGAAGGTCCAATTATATTTTTCTGTATCAATATATCGTTGATGTTACTGCAAGTCTGGTATTAATATTGTTATAAGCTCAACAACTGCATTTGAATGAACATCAGTGACTCACATTTTACAGAAAACTTTACTTGGACTTCGAGACTACCTCAATTGGCCTTCGATAAACTCTACTCCACTTCGACCTATCGTGAGTTGAACACTAAGCACTTGGTACAAACTTTTCACCTCTCTTTTCCATATTCAAACAAGGGATCCATGTATTGTACTGCTATCAAAAGCTAATGCTACTTAAACTGAGTCCATTCCACAATGCATTTTCACACAAGCTATTTTCTATTCAGCCTGACACTCCGAGCGGTACAATGAACTCCGCAAGTCCGACAGAGCTATGTTATGTTCAAAAACTGATTAGATTTGAAATAGTGGAAACTGAATAGCTCATAGTCGCTCACTCAATACAAAAGAGGAGATGAATTGTAAAATTAGACTAAGTGACACAGAAGAAATAAATCAAATATTGTCTCTGGATGTGGTAGTCACATTAGACTGGCTGTATAATATTCATGCATGCAACAAAGGATTCATACATAATTCAAAAGGATAGCTTCTGGCAAACTCTCAGATCCAGAGAGCATGCAGCCAGCAAAACAAAATGGAATAAAAGAGGAAATAACAGTGGCACTACAAATATGGCAGAGAGAATAATCAGATTAGGGCCAAGTGTAACAGAAATGATTGTGTGTGTGAGGACCACGGAGCAAGATACCAACACTGACACAAAGAGTTCAATTATGACCTGCAGGTTCGGGGGGGCTTCACTGTGTCGCCAGCTCTTAGGCCAAAAACTCAGTGTAATAAATGTGGCCTTCTGGTTTTATTAAAAGGAATTAAAATTTACAAAGGGACTAATCTTCTGGGATTGAGTTTTTGATGTATTGTGAATAAAATGGTTAGAAAGAGATACCAAGATGCTATTTATTAGAAAAATAATTAAGCATATATACTAATATGAGCAAGTATTAATGATGAAAAGGCCACATAAATAAGACAGAATGGGGATCTTTTAAGACACATGTGTCAAACTCAAGGCCCGTGGACCAAATGTGGCCCTCCACATCATTTTATGTGGCCCTCGATAGGATAAATTAAAAGGTATGATGGTCTTAAAATCTCAATTTATCAGCCATATTTTTACATCTAGGGAAATGCATATGCAATATGTGTAACTTGAATACGTAATAAATACAGAAACAGTTAATTAACAAGTAAAAAAAAAAAAAAGTTACTTATTTTACATTTGGTCCTTTGAGAGCAGCCATTTTGCAGATGTGGCCCTCGGTGAAAATGTGTTTGACGTCCCTGTTTTAACAACACGTGGAAATCTGATTCAGGTTTAGTTTGAATTTGTATTATTGTATATTTGTATAACACTAACAGGCAAAGATGTTTATTTTGAATTGAACAAGTTAGCATGTTTATGTCAGGACATCATGCAGAACAATCTACTTGGAAAAAAAAAAAAAAAAAAAAAAAAAAAAAAAAACAGTTACATTACTTTTGGTCTGCATTGATTTTGCAGATAAGCTTTTTATTTTACCAAACAATAAACCAATTGCATCACAACTTAATAAGACTGTAATAAACTCAGCTATTTTCATTATCATTCAAAAAAAAAAAAAAAAAAAAAACACTCTACGAGCTCTTTCTCTGGACCTTCATCCTATTTTTTATTTTTTTATTTATTTTTTGTATTTTTATTTATTTTTTCCCTGTTGTTTATGACTGTTGTTTTATTCTGAGCTCTTGTGTGTCTGTGCCTCACCTTCACAGCCCCTCTCTATCTGGCCCACACAGTCCAGTGCGTCGGACATGAGGTCTGGGAGGCGCCCGTTCAGGTCCACTGAGGCCAGACAGCCCTGGAAGCCCTCCTTGGCGTGCACCAGTTTGGGCAGCTCTTTGTACATCTCTTTGGACACACCTCCAATGTACAGGTTTCCTATGGAAGCAAGAGACATGTGTCAATACTGCCCTCTGGTGGACAAATGGCATCACTGCAATTTCACAACATTGATGGAAGGACATGTTTACAGCTCCAGTATTTTAGCATTAATTAGTAATAATGCATGTCCAAATTCATTTATGTGATATTAATTTTGCTGAGAACATTGTATAAGTTATATTTTACAATGTTTTAATGGTTTAAGTGTCTAGCTACAACTTTCTTATTCAATCACTAATATGTAAATACTGTCATAGCAAGAGCAACTTTAAATCTGACATCTTAAAAGTGGAATTTAAAACAGAAAAGGCGATTCATATGGTACATTACAAGAGCGTGAAATGCAAACGTTAGAAGAAAGTTACAGCAACGCAACTCGACGAATCTATGAATAATAATCATGGCATATGGATGTGTCATTTGGCAGTCAGAAATCAGTTTTTCTTTCCATTTCTTTTACAGTCATTTTTTCCCCAATAAACAATCGGCTCATTAAAGTCACTCCTTGAAAGATGGAATAGTTGGAGACAGCACATTACTCAAAGCTATTAACATCCAATCCAACTGCTTTAAACTCGTGTCATTGTTCACGTCAACGATCCAAGTGTAAAATATGCATAATGTGTTTCACTCGTACCTTTCAGATCGAGGTTTTTGGCCCCTGTGGTGGTCTGTGTGGTGATCTTTGTGTCGATCTTGACCATGTGCAGGTTGTTGGTGTCTCTGGAGATGATCACGTTGTGCCAGTGGTTGTCATTCAGAGGTTTATTGGAGTTGCCTTTGATGAGATGAGCTCCGTTGCCGAGGTCGGACACATAGTGGAGGTACCTGCGTCAAAATAATATCATAAGTCTGTGTTATTGACGTATTCTCTTGAATGTTGAGGCAATTTCTGGTCTCCTTGTTCATTGTAATTCAAAACTGGGGCAGTGTTTTGTTAATACTTTGACTCCTAGCTGCATGCATTTATAATTCACTCTCTCTCAACGTGGCTGTCATCTGTGGTGCCTTATGAAGATGAAAAATACACATTATAGCTAGAGGCGCATTTAGAAAATTGTCTGGAAAATGATTGATAAGAAAGTGAAACTAGGAGAGAAGTGCAGTGAAAACATATTGCACTTGAACATTGCCCTTAAAGAAAGAGGAGTTTATAGCTGAAAGTGTGTGTACATTTGTATTCACGATATACAGTTTGGTCAGATGCGAACAGATGCCATGATGAGAACGAATTACAAAGTGAATGTCTTAAATATGTGGACTATTCCTGACCAGAAGGAGAAATATATCATAAAAATGTAATAAATATCAGTAATAATGTCAAATATGTAAAATATTCCAAAAGTTCTGGATCTCTATCAACTAAAATACAATTTAACCTCTAAGACCCGAGCTCTTGCATGACACGCTTTGTTAATTTCTCTTTGTTATTTGGGCTAACTGGGACCTGATGAGTTTAAAAACAAAGAATTATCTTTTTACATTATGTAGTTTCAGAGAAAAGTGATGTAAAATGAATGTCCTCATATGTGGACATTTTAATCATTTGCAAAAACTATTTATTTCAGTCCCTGAACACAGCAACATTTGTCCTGAATGTAAAAACAAAATGAGAAACAATAATTGTGCCTCTTGGAACAATGTGTCTCATGTGAAGAGGTGCTGACAGGAGCAGGAAGACATTATATATATATATATATATATATATATATATATATATATATATATATATATATATATATATATATATATATATATATATATATATATATATATATATATATATAGAGAGAGAGAGAGAGAGAGAGAGAGAGAGAGAGAGAGAGAGAGAGAGAGAGAGAGAGAGAGAGAGAGAGAGAAAGAGAGAGAGAGAGAAAGAGAGAATATTCTAAACTTTTAAAAATATTCTAAATTGAATATATTTGCATTATTGCTGTTCTTGTGTGCTGTTCTTCTTCTTCTAAAAATTTGCATTGTGGCCTAGACAACCCAGGTCCTAAGAGGTTAAAGAACCAGTGTGTAACCTTTCTCCTTTTTGCTTTGCCCTGAAACGTTCAATCTCCTTGGTGACTAAACAAGGCCAAGTCACATTCACACTGCGGGATAGCTAGATTTATTGCCATACTGTTGAATATTCCAGGCAAAGCATTGACATCTCCATGGCGACAAGCAGATGCAAACCCCAAAAAGTTACACAGTGCACCTTTAACTTCACTGAAATGGGTTTTATTCTCAAGCTACGATCTTGTAATGTTTTCACGTCACTTGGTCAAAAACGTGTCTTACCCTTTGACCAGCTCCACCACTATGAAGTCATTCCCATCTCCGCTGTTGTACAGGATCAACCCGTCGGACGAGGTGGTTTTGAACTGGAAGAACAGGTGCATGGAGTAATAGGCCTGCAGCGTGGTCAGCGTCACATAACTGGAGCGGGACTTGAATGTGATGGGGTCTGCGATGATGTTCTTGTATCCGATCATGGCGTTCAGCTCGCAGTAATCGATGTCCCCGTTTTTGCACAAATCGATGTAGGCCATGCCATTGAAGGAGAGGCTCTGGATGTGGCCGATGTAGTTGGAGGGAACCATGGACATAAAACGCTTCTCTGTGACTATGCCCGTCTCGATGTTGTGGAACTCCAGCTGAGTGTGGTCGCCCGCCATCTGACCTGTAGAAGCAGACACAAGAGGAGAGAGAGGAGGAGAGGGGGAGACACAGAGGTGGACTTAAGGAAAAAGCTCTTATTTTGAGAGATTTCTTATCTTATTCATTATTGGGATCAATTAGGCCTGTCATGTTAATTACTATATTGTTCAATGTTTATCGTTTGTATCGTTTTCTTGATCAAGTGGGGAATATTTTGTTATTTTTCTTTAATAACAACAAATACGAACTGATCTCCTGGGGATGCGTGTAATTGAATATCTTATCTATATTCAAATCAACAGGGCTCAACATGAAGTTTTTGCTCACTCAAAGGTTACCAGCGAGAGCTCATGATTTATCACTGATTATACCATGGTCAGTGAGAATTCAAAGGCTAACTGCAGGGCATTATTTTTGCATAACCCTACAGGTGCTACAGAAACAGTTAATCACTGTTCTAGACCCCGTGCATTCAAACAGACTGTATATATGTACTTCTCTATACAGTGTCTTGGTGGTTTTCTGATTCTAAAATGTGATAACGTCATACTTTAAGACGGGAGGCAAGAGACAGATTTCCCTATTAATAATATTGTACTTTGCCCTGAAATATCCAAAAGTTAAATTCATAAATGTTGAACCTGATCATTTGTATTAGTGACTAGACCCAAGAACTCACTGTACTGCAACACAAATCTGCATTTGAACAATATCCATTTCATCTGTATTAAATATTATTGACCTATAGACTGTTGTGATGTCATCTGAAACCCAACAATGAGTGTAACCCAATGCTCCTCGCTCTTTAATCCTCACAAAACAGATGTTTCAGGCAAAGTCCGACGTGTTAGTTTCAACTGTGCATAGATTTTAACATAAAAAGGTGGAGCAAACTGATAAACTACTGAGTCACAACAGGTAAACACATGGATTTATCCCATTAGTATCAAAACAATTTTGAATAAACACTAAGTATCTATAAATCTTCATTGGTTTATGGTTGGATTATCTGATTTTGAGATAGATTTTAGGAATAATAAAAAGTACCTTCCACAGGCGGCAGGTCGTCCACGGTCAGTTTGAGACTCTTTCCCCTCCTGAACACTCTCACAGTGTGCCACTCATTATCGTTCAAATTCTGACCCGCAAATATAGTCTCTGGGCCTTTGCCTGCAGGACAGTCCACAGAGCGGTTAACACAGGACAATACACACTTTGGGACACTGACAGATTGAAGAAAATTTAAAAATAAAATAAAAAATAAAATAAAAAAGCAGAGAAAGAGAGAGTGCAACATATTTGAAAGACAGGGCAGGGTGCAATTTTGAATGTAGCTGTATCTGACTTGCATTTGTTTAGCTATTTTATGTTATTTTTTTAATCCCTGCTCCTAAACAGACCACTGGGGGGCAGCAGATAACCATGAAAAGCCAGTGTTGGAGGAGAGTGCCTTGTTACACCTTGTTACAGCCTTGGCCATTTCATACTGCAGTCACTCTTTTACCGTCAGTGAATCTCAGCACAATTTGCCAGATAAACGCAGACATACAAAAAGTGTAAAGAGCGTGATAATAAAGTCATCTTATTTTTCAAGGCCACTAATGACCCATTTATTCGTACATCCCAAGTAATTCACGACTGCCTGCTGTGAGATGCCCCTCTTTATCAACACTAAAAGCACTTTAAAAGCACATGTAATTGCTTAATACATAACTTGGATTATAGGTCACAAAATGATGTTTAGAACTAAACAAAAATGATTGGGATCATTTTAAAAGCAAAAAATACGTACTAATCTCCAGTCAGTCTCTACTCTATACACTGTCCAGATTAGGGATGGGACAATAAGAGATACTCGCCATTATTTCACCAGAATGTGCAGAAAAAACTACTTCTCCATAATGTTTTCTGATAGATCGTAGTTGTTTTCACTGGTATTAAGTACAAGTATATAAAAGTTGTTTAAATATAGGACTTATTCATAGTAAAAGTACATTTAAAAGTACATTGTAGATAATCAAATGTGTCCACACCAGTCTAGTTAGTTTGTAATATTCTGTATTCACTGTAAAAACCTGCACATAGTTGACTTTTTATATTGTTTGGACTGTAGGAAACATACTATATTGGACATGGGGAGATTTGTTGTATTTTACTGCTAATATCAATGATGAACTGTTAGTCTTATTACGTAATTGTAATGAAATGTGTGTATTAATGTGTGTTCACCTGCACATGGAAAGTAGCAGTAGTTAAATCTGGTACAAATCATCTTTTGTTTTGTAAAATGAATGAATTTGTACATGGTTCCTGACAAATAAAGAAAGAAAGAAAAAATGTATATAAATGTATATAATTGCCATGACAATCGCATCACAGAACTTTAATATCGTCCAGACCCCACATAACCCTGATCCATTAACTAAATACACATCTATCTTGAGCTGCACATTTCAATAGTTAATCCCCACAGTGCATTTGACTTTGGCTCTCCATCCCAGAGTGCGGCTCCAAAGCCCCCACTGCTCCTCTCACATCAGGAGCGCGGTGGCTGGCGTCCCAGGCTCCTCAGCTCTGCCCTTGTGCTCTGATGGATCTGCACTAGGCTCTGCGCTCCACTGCCTCCAGGCCTCAGGGAACAGCATGAGAAGATGTGATTATCCAGTCAATCAGCCCCACCCGCAGGACCACGGGCACATGCTGGTGAGACCGGGTCAAACGGAGCCACTCGCACAGGTGGACGGGGCACGGGCCAAGCAACCGGGGGAAGGCGTTATATATTACTGCGCTATACGTCAAAGTTATAGATGGTAAGGGTAGAGCAGCAGGCATGTGGCTGCAAGAGGAATCCAAACTGAATCAATATCGTAGTTTAAATGGACACAACTAGTAAATTAGAGGTTAACAAAATTTCTCATACCTTTTTAACTGCTCCTTAATCAGCCTTAATGAAGCATGAACACATACTTCCTCCATAATGAACAGATCATTTATTAAGAATGATTCAATATATTAAGGCTAATAAAGTGCAGTTATAATAAGGTTTTTACCAAATATCAGCACTTCATTGGCTGTATAAACGATCTAACCTACAAACTGAAATGAATGGGATTATCGTTTTGGATCAATAGTTGTAGGCCTATTTATTTTAGGACTATCAACTGATGCTCGAGGGTGTGTTAAAATGTTGCACTATTATCTGAGTCTTGATTTATAATTGCAATCAACTGCTGCAGGTGAGGGGAACATAGCATCAATAATTTGAATATATACGGTACATATACAGACATACTTAGGTACCTACATACATACCTACTTACCTACATACCTACTTATTTACATACCTACATACGTACCTACATACCTACTTACGTACATATCTACTTACTTACATACCTACCTACGCACGTACATACATACCTACTTATTTACATACATACATACCTACTTACATGCATACCTACGTACCTACCTACCTATTTACATACCTATATATGTACCTACATACCTACCGACATACGTACGTAACTACCTACCTACGTACCTACATACCTACTTACATACATACCTACCTACCTACTTGCATACCTATATACGTACCTACATACCTACGACATACGTACCTACCTACCTGTTTACATACCTGTATACTACCTACATAACTACTTACATACCTACCTACCTACCTACCTACCTATATACCTACCTACATACATATCTACATATATACATACATACCTACATATTCATTATCACATTATATGATAAGAAATGAATCATACTTTTTTACCATTTTTTATTTATTTTTTATTTGTATTTTTTTATATATATATATATTTATTTTCTTTGTATTATTATAATATTGTAATGATCTGCTATTTTGAGTTTACCTCAGAGTTTTGTTGTTTGTTGTAACTGTGTTGTCGTTAATTACTACCTTTGTATGTGACACTTGGTTGCTATGCCGACAAGCTGATGTGAAGGTTCTGTTGGTCAGTTACTGGTCTGTTTTGGAGTGGAGACAGCTGCTGTTTTGCTTTTGTTTTGGTGTGGGTAACAACCTAGTCGCCCTTGTGTTAAAAAAAATTAAAAATAAATAAATACACCAGAAGAAATTTGGCGTATCTGGTGATTCCTTCCACTACAATACAGCAAGTAATATTTTTAGCATACGAATCCATACATGCCCCATCGCTCCATTCACATAACTCTTACTTATAAACTTCCTCTGGCTGTCGTCGTGGTTACTCAGTTGTCGTTATGCCTGGCCGTTAGCAGTGTTTAAGCATTAGCGGCGGTGTTCCCCTCAGACAGCTGTGGCCCTGGGGAGCACGGGTCCTAATTGACAGTGATGTGTTCGTTGAGTTGCCGCACAAATCCTTCATACACAGAGTGGACCCATGCGGCATGCCTGACAACACACGTTCATTAAGAAAAACTAAGGACCGAAATAACACAGAGAAAATCATTAATGTGAACTATTTGTGTGGGAGAGTGGAACGGGCTTAACACGCTCTCCAAGCAGTTCAATTAAACACCCTCCACTGACGTAATTAGGTCTGAAGCCAGAGAAGTGCCTTTTGTGCTTCTCCAGTGCTGTGTATCAGAAAGAGTTTTTGTGCGTGGATTCAATAAAGATATTTTGAACTGCAGTTTGCATTGTTTTGGAAAATAAATCTGACTGTGCTTTTGAATGCATTCTAATTATAATACTGCAAATTAATGTTATATTGTAGCATTTGTAGGTGTTTTTGACTCCACATCCTAGTGAAATATGGGCCTTTTTTGTGAGATAGCCTATAGATTTTCTAGTTTAAAGGAAATATAAAATGGTAAATTGTCACAATTTAGTATAGCGCCACCTTCAGGGCACTCAAGGAACCACTCACCCACTCACAAACGCACTCATACACCAGTGAACGTGGATAATGGTGTATGAATGTGAGTTGGGTTAAGTGTCTTGCCCAAGGACGCAGCAACAGCATTCATGAGAGCTGGAATCGCACCGTCAACCTCGAATCTACTCGAAGCTTGGGACTTCAGTATAAGGCACCTACTGGGCATATACTGTGTGTACTGCAAAATAAGTCTGACAAGCATTTACTGGGTGCAATAAAAAACATAAAAAATAATACTAGATTGTTTGAATTTACAAGTGAAACAAACAGCATGTCATAATCGGTTGGCACTTCTAGTTTTATGTATTTATACTTGTTCCTTTATGATTTCTTTCTTGTAGCTGTTACAGTCAGAAAGTGTCGCGCAGAGCGGTAAGTAAGCAAACATCACATTTATGCTAATTTCATATGAGAGCTTGTCTTTTGTCATTATATGTAACACATTTTGTTTCGTGGATCTAAGCACAAGAAGCACCAACCGCTGCAGCGTTATGTAAGTCCAGAACCTGTCCCTGTCCCTGTCTCATTCTCTCCTCTTTTCATCTGTAAATAGCGAGGTTACAGCATTACGGCAACAGCAAGGCACATTAGAGGAGCAAACAAAACTCACCTCATGTTTGCCCCCTACAGCACATGACGGGGACTACGCCGTGTTTGCACTGTTTATGAGTTCACGCTATCATCACAAACCACCAATGACCTTTTAAAGCCTTCGGAAAGGGGAATTAGAGCTCAAAGCTTTTTTTATTTGCATACACAAACAAGCACGCAATCCAAGACGCCTGAACAATGCTATTTAGCATTTAGAGAGGTGTTAAGAAGGAGGTGTCTCACAGCGGCGTGTCTGCAGGTCGGGGGAGTATCGTGTGTGTGAGATTCTCAGCAGGCAATGACCTTCAAGTATGATATACACAATATAGGACTGGGAAACTGTTGGTATCTGTTGACGTAATGCTGCATTCGACAACAGGCTATGGGTTAGTGTTTTCTATAGTATCTGGTATATACAGATCAGCCATAACATTATGACCACTGACAGCCAAACTAAAACACAGTAGTCCTGTATTATGAAACTTATTAGTACATGGAAGCGGACTTTTATACACACAACTACACCTGTTTTTACATTTTTATAGGGACTTATATACTTTTTGTGTTTGTATTATATTTTTAAAAATAGTGGTCCTGTTTATGGCACTTTTTAGTGAATGGAAATGGACTTTTAAACACACACCTACACCTGTTTTTAATTTTTTATAGGGATTTATCTACTTTTTTGTGTTTGCATTATATTTTGAAAAGGACACTCGTGGAAAACATTGGGTTCACCTGTATAAATAAAGATAAAGAAAGAAAAATTTAAATAGCCAACCAGGGGAGTCGACACATGGGGGCAAAAGTGTCTGTTGTCCCGGGCCTCAGGGTCTTAGGGGCCCAGAATTGACTGAACCCTCTTCTTTCATTTATATCAAAAGGGGGCCCATGTGACGCTTCTTGCCCAAGGCCTCAAATTTCTGTAGACAACAAATCAACAGTTTGCTAATAGCTGGAGGCGGCAGTGGTTGAATGGTTTGCCCAAATACCAAAAGGTTAACAGTTCAATCCCAGCTACATCCAGTGCATATAACAGCTCTGTTTATGAATGATTGTGTGAGTGGTTGATGATGAACAGAGGGGTGTGAGCACAGATCATCAGCCACACTTCACCTGTCTAGCTCAGGTGTAACTTCAGAAATAATTTACCACCTCTGTGTATGAGGAGTGAATGAATAACACCTGGAACTGTCATTAGATTGTGAGTTTCTATAACACAGCTGTACAAAACTAATGCTTTATTATAACTGCGCTGGATATGTGAGGCTCACTGCTGTTTAAAGGTTTAACACTCATCAAACAGGACATCAGGACCTGCTGGCTTGAATTTTAACACCTAGGCCAACCTTCTGTCTCTGTACTTTTCATAGCTTATCAGTAGTGGAAAGTAACAAAGTAAAAGTAGTTAAGTACCATATTTAAGCAAACAAAAGCAAACTAAATTCAGCACAAATCTTTACAAAAATCAGCACATTTGAAGCTACTTTTTGCTCTTCAAGTACATAGGGACCAAAACTGACCTATACAGTCTATAAGTTGCAGTGGTGGAAAAGTACTCAAAATCTAATTAAGTAAAAGTATTAAAGTACCAATTTAAATGTACTTGAAGAGCAAAAGGTAAAAGTATTTTTGAGCTCTTATAAGGCTTCGAATGTTTTGATTTTGAGAAAGACAGAAATAAATAAATCAATCTCAAATAAAAATACTTTTGCCTTTCAGTCCAGCTCAAAAATGTAGTGGAGTAGAAAGTACAGATACGTGCTCTCAAATATAGTGAAGTAAAAGTAAAAAATATCTACTTTAAAATGTGAAAAAGTAAAGTACAGATACCGAAAATGCATACTTAAGTGTATTTTAAAGTAGATAAAATACAGATATCTAAAATGTTTACTTAAATACAGTACTTTACTTTCACTTTGGTACATTCCACCACAGATATGCTATGAAAAGTACAGAGACAGAAGGTTGGCCTAGGTGTTAAAATTCAAGCCAGCAGGTCCCGATGTCCTGTTTGATGAGTGTTGAACCTTTAAACAGCAGCGAGCCTCACATATTCTACCTCTGGAAAACTAATTATTAATTCATCCCACTTCCTGAATAATAAATGCCAGGGATATTTACCTCCCAAAATATTGCACACTAACGTCTTAGCCCAAACACACACACACACACACACACATCCAAAGCATCTATTTGTGATCCCGCAGAACAAGATGGACTCTCCTCCCCTCCCTCTCCATCCCTTTCTTTCTGCTCGGTGAGGCAGGTTAATGAGAATAATAAAATCACGCTCTGTATTTCCTCTGTGCCTTGAATGGCCTCATCAATTTACAGCCGACATGAGACACTAAAGCACAAGAGAAACAAAATAGTGAGGGAAAGAAGAAGACAAGGAACTCATCCGTGTCCAAAATACCTGCCTTTGTACACAGCAGCAGCCCGCAGACTTATTGCTGTGAAGGTTTGTTAATTTCAAATGGCCTGTAGTCTATATTTAGGAGTGTTGTTAATACTGGCTTTTATTGTTGCTGTTTTTTTTGTTTTTTAAGGCAGAAGTAACCAATGCACAAACAAGACCAATTGCAAAGATGCACCTAACTAAAAGCAAGAATTCATAAATATTATAACAAGATGATTTAAGGGTAAAACTGGAAAATATTTGTGCTTATACAGCCTCGCAGGTTCACATACTACAGACTTTTTAGAGGTAGGGCATCAGGCGTAGAACTGATTGGAATTATTGCAAGGTTTACATCAAGGAACAACAAGGAACCACTCACATTCACACACATTCATACATCAGTCAGCGCAGACACTGGGGGCGAGTTGGGTGTTTTTGCCCAAGGACGCAATGACAGGATTTGTCTGTGGGAGCTGGATCTGACCGCTCTATTAATTGTGTTTTTTTTTTTTTTTCATTTATTTATGTATTTATTTTTTCATTTTTTTTTCATGTATTTATTTATTTTTTCACTTATTTATTTTTTTCATGTATTTATTCATTTTTTCATGTACCGGTATTTATTTTTCATGTATTTATTCATTTTTTCATGTATTTATTTATTTTGTCATTTATTTATCTATTAATTAATTTTTTCATTTTTTTCATTATTATATTATTATATTATTATCATTATTATCATCATCATCATCATCATCATCATCATCATTATTATTATTATTATTATTATTATTATTATTATTATTATTATTATTATTATTATTATTTTTTTTTTTTTTTTTTTTTTTATTATTATTATTATGTGGGGAGTGGGATTTGAACCGCTAACCTGCGGATCAGTGGACAAACACAACCAACTGAGCTACAGTCGCCCCGCAGTTATTCTGGCTTGGGTAAAAATAAATAACTAATTTAGTATTTGATAGCTGTAACAAAAAGTCTACTCAAAATTAATACATCAAAAATCTAATTTGCAAACTTTTACAAAACAATTTTATGCAACTACAAATTTACATAATCTTTCAAGTTGGATTATTAAAAATCTCTGACGTATAATGGTTTGTTTACGTTTTGTGTTTAATTACAATATTATTCTGAATGCTTTTTAGTATTTATTTATTTATTTATTCTTTCTTGGAATCGAATTTGCGCCGCACATATACACCAACTTTTCCCCTGCTACTTTAATGCAAGTCAGACACATCTCACTATAGCCTGGAGATATTGGGATTATCTGACAGTATAGGACAAATTGCATACATGGTTGCTAAGAAACAACACAGCAGCTAAAAAAACAGTGTTATCTGGGAACAAAAGAGACTAGAGAAAAGAGAGAAGTATGTGAACATTGACTTACTGGAGGTACAGTTAATCCTGATACAATCTAGATGGGGGAAGAATAGATGAGAGATAAAAATTCTTTCAAAGTAACACAGCTGCAGACATCAAAACATACAGTCCACTCATCTGGGGACGCACACACGGACACTGGCCACGCTCCACTTTTGACGGCTGTCGCTGTTATCAAGCATATCTTTTGCATTTATATATTTGTTTTCCTAAAATGAGCACATGAGCTATAAGTTTAGATGCAGAGCCAGTGTCAGAAAGAGCCATCTGGGAGGAGTTCTGAGTCGTAACTTTTAAAACGAGGGTTTAAGACAATGTAATCCCCGGAGAGGTCCATGGTAGACTTGATTGAATAGGTAATTACTATACTATTATGTCAATGTATACTGTCATAATGATGTTTAGAATAAAAAAAAAGGCTACTGTTGCATACAATTCAACTATTTCTATGTCTTCCTCTTGTTTAAGGATACTATAGAGAAAATGGTGACCCAAATCCACCCTCACCTCTCCCCATTTGGCTCTCGCTGTCGTGTGTTGTCAACCACAGAGGCAAAGTGGTCGCAGACAGCCAGAGACCAGCGCAAACTTGGCCTTACAGGGAATGCTCTGCTTTTGAAGAAATGACAAGGAGACGGGCCAAGGGGGAAGGGACGAACTCTCAAACTCTCCAATGTGTCAGACTTAATTCCGTAGAAAAGCATAAAAAATGAGCGCTCGTCTCGTCAATAGGCGGCGCTGTTGCCCTCCTACCGCGATCCGGCTGCTTCCTTTTGGGCTCGGGACAAACACAGCCGGTCTATTGGTATGCACGGTTAAACAGCGGCGCTTAGGAAGCCCATTTCTGTTTAGCCAGTGGAAAGGCGAAATAGATGGCTATCATTTGTGCGGCACTGCTCCGTTTGAGAGATATCAAACTTTTCACAAGCATCAATGGATCCTTTCCTGAGCAAATAACACATAAACCGGAGCGCATGCACTTCACTGGCTGTGTGTTTTCTCAAGCTATAAAGGTATAAGGTGCATATCAAAAACACATTCAGCTCTATACCAATATGTCTCTTCAAAAAGGACCACAGTGGAATGTGTCATCACGTAAAGGTAAAATGAAGGAAGAATTTTTAATCTAGTGGCACAGTGTAAAATCATAGCTGCCGGGGACGTTCGCAAAAGACTCATTTTTAGCTCCAAATTCCTTCTCTTACACAGCCACGATAAAAGTATTCCAAGCGATGAAAGATTTGTTACTTAATGGGGGATAATAGCACCTGATTTGAATTTTAGGTGAGCTCCACATTGCAGTTCAGGTGTTTTTGAGCGAGGAATCTGTATGAATTCAAAGGAAAATAAAGCAGCAGTTTGGTCATTTTGCTGTTCTGAATGGTGTGATTTGAAACCCGGTAAATGCGATTGCAACTGTGTATGCGATGGCGGTTGTATTTTTTGGTAGGGGTAAGAAACTAGGGTCAGTTTTCAGACGGCAACGAGCATTCCCTGTTAGAACATTTGCGTGCTCATCTGGCAGTGAGCGCAGAGACCGCAGACTCCGGCCATTGAAAGCATCTAAACAATCTCTTTCTATTCAAGAGACTGGGGCAGATCGAAAACGACTATTTTGGCTCTAGCGTTGCCCAAGTGTAGGTCTATAGGAGTTTACTGCAGTGACACACATACTCTCCGAGGCTTTACCTAGGTTAACAGTGAGCCGCACTCGTCCGCTCTCCAGCTCCAGGCGCAGGGTGTCGGCAGAGTCCCGGGACGTGGTGGCGATGAGGATGCCGTACGCCCTCTGGGAACGGAAACGCAGGGAGACGTCTTCGGCCTCCGTGTGCATGACCACGGGCAGCTGCACCTTCATGAACTTGCTGCCGTCATAGCTCAAGATGGTCGCCTCTGTGGACACAACAGATGGACAGTTCAGAGGGACAGGCCGGGGAGGCTGTCGGGTCAAATGCAAAGATAGAGGTTACATCATATGATCATTTCAAGTACTCAAACAAATAAAGTGTCACATGAAAAAAAAACCTTGAGTAAAACTATCTAAGTACCTGTTTAAAATATATTCAAAGAGTAAAGTATTTCACACAGATTTTGAGGTTTAAAAAGGCTTCAAATGTAGTGATTTTGGTAAAGATTTGAGCTGAATTCTGTTCAACAGAAACAACTGAATCAATTGTTTTATTCTTCCTGTTTTTATTTGTTTATTTGTGCTTTCTGAAATTATGAACGTGCTAAAAATGAACTCTTCAGCCTTTTCAGCAGGTCTCAAACAAGAATAACTTTACTTTTCATTTCACTTAAAATATATTGGAGTTGAAAGTACAGATACCTTCTTTCAAATGTAGTGAAGTAAAAGTAAAAAGCATCTACTTTAAAATCTACAGAGACCTAAAAGTTATACAGTACAGTACTTTACTACTTTTACTTTTTTTTCTTACGTTCCACCACAGCCTATAGCCTATATGTTTTGTTAAAGAAGGAAATGAGAAAATAATGATTGATAGATAAAGTGAAAGTAAAAGAATGTGCCTCTGATACTCTCTACACTCGTGCTTCTTAAACTGTGATACCCGCACGAGTAAATTCCACATTTCTGTCTTTGAGTTAGTCTTTAGTACTCAGTACTGTGAAACCTAACTATTTCCTTTGGTGGTACTTTGTATGAAAGATTTCAGAGCAACTGGCCAATGCTGAGGAATAGAAATCTGCCCTAGAAAAAGCTTGAATCATTATTCTTATAAAGCACTTTTCCACCTCCAAGGCACTCGAAGAGCTTTACATTAAAGGAACCAATCACCCATTCACACACACATCCATACACCAGTGTACACAAACACTGGGGGGTGGGGTGGGTTAAGTGTCTTGCCCAAGGACACAATGACACAAGGAACTGGAATTGCACCGCCAACCTGTGGGTGAGTGAATCTGACTGCTTTACCAATGATGTTTTATGTCGAGAGCAGCATTCAAACACTCGAATCAACTGAGCTGCTGTCATTCATTATCTGAAACTAATGCTGCAGGGAAAATAGGGGAAAAAAGACATTAAACTGTCTATTTCCTCCCTCAACTCAAAACATGCACAATCAGTCCTGTTCTGACCAAGTCTAAATAAATATCGCACTGCGCTCTCTGCTTGACAAGTGTTCCCTTCAATTATATTTTTCTTCAGAATTCTCAATTCTATTTATAACTTTATCCTATGTCATTTCATTTGAATGTGCTAATGAGAGAAAGGTCTTCACAGATCACGTTGTAAACAGCAGGTTCTGCTGTTCTGATGCCGCAGTAGCGTTAGCCGTGCCCCTGACAAACCCAGCAGCCCTAACTGAATTTCAGCACGTCCACTCAGTCCATTTGTTGTGCTGCTGATTCAATTGCAGGCTTCACAGGAAAACTGCAGTCTTTTAGCAATGTTTCAAGATGTTCTCCTCCTAGAAGTGATACTGGCCTAATTGTGTTTCAACTACAGAAACAATCAAAAAGTCATTACAAAGGCTAATGCATCCAACAATTAGGCAACTAGAATTACATCCACAGAGCGATGCATCTGCTGGTCAATAACACTGAGGACACAGCGACGCTTTACATGGGCTGATATGAACGAGCAGAATTTGACCATTTATTTTTAATTCAATCATTTCACAATAGAAAATCAGACTAAAATAGAAGGTTGCAAGTACGTTCACTAAATGTAACTGTCCTAGAATAGTCTCAAGTGTGTCGGGGGGGGGGGGCATCTGACTCACTCACTGCATATATGATGATGTTAAAGTAAAGTTTAACTGTTTATAAAACTAATAATGCCTTACGTGGGATAGACTCATGGAAACAAGGCTGTCAAACTGTTCCATTAGCCTCAGGAACCATAATCAATCACTCACATGCACACAACATGCACAAGCTTAAGTGTTAAGTTCAAACTCATTCACCTGAGCGTGTAAAGTTTATCATGTTCTTTTTTAACAGAACACTATAATTATTTGAGCGAAGGACAGAAGAACCACCCCAACTTGTGGACCTTAAATATTGACTCGCTGTGGCTGCATTTACTCAAAGCATTAGGTCTGTGTCTGGGAAAATGTTTGTAAGGAGATTGTTTAACACCAGCAGGAGGTTATAAACACATTTCCGCTGGTGTAACTAAAGCATAACCCAATAACAGAGCCATTACAGTGGCTGCAGTGTTCAGGCAGATAGAGAGTCTGTTAAAGAAGAAGCAGATAGGGCTGGGACCATGGTACACTCATCATCATTGTCCCATGTATCCCACCAGACCTCTCCAGCACATCCTTCACCCAAATCCAATTCTGCACCACGCCCTCCCGGGGTGCTCTGCGCGTGACAGGCCCCAGTGACTAACTGGTCCGCTCTGCTAAACCGTCTGCTGCCTGCCACTGCCAAAGCGAAGAGGTGCAGAGGAAACACAGAGGAAACGCAGATGAGGAGCAGAGGAAACAGATGAGGTGCAGAAGAAACACAGATGAGGCGTAGAGGAAAAACAGATGAGGAGCAGAGGAAACAGAAATGAGGTGCAGAAGAAACACAGATGAGGCGCAGAGGAAAAACAGATGAGGAGCAGAGGAAACAGAAATGAGGTGCAGAAGAAACACAGATGAGGCGCAGAGGAAAAACAGATGAGGAGCAGAGGAAACAGAAATGAGGTGCAGAAGAAACACAGATGAGGCGCAGAGGAAACACAGATGAGGAGCAGAGGAAACAGATGAGGAGCAGAGGAAACAGAAATGAGGAGCAGAGGAAACAGCAACGAGGTGCAGAGGAAATAAATATGAGGTGCAGCTGAAACACAGATGAGGCGCAGAGGAAAAACAGATGAGAAGCAGAGGAAATACAAAGGAAACACAGATGAGATGCAGAAGAAACACAGATGAGGAGCAGAGGAAACACACATGAGGATTCAGAGGAAACAGTGACGAGGTGCAGAGGAAACACAGATGAGGTGCAGAGGAAATAGAAACGAGGTGCAGAGGAAACACAGATGAGGTGCAGAGGAAACACAGATCAGGTGCAGAGGAAACACAGATGATGTGCAGAGGAAATAAATATGAGGTGCAGCTGAAACAGAGACGAGATACAGAGGAAACACAGATGAGGAGTAGAGGAAACAGCAACGAGGTGCAGAGGAAACACAGATGAGGAGCAGAGGAAACGGAGATGCAAAAATGAGAAAATGAGAAATCCCACTGTTACAGTACAAAATGTAGTCAGTGGAATGTATATCCAAAGACAAATGTCTCTGCGAGCGTTCCTGCTGTTTCTGTTCATATTTTTATAATATTTTTACATACATTATTATGACCAATACAAATGACACCTGGTTCTTCTTACAAAACGTGTGTTTTATATAACGTTTTTCACAGCTTCTAAAACACTTTATAAAAACTACATCTTATTACCTTCAATAAAACAAACTGAAACTATTTGTTCATTGGGAATTAAGTTTATCAAGAATATTTCAAACTTAGTAACTGATTTGGTAACTACTTGTCCTGTATGTCAGTTTCTGGAGGTGGTAGTTATTATAAAATGTAACCAACAATTATTTAAGAGCCCATATTACGCTGAGGTAACAACATTCTAACATGTCTTAAAGCTCACAAGAGTCAATTTTGCATAATATGGGAACTTTAAAGTGCACATTATAGTCTTTGGTAATCAGCTGTCACAACCTGGCTACCAACTGTCAGATCTAAGCAAAGAAGATACGACATTATAATGAACATGTCACGTCTGTTAAAAACGCTGATGTTTCCAGACGCAAGAAAAGCCCAAATTGCTGAGGAAATATTTCGAGTGACACATGTGGAAATGATTATCTAATGCAAAGCGAACACCTGTCAGCGGCCCCTCGTGCGGCCCCTCGTGCAGCTCCAGTCACCGAGGCAGTCTGCTTTTCACCATCAGAAGTGCGAGAGCTGCAGGTGTGGCTCTTTTTTTGTTGTTAGCTCAAATCAGTATCTGTCATCTGGCTCATTTTATTCTTGGACTTGGATAAATGAATCAAATACGTTTCATGATGTCGAGTTATATTTTTCAGATACCAAGAATTAAGCTCAATAAAAAAGTTTGTACCGCCGGGGAACATAACGTGCACTTTGATGTAACAAACTCCTCTCCTATATCATTAATGTATAAAATATAGACAGTTATACAACACCAGCATTTCACTATGATCTTACTTCTGACAATTATTCTGTTTTTCATGTTTTTCCTTTTTTTCTTATAGTATCAACATATGCTCAAGTCAGTATTTAGTTGTTTCATTGATTAGTATCTAGTCTATATTGACACTAAGGACTGTTTCTGATCCAACGATGATGATTCAAATCTTTTTTTTAGGCAATATAATGTGGTTTTCAGCATTAAATGGTAGTACTTTTATACTTTTATATCCCCATGTGGCCTTATATCTGTGTAATCCCTCAGTCGTCCAGGTATGTTCCATAGTGGTCCATGGGGGTACTGTATACTAGTCTATGTGGTCTTATACTTGTTCTGATACGGTTCAAGATCATTCTAAAGCTATTAAACGTTCATTTCTGTTCTGTGAATGTGACTTTTTACTATCGATACCTGCTCAAATGAGTATCTAGCAGTTTGGATACTAGTTTTACCCTCAGTTAGTATCTGATTTTTGACATTTTGACAACCCTAATATCTGCTTACTGATGTCACTTTCCACTCAAATAATATCATCAGTCATCTATGCCACAACCCACGGCTTCATAATGGCTATTTCAGTATCAGCCCAGTGGGACCAGACAACGATTTGAGTCTGTATTTATGCATATTTTATTTCATGGTCATTATATGGTGATTTTTGGCTATCACACGAGCACAGAGCGGTTAAGGGATAGCATTAAGGGCGCAGGATATAGCTACGTGTTGCTAACTCGAGCGCTAATGGCACTCTATCTCAATTCCCCCGGAGCCAAACTGCACTGGAATACTGAGCTGTCAGAAGCACGTCAACCACAGCACTGCAGCAGCGGGGGGACTATGCACCCTATCCAGAAATCACCTGACAACAACAGCCAAAGCTTATTTTTATATGGAAAGTGTATCTTCGACAGCCATTATAAACAGAAATAAACACTAGGGGAGGAATAATTCAAAAGAACCTCTGTCTTCTGGTGCGCAGTGTCTTCACAAAACTAGACATCCCTATAGCTGTTAAATGTGTGACAACAAGCTGCCAAGTGAATAGAAATCCAGAGAGGAGGAAATAGTCTCAGAGCACAAAGAAACGCACACTATATCTTCATCCAGTCCAACTTTGCTCTTCTCCAGCTCCGAGTGTGTCTCCTTATCAGAGCCAGGGAACTTCATTATAGATATGAGAGCGAATGGGAGTAAAGCGCCAAAGTGGATGAGCGCGTCTGACAGAGGAGAGGAATCAGTACAGCTCTGCCAGGACTGTCACGACTGCAGCGGGATTTCACTACATACGTGTCAGAATGGTGCTCTCTGATCTGTAGACAACATAACACACACACAACTATTTACATTAAAGCAGGAACAAAAGCTGGATTTGCAGGTTATAAAGCGGTTTTAAATGATAGCTTTAATATTTTCACATGTTTTTTGGGGTTTCTTTTGCAGGGACTGATGGTTTAGTCACGTTGATTTCAGTGATTTGTTATTTGTTCACATAAAAAAGAGAAAAAAAAAGATGTCTGGAATTATATGTAGCCTGCACTCTTACAGTTTTTAAACAGGTACTACACTCACAACTGAACTTTGGCTGCTAAAACCTTAACCAGCACTTAGACACATAATTAAGCGGGAAAGAGTCTTTTTAGGTTTAAACCAGCTGGATTTAGACATTGAAATTGGCAACCCAGATGTGAGACTCGTTCGAGGCTCATTCTGCTTTCTGACAGTCTTCTTGAGAATGAAACTTCCATTAAACCAGAAACAAAAGCTAGATTTTCAGGTTAAAGAGCAGTTTTAAATGATAGCTTGGAATATTATTTTTTCCAAATTATTTTCAAAATGTGTTATGTTTCAGTGTTATGTTATTTTTATTTATTTATTTTATTTATTTTATTTATTTATATTTTATTTATGTATTTATGTATTCATTATTAATTTTTTCTATAATTTAACAGAGTGTCTACTGTGCCTGTATCTGACTTTATGAGCCTTGCGTGTACTATAGCCTGGAGATGTCTAGTTAACTGCAGCAGTGTGGACCCAAACACTTTGAAAATATCTTGCAGTATCAGTATAATCCATTTGTTGTACTAAGGTGACACATATATTGAGAAGTGCTGTGTCTTATAACATTTCATATGCAAATTGTGTAGCAATGAGAAAATGTGTATGCTATATTTAAACCATACAGTACGCATAGTTATTCATGTTTGCACAAGCCTGTTATACATTTATATTTCTTTAGATCTTTGCATTCGTGTACAAAAGCGGCAGGCTGTGAAACAACTCATACTCCGCTATTTGAAGAAAAATAAAATACACACAAATAACATGGGTAAATAGTTAATATAAATATTACGCAAAATGGACTTGTGTGAGCTTTAAGTCATGTTAGAATGTTGTTACTTCCTCAAAAACATATCTGGAGTTGTGTTTTGTTTCATTCACACGTGTTTACCTTTTGTTCAGTAGAAATTTTCAATTCTGATGATTCCAGTGAAGGTGTATGGAGTTTAAAAACACAATGGAGCACTTCCTGTATTACCACATGACATCACAAGGTGGAGCAAAGTGTTTTCTGTTTGAGAGAAGAACTCAGCCTAAATATGCAGGGTTTGTGTGTTAAACATGTGAATGAAACAAAACACAACTCCAGCTGTGTTTGTGATGAGGATCAAGATTATAACAGATCAGAAAATAGTGGAATATGGGCCCTTTAATATGAAATGACTAATTTTAAAGAACTTTGCACAATGACAATACAATGCCTTTCCTGTCTCAATCTAATGTCACATTATTACAATTGAAATCAAATGGTAGCAAACAAATTCAGAGATATTTTGTTGTTACTTTACATAATATGCTCAGCTAAACAGAATGATACTATTATGCTGTTATACCTAAAGTGGCAGAGTGGTTGACATTCATCTATGCTTAGAGATTCAGATGTGTCTGCTCTTCCTCAGATATTTCCCACTTTCCAAAGACATACAACTTTTAAAGAACTAGTGTGCTTGTGTCTGCTCTATAGCTATAATTTATGACACCCGTGGATCATTATATTATAATTTGCACATGTTAAATCGCAATATTCATCTAAACTAAATAAAAGAAACAAGTCCTCTGATTTCCTCAAAAATCTACAGTGCCCAATGTGGATTGACATCACCGGAAATGTCAGATTTGGCACTTCTGACAGACAGCCGTAGATCATGTTAGCAAGCAGCGTTTTTTTTCTTTGTTTTTTTTTTTTTTGCTGCCGAATCCTGTGTGTATCACTGATTAAGAAAATCGAATTGGAGAACAAAGTAAGTACAGAGAAGTGGGCCTATGCCTCAGGTGGTGAAAACAGGGATTGATCAGCAATATGGCGTCTTGAAAATAAGTGATTAAAGATCGCTCAAACATGCAAGATTCTAAATATAACATTGTGTGAGTAAATGGTGAGGGGGAAACAACTATAACATGGTTACAAGCTCTGAAAAGTGAATTTAATGATAAAATGAATCTACATAATTGGCTGTGAATGTCACTTACATTCTCTACTATTTGGATTCACATTCATCACACTGCACAGGCATGTTAAACAATGTATATAATTTATAACGTCTCATTAACGATGATCATATTAAGGATGAGATCCACATAACTCATTGTCCACGTTATTGAACTGTGCATTGATCTTAGCGGCTTAGCTCTTTCTTTCTCTGTGGCTGTGTCTGTGTGCATCTTTCATGTGGAGAAATGTGGCTGGTGTCAGCGCCGCATCCGTCATCTCTCATTAGCAAACATGTGCGTGTGCTTGTACCTATACTCACCATCTGGGAGTCACGCTGCAGGACTAATATTTGGGCTAATTAACAACCCCAAGAACAATGAAGGGGAAGACATTTGGGATGCAAAGGGGAAAATTTGCTTTGTCTGCTTAATTAAAATCTCTTAAAATAGGACATTACAACATCCCCAGCACCTCCTCCACCTCCCAGGGCTTGTGCTCCTCCACCATATGCAGTAACTGTATTTTGCCACCGGGTGGTACACCATGCATGGATAAGTGAGGGCTAGGGTAATTCTTTTGACAGCTCCTAAGCCTGCTGTTTCCTGCATCGTCCCACCAGAGCAGAGACAACTTGGCCACTTCCAAAGAGCAGGAAGCATCTAGACCCACACTCCAGGACCAGCAGGGACCGTGCCAGTCTCCACAGACTGAGGACACTTAAGGGACAAGAGACTTGGACAGTGGATCCAAGATGGAGGGGTGGATATCTTTCATTCCTCTGATAAATACTCAGCCTTTTTGTATGTGTTTTGGAGAGTGCCAGATGCATCTGTTCTGCTTTTGTTTGCACATAGTGGCTTAGAATAACTAGTAATGGAAAGTAATTATCATTTTCCAGTATTTGCTGCCCACACTTCCTGCCTCATTTCCTTTCACTCCCTGGTACAATTACACATCTGCAAAATCACAGCAATATTCCACATTTTAGATCTGAAATCTTCTCTTTTCTTTTGTTTTTGTTTTAACTCCCAAACCACAAGTTCTTTTGGTTCGGGCCTTGACGATGGCAAGTCCTGCTGCTGCTTAACTCTGAGACATGTCCTCGCTGATACATGGCTTCTTCTTTTATGTTTTACAAGTTCCTTCTTCTTGTCCATGGGCATTCTTGTGCACTGGATGAATAGCAGAATCAAAACGCTCCCACACCATGAGCAGATGTGTCCCACTTGTGGTCCACGCTCTAACACAAATAAACAATAAATCCTTTCAGTTTGTAAAGACTTGGCTCAGACAGTGCAGTAGAATGATATGCAGACAGAAGTGTGTGGGTTGCATTACATCGTGCTGGAGATAGTTCTTCCTATAGAGGCTCCAGTATCTGCTCTGTACCACACTGTGATAATGGAGTCATCGGGCAGGCTCTTTTTGACATTTGCCTTGATTACACATAATGTTAACTGTTCCACTCCTTCACTGTTCCACTCCTTCCTCTGGGATTTGAGCACACAAAGTCACGCAGCATTGTAAGAGGGTCACCACTTGAATAAGATACAGCTCAAATTAATTTTGCATACTCTACAAGGGCAATGTATAAATAGTGAATGTATACTCTTTCACTGTGGCGTACTTCCAATTCCCAGGTGAGTACTACATGTAAGTGTGTAACCTAGTATTACTTAGGCCATAAGATATAGTTTAGTCACGTTGATGGATTTCATTGATTTGTTAGGAGTTTACAATAAAGCATCTATATTTAAAGGAACTATACACAGCCTGCACGCTTACAGTTTTAAAAAAAGGCACTGCACTCGGTGGCCAGAGCCTTAAGCAGCACAGAGACACAAGTACAGATACAAGTTTCTGCTGCAGAAGTTGCACTAACACTGATTAATGATTGGCTGCTCTTGCTGGGGTTAAGGTAGTGTGAATAAAATTATGCATATATTTGATCATTAATGAACTGTATGCTTATATTAGTATACAAGACTAATAGGGTGTGATGGAAACTACAAGTCTGTGTAATTATAATGTATAACTAAGTTGAAAAGTAACTCAATTGAGAAACAGGAAACGTGGGTGCGGGTGAAAGGTCAAAAGCAGTGTAAACTGAACTGAAAGATAAGAAAAGTTATGTCTGTGTGGGAAAAGGAATAGAATGTTGTTCTACTGATAAAACTGATGAGAAAAGTTGAGTTAAGATGTTAATAAAAGGCTGTGCTGAGAAGGGGGTGTTGGAGAAGGTACAGTGAAGACCTCGTGGAAGCAGTCTGCGTAGCTTCTTCTCTGTGCTCGCTCCCCTCTGATCAGAGTAGAAGAAAAGTCTAATACTTGTCCTGAGTCTTTTTGGGTAAACTGCGCATCGAGAACAGAGTTTTCTTAACAGGTAGAGACCATTCAGATAAAAAAAAAGGCATTTTAGGTTTAAACCAGCTGGATTTAAACATTGAAACTGGCAACGCAAATGAGACTCACGTGAAGCTCATTGTGGTTTCTGATTGGTGCTTCAATTCTCAAGAAAAGTAACCAAATTACAACACAAACAACTTGGCCCCTATGTCCAACTTAGAATAAATCAGCATTACAATTGCTATCAGTAAAAGCTGTATTTCATTTGAACATATCTGGAGACAGAATGAGGATATTTTTTATGGAATTTAAAATAAAAATCTCACATATGGTACCTTAAAAATGCACCAGCAAAAAAATAAAAAACAACTGCACAATAGAATCAGATTTCCACTAGAAAGACAACAGTGAAATTAGGTAATATACAACTTGCAAATGATATAATGCACAAGATGGTCATGTTTAAATAATGGGCAGAATGATCAAGGCCTATGAGTACTACTACCACTACAGCCTGTTGTTTTAACGTCCGCAGGGTAAACAAAAGGAAAACTGCTGATTTCCTATAATCGTATAACCAATTAACTTAAGTAGGAAATGTGTAGAAGACAATCTGACGTTTAAATTGTTTCCATGGGAAGAAAAGGCTAGAGGAGTGACCTGAGCTCCCCCATTAGCTGGAGTGTGTGTCGGGTGAGGATCTGTATTCTGGAGCGCCTCTGGTCATGACTGAGTGCTTTGATGAGCCAAATGGTTATAGCAGAAGACAGCCAATTTACAGCCAAGAGTGAGCTTTACGTGACCAGCCCTGTCTCCGCAGCGCATCAGTCACCTGCCACTCAGCGTACGCCAACACCCGGGGCATTGTGGGAAAGTTCTGGAGCATCCAAATAAGTCAAGTTTGGATCAGACTTTTGTCACTTTAATTATGCAACTTTTCATTTTCATTAGTTGAGTTCTATATCAATATGATGCCGTGAGTTCAGACACCCATAAAGAAAGCCAAATGATCTGCAATCTTAAATTATATACAATGACAATTAAATAAAAAATTCCAAGATGCATGTGTCAAATGTTCTGGTGTCAAATGAACCTGTCAAGATCCCACTCTGCCTTCTGTTTTGTGCTGTTTTCTCCCTCTGCTCGTGTCAGGGCCTGGAGCTGGGCGGAGATTCAGGCTCCTCCCATGCACACCTGCAACTAATCTCTAATCAAGCGGCACCTGGGGAGGACAAAAGGATCAAGGACCTGATACTCAGTGCCAGATCATCATCATTTTTGCTCCTCGTCAGATCCTGTTCCCTGGACCTGCTCAGCTCCTCTGCCTCCAACCCAGCTCTCCACAACCGCTACGAACCTCACACCCTCCGACCCAGTTCACTTCGACCGGTACGGATTACCTCGTGTCTGACCCTGCTGCCCACGATCCGCTCAAGGACTACTACAAACAAACCCGCTATCAACTGTTTGGTCCATCTACCTTAATTTGCATATAACAATCTGTAAATAAACATTGTTAAACTGTTACCCGAGTTCTGAATCTTTGGTCTCCCTGTCAGTCGTTATGACAGACCCCAACCCCGATAATAAAGGGGGATTACCCTTTGGCGACAAGCATTGACATAGTTTTAGTGCACTTTTGCTAATTTCATGCAATAATAGATTTATGGTTTAACTAAGAGCTAATCCTTACCAACCAAAATGCACTGCTTCCATACATTTTGAGTAATCGTTCATTCTCTTTTAGAAGTATAATAAATGCTGACTCTTTCTTAGTGGCTGCATTCACACTGGCATTCTTACATCACATCAAAATTGGGACTAAACCTGGAACTAAACCTGCATTGGAGCTGGATCAAACCAAGCATACGTCAGGACAGGGCCAAAGCAAGAAAAGTGATGTTCGTCCAGTTTTTAGACTAAACTATATGTACATATTATGAAAAGCTTAATCCCGCAGCCTACCTCTCTCACAGGAGCGTCCGAGGTATCCCGTCCCAGAGCAGTCGCACACGTAGCGGTTCCATCCCTCTCTGCAGATGCCGTTGTTCTGACACGGGTTACTCAGGCACTGTTTCATGGGCTCTTTGGAGCAGGACGGTTTGACCCCTGCGGCCTTCTGCACCTCAGCCAGGCGTCGGATGTCCTTACTCTGTCCATCGATGAACAGGTCCCTTATACAGCCCACGTAGCCGTAGTTTAGCAGAGCGGTCCACACCTCCGTAGGAAACACCAGCCCCATCTTATTCTCAGGCAGCCCGCCAAGGTACAGGTTATCATCCAAGTCCAGGATCTCACTCTCCCCAGGGGCGGTGTAGGCTGTGCGCAGTGTGTTGATGGAGATGGTACCTGTACAAAAGAAACAAATAGAATCACTATTATACTTTTTCATGATTTAAATGTCAAGATTTTTAAAACGAACAAGAAAACAAACAAATTCTTACATATTTAATTTTTTTTTTTTGGTGATCATTAATGGATGAAAAGATGTCACTTTGCTCACAATTAGTTACATAAGTAGGAAAAGCAATTTTAGCCAGATACTGATAGACCATTAATACAGAAGGAGTACTAGTAGTATCAGTATCATTAGTTGTAATAAAACTTCTTTATTTGGTTTTATAGTAGGCCTGCTGGCAGAAATTTGGGGGTCCAGGGCAAGAAACCTCACATGGACCTCACTCAGGGTCCTGTTCTGGGCCCCAGGACAACAGACCCCTTTGTCCACTCCTATCGACTCCCCTGCAAATGTTACGTTGGAGTTTGAACCAGAGTTATCCCGTTCTCCACTAATAAAATAAATAAATAGTAGTAAAAAGTGATACTACGAGTTAGACCAGAAATTGACATCTAGTCGTTGTAGTAGTGACTGTTAACCTTTCACCTCCAGGAAACCCTCTTTATCAGGATGAGATGCCACAAACAAGAGCTGAGCTGCGCCATTACACCACAGCTGATGAAGAAATTAGCCTAATTAGCGTTATCCGTCTGGACAGGGGCAGGGTTTTCTTACTTTCCAATGACTGATGAGTGTTGATAAGACACATTAATCACAGCACAGCCACTCTATTAGGAGCCTACTCTGGGATCCCTAAGAGTGGTCTCTCCATTTCCCACCTATTCCCATAATAAATCTCCTTTATCTGTAAGGCAGTGCTCATAAAAGAGGAAAGAGGAGGAAAAGAAAAATCAGTACTCCTCCATCACCATCATTTCAGCCCACGGACCAACACGAGAAATTGTAGCCATCTTTCTGAACTTGATTAACGGACTGCGGCCTTCTGTTTTTCCTCTCCGACACATAAACCCGCGATGAAAGTTGGTGTGTTGGGCTACCATGATTTATCACCCTCATTCAGGTTTAATTCTCGATCTGGAGCGCGGTAAACAACAGTGGACATGACCGGACTGTAAAGCAGGCAGCGGGAAGACCATACTGTGAGCGGAGAGCAGGTGATTCATTTGTATATAGATCTGTTACTCTGTCTGTGCAGTGGCGGCCATTGTGGCTCTTTAATTAATGGTTGCTCTGTCCTCATTCAGTAATCCATTTCATTCTGTTGGTGAAGATACATACGGAGAGTGACACAGAAGGGCAAAAGAGGGCTCAGAATGAAATTGCCATAAATACTAGTGCTATGGTGATTTGCATTTTGAGTGGCAGGTCCATGCTGTGGCTGATATGGAGAAGCTATTAGTGCACTGCCCGGGCCAAAGATGAGGAATCCTGGCTGCGTGTGAGTACAGTGGAGGAGCTTTGAACCTGCTTACAATTTCCAAGTTTGTCAATACAATTAAATATAATGTAGATACAATATGTAAGTGTACAATGTCTAATCTGGGGTGGCAGATATGACATCAGATTTATCCAGGGTTTGTTTTGTTTGATTGTCCCACTATTTAACTGATGAAACAAAAAATGTTTGGAAAGCCTTATGAGGCAACTACGGTAGGGCTACAAAAGATAATTCAATTGAAAGACTGACATGGCAGTGGGGGTTGGTGATTTAACGGCAGCTCTGATTCAGAAAATTCTGTCATTTGGCAAAACACACAAAACACGAGGTTGGCCAGGAACATTATATTCTTTGTCAATCTGAGCATGGAAATCATTGCACTTTATGAATCAGAATATTTGCTGTGGCCACTCAAAAGGGGAAACAAGACCTGAATGACACTTCAATCTAAAACAATACACTTTTCTATGTAATCTTTTACTGTGCGACTGCTGGAAGTAAACCCAAAGAAACATAGGCCCATTTCATCACCCCTAGAGGTGAGTTAGAGTTAAGAGCTCTGTGGACAATGATTAACAGGACCAACTCACATGTTGGAGCTGTATTCTGTGGGTCCTGGCCTCGGGCATCTGTTCCAGCGCTTTCCTTTGGCCACCCACAGCCCCCTCCTCCTCCTGTTCCCCCCCACTCCCTCTCTTTCACCCCTCTCCTCTCCTCTTCTCTCCCCCTCTCCTCCTCCTAAGGCTGCAGCTGCTGTGACTTCCACTGCTCTGCGCACTTGGCAGGGCCCACCCGTCACGCGGCCAGAACAGCTCCCTTCAGGTTAGGGCTAACGAGTGCACTACATCAAACTCATTAGCAGCCAAAGTTTTGTGGGAGCGGAGCAGGTGCCCGGATCAGGTGCCCGGATCAGACATCAACGCGGTCAGCAAGATTTGTGGACACTTTGCATACTGATAAATGTACCAGACTTACAGCGTCAAAAATCAACCACATACATGTCCTGAGCACCTGGGCTTCCCCTATAGCTTACATGAAGTATGACAATAAATGCACCTATTTCACATGAGACATGTATTACATGTATACAATTTGAATTCAAATCTCTATTTCAATTTTGCAAATTTAAATAATACACATTCAAATAACAAAGTGTTATTCAATGTACACTGCAGAAGTTAGTTGTGAGTAAACCTGTGGTGTCTGCAGTGATCTCGTTGGCAGACAGGAGAAGCATGTCGGAGTGTTCAGGAGTCTGTTTAGGCTCTGTTCAGTTGTCACAGTGCAGTAAGCAGCTGTATAAACAAAGTCAGGCTATGTTAAGTCAGGAGCTCTGTATACTCCTATGGGACATGTGCCATCAACAACATGGAGTGTGGAGGAGTATACCTTTAGTCAGTTAGAATAGACAAAATAAAAATGACAATATGAGATTTAGAATGAAAAAGTAGAAGTTCAACTTATTTAGTCAGATTTATGTTTAGATGCAGTTCACATTTAGGGTAACAGTCTCTAAATTAAAGATGCATTGTGTAATCTTTCTGGTGGGGGATATGCCCCCTCCTTGTCTCCTTCGAGAAGTTAAAACATTGTCTGGTATGTTCCATAGTATGACATTAAATTTACAGTCACAGTCCAGAAATTTTTCAATTACAAATTTGTACTGCACAAAAAAGAGCCTTCTTACTGTGAGTGGGGTTGCCACATCATGCTGTTCTCCATAGAGATCGGTTGAACATGATACCAACACCAAGTGGTAACCCGGGTCATGCCAGGTTGATATTTGTCACTCAGAATTGAGTTCTACACATCATCTGGGATGGCTCTCAATGAAAGTGATACTTATAATACGGAACGTCATGACAATTATTTGAATCTGAGAGGTTGACGCGTCGCAACAGCGGAACAAGCCAAAAATGTTTACTTAAGTTATATTCAGTTGAGCAAAAAGCACAAACATTGTCCCCGTCCACAAACAAAACAGTCCGCACTGACACTAAATTGGGCTGAAGTACGTCTGTCAGCGTTGCCATGTTTGTTTTGGTTCGCTTGGACGCTTTGCCTCAATGCAGCTCTGTGATTGGGCCGTCCACCTGATTAACCTTACAGCGGGTACATGCCAAAATGGATTTTCGTGAGTTTATGAACTCAGAAATATCGTGAGAATCCATCTTGCTGTGCAAGGTTAATAAAGTGGAGCATCCCAGCCAGGCAGGTGGCAGATCCCACCAGAAAAGATAAACTGTTCAGTGATATTTTTTTTTTAGCTTTTCAGTAAACAAAATAATACAGCCAATAATTGTTGCCTTAATGTGATTTTTTATGTAGCTACCCATTTTGATTAATAGTAATAATGAGCAATACAATTTTCGATAGTTTTTCATTTTCTTTAAATCTTCATCAAAAAAATGTAAAAGTCTCCACCTCAATATAATATCAGTACAAAATAAACCAGTGTAAATATAAGGTAAAACAGCACATATTAAACAACAATATAAAAGTAGGTATCTAACTACTCAGCACTCTCCCTCTCTGACTTTATCCACAGTAGAGCTGCAGGTGGGGGTTCTGTGATAGCTCAGATCTTTGCACACCTCCATCAGCAGACGCAGCACGATGTCCCCTAACCCTCTCTCACTCTCCCCTACATGTTAGACAGCGGATTACCACAATCCAGTTACAACGATACGGCCAAATCTCAGCGTGATTGGATTCTCCGTAGACCAGGGGAGGCAGGGACTACGTGTGTGTATGTGTGTGTGTTTGTGTACACTGGACTTGAGTGGTGGTATGAGTGAGCTGGCAGGAAGTATAGCCACAACTGAGCAGTGAGTGACCCCAGGCGTAGTCAGCAAGGGCCCTCACTTAAAAGCAGAGTGTCTCTAATGCATTGGGGTGAGGAGATGCAGTCTGTATAAAACGCTTCACGTGCACAGCACAACTATGTAAACTAAACTAGAAAGCTGATCACACTTGTGTTGTCATGGTTACAGCTGATAATTGAGTTATTTGAAACATCTGAATTTAAAGGTGCGCTGCATAACTTTTATGATTTGGGGCCTGCTACTTGCCTGTATCCATGTTATTATTTTGTCTAGAAGTTGCTGATAATCTTTAAAACCTATTCAAACCTAAAAACATGAATTCTCGATGTAAGTTTGCTCGCCTACTCTCCACAGAACTGACCCGTAACTTGGCCTGCTGGCATGTCTTGCTTGTCTCCATGGAGATATATACGTTTGCGTAATGCCATACTGTGGAAAAAAACAGCCAAAAACTAAAGCATCTCCATAAAAACAAGCAACTGAAAGAACACCCACCTGAAAAGTTACGTAGTGGACCTTTAAATCTGATGAATATCACAAATTATATTGACCTTATTCGGCCCCTCCCACTTCTGCCCCTGACGATGGCGGCGCACACGGCAACTTGCGGAATTGCGGTGAATAAAAAGCAACTAATTTGAGTTTCACAAGCAAAACAAAACCCTATATATAATTTGACCTTTATTATCTTGTTCACAAATAGCTGGTGTAAAACAAGGACACGATTACAACGAGCTTTGATAAACTGTACTTTTCCTGTTCCCAATCTCCAGTGGGAAGCCATGACTTCACCAGAGTATGTGATATGAGTAATATGATCATGTCTGCTCAGAAAAAAAGGGAAAAAGTTCTCCTGAAATGTCATTAGTGCAGAGCTCAGCAGCACTGTCTCAGCCCGGGCCGAGACCACCTCCTGTTTCCATGGTAACGCAGACAGTGGGAGCAGCTGAAGATGTGTGTGTGTTTGTGTGAAAGAGAGAGGGGGCGGACCGCTGATAATCAACATGATTTAATTGAGCAAGACAATGTTTCTTACAGTTTAGGAGGGACATGTCTGAACTGCAGAGATTAGTGTTTAAATTTGATAATGGTTTTCAAACGGCTGCTGCGTGGAGACTTTTTGCTGTATAGTCAGTTTAGATCTGCAAACAGTTTACAGCGCAAATAAGGCACATAAAGCTTAATGCAAGAAATGTGACTGTACGTATAAATGGACATAGCTAACCTGCTGGCTCTGGCTCCAATTCACTTTACACTGAAAAACCATGGCCTCTCTCTCTGTAACTGCTGCTGTCAAACTCGTCATTTTGGTCTTAAAATGTTCGTATTACATGATCCTGGTGTTTTCATTTCAACAAATATGACAAATAGAAACGTATATCAAATGTAGTTATGACATAATCTCCCAGTTAAACATCAGATTCCAGTTGTCAAATCGGAAGAACTATGACCAGTAAAGATTCAGTAATGTAATAAAGACTAATAAAGTGCTCAAATCTGACAAAATTGGGTTCCAATGAAGTTCGTTTAGTAACCCAGCACTGTTATTACATTTAATTTGTTAATAAACTAAAATTTGAGGGTGTTTTTTGTTGACATTAGCATCCCGTACGTATTAGCAACATTAGCATAATAGTGCTTTTATAACGGCAGAGGTTCAACAGCTGTACAAGAGCAGGTTCACAGACATTAGGACATTAGGGAGCAACTAATGGGAAAATAACACAGGACTATTCATATTTTAACTGTCATGATTCGGATTTTCACCAAATGCAGGGCACAGCCACGTTGGATTTTCTAATTCGGACTCTGAAATGTCCAAATTTCCAAGTAGGAATTGTACAATTGCACCATAAGTTACCCCTGATCTTTGTAGCGCATGTAAATAAAAAAACAAAACAAAAAAAAACACATTAATTTGAATATATAAAGTAACAGCAACAATCAGCAGAGTTTTGGTTTAAGCCTACTTAAGTCTTTTGACAAACCTGTTACACACAAATATAAAGCTTAAATATATAACTTTCAAAAATCACCGTGAGACCTGCAGTAATCAATATATTTTACGTATCATTGTCACCACACTGTTTTTGCCTCAGAGTGATTGAAATTGTGTCTGGCCCGTGGACTAATTTCCACCTCCTGAGATGGAGCGGAGAAATTGGTCAGGGGCATATCTAATTTGCAGCATGACATTGCGAGGCCCTGGCTACAAGCATACACTAACAAATGACTGCTTAGATAAGCAAATCAACTGGGACCAAAGCAATAAAACCTGAGGCTTAGAGGACATGTGGGAGAGGACAAACTTACACCAGATCAGACCTGACTCAGGGAACTATGACATATTGGGCCAATGTGCTTCAGCCAGAACTATGACATCACATGCATTTATTTATTTATACAAAGGACAACAGCAACTTTAAGCTGCGTAGGTGCATTTTCAACACTTGATGATTTCTATTCTTGAAAACTGTATTATGAGCTGAAGCAAAAAGAGAGTGAATTTGTTCTCTAGTATGAGTGTGGTATGTCAGTGGTCTGGTGGTGGTCAGAGGGGCTGATGGCACAGAATGGCAGTCAAGTTTCTGTCAGTCCCAGGGCAGCTGTGGCTACATTAATAGCTTACTACCACTGTGTATAGTTAATGAATAATGTAACGCAAAGAGTTTACATAGCTATATCAAGCCAATACATTATTATTATGATTATATTATTGTCATAGACTATAAAGAAGTGGATTAAGGGAGTGTGACTTCTCTCATAGTCGGCTACAGTCAAATGAAGCTCAAGCAAGTCGTTACAGCAGCTAACCTGGACCCGAGCTCCATATTTGGAATTCTGACCTTGAGTATCATAGCAACCAAAGAGCCAATCCGGAGCGAGGCTTTTGAAGGTAATGCTTCTATTTGCACCGCTGGTTTAACAAGAAGCAGGTGCTTAGCAACGCTGTCAATCAAACATGTTGCTAACACTAGCAGGAGCGACCTTGGGGAAAGAAGGCGCCTGATTTGTCTGTTATTAATGTTCATATCTTGATTACCAGTATCATGTAGAGCAGGTCAATGCAAACATATTAAAACCAAAATGATAAGTCTGACAGCAGCAGTTACGGAGAGAGGGCCGACAATTTCTTAATACTAAGTGAATTAGAGTCGATGGAGCCAGAAGCACTTCCATGCTCTCTTCTAATTTGGAACACGGTGGCTAGTGGGTTAGCTTTTTTTTGTACATATTTTGTTATCTTGATTATATATCTTTTTACACTGGAGAAAGAGCATACATAATGTGTCGTTTCCTTTGTTTATCTGTATATCTTTATATAAAATAATAATTAAAACAGAATAGATCCATCGATTCATATGGTTTCTCACAAAGGGAAAACTTCTCCTTTCAATATTTTAAAGCCCTTGATTCAAACGTACCGTCCTTCTTAGCAAACATATTATTTAGGTAGAAATGAACTGCTCCCTCACCTGATCTGCCATCTCGCTGGAAGTCCACGTGGTACCACTCTCCGTCGTTCACCTTCTTGTTGACCGCTTTCGTCTTGGTAGTCCCAGAGCCCATGTCCAGCAGCAGATACAAATGTCCATCCAACATCTCAATGGCAAAGAAGTCCACTTTGAGAGACTGGGGGTTGACCGGCGTCACGTCCTTTGGCGGCTGCTTGGGTTTTCCATGGCTGAAGAGGAGCAGTCCGTTCGGCTCGGTGGTCCTGAAGTCAAAGGAGATAGAGCCGGTCTTCTTGGCGTTCCACTTGTTGAGGATGACGTAAGACTCGGGGGTCTCAAAGGTGATGGGGTCGAGGGTTGCCACGTTCTCGCATTTAAAAGCTACGGTGCCGTGGATTTTCATCTTCGGATCGCCCTGTTTGGCCAGACGGGACAGCTCCAGCCTCACGTCGTTGTTTTTGTACACAACCTATGAAAAAAACAAAAAAACAAATGCATCTCAGACCAAGACAAGAATTACTATTCATGAGCTTCCTGTTAATATGTTGATTTAAAATGTTAATCGCTATAGCAACGGTTCTAATTTGTCTTCATTCTGACACCCATGGACATCTTGTGAAATTAAATATCGGTTCATAGTTTTTTGAGCTAGATCATGTCGCAGTTTTATATTTCAAACAGATAATTGCCCAAGGAAGCAGATATTAGTAATTGTTAGCACCAGTTTCAAATAGTTTCTGGTTTGGATTATTTTAGTTTCCGATGTTTTCTTTTTTCCCCAAGAGAAAGACAAAATGAACTAACTAATGAATTCCAGTCACAAGGAGAAAGTTAATGAAATATTCCGATCTGTATTACAAGGAATAACCACATGATATTTTCAGATTAGATTAACGGCAATATTTACGATTATAATTTGCAAGTTTTTTAGATTCTCTGGTGACTGGTGTTACTTGAACATATAGTACCAGTCAGAGGTTTGGACATATCACTTCATTCAGTATTTTTTTTTCTTTTTTTTCTCTAAATTTCACGCATGTAGAGGTTGGGTGTGTGTATGGAATTGTGTAGTGGGGGAAAAAGTTAAATAACTCCCTAAACCCTACTAAATATTTTTCGACAAGGCAATGCGTGTCTACTTTAAGGATTTGAATTTTTAAAAAAGTAAACATTCATTATATTAGTTGCTGTTTTTTCTTTGTTGCGTGGTTCCATGTGTCTTACTTCATGTATTTGATGTCCTCTGTTGTATGTATATAAAGTGTGGAAAGTGGTAAAAATACGGAAAAGAAACACTGAATGAGCCTGTGTCCAAACATTTGCCTGGTAGTGTTTTTCTATAATGATAGCAGTGTACACAAAGACTCTATGAATGTTTTATCTTTGCTTTAAGTCAGGATTTTTACGCCTGACCTGTAACAAACTAAACTCCATAAGAAGTTGGTACAGTGAACTACCATTAGTGTTGCCATCAGTGTTCATTCTTAATTCATAACTTTGCAAACCATACTGTATTTTGTATCGTATTAATAATAAATCAGATTACATTTACAGAGTTCTCCACTTGACATTTCAACCTCGACCCCAGTATCATGCAAAAGACTTCGACAACTGAACCGTTATGTTCCTATTTACATGCAAAATCATCTAAAGTACATAACAACATGCCTTCTATGCAGATATGTCTATGTTTTCAAGCCAAAAACCTGACAGGTTGAATTAAAATTGCAGCATTTTTCTATTTTTCTCGCGCTCGGGAAAACCAATTTAAAAGGTAATGCTTAAAATCTGCAGCATTCTGAAAAGTGTCACCGCATCACCGTCTCAATAACATCCCACCTGAAAACTAAAATACATTTATTTACACAATAAAACAAAGGCAAACGCGCTGTATCAAACCTGCTATAGGTTTCCCCATCATTTTGACTGCGCTGTTATCTCAGTGCAAGACCTAATGAACCAGTTTAGAGACGCTGCAAACACGATCAATGCAAAACAGCCCAATGCAGTTTTATACGAGTCTCAATAAACCAGTGAAAACATCTGATTCCATAGGTTTCTTCAACACTTTCAATAATTACCAAATTGTTATTTCTACTAGGCCTGTCACGGTAATTACTATATCGATTTACCGTCCAATACGCTTCAGAATTTGTTATCATGACAGGCCTAATTTCTACAGATTTGGAACATCTCATAATAGTACTATAATAACACGGGAAAAACCTCAAAAATAAAATACTTTACTGGCCTAACATCTGCATGCAAAATGTGAATATCCATCATTCGAACGACAAAGATCATAATGCATGGTAAACTGACCATCGTGTCTGCGTGTTTTCGTTTGATTCTATCCTCAAAGCAGACACAGCGCTTTGTTTATTACTTCCTTCCATATATATGCAAGTCTGTGTATTTGCAACATCTGCTGGGGAAAATATAATCCTTTCCGTAGGCCAGGGTTTTAACACAGGAGGGATTGTTATTCAGCGCAGTTAGGGAGGTTTAACTTTATGTTTTGTTGGGATGGTGATTACAGCCGTTTCTACAAGGGCTGTGCCAAAAAATACTGATATACTGAGGTACTTCATCTGTCAGTAGTGTAGGATCAATATTGCAGGCTCCTGTGTTGAATATCGGCGTGAACAGTTTGGTACGTTGCACAAAACAGCACAATTTAGTAGCTGAGATAGTAATGCAGTCAGCAAATTCAGTGTTTAGTTTGTTTTTGTGGATGCAGTGGTCTAACAAAAATGTGAGAAATATGGATGTGTTCATTTTAAAAAAACAACTATCGAAAATCAGATACTAAAAAATGATACTACAACCAATATCGAAACTAACTAACATTTGAGCAGGTATCGATACTGCAAAAATCACATAAACAAGACAAAATTTGAGCTTTCTTGAACAGTTTTTAATATGATTTTGCGCTATCAGAACTAGTAAAAGTATAAGTAGCATAAAAAAGCAGCAAAAGACAAAGTTTAAATCTGTCAACTGGACAAATCGTTGTAGGATTTGTCCAGTTGACAGATTCAAACTTCGGCTTTTGCTACGGATCAGACCTGGGCGACTGCAGGATTACACAGACATAAACAAAGTACCATTATTTTGCATGAAAATGACATTGCATTACTAAAACTGAGCATTTTTTATGTATCTTATCTTGTCCCAGGGTCTGTGCACACTGACGTAAAACGCTTTGAGTGTCTATATATAAAAATCTGACCAGTGTGTGACTATTTTCATTGTGGCATCATAATTGGCATCGGTATTGAGTCAATTTGTTAGTATCGAAATCAAAAAGATCAATGGAATGTCAGTATGGTGACAAATACGTGCAGTATATTGATTACTGCAGGTATCTCTATATTGTTCTGTTATTGTATCGTAGCCATGTATCGCATATGGTATCGAATCCTGAGTTAGCCTGTGATTCCCAGCCCCAGTGTATAGTTAAATATATGCATGTCTTTAGTCAGTGGGAGGAAACTAGAGCGCCTCAAAGAACCAATAACATTCAGAAGACTCTCTCCTCCTATCCGAATCCCTTACTGTGATATATTTCCAGATAAATTGATCCAGCGTATACATATTTGACAAAGGTTTCGCAAAAGCAAGGTCCCGGCGCTAACTCATGTGATCTAAATGAGCGCTGGACAGAATCAATTGTTTCTAGTGGAGACAGAGGGCACCTTTCACAGTCCGGGCTGGAGCTATGACTATGACTACTGCTGCTGCTGCTGCTGCTGCTGCTGGTGCTGGTGCTGGTGGTGCACTCATTTGTCACCACTTTGACAGCTGAGCTATGGCTGCAGCGCGTTTGTTTTGCCATCACAGCTAACAGGCAGGCGTGGCAGCTCTAGCGCTCTACGTGCACACAGGAACCGCATCAAGGCACAAGAGCACAGGGCATCAATCATGGACAACGGCACATGATGTAAAACCACTATTGTATGTTATAGGAGCACAAACAGAGGCTGACCCGGCACTGGGCTGCTGGCTAATGTAAAAGGTACGGGGAGTCATGGGCAACAATAGTACTACACTATACACCTTATGTTCTCTAAATCAACCGGTAATGGGTCAAAAAATACTGCACCTGGAGCTGGGGAATCGTGTAAACAAGACAATGAAATATTTTTACAGCATTTTGTAAGAGTATCGATACAAACTGAACCAAAAGGGGGCAGAAAAATACAGTTATTTTAAATATTTAGCACTGAGAGGTTTTGAGACTTGACTTTGTGATGTTTAAACTGACAGAACTACAGGATATAAAATGTAACAAGGTTAGATATTATTAATAATTGGTTGAGGTAGAGCTCTGCTATTTTGAAGGAATTGTGAGAGAGGGTCAAGGATAACTTCATTCACAAGAGGCCAGGGACAAATAAATGACTCAAAGGATAGGAGTTGTGAGATACAATGGACTTGGCTCTATATGATTCTCTGCAGTATCTGAATAGATTTGTACCTTAACCTGTGTAACAATTTCAATCAATTCAGGAACAGTGTTAAAGTCCTTTACCCTACTCTATGTTATATTTTATTTCTTGAGCTGCGCTAAGATGGTAATAAATACTGCGACAACTTCTCTTCCTCGCAGCAAGAAAACAAATTAAAACGACTATGCATAAACACACAACGCAAGATACGATGTTCATTTAGCTTATTTAAATGTAACCGTTGTGCTTGGGTCTGAAAACACAGGTACTTTCTGTTCTGAGGGATCTGTAATGATAGATAGGAGACCTCTTAAATTGTGCCGCAGCTTAAAGCCATGTTGGACTGTAGTTAAGCGAGTCGGTCTCCTTAACAACTGTGCCTGTAATGAGCTGTACGTGACACGCAGACATGTGGGCCAGACTCTGCACTGCCTCATTAAAACCAGCTGCTGCACAACTATCTCAGTTTTACCCAGGACGCCGCATCTGTGCAAGGTGAGACAAACTGGAAGAGCGACCAAAAGAAAAACTACTTTTCATTAACAAATCAAAAGATAACAGAAATAGACCATTTGGAGAGCTTTAGGAAACTGCCTTTGGGGCGCTGAGGTAAAATGGCCTGGGTCAGAATCCCTATTAAGAAGAAAATAGTGCTGAGCTGAAAAGTGGAAGTTAGAGGTGAAGGATGTGGACCTGCTGTGAGAGGAATTCATATTTACAGGCATGGAATCTAACGCGTTTTTTCTTTGTGATACATATATGTTCTATACTGTGTGTGTTATAGTTTACGTCACGCAAGTTTAGCCTAATTTCTTTTTTATATTTTCCCGAAAACCTTGACAAATTACTAGTCGGCTTGTACCATGTTTCAATACCTGTCTCTGGCTCAAAGGTCCATCATTCATATCATATTGGATTTTGTGCAAACTGCTTTTGAAATTGAAGAATCTACTACCTGCAAGTACAAATGCTGCAACTACAAATACTGCAAATACTACAAAAGAACTAATGCAACACTACTGGCCCGTACAACTAACACTCACACATCACTTCATTCTTGGCAAGGTGTGTAAAATACCTTGCCTAATGACACAAGAGTACGCACTAGGACGACTGCTGCCTCACTCTGACACGTAGTACTCCCAGTGGTCTCCCATCCGAGAACTAACCAAGCCCAGCCCTGCTTAGCTAGAGACCAGACAAGAGTGTGTATTCTCAAGATATGGCGAATTACTGCATCAACAGTGCATTTGCCCCTGTGTTTGCCTGTATATTTTTTAGTTTGGGCACAAATTGAACCCTTCCATCGACCATTTCCATTTTGCTTCGACATCAACAGCAGAAATATGGACTTTACACTACATAAATACACCGCATACTTCCATAGCAATAAAGCCCCATATAGAGTCATTGAGAGACAAATGACTGACGCTGTAAGCTTGACTGGAATGGCCCATTACGCAGCAAAGCCTCCCTGATAAAGACTGACTCTGCTCAATACATCAGCAGACGGGGCATACACGTCGATGTCAGGTGTAATGTGTGGGCTAAGAGCAGATCATCTCAGCCACAGGTGACGGGCTATGTAGATTTTAGCTCCTATAGATAGCGATAGAGGAATAACATGAGAGAGTAGAGGAGGAGGGAGGTGTTGGTAGCAGTCCCCGGCCCCCAGAGGAGCAGTGAGGCATGTGGAGCTGCTGTTCTCCTCATGAAAATTCAGCTACTTGATCTTTCCAATCGCTGTGCGTCTTTGAAGTGCACCTTACAGAGGGCTACAAAGACGACGGTGAGATCCTGTGATGTTGGAGATCCTGCACATGCATTGTTATAACGATATTGGCAGATAGTATAGGTTTTTGTAAGATACTAAATGTACAATAGTAATTTGAATGTTTTACCAGACCCGTTCTGGCTCTGTACTCACTTTTCTCAGTAACAGTCTTCTAAATTGTTAAATATTTTATCAATCCCAAAAATGAAGAACTGCGTGCGTCAATATCTTACACTTGGGGCGAGAGCATGTTGGCTGCAATTGGTAGTTCACCTCTGCTTCACCAGCTGAAAGATCTCTTCTAATGCTGTCCACGCTCTTAGAAATTCATTCGTGTGCGCGCTAGTGATGTGCCAAAGGGTTTGTGAGAGCTAGGAACAAGTTCAGGTACCCCAAACTTACGCACAATACACAAGAAGACCCGCGCACTACTATCTATTCTGGCAAAAAAAATGGTACATTTGTTTGATACAGCGCAGAAAGGAGGGCCAATGGCTTCAAACGTTGCCCTGTATCAAACTTTTTTGCAAGGGTTGATGGTGTGTGGGTTGTTCCCTCCAGTCCCAGGTATACAGGGGTGCAAAAGGACGCATTGCAACCTCAGTTAAACATGTTTGCACGTTATTTCAGCCACACAAAATGATTGCACCACGCTGAAACTCGAATGCGGTCAGTTTCATCTGCACCCGGGTCTGGTTTATTGTGCATGACCATCTTAACATTCATTTGTGCAACTTTGGAAAGGGCATTTTCAGAAATACATAATAATGCGTCACAGTTCTGAATATTTTCTTTATATTCAATCCACAGTTTTACTAGTCTTGCCTCCAGCTTTCTGATAGGCACAGTTTTGTTTGGATTCCTGTTTTAGAATGTTAAAAATCTTAATGCTCAAATATTGTCAGTTGTATCATTAGAATGTTTTTTTTTTTTTTTTTTTAATGAATAGTTTTGGTGCGTATGTGTGACGTTGATGTGGAGAGTGGGTGGTAAAGCAAAATAAAGTTTATATGAGATAATCAGGAAAACTCAAGAATATACGAGACACGATCAGTGAGTGGGAGGGAGCTGGGTCTGTTTTGAGTCCTAAGGTGCGTCCAGTCATATCCTGAACACCCACGGTCTAAGTTAAGGAAGAGAGAAGATAGATAGAGAGATAGATAGAGAGCTAGACTGATAACTTTACCTCCTTAAGGCAGCCCATGAAGTTATTGCTGACCGGAGATCCAGGCAGGTCAGCGGTGCTTGGGCTGCCTCCAACGTAGAAGAAGTCATCGGAGCCTAACATGGTGTAGTCTTCCTGAGTGTATCCGGTGGTGGTCAGAATCCCATCCACGGATATCGTTACCTAGACAACAAAGCACAGGAAGAGGACACGCTATACTCAACCCAACCCAATGCGTATGGCTAATCAAACTGCCTTTTTCTTCTTGTGGTCTTTAAATCAGCCCTATTTTCTCATTTCTGAAACCCATTTTTATGTCTTTTTTCTTGTTTTTTCTGTATTATTTTGTCCACTTTTAGATTAGTTGTTAATCTGCAGACCCCAAAGAAATGCTAGTTAGTGTTTAGAGTTAGTACCCATAGAACAGTGTTAGTATTGCCCCAAGAGCAACATAAAATAGTTTAGCAGACACAAAAATGGTGTTAGTAAAATGTTTGTCGGTTAGTTTTTTCCTTATATTAGTAAATTCATTGTTGTTATTTTAGAAAAGAAAGTAAATCAGATCGTGCTACTAGGTTAGAAATAGCACATGCTATGAAATACAGATAATTCTATACTGTTTAAGCTAGTATTTAAAATAAATCTGCATGCATTTAGGTTTGCTTTTTGCCTATTTGCAAAAAGAAACACCTTTTTTCATTTCGTTAGAAATAGGGAATAAGTTTGGCACTACATCATTAGCATGCATTAGCTAATGGATACCACAAAAAGAAATACAGGAAGTGAAAGACACCATCACACACATGTTGACGAATGAGCAGTGGAGAAGCGAACAACACAAAGGTCAAAGTTCATGCCATGCAAAGTGAATGGGGAAGATACAACTGGCTGAGCCCAAGAGCATCAGGCCAGCCAGACAGAAGAGAAGTCCTCAATATTAGCCAGGGCTTGAGGCAAAAGGCTCGCAATGATGCTCCTAGGTGGATGAAACAGAATAGGACAGGAAACAGGTGAGATAAAGTGGGCAAAACCAAATGAGTGATTCAAGAAATCCAAAAAGAAAATTTCAAAAAGTAAGCTGAAGAGTACCAACCGCAATTTCCCTTTTTGTAAATGACGTCTACGGTATAAAAAAAAGAAACAAAAGGAAACACACGGCAAACCCAAACTAAGAAACAATTAGAATGATATCTACCGAACAATGTAGTTTGTTTACCATAGCGTGTCCAATGCCTGAGTGCTTTGTGGAAAAGGGGGAGAAAGGAAATTAAAAACTGTGAACAGAATAACGACTGTTACTCAAATAATATGATGGTCAATACTGGTTAGTACATAGTTCAAATCAGACTGGTTAGTAGTATGGCACATTCCATGAGTGATGTTAGGTTAGTTTCAGAAAGCATGTTAGTAACACAGAGTTAAAAGGGCAAAATAAGTTTAACAAGAAAAAAGCAGATTAGATATGCTCCACTAGAGGTGCTATAGAGCTCTGCCCAGGACTCCCTAAAATACCCAGTCGTGTTTTTGCACCATGCTACCAACATATCTACATCTTAAGTAGCTTTTTTTTTATTATTATCCCTTTACTAAATCCTTGCACATTTATTTAGACACATGTCAATCCCAAAAGTGCATCATTTGAACCAGTAAATGTTTTATGTAGTCTTTTTTTAAAGCAACACACTGTAACTTTTGTTCCCTCTTTCCCAAATTATAGTTTTTTTGCGTGTACATTAAGGTAGTTTATTTTATAGCGCAGTTTGATGTTCTTGACTCATAATCAGGGTCGTGTTAGCATTAGCTTTTTCACTTGTTTCCATGTTGTTATGCAATTTGTAGACATTTTATTGGCACTATATATCACAGAATTACCTTGGACTAAACATTTTAAAAGCTAATTTGTAAAGTATATATACGCATCTAATTTGTCCTTACTTACCTTATATCAAAACATCTATAAACTCTCCTGTCTCTAATGGTTAAAAAAAGTACACCGTGTTGCTTTAAGTCAATTTCTGTCTAGTTTTTAAGGCCAATACGCTGTTCGAGACATACCCAACGCTCATTCAAAACTGTACCTCCTTCTTTTGGTGTTTTTGATGGACTTTAGGACCACTTTACTGCAATGAGACAAAGCAAAAAAGACCCTGACACAGAATGAGCGGGATGGCCGTTTCCGATTGCCCACGGAGCATGCACTCTTATGCTTGAGTTTCTTTGCTCTCTCCAGTGTGGTGAATGTCCCAGATGGCTAAGTCCTGAGGCAGCACCATAATACAAGTGCTAATTATGCAAAAGCAGGTTTAGTAGGCAGGTGAAGATAAACAGAAGCAAGCAATTGAGCAGGGACTTCAGAGGTTAGCTGTTTAAGTGTTAGGACCTCGTTACTGTGATCACGGACAATGCATTGCTAAAAAAAAGTCTACAATCTGTCAGTGTTGAACCAGGATTAAACCAGAGCTGAACAAGACTAAACCAGGACTGTGTTAGTGTAGGAGAAGCAGAAAAGCAGATGACAGACATAGCAACAGTAGAAACTTTTGATTTGGATAGATTGGTTTAGCTTTAAAGGGTTAAGCAGCATCACAATCATAACATTTCTCCCAGACATTTCTAGGTCATGTGCATCAAAATAATATTGATTTCTATTATTAATTATTACAAAATGAATCCAAAAATACGCCTAATTGCACAAAACATGCAATTAAAAAATATATATGTTAACCAGCACTAGCCAAATGTCTAATTCAAACCAAATTGTAATAAATAATATATTGTAGTAAATAAATAAATACATACATAAATAAAATAAAATACAAGCTTTTCTATTTTTTTCCCCAAAGTGAGAGCCAGCAGCCTTATGGACAAGAGTAAACCTATTTTGTATGTGACTCTTCTCCCGATCATTAAAAACGCATTAAGCTCTGAGCAGAACTTTGTAACCTGCACATAATCCAATAGACTGCAGCACACAACACATTCTAAATGATGGAGCATGTTCAGGGTCAAAGGTCGCTAACTGTCATGTTCCTACTGAGATTAATGACAGCTCCCACACTGTCCCTGGAGGACTGAGGCCACAGAAATGTAGTTTATCTATATATATAAATATATACTATCTGTGAAGAGGATATCCCAGTGTATGTCCAGAGCAATATCTGCCTCAATAAAGGAAGGCAGCGTGACTTCTGAAGGTGAACTCTGTAAAAACAATACTGCAAGCTGCTGGAGACAGATAGACTTCTAATTCTAAAACCAGTTTACAGTCCTTGAGCTGCAGTGTAAGAAATAACTGCACATTGGTTTATGACATCCAGAACCCAAGAGTAAAGAAACAATGTCATCGTCTGGTAACTATTATCTTGTCTTCCTAGGAGTGTTATTATGTTCTTCAGACTCAGACTTTGGTAGTTTAGGGACCACACATTAAAGGATGCATGTTACACTGCTGTTTCTTCATCTAATATGCACCTGTATTTTGCTTCATTCCTGCTTCATTAATCCAAAGTGCACTGAGAAATGTTTAGTTTTACCTGAAAAATCTGGCCTTCTCCTACGTGTTTTTTAAGCCCATAAACCATCACCAGGCTTGTTCTGCAGTCAAATTGTGTTCACAACAAAAGCGTGGCTCTATTAGCATAGAATTCATTTTGCCTAATGACTTCATTTGTTTATTTTCCCATTGTTCATTCCCATTTCTGACAGCAGAGGGAGCTACAGCACATACATATGCAAACCAATTACCAATTAATTCGATCGACTAATATGCGGCCCCTGAATTGTTACCTAGACTTTACCATTTTTTGTAATGTCAGATGTCATCTCACTTCCTACCGCAAAACATAAAATCAAATTTGACTGAAGAACATAATTATCTGTCTCCTAAATTCACAACAAAACACAATTTCAATAATTTCACAATCTCTACAAATCTGCTCCTCTTTTGGACTTTACACTTGGTTTCTCTAAATGCCTTCTTCTACATTCAATATACTCATTACCCTTCTCTACGTGTCCAAACCAAACCAACTTGAACCAAACTCCAAAGCTTCTAACATGATCTATCCATCTGCTTGCATTCGTTCCTAGTCCTTTACATCCTTGTATTTGCATTTTGCTCCTTCGTTGTCTCAGTGCCGCAGTACCCAACATTGTCATCAATCTCACCGCCTACGAAACAAATCAAGATGTCTCTGCACAACTGTGGTTCTGTTGTATCTCCACCATAAACCATAAACTCGTCAAATTGAACCAATCACCGATGTCTGGAGAAATAATTGACTGTATGATGGCAATGATTAGTGCATTAATTTGGATTTGACTGATCGTAACTCTGCACCGCCCTCTTCTGTACTGTTACCTGACGGAGATTCCTTGTTACTTTCACATCATGCCAATCATTGTCATTAAATTTCCCAGCGACCGGCTCCACCAGCGCTTCAAAGGCCCCAGAACCCAAATTAATGACGAGAGACACGGCTCCGTTTTTCAGGGCCAGGTTGACGTAATCGGCCGATTTGCCGGTGTGGAGCATCAGTCCGTTCCTCTGCAGGGTTTTGAAGGACAGCGTGATTTCGTCACTGCTGCTTTGAATGGGGTTCAAGGACAAGTCGTAGCAGAAGAACTCGGATCCTTTGAAGGTGGTGACGTACTCTTCTTTACCTGCGAGAGACAGAAGAGAAAGAAAACACGGCGCGTTACTGCGGAGGTCGTCAGAAGTCTTTAGTCGAAGCCTTGAAGGAACAAATGTGGAATGATTGAAGTCAATATTGTTGTGAGTAAAAGGTAGGAACAGAGTTGAATCCTGTGAAGAAACATGACAGATCAGCAATCATATGAGCAAGTAGTCCAATACAGTCAAGAGAGCGACTGGGATAAGAAAATATGTCAGAATGTACTTCTACTTATGGAAAAGTATATCGTGTACATGAAAATAACATTGCATTCATAAAATAAGGTAAGGTAAGGTACACTTTTTACCATCCCCATAGGAAAATTTGTCCTTTAACCCATCTTTCAATGCCGCTGGGGAAGCTCATCAGGATTTACAGGTGCCACAGTGCATTTCCCAGGGACCCATCTCCAGGTTTTGAGCTAGGCTTGGTCAGGAATACCTTAGCAGGAGGACTTTACGTAATGTGCATATATATGACAACATCTATCACAGAAAGTTTGATGTCTGCACCTTCAAATGTATCTTATAAACCTAAAAATCCAGAAGAACTTTGCAAAAAATATACTTTGATTGTTGTTTTCATTCTCTGTCTGTGAATATTTCAATACTGGAATTTAAGATAATAATGTCAAACACCTGCAGCAGATGATCACACTTACAAGACGCACCTAAGAAAGTGTTGAGAAAATAATAGGCCTAAAAACACATTTCCCAGTGGCCCAGATCAATTACAAGCTGATAGCCTACACAACAACAAGCGCAAAGTGTTTGTCATTCTCTCTATAGTTTCTACTCTGTTCACTTAGACGTCTTACAGCACAGAAGAAATGTATCTGCCTGCACTACTAAGCACATAGACATCCAGGACTACAACACGAAGAGTAACCTTGAGGTAAACCTTTACACTACCCCAGAAATAGAAAAAAAAAAAGAACTATGCTATGTGCGTCAGTGGATGATGCATGTGAACACCCATTAGAAGGCAACCAAAAACAAGTCTGGACAAGCTATTAAAGCCACGAGCAGAAAATAACCCCACAGAAACACAAAAGCACCAACGCATTCAATTATAACCGCTCTCGAAAAAGATATATTTGCTTCCTAAACAAACACCTGCCCACTTGTTAAGGAGGAACCAGCCACAGATGCAACAGTGTACCAAATAAAAGGGGTTGCTGTCTCCACCAATTTGTCACATCATCGATTCCCCCTTAAAGGCACTATACAGCCGCTCTGGGACAGACTCGGAGGGGCCTGTAATTGAAGTTGACTGGATCGCATCACTCTTTGGAAGTCTTAGCCCCCTATCAGTGGAAATAAGGGACCCGGAGACCTCTGGCTCTCCCCGGCTGTCCTTCAGTCCGGTAGCACGGGAGCTGTGACCGAAGCACAAATAGGGCGCCGAGTAGGGGTCATTCTCATCTTGCCGTTCCCCGCACCCGCATGCCCGCGCTTGTACACTTAATTCGGCAGAGTGGTTTGGAAGTGAATGGAGAGGAATTTACAGTGATGGAGCCTGAGTCCAAACAGATAGAGGGAAAATACCCCTTGAGGAGTTGGGTTTAAAATGATTGGCTGGGGTTGTTGTGAGCGAGCAGGTGCTGTGTATGAAAACAAATCCAAAACTATAACATTATACACTTCAAACCTAAGTGAAATTGATCATCTGAGGTAGCGCCGCTCTACTTTAAGCTCTATTTAGTGAAAGAAGACCATGTAAAGGGCCTGAATTACGTTGTTTTCTGATGTTATAATGTTATTTTCTCGTCAAAAACATTCCTGAAGTTGTGTTTTGTTTCATTCACACATGTTTAACGCACAAACCCTGCAAATTTAGGCTCTTCCCTCAAACTAAAAACACTCTGTTACACCTTGTGATGTCATGTGGTAATACAGGAAGTGCTCCGCTGTGTTTTTAAACTCCATACACCCACCATTACTAGACTCATTTGGGTAATTTTAACCCTGAATTTGCCCATCTCTACTGAACTAAAGCTGAAAAGTAGCTGTTAACTTGAAAACTACCACTTCATGACATCACAAGGTGGAACAGAGCGTAGCCAAGTAATACAGCATTACTCAGACATGTGCAAATAAAACAAAATACAACTCCTGGTATCTTTTTGATGAAGTAACTCATAAAAGTCAAGTTTGTGTAATATAAAACCTTTACATTTGTATGAATAAATAAACAATGCATAGAATAAAGTCAAAAAAGTCTTACTAATGATCTTTTCATAGTAATTTATGATAAACTGGACCATGAGTAGCAATGAAAATAAAGAAATAAACAAAAACTGACTAGATCTGAGAAGTGAGTTTGAAATAAAGTGCTCCCCTGATGGTTTCAGTTATAACACAATCAACCAAATAGAGTTGTTCTTTTCCAATGGGAATAAGGGAGTGAAAATCAATTCCTATTTTTTTGTAACTGTCTATGAAATGGAAACTGCATTGTAATTACTGACTCCATCAAACACTGCTCTAACTATTTTTTTTTTATTTTTACAACCATTACTGTAACATGACTTTGTTTGATGACAATACCTGACAGGACCCCCAACTGCACCACAGACAAACACTTTTTAAAAACTGTTTGTGTAGTGCTGATTTTGCAAGTCAAATTTGAGAGACTCGTATTTAGCTACAAAGTCACACGCTCTCACTGAAGTCAGAAAAGTGTCACATTTGTGTCAGCATAGCTCCTTTAATGGCAACCAAATGAATTCACATATTTTTAGACCAGAGAAACCTACCTCTGGATTTTGATCTAGGCTTTACTGGGTCAAACTTGAGATCTTAGAGGTGATTTCATGTATTTCATAAGTGTCCTCTGGAGATATTTGGTGTGCCCAGACTGCTGTGGCGCTGACCTGCTGCTGGCACCTGAATGCCCTTGAGTCCCGACACTCAATGGGGACACAGATAAGAGAAGTCTCCCCGAGTCTGAGTGTGTGAGAACAAAGAAAAGGAAAAACAAGAGCAGCACCATGGATAGCTCCCAGCAACCGGCCCTAAATATAGATAAAACCTTAGTGCACAGACGAGGTGCTTTCAAAATATATTTGAAATGGAAAAATGCAAATACACAACACAGCGCAACCATTAAGGAAGTAGGCGTTAAACAGGATCATAAACGACACTTGTCTTGTATCTTTTAGTTCAGATTTCAGTCAGTAGATTGTGTACTGACATGCTCTTCACTTTAACGCAAATGTTTCTTAGTACGACATAAATCCTATGAATCCTGCATTATTCAATTTCAGTCATTTCTAAACTATACATACTGTGAGCAGGGTCGCCTCTTCACAGACCTGACCTCTAACTTGCCATTGTAGTGTCACCACGTTGTCTCCGTGTAGATACTTTTAATGCCATATTGACAAAAAAAAAAAAAAAAAATGGTGACAAGTTAGTGTAATCCTGTCCAGTTTAAAACATACTGTAATGCACTTTCTTATTTGGCCTTGGCGTGACTAAAATGTTGAAATTTTGGCAGAAACAATGAAAAAACTGCAAAGATGTTGATTTTCCAAGCTAAACAAATTGTCACTCAAATGTCTGTAAACTCCAAGTAAACATCTGCCTTTTCCATAGTGACAGCGATGACTTTGCAGTGACATTGCGCTAGGGGTGTTCTACATGTATCTATTGGCGGAATATTCAGCAGTTACCATGGTGACACAATAACCACATTAAAAAACACAGACAAAAAAGTTTTTAGTCTGAAAACTCACAAAATGGATTTAAACACCTAATTTTCAGGAGCCTGTGATCAACACGAGCGTTCATGGTCCTGTTTAGGTGTTTGATTTTCAACAAAAAAAAAGGTGAGAGGGACTAACTAAAAACGGGTGACTAATGCTAGCGAGTTTGTGGCTGTAATTTTATGTGTAAAAAATGTTTTTTTAAGAGCACAAATCATCTCAACTATTGTGGCTCCAACCAAGTCTACTCGTTCTGGTCAGTTTCTTTTTATTCTGCACTCAATGTTTAATGTTAATTTTATGATGGTTATTTGTGATTATTTATGTTTTGATTTGTTGTATTGTGACTTTAATGTATTTTTTATTCCGTAAAACAAAAACGATTACCTTGTGTGTGAATTGTGCTATACAAATAAACTTGTCATTGCCATTGTGTTAAAATAAAGTCCAGGTTGAGTCTAACTTGAGTAATAGAATAGTGCTTTCAGTTAGCTTTACACCCCCAGGGAATGCTGCAGGGAAGTATCAATACCCTATAATCATCAAATACATGATAGCTCAGAGGGGCTGTACACTAGCACCATGTGACCCGCCATCCAGGAGGTCTTCATCAATCACTCCTCTGACTCTAATCTGGCATCTGCTGCTCTAGTGCTGCTTTTTTAACTGAGCTGCACCCAAAGGAGAAGAGCTTGTCACAATCAAACCATCAGATAACAGGCTGAACCAGACTGGGCAGGAGAACACACAGTCCACTATATAAATGAGTGCTGTTGTGTATCTTCATAAACAACAGTGCAGTCGATGTATCAAATGTTTTTCTAAAGCTCACATGGGAAACATAAAGCACGCCGATGGCTTGCGGTATAGAGAAAGTTCAAATCATCACAGAAATCTTTGTCGTTTCAGAAAATCACACATTTTAGCAACAAAAACTAAGGGTTATCTTATATTTATGAATTAGGAATGAGACGGATGATACACATGGAAGATATAGTCTGGTGCTGTAACTGTTTACATTTCTACTGCCCCTCAAGTCAAAGAAATATGAATGAATGACCAATGTTCTAGGGGTGTCAAAAGTATCAAAAATCAGATACGAATCGATACTAAAACTAGTATCTAAACTAAATATTAATTTGAGCAAGTATCAATATTAGTAAAGTCACATTCATAGGACAGAAATGAACCTTTCTTGAATATCTTTAGAATGACTTTGAGCTGTATACGCCCATGGACCACTATGGAACCTACCTGGACGACTGAACGACTGAGGGATTACACAGATATAAGGCCGCATGGGGATATAAAAGAAAGTACTACGATTTAGTGTTAAAAATGGCATTCTATAGTCTAAAAAAAGAGTGTGTTTAATCATCACTGTGATATTGAAATCGGTATCGCGTATTGAGCCTATTCCTTAGCACTGAAATCGAGTTTGAATGTTAATATCGAGACAACACTACAATGTTCTGATCCACCGTCTGGAGGGTCACGCCTTGGTTTACAGTAAAGTCACATCCTTTTTCCACTACTTGTTATAATATAAAGAAAAGCACTGTGTAACATCTGTCTGTTTCCTTGAATATGGTATTGCTTAGGCGGGAATGTTCCACAGTCTAGCATTAAACATATCTACTCACAATGAAGTATTGACATAGTCAGTCTAGCAGTAGTAATAGTGGTAATAGTAATAGTAGTAGTAGTAGTAGTAGTAGTAGCAGTAGTACTAGTAGCTTACATCTATGAATGAAGCTTTGATGTAGTTGGTGTAGTAGTAGTATTAGAAGTAGTGGTAGTATTAGTAGTAGTTGTAGTAGCAGCAGTAGCAATAGTAGTAGTTGTAGTAGTAGTATCAGTAGTAGCAACAGTAGTAGCAGTAACAGTAGTACCAGTAGTAGCAGTAGCAGTAGTAGCAGTAGCAGTAGTAGCAGTAGCAGCAGTAGCAGTAGTAGCAGTAGCAATAGTAGCAGTAGCAGTAGCAGTAGCAGTAGTAGCAGTAGCAGTAGTAGCAGTAGCAGTAGTAGCAGTAGCAGTAGTAGCAGTAGCAGCAGTAGCAGTAGCAGTAGCAGTAGTAGCAGTAGCAGTAGTAGCAGTAGCAGTAGTAGCAGTAGCAGTAGTACTAGAAGAGAAAAAATAATAATAAAAATAAACAAATCTATCTACATGGCGTCAAACAGTTGATGTGACCAGGCCAAGTCAGATTTGTTATTTGAGAAACCATTTAAAACAGAGCGGAGATAATCCAAATGAAACCGAGTATAGACTTAACCCAAACAAAACAACGGCTGAACAACATACTCAACAAATACTTTTCACATTGACAATCACCTGTTTTCCCCGTCAGAACCTCACCTCTGACATCACTAGAAATCCCACTCTCTGCCTCTGAGTAACAAGCTGCTGTATATAAAAAGATCCTTGTAGCGGCGTGCTTAGTTATCAGGTTCACATAGGTTCACACTTCTTTACACACAAATACTTGACACATTTCAAAATAGCACCTGTATCTCATTCTCAGGACTAGGCATTTGGCATAAATAAACCAGGGCACTTGAAATAGTTGTCACAATCTTTTCTGACTCGACACTGGATTTCAGTTTCTTATGCGACGTGTGAGTGGCAGCTTATTAAAGTGATACATAAGTTATTGCCTTGCAGCCTGGTGTCAGAAAGTCAGCTTAAGCCGCTTAACTCATGACAAAGAAAAAAGATTTTTTCCACATATCACTATTCTGAAAAACCGTATCTCTGCGCTGGCTGTATGCAAACTGCAAAACCCGGCGTATACGAGCGGTAAACCGAGTCAAATCATAATCAGATACTGAAACTGAAGGTCTTGGGTTCAGTTCCCAGACCATTTTTACATACTTTTTCTCTGGGATTTCTGTGTTCGCCTGTCTCCAAAAACGCTGAGGTTGGTCTGTGATGGTAGAAAGTACGCAGCCAGCTTGTCACCACGGAGATGATAAGGAAAGATGAGAAAATTTTCTTCGTGGAGTGAAGTAGTTAACATAATAAGGCTAATTCGGTATAGAGACAACCCCAAACTCACACTAAGAATGATTTTCAATGTATTTAATGTACTTTTGAGCAATAAAAACACCTGCAGTTGACTAAATGCTAAATAAAAACATAGCATTTAATAGCATACTGTGGAACTTTCTTCGCCACATCAGAAAATAATACATACTTTTAACCTTCTATCTGATCCATGTAGTTTTTGTTGTGCGAATGAACCAGAAATCAACAATACCTCAAGCAGAACTGCAACAGACTCCTGCGATTATTATTATTATTTTTTATATCATGATGACATTGATAAGTGATATTTAACAGAAGTCAGCGTGTGTGAAAATATACGAGCTTACACATAACTCACGGGCCGCCACTGGGCCAATTCAACATCCAAGTGTCATTTGGATCCACAGTGTGAAAGAAGTCGTGCTGCGTGAAGCGAAGGCCCCTCCCCCTTCAGCCTGTCGCTCCACAACTGAGTAATTGGCTTCACCGTTCACTTGTCATTAGCGTCCTCATCAGACATCAATTAGACACTTTTTAAAATGCGTGTGCTTCAACTACACAGCAAGAATACACAGCGAATACGGGGAAGGTGTGCGGTAGATAGTTGTGCACCAGACTGAATCGTGCACGTAGTACTAATTGGCCCACTGAACTCCAACTGAACTGTAGAGAGAACATGTTAAATTGTTTTCAAAAAGCAAGCACTGTTGGCTTTTTTATTTTCCATTTCATCCACGAAGCTACGATACTTCTACCAATGAACTAGTAATGCAAGACTCAAAGATGGGTCAAATGCAGAAGATAAAGACAGTTGAAAAGAACAAATCCTTACAGGGTCAAGCTAGTGATCATGTTTCTAGGCCTGTCACCTTAACGCATTTTGAAGTGCGGTATATTGCTGAAGTATAGATGATAAATGATAATATTGAAACAAATTTATGCCACTGACGTAACAATCCAGGAGCAGATTTAAACCACAAAAACTATTCTAAAGCTACGATACTGTTAAAAAATCATGAGCTGCAAGATAGAAATAGGTGAATGAAACACTTTAGTACTTTTATTGCATCTGTAATGGGTCATAGAAGTTATTAATTCAATTTTTATGGCTTAAATCTTAGCGTATAGTCAAAAAATAACAAAAAAAAAGCTAAATAATGCAATTGAATCATCTGAAAATAAAAGGTGAACTTCGGGACATTTATATTTTCCCTTTGGCTGTTTGATTTGAACAGTAATCAAAATATCTGGGACTGTGTTGTGTCTTTGGAGGAACAAACTGTCTTAACTTTTTGTCCTGGACTCCAGTTGGTCACTGAAAATAAGATGGGAAAATAACATTTCATTTTTTTATTTTATTTTATTTATTTTTTCCACTAAACTGCAGAAGCACAGTAGGAGAAGGTTAAATATAGAGGATAATATAAACTTCTTAATGGTCACAATGGTCTTTATACCAAAACATCGCAAAATGCTATTGAAATATTTCATTAGCAATACAGTGAATAACAGTGTTCATAATAGTCATTACTGTGCTGTATTTATATCACATTTACTCAGACTTTTATAATCACCATTAAAAAGCATTTATAGGAGTTTGTTGGACCAGGAAAAGGAAACTACTTTGTATTTAGTGGCTTATTCATCCCAGAAAAAAGCAAAAAACAATATTTATTCAGTGGTCTGGGTGTGTTTACTCAAAGGGTTGGCATTATACTAGAAGGTCAGCACTGTATGAAATTTATCACCACTATCTTGGCAACAAAACTTTATAAAAGTTCCAAATGCATCCAGTTTAGATTTATGTTATTTGAACTCACAGTGTAAGGAGTCAAATATTTATATGTGCATTATGTCATACACTCTTTTGCTAATGTGTCTTCCAGTTGCTTGGAAATAACGATACTACACACATACAGTAGCTTTGTAAAACACCATCACACTATAGGCTGAAAGTATCTGCATATTTGTCGTATTTTTAACACATAAAAATGAATTTCAGTATTAATTTCGTTAAAGGGCCCATATTACGCTATTCTCTGATGTTATAATATTGTTTCCTCGTCAAAAACATAGCTGAAGCTGAGTTTTGTTTCATTCACATATGTTTAACACACAAACCCTGCATATTTAGGCGTAATTCTCTCACACAGAAACACGCCGTTCCACCTTGTGATGTCATATGGTAATACAGGAAGTGTGTTTTTAAACTCAATACACTTCCGCTAGTATCATTTACATAACTTCAGCCCTGGAACTGCTGAATCTCTACTGAATTTAAACTAAACTGTAGCTGTTAACTTGAAAACTACCACTTCATGACATCACAAGGTGGAACGGTGCATTTTGAGCTTTGGAGATGTAGACAGACGAGTAAAAAAAGGTGACATAAACATGCGTGAATGAAACAAAACACAACTCCGGGTGTGTTTTTGAGGAGGTAACAGCATTATAACATGACTTAAAGTGCACACGAGTCAATTTTGCGTAATATAAGACTCGAATAAAACTATTGAAAAGCCCTGTATGTGACATGCCGATTATTCAGATATAAACAGCATTTGTGTGCGGTGGGCTTTACAAACATCTCCACAACCTAGCAGCTGGTAACTTAATAGTCTTGGCACCAGACGAGGCAGTCAATCACCAGTAGTTTATTTGCATTGAAAGAGCACAAAGAGCAGAGAAAGCTAACAGTAACTGCTTAGAAAAAAAGTAAATTAGAACAAGGAGCAGCTAAATCCAACAGGACCTGCAAATACAACCAACTTAGAGGCAGGAGAAACCACATGACTCCTATCGCAATGGGCAAACAGCGCCTGAACTCACATAATATTGAAAAGACCAACTGCAAAATCACAACAGTGTGCCAGTGAAGTGGGAGTGTAATGTGCTGAATACTAATCTGTAAAGCCCAATCCATTTCCACAGAGTAAATCCTGGATCATAATGTAAGCCTCAGGAGAAGGGGGATCAATACACTCATCAAAAGAGACGCATTATCATATTAATGTGTAATCACCACTCACATAATGCTGTACAGAGATGTCAGAGCCAGAGGAGGGTAAAAAGTGACAGACAGTGGATAAAAAGATATGCTGTGTGTCTAAGGAAGGCAACATGGACTCTGTGAAATCTGTGTATGTTTTTCTTGCATTAAGTGCAAAATAATTAAGGGCTAATTCCATTCATTTCAATGGAGAATTTGAGAAAAGTTGATTTGTGTAAACTGCACGCTGTCTAGTCAAGATCGACAGCCCCATGCAAAATAATACAACCCCAATGACCAATGCAACTTCTGGGATAAGGTGAATACAGTTCTGATATTAATAGCTCGGTCGTACAAGATTCAAGATTCAAGATTTTATTCACGTTGTCATAAAAAGAAATAGTTCTTTAGAGCATCAAATACTGCATGGTTTTGATGTAACTTTTGATGTTTGATGTAATGTCACGGTCTATGTTTTGCTCTGTTTTTATTAATAACAATTGTGTCATCTCTGACATGTTAGTGCCACATGAACCATCTCACACTCCGAGGACATCAGGGACCGGACTTCTGCTGGTGCCCAGAGTCAGGACTAAACCAGGACTAAACCAGGACTAAACCAGGACTAAACCAGGACTAAACCAGGACTAAACCAGGACTAAACCAAGACTAAACCAAGACTAAACCAGGACTAAACTAGGACTAAACTAAGACTAAACCAAGACTAAACTAGGACTAAACCAGGACGAAACCAGGACTAAACCAAGACTAAACCAAGACTAAACCAGGACTAAACCAGGACTAAACCGAGACTAAACCGAGACTAAACCAAGACTAAACCAGGACTAAACCAGGACTAAACCAGAACTAAACTAGGACTAAACCAGGACTAAACCAAGACTAAACCAGGACTAAACTAGGACTAAACTAAGACTAAACCAAGACTAAACTAGGACTAAACCAGGACGAAACCAGGACTAAACCAAGACTAAACCAAGACTAAACCAGGACTAAACCAGGACTAAACCGAGACTAAACCGAGACTAAACCAAGACTAAACCAGGACTAAACCAGGACTAAACCAGAACTAAACTAGGACTAAACCAAGACTAAACCAGGACTAAACTAGGACTAAACTAAGACTAAACCAAGACTAAACCAGGACTAAACTAGGACTAAACTAGGACTAAACTAGGACTAAACCAGGACTAAACCAGGATGAAACCAGGACTAAACCAAGACTAAACCAAGACTAAACCAGGACTAAACCGGATCGAAACTGGGACTAAACCAGGACTAAACCAGGACTAAACCAGGACTAAACGAGGACTAAACCAGGACGAAACCAGGACGAAACCGGGACTAAACCAGAACTAAACCAGAACTAAACCAGAACTAAACCAGGACTAAACCAGGACTAAACCAAGACTAATCCAGGACTAAACATGGGTAATCAGGGTTTCAGTTTTTATGCAGCTAAAACCTCTTCCTGAAGATATGAGACGGGCCTCTACTCTGACAATATTTAAATCCAGGCACTAAAGTTCTGTTTAGTTGTGCATGAGTGAAAGTTTTTTTTTTTTTTTTTTCTGCACTCTTCTCTTTTAATGTTAATTTTATGATGATTATTATTGATTATATGTTTTGATTTGTTGTATTGTGATTTTAATGTCTTCTGTAAAGCAGTTTTAATTACTTTGTGTACACATTGTGCTATACAAATAAACTTGCCTTCCCTTGCGTCTGTTTTTGGAGGTGGATGCACAAGAGCCCAGCGCATCCACCCTCCTATAAAAAGGGACCTACACCGTGGCTCGACTCCACCTGGTCACACCATCACCAAAACTTTACACACTTTAGCACAATTAGCACATATTTATTGAGAGCTTAAAAACTTTACAGGTTTTTGTTGTTGTTTTTTTTGCAGTTACACGAGCAGAGCCATAACAGTAACATTCAGTTCGACGGTTCAATGGAGGCAAGGCAAAAGTAAAACTATTATTTGGAAATAAAACCATACTTACACAACACTGATCAACGTCTAACTTTTAGACTCACTAGAGCTAAGGTGTAAAGATTTCTGTAAATGTTTCTTCCTAAATCCAAAGTACCCGCCCACTTATGAACTCCCTACTAGCAAAATACTAATGAATACCAATAGAATTCAAATTCCTCAGCCCTCCATTAACGTGAGTTAAATGTGCCGACCTGCTGAATTGCTTTGTTCCCTCGTCCAGCTGCCTCTGCACACCTCACTCTCCATTAGATTACATGAGAGGTGCTCTGCTGTGACTGCACTGGCCTGACTCTTGGCTCGTGTCTAATCTGGGCCATATAGAAGGAGACATGCCCGAGATGCAGCAAAGTCAAAAGCCAGCGAGGCGTGTCATCGCACAGAAATAATTCATGTGCTAATTACATGGCTGCGTCTCGGAGTAGTTCAGTGCAGACAGACGCTCTTGTGTTCAGCCCCTCTCACAGCTCAAACTGTTCTCTCTGACACAGCGTGGATGCTTGATATGAGAGCCAGAGGAGCCAGCAGCTAAGACACTTGTGCTGTCCTCATTCTTCAACTCTAAGACAATGCATATATCATCTTAAGGCTCTGGCACGTCCTTGGATGGACCCCTGCTACAAGAGCGGAGGCGCCATTTTCCTTTTTTCCTACTTACACTGTAATGACCAGTTTAGCTTATCAGTCACGAAGGAAATGAAGGTCCTCTGTGCATGAAATGTAATATGTGAATATAGACCCAATGCAAATAATAGAACATGTATTTGTCTGTTAAGTGCTTTCCCAGACAATCGCACAAGACAAGTTGTTTTTATACGTTTGTGCATTATTTGTTCACTCCATACTTACATCTGAAGTCACACCTGCCCTAGGGTAGACTGGTGGAGTATAAGCTGCTTATTTGTGCCGTTGGCCCCTCCTCTTTCATTCACAAACCACATTCATACTTAGACAAAGTGGACAAAGTATCTTGCCAAAGGGTATAATGACAGAACATACTAGACTCACTGCTTCCCAACTGTAGCACCTGTTATTGCCAGTGGTCTCTCATCTACGTACTAACCAGGCCCAACCCTGCAACTTCAAGACGAGATTGGGCATTCCAAAGGCAGTATGGTAGACAAGACTGAAATAAAGTTGATATGTGTTAATATGCTAAGCTCTGCGCTAGTCTCACTGTTGCAAGATTGATTCCAAGCGCTGACAGTTGTGAACGTCCCTCCCTATTCTATTCCATTTCGCACAGCTTAGTGTCAGATACTGTAATTACTAATGAGTGATCACAACATGATAACCATCACCAAAAGTATCCATGCTTTAATACCCTCCACAGTGTTTAACCTTAAAGGGACAGCCTGGGTGAATGCAATGTATCTGCACAGAATACTGCACTTGTGGCTCGGTCTTAAATGTCAGTGTGTCCTTAGTTTTACTGGGGCTGCTGAGCTGCTTAGACAGACTTCAATAAAACCACTGTCAGCTGTGACAGACTTACTCGTGTGTTTTATGAGCAGCTAAAAATAATTAAACGCAATAATTCAGAATGTAATCATCATTTGGGTCACCGCCATAACCTTAATTTCCCACACGGCAAGAGGGCGACTGGAGGGGTTCGAATAAGACTTTTAATTATAGCTTTTAATGAAGTCAAAAAGGAATAAAGTGTGCAGCTTAGGTGAAAAATACAGGGATCCTTTATGGTTTAAAATTCAGGTTTTTAGCATTAAAATTAATTTCATAGGCAAACAACGGTATAAGAGGATTGGTGAGGACGGGGATAGTGGGGCAGTAGTGAGCACAATATTTGGTTGCGCAACAAGAAAAGGAATAAGTAAAAAATGATTTTCCCTTTAGAGTAAATTAGACCCCTGCTCACTGTCTGCATGTAATAATTGTTTTATCGATCACGGCCAAAAATTAATGCGAACACTAACGATGTGCCAAAGGGTTTGTAAGACAGGAAATTAGGTATTCTTTATATGCAGGGACTTTTCATCACTCAGGTTAATCTGAAGCACATCTGTGGACTTTTAAACAATCCTAAACTTAAATATTGTGTCCTGAAAATATATATTCACAAAGATACACAAGACCAGTGGTGGATGAAGTACTCAATTTTGTCACTTAAGTAAAAGTACAGATACAGAGAATCACATGAAAAAGTCAACTTAAGTAAAAGTATTTAAGATCCCGTTTAAGAATGTACTTTAATAGTAAAAAGTTTTTCACACAGATGTTGTTATCTTGTCAAAGTGGTAAATAAAGTCTTATAATGATACATATTTTGGTCACAGTAGCAATACGAATCTATTTCTTAATGAACTTGTGTATTTATTTTTGTTGCAGAAAGTTCAACGCGAAAACTTCAGTCAGGATGTTACTACGAACATGGTAAAAATAACCCATTAAATCATATGAAAAGTACATATGAAAGTACAGATACTGCTCTCAAATGTAAAGTAAAAGTATAAAAGAATGCACTGCAAAATATACTTATGTACAAATACTTCACTACTTGTACTTTGTTAACTTCCACCACTGCACAAGACAAATTACATTACCTTTTTCATTTTTTTAATATCCCAATTTAAAAGTAAAACAATCCTGCATTTTTTTTTTACTTTTGCTTTTGTTTTCAGACAACTTTTTCCTGTACTTTAGTTCCCGCAGTCCCAAAGTCGACACAATGAGATCAGCTTGTTCATTGGACTCTCCTGCTCCTGACGCTGGCAAAGTGGCCTGTCTGTCAGCACCAGTTCTTTCAAGTGCACTGAGCCGGACTTGAGATAAATGCATCCTGATTCCAAACCAAATCTCCTTGGCACATCAGCTCTCCACTCTCACAAAAACCTTTAGTAGCTCACATACCTCCAACCTCTCTGTACTTCTATACATTTCCGAGTTGTTGTTGTTAGATTGGTGTGGGCAGTCGACAAAGTGTTTCAAATAGCTTATGTTCCTCCGTGGAGCCCCCTGTGGTTAGGGTACACAGTGCAGAATGGTGAGTCGTGTTCTCACATGTTTTAAAGTAAGCTTCAGTGAACAAACCACTGCAGGAAAGGAGAGACTTGACAGAATCTTGCCTGAGCTGCAAGGTCAACAAAACCAGGATAACACTAACTGTGAAGGCCTCTTATATAATGCCCAGTTACAAGTGTTAAGGGTTTTATTTGAAAAAGCACACATTTTAATTAACTTTTTATGTGAAATTAAAAAGGATTTGGCCTTTGAAAACAGGGTATTTATTTTATATATACTTTTATATTTCCTTTGCTCATGAATTCCTCATTTGAAACCCAAAGCAGTTATCTGGTGGAGTAATTGGTGTTCTTTGCCTTTTAGCAAACATTACATAACATTAAATCAGTGCATTTTCATTTCATCTATTTAATTCAGCCATGCAATGTCAGCAATGTATTTTGACAACAATGCAGTTAACACATGGGTGAAGAGGAGCATGAAGAAGAGCATGTCTTATTATTACATGCCCCTTTAACAAACTGAAAATAACCATTGGGATTGTCGGCCATCACTCACTACTCACTACTCACTTAATACTGTCCTTCTACGCAACACTCACCACATAATATTTTCATTCATGTTCTTCAATTCCTCTGTATCTCTCAAATACTTTAAGGAACTTTTTTTTTTTTTTCCAACTGAACAATAGAGCTACGGGATTTGATGTCCTTGTGTAGACCATTCCCCAATTACACACCAGCCAAAAACCTCTGTGCCTGAGTAAAGTGAGGGACAAGGGTACATGGAAATGTCCCTTTCTTCTACTGTCATCTGTAATTTATATAAAGAGATTACCAGTGTTTTCTTGTACCAGTCTTTTAACAACCTTCCACATGGTTATGTATATTTTAAAATCAACAAGGACTTCAAAATTAGAGGATTTTTGACTTAATAAAGAGTTTTTGTGTGTTCTCTATTGCCTTTATGATAATTAGAATCACAACTAAATCATTAAGCATCTTCCAAATAGACACCAACTTCAACCGATGCGGGTCAATAAAACAGCAAATAAATATATTCTCAAAGATGATTCATGGATGCTTAACAACAGTTAATCTCAAGGACAATTTTGTTGCAAAGCTGGATACACCTTCTCCAGACATATTTCCCAAAACAGTGAGCTATAGTTTGATCTATGAAGTATTGAACATTTCAACTCCTCCTGGATCTGTATTTCATGTCAAAACATCACATTCATCCCACAGTAAATGCAAGAAAATGACAACAATCCCATTATACTGTAGCACTTTGTATTGAATCTCCTAGTCATGGGTGAAAACAGTGTTGAGAGCCGACGCATGTTTGTTTGTCACAGCAAACATAATAGATGAAGCACATGGGTAAAAGGAGAACAGACACTAAAACATCTCACAACTATGTGTATTTTAAGGTGATGAAAACCAGATCAGTTTCAGAACAAACACTGCTCTGGTGGATTCAACGTTGGTGAATTAGTGTTTTGTTTTTCAGAAATATAAAAAAAACCCTCATGAACAGTATTTGGACTAATATAAAACATCTATAGAATATTGAAATTATGCATCAGTGTCTCTCACTGAATTGACAGTAGTTGGTAGAGCGTTTATCCACTGATCTGAAGGTTGGCGGTTTGAATCCCTCTCTTGACCTAAACAAGACACTTAACCCACCATGCGTACGCTGGTGTATGAATGTGTGAGTGGTTCCCTGATGTTGAAACGCTTTGAGGGCGGAAGAGTGACCATTACCGTGACCATTACCGTGACCATTTACCACTATTAAGAGTTTCATAACTGTGGTGTTTCTTCTTACAATAATGGTAACATTAAAATTTACATACATATAAATGAACATAGCTAACGTGCTAGCCGCCGCGTTCCAAATAGGAAGTGAGCATGGGCACGCTTCCGGGTCCATCAACTTTAATTCACTTTTTTTTTTAAACTGTTGCGCCCCTCTCTCTGGCTTGCCATTTGGGTCTTAAAAGGTTCGCACTAACCCGCTCTACATGAATTTGTCGATTAATCAAGATATGAACATTAATATCAGACAAATCAGTGCGACCTTCAACAACCTCACTCCGGATTGGCTCTTCGGCTGCTATGATACTCGCGCTTGCCGCTGCAAGTATCGTTGAGCTTCATTTGGCTGGAGCCGAACGCTGTGGGTGACGTCACGCTCACTTAGCCCACTTCTTTATACAGACTCTCTGATTACAAGTGTAAAGATATAACTAAATATATGAAGTATGGCTTAAGACACCAATTGAGATGATCTGGGCAGTATCTTTTTAAATGGTCTGATGGAGCCGACTAAAAGGACAATTTGCATAGTAACTGAAGATCTAAAACTGTGCTGCTCGGGGGACGTTATATTGGAGCTTATAACGTTATTGGACCATTCACTGTACGCCACGCTCTCATAACCTCACGCTGCTACTAAATCATGCTAACAATTTGTCTTCCACCTCTCCCACCTTTAACTACAAGAGGGCTGTCCATCAGTAAACATGCTGACCAGCGGACGGAAAGCGCCTCACTTGGGGGTGTAACTGTCTCCACACTACACGCCGCCGACACTAAACCAAGGTCGTTTTAGAATGGCTTGTCCAGCTGCCACTCCTGCGTCGACAAGGAGGAGTGATGTCCCGGAGTGCAGCCCGTTATAGTGACACGAGTCAAGGCTACGGAAGCTTGATAAAGATCGTCTCCATCACCAGCTAAAGGAGGAGGGCTGGGGAAAAGGGATGATCTTGCAGTTTGCACCCTAAGCTTTAAAAGTGGTGATAAATAGGCCTGTGTAGGTATATTTTTGCATTCCGCCCGCACAGCTCAAGCCAGAGGAAAGAAAGCATGTTACAGAGCAGATATACCATAGACATATTGACTACGTTACAGCTCTTTTCTCTGCTCGCTGTCAATCCTGTCAGGGCTATGAATTGATCAGCAGGAGTCTGCATCCATCAGACTGACTCATTCGCCGCGGAGTTCAATTTCTTCCATCCCCCGGGCAGAAGGAGGCAAGGCCGAGCTTCTACTTTGTCTGTGGTCGTTTTATTTTAGTGTGAATGGCATTTGGGACGTCACGGTAATGTGTTTGCGATATTTGAGTGGCAGGTGTCTAATGCGTGACCTTTTGAAGCGGAGGTAACGCCGGTGTTAAAACCGATCAGCGACTTGTTAGGAGGTGGGTAGATCAATCTTTGTTACTGCGATTTCCTACTGCTTTTGTGTCCTTTAGTAGTACACTTTATTCATTTGAAACACAAGTGTACTAAGTGTAGTGGCCCTTTGCCCAGTACAAAGTTACCAACATTATAAAGAACACAGTTTATTTGTCTAAATGCCAACAATTGAGTAGGAACAGAACAGAATCATACAGTTGTAAACAATTTCAAATGCCTCAAAAACATTTCACAGAAAACAGGCTTATGTAATGCATCCATAAATAACCCAGATACAGATGTATTATAAACAAGAGGTGGCTGCAGACGAGCCAAGCCAAACGGTCTGTGCTTTGTATATACTTGTTAGCATTGGAGCTTATTTGCCGTTATCCACTCAGATGCAAGACTTAATAGGATTTCCTTGTTTCGGCAGTTTACAAAACAAAAGAATGATTCATACATCCCCTAATTCCACATTTTCCCCATAGCCAATAAAGAAACAAAACAATATCATGAAGACAAAGCAAACGTCTGACAAAACTGACATGTCTATTTGTGATCCCCATAAGACTCCATTTTTACATCATGCAGAAAAAAAGCCCGCAGACACAGGAATTAATTTAAAAAATGAGCTGGTTTCTTATGTGATCACTTACAAAGACAATGGAGCTTTGTCAACGATAATACCACAGTTTACCTGCATATTAGCGCTCATAAAGTAAGTTCACTTTACTTTTTGGTAAAGTCAAGGTTATGGTGCCCTAGAGGAAATTTGTTTTTAGCTGCAGGACACAGAATTCCACACAAAAGTCTCTCAGAACATTACACAGATACATAAAACTCAGCTCCATATGTACAACGTGTCCTTCCTGAATATAAAACTGCACATATAAACTGTTCATGAGCCCTGTCACAACCATCAAAACATATTCAATTCTATATCGCACACAGTTCATTATAGAGATTCTATTCAGGTGGTGTGCAGAGGCTCTTTCACTGTGCTATAGGTCTGTATACGGTGGAATGACTTTCTGACCGGCCTGGCTGAAGTGGTTATTCTTTGGTCAGTGTTAGTGGATTTGTGTGTGCTGATATTAGGCCATTAGCACAAACTATTGGCAAGTTTCACACAGTCTCCATATTGCGGCAGCAGCAGACATGCATCTTGCACGAGTCCTCCGGTGCACTGTCCGTCAGGGCTGTAGCCGAGGGTGACGGAGCCTTTTACCTGACTGCTGCATCCCGCCACCTGCCGTGGAAAGCACGTCTGTTTCCGCCATATGCCTGTGTATTCTGCCAAGCCTCTCCGGTCTGTTCCGCCTTCAGCAAATTTCATTATGGGATGGCTGGGAGCGCCCGGTGCTGCTCATTAAGCCAATCAGCATGGCATGCTCCTATTTGTAACACACAGGGGGCAGGAGGTGGCATACCTCCGGCATAGAAGATTACTAACCAACTTTAGTCACGACAACTTTTGTTCTCCATCTAGGACAGGATCATGACCTCGACCAATGACCTGCTTCATATGAACATAACACTACAGAATCTTTGCTCTTTCTGATGTAATTGTAACTATCTGTTTTTTCACAGCTGCAAGACTCATGATCTTAACCGTCCAAGTGGTTGGATCAAGCAAAAACTCCAAGCTCTGTAAGAACTGCAAACACAATGAATATTCCACTGGACAAGAGATGACGTGCTTTGCCTATCGGCAAGTCATGGATGACCTCTGTTTCACAGAGGGATATCAGTCCAGTCCCCACTCCCTCTGTGCGCCTCGAGTCAGGACCAAACACAGTCTTTTTTCTTTTTTTTTCAGTGACATGTGAGATGAAGGACCACCCATCATTTTGAATAAAAATATATTTCTCTCACTTCAAATTAACAGAGTTTGTGCTTTGCTCATTTATTCTACAAAAATCCCCAATGTCCAATCCACTCTAAGATATTTTTCTTTCTTTTTTCCTCTTAAGCAGACCATGGACCATGCATTTCCCTGATTGACAGGTGGATTAGCCAGTCCACCTGTCAATCACACGCATCTGAACTCAGGGAGCTTCACCGATGACCAGACACACATCAAGTAATGAAGTGTGTATTCTGTGTCCCAAGCAACATTGCCTAAGGACACAGCAGTACTTTGAATCAGTGGAGATATATCTACCAACCTCCCAAAAGAAAATCTCTATCCTCTTAGTTTCTGCACCAAAACAGACTGAGGTTGTTTTTCATTACCAATAACTTGCTTGTTTGCTTTCCTCTACTAAAAGGGAATCCCTAAATGCTTCTAATGCACTTGATACTCGGCTGGCAGAATAACTGCAGTGTGTCTTCTGGCTAACAACGTGTTTAATAAGAGCTGAGATTTGCAGATATGAGCAGATACACAGGAGAGATACGCCGGGCTGAGTGGCGTGTAGTCCACAGTAGTCCAGTATCAGGGCCGTGTGGAGCCAGATGGAGCAGAGCCACAGGGATCAAATGAGGGTCGTACTTGCTGGAGCATCCCCGCCAGCCCAAACCACCACCCACTGACAAAGCAGTGTCACCCCACCCTCTGGCCTATTTACAGAGAGGAAATTACAGAAAATATTTTATTATTCTGCCCTTTAAATCATTAAACAAGCTTCCACTTATTCACACTCATAAGCACTCACTGTACACATACTGCAGTCTGCACAGATGCTTTAAACAATGTGGTGAAGTGTCTTGCTCAGCTACACAACATTATTATGTACTGGAGGAAATACTAAACACTGCAACTATGTCACTAATAAGTAAAAGTACAGACCACCTGCATCATATGTTATTAGCTGCATTGTTTTGACTTTATGGCTTTTTTTAATCTTAAAAACACTCAAACAATGTACTGAACCACCAACAGATTAATGGACAAACTACCAATCTAAATAGGCATAAATCCCCTTAAAAATGCTCTTTCGCTCAAAGTGGATGTCATTTCTTTTCCTGAGCCACCGTGCATAATAAGACATACATTTTGCTTTGGATATTTACACCAGATGCCCGTTCAACACTCTATGTTGCAACAGTACTTGTCTGGACTCCAGCATATATGATTTTTGCTCGGGTTTACAGTCTGCATTCTCTCTAGTGATTTTGAAACAACAATAGCTTATCTTGCTTTGCCTTTCGCTGCGCTGCTTGCTCACGCCGCTTCCTCTGGTTGTGTCGTCATGCGCGAACAGAAGCAGGAGTTTAGACTGTGCCTGAACACAATGTGCACTCAGGCATAACAGGGCCACGCTCCCAGACCCATCACTGTGTATTAACGCTGGGATACTGTCCGGGTACTATCCCACTGGACAGCAGACGGCATGTACCACGACTCTGTGCTCACTAAAACCTGGCTGGGATAAAGGGGTCAAAAAGTCTGAAATGGAAGCTATAGTGTGATGGCAGAAATCAGTTGTAACCAAATTCTTCAAAAGCTCTGAGTGAAGCTGAGAGGGGCATTGATCTCCCCTCAATAGAGACTTCTCGGAGATGGATGGGTTACAATGCAAATCAATGCAGTTATTTATTTACTGGCTTTTACTGCCAATAAGCCTGTTCTTCCCAGGTACAGTATATAGATAACTGAGGAACTGAGGAAACGCAGGTGGTATATAGGTCTCATATCCGATTTCAGGGATTTCAAGGGATGATTCAGCATGTAAAAAAGGACAATGTTTAAAATCTGCTATTTATAGCTCCTATATTATGCAAAATTGACTCTTGTGAGCTTTAAGTCATGTTATAATGTTGTTACATCCTCAAAAACACACCTTGCGTTGCGTTTTCACACATGTTTGAGTAGTCATTTATTATTAGTCTGTCCACATTTCCAAAGCTCAAAATGCTGTTCCAACTTCAATCCAATCCAATCCACTTTATTTATATAGCACATTTCATAAACAAATTGTTTCCAAAGTGCTGCACAGAGACAAAGTGACATAAAATAAAAAGGAACAACAATCAAAAATAAATAGGTGCTCATTTAATTTGACTAATAACTAACTGTACATAAAATCAATAAAACACATTAAAAAAATAATAATAATAATACAGAGGACCACACAACTCACGTGGTGTTAAAAGCCAGAGAATAAAAGTGGGTCTTAAGACGAGACTTAAAACACTCTACAGTGGGAGCTGTTTGAACGTGGGGGGGCAGGGCGTTCCACAGTTTAGGTCCAACCACAGAAAAGGCCCTGTCCCCTCTGGTTTTAAGTCTGGTCTTAGCTGGAGCTGGCCCTCAGACCTCAGAGCGCGCACCAGGGTGTAAATTTTGATGAGGTCCGAGATATAATCTGGGGCCAGACCATTCAAAGCTTTAAAAACAAACAATAAAATCTTAAAATCAACTCTAAAATTAACAGGAAGCCAGTGCAACGACGCAAGAATTGGTGTGATATGATCGTGTTTTTTGGTTCCTGTTAAAAGTTGTGCAGCTGAGTTTTGGACTAACTACAGTCGGTAAAGCGAGTTTTGCGAAATGCCAGAATAAAGTGCGTTGCAGTAGTCCAGGCGCAAAGAAATAAAAGCGTGCATGACTTGTTCAAAAAGTTTAAAAGATAAAAACGGTTTGACTTCTGATGTCATCAAGTGGTAGTTTTCAAGTTAACAGCTCCTTTGACATTTTGTTTAGTGAAAATGGGCAACTCTAGGGCTCAAATAATCAAAAATGATAGTAGTGAAAACGTGTAGATTTTAAAAACACAGTGGAGCACTTCCTGTATTACCATATGATCACAAGGTGGAACAGAGTGTTTCTGTTTGGGAGGAGAATTCAGACTAAATATGCAGGGGTTTGTGTGTTAAATGTGTGTGAATGTAACAAAACAACTCCAGGTTTTTGATGAGAAAACAACATTATAACAATGAACAGAAAACAGAGTAATATATCGCAGAGTAAAACATCCACAGACCTTGTAGTTTAGATCCCCACAAACATTTTCTGAAACACATGTGGTTCTTGTGTTAGTTTATTGGTCTATTTTAGTCCCATCTCAAATGCAATGATTCTGGATGTGATTAAAACATGCACTGTGAATTGTATGTTGTAATAAAACAAAATGCAGACATGATCACAACTGCAAAATTGTCTAAAAAAAACTCACAAATGGAGCAGTGTCAATCAAATGATGAGCTGAATGACAGAACACGCAGTACCAGAAATAGTTTAAAGGGACATTTGTGATTTGACTTGGGGGATTCCTTCTGTTCAGTGCTCAGCCTTAGCAAAAAACTAAAAGCTGGAACAGTTTGACTACCATCATTGTTTTCAAATGATCACATCTTGCGACTATTTGAATGCACATTAAATTATTCCTCAGAAAATGGTGAATAGTTAACTTCCAGCAGGACTCAATGTGAGCCAGTTCAGCAGCAAGCAAAAAGAGCCAAATTACCCAAAACTTTTAATGCGATATTTAGGAAAATGCTGTCAGGGTTTGCCTTCTGTTCAGTGATGAAACTTATTATGAAGGCAGTGAAATTTTGTAACCAGATTTAATTTGAGTTTCCCAAACGGTCACAATCACAACAAACCCACAATCCACTGGCACATGTATTGTAATTTCCACCGTGTACTTCAAAATTGTGGTCACATAACTGCAAAAAACACCTTCTGTTACATAGTAAAACGTACAGTGGTTTACACAGTTATTCAAATTGTCATAATATGCAGCAATTCCAAGATCTACAATATGCACGGGCGAAAGTTAACATTTTGCAGAGGGAGCAGATCTGAGTCAACACAGCACAACGGTTGAATGCACAAGCAAACCATTGTAGTGGCTTTTCACACAATGACAAACAGTTAATGTATTGACAAGTGTCTCCCTACAGGAAGCACTTGCAAACAGCGGCAGTAGTAATCACAGGTGCATGATGGGACGGCACTGGGGCAGGATGGAGGGCAGGGCTTCACATCCAAATGACCCCACACCACTTCAGCGGCTGTCAGGCTGTATACTGCCCCAGGAAGCAATCTGACATCTGCCCCATTTACTACAATGCTCTGCCAGATTGGAATAGCAGGATTGGAGAAAGAGTGCAATGGCATTTCTATTGTTTTGTTGGTCACTGTTGCCATGGTGAAGCTCTATTCTAATAAAAATGTAAAATGAAACCACAATGTGAATCTAATTTGTTGTAATTATGTTTCTATTCTTGTCCTGAAACTAAAAAGAGGTAGAGTTTCATCTAAACATTGATTTTTATCTGTACCATGACATCATTATTATGTCTGTGGCCTATGATTTTTTGTCTAATATAAAAATGAAACACACTGAATTTATATTGTATACAGATATCCAGATGAGTCATTTTGATCTGATTCCTTTTATTGGAAACAATGCTTCCCTATTTTGCGAGTGGTACTTTATCAGGCGCGAGTGACATCAAACCAATGTGTAATGGCACTTAGACCATAAATACAGCCATAGAGTTGACAGCGTGGATCTATGCTCTCCATTAGCCTGATTCATTTCACCACAAAAGAAGAAAGGATTCGAGCCCCGTTACAGCAGCCCAGCTTCGAGGGGCGCGTTCAGAGGGACCCTCAGACACACCCCATCGATCTGTGCGAGGGTGAAGCTCATTCCTCCTCTAATTAACACTCAAGGTCTGTGTGAACGATATCTTACAGTGGAACAACATTAAAACGGCTTTTTACAAGGAACACGCTTCATTCAAAACACATTTCTCAAAGATTTATAGTTTGTCGTTTACCGTAAATCTCATTGTCGTGCATGTGGAGCCATTGTGTTAACATGATATAGGGCTGTGTAAAAAGTCAGTTAATAGAAGACACTACTAAGGCATTCCTCCTATCTCGCGATTGAAATGGTGCATATCCGGATTGCTTTCGTGTGAGGTGGAAACAGGGCTGGCTATATGCTTTCAGGATGTGAGCAGAGATCGGACTGAGAATTAAACGTATAAGTTCTGCGTACATTTATCACATTTCTTATAGGGTGGTCATATATAAAGAGCTTAGGATTGAACGGAAAAACTTTACAGTATCTTAAAGCGCTTTACATCAAGGAACCACTCACATACACATTCATACACCAGTGAACGCAGACACTAGGAGCGAGGTGGGCAACAGTAGCTCAGTTTGTCTGTGGTTCAAATCCCGCTGTCGACATAAACATCATCGATAGAGCTGTCCAGTCCACTGCCCCACTGACCTCGCCCCAGTGATTGCGTACACTGGTGTATGAATGACCGGTCCATTGAAAGCGCTTTGAGTGTCTCGAAGGTGGAAAAGCGCAGTGTAAAAATGCGACCAAGGTGGGTTAAGTGTCTTGCCCAAGGACATAACAACAGCATTCATCTGCGGGAGCTTTTATCACACCGCCAACCTGTAGGGTAGTAGACGTGATTGCTCTACTAGTGATGTTTACGTCGACAGCAAGATTCAAATTGCTAACCTTTGGATCAGAGGACAAACTACCAGCTCAGTTACTGTCAAGCAGAGATTCAATTGAACATTAAACATATAAGCTCTGCATGCATTTTTCATATTATTTTAAAGTTTGATCATGTATAAAGAGTGTCAAAAAGTTTACAGGACCTGCAAAACGTCTATAGAGATGCATTAGCAAAAACAATTTAAAAAGTAAACAAAAGATCCGTCGAGCGTCTTGATATCTGCTGGGACACTACATATAAATACATGAATCGCACTCTGGAGTCCAAATGCTTTCGACGAAACACAATTTTAGCATCTTATATCTCCAATGGTTTAACTTTAGGCATAACACGATGACACAACCCCAACCTCGAAGTAAAAAGTCAACTGAACTTGTAACTTTAGCCTCCAGGTTTAGCACGTATAGGGGTCAATCACATTCCCAAAGCCACTGGCAGTTTAATGTACTCATATTTTCTTAAGATCTTCTAGAAATGTTGCATTTTCCATTCTTAAAAGCACCATAATAATTTCACTTTTTGAACATAATGGAATCCAACAAAGCTTCTTATATCCACACAATAAAGACTCCACTTTGGCCCATTACTGACCTTTTCTGGACTCTACGCATTAATGAACAAATGAAAAAAACACATCCTATACTAATGAAATCCCATAGCTTTTTCCCACACATGGCTATCGCTTTGACACAGTATTGTATATTGAAGCAAATTAATTAAATCATGGGATAAGACTAGTGTGGACATGGCGGCTGCTGCAGTGAGTGTTAATGTGTCTTCATCAAACATGCAAAGGGAGAGACAGTTTATAAATAATGCACCGCCGTTCCCCCAGGTATCTCATCCAACACATATTTGCTATTACAACATCATTGCTTTGGAAGAACCTCTTTTGTGGCTGCAGCTGTGAAGAGAGCCTCCCCAAAATGTCTCCTCGTGTGAATTTTGTGCCTGAATCGTTGATGTGAATGCAAACAGGCAACAAGAGCCCAGTGATGTGTCTGTATTGTGACAGAAGTGTACAGAAGTGCTGGAGCAGCCCACTGCACTGAAAGATGAACGCAATGTTTGCTACGCTCTCGCTGTTAATAATAAATGTGTTTGTCCATTCAAACAGACCACTGGAACTAAAATGTTAAATGCTTAGACTACTGCCTGACCGGTACTTTCACTGCACTAGTTTCATTATTAATTTACCGTTACAGCAATTTATTTATTCACAATAAAAAAGGAAACCCACAAATGGGATCCACTCCTGATGCTTCTGGTGAAAGTCGCAGTAGACATTTGAAACATGTCAAAGTAAAATGCCATTTACTATATGTGTCATTGAGAATTGCAAATATTATAATAATAATAATAATAATAATAATAATAATAATAATAATAATAATAATAATAATAATAATAATAATAATAATAATAATAAATTAAAACTGCAAGCAGTGATAAAGGCCCTTGCCATCCCTTGCGAGGTATATGCCACCATGGAGTTCTTGCCTCTTGTTCCCGCTTACATTGCCCCTTCCCCCAAAATCAACGACTGAGTAATACTATTGCATTCATTCCAATAAGAGCATTTCTGAAATTTTTCACATGTAGCAAATTTCAATAGTCTATGACAAAGTAATTTTTTTCAACCCAGTTAACAAAAAAACCCCATGTATTTCAATGAGAAATGTCAGACGTTGCCATGGCAACGCACTTTTAAATGGAGCTATGTTCTCATTGGATTTTTTGTATGGGAATGTCAAAATGTATATTAATGCCGGTTTACAGGGCACAGCATGTTTGAGTTAAGTGCAAGTAAATACGAAACGCCATTTTTGTTTGCATGTTGGCCACACCCACATTTTATGACGTAGCAAAATCCAAAGAGTAGTCAATAATCCCACATGGGTCTAGTTCATTTTGACCAATTTGCAAGTTTCATGAGTGAACATCCATGGCGTAAAAAAATTCTAACGTGAGAGTTAAAATTTTGAAAAAACTTTGTTCCACCCACAATGGCCGACTTCCTGTAGGGTTTAGGATGGGGTCATAATATAATTTTTTACTTGCCTTGACATGTTCTATGTTTGTATCAAATTTCATTTATCTATGATGAAAAAGGTCTCTCATTGCCGTTATGTATTTTGATTTTTGATGTGGCGCTATTGAGTCATTTTGAAACATACATTTTTTGAACATCAAAATAATAAATTTTTCGCCAACCTTGAATTTTGAGTCCAATAAAATTGACTTTTCGTTAACGTTCAGGGGGTCAAAAATGGCTTCAAAGCCACGACCAAAATAATAATAATGGAAACGCATTTTCCCCCGATTACTTTTCTCCTAAACCATAACAGCTACAGTCATGTGACTTTCTCACATTGTGCCCCGTCACAAATAAGGCCCCTGTGAATTTTTTCACAAGTCCACGACAAATCGTTTGTCTTCTACGAATTTTTGAAAATGAAATTTGAAGCGGGCGCTAGAGAGCCATTTTGTGAGAGAGTGCCTTGATTTACATATCACTGCGTTCAGCTCATAAATGTGCATAAACGCTGTATTAGCGTTTTCCCAACAAAAAATGTGTGAAAGAGAAATATTTTTTTGAAATATTCCAAAAATTGCGATTTTGTTGAAAAATTACCCTGACCACACCCAAAGTCAAAATCAAAATGTAATTGATAATCTTTAATCACACATGGGTTTAGTGGGATCGTAGTCCCAGGCTCGGGCCTAATGAAATACGATTAAAAAAGCAAAAATGTGCCTTTTTTGAAACCAAACCTGCTAGAGTACAGCACACGTCCCAGCAGTAAGTACAGGTTATTTGTCCTGCTTTTGTGGCCCAGCTGAGCGACTGTGACATTAGCCCATTGAAGCTCACTTACAGAGCCGTGTCATTAGATTACACAAGTGAATGTGCAGCTTTACTCAGTCAATCTCCCCATTGTGTGCACGCTCATAAAACACGGCCTGGGCTAGCTGTGGTGGCCAATTACAGCGGGATTAATGTTGTTGACTGAGAATGTATTCATATACGAGGTAGTGGGTGCCCGGGCTTTTCCCCAGGCCTGTGAATAGAGATGCACTGTGCGATGCTGTGCCAAGGGGAGCAACTTCATTACTCACGGAGCTATCCTGTGGTGAGAAGCACAAAAACAACACTATATTGGATATAAAGCACACGGGATGATACAAGTATCTAAAAGTGGAGTCTTTGGCTGTGCTCTATGGGGCTAATAAAAATGTGATAGATGTAACTGTCCTGTCATGTGTGTGCTACATCAAGGTCACCTGCTTTAGCTCTGGCCTCAGCCTCCCTCCACACTGAAGCCCCTCCTTTATGCACACTAAAAGCAGCCTTCTCCTGGAAACACGACTGATACTTTAGGAAGGAAAAATACATAATACCACATAGAGTTGTGAGATATATCGGAAAATTGAAAAACATGGCAATAGTTGTTTTTAGAGATAATGTTTTTGCAGCTTTGAGGCAATAATTGAGTCAAATCAAACTCAACTCAACTTAGTCTGACACAAAAGACCACAGGCAACAGAATAATATTGATGAAGTAGAATGCCACAGGAGGATATGCTAATCACAAGAATGCAAATGCAGAAAAGGCCACTCATCAGTCACTACTTTTACATATACGCCAGGAAATCTGGATAACCGACCTGCTCCAATTTAAACTGATATTTCAAAATGCATATAAACCCAAATATATATCTTAACACATCAGGAGAAGCCGGTACGTACTCAGAAGCGTGCAGCATGTGACAGTGAAGTCTGATTACACCAGAGACAGACTAGGAGAGGCATTCACTGCATGGGGAAAGAAAACGGAAGGAAAATATTATTTGGATGTGCACACTCGTTTTAGATCAGCAGAAATGACAAAAACTACAGGCCCTCCACTGTGGACTAGTGCATGTTCTTTCATTGTTTTGGTTTGGTATGTTAAAATGAAAATAAAACCTACCAGAGTTACAGGGTGCCAATTTGTCCGGTGGTGAGAAAATAACTTATGAGTAACACACACACCTACCATGTCTGAAAATGTGGCATGTAAATGAGATGGTGTGCCAAAAGTAAGGAGATATGTATGACAGCCATTTTATCAGCAATGATAGCTGATGCTACTTGAAGCATCTGAGCATCTGGGACCACAGGATTGCATCTCTGCTGTTTGCAGATGATGTTGTCCTGATGGCTTCATCAAACCAGGACCTGCAACATGCACTGGGGTGGTTTGCAGCCGAGTGTGAAGCCGCTGGGATGAGAATTAGCTTCTCCAAATCCAAGTCATGGTTCTCAACCTTCCAGGTGGGTGTAGGTTCAAGTATGTCAGGGTCTTGTTCACGAGTGAGGGAAGGGAGAGAGATTGACAGGCAGATCGGTGCAGCATCTGCAGTGATGCAGTTACTGTATCGGACTATTTTGGTAAAGAAGGACCTAGATTGAAAGGCAAAGCTCTCAATTTACCATTCAGTCCACATTCCTACTCTCACCTATGGTATGGTATCAAAAGGACAAGATTGTGGATACAAGCAATCAAAATGAGTTTCCTCCATCATAGGGTGGCTGGGTGCTCCCAGGGTGAGGAGCTCAGTCACATGGGAGGAGCTCAGAGTAGAGCTGCTGCTCCTCCACATTGAGAGGAGTCAGCTGAGGTGGCCTGGACATCTGTTCCAGATTCTTCCTGGACATCTCCCTAGGAAGGTGTTCCGGGCATGTCCCACTGGGAAGAGGCCCTGGGGAAGACCCAGGAAATGTTGGAAGGACTATGTCTCTTAGCTGGCCTGAAAATGCCTTGCAGTCCCACTGGAGAAGCTGGAGGAGGCGTCTGGGGTGAGGGAAGCGTCTGTTTAGACTACTGCCCCCACAACCGGGCCTTTGGATAAGGAAGGAATTAAATGGATGGATGGACCTGAGCATCTCTTCTCACCTGTTTGGTTCACTGACCTGCATGTAGACTGGGACAAGAGCGGTCTGACAGGTTTAGGGGCAAAGATGATTTGAATTCAGTTTCTAAAGCGCACTCTGAGATTTCTGTGAATGTAAACGTAGTGAGTACATATACCTCAGGATGGGTCTTGTACTATCCAGTGGGCTGACATCAATGGACAGGGCCAGGGCTTTGTGGGTGATATGTGGGGGAAATATGCCCTCCTGTCATAGAGGGCTGAGGAGGCTGCTCTTGGTTAAAACAAACAGCTGTGATATGGGAGGGCTGCTGACGGGGTGAAATTGAACTGTAAAACAATGTTCCAACCCCTGCTACCAGCGCCCCCTCATACCAGTACATCAAGCATCATGACATCTCATCAGACTGAAATACACTGACAGCCCTCTACTGTATGTGCACTCAGGCCCACAGATCTGAACTGGCAATACAGAACATATGATATGACATTTATCCTGAAGCCCCCCTGCCCTCCCCATGTTGACAGAATTATAATAATGTGGTTAAGAGGTGACAAGTGACTGATGGAGTTACTTGGATTGGGCAAGCCTAATGTCTTTTGGATTATGAAGCAAATGTAAAGTCACACAACTGTTTAGTAGATCAGGGCTGGCTTTTTAAAATTTTTGCACTAAACCTGGAGTTGGATGTTTACAGTCATTTTGAGCGGTAAGAGCTGTACCACAAAAAGACAACAAATGGGTTGGGTCTGAGGATCATCTATGCCAGGATTTTTCAAAATAAAGCAGGTGCAATTTACTGTAATCGGTTGTTCATTTTTTAATATTGCATAGTTCTGATATTTTTAGTATTGTATTTCCAAATACACTGCTGGAAATGTATTTGCAAAAACAGTTCAGGCATAGAACCCTTTCTGAGCAAACAGCTGATAGCGTGGTCACTTTTTTGTTGTTTTTATGCTGTATTGTTGAAACTGTAGAACATGCTACAAAATCCTGGAATTCAAAACTACAAACCAGTTCGCACCTTTGTGTATGCACGTTTTTATTCTGTTTACTCTGAGAGATTATACTGTAATACGCGGCTGCAGCTGGTCATGCTCCCTCACCGCTTGCCTCAGACCTCAATTGCCGATTGTAAATGAAGCCATAAATTTGATGGAAGTCCATAAACAGGGCTTTAAAAATCAGTGTGCTGTTTTTCTTGTCGGCTGAATTTTAATAGGGCACATTTTAACACCGCAGCGACTCTGGGAGCTCACTTTCTACTGTTTATTCTCCCATTTCCTCTCATATCATCAGTCTGCATCACACCCTTTCTTGTATTGAATAATATCCGATGTAATCTTGCAGTGAGGCTCCTGTGTAAGCTTCGACAAAGGCAGCAAAGTGATACAAAACGCTGCAAAGAATTGTTGAATTTATGAATAAGTTGAGACGAGCTTGTAGACTAGAGCGATGGGCAGATATAGAGGAACCCTTGGCTTCAAAGATGGAGAGCTGATTTGCACTTTATATCCCTTCAATCCTTGTGTCTGCGGGTAAAATGCCGTCTCAGTGCGTTAGTGACAGGAGAGCAGGGCGGGGGGGGGGGGGGGGGGGGAAGAGAGAGTGAGGGGATGGGAGAGGAGAGGGGGGCACCCATTCACCCAGAGCATGCCCCCTCCTGAATGGTCTGTCCCGTAATGTCTGTCACCACGCAAAGGGCCCCAGCAGCCGGCAGCTCCACTTAACATCCAATACTCGGAACATATTGCCCGCGAAATCCTACAGTCATATTTGTAATTTGTGTCAAGGATGAAAAAATGGTGTGCTGCATCGCCAAGTTATTAAGCCGTGCTGGTGGTGACTACAGTGGGAAATTGCTTAGTGCATAGCAGAGGTAGCTGTGGACGGAGGATCACTTATTTTAATATAGTATGCGTTTAAGCTATACTTTGCATTTATGTCATTTGGATACTTGGAAGTCAGGGCTTTATGGAGGGGGGGTTCATTCTGCTTGCCACCACAAATTAGAAGCCAGTTTAGTTGTGTCACTGGAGGAATGCGGTGGAAGTCTGTCATTTATAGTCAGTTGAAATTTTAACCTCTTGGAATCTTGTTAAACGTTAACACTATAAAATGTACATTCAGAGTGTAACATGTACTGGGAGCCTTATTAAACGAGTACAGAACACTCAAACAATTCAAAGCCTGACCGTGAAAACTGATTTATGTAATCATCAAATCAATTGCCAAAAGTCACAGATTTAGTGTAGACTGTATAAAGAAGTGGACTAAGTGAGTGTGACGTCACCCATAGGGTTCGGCTCCAGGGAAATGAACCTCATCGAGGCTAGAGCAGTTATAGAGGTGAATTTAGGTTCCATATTTGGAATTCTGACTGAATCATAGTAACCAAAGGACCAATCGGTTGAAGGTAACACTCCTTCCTGCCCACACCGCTGGCTTACCTCAGAACAGGCGCTTAGCAACGCTGTCAATCAAACCTGTTGCTAATACTAGCAGACACAACCTCGGGGAAAAAAGATGCTTTGTCTGTTATTAATGTTCATATCTTGATTTCAGACACAATAACAAAATAAAAATACTAGGATCATGTAGAGCAGGATAATACAAACATTTTAAGACCAGCAGAAGTTATGGAGAGAGGGTCAACTGTTTTTCAATACAAAGTGGATTGGAGTCGATGGAGCCGGAAAAACGCCCATGTTCATTTCCTCGCAGGTTAGCCATGTCCATTTCTTTATACAGTCTGTGTGATTTACACTGAACATTGTGTTACATTACATTTGGACTGCAAACAAGCTCTGCCTACGGGTTTTTCTGTCAAAAATATTACTAGCACAAAATGAATACTCTGATTTATGCACCGAGCTTTAAAATGTGTGACAAATGTGACAAAATGCATTGCACTTCAATACAATACAATGGTGGTTTTTAGGCTAAAATATATGCACTAAGAGCACATGAAATCCCCCAAAATGACTCCATAGTCAGATTTGTTATTCAGTGGACATTCTTTGCACCTGAGGCCATTGCCTTTTCCCTCATTGTCCTGAATGTGCTTTGTAATCTTTATTCACTAACAGCAGCAGATCAACTTCACCATACACTGTGCCTGAATGTGAGTCACCTCTGTAGTTACACTTGTCATTTGAAATCCTGCCAGACATATTGCCCCTGCAGAGCTAAGCTAATTGCTAACGAATGGCTAAGTGTCGAAGCAGGGCCGTTTCCCTTCTTGAGTCGGGGGCAAGGCTAAATAAACTAATTAAAATTATAGCTGCAAGCATGCAGTGTTCAAGGGGAATGGGTTTGAGCTTAATGAGGAGCTTAACATGGGGAAACATGGCTGAAGGCACCACACTGCACTATATGTACAAAGGCCAGTGACAAAGCTTGGGTGACTGCAGCATCACCTTTTGCTATTTAAGTCCTTGTCGGTTCGTGTGAGATGTGAATGTACGAGCTGGAAGGCAGCCGCGAGGAGACAAGACGGTGCCAAGCAGACCAGTGCCATGCCATGTGATTCACAACGCCAACGGGCAAAGAGAAAGAAGCGCACTGCATGAAGGAACTGACACCTGAAGTGGAGGTTAACAGAGGAGCAGAGCCGTGCAGAGGTAGGGAGTGTAGAAAGGGTAAAGAGGAGACAATAGAAAGTACACGTAATTACACACATCCTGCAGTTCTACACTGTGGCACTGCTTGTAACTCAAGGATAAGTGGGGTCATTGTCTTTCGGGGTAATGTTATCTGACAGGCTAGAGTTAAAGTGCACTGTATGGAGCCATAGGGAGGTTATAATGGTAAGAAGATGTCATGGACAGGAAGGAATTATATGAGTAATGTATCTATTTAAAATGAAGTCTAACTGTCATCTGAGTGGAGATTTTATAGGAGTGCTTGTGCCATTGCTGCAACTAAGGCCTAGCCAACATACAGGCTGACTGACACTATCAACTGATGGTGAAATATCGGCTATCAGGCTAAATCTAGCCGATATGGGCCGATAGTGCTCATGGGAATGTTATGCCTCATTACAAATCTTAAACTCTTTATAATACAGCCGCTGAATCCAATTTACAGACAGATAAATGCCCTAGTATGTGCTGAATCAATATTTATCTGTGGAGTGGTTTGTGTCTGTGATGCTACACTGCACCTGAATGCAGCCCCAGAGTCACGTGCTCCTGTTTACAACTGCACACACTGCTCTAACCAACTCTAAAATAAAATAAAATATATATTTTTTATGAGAGTGGAGTAGAGAGAGAACTGTTGCTATAGACAGAAGACACATACATTGCTGCTGTCAACGTGCCTATAGAAAAATACCATTACATCTACTTAATGTCTTTAGAATTTATTGTAAAGAGGCAGAATAACAGTGAATAGAGCCTATATAAACCCAACTTAAAATTGAAACAAGTCAAATCTATGTTTTATAAGTTGAATATTTACATCACTTAATATATCAGCTTTAGTCGGCTTTGGGCTTTTCCAGAACCCAGTGTTGTTTTGGCCCCCAAAAGTCCATATTCGTCGGGCCCTAGTTTAAAGCCATTGTTACAATGTGTCGGCTTTAGAAATGTTCAATATCTTTATTTTTCAAAACCTGAGAAACTGGCAAAATAGTGTATTTTCTTAACTTAAGACATCATGTCATTTAGGTTCTATGAAACAGTCAGAAGAAGAAATATCCACTTTGGTATAAAAGCAAAAATGAGGGGCATCAGTCAGGTTGAACTAATGCTGAAGCAATAATGTGCTGGACCATGGCGGATCCATTCCACCTGCTGCGAGCAAAAAGTTTAATAATTACAGTTTAAACATTGGACTGATTCAGAATGAGCGCTGAAGTCCAGTCTTTAGTACACACTTTAAAAATGACATGAGTTTATTGAAACATAAGTCATTCAGTAGTTGAGACAGTTTTTGTTATGGAGAGCACTGTACATCTAAAAAAAAAAGCCTTGTAATTGCCATAACGCAATATCAAATGTGTCAAAGCTTTTATTCCAATACAACAGTCTCTAAATGCCATCTGTGTTTCAGACGGCTGGATATCTATTCAGCTATATCAAAACAACAAAATAATGCATTATCCCCACTATATGGAAATGCCCCGTTCTCTCTGCACTGGTGGTGAAGAATATGGAAAACATCACACACAGTCAAAGTTGGTGCAACATCTGTTTACCCACTGATGGTTACATAACATAACACTTTTTTATGCATTTTCAAAGGGGGGCAAGGCAGGGCTTCATCCAGTTACAATGCGCTTTATGTTTGAAAGCAGCTGATTTGTGGCAAGTGGAGACATTAGATCTTCATCAGTGCTGGGGAGACGCAGAGATGAGGCTGCGGACCACAAACACACATAAATTCAATTGGGAGGTTATGAATCCTTCTCCCAGAGACAAACTCAATATGCACCTGGATATAGATTGAATAATCCAATCAGAATATAATATGTTTGAAGCAGTCAGTTTGATATGATTCGATTGGGCCCTGTCTCGCTGCAATACACAACACTGTGATACATGGAAATGTGTTTCTGCTGAATTCAAACAGGGTTTTGTCGCTGTTTGAAGGATTCTACTGAACAAATCAATCTAAAGTCCCAGTGAACACGGGCCTGTCAGATTTGCCTTTAGGTTAGGCAGCCAGCAGTGATTGAATCTGGATCTATTCAATGGCTTTGTGATGCAATCCAGCTGCAGTGGTGGGGGAATGTATGCTACAGCGAGTTTAATGCCATACTGTGGAGCTTTTCAGACAGATCAATAGCATTTCCACTGAGACAAGCAGTTGGCAGACACTCCACAAGAAAACATAAATGTAAAAAAACAAAGCCATTCAGGCAATAGCCCAATGAGGTTCATCTGATCTTCTGTTACTTTAGTGTAATGGATTCCTTTTTCACACCAAGGTTTAGGTCGTCCTGCCTTAACCGGTAGGAAAACACCTGCTAAAACCTGTTTAAATCAGCTGATCGGGTATGTCATAGTAATATCATGTCACCACTCCGAGGAAAACAGTTAGTGAGCAATCAAAACTGTCAGGTATGAAAACAAACTAAACCTTGGTCTGAAAAAATAATAGATTAAAATACATTTATGCATTAGTTTAAAGGTACTATATTACACCAAATGGACTCTTGTTACCCTTAAGCTATGTTATAATGTTGTTACGTCCTCAAAAACATACCTGGAGTTGTGTTTTGTTTCATTCACACATGTTTGAGTCGTCCTTTATTTTACTCTGTTCCATGCTCTAATATCATAAAGCAGTAGTTTTCAAGTTAACAGTTAACTTTTATCTTTAGTCAGTATAGGAAACTCCAGGGCTGAAATCATCCAAATGATCCTAATGAAGGCGTGTGGAGTTTAAAAACACAGTGGAGAACTTCCTGTTTTACCACATGACATCACAAGGTGGAACAGAGTGTTTTCAGTTTGAGAGAAGAACCTAAATCTGCAGGGTTTGTGTGTTAAATATGTATGAATGAAACAAAACTCAACTCCAGGTCTATTTGTGATGAGGAAACAACATTATAACATAGATCACAAAATAGCATAATATGTGCTCTTTAAAAATATCATTTCAAGGTTCTTTACTATGCTAGTAACTGCTCTATAACCTCTAACAATGTCTTGGGAAGTCTACTTTCTGAGACGTACAGTATTTAGTGTGAAAACTTGGCCGCGTTTCAATGTGCATGTCTTTCCCTTTTGCCCTTTCCCTCATCATCACCCATCATGTTGTTAATGGAAGATTGAAAATTGCAGTTACAGCAGGTAGAACATCAGAGCTTCCTGCACTTAGCATAAGCAGGTGATTCAGTCTGCTCCTTTCTCAGACCATCCACTTCAACGCACATCATTTTAGAGAAAACTCCATCTGGCTCCATCCTGTGATTATAAAACTTCCCCTTTAAATGCTTCTCTGCCGTCATTATCGGCAGTATTGCTTGGGCCATTTGGCTTGCACCGTCTCACCTGCAGACTGTTGTGGTTAGCCCAGCAAGATGCCTTACTCTATTTCCAAAGAGGAAAACCGTCTCCAGGAGCAACAGTTCATAATCACATCACCTGCTGCTGTGGGCTGTCCATCAATAAGCTCAGACAGAAAGGCAATACAAATCCTATCACTGGACCAGAGAGCACATACCAGTGGGATTCATGTGGTGCATTCCTCAATTTACAGATTATAAAACAATGAAATATGATTAAAATATAGTGTAGTATACCATAACCATATAATTATGACCACATTTTCAGCCTGTGATGGTTTTAAATGAGAGTGATCGGGAAAAGGCACATGATCACATTTTTATATAGCGCTTTTCCATCTTCAAGGCACTAATTCACACAAACATTCATACACCAGTGTGCACAGACACATAAGGCAAGGTGGGTTAAGTGTCTTGCCCAAGGACACAATGACAGCATTCATCTGTGGGAGCTGCACACTGAGCTACTGTCACCCTGTCTGTAGCCGTCTGTTCCATCCATAAATGCATAAAGCACTTCTCTCTGCACCTTTTTCAAAAACAAAACAGTCAAGTGAATGAACTACTACAGTCAGCGTTGCCATGTTTGCTCTGGTTTGTCTGGGATCTTTGCCTTTGTTGTTATTATAATATTATTAATATTTAGAGGAGTTGTGCCATTGTGCACCAAGGTCAAATTTGCAAGTTATATGCCCAAATCTGGATTTACTAAAAGAAAAACTCACTTATACAGTAAAACAGATGCATTGTAAAATGCATCTGTTTTACTGTATAAGTGAGTTTTTCCACACAATCTCACAGTCATCTACACAACTTCAATTTGTTCAGGCAACTCTGCAAGAAAAAAGCAGTATTGATTCATTGATGTATTCTATTATTTATTATTATAATACATACATTATTAAATATGTATTGATGTTTATCTCATGAATAAGGACACACAGTCTGTTTGGAACAATCCACAGACAGTGGAGTGAAACCTGAACCAGCGCTCTAATGTGTCCTAATGTATCCGGCCCACATCCGCTTAACATCCCACTGAAGCCTGTCTATGGTGTAGCACTAAATCCATCAATTCACTATTAAACTATGCAACCGGCATATCAGCCTGTCTTCACTTGTGAACTTTGAAGGTTCAAATATTGGTTAAACCTCATCACTGCCAAAGATAAACAGGCCATATGAAATGTGTTCAACTGAAGATAAATCTGAGGTTGGAAATGACGCCTTTTAACAGAAAGTGAAAGCAAAATGCAATGAATAAGGCATAAAGACGTAACCTTTGTATTACTTTAATAGAAATATGGGAATTTGAATTTCACATGCAGCATCTGTAACAGAGCACTATGGAACTTTTCTGGTGGAGGGTTCACCACCTGTTTGCCCTGTTTGAGTTATCACTTTGCCTGTAATGTCCCACAGCCTGGCATTTATCTTATCTTCCTCCATGGAGACAAGCAGGTGACACCACAAGGCCACATTATAAGTCTAAGTAAGAATGTATGTTTTTCCAATATATTTTCAAGCAATAAAAACACCTGTAATGGAGAGTTTAATGCCATACTACGTAATGTTTCATTGAATAAGATTGAGAGAAGCAGCAAACTCTTCACCTGAAAAGATACACACTGTACCTTTATTACTCCAATCGCACCCAAGTTGGACTCCTCATGCTAACGTTAGAATTACTACAATAGTTATCACTTGCAATTAGTTTTACCACTACTCCCGGTCATAATAGTTCCACTTTTACACCATCGTTTATTAAATCACTGAAAAATGTAATAAAAGGTAAAAGTTAATAAAACACTATCTAGTTTGGAACATTAAAAATGGCACTATTCTTCAAGAAAAATGTTCCTCCTTTCTAAATATCCCCAGTTGAATTTCTTTGCGCTTTGAGTGTAGCCTAATTACATCCCCTTTATCCCGTCTCGTTACCATTCGCGCTCGTCTTGCGATTGTACGCCCTCAAAATATATCTGTGAGTATATTACCCACAGTTTCCAGTCTGACGCATTGTTAAGAATCCATGCACTATTTACTATGAAGATTCGCTGGCAGGTTCTGACTGCAGAGAAGCGCTGGTGCTAACGTACACAGATCCAGCCCATGAAAAATTCCACGCTGAGGTTTTGCCAATTTAATGCCGGGCGCCCCACCACATCTGCGCCGGAAATACTGTCACCGAACTGCAGGAGCTCATCACAGAGAGAGGTGAATAAAGACGAGAGGCATATGGGAGGGATTCAGACAACACAGAAACCATCCGGCGTAGTGATAATAAGAATGACATAAAGGTAAGAGCTGTAACATGCTCTCCAACTCACCGGTGCAATCACAACTGAACCTGGGAGACCATTAGCTGTCGTATGCGGAGGACACATCATCGTCGGAGCGGTTGTGGGTTAGAGTCGCGGGATCTGGCAACCAAAAGTGAGGGGCTCGTTCTATTTCCTGATAAATGGATAAATTTTTCAAGAGATAAAACGGAAAACTAACAACTTTTACGTCATGTATTTTGGTTAGCATGCTGAGAACTGTCATAAAGAATGCTAACGGCTAGGTCAAAATTGGACTGTAACGGGCCTCCTATATCCAAGGACACATCGGCACCGATTTTATACATCGTTTAAGCAGATTTCAACATAATGCAATCGTTAAAATCTGTTATTTAGTATAGGTTTGGTAAAGGATAGTGATCGTTTGATTCGAGATGGTTGGGAATCGCTTGTAATAGTACAATTTACATCTTTACAATTGAGTTTCTTCTTAGACTTCACTATGATTTGTGCTCCAGTAATACGTTATTCTATCTGGTTTTGGAACTGACACAAAGGATAAACATAAATCAAAGTCAATATGTGAAAAGTAACCTAAATAATTTGGGGTCAAACAATCAAGCGAGAAAAGGTCAAAGTTTCGAATTGGTAAAAGTATGATATTTTTGCGTATAATGTGATAAAACATTGAGAACTAAAGCTTCGCCAGTGCCTGCCTCTGTAATCAGCTCTTACATCAACTGTTGTATTTGTTTCATGTGTGACTATTTTTATTCAAACAGATACACAGCGCATTGAAAATTAATTCGGGTCAGTCTTAGAAGATCTATCTCTATGGCAACTGTAGCCTTCTTATGCAACAAGCCAAAGATATCCAAATGAGATGACCAAATTAGGACTAAACTAGGCCAAGATATTCGCACATACAAGACAATGGAATGTGTCTGACTGGCTGCACTGTTAGGATTCCCTTAAAACTGTTCCATCGCGAGCTGTAAAAAGCTACTGGAGATGTTACATGATCTGGGATTTCCTGCTAGCTTATTCGCGGTTACGCCCACTGTGCTAACACTATCAGATGAGCAACCCTCGCCAGCGTATTAAGAGGATATTAATTTACCCCTGGGACCTTATTACAGACCTGAGCATTAATGATACAATTCCCCATGTACAATCTTAACAATCCACAAGGACCGCACTCTGCTGCTTTGATACTGGGCCATAGTCAATACAAAGCAACGCCAGATATCTGTCAAAGTAAAGTGGCCACAAGATATAAACAAATAAAGTAGTAGAGGTAATACAAGTAGCAGTAATAGTAGAAGTGGTAGTACAGAGAGGATATAGCGGGGTGTCAAATTGATTCCGATTCAGATTCAGATTGAGCGCTCAAAACACGTCAATTCAATTCCATAAAATTTGATTTATATCGCACATTTAAATACACCTTCAGTTGCCCAAAGTACTTCACATACAAAGACAACAAATATACAGATGATACATAAGCAAAGAACAATAAAACAACAATAAAACACCTGTATATATTTTGTCAAGTTAGTATTAAATGCCAGGGAGAAGCTGGGTTTTCACTGCAGTATTAAATTGCGTTAAAGATTGAGATCGGACAAGCAGAGGAAGGCTGTACTACTAGATACTAGAGGTAATGCGGCTTAATTTTTTGCCCAAAGAAACAACAACAGTATGCATTGGTGGAGTAGAGATCAAACTGCAAACCTATGGACGTTGCTTTACCAACTGAGCTGCTGCAACGCCTGGAACATCAAGTAACTTCATTTTGTAATACAGTTTTCACTCCAACCGTGCATCATCTGATTTCCGTTGTTAAATATGTTGTAAACAGCCAGATAATCAATGATAATACACTATGGGATGTTTTTCAGCTGTGTGGCTATGCTAATTCCGTCAGCTTTCATACATTGCTGCAACATCTCAATCCAGTTACACCAGAGCTGCCTGCCCCCACGTTTCTTATTGGGATTCAGAGGAGACTATAGGTGGACCGTCAGCACATGTCTAGCACTAGTGAGGCACCATCTTCAGTTATTAACACTCGCCAAGCACGCGCAGCAGCCCCGGGGCGCCTGGCTTTCTGACGGTAATGCATTCTAATCTTGTCAGGCCATTAAGAGCCTCAGCTACATTACAGATAACAGCAGCCCAATCAAACACCGCTGTCCGTCAACATCTTCGATCAATCAGGGTGCGTGGGGTGCCCATGCATGTGATATATCCTTCAAAGGCCAATCACCGAGCAGATCCCCCAATCACTACTGTACAGCCGGGACACGTCAGCTATGGAAAATCAGTACAGTAGCTAATCACATGGATGGAAGTTGCGGCGATGGCAGCTATAGCAAATAAGTTGTATTTCTGGAAGTTTACTTTCCCACAAGACGAGGCACAAAATGGGGTTCACCAGAAGACTTGAGAGTTTGACATTTAATAAATTGTGCAGTTCAGTTCACAATTTTGGCCTCACAATATTTTGATTTATTATATTTAGCTGGTTATTGCTTTTTTGGAACAACGGCTTCTCAAGAGGTGTAGACGGCCAGAGTTAACCCTTTTTTGTGAGACATTTTCAAGATGTGTGCACAAACTGTTTGCAATTTTATCTCTTGAGCTTATGTGGCACAAGATTTTGTCAGTTTTCAGAGGTGATATGATCTCCTGGTATTTGAGGTACTTTTCAGTGACACTTGATATCCTATCTGTTGTCCCTTGTTCACCAGTACTTCATAGCAAACAACTCTTGTAACTCATGTATCTTTTAGCTGATAATAGGGGGCTGTAGTTAGCTTAATTAGCATATGTAGCATTATGTGAATCAAAATGAGCAACAAAAGGTGCAATAATTCAATCCGTTTTGACCATTTATACAAGATGCGCTCATGTTCAAGATTATAGTTCATAAAAAATCAAATGTCCTACAAATGACGTCCAAAAAACCTCAAAAAACTCATGCTATATCTCTTCTTGTCCTAGTTGCAAACATGAGAATAGATTTCCCTGCACAGGAGTTAATTAATTTGCATCATACATCACATGTGTTGCACTCATCCTTCACTTTATAACATAGAAAGTAGTGTTTTAATAACTTGAGGCATCAGTATTTTACTTTGACACGAAAGTTGGAGTGTTTGAATTCACTTGGCTGTGTTTTGGGTGTATTTGTGGCGAGGAGCTGCAAACATTGGAGAAAGAGGACGTGGCATCAGGGCACAGGCTGCTGCACAGGAGAGGTTATTTTCAGGTTTGGCTGTTTGCATTATTCAGCGAGTCTCCTGGAGGATCACTCACATACAAAGTTCACCAGCTCCTCCAGACAACCTCTCCATAACAATTAGCCCCGGGCCTTTGTTTGTGGAGCATTTGGTGATTACAAAATAGATCAAGTTCAGTCTTATGTGTAGTAGGGTGCGTGGTGTAGTATGTGTTTGCGCGGCACAATGCTAATTATTTAACGACGTAGGGCTAATATCATGTATTCGCAAAACTCAAAATGAGACGGGGTAAATTTTTTAAACTATTCTTTCATTGAAGATCTGACTGTTGTAAGATCTAACTCATTAAAAGCCTGTATGCGTGTTGTGATGGCTCCTGACCTGGGTTAAATGTGTGTTGATTTGATGCGTTCTGTCAGGGTGCTTGTTGTCAGGGAATGGCAGGAGGTCCTGTCACTCAGAGTTACACAGAGCATTAACTGTTGGACCAAGCACGGCTAACTCGGAGACACGCACGGATCAGCCAAAACATTATGATCATCAGAGGTGGTGCAGTAGCCAAAAATGACACCGAAGTAAGCGTGCCGATATTTTTGAAAGTAATATTTCTCAAATAGAACAATGTCTGTGTAAACCCTCAGTCGTCCATGTCTGATCCATAGCAAAAGACGAAGTTTAAATCTATCAACTGGACAAATCGTTGTAAGAGTGAAGACGTTTTGCTGCTCATCCAAGCCGCTTCTTCAGTTCTGGTCAGATTGCTGGTGGACACTGCCATGCACAGTGGATTGGGGTCCAGAGGAGCTCTCACACCAATGTTGGTACATCTGCTTAGGGAGTAGTTGTTTAGTTTCTCCAATATAACACTCACTGCACTCTTCACTACACTCAATGGAGTAGACCAGGAATCTCATACTGTCTGAAAATGCTCTGAAGTTCTGGTGTGTCTGAAAAACTTCAGAGCATTTTCAGACAGTATGAAATTATTTTCTTTTTCAAACCTATAAAGACAAAAATTGGTTCACCCTAAGGACAAAACCCTGAGCAACAAACAATGTAATATAGTCTACTCCATTTAGTGTAGTGAAGAGTGCAGTGAATGTTACACTAGAGAAACTAAACAGCTACTCCATAAGAGGATGTACCAACACCGGCGTGAGAGTTCCTCTGGACCCCAGTCCGCCGTGCATCTCCATCTCAAAGCCACTAAACACTTCTTTGAAGATAGTGAAGTTCAGATCTTAGCCAGAGAAATGAAATTGTTAGGAGAGACAGTATTTCCTTAAACAGGAATGGGGACCTCAGAACAATAGCAGGGTCATTAAGGGCTGAATAGGGCAGTTTCAGCTGAAACTGAAGACAATAGCTGTTTACAGTTTCAATGTAGTTAGCCCCTCCCTTCAGATAGATATAAGGCAGTGTCCACCAGCAATCTGACCAGAACAGAAGAAGCGGCTTGGATGAGCAGTGAAACATCTTCACTACAACTACTACATTACAACGATTTGTCCAGTTGACAGATTTAAACTTTGTCTTTTGCTACAAGTAGAAGAATGATCAAGTGGGCCAAGAAATTACTCAAGCGTGAGGGCAGGAGTGGCTTAGTGGTTAGAGCTCTCGTTCAACAACCTGGAGGTTCAAGGATCGATTCCTCAGACAAAGTTGTGTTGTTGTGTCCTTAGGCAAGACAAGGCACTTCACCCGCTTTGCCACACAGTATGAAAGTGGTGTGTGCATGAGGGGCCGACGGTTACTCCAATGAAAATGCACTGTACTAATTGCTTGCCCATAGCCAGATAAAACTAGTATTTTCTCAGTATGAAAAGTATACATTTACTTTGGTAGTTACTGTATCAGTGTATTAAGAAAACTTGTTTTTACATCTAGTTTCCCCCTTACAGAATGTGTTCCAGGTAACTTCGTGTACTTGACATTTCCAGTCTTCCCGCATACATCCAGCGATACTTCAGACCATTACGTCCATTCATTATTCATAGGAGATTATTACTTTGCTGCTTCCCTTCCCATAATTGAGCTGATATTTTCCCTCTGATCCATGGATACAGGAAGTGGAAAAGAGGGGGATAAACATCATGAATAATCAAAGGCGTGTCATCGATGCACAATACAAACCAATGTCCCAGTGGTCCAAACAACACACAGACAGAGACCACTTAATACCAGATCTGTGGGAAGTGTTATGAAGGTTAAGAGGATAGACTGAACAAGCAGATAAAAACAGTCTGAATTTAAGAGGATATTTTGCCAATAACACACAGAAAAAAATGTGAAATTGTCAGATTGTACTTGTTTACATAGTGCGGTTAAACTGTTATGTGAGCGATGATATAGTCTACACTTGATACTGTTTTTTTTTTTTCTTTCAGCGCTGGAAAGAAAATGTAAGTATTTATGTGGCAGATGTTTTGACCAATTAAATCCATACAAAATTGTTTGTTTTTAAATAATGAACTGAGTTTTCGACATGCAAACACAATTGTTACCATGAGCCCGTTCGTTAAAATGTTTTTCAGTCTGTTTCACCTCACTGTACTGCACTTTATTTTCTACCACAAACTGCCCATGTTTATATAAGTTTAGGGACAAAGAGGTCTGCTGAGTTTGGAAACAAATTTGGTCATGGCACATCTGCAGGGCATCAGATTGCTGTGAAAGTTTAAATAGATGTACATGCACATTGTGTTATTGTCTGCATTCTTTAGAAACATCTCAGCCAAAAGCTCCAGCGTGTTGTGCGATCGACCCCGGCGTGGCCTTGAATGCAGTTTGTGCATTTAGAAATGTCATGAGCGACGGAACTCCCTGGGAGTCTGCTGAAAGCTGCAACACAATAGTCCTCCCCATTTAGTGAGCGGCTACTGCAGAGATAGGCTGTTTGTGTGGACTGTGTTTGTGTGTAATATTTTTGTGTCTACTGTGTTACTGTGTACTGTGTCTGTGTGTCTTTGTGTGTGTACTGTGTTTCCATGTAGTATGTTTGTGGATAAATGTTTGCGTGTTCAGTGTATGTGTGTATTGTATTTGCGTGTATTGTGCTTATGTGCACTGTTTCCGTGTACTGTTGGTGTGTATTGTGTTTCTGTGTTTATGTGTACTGTGTGTGTAAATGTGTTTGCATGTTACTTTGTTTTGGTATGTACTGTTTGTGCATATTGTGTTTGCGTGTACTGTCTTTGTATTATTTGAGTGTATTGTGTTTATGCGTACTGTTTCCGTGTTTGCATGGACTGTATTTATGTGTCTATGTGTGTATTGTGTCTATGTGTGTACTGTGTCGGTGTGCACTGTATTTGTGTGTACTGTTTGTTCTGAACTAAGAACTGCAGAGTACTATACTGCACTAAATGTACTATAGTGCACTAAATGCCACTACACTTTAGGGGTAATTCATCAAACTGCCTGACAGATTTCTGACTTGGCACTGATCTGAACCATTTTGAATTCCTGCAAAAACAAATAGACCTCTTCTTGCTGATTTTGAGAAAAGGTACATGTAAAGAGATCAGCACCACTGTACTGTTTAGTTTTAAGTACTTTATAGCCACAGCTGTCCCGGGGCAGACTGATGGTGACACAACTGCACAAATGATGCCTTTCTGGTTACTCCTACCACCACTCACACAAGCAGAACAACTTATAACCTGTTTAACAAAAGTGGGTGGAGTTTCTCCCAGGGTCAGAGTTCAAAGCTGGTAGCAGAGCGTAGAGTGGGTGAGGGCTCTTCCTCTGTATCTGTATCTACACCCTGTTACTTTAAACTGCATCATATTTTGCGGTAAGAATAATCGTACTTCACCACAGTTTTTGATTCTACTCCCATTTCTTCTAATTTGATTATCTTCAACTCTTTCCAACTCAAAACCGGTCTTCATTTACATTTTACAAAATAGCTAGAATCCAGCCTTGGCATAATTAACATAGGTTTGATTTGCATAGCTCGGGGAGATTGCTTGATGATGTTAACAAATGTTATAATTACAGCAGCATGTAAAGATGACTCTTTATTCACTGTAGACCTCAGGCGTGTTTTGTAAGTTTTATCTCAAGGTAAAAAGCTAACTTCACAGTGGAAAGTACACATAGCTCATTAGCCACCTCCTCTCCTGGGAAGGTCCCGATATGGGGATGCCCCCTGGTGGCTGTGTTACTGCAGGGAGGTCACTGGGGAGATGGGAGGAGGGGTATGGAGGCTGGTAAGGGACAAGAGGGACCACAGGAAACAAACAGCGTAGGCAATCAGGAGGCTCGGAGAATACGGTTGCATCGTTTAAGTTACAAGGATGAAACAATGTTTTCCTCCTCTGTGATGAATGTTGTTAGCGGCTAATCAAAGGGGGATTAGGGAGGAGGGCTGGAGTATAAATGTGACAATAACAGCACACACAAATGAGGTATGAAAAAGGCATCGAAACTGAGACTTCACTGGTGACTGATATGCAAACCATTTTACTTATTTTAATCATATTTAAGCGAAATGCTCATATTTTATTTAGCACTTTTCAATTTTCTTTACATCACAGAACCACTCACCCATTCAAACACACATTCATACACTAAGTGGCATTATTTTACGCACCTGAAATGACAGTGCAAACACTCTTAAATGAGGTAAAGTGTCTTGCCCAAGGACACAACAGCGAGGAATTCACTTGTGGGAGTTGGAATTGAACCACTAACCTGGGAGAAAGTGAATCTTACCGCTCTAACAACAATGTTTATGCCAAGAGCGGGATTCGAACTGTCAAACTTTGGATCCAAGGGCGAACACTGTTGTTTTTTGCTTTTTTTCATATTATGTCATTTCTTATGTATTTATTTTAGTTCTGATAAGCAATTCACTGCAGAACAAGGGTATATACAATTTATATACCACTGCAGCAACAGTAGCTCAGTTGGTAGTTGAGTGCTTGTCCTCTGATCCGAAGCGTGGCGCTTTCAAATCCCGCTATTGACTTAAAAACATCATTGGTTGAGCGGTCAGATCCACTGGCCCAGAGGTTGGCGGTGCGACTCCAGCTCCCACAGATAATCCCGCTGTCTTTGTGTGCTTAGGCAACACACTTAACCCACCTCGCCCCAATGTCTGTGGACACTGGTGTATGAATGTGAGAGCTTTAAAGGCGGAAAAGCGCAATACAAAAACATGACTATAACCATTTTATATTAGAAATGTTTGGATAATTACCTTATACAAAATATATGTAACAGTTGTCGATACTTCTCCGTGATTAGCTTAAAAATCTATTGAAACCCTGACATCATGACATTTGTGACAATAATTAATTGGAGCTTTCCCTGACCCATAGATTTTTAAAGGCCAGCTGGTCAGAGTGAATCGACGTTATATACATTAAAATGAAAAGCTGCATCGGCGGCATGGCTAGATATCGTCAGGGCCGTAAATTGCGTAGACATGTTGGCTAATGGCACCAAAAGCTTTCAGGGTCACTTTTTATTAAGAACTGCCCCTCGTAAATCCACTGCGCGCGGAGGGCTCATTGTCATCGCTGTGGCATATTCAGGGGTACGTCAGAGGAGCCGTGCTGTCTGGAGCTGGGCCTTTGAAACAGCGAGGAGCGGAGGAGAGACGCTCAGCTCGAAAATAAGGAGGCAGATGTGTCAGGGCTCTGGCTTTGGAGGAAAATGAACTAAAAAGAGCACAACGGGAAATGTCAAAACTCCCCAGTGAAATCCAGCTGCAGTCGGAGATGTGGGTCACAGCGATCATGTCAGAGCGGAGCACTCCCGGACAGAGGGAGCTCAAAAGCTATTTTAACATTTAAATTGTGCGGGCCAGATACTTGCTTGAGTAATTTACCTCTTTCAGTTGTGTTTATATCACATTACAATATCCTAGAATCACTATAATTTAACATTAAGATGACAGATTATGTGGTTAAAAAAAATAATGTTTAAGTGTCAGATTGCAGATTTGTTGACCTGGTTTATGGTTGATATATCTGTAATTACTGAGCTGATCAACGTGAAATAAAAACTTGGCCATTTTCATTTAAAAGGATTTTAATTCAGAACATTAATATGGCTAATTTGTGGAGCAAGTTTCTAACAAAAAAATGTGGATTCGTTTGGACATTGCTTCCAAAAAAAGTAAATCTCCTGTAGAATTAGACGTTGAAATCCGCGTACTATTCTCTAATGATCAGTTTCAAAGGAAAACTCTCAAATGTACAACCTTATGGTTTAACTCAGTGACCAGGCCCTTGAACTTTCAATATTACAAACATGCACAAATGAATAACTTTATATCAATCCATTTCTATCATTTGCCAATAGAGTGTTATGTCATCTGAAAACCTGCAACTCAACTAAAAAACTAAAAAAAACATATATATATCCTACATTACCAACACTATACCAGACACTTAATATGAGTGAATAATTTGACAGAAAAAACAGCCAGACAAGTATAGATATCCCTGCTTTACAGAGTACAAATAAGGGTTTGGAGTTGTAGTAATGATGGAGAAGCGGTGGTAGTACTAGCATCTTTATTTAATGCGTAGGTGTAAGTAGCAACTGCAATTCTAACAGCGAACAGTGTAATATTGTGTCGTAATTTTTTCTTTCTTTAAGACTTACAGTACATGAAGAGTAATTTGCTGTCAAAAGCTAAAATAACTGGGTCCACTGCAGCTGGGAGTGTCTAGTGAGTTCTTCCTGCATATTAATGTGTGAGTTTAGGCAGGGGACAGTTTGAATACGGAGAGGAGGAGTATTTTTAGTCCACAGGGCCACTTTATGGTGCATGTCTGTTTTATTGCGCCTCTCTCCGCTGCTGAGGCTGCGTCTGTGGATTTATGGACTGAACGCCGACCGCTGATACTCCTCCCGGGTTTACGGGTCACCAGTAAGGGTCGGAGGTCATGAATTACCACCAAACACACCAATGTCATCCACTTGTTATCCACACACAGCAAAATACAGGGAAGCACACTCCATTGGTTTTCTAGCCTCAGCTGAGTGATTTTGATATTTGCACTAGGTATACATTTTTTCAGTACTGGGTTAAGGTATTGGTGTTTCAGCAGGTTTTTATAAAAAGCTATTTCCAAAAAGCATTCTTCCTGAGATATCCAAAGAAATCAATACAGTTTTTTACTCTTTCAGGATGACCACAGCAAATCATCTTTTTGCTGCTGCCTTGTAATTAAGGGTTTTTGTTGTTGTTTTTTTTTGCTCTTGTAAGGTTTCCATAGCAAATTATGACTTAAAATGGTGCTTTAACTGTGGTTTAAGGCTATTGAGCAATGATATTCACAAAAGCAGTTCTCAAAAAGATTTAGAGGCACATCAAAGTGAAAATGGTTCTGCGCCTCTCCACTAACCACTTTCAGCAGCAGCAATGCAGCAAAGATGTGTAATAAAATCCTGTATTAGAGACGATATTTTGAAGCTCGTGGAACAATTACAACTGTGTAGGTTGAGAGGGATAGAGCCGGGAGTTCTATGGTGAAGGGATTATAGAGATTAATGCAAGGTTTGTGCCCAAAGTGTATCCTTGTGGTAATGACAAAACTCATCAAATGTGTCCAGCAGCTAAAACCATTCAGTGGTGTGTTATTGTGCCTACGGTAAGCTGCAAGGGCAAAATTATATGTCAGTGTTTTCAGCCTTTGCTTAAGCCTCTTCTGTTAACTGTAAGGCAGAGACATTTGGGTTTGTTGCAGCTGAATGGTGATACTTAAGGTTTATTCAGAGCATGTTCTTACAGTATTTAACAGCTCAACACAAAGCAGGTGCTAATTCACCAAAATGATTCTCTAATTGTTCATAGTTTTTAAATGGAAGACTTGAGTAAAAGTAACACTCACTAAAATGATGACTTTTTAATGCCAAAATGACCTTTTACTTGGTCTACGTTACCCTCCTCTATTCGACGACCAGTTGCTTGTCTCCACTCATTTGTTCTTCCTTTACTTGAAATGTTCCACAGTATTCCATAAAAAAATCTATCCATATAAAAACGAAATTTATCACAGAGAAGTTAAATGCCTGTTTGCTCTTAATGAAAGTGCCTGGAACCAAAGGTTAGTGTTCAAAAAATACTTCACGCTGAAAAGTCAAAAAGAAACCCAAACTTTAGTTAAATCCAGTTCAGAGAAAAGCAGAGGTGTCTTACTGTTCCACAAATGCACAAAGCCCTTACCTTCTGCACATTTTTCAAAAACATAATAGTCCGTATTTTTTATTTGGTTCGTTTGGCGCTAGCTTCCGCACAAAGCACAGAACTGCCTTGTGATTGATCAGATTTGGTGTGGGACCGAAACGCTTTAGCTGGAGCTGGGGGGGAGGTGTTGTATCTTTTGGCAAGGCACTTTTACCTAGTCCACTCTGAATCATATTTAGATACACTTACAGTATAGTTAAGCAGAGTTATTCCATGGTTCACCCACTCGAAATGCCTGTAGACTACAGGAGCTGTAAATTGCCTCCACCTCTGGGCTGTCAGTGTAACCTTCACTCTAAGTTGGTAGAGCTCCCAATGGCTCCTGTAGTGTTAGCATGCTGCTCGCTAACACAGGGCTACGGGGTCACCGCGGCGATACCAACATTTCAGTCACTCTTGCACATTTACATAACATGAGCAGGCTGACTAAACTAACTTTCATAGCACTGCTGTTTTCACACACGAGTCTCACTAATCCTACAGGGAAGTATCAAGGTCACAGAGTGTTGTAAATATGATATATATAATGTTTCTGCTCCACAATCTGTGGATATATTTGCATGAAAACAGAGGATTTCATCATTATACTGGCATAGACATGGCAATATAAACAATTTCTTCGCCCATTGGGTTTATGGCTCGTATTTGACACCGTTGTTTAAAACACCATACATAAGATGAAGTGTGTCAGGCCTGATCAGTGTTCACACTACAGTTGTGCACAGCAGAGCCCTCACAGAATGCTACTTGTTTGCATTTCACACGTCCAATTGAAATGAAGTGACTTTGTTTCTACACACTGTGCATATTCCGTCAGTCTGCCATGATTTATTTATACGAGTGTGTCTCCAGAGAACAAAATGATACACATTTCCTCCATCAGTAATAGCTATTCTACCACAGTATGGCCATGGCAATTTATCTTTATGTAAACTACAATGTGCATCCTCGGGGAAAGCTGCGCGGGTCACTGTGAAGCCAAATATCATGCAGAAAGTCAAAGTTTAGGTTCTTTACAGTCCTATTTGTCTCATTTTATGGTTAATCATGCACCAGCATGTTATGGTTTAATATTACAGCCTGACCTGTTACGCTGTCCTAAATAAACACACTGCAAATTAGCCACAAAATACTGGCTCGAGCTATATGTGGCATTACATAACCGATTACAGCCCCCAACAGGTGAAGGTGTATTGGGGTTTATGTTGGAAAATAAAATGCAGTTGTTTACTGATAAACACTCATTGGAAAGTAGCTGGCTAAGCCTGCAATATGTTTATTTATGCACAGCATATTCATCCAGAGAGCAATTATGATGTTGAAATCCTAGTGGCTAACTTTTTGATTACCATGTCCGAGCTAATTAGTTTTACTGTCATTAGGGGAAGTGTTAGAGTGCTTATTTGTCTCATATGTGCCCGGTGCAATCATGTGAAGTTGCTGGAGGAGAGGAGTGAGTGGGTGTGGTCCTCATCCTACTGTGGCCTGACCCAGAGAGGAGACAGATCTGACTCCAGGCGCTACATCCATGGCTAATTACAGCTGCTGTTGCCTAGCAACTCCAGCAGCGGGAGCCGGTGGTCCAGGAGCAGCCCAGTGGTCCGAGCAGCATTAGTCAAACATGTGATGGATCTTCAAATGACCCCTGTGTGACCCCTGGCCCCTAACACTCTGACATCAGAGAGTCAACTGGATCTGCACTGAGTGATACTGGCACTGGCAGCTATATAGTCTTTATGGAAAACAGAAGCAGTTCACCAAGTCAAATGCAGCTTACCCTTAAAATGTGCTATTATCTAATCATACGTTTGTATTTGAAATAGTCTACAACAAAGGTCAATAGTAACACAGAATCATTCTTTGATTAGTATATGTAGAAATTACATCTGGGTTGTTGTGTGAAGTTAAAAGCATTTCAGAGTTAGTATTTTTTCAGGCATCCATAAAACACACAAAATGTTCATATACCCTCCCCAAATATTGGATTTTTACTATAGCAACTCTCCAAACATGAACAACTCCAGCTGATCCTTGTGACCCATTATCCAAACTGTTCATGAACCATAATTATCCTTGATCATTTGACCTGTGATATGCGATCTCTCAGTTAACTCTCAGACCCCATCTTTTACTTCCACCTCACTGCCTCATGTCTCTTGTAGATCCTCTGCATATGTGATTAGTCGGCCTGTGTTTTGTATTTCAGCACATACTTGTTGTCCTCCCTGTGTCCCTGCTTTTGTGTCTCATCCCCCGGTGAGTTGTGTCGCTCAACCACACGTACGCACACAACGTCCCAAGACCTCCTCCTCATAATTACCACCCTTGTTTTTACCACGGGGATGCCAGCAAGCTAATTACTGAGAAATAATCACATGTTTGTCAAGACCCCTGCAATCTCAGCTATGTAAATGACTTCTCCTCCTGTCGAGCTGCCGCACGCACGTAAACAGCGGCAGTTTGTCTCCTGAAGATTCACTAATGAAATGATTTTCCTGTTCACAAACAAATATGTGTAAATGAATATCAAAGAACTGAAATGACGTCTTGTGTCACAGGTGTGAGAGATAAACAAAATAGTTTACTGATTTTGAAGGAGAGCGTATTGTGTTTATTTCAATGACCCTTCTCTGTGGCCCAAAAAACCCAGAAGACCCAAAGTTACAGGTACATAAACACCACGGCTAAACGACAATCTACTCATACACTCAAACAAGCTCGTAGAAGAGCTGAAAGAAGATGGAAAAAGGATAAACTACACTTGTCTTACCAAATGTTTAAATTGTACCCAAATTGCTGTCAAAAAGCTGAACAATCTGCAAAGACTGAGCATTTTTTGTAACATCATCGACTCAAAACCTCAAATCCGTTTCCAGACTTGAAACTTACTACTACATCCTCCGTCCCCACACGCCTGCCTCACCGACTCAGTGGACTGCTATCAATTGTTCAAGGAATTTTGAATGAATAAAATAATCAATATAATAAAATAATCCGACTACTTGCTCCGCCAAGTTATGAACTGTGCTGTCCACCACCTCACTGTGTCTCTCCCTGAACTAAGGCATTTATTCAACTCAAACCCACAAGATGCCACCTCGACATTTTACCTGCAACCTTATTAAAAAAATGTATTTCCCTCTGCCTATTCAAGTATTTCAGCTATTAAAAGTTCATCTCTACTCAGTGGTGCTGTCTCAACATTTTTTAAACAAGCAAATGTACACCCACTCATTAAAAAGGCCAATTTAGACATTGAGGATGTACAAAACTACAATCCCATATGCAAATTACCTTTCATAACAAAAAAGTTGGGGGAAAAAAAATTATGTTCTCAAATTTCAGCTCATCTTAACATATTACACATCTTTGACAACTTTCAGTCTGGTTTCCCTAAGCTGCTCTATTAAAAGTCTACAGTGACAGCCTTCTCACACATTCTGGATCCTCAGCTGTGGATTTAAGTACAGCCCTTGACACGATTTACCACCAGGTCCTCCTTAAAATCCTGCAGCATGTAGTTGGGTTGCAGAGCTCAATTCTAAAATACAGTAGTTCACGTCATATTTGGCAGGAAGATCTTTCTCAAAGTAGGTGAGAGAGTGTCCACCCCTGCTCTTGCCACCTGCGGTATGCCCCAAGGGTCCATTCTAGGGCCTCTTTTATTTTCATTATACATGCTCCCCCTGGGTTTAATTCCAGAGAAACACCACATTAAGTACCACTTCCATGCTGATCAGACCTTGCTTTATCTCCCCGTCTCCTCGAACAATGGCCGCCCTTGCCACTCTCCATGCAGAAATAAAAAAAAAACAAAAAAAACAACCAGATGTCCTATAATTTCCTTCAGCTGAATGAAAATAAGACTAAGGTTTTTCAATTTTGACCGTACACGGTTACCCTCACATCTGACCTCGGGTCCCTTGCTACAAGTTTGCACAGTTCTTCAAAGAACCTTGGTGTTTTTATGGACTCACTTTTAAGCTTTAAGAAGCTATTTAGCTCTTTGCAGTTAACTCACAGAGCTAAATTCAATGTGCAAGAGCTTCAGAAACAATCATAGATGTAACCAATAAACTGGACTATTGCATCTCAGGCCTCTCACAGTCCTCCCTCAAGAGGATACTGTTAGTGCTGTAAAAGATCTTACCACACCCATCCTAGCCCAGCTCCACTGGCTACCTGTACAGGATTGATTTAAATGTTACTATTTGTTTTTGAATCACTCAATTCACTTGCGTCTCACTGATCTTTTAAACCACATGCTGCCCCTTGACCTCTTAAACTCTTAACTTACTGTCTGTCCCACCGTTCTGCCTCAAAATCAAGGGAGGCTGAGCTTTCACTGCTGTGGAGCTTAAGCTTTGAAATGTCCTCCCACTTCATCTGAGAACATGCTGCTTCTTACCTCATTTTAAAACCCTTCTAAAAACACATTTTTTGAGATACTGTTTAATGGCCTCGAGCTTTGCTCTGAAGCTGTTAACTTCAGATTTTATTTTTGTGTAGTCAACTACTTTTACATGTACTATTTTATATATGTGTTTTACTAGGTGGTGTTGTGTTAACACCTTTGGTGCAACTTGTTACGGTTGTTTTAAATGTGCTGCTTAAATTACTTGACTTGACAATGATGTGTGGAAGCTTCTGACTAAACAAAATAAACCAATATCTTTCTCTTTGAGTAAATGTTTTGTCTATCGCCATCCCACTTCTATTTATCCAGAACATAAAAAATAAATGTATGTAAATGGCTTTTCTCTCTTTACCAATAGAAAAACTTAAATTATAGCATCCAAACTTAAAACAGTTGATTTATTTCAGCCACAACCCATTTACTTACAACCACCCTATGTAACTTTTTAGGTTAAAAATATAATAAAATAGTACTTTTTTCATTTTGGACATTTGTCTGTCTTCATAAAATACTTTGTGTGGATGATGTTTTATGCCATGTTGTTCAAAATCATAGTCAAAGTAAGGCTTTAACTTTCTAATTTCATGGAATAATTCCATGTGCCACCTCTAGAAAGTTACTTGAAGTATATTTCATTAGGTCATGTAGTACACAGCACATGAGATAAAGAAGTACTTTGCTTCCATTTGCTCTGTACATGCCCAGTATAGTGGGGGTCAGCTCCTTCAGAGGGCCGTGCTGTTCACTTCATGTGGGTGTAATATCTGAAAAGGCTGGATCATCAAACAGACACCCACTGGAGCAGCTCACCTTAAGCACATGCTTGACCTGTTATCACTGCGTATATTTTGCAGTTATGAACAATTACCACACTGAACCACACCTATAGAACTGTAGTTTCCTTTACAGAGCGTCTGTTTAGCTGAAACAACTGTCTGGAAATAATGAGAGCAAAGTACCAGTGACGCATGTTTGTACAGTCCCTATATATATATATTCTATTTTATACTAAAAGTGGAAATCAATGAAAATAATGCTAGAAATGTTATGCTGCATTTGGCATTATTTCTAAAACTTCTCCTGAACTTTTGAACTGCCAGATGTGCTCTGTCTGTTTACTTCTGCAAAGTAAAAAGTGCAGTTGCATCATTACTGTTTATACAGCCCATGGTCCAACAATGTCATCTTGAGTGCACTTTGGGAGTAGCAACTAAACATATTTTATGCTCTGCTACATTTCACTATCGCCATACTGTTATACTATATAAGAAATGGGCAGAGCAACACTTACTTACATCAGCTGACCCAGCACTGACACTATTCCGATTTGACTTTTTTTTTGTTTAGCATTTTAGTGAACTCCAAAATGAATAATACATAGAAAAAAAAAGATGAAAATGAAACTGATTAGAATAAAAGTTAACATTTAAAGAGATTACAACATAAAAACCCTGTGATCATTAAGCCTATCAATAACTGAACAAAAATATCTCACTCTCTATGCTGTTCTAAAATTCCAATCACATTTATTTCTGTTGAAGTCTTGCACATTCTTGCCAGGTGGGTGGTTCATTTCTCTCCACTTTCTTCTGCCTCTAATGGAGCAGAATAGTGGTTTCTATATCACTAGGTGGCCATTCCTCTGTCTCACTTGACACAGTAAAACATAGAGTGCCCCCCCCCACTTTCCGTTAGGAGCCTTTTATTTATATTAGAGCACCACACCGAGGATACAGCCCTACATTCACAAGTAGGACAAGAAAAGGCTGGCGTCTCATCTGCCACTTTGCTCAATATTCTCTTTCTTCTACCCCCCATCTGCACCCGTCCCGTCTCCACACACACACACACACACACACACCCTTCCTCCCCCTCGCCGTCCCCAGGCTCTCCCTCTCTCCCCTGACCTCCTTCTGAGCTACTGTGGTCCTTGCAGTACACCCGTCTAGTCATTAATAACAGCGCGTGCTCTGTTTTTCCTGCCAGAGGACCAGTGCGTCGCCATCATCGTGACACAAATTAATTCCCTTTATTTATCTGCTGGCACCAAGGCCGGCATTGGCGCAAAAACTGCTTATGGAAAAAAAGGACAAAGAATTATAGATGGTGTGTTCTTGATGACAGGGCCATTTGTTTCTCAAATAAGAGTGAAGATAAAGTTCATAACAAACGTTTTGATAGCAGGGAAAGCGCAGCCTCTTATCAATCTCGGAGGGAATTATGTGCAGTTAGATGGTAATAGGATTCACAAAACTCACAGGGCAAAGCAAATGGCGTCTAATAGTGTTTCATCATGACTTTAACACGAGACAAGGAGGATAACAGGGCCATATGTTAAACACACTATTACAGCTATTGTAATGTGACCCGCAAAACATTTATATCGTTTACAGTCTGGAGACTATCTTTGAAAGACTATACCTCTTAATGTCATTTTGTTTCAGGCTATGTGGTACCAATAGTCTAGAGGGAACGCCAGCTACTCTTATTACCCATAAGTCTTTGCATATTTATATACAGACACCGCTTTATGGTGTTTATCCACTAGGGTTGTCATGGTTATTAGGTTAATCAATATATAAATCTTAATAACCAGGTCAAAATATCATCGAATTTGGAAGTAAAATGAAAAAAATCCAATTCAAACTATTCTTTCCTCCCAAAAAAGTAAAAGTTTCATTTCAAAAAGCTGGTCCCATACCTGAATTGCGATGCATTAAAAAGTCCCATATTACACCATTTTCTGGCTTATGTTAAGATGTTTTCTCATCAAAAACATACCCGAAGTTGTGGTCGTTTCATTCACACATCTTTAACACTCAATCCCTCCATACTTAGGCTGAGTTCTTCTCTCAAACAGCTAATTTTAGCCCTGGAATTGCCCATTTCTACTGAACTAAAGGTAAAATGTAACCGCTAACTGTAAAATGACTATTACATGACATCACAGTGATTTTGAGGAGGTAACAGCATTATAACATACGACTTAAAACTAGTCAATTTTGCTTAATAATTTACCTTTAATATATGAATGAAGGATTTCCCGTGTCGTAGTGCCAGCTTTTAAATTGTGAGTTGAAATTTCATATTGTGACAACCTTATAATTCACTAATTATCCTTAAGTGCTCCCTGCTATCTGGTTTAGTCTTGGGTAATTGGATTTGCTCTACAGCACATTTTAGTCATTATGTCTTGTTTTATGCTTAGTCTTTCACTCTTACAAAGTTGGTTCTACATGTCTGGCCTTAAATCACGTTTCCATCTATAAAATTCCAGGAAAATTTCAGGCTAATTTTAGTGAAACGACAAAGATATTCCCAAAAAAAGAAGCCAAATATTTTCCAAGATGGTGTTTTCTGTCACAGTGGCACGGCAGTATACTTTAATGAATGGAACCGTTTATGTAGATCAGGGCTAGCTCTAAACCTGCCTCGCTTTGACTCGTATTTTAAAAACATTTATGACTTCTATCCCTAGTCGCCAGCTTTGAAAATGTACTTCCAAAGGTCCCTTTAAGTGAATCACACTTTGAAGCAAAACTACAAAGTATTTACTGTAGCAGCCGGAGTGTTGGGCTCTCTGCAATCTGCTTGATAATGTTAACGTACAATGAACTCGTTTAATTTAAAGGGTCCATTATTAGAACGTTTCATAAATGAGGTACACAAATATTTGACCACCGCCTCTCATTCTGGACATAACTAACATATTCAAGTATTTGGCACTACTTTATAATAACTACGACATATTTAGACTTAATAATGAACAGTTACTTTATTAAGAATGATTCAGGGGTTAGGAGTTAGAGGATTAAGCAAGTAGCAGGGGTGGAACATAGTAAAATAAAAGTAGTAAAGTACTGTACTTATATACTAACTTTAGGTATCAGTACTTTACGTATGTACATTTTAAATTGGATGGTTTTTACTTTTACTTCACTACACTTGAGAGAAGATATCTGTACTTTTGACTCCACCACATTTTTCAACTGGACTGAAAAGTAAGTTGTTGTTTTTTGTTTTGTTTTTTTTGAGACCTGCTGAAAAGGCTGAGGGGTTCATAAATAAACAAATACTGTATACAAATTCAGCTAAAATATGTATCAAAATTACTACATTTGAAGCCTTATAAGACGTCAAGATATGCGCAAAATACTTCTAGTTTTTATTCTTTAAGTATATTTTTAATTAGTACTTTATTACGTTCACTTAGTAGATTTTTTTTCATGTAATACTTTTGATGAGTATTTTTTGCTCCGGTATCTGTACTTTTCCTTAAGTAACAAAACTTCCATCACTGGTAAGTAGTTACTAAGCCTGAATCATTCTTATTACTCTATATTTGTTCATTAGGAATTACAAAGGCTATTAAAAGTGTATATCCAAGAAGTATCCAAGTATCCAAGAATAAATGAGAATACCTGTCTGTCATTACCTCTACTGCAGTTGGACTGGGTTTGCCTTCCTCACAAAAAGCAGCGATGTTAATGGTACTTGCATTGAGTCATTTGGAGATAATTGGTAAATAATATTTTTTGTGGCTATGACAAATATCGCAAATATCTACGCACACAAAGTACAAAAGTAGATGCACTGGATTGGATGGAAGCATTGGATAGATGGAAGTAAAACCAGGAAGCCAGTCCTCAGAGCCTGAGCCGGGCGCCCGTAAACATCAGTTCACTTTAAAAACACTACATACAATCCAATGAATGGTGGGCTACATTCATCGTGTCCGTGTCCATTTAGGTATTTCTATTCATAATTCAATATGTGCGCTATAATGTGTAAATTTAAATCCCAGGGCAGAGGCAGCAGCAGCAGTGCCGGCATTTCCTCATTCAAATCTACAACGCCCCAGCTGCTTTGACAGTGAGCAATGGATTTAATAGCTGGAGAACAGCTTGTCAGCAGTCTCCAAAACACCTTAGGAGACTTTGTACTCATCTCTCTGTCCTCTAGGGGGCTGTGGTGGGCGGGCGGTGGCGAGATTGGAAAATACCAATGTCAACAAAGTGTGTAGATAATGTACATGATTCATCGGGAGAAGCTGTGATCCCTTGTTACCGCCGATTTTGGTCCAAATGTCCTGGTTGGAAGTAATAAATAATAGGCTTATACTCAGAAGACATTTTAACAGTGAGGTTGAGGGCGCTATTGTGCACAGAGCCAGTTAGGATTAGATATAGAACGATATATCAGTTGACCAATATATCGAACCTATATTTGCCGTTTTCCTCATATTGGCCTTAAATCTCAAGCAGAGATAGATAGCAGATATTTTGGCCTACTTACCACCTAAAAAAATACATATAAAGCTCAATTTTAACACTTTAATACAAAGATAACTGCACAAAATTTGTCTACAACACTATGCTAAGTTTGTGATTAAAAAAATGGCTGTGGGTGAGTTTATAGCATAGATAAAATACAAAATTTGACAAAAATAATCCAAATCAACCCCACATATTGGCCCAAAAATCCCCAAAATATCAGCAGACCTTATCAGCCATTGGGTTCTCTGTATCCTAAATAATCGGTATCGGCATCGGCCATGAAGAAAAGAAAAAAAAAAATACAAAAATTCAGTCCATCTCTAACTGGGATGCTAGGAATTAGTTAGAAATACATTTAGGAGTGAAATATGTTTTCAGACAGCAAAAATCAGTGGCTTAAATTCCGCCTAAAATGTCTCTATAGCCATTTTTTCTTCAAATCTTCACAAGAAATAACATCAAACTGTATTAATTGATTCATAATTGAACTGTTAACTGTTGCACAATCCCGTTTGATCATTTGGATTGGTTGCGTTGCTTTTGTGCTATACAAACGCTAATTACTTTGCCATTGCGAATGCATAATCAAGTGACTCACTGGAGTGCCGTGTGATTATAATAATGGCTGCCAAACGCTGAGGATACCTTGCCAATGCCGTCACAGCGAGAACATGTAGTGCCTCTTGAAAAGCCGTGTAGTTATACAGCGGTATGGGGGCTTTTCAACACCAGACACCAAGCAAATTTGAATTGAGAGATTTTTAGATAATGATATATTTTCAGTGAGGGATTGGAGTGCTGTGACATAATTTATCTAATAACCTGCTTCTAGGTGTAGCGCCAGGTGCTTCAAAGCTCCATAGAAATGTATTGAGCGAAGATACAGGAGCGGTGGGTCGGTTATAAGGACTGTGTGAGAATGAATCTATGTGAAGAAGATGGGCCTATATGGAAGCTCTCTCCTCTGTAATTGTCTCCAAGGGCTGGACAGCAGGCAGCTCTGGGCAGTGTTGTTATATTTCACAGTTAATGATGTGCAAGTCGTCTTCAGCTCTTACACGCCGCGACATAAACCCGCGATTTTACAGCAAGAGGCAGCGCAGTTCAACGATACATACATGGTCCAAATCATAATTACGGCTCATCTCATTAAAGGTCCCCCGTGACATTTGATCTAGACTGATAACAATCTGCAGACAGTGGGTGTTCGATGAAAGAGGAGGTAACGCAGATGTGCAGCCGATAAAGGTCATCTATTTTTCATTCTGTTTAACTGTGACATGAGGGAATGTGTCTTATCGGCATGTTTATAGTCTCCGCAGTCATTCAGAAATACGTTTATGTTAAATTACTAATGGAGCTCTGCTGGGTTTTCTGACTTTTTCTCACTGAACTCAAAAAATAGGTATGATTTTAGCTATTAATACAAATCCAAACAGTTAAAGTGGAAGTACTAGTGATTCCACAGTTACATTATGTATTCCTAGCATCGTAATAATTCAAGTGTAGGATCATTTGGACTACGGTAAACACTTTAAAGATCCTATATTACACAAAAATGACTCTTGTGAGTTTTAAGTCATGTTATTACCTCCTCAAAAACATACCTGGAGTTGTGTTTTGTTTCATTCACACATGTTCGAGTAACCCTGTATTATTAGTCAGTGTACGTCGCCAAAGCTCAAAATGCTCTGTCCCACCTCATGATGTCATGAAGTGATAGTTTTCACGTTAACAGCTTCTTTTAGTTTTGCAGAGATTGGCAATTCCAGGTCTGAAATTACCCAAATGATTCTAGTGAAGGTATAAACAGTTTAAAAACACAGTGGAGCACTTCCTGTATTACCACATGATGACATCACAAGGTGGAATAGAGTGTTTTCAGTTTTAGAAAAGGGTTTGTGCGCTATAAACACATGAATGAACCATATTATCTGTATCTATGGGTTTTAGCATAATGAAATATTAGCACTCCTTCCATAGCAATTAACAAAACTCAATATGCCATCCTCAAAATTTCAAAGCCAGAACCTATAAATAATTTAAATGAAATCACAGCAGTTTCAAATGTTAAACTGCATAGTGAAAAAAAAGAGGCTGTTTCTCATAATACGCACCTCCTGACGCCCCCGAGGGATGGACTACAAACAAGCGTGAATGACCTTCTTTGAGTAGACCGTGACTGCTAACCACTCTGCCACTGTGCTTACAAGGCCTTGGTGGGTTTCAAAGTAGATCTGCTGCATAACCTCCTCTGGTCTCTCCTTCAGGATTAAGCCAAAATGATGTTGATTTTTCTTATTTTATTATTAACTTCAAATGTGAAAAGTGTGGATGAGTAACACTTTATAAGAACTACACCACTATAAAAGTAAGAGTGAAAGTCAACGTTATCTATAAAGGTTTTTCACTAGCAAAAGTACTGTAATGATTTGATTTTTTTTGCGTTATTTCAGAGTTGACGTCTTTGTTGTTAATGTAACTGCTTTTGTATGTGACACTTAGTTGCTGTGAAGGTTTTATTGGTCAGTTGCTGGTCAGTTTTGGAGACTGGCTCGATATATTTGAGACTTGTGGCCACTCCTGTGTTCAGAAAATACACAATCAGAAGAAATTTGGCGTGTTTTATTTTTTACACCAGAACGCTACAGCAGTGGTCCCCAACCTTTTTATCACCGCGGACCGGCCAACGCTTGAAAATTTTACCGCGGACCGGGGGGGGGTTACTCATTTTGCTAATTTGTGGGTTAAAAACTCCTTAGCATTCCGGGTCATTTTGGTGAAATTGCCTTTATTCTGACCTCTCCAAATTAAAATAATCACCACTAACCCTCTGTAGTAAATGCACAAGTTTGGGGGCTTTGTAAAGGTAACACCCTATAGTTTTACCCACAGGTGTCAGAATCACTGTAAGTTTGTCTGATGAGCATTTATACACTTTGGGGCGCAGATTGGCATTAGCTAATGCTAATGATTACACATGATACACATTTGACCCACAATAGCAGAATAAACCACGCTTACCGATCAGGAACAGCATCCAGTCCATCAAAACATAAGGTCCTCTGCTCCTGAGTCCATCATGAGATCTTCACTCGGTTCCATGAACCGTTCCGGGTCCGAGATGCCTCTAGTTTAACTTGTACAAACATCCACAGTGTCCTCGGTCGTGTACTTCCTTTGTTTTGTCCGTTTCGTCATGTTTAAAACGCAAAAGTGCAGCAAAACAGTGCGTAAAATTACGCAATTACGCGCGCGGGCCGTCGGAACGCTAAGTGGTTAAAAGTTGTCGGCGCTCAAGTGACGGAAATGTAACCGAGAGAATCCGGTCATTTTTCAAAATAAAATATTTTTCAAAATAAAGGGTTGTTTAGACTCAGATAATAAATACAACAGAAATAATTAATTATTTCTTGGACGGCCCGCGGCCCGGTACCAATTGATCCACGGCCCGGTACCGGTCCCCGGCCCGGTGGTTGGGGACCACTGCGCTACATTATGTATTCCAAATGCCATACAACCCGGTAGCTGGATCCTAGCTAGTCATAGGCCGTGTTTAAATCCATACACTTATACATATATTTTTATTTTACGTTGAATAGTCCCAGGGAGCAGCCAGGGATAGGTTTTTAGCAATAATACTCAGATAACAGTCAGGATATGAAAAACCCAGCGCTATCCCCCGTCCGCCGCTTTACAGACATCTCCGTATTAAACTTGTATTTTTAATTTCCTGAGTGTGAAGAGACTACCCTCAAAAACATATTTCACTTTTGGCATACATATGAATGAGTTAGTATCAGAAGACAGGCTGCTCTAGTGACGTACTATGAGATAAGATATTATCCTTTACCATTTGTGCATATGCAAATCGCAACATGGACATATTGCTTTTTTAGGACTTAAACCAACAGAACGTGGATTGAAGTGGCTCATCTTAACAGTGGCATAACAAAAGTATTGTTTCATAACATTCTAGGTAAGAAACCTAGTAATAAGGGCTTATCAATGTACAAAATACCATGGTTTTGTACAGTCCTGCAAAAGGAAGCCTCATGAATGAATTTGGTCGATCCTCATGAATGCCAGATTTGGTGGACTCAAATTCACATTACAATTCATGTAGTCCTGTCATTCCTTGGAGGCCTTGGGACAAACATGGAAATTTCACTTTTGAATGTTTCTCCATCAGGCTTGAGCTTACAGTATATTTCATACTAAGAAGCTACGTACTTGGGATATACGAGTATTTACAAAATAATTTTGGGTGAAATCTTTTGTTAGTTAGCTGTGCACGGTGTCTTATGTTAGTGTAATACAGGACAGACTTTGTGTCTCTAAGCAATTATAGATTCTTCTCTATTCACTTAATGTGGAGGTGAACTGTTTAGTTATTATCATTGGAGTAAAGTAGTACGGCAGCATTTATCACAATGCAGACCCAAAGTATCATAACCCTGGATATAGCAAATGCAGTGGTAAATACTCACTGGACATTACAGCCAATTTGGTGCATTCATATTTTTAATAAGTAATTTTCTCTACTTCTGTACAATTGCGTATCTTTCTTTGCTATTATATACTGCTGAAGCATTTAAAGACACTTTGGCCTCTGCTTTGAAACCGTTGGATCCACTATTTCACTTATTTCACTCTGCCCTTCGTTTTATTACAGGTGATGGATTTGAAACCCATCACTCTTTCTGTATGAAAAAGTGGGTTGGCCATCACTGTCTGTTAGAAGAGAACAGGACTGTATGAAATGTATCTATAAGGGACTACTTCAAAAACTGCTAGAATACCTCACCTGTTTGTTAATCAGTGATACCGGAACATTGGATACCAGATTACTATTGACTGTAGAAGTCTAAGGATGAGCCACACCAAAACTGAGAAGGGAAAGAGGGATTCAGCTGTTTTGCATCTCATAGAAAAGCAAAACTGGTTGTTGGTGACACAATCGCAATTTAATAATCTGGTAATGAACTTTAAGACACACACCTGCTCCTGTTTATAATGTTTCATATGGACTGTTTTGTTTTGGGCGCCTGAGTGCCCTCATTCTGTTCCCCTGTAGAAATAAAGATAAAGAAAGAAAGGCTTCAGATATGTATGAAACAATAACTATGAATCGTCAAAGAGGTGTTTGCCGTAGGGACCTAAAGACAGGTCAATATTTAATATAAGTTGATATGCGATGGGGATATGAACTGTATACTCCCATACGCGAATATGAGACTATTTCTCTAACAAGATAACGCTGAAACAATTAGCTGTGCAGTGTGCAAGTGCCACTAATCACACATGCTCACATCAAAGTAAGCCCTTCAGTATATGGTGCAATTACATAATGTGACCATATAGGTTTCTATAGGTTAACTACAGCACTATACTTAGCCCGTGTCACATGCTCATTAATGCTTGCTTTGGGAAAATGCATAGTAAAAGCAAAACTTGCATAAATAGCTACGCAGTCCCAACGCAAATAAAATACATTCTGGGAGTCAATCAATGCTTATACTTACAGTAAAGAGACTAGTGCATTACTCCCCTGAAATTACAATGGCTAATTTCCCATAAGACTGTAATAAAACTGCATTGTCAAAACCTTAGATGACATGCCATTGTTGAATAATTTAGCAGCGTGAGTGCATTTAAAGCTTGGGTTCTCATTTTCTACTGACTAATACCGCGCCCGTGGATCAAGTGGTCATGTAATCTACCTCCGGCTTTCTAGGACCCCCCCTTTCTCTCTCTTTCTCTTTCTCCTGCGCTACAGAGACGTGAGGGCAATCCGGAGGTGATTTCAATCTGACAAGTGGAGAGGTAAAAGGCAACAGCGGGATATGGGGGGGGAGAATGGATAACGTACAAGGGGATGAGCTAATGACATGGGAAAGAAAGGAGCATGAAAGAAACAAATAGACTTGATTACACGGTGCAATGTGCTTACTTTTATATTTCTCTTTTGTCTGGTTAGGGTCATGTGTGGTTGAAAGCTGAAAAATCACAGACTTATAGAGCGTAGATGAGGCACTGTGGTCATTTGTTCCATAAAAAGAATATTACAAACCTATATTGAGAATTTGGTGGGTTTTTTTTTGGTCCATAGGTTATTTGACAGGACAGTAGGGTTGTCAAAAGTATCAGAAATCAGATACTAATTGATATTTAAACTAGTATCGTAACTAGAAACTCAGCAGAAATGAATCTTTCGTGAATAGCTTTAGAAAGATCTTGAGTTACACATTGGTCCCTCATTTATCGCGGGGGCTACGTTCTAAAAATAACCTGCAATAAGCGAAATCCGCAAAGTAGTAGTAGTAGTAATATATGTTTTAAGGCTGTAAAACTTGGCGCCTTTGTCAGTGCAGAACGTTTCATCGACATTGTGGGTTTTGTCGGGGAGAAAACTTGCACTAGCACACGCACATGGACCATTAAGGAATCTACCTGGACGACTGAAGGGTTTTCGCATGTGTCAAATTCAAGGCCCGGGGGCAAAATGTGGCCCGTGACAAGGTAAAATAAAGTGTATGACCGTCTTAAAATGTCAGTTTAACAGGAGATCTGCAGTTATACAATGATATTTGTTTTTACAGCTATGCAAATTTGAAGGCATCCATTTTGCTGAAATTGAAATTGAATTTGAAATGGAAAATTGAGTTTCGACACCACAGGATTACACAGATATAAGGCCACATATAAACTTAAAAGTACTACCATTTAATGTTGAAAATCACATTCTATTGTCTTAAAAAAGAGTGTTTTGTATTATCATCGTGGTATCGTTATCGAGTATCAAGCCTATTCCTTAGTATCGTGACAACACTACAGGACAGTAGCGTGAAATGGGGGTGAAGAGTGGGGAAGACATTGAGAAAATCATTGATCCCAGTTCCAGATCTCACAGCACTGAGATTGAGCATTTAACTATGACTCTTCTTGCTTAAGCGAATTTAATTTTGAAAACAAATCTTGATAATCACGGTGACCCTCACAATACTCTTAATATTAAACTGTTTGAAAGTGAACTGACAGCTGAGAGTAATCAAATTAGCACAAGTTGTTCATCTCCTCAGGATCAAATTGCAGCGTGTGAAAAATTAGCAACTTAGTGAGAGCTAAGTGCAGCCGTACTTACACCGTCATCCCAGAGGAAGCCACGCCACGGCTCTTCATTACAAAAGCAGATGTGATTTAGAGCGAGTATGAGGGAAATATAAACTGCATGTTACAGCTGTATTCAAGAAATTAATCAAGATGCTCCTCATTAAGAGTTTGGAAAGATGGGACTTGGCTTGTTGATAGGAATACAACTATAATAAACTTACTTCATTACGTTCCACCACTGATAGGCAAAGTAGTACGGTACTTAAGTAAACATTTTAGATATCTGTACTTTACTTCAGTAGATTATAAATGGACACTTTTTACTTTTACTTCACTAAATTTGAGGGCAGGTATCTGTACTTTCTACTCTACTAGATCGTGTACTGCGTTGAAGTATTTGTTGTTATTGTTTGAGATCTGCTTAAAGGGCTGAGGGAGGGATTTTTATCGAGGTCATAATTTGAGCAAACTAAAATATACGAGTAAAAACAGCTAAAAAACAATACAAAAAAAATGTTTCTGTTGAACAAATTCAACATAGATCTTCAAAATCACTACATTTGAAGCTTTATTACATCTCAAACTCTGCGCAAAATACTTTTACTTTTGACTCTGGAAGTATATTTTAATTGGCTACTTTCATATTTTTGCTTAAGTAGATTTTTTCATGTGATACTTTTACTTGAGTATTTTTTTTTTTGCTCCGGTATCTGTACTTTTACTTAAGTAACAACTGAATCCTTTCCGTTTACATGCAACACTGTTCAAAATATTGTTCAGACCACAGCTCCTCTTTCTGAGTTAACAGACCATCAGGCAGCTCGATCGCGTCAATGTTACCTAAAAAATACAACTTTTTGTTTTGATTTATTCATGTTCCCCAAACGCATCATTTATTTTACCTTGATGCATTTTAACCGTGCACAACAGAACAATCATTTCATTTGTGAGGCTACAAAAGCAAAAATGTCCAGTTTACTTTATGACTCCCATAATAGATAAACATTAAAGATTGAGCATTTGGCATTGGTCTGTTATTCTCTCCAGAGCCGTGCAGTTGAACAAAAAACATTTACACTCTGACAAATGGCTCACTTAAAATTCACTCCATGATAGTAGCTTTGTATGATTACTGTGCAGGCTGTTTCGTAGCCACAAATTCTTCTGGTTTTTACTGAATGGAAGCATCGGGAGCTTCATACCCATTTCCACTCAGGGAAAAAGCCAAGGAAAGTGAAAATGTTTTATATACATCAAACAGGAATTGTGTTAAAGTGCTGGGGGCCCGAGGGACGTGTTGGTCCTGGGCATAATGACTCTGGTGCAGACCTCCCGAGACAAATTGTCACTGACCCCCATGGATTTTCCAGGGCACACTCCATTGGAAATGGACTATTCAATTTCCCACTGGGAGCCGTGCCATTTCCTCGCTATGCATCAGCGTGTGTGGAGGGAGCCAGTGTTTAGGCTTCAGATGGTCTCTGAAGAATGGTAAATACACAGCAACTTGGCTAAATACGTTTTGTGTAGAGAATTCTGCCTGTTTTTTGTGATGTTAACTCTGAATAAAAAGAAAGAAACAAAATTCCAGTTTTCTGCAGCTAAAACCTGGAATAGTCTACCTGAAGATGTCGGCCTGTTGTTGTATTGTGATTTTAATGTCATTCTTATTCTGTAAAACACTTTGAATTACTTTGTGTACGGATTGTGCTGTACAAATAAACATTCCTTGCCTTTTATTAGTCACATTTTCAACTTAAACATTAAGATGATTTCTTTTTCAGTAATGATATCAATGCCTCAGCTTTACGGTTAATTTCAATATCAGAATCAGAAGCCTTTTATTGCCATCGTCAGTGAACACAGCTCACAAACTAGGAACTTACTGAGGTGATAAAGTGCAACATAAAAATACACTAAATACAAATAAGGGCATGCACAAAGATAAAAAAGATATGCTTAAAAATAAAATAAAATACTTAGCGGTAGAAAATGTATACAACAGCAGCATCAGAACAACAGTGCAAACATGGCTTATTAAAGTAACCTGTTTTATTCTTATTATTCTTATTATTCTTATTATTATTATTATTATTATATATTACCAGAATCTGAGCACCTTCAGTAGCCACAGCTGCCCTGGGTTGGAAACATGGCTGCCAATCTGCACCAACAGCCTTTCTAACCACCACCAATCTCTAACACCCCATTCATACAAAGTCCAAGTGGCAAATTTGGGACTGAAATGCTAATCTTTGGGTTTGTTGGCGAATGCTCTAACCTCTAAGCCTCTGTCCTGTAGCACATAGGACCACATAAAGATGACAATTACAAGTCCTCATCACTCTTCTGTTTGCTCCTGTTGTATAAATCACGTAAACATTTCCTCCATAATCCAAATGTCCTTTCGCCATCCCATCGACGTACAGTATATATCGTCAATTTGTGTCATCCTGATACACAAACGATCCCAAAGCCGTTCCAGAGCGTGCGCAGTACATCACTTGTATGACTGAAAACAGCCTTCCTCGCTCAATAAAACAAACCATAACGCATCATCTAGTCTGATGGACATAACTAAACAGACGTACAAAGGCTGCATTTGAAGTATAGGTATCTCGCTTTTATCTATTTTCTAGTGAGTTGCATCCACTCCCTTCCGTGGGCCAAGAAATAGAGTTTTTCATCACTGCAGTAGTCTGGAGCTGGCATTGAGCGGGCCTATTGATCCACAGGCAGATCTCCTTGCAGTCCACCTGGGAAGCCAGACGAGCCCTAGTCATATTGATTTGCCTTTTATTCTAGATTCACCTTTTCTTTGGCGATGGAGAAATTATATGCGTGTCATTGTCGGCTATAAATATTCCCGAGAAGAGGTTATTGTTGGAGCTAAAGTGTCCATGTGCAACCTGGGAAGGATTTACATGTAGTTTTGAATATAGGCGTAGAAATATTCCCGATAGTGAGATGAAGGCGTTTGGCGGTTTATCTGATTAGTGATGCTGGTGATGAAAGGAAGACTGACACAAAGAAGCAAAACATGTCAATCAAACGCCTCGCCACGGACTTCTGATTTATGTAAACACTGCTCGGCAAACAATACATCTACATTTTAGAATTATCTTGAAATGCTGAAGGACATTACAGCTTCTATTTTTACGTGTTTTCGCTAAGACTTAAAAGATCAAAAGGGTTTCCTCTTAAATTTTCAAAAGTCGATGCTGTTTTTAGTCATTTTTGGTGAATTCATGTAACATTATTATGAAGTGTTGTCTTATTTTATGGGGTTATGTGTTAATACTTCACACGGTATATAACAACTCATGTAAGTAGGTTTGATTTTGATCATTTTACCCCAAGATATTTTTTTTAAACGTAATGTAAGAACTGGCCTTCAACGATCACAACACCTAATTCACTTTATTATTATTATTATTATTATTATATTTTTTAAAATATATTATTTTCTTCTTTTCTTTCTTCCCATCTATATTCTCTATACCTTCCTTTCTCACTTACGAATGACTAGTACTAGCACCCCCCAAATAAATAAATAAATAAAAATAATATTTATTTTTTTTAAAAATGTATTTAAAAACTCATCCACAACTAGTGATTGGTCTTTCAGCTCGTTTATGGGATCCAAATCTTTTGGATGTGTTCATTTCAAAGAGCCGTTCAAAAGATGTGTAGCCACATTTTGTGCAGTAACCTCTTTGTAAGTAAGTGTTCACCTGAGGCTTCATGTGTAACTTTAGGCAGCTGGTCCTCTCGAGTTAAATATTGGCCTCTGCTGGAGTTTTAAGGCTGAAAAAGTACACTATACACTATACTATATAATTTTTACTATTGCATTGTGTAACCCAATGAATCCTGAGTCTGTTTTGATCTGTGTGTCCATCTAAAAGTTTCATTAAACCCAGACAGGTTAACAAAATAATGTTAGTTTACTATAATTGACAAAAGCTTTTGCGTTTGCAGCTTTCTTCCCGCCTTGTACACGTCCTACTCGACTTTAAACCCTTGTTATGCTCTTTATATCCCCCATAGGGCTTCGGTGTGTCGTAATGTACTAATCTTTGTGGCTTTAGAGCAGTCTTGCCAATCGGCCTTGTCAAGATGCACAAATCTCACTTGGGGCAATTACCAGCGTTTTTTCTTAGCTGAGAGTAGAAGTGTGTTTTTCCCATCTCTGGAGCAGTAAAGTGCCTTTGTGACCCATCAAGTACAATTACTCTGTTTGGAGCTGGCGGTGATGGCCATGTGGCAGAGTGCGAGCGGCTAAGGCGGGACAGGGAGGTTACATTAGAAAGTATTGACTTCTGAACATGAGAATAGTCGGACATTCTTACACACTGAAGGTTACAATAGGACTGGTTAAGTTGCCATAGGAGGTTACAATTTTGAGCAGGAAAAATAATAATAATAATAAAAAATTCTGGTCGCACTTTTAGGTTTTTATACCAGATGCCCATCCTCCTCATTTATGTTTATTTATTCTATAACTAAATCAGGTCTGTGTCATGATTAACAAACACACATCATGTTCAACTGTGAAGATAGATATTTAGTCAGGTAAGTCAAAACTTTATTTCTATGACTACTACTTCTATTTCTACTTCTACTATTTTTATTTCTATTTCTACTACTACTACTATTTCTATTTCTACTACTACTACTATTTCTATTTCTACTACTACTACTATTTCTATTTCTACTACTACTACTATTTCTATTTCTACTACTACTATTTCTATTTCTACTACTACTTCTATTTCTACTACTACTACTATTTCTATTTCTACTACTACTACTATTTCTATTACTACTACTATTTCTATTTCTACTACTACTACTATTTCTATTTCTACTACTACTACTATTTCTACTACTACTATTTCTATTTCTGCTGCTGTTGTTACTTCTATTTCTACTACAAATTCTATTTCCATTTGTACTACTACTTCTGTTTCTATTTCTACTACTTCTGTTTCTACTGCTGCTGCTGCCGCTACTTCTATTTCTACTACTACTATTTCTACCAGTACTACTGCTATTTCTACTATTACTACTACTACTACCTGTAAAGCGCATTACAAGTGTAAGCCATTATTATTACTACTACCACTACTACCACCACTACTACTAACACCAGTACTACTACTGCTACCACTACTACTACCACTACTACTACCACCACTCAAAGATGTTTATGCTGCACTCTTTTGTTTAAATGGTAATTTTATGATGATTATTTGTGATTACTTACATTTTGATTTGTGTGATTTTAATGTTTTTCTTTTTCTGTAAAGCACTTTGAATTACTTTCTGTACAGATTGTGCTCTACAAATGAAATTGCCTTGCCACTGCTATAACTACTACAGTCAACCTTTAGCCCAGTGTACTGTCAAGCCATGGGGTGTATATATATATGTTATAGTTTCACACACAGGCTGGTTACACGTGTGAACTCGTCTGTGTGTGTCTGTGCTATAGGGTCTTGGGTAAAGTCAAGGATCAGCCCCTAATGAGGAAGAAAAGAAGTTTTGCTGTTTAAAACTTCATGTATGTGGAGATTTTAAGCCACTGGAGCATCTTAAAACTCTGACCCACTGAATAAGACATTTATCCCCGATTATTTTAAGTACTGTACCTCCAAATGCTCTTTCTTTTTCTGAGAATTACACTGGATGGCTGTTAAAAGGTGCACTATGTAACTTTTCTGGTCGAGATGTTATTCATTCCCTAAACTTATATCTCCACCAAGTTACAGGTCAGATCTGTGAAGAGGCGACCCCACACAAAGGCACATTGGAACAAAAAGATGGATAATGTACATCATACTGTGGGACATTTCAGGCAAAGCAATAGCATCTCCATAGAGACAAGCTGCAAAATTGACACTGTAAAAGTCACATAATACACCTTTAACCTTTCCATGGAATATCAATATTAGGATAGTTAAAGCACTGAAGCCCTGAACTACATGAAGCCCCTCCGTTCTAGAGCAGAGTCTTTCCTCGTGCGTGTTTACTGAACATTCAACACGACGGTGGTCAGATGGTTGTCTCACATCCCTATTTTTAACTGTGACATTTACAGATAAGCTGCTACAGAGCGCCCTGTATGAATAACTGAAGCAGGCAAGTGAGGAATTAGCTTTATAATGAAGCCTGGCCATTTACTTGCTTAACTATGCAAAAACAAATCTTTGCTAAACTTCTACTTGGGAAGCTCTCAGCAAAATTTCGCGTAGAAAGTCAGTGCTGAGCAAAACAGTGACAGTTGTGAGATTATGCCTGGGTAAACACTTTTTACCCCTCTCTGTTTTGACTTAAGAGAAATGTGACTAAAACTGCAGCTCAATTATAGTGGCAGTTTGAAACCCAGAGCTGGAGATTAATGTTTCATGCTTTAAAATACAATATAAAAGCTGCAGCGACTGATTTAGGTATAAAAAGTCACCTGAAAGTGCGACGTAACTGCGGGGCTTACGGTGAAATCACAACATTATATAGGTCAATAATATTTAATACAGATGGATGGAAGCCAAAATTCATATTCTTCAAATGCAGGTTTGAGTTGAAGTACAGTGAGTTTGTGGGTGTCTAGTCACTAATATATATATATATATATATATATATATATATATATATATATATATATATATATATATATATATATATATATATATATATATATATATATATATATATATATATATATATATATATATATATATATATATATATATATATATATATATATATATATATATATATATATCACATAAATGGCCAGGTTTAATAGTTGCAAATTTACCCAAAAAGTAATGGCAAAATACTGTTTTATCAATGGGGAAAATGGAGAGTACGACTTCATCTCATTCCGTGGTGCAAGGTAACTAAGTAAAAGTAGTACTGTATAAAACTAAAAGTACTGTGCTTGAATTTTAAAGCGAGTACTTTTCACTTTTAATTCACCACATTTGAGAGCAGATGTCTCTACATTCTACTCCATTACATTTTAAACAGGGCTGAAAAGTAAAAAGAACTTTTCATATGATTTGAGTGGTTATTTTTACCGTGTTCATGGTAACATCCTGACTAAAGTTTCTGAGTTCAAGCTTCGGCTTTGAGCAAATAAAAATAAATGCACAAAATTCATAAGAAAAAGTAAGAAATGGATTTGTAATGTTACTGTTGACCCAAATATGTATCATTTTTAATCAATGTCACTGCATTTGACATGTACACAAATTAACAATACTTCTGTGAAATACTTGAACAATTTACTCTAAAAGTACAAGTTTAATTGGAGCTTAAATACTTTTACTTAAGTAGATTTTTTCATGTGATATTTTTACTTTTACTTGATTAACTTTGTACCTCTGTTATCACTTTTACTTAACAAAATTGAGTACTTCATCCACCACTGATCACATTCAACCTGAAAATGACCAATGGTTTGCTATTTTTGAGTTTTGTATGAATTGCAGTTACTATTTTTGTGTTCTTACGATTACTTTTTGACGTTTTTACCCTGACATCCCGACATGAGACTGAAGCTAAAGGTTACTCGAGGTCTTGAGTACATAATGTTCACAGAATGTCAGTACACGAGCATCTGAGATAAACAAAGAAAGCTTGTTTGTATGCACCTGGATCACAGTTCACTCTCCCCGCGCTGAGCTCCTCACAGCAGATGGCGTTGATGTTAGCCATATGCTTCAAAAGTTTGGCTCATTCAAAATTCTGAGTCCGTTTCTGCAACATTTACCCACACTGACATTTGACACAACGAGCGTGCAGATAAGAGGTAACGGTAAAGTGTTAGAATGCGGGAATAGGCTCAAGATGGTAGGATAGCCTTTGCTTTCGTTTAGCGGAAACTAAACTTGATGTACAGCTGTTCTATATTATAAAAAGGTCTAAGTATATCTCGTAAAGACATTCCCAAAAGAGGATGCTACTTAAAGTGTATTTTACTTGATTTTTCCCCATTTACTGTATTTAACATCCAACATCTGCCCTGCTCCAGCACAGATTTTTTATTCTATAAGCAGTTCTTGAGGTCAAAATCGGTCTACTGCGTGCTGTCTGCATCTAAGTACAAAGTGTTTTATTGTCCGATAATGAGGAAGTGCGGGTTTGCATGCTAGTTGTTTGCTTTACCACTACAACAACAATCTACTTTGGTCTCTGAAAGGTGTGAGGTAAGATCATAAGGTAAGACTAGTTCTGTTTTTCCACTTTTAACATGGTATATGGTACATGGTAATCAGGTACAGAGCCTAGCAAATAATTGATATTTTACAAGGTTTTTGAGAAAATAGAAAAGAAACTGCAAAGACAAAAAGATGACTTGGAAAGTTTGTGTTTTTGGCTGTAAAAAAATGACACCCATTTGGCCAAAAATGACTTGAGCCTGTTGATATTTTCCCAGTATCTTCCATCTGGCACAGGTGCTCAGTTGTTTACAGACTAGTGCATTACCTTGCATATTCTGCACCACAGCGGTACAGCACAAGTTCAGAATGACTCTAAAAAGTGTGACAGGTTTATTTCGGGCAGCCGGAGGTTTCACACGTGTCTCTGTGCATGTCTCGGCTCTCGACAAGTGGCAAATGTGAGCTGTCATGTAAACAGTATGCCACCAGCACTTTAAATGAAATGGCTGAAGCTGATGCCAAGCACTTCTTTTTATGCAGCTGGCACTACTTTGTTTCAAGACAGAGCATGGATCCAGAACCAAAACACTAAACTAAATACATCTAGAAAAATTGAAATCACTATTGTTTTTTTTGTATTGTATTGATTTTTAAAACAGATTGTGTAACATGGAACTTTCTGGCTTCCGTGGAGATGTTGTTGTTGTTTTGCCTGGAAACTCCCACAGTGTCACATAAACCTATTCCACGGAGACAAGTCAGATCTATGGAGGGTAAGAATCATAAACTGTATATATAAACGGACATAGCTAACCTGGTAGCAGCCTCGTTCCAAATAGGAAGTGCTCATGGGCGCGCTTCCAGCTCCATCAACTCTGGCTCTAATTCACTTACACTGAAAAACTCTTTCTGTAACTGCTTCTGTCAGGCTCATTTTGGTCTTAAAATGTTCGTATCAACCCGCTGTGGTGTTTTTGTGTTTTGTTTTTTCATTTCATTGTTGAGTCCGTAAATCAAACCGTGAACATTAATAACAGACAAATCAGGTTTTTTCCCCAGAGCTCACTCCCGCTAGCGTGCCAAGTGCCTGTCCCCCTGCTAAACCAGCGGTGCGGGCGAGGAGGGGTGTTACCTTCAACAGCCTCGCTCCTGATTGGCTCCTTGGTTGCTATGATACTCGCAATTGGAGTTCCAAATATGGCACTCTGCTTGAAATTGCCTCTATGACTATGGTAAGAATGTATGTTTATGAGCATTAAAAATTGTTAAATGCAGGGTAGATTGTTTTAATGTTTAATGTTTAACAACTCCACTAGAAAAGGTACATGTAAGTCATTAAATAAACAAAACTGCAACACCTGAACTGCTAAAACATTAAACCTAGCCGAGATATACTGTAGTAAAACGGCTCAAAACGGTTCTGTTCCGCTGTGCATATGACTGAAAGGTTTTTATTCTGCACTCGTCTCTTTAATGTAAATTTCATGATATTTTTTATGTTTTGATTTTGTTTTGTATTGTTATTTTAATGCCTTTCTTATTCTCTAAAGCACTTTGAATTACTTTATGTGAATTGTGCTATACAAATAAACTTGCCTTGTTATCCCAGTGCATTTGTTCTCAGCATGCAGCATTGTACTTATCAAAGTTTATATGTAGAACAAATGAGTCATGTGGTGGAAACAGAAATCTGAATTACCTCTTGAGAAATGGATGTTATTCTAAACAAATACATCCTTGAAATAGCTGTCATTTTGTCATGTTTTCTGTTTAATTTGTCTCCCCGTTACGCAATAAACCCCAGGTGTTTGATATCTGGTACAAGGGGGAGTTTTTTCAGTTCAGACGTGCATTTCATTTGACATGTAAAAGTGGGAACAACATGAGCAAACAGCCTGGGAGATTTGCAGTCTGCTCTGGTTCAATCCGTGTAATGTGCATGTTCTAATGAAACAGGACAATCTCCATCTTGAGACAGTGAAAGCAATTACATTAGAAAGTACACTAATTCACAAATAGCCCGGCTGTACCTGTAAGCTGTGCACGCGGGCTTCCCTTAAGCTCCACAACAGCACTTTATTTGGATGACAGCAATTAAATACCCCCGTGATTTGTGCGCTAGAGGTACTGCTCCAGTGCGCACTCCAGATGAAAATGTGAAAACAGAGCTCACCAACATTGCATAGTGTTCCAGCCTCAAAGGAACCATAATGTGAAAGGCTAAAGTCTACAAGCATTTAACGTGGCACAGGGGCTTCTGAGGGGGGGGAGCCATGAAACAGCTGTAAGGTTTACAAACATCTGATCGCAATCTGATTTCTGGAGATTATTAAAATGTCATATGAACAGTTACGTGTCATGTGAGTAATCTGATTTCTTAGAATTAGTGATTCGTTTTGCCAGACTGGTGCGTTTGTTTACCCGCTTTACATGTTTCAGCCAATTCCTGTATTTTCAATTCAGTTTTATTTATATTGCACTTTTAAAATGCAATGCAAGATGGCCAAAGTGGTTCACACAAAGTCAACAAAAACATGCACAGACGTGTCTTGTAGGCTGCTTTACATGGTTTTACAAGACAGTGGGGGAAGCTTACGCCCCCTACTGTCAGACACCTTATCGCACACTGCGTCCCAAGTGTGTGATAAGGTGTACGCTCCCTCGGCACGATTTATGCTCCTTGGACCGCGTTTGCAGATGACGATGGCCACTGTGACCCAGGAGTATTTGTTGCTTTCAGAACGGATGACCCTGACATTGTTCCAGTTCACGATGTGGTTCTGTCTCTTGTCGTCGTCTGATATGGCTGATTTCAGATTTTCCTGCTCTGCTTGTTCTTTTATTGCTCTTGTTAGAAACATGTAAAGCAGGTAAACAAACTCTCCTGTTTGACAAAAAAACTACTACTTCTAAGTTTAAACTGAAGAGAGAATGAACCTTGACCAAAGAATCGGATTTGGAAGACAAAGTAAAATTCATTTTAAAGTAACTCTCAAATCCAACAGTCACTCCAAAAAAAAAAAAAAAAAGAAAAAGAAAAACTGACCCAAAACCAGGTGTTTTCGATGATCAGGTTTCTTTCATGCATCTAAACACACCAAAACTGGGTCATTCCTCTGATTTCTATTGACCCTGTAAACGTACCCAGTGGATTTTGTAAAGCGTATGTGCGATATAATAAGTTTCTACCATCTAAAGGGCAACATGTTTGGGACCACACAGACTATAAAAATATAACTACGAGAGGCGCACAAGACAACACAGGGACCAGAGGAGCACAGCCCAAATTAGAAACAAGGCGATCCGTATATGTCACATTTGTGCCTCGTCAGCATCTCTGAGACTGTCCCCGCGGCTCTCCTTCTGCCACACACATCCTGCGCCACTGCACAATTGAAAAACTAGTGGCTTTGGTATAAGGCAGTGAAAACAACAGAGCAGTTGTTTAAATGCATCTACAAGTAAAGAGTTCTTTTCCTTTGCTCTAGATTGGGTGCGTATGGTGTGATCGCAAAAGCAGGTCTAGTTATAAATGTAAGTTTATGTTGGATGCGACACATTCTGGGTTTGAATCAGGGGCGTCAGACTGAGGGGGGTAAAGGGTGCTGTTTACCCGGGGCCCAGTGCAGGGACGGGCCCCTCACAAAGTCTGTAATATGCATTTTTTCCATAAACATGTAGTGCAGGTCCATCAAGATGATTTGTAACCATTTTGTGCTATACCCCTGATTTGAATACCACTGATATTTACTGACTTTTTCAGTTTCATTAACTTTTAGGCTCTGTTCATATTTGCGCACACAACACATAAAAACTAGGACTTAACTGGGACTAAAACACGGACTAGGCCAGGACTAAACCAGCTAGAACAGGGACTAACCAAGTCTACATCAGGACCAAAACAGGGCCAAATATAGACAAGAGTGAAACATAACCCAAGCCTGAGACAATGGTAAAATAAATAATAACTATTAACTTGTAGATGAAGACCCCAACACAATCCAGCAGATTAAGTCATTTCCATAGTTCAACAGGACTTACATGTTTATGTGCCCACATTTTATTCATTTCCAAAGCCTTATCCAACAGCTATAGCACCAGATTATTTTTTTCCCAATCAAAGTCATTATGCTGGTCTTTCTCACAACAAGAAAAAGCTAAACTCAACAACCCAAACTGCCACCAAAGCATGTGCAAAAATCTAAGAACAGATCTTCACATGCGTCACCTCCAGCCGATTTATTCATTTTCCAAAGATGTGTTTGACTTGGTTCTATATTTAAACAGCAACTGTCGAGTGTGTATGTGTGTGTGTGTAATGTCACGCTGATTTCCGTGACTCATCAGTGCTGTTGAGATGCGGTGAGTAAAACAAAAACTTACCTTGGACGAATGAAAGCGGCAGTTCATAATGAAGAAAAAACTTCGACAAGCGAATGTGTGTGAAGTGGAAGCCTAATAGTATTCAGTGTGATAGTATCAAACAGAGCAAGGATAGGGAGCGTTGTATGTATGTGTGTGTGTGTGTGTGTGTGTGTGTGTGTGTGCGGTTCAAAAATACCAGCGTGCAGGTTTTGAGACTTACCTTTGTGTCGATGCTTCAGATTCAGAAATTACACAGGGGTTGACATGACAATCATTTCAATTTGAGCAAATAGTTTCGATTGAATGAAGTGGCAAAAGCGATGAACCAACTTATAGGAGCCACAATGACGGCAAACAAATGAGTCATTCAGCCTAAGCAATGTTAAAATATGCAGTGGTGACCAAAATTATATGTCTGATTTCCCCATTAAACAGCGCACTGTAAAAATGACACAAACATAGGACCATTTATGCAGTTTTTAAGCAGTTTGAATGCGCTATAAGTCTGGAGTTGGGTAAATGTGACTAAAGAGGCAGCCATAACAACAGCTATAGATACTTTTTTTGAGTCCTTGGGCAAAACGCATCACATAATTCGTTGTTTCGTCAATGTATTAGTGATTAGTTGGAGAGATTGTCAGACTGGCTGTTATATATAGCTTTAAACTAACAACATAAAGAATAGACATAAGGAGACACTTGTTGTAAAGTTAGTTTGATTGTCGAAAAAAGTGTCATATTTGATTTAATTAACAAAGACGTATTGCGCTCGTGTCTCCTCTATAGTTATAATTTATGACAGCCACGGATCATTATGTTATAATTTGCACATTTTAAATTGCAATATTCATCCAAAACAACTTAATAAAAGAAACAAGTTGTCTGATTTGTGCGTTCGAGAATTGCGTTGTCCAATGGGAGCTGACGTCACAACAAATTGGCCCTTCCTATGGATTTTTCATTTGTACCAAAATGACTAAACGATGCTGCCAAATCCTACGCATATCACCGATTAAGAAAATAAAATTGACAAACAAAAGAACAGATTAAGTATGACAAATTGGGTGTATGCCGGTGGCGGTGAAAACTGGGATTGATCGGTAATATGGCGTCTTATATAGATTAATAAAGTTTAAGCAAACATGAGAGGGGAAATGAGACGGGGAAACAACTATATCATGGTTAAAAGCTCTGAAAAGTAAATTTTGCTGAATAAATATGCCACACTCTCTAATCATTTTGGCCACCACTGTATATAAGCTTTGAGTTCATGAAGCAAACCACTCAGCCAGTAATAAAACACATGGAAATAACTGCAGCATGATTGTATGACCATTTTAAGCAATGAAAAATAATTTAATAATTTAAGTTTTTACCTTGAATGCTCAGCAGGGACCTGAGAAGCCAAGATTCCCCTCTCTGCCCTGAGGAGGAGAGTCAGCAAAGAGCAAAGATCAGAAGTCCACTTACCCCATGAGGGAGCACCACAGCCAGGGGGAGGGACGCCCAGTACCATCCACCCCAAAACACACAGCCATTTATGGGGACAAAATGCCGGAGTTACCCCTGGGTGATGGTGGTGGTGGAGGTGGTGGTGCGCTATCAGAACTAGGACAACAACTAGCGTGTCCCTATACCCAAGTGAGGCTCATTTTTATCATGCACCAAGCAGAAAAGGAAAAACAGGTGGCTTCAGCAATGCAAAAAGCACCTACCTTCAAACAATACAGTCGGAAATACAATTAAGACAACCATTGAGGATGAGGATACAAAGCCAACACGGTGTGATTAGGATGGATTAAAAATAAAAGATAGTACCTTTGTTTTTACCTATAAGATTTGGTGAAATGTTCCATGAAGTAAGCAGATTCCAGACAAAAAGGAGAGGAGACACCAAGTAAGTGCCCAATTTAAAACAAGGGAAAGAAGAGAGAAGCTTAATGGCAGCAGAGGCGTGCAATGGAAGTATGAGACAACATTTGACACCCCATCTCCTCTGCAGAACTGGGGTACGCACACGCTAAACCCACTCTGCACAATAGTAGGGAAAGGTATACAACTTTATGCTTATTTGAAGTGTCTTGGTGACATGATGGCCCTAATTTATTTTAGTTTGGAGGCTGAGACATGAGCTCAAACTGGGGGATATATAACAGAGGACTGCAACATCTAATGTAACTAATCCAAGTTTAAACTGGTCAAAAAAGGCCTAAATCTTTCCATCTTAACCAGTACCAAAATATGACTTTACACGGACCAAACTGGGCGAATTGGATTGTTCTAAATGTACATATAGGCCTGTCACAATAATAACTATATCAACTTTAATATATGAAAGTTTTTGGGGGTGAGTATTTATCGTATGTACTTTTATTTTGCATTACTGGGAAATTTTTGTTTATTTTTTGGCTATGTGATAAGATTTAAGCTGTAGACGGTTGATCTTTGGTTATTGTGTCAGTGCATAAATTAGTTTTAATATCATCGTTTCTCATCTATATTTACTTCAGCAATATATCAAACTTCAAAATATGTTATCGTGACAGGCCTACGTACATAACTCTATATAGATTTTGTACTCGTAAAAGATTTGTTGCTGTATATATTGTGCAGGCCATATAGAAAATGAACACATGCAATGGTGCCACAAAGCCAACGGGGGATTTAGAAAGCCGTGTTCCACAGCCTCTTTCCCATGTTAATGTAAATGTGTTTTTTTAACCACATACAGGAAGTATAAAACACATCCAAATATACCATTTAAATGAATAATTCAAGACAATGTGAGGCAAGAGAGCACAGCTATTCAGCAGAGGAGATAGATTCAAGCCAAATGAATTTAAAATGGGGTCATATGAAAAAGTCCCTGCATGGGAGAATCAACTAGGTCGCTCAGGAAAAGAAAGGAAAAAAAAAAAAGCTGCCGATATGAGAAGCTTCAAGCCTGGAAAAACACACAACTTGGGAGGAGACGGCGGAAAAATGGGAATAACAAGGAACAAGGAACAAGGAAGTTTAGCTCATACCTTGGTCGCCCATCATCAGGTGTGCCAGACCTTTAAGGAAAACAAGAGTACAGTCAGAAGAGAGCAAGGGATCATGGGAAAAAAAGCTGAGGGCATCTGACTCATACGAGAGCAGATGCCAGCGTTACAGTTTGGGAGGTGCTGGGAGAGATAAGGGGCATGGGGTAGTCAAAGGGTGGGGTATACAGACACGGGTATAGTGATGAGCATGTGGTCAACCTCCGAACAGTTGCCATGCATCATCAATGACTTACTAATGACATTTATAGGCCCTTAAAAAGCCTTGTGGTCCACTCCAATTGAAGAAATACAGCGATACAGTATAGAAATAACCTTGCAGACAATGAGGTAATGTACTAGAACACATTACTACAGTTAATTAACACAAAACGCATAGCTTCCATTTCTTTGACCCAGATTATATGGAAAAAAAAATAACATGGAGGAATCCACACGGCGCTTTAAGGTTGGGTGAACTTTAATAATATGTACTATTACAGAAGAGGAGCTCGTTCAGGTGAGTAATGGGAGTTGTTAGTTAATGGCAATAATGAAATTCAACAGTGCGTTTAAAAGCTGATTGTACTTTGCAATTTGTTTTTCATTAGTTTCTACGATAATATCACTGACAATTAATGGAATGGAGAAAATCAACATAATGACAAAATGTAAGTGAAGATTCGGAGGGCAAATGATTCAACGATCGGCTGCAGCTACTGTCTACTTCTCTGTAAAGTCTGCAAAAAGGTGTAGCCAAAAGACGAAATACTGAAGTAGATTTTGGTCTTTTTTTATATAAACTTTTCTTATATAATGAACAATGCAATATTAACCAAAAGGGCCATAGAGCACTGGTAAATACACTGAGCCACAGGAATAAAAGTTGTGATATAGACTAAAAATAATGTCCGAACGCAGTGTTACGTCATTTAGGTAGAAGTACATACTTAAATTCGCACTAAAACATACTTCCTATGGTAATTTGGGCCACCAGCAGGAAGCTTGAGGACGGACAAAAATGGCTGGATCACCCCTGACTTAAGGTATTTTACATTTACATCACGGCAGTATTATAAAAAGCTTGTTGTGTTAACAGATGAGGCAGATGTTGTTTAATAAAGCTGTCAAATGAAAACATCATTTATATTATTTGTCCATGTCGCAGCGATGAGATGTGACACAAAGCCAACCACAAACAAGGCACTAATTAACACTAATTAAGTCAAGACAATACAGTTTGCCAAACAACCTGCAGTTGTTCAAAGCCTGAGGTCCATGAAACGTGATGTCATCTTCAGGAGTCAGACTTACCCTCTTTTTGCCTGTATGAAACAGTCTTGACACATAAAAAGCAAAGACATGAGCAGAGATACAACACCCACCTTCGTTTGGGTCGTCTTCTGGAGCCGGACAGGCAGAGGGAGAGAGAGGAGACACTCATTAAGCAGCATGCACACAGTACGGGCCTTTGCATGTCGTCAGCATGCAAGGCGGAACATCACATGCACGTGACCTATAGCACCCCCTTCAGGAGCGGCTGTGATTTATGGACTGCTCTTTTTACTCTGTCCCCTTTCTCTAGCCTGACCAGGAGTGCCGCACTGGGATGGGAGAGAATCCTGAATATTTGATTTTAACCTTGAAGATTTGTCTCTGAGGTGAGAGAGGGCGGGTTGGAGAAGAAACCATAATCTACTTGAATGTTTTAAGTGATTGCTAAATGCTAAGCTGTGTTGAATCACTGAGGCATCTTCAGTTTGCAATACTACGACTATGACTTAAGGCTTAACTATTACATTTGAAACACCTGAGTTTTGAGTTTTCGCAAATTTAGGCTTTGTTTTTGGCTGGTTGTGATGAAATGCACCGCAAGAAACAAAAGGTAAAATAAACAACCGGTGTGGCAATCCCTCAGGTTACAATGCACCTAGGGGGGTCTGCTGTTTCCAAAGCTTTTTTCCCTTAGTTTTGTCACACAGTTTAGGGAATAATAGTGAAACTGAACTGAATTGGAATGCAAAAACAAAACAGGCTTTCAAAATAAAAACAGTTATAATTTGAAAACCAAAGTGACATTTGTGAAAGTGTGAAATGGTTTGACCGAAAGCTGCCACTGTAAAGAAGATGGAGACTCATATGGCTGAAGTAATTGAGAGAAGCGTGGCGGCGGTACAGAGTGATGTGGAAAAAAAAGCATGCAAAACCAACTGAACAATACCCAGAGGTGAACCACAGTGAAAACAGTAGGCCTGTCTAAATAAACAGATGTAACACATGCAAGAGATGTAATTGCTATGGTAACTGGAGTTTTTGTCATGCAGCAGGTAGGCCACTAAAACATAAAAGTCCTACCTCTTAAAAAACTTTCTTGTTCAGATTCACAGATCTCTGACCAAAAACTTACCACCATCAATGGCTCCCATTCCAAACCAGACATCATGCAAAAATTAGATCATTTTGTGAACAAGTTACAAAGACGGTGTGCAGCCATGCCGTTCAAATTTCATAAAGTGTATTTGACTTTAGTAATGCAAATGCTGAAAATATAAGATATTCCACTAGCTCTGTGTCTAGTGGTGTTTGGGTTTCAATGTAAATTTGAAGGTTTTGAAGTGGAGATAAATCAGATTCTGCAGTTGAAGGGAACAATCAATAAACAGTGCACTTTGTTCACAAAAAGTTAGTTTGATGATGAAGCCGCACACGACTGCAAACGCATTCTGTCAGAAACAAGCATGGAGCCAACCGCATGAGGAAAACAAGACTGAGAACACCAAACTTAAAAGACATTCTTAGAAAATACTCACATACATAAACAATGCTTTTAAATGAATGGGTTTGGGGGTTTATTTTACTGCATTGAAAGAATCCCTTCCTCAACCTAGTATTTTATAGACTAGCAAACCAGAGACACTCCTTTCCTTTGTCACTATAAACATTGATTTTGTGGAGGATGATTATCTCAACATTTATTCAGGCGTGGGACTAGCACAAAGACGACGATATATGGCTCATTTTGGCAGGGCGTAACACTAAATGATGTAGAAGACTCTCTCAGACAGTCCGTCCATAGTCACTTTTATGTTTGTTTTTTTTTACGTTTTTTTCATTGTTTTTATGTTTTTGAATGAAAATGTTTACCCTAGTTCATCCGGAAGTTGCCATTGTCATTTCGGTTGTATTATATTTGCATGGAGCTGCTGGTCTTGACAGTAAATACGTTCTATAGGGACTCCTAAGACGTTTTAAAGCCTCCCAGAGAATCGGTGCATTGTTGAAGGAATTCCTGCTTAACCGGAAGTACCACCACAAAGAAAAGCGTGGTTTGGAGTATTTAGAGGCAAAAGAGGGTGAGGAATAAGGTAAAGTTGTTGCTGAAAATATGATATTCTTGTATAAATTGCAGAGGTGAATTGTATGGAACGAACTCGCTGGATAATAGAATAAAGAAAAGCTTGAGCCGAACAGCCCTATCATCTGGCAAAACCCATTAAAACAAGAGTCCTATCCCACACACACAAACGCACACAAACACACACACAGACACACGGAAACGCACTTTCTTCCACAAATGTACCCAGCTGGTTCCATCCTAATCCAGAGACGTTAATCCACTTAATCCCTTCTGACAAAGTGATCACGGTGCTATTGTGCTAGTAACACTACACCAAAATACACTGAGCTTGCACTCTGATGATGCGCTAATGGCAGCTACCAAAACACAACACTCTGGGAATTACTAGAAATATTGACAATTATCTCAGAGGCATTTTGGGATGTGACAAAGGGGGTGGATGTCCGTTCAAACATAACATAGGTGGTATTGATTTATTTCCATTTTTTCTCCTGAGCAATCAATTATTAAATTATATAGTATTGTGAAAAATGTTAGAATAACCCTGAGCATATTGCAACGCCTGGAAAACTGGGACATGCTTGTATATATCCCTAACAGCGGCTCTTGATCTGTATAATAGGCTGCGTTCACGTTCACGGATTTCATGGTTGTGGTAAAATGGTAAATAGCGCTTTTCCACCTTCAAGGCACTCAAAGCGATTTACATCAAGGAACCACTCGCCCGTTCACACACACACATTCATAAAGCAAAGTACGCGGACACTGGGGGTGAGGTGCGTTGAGTGTCTTGCCCAAGGGCACAACGACAGCATTCATGTGTGGGAGCTGGAATCGCACCACCAACCTGTGGATCAGTGGATCTGACCGCGCAACCAATGGCGTTTATATCGAGAGCGGGATTTGAACCTTCAGACTGGTGGACACTCTACTACAGGGGTGTCAAACTCAATTTCACTGAGGGCCACATCAGCAAAATGGTCTGTCTCAAATTTGCAAAGAAATAAAACATTTTAAGACAGTCATACGTTTAAATTTACCTTGTCACGGGCCACATAAAATGACATGGCGGGCTGCATTTGGCCCCCGGACCTAGAGTTTGATACATGTGCTATACTACTTTCTACTGTTCTATTGAATATTATTGTTGATTCACTATTTTTTTCACTATTTAAATACTGAACATGATATATTTTGAGTTCACAAACTTGAAATATGAACCTCCTGTCTTAATTAAAGTCCTTTGAACAAACATTGATTGCTCTAGCACTACATTTTGCTGTGAAAAAAAATACTTACACTCATTTGCGCTGACAGAAAAGACGTTAAACTTTTGTGGTTTGTGTGAATGTACCAATTAATTATAAATATATACGCAAAAAGACTGCATGGGATTCCGCTTTGTATATAAAGTATAGGAGCTGCTGAATGCTACGAGTTGATGTGAACAGTATCTATATGGAAAATCGAAGCTAAACGTTAACGGTAGATTGTACGGGAAATGTGGATCCCAGTGTGTGCAGGTGGTCGTAATGTTGTGCCTGATCATTTTATAATCCAGGACTAGCGTGCACATGTGACCTCCTTCTGACTCATAAAACCAACCTTGACATGACCACAGCTCCACACCACGAGATTAACTGATAAAACACAGAAAGCCAAAGTGCGGGTCAGTCTTTTTTTTTTTTTTTTTTTTTTTTAATCTACTCAAATAGATTCAATTAGTCTGCCACACACTGCATCTGATTGTGGAAAAAATGTGTCAGAGCTACTAGGACATAGCTGCAGAAATAAGAGATCATTTCTTTGTGAGGTTTTCTCTGCTCCTGAGACCTGTCAACCGGGCTATTCCTTTACATCTATTTGACAGCAGTGTTAAAGAAACTCTCCAAAATCTGTCTTTTTTTAGTCCGTACTCAAGGACCATGTGTGACCATTACTGCTATTATAATAGGCTTGAAAATGATTTTTGCAGCCAGTTCTGAGAGCCTAATTGTCTGTGTAATGTACCAGCTCTTAAACAAATGGGCCCATTTTATCGAAAGACACTTTAAAGACTTCAGACTTCAAACTACAACTTTGGAATAAAATGCATGTGTAGAACGGCCGAAGCTTATAATAAGAAACACAAACTGACAATATTGTGCAGTGAGTGGTATTAAATAATGCAACAGAAAAGAATAGATAATGATGGAGAGATTTTAAAGACACTGCACCTGATTTTAATTAATACTTAATGAAAAAAATCAGAATTCATTCATCTTAATTACTCACCACGATGAGTTTATAAGCACTTTACACAATGTTGAGGGCCAGAGCGGTAATGCTAACCATAATTAGCATGCCAACTGTGCATTTCCTCATTTTCTGACAATAAAACGCAGTGCACAGTGGACTTATTTTGATCTGATCTATGTTATGTTTCCTCATCAAAAACATACGAGTTGTGTTTTTTTTTTCATTCACACACGTTTAACACACAAATCCTGCAAATTTAGGCTGAGCCCTTCTCTCAAACACCTCGTTCCACCTTGTGATGTCATGTGGTAATACAGGAAGTGCTCCGTACACCTTCACTAGAATCATTTGGACAATTTCAGCTTTGGAATTACCAATCTTTACTGAACTAAAGGAAGCTGTTAAAAACACCAGTACATGACATCACAAGGTGGAACAGAGCTTGCTGAGTTTTAGAGATGTAGACAGACTAATAATGCAGGATTACTCAAACATGCGTGAATGAAAGAAAACACAACTCGTGCTATGTTTTTGATGAGGTAACAACAGTCAATTCTGCATAATATAGGACTTTTAAGTGTTAGACTTGGCATTCGAAAACACAATCTAGTTTTTGGCGTCATGTCGGAATTCTAAATGATCGAGAAAGTTATATCCTTATATCAACTACATATGAAATCACTGAGCAAAAGATTTGTTGTGGCATCTGCAGACAAATGGAAGAAGAGATTCTCATTGCCTCTGATAACCAATATTACTTTTCTGTTACTCATTTGTGCACAAAATGAGTTGCAGGGAAACTCGGGCAAATTGAAAAATCCCAAAACGCTGTGCAAGCCTGTTCCCATATTTGTGCAGACATGTTTTCAAAGAGCTTATATCCAATTGTGTGTCTTAATTAGAGCGCTCTTGTATTTCCATCAGCCACGACAAAAACAAATCAGAACAGAAGGCGTGAGATCCATCGCACACGGCACATGAGACAGTGGTTTTAAAATAGCGGGAGGGCTAGGCTTTCCACGGGTTCGGCGTCGCACTAGCGCTTTGAGGGAAAATGTAAAAAGCTCCTAGCAAAGGTCAGCTCTGCCTGAGAATCGATTTGTTGTTAAATTACAATTTGAACCAAATCAAGAGTAATGAGTCTAAGTGAGGGCCTATCTCAGTGCAAACCGAACGCATCTATCCCGCATTACTCGCCATTGGCTCATTATCAGGCAGCAGAGACACAGAGAGGAAGCTGCAGCGTGACCAGACACACAAATGGAAATTGATACGGCGATACTGCACAATTTTAAGTCCAGGAGCGGCCAGGACTGTCAGAAATCTGCAGGACACTTTGGGGAGCTGACATCTTTTGTGTGGGATGTCATTATTGAAAGCACAAAAAGGAAAAGTGTCTGACAACTTGAGCAGGATTTTACACTCCCACAGGCTCGGAGCGGCTATGAAGGAGCGGGTCGGCAATATGAGCAGCAGAAACATATGACGAGCGACAACTGGCCATTTTGAATAGTGAAAATGAATGGCAGAAGGATTGTATCTTAGACCAATCTCGCCGTCGTCATTCGGGTTGTATTATTTTGCGCGGGGCTGCCGATCTTGACAGAAAATAGGTTCTATAGGGACTACAGAGCCGTTTAAAGCCTCCATGAGAATCAGTGCAGTGTTGACTTGTCCGTTTGCACAAATCAACCTAGACGAAACCGTTCTCAAATTCTCCGTTGAAATGAATAGGATTCCCGTTTAACTGAAGAGCCACTGCAAAGACAACACGGTTTGGAGCATTTAGAGGGAAAAGTGGATCTTTGATAAGCTAATTATTTATAGATCCGTAATATTTGCTCTAAAGAATGGAGAGCTGTTCCTAAAAACTCATTCATTTAACTTGGGACATGTAAATCTATCTATATCTATCTTTAGCTCTTGTATTCCTTTAAAATGCCTTGTTTGTTTGCCTCAATATACACAACATTTCAGTCAATCAGGGAAACAGCAGGAGGGTAAGTACAACATGAACAAAAGCCATTAAAAGTGTGCTATGTCTTCTGCTTGTCTCTCTAGAGCTAGAATTGCATTTCAAAGCGGATGTTGCTAACAGGCTAAGTGACAGGTAAGATCTGTAGAGATGCAACAAAGAGATGCCCTCCATAACCCCATGAGAATGAGTATTTGTCCAGGTAATGTTTTGGCAACTTAAACAGAATAAATGTAAGCTCGTTTAATACCATACTGCAGTGCATGATAATGTGTCATCATCAAAAACATAACAAAAGTTTTGTTTTGTTTCATTCACAAATGTTTAACACATTAGCTGCAGATGTCAAATCAATAACATCTGCAGCTTTTTACCATCTAAAAACATTGCAAAAATTAAAGGTATACTGTCTAAACCAGACTTGGGGAGACTTATCCATGCATTTGTCTCCAGTTAGACTATTGTAACGTCCTGCTCACTGGCCTCTCAAAACAAGCGTTAAGACAGATGCAGTACATCCAGAACACTGCAGTTCAGGTCCCAACTAGAACCAAGAAGTACTTCACACATACGTCCTGTGCTCAGGTCTGTGCACTGGCTCCTGTGGCTCAGAGAACAGACTTTAAAGCAGCTCTGTGAATAAATCTCTGTATGTCCTAACAATAAAGTACATCTCCCACATGTTAGTGCCATATGAAACATCACACACTCTGGGCACCAGCAGGAGGCCGGAGTCAGTCCTCAGAGTCAGGACTAAACATGGGGAATCAGCGTTTTAGTTTTATGCAACTAAAGCCTGGAACAATCTTCCTGAAGATGTGAGACAGGCCTCTACTTTGACAATGTTTAAATCCAGGCTCAAAACAGTTCTGGGATATGACTGAAAGGTTTTTATTCTGCACTTTTCTCTTTTAATGTTAATTCTGTGATGATTATGTTTTGATTTGTTGTATTGTGATTTCTTATTCTGTAACACTTTAAATTACTTTGTGTATGAATGGTACTACACAAAAAGTCTTGCCTACATCAGCAGCAAAGCAAGAGCATCTTCATAAAAAACAGGTGATGGACCATCTACCAGAAAATTTACGTAATGGACCTTTAAGTTTATGATCATTTCACAATGTCTATAGACAGAAATGCAAACCACTCTTCCAATGTGCAGTCCCATACTATGTTTTGTAATTGCCTTCTGCTGGTATAAAAGAATGCATTGTGTTTAATGAATCTTATTATGCTGTTATTCAAACTTGAGCAGGGCAGATGGTGTGTGGACATTAATCCAGTGGAGATATTTCCAAGGAGATGGCACAGACACATAGGAAGCAGATGTGAAGAGGACCTCTCCACTCTCCTACATCTTACAGAGCTTATGATCCAGTAGGATCAACAGAACAGCTTATACCGTAGTGGTAATAACCTTAATCCCTGGCTAGATTATATCTCTTATAATGCACAAGACATTTCCCTAAGTAAGGAGGTTGGTGAGGTATGAGGAAATCTTCACTTAGTTTGTTAGAATAGAAATTAAGGGAACGGAAAAACCTACTTGGAACCAATATACTCCAAGGACATATTCTCGCTGAAAGTGCTCAACAGCTTTTTAGTGAAACTGTGGGTCCCAAAGCTGACATGTGACAATTTCACATCTGAAGTGTGACTGTGCTGCTGGACTGAAAAAAAACGAAGAAGAAAAATACTGTTAAATGCCGTTGTGCTCAAAGCAGCACTATAATAAAAGACAGATCTGCAAAACTGTGGAGGAAGTGTCCGGAGAATACTTGTGCTGCTGAAGATCTGATGAAAAGCAGTAGACTGAGTCAGAACTCATGTGGAAAGGAAACTTATGTAAATTATATGTAAAGCCATATGGTAATAAATGTATTATATGGCTCCACATTAGAAGATATGGTAATGTTTTGTGTCAACATTTTACCCATGTACACTGAATATCTGCCCAGTTTGAAGTACATTATGTAATGCAGTCTCAGAAGGTTGAAGGCATCTGTCATATCCACTAATGCCAAAGATTCACTCTTAGATTTGGCAACAGTTTTTATTTCATTTCAACTTTGACTTTACTCAATTAATCAATGAATCTAGTCAAATAAGAGTCTTTATTTTCAGGCAACAAATTATCTTCTCCAGATTTAATCTAAAGAATTCATAATATTATCATAATAAATATAAAATTCCAATTATACTGTATACGGTTTGGAGCATTTTGATGGTTAAATTAGCTTTTTCTGTAGTTTATGACAAATTAACAGAGGCGCAGCACTGGATTAGAACCAAGGATCTACAAGTCCACTATAATTATTCCTTTAGAGATTGCTTTTAGCTGTTGCCAGTAGTATATTTTCTTGTTTTTTAAGAAACAGATAAGATTCAAGGCAAAAAAAAATCTTTATTTCTACTTGCCTTGTCATGAATATTTTATCTAATCCAATTAATTCATCATTGAGTAATCTCACATCCCAACAGCACCAGCCAAGTCTGACTAAAACTGTATAATTATTTTTCCAATATATGAACAAATTATAATAATTGCAATTTCAATTTGATCTATTTTTTTCTTTTATCATTCTCTATAAAGAGTAGCATCAAAGACACCCAGACTGTGCATTTCTCCCCAGCCTCATTCATGATCACATTACATTATTCATTGAGAACATTTCACAATCAGACCATGAAAGCCTACATGAGACGCACATATGCAAATGCCACCATCACTTCTGGTAAACACTATTGTTATGTGAATTTTCCCCGGCATACACAACAAATCACTCCTATTGTTGGAATTATGCATCCCATGATATTGCATTGATTTCAGGTGACAGCTCTGTGTGCTGACAATGAAACGGCACAGTACAGTATATAACATAGTTGCGTAATGGGTATTTGTATTCCAACATGTTTATTTGTGCTGAGGGAGCGATCCACTTTAGGAGGGGCCTGGTGTCAGAGTATTTCAGAAACACTCTTTTGACAGTCGGAGCGGTTGTATTTAAACAAGGGAAAAATCCACGGGGAAAATCCCTCTAATCTTTTGATCCCAGTACAGTATCTATTCTTAAACTGGCGTACAGCACTGTGGTATTAATCTGACTGCATTGTCTGAGCGGAGCCCCTCTATGACTGACACTTGGACAGATGTGTCACATGACCGAATGATTGACAGCTCTCCAGTGGATATGCATATTCAAACTACAACTGCAGATCTGTCATCACTGTCAGGTTATAGTTTTAGCACATAATTGCAGCACCACAAAGGCAAAATAACATTACGTGCTTATTTATTAGAGACTTTTACTTTAAAGATTATTTAGATCCTTATTTTAAATTCTGTTTATTGTAGGAATAAATATTGATCCAAAACTACTTAAAACGTCCATTGGCTTCCTGTTAAAGGTGCACGGTGTAACTCGCTTGTATCCATGGAGATGCTATCGCTCTGTCTGGAATGTCCCACAGTATTGGATTAAACTGTCCGTGGCAGAGATAGTGGACCTTTAAAACTGCAGAACAGATCCTCTACTGCTCCTCATATAGTGGCATTTCACTGAAGCAGCAGATTGGGTTTGAAAAAAAAAAGCTGTGAGAAACATTCACAAGTATAACAAGGAAGAAGTGCACGGATGTAACTCACACATGCAGCGGAGTGTAAGATAATGAGGGAGAGTCGTACATGATTATAAGGTCTTATTTGGCCCTGTAAGTCTCCTGCATCCAGCCTTAGCCTTATAATGCCAGACGCAGTGATGCAGTTTGTGGCTTTATGATTTCCTTTACATTATTCAATATAAAACTGAAAATAGCAGGAAAAATATTTGGGATAAAATTTTGCCTGCAATAAAACTGATACATTGTGTTGTTTGGCTTATTATTTCATTCATTTTCTTATTTTTCTTATTATTTTTTTATTTATTTCGATCAGATTTATGGCGTATTTGAGGGGCGAGATGTGTTGTACTGGATGTATGTCCAATATGTTACTGTTACTTTTACTTAAACATCAACCTGTCCAGGCATTACAGGTGGAAATTAGTGCTTTTGCTATATCCTTTCATCATGCATCTTTCCTGTTTTAAGGTCAATGTAATGTTGTGCACTGTCCCTGTTCAAATAAAAGCATACTATACCATTTATGAACACAATAAGCCAGTATGCACATCTCCAGTACACTTAAAGCACTTGTTTTTCTTATTCAAGCTCAAAAGGAGTGGAACCATATTAAATCCAAACCTTGTCTTCCATTAGAGCATAAATTAAATGCTTTCTTTTATTACTGAATGTTGTCACGGTGACCAGCAAAGAGGGGCCACAGGTGGGTACAACAAGGGCCAGTGAGCAACAGGCCTAAGACAATCTGAGACATGAATTCACTTGGGGCAGTTCAAATAGTTCAAATGAGTCACCAGTTTGCCCAACACACACATGTTTGCGGATTCTGGAGGCGAGCCAGAGACCATTCACTTCCTCCTTGTGTATTTTATTGTCGCTTTCACTGTATAAGCCCCGTCCTTGGAGAGTCTTGGCACAAATTGTTCAGTATTGACTCGAGGCATGACGCCAAGTCTTCATCCAAACAGAAAATGTAACTTTGAATAGCTGTGCTTCATCATAATAAATAATACATATGATGTTCAAACACTCAACAGTGTCCCATTAACTGCTCACACAGCAGATAACTGTACAAGCACCAGCCAACATGTGTTATACCCAACTGAATAAAGGGGCACTATGGAACTTTTTTGAGGGAGTGACTGCTACCTGCTCATCTCAATGGAGATGTTATCGCTTTGCCTGGAATATCAAACTCATTTCTCTCCGTTGAGACAAGAATTTGGTGCCACAAGGTCAAGTTACATAGTTTTTTACAGTTTTTAAAGATATTTTGAACATTAATACAGTGAAATAAACACTGTAGTGATACGTTTTATTGTCATACTGTAGAACATTCCAGGTGAAGCAATAAAAGCACATCATTTGAAAAGTTATACAGTTAAAATACATGTTATTCTCTCAGGAAACATTTTACTTGCATTTGATTTGCATTTAAAGTATCGCACCTCCTCCTCCTCCACTGAGCAGGTGCTGAGTGATCATTGTGACAGATGATGTAAAACACGGCTCTAATGCACTCGAGGGGGCACCGGGGCCATTAAGACCCCTCTCACTGGCAGGGCATCCAGTCATGTGACGCTCCTACCACTGATTAAAACTCAATTAGAGCAGCTCCGAACCAATTAAAGAACAAGTGTCATAACCAAAAGAGGAGACATGCATTACGGTAATAGCATGGGATAATGGTTAGCTAACAACGGGATGGAGCTAATATATAAAGAGAAGTGTCCAGGATATGATTTATTTATTTATTTTTCTTAGTGTTGAATGATTATGAAATGTGACGAAGATGTGATATCGTTTTCTAAGCTGTGCAAAGTAAATTGTTTGCTTTTGAACCATTTTAGTTTGAGAAAATAAGATCGGACAGTTTCACAGATTGAGATGAAATAGTTCTAGTGACCACAACGATGCACTTCCATCAATATTGTGAACTCTTCTGTGCAAAGTCTGTCTATTCTGTGCTAAATCATCACTATTACAATGTTGTTTTCTAATCAGCTACTGTTTGAGCCTCATTTGCACTGTGCACTGCTTACGATTATGATTTTTTTACTCAGAAATTAAGGCTAACTTACTTTTTTTTCCATGTAATCAACAAAATAACATGTCTAAAAAAGTAGTTGCCTTAAAAGTAGTTATAAAATGTAAAATAATGCATCATATTGGGCCTTTAACACCCACAGTGGTAAAAATGGCAGTGTATAAGAATAGTTTTTAATATAATGTGTGATATATATTGCTGTTCCCTCTCTCTATACAATGCGGTGTCCCACTTTCACCTGAACAGTTTGGCTCAGAGCAGTGACTCCATCATCCCATTTATTATCAGGATCAAATATAGAGCTGTGTGCGCTGCATCTGTGTTATTTCACTAATGAGACACCAGGGCTGACCAGGGCACAGTGCATTTCAATAATTGTTTATGTGCTACGCTGGTTTGGGATTGGACGTTGGGGCATTTGACAGGTCAGCACAAAAGCCTGTAATCCTTCAGCCGATCAAAGTGGAGCAAGTTTGTGTAACAACGGTGCAGGACACTTAAAGGGGACAACTTTTATGAGCTTTTAGTTACGTTTTAAGGCAGACCTATTGTGGAAAATCGAGTTTTCAGAGGATTTACCATGTTATAGTTGTTTCCCTTTCTCATTTATCCTCTCGAAGTTGTTTTAGGAGTGATTTGTGCATGTTTGTGCTTATTTTCAAGATGCCATATTGCCAGTAAATCAACATTTTCACCGCCACTAGCATACGCCCACTGCTCTGTACTTAGATCGTTCTTCAGTTTTATTTTCTTAATCGATAATGCACGTAGGATTTGAGAGGAGGAGCCGACAGATGCGTGGCTCTTTGTTATGATGTCATAGATTATAACTATATAGCAGACACAAGCACATTAAGTCTTCTTTAACAGTGTTCCCTCTTCGTTTAAGGTTAGATTTTAGTTGGTTCATGTTTGAGTAATCCTGTTTTGTTCTGCATTTGAGGCTTGAATCCTCAGAAAACTTCCACCTATTCCCAATATCTATACATCTTAGCGTGGGCTTGCTACAGTACAAATACTACAAAGACGTTCTGCAGTTTCGTCAATGGACTTATTTCTATTACCAAACCGTTTTTAGCTCAAAGACGTTGTTTACAAATGAACAAAGTGTAAAATCTGTACATACAGTTTAGCACCAAATACTCAAAAAAGGCAAGTAGAAGCATTCATCACTTACAAATCACATGAACGTACATTTTTATATCAAAACAAAAACAGCTTTGAATAAATGAGCAGCAAATCCACTTCACCCAAACCTGTCCTGCAAAACCTAAAGCTTAAACAGTGCGATTCTAACACCAGAGACTTAAGGACAAGCGTAGCACAAGTTCCTGCATTCCACTGAGGAAGTTCAGTTTTCTCATCTTTGAATGTTAGTGTCACATTGAGCTATAAATAGACCCCAGCGATCGCAGGTGTGTAATTACTGTTTTTATAAGCCCGTCTGACACTGAAGACTTGTATTAAAAGATATTGGTTCAAATCAGAACAGACATTGCCGTTACATTTAGCTTTAACAAATTATGGCTGTGGAGAAACTGCTTTGAATGTGACATAAGAATTTATTTCTAGATGATAAAAAATACGAATATTTTGTAGTGAGTGAAGTGAAATTGTCTTGAAATTTGTGACTTCTTTCAATGCAATACTTTCAATTTTAAGACAGATTATTTTCCATAGGCGTAGGGACATTTGACTTGTGCTACTGGCAAATAGATTTTCTTATTTTAAGCTGAATTAACATCTTGAAAACAAAGAAAAGTTGTATGTTTAAAGATCTTATATTATCAAAATTGACTCTTGTGAGCTTTAAGACGAGTTGTTACCTCATCAAAAACATACCTTGAGTTGTGTTGTTTCATTTACACGTGTTCAAATAATCCTTTACTATTAGTCTGTCTACATCTCCAAAGCTCAAAATGCTCCGTTCCACTTTGTGATGTCATGTAGTGGTACTTTTCAAGTTGACATCTACCTTTTACCTTTTGTTCTGTAGAGATTGGCAATTCCAGGGCTGAAATTATCCAAATGATTCTAGTGAAGGTTTATGCAGTTTAAAACACAGTGGAGCACTTCCTGTTTCACCACATGACATCACAAGGTGGAACGGAGTGTTTTTCGTTTGAGAGAAGAACTCAGCGTAAATATGCAGGGTTTGTGTGTTAAACATGTGTGAATGAAACACAACTCCAAGTATGTTTTTGATGAAGAAACAACAACATAACATAGATCAGAAAACAGTGTAATATGGGCCCTTTAAGCGATTCAATCTACTACTGAAAATGACTGAAGTAAATCATTTTAAACAGTGCTGCATTTTCCATTTTACAGTATAAGTCTTCATTTAATTTAACGTGACAATTTCTCCTCACGCTTATAAAATTAAGACCTGAATTACCTGACATACAAAATGGCTGACGTGTTTGTAAAAATATGTGCCACTCTGTTAGTTTGAATAATGGAAAGAAGACTTGTCATGGAGCTGTCAGCAGTGATGTGCGGCAGTGATGTGCGGCAGTGATGTGCGGCAGTGATGTGCGGCTGCAGTCACCAGCTGTGCTCTGCATTCAGACATGCTCCAGAGCAGGGGACACTCCGCCTCCGATACTAACTCAACCTAATTAGGCACAAGTCCATAGAGCGGCTTTACTGTACCCACTGTACGGGTTTAATGTTCCAGTGGTGAGAGTGAGGTCATACTCTCGAGCTTCCACGTGATAGCACTAGTTTGTAGAGAATAAGCAGTAAATAACAGTAGGCCCGTCACAGTGAACACTATATCGACTCCTCGTTCACTACATGACAGATGGAACGGTCATTTCAGGGTTTAATGTTTATCATGAGGAATTTTTATTTGCACTACTGGGAACAAAACATACATGGAGTTGTGTTTTGTTTCATTCACACATATTTGAGTAATCTTTTATTATTAGTCTGTCTACATCTCCAAAACTCAAAATGCTCTGCTCCACCTTGTGATGTCATATAGTCGTGGTGGTTAAGTTAACAGCTACGTTTTATCTTTTGTTCAGTAAAGATGAGCAAATCTAGAGCTGGAATTATCCAAATGATACTAGTGAGGTGTGTGGAGCACTTCCTGTATTACCAGATGACATCACAAGGTGGAACAAAGTGTTTTCTGTACTACAGTGTGTTGAATGTTGTTATTTATGTATTGCAGCTCATATTTTTTTTAACAATAATATACATTTAGAATCATTTTTTCTGGATGTTTTTGCTTATAATTTGGTTTCAATATTATAGTTTATCACGTATATATTTACTTCAGCAACATATCACTGTTCAAAATGTGTTCTCGTGTCAGGCCAAAGTAAAAGAAGAAAGACTATTCTACCTTTATTTGTTGCAGGGAAGACTAACTACAACTACAAATTGATCAGAGAATGTAATTAAAATTCTAAATTGTTATGCTTTTGAAAATGTTGTGCTATTTTAATTATCTTCATGTGTAGAGGGAGAAAAAATACAAACAAAAAACAACATACAAGTCCGTTTAAAACATTAAAAGCAGGTGCAGGTGTTAGCATACACGTTTGTCGCCAGATTATTAAATTGCGTTTGTGGCACTAAAGTATCCAATTTTGCATTTTCTTGACATATATTCCATTTTTGGGAGGCAAAACAGCTAAAATCGTTGTTTTGTTTTGTTTTTCCATCCCAGTTCTGTTGTAGCTAATCCTTTATACAAGAAGTGAGATATTCAGGCAGTCTATGAAATATTCCCTTATCAATACATTTCATACAGTGTTGTCCAATCTGCTTTTTCATAGAGTGAACAGTGTGTTTTAAATTCATCAGACGTTATTAAATTCAGTCTTATGACGTAATTAACATGGCACCTTAACGAGATTACAAACTTGCAGTCTCGAGTCTGCTCTTAATGATTCTACGTACTCAAAAAAAACAAAAAAAACCCCACATAAATTAATAAAAACGGTTTAAATCTGCTATAGTTTGTCATTTAAATCTCTATAATGGCTGCTCTACTCATATACGAGATAATTATACATGAAGCAGGTGGGAATATGACGATCATTATGAGATCGAGGCATATTGTTTCGAATTACACAACTTGACACTGCATCCTCAAAACAATCATAAAGATGCAAGTCAAGAGGCAATTAAGACGGGGAGGGGGAAAAGTGCTATTGACAAATGTGGAGTGTTTTGCTCATTAACCCAACTTCCAGGTGCGAGAGCATGACAAAAGCCTGATTAACCTCTGACACACAATACTTTAAGATGGGATGATTTGTTTAAGTACATAAATGGGCTGTTATCTGCCGTTATGAAGAGACTGTCAAGAGCTGGAACATGAAAAGACTGCGATGCGATTTCTTATTAGACAAACTCTTTGACGGTTGTGTTAATAAAGCCGTGCACCTCTCTGATCTGCAGCGGGTTAAATACGCTTCAGTGGTTGGCTCATTTGTGGAAAGATGATGTTTTCATTGCATTAGTGATCACAGATTCAGTTACAAGACGCAGCTCAATTGAAGACAGGTTTGGAAAATCATTTAGGCGATTTAGTTGTGCGATGCCAGCTAAATTTTACATTAAAAAGGCCCTATATTGCGCAAAAAATCATTCTTGTGAGGTTTAAGACATGTTTGCTCATTAAAAACATACCTGGAGTCGTGTTTTCTTTCGTTCACACATTTTTGAGTAACACTTTATTATCTGTGTACATCTCCAAAGCTCAAAATACTCCACCTTGTGATGTCATGACATGGTAGCTTAAGTTAACAGCTACGTTTTTACCTTTAGTTACGTAGAAATTCGCGAATCCAGAGCTGAAATGATCCACGTGATTCTAGTGAAGGCGTATGCAGTTGAAAAACACAATGGAGAACTTCCTGTATTACCACGTGACATCACAGGGTGGAACAGAGTGTTTTCTGTTTGAACTCAGCCTAAATTTGCAGGGTTTGTGTGTTAAACAGTTGTGAATGAAACAAAACAAAACTCCAGGTATGTTTTTGATGAGAAACATTATAACAGATCAGAAAATAGCGTAATGCGAGCTGTTTAAAAATCCAAAAATCACATTCACACCACAATAATCCTTCACAATCATACCTCGATCTAAAAAGCCTCGAATCTATACGCTGTTATCAATAGTAAACAAAGAATTAGAACATATATTGATTTGTATGCACCTTAGCCAACTGTATATGAGACTTAAAAATATTCACTTTTAACTTTTTAGATAATACAATTCATCTAAATAATTCAAGTGTCTAAGCGGAAATTTGATGTAATCTTATTTTGGCCCTGATAATGAATGACATCACTAAGAGCGTGCGCGGTGGTTGGACCGTTTTCGATGAGGTCACTGGTTTAATCCATGTTTACTCTCTCTCACTTGACAATGACTGCTCGATGGTAGTTGGGGGTAAGCCATTGGAGATGTTTCATAGGTCAACCAATCCCTGTGGAGCTACTTTGATAAGAATGGAGAACACCTTAGGGGACAGAAACACCTGCAAGTTTTACTAATGAGGCCTAGTAGGAGAGACAGCCATACAAACAAACTGTTTAGCAAATCAATGGCGCATGACGAAATAGAGGAGGGGAATGCTCTAAATGACAGAGAACATGCTGCTCTGTGTATGGGCTGAGTCAGATGTCTTACCTTCACTGCAGTCCTTGCCCTGGTAGCCGGTGTGGGAGCAGTCGCAGGTGGGCTCATCGTTGATCAGGCTGCACACTCCTCCGTTTAAGCACATGTTTGCAGTACCACACACATCCTGCAGGACTCCCTCACTATTGACCAGCAGGGCCTCGGTGCTGTTGACTGTGATGTTGGTTATCCACCCCGTGAACGGAGGCTGGTCCTTCACCACCACAGACGTGAGCCTCAGGGCGACCGAGCGTAACTCCGGAGGTATACCCCCAACAAACAGGTGACTGAACACGGTCATGTCCCTCCGCTTCGACCTCACCTCCACCCACTTCACCTCACTGTCCACGACCAGAGTGGTGTTCTTAAAGTTTCTCCGTATTGTCACGCTGTGCCACTGGCTGTCGTTGACCGCAATGTCGGACAGGATGGAGGCGGGCTCAGCACAGAAGATGGAGAAGCGAAGGCTGAGTTTACCGTTGACTATGAGCAGCTCTAAAAAGTCACAGAATCCCTCGTCATCGAAGTACACCAGGAGCCCCTGGGAGCTCTTGGTTTTCATGTTGAAGCTCATCTCGCTCTCACAGCAGGCGTTCCACACGGGAAATCTGGCCCACTGGCCCTCAGCTCCAGAGAACTCCAAACAAGAACTCATCTCCAACAAACAACACACTACAAGGGCCACCCACAGAACATGGGTACCACTGGGCTTCTGGAGGACCATGATGGAATCACTAACTACAGGAAGTCTAAATTAAATAGGTTCAATCTGACTTTATCTTTCCAGTAATTAAGGACGTTAGGAATTAGCCTGTCTAGATGGGCACACCAGAGCTAACAGGTGCATTTTACAAGAAATGCTTAAATACTATGTTTTTGCAATGCAAGACTCTTGGCCACCACTTGTTCCCTGGAGCGAATCTCATTACCTTACATAGGCCAGGCCACTGCCAAAGCTCTCACTGCTCGCTCCAGAACACTGGGCTCTGTCTAAAGGTCCTCTCTGCCATGGCTGTTTACATCAAAATGAACTGCAGTCAAAAATCCATTGGCACAGTTGGTCTAATTTGTGTAATGAGGAAGTGTCTCTTGTGGTGCCAGTCAGACCCGGTTTCACTCGAGGTGAAATAGCAGCTTCATGTTCATGCCTCTTTTCTTTGGTCAGGATCTAGGAGCCTCGCCTGGGGCTCTTCACCCTGCATCCTCTGTAAAAATGCCATATGTAACCAACCTGACGTGAGAGAAGAGGCAGGCTGTCTGTCAGAGAGCTCCTTAGTCCCAATGCAAGCTGGAAAAAAAGAGAAAGAAAGAAAACACAGTGAGCATTTTGACTTGTGCGTTGAACGCTTGTGTCCAAAACCCTCATCACCATTCACTCTAAACACTATCATCAGTCTAATCACAGTATTTACGTACACTCCTCTGGCATTTATTCCACACAGGCCTTTGTGTCTTCACAAACCATATCATTAGATTCATATCAGGCTTTCCTAGTAGCACACAGCTGCACACAAAACAGCCCCTGTATACACACATGTAGCCAGTCCAAAGCTCCTGTATCACATACCCAATCAATCACTACTCCCGAGTCTGTTTTATATGTTTGCTCGTTTTGAATCTCGATGAGAATAGCTTAATCACTGCTCGAATAACTCTGATTTGTTCAGGGGTATTGACTCGAGTCCTAAAAGTTCGTTTATTTTCAGCGATGGCATTCCTTTACGTGCGCGCAATAACGAGCATCTGTAGCGTGTGAATAAGTGCGTCATTCGCTCCACAAAGCCCGGTCTGTGTGAGACGAAGCGGCGAGTGGGACCGCTGCTGCTGCTTCCACAGTCCGCTCTGCTCCATTCTGTCTGCCTCATCACTATTCCCCTCTCGCGCAGGACCGCTTTTTAACCCAAACACCCAAACATCTCTGGACATATGACACAGAAAGCAAACTATACAAAAACTGTTTCTTTTAAGATTAGACACGTATCTTGCGCGTGAATTAAAATCCGTTTTACTTGCAATCAGCAAATCTAAGTTAGCGTTTCGTCTCAATTGCAAAGCAGGGCATCTTCACTCCGCACACGAACAACGAACGAATAACGAACGAATAACGAACGGCTCCGTGTGACTACTTGGACTCATCATCATTAGCGTGCTTTAGATGCAAAAAACTGGCAATTTAGAAGTGTTACTTGAATGGGACCCACAACTATTTGCGCGTAAATTGCTATTTTACCCAAAGCTCCCACTGGGAAATAGGACAGGATAGTGCGCCCTGTTTCAAATCTTGCCTCATTTTACGTGCAACCCGAGACCAATTTGCAAGTGAAGAAACGCCAATACTTTCAGACTAAAACTCGACTGCCCGTGGTGTTCACATTACCTCCAATAATCCGTGTATGAAGTTAGTTTCCAGTGTCCAAAAAACACAAACTCAAGACAAAAGGGAAAAAGACGCAAAGCCAGTTGGAGCGGCTGGATGGAAGCTCCGGCGCCGGTGCGCAGTGGAGAAAATCCCGTTATCTTCAGCGGAGGAGAAGGTACAATCTGGTTCCCCCCGTTGAGCCTATCCAGCGACTGTCAGGAGCCACAGACAGCGAGAATCACGTGTCTCCCCGTGATGTCTACCGGGGAGGGGCCGAATGCAGTACCTTGGACAGCGCCTCTGCCTCCACCGCTCATCTGTCTCTGGTCTGTGGGTATTTACAGCCCGGGCAACGTTTACGCGCAACATCCGAGGGCAGCACAAGGGGTTTAGTGAATGGGATCTCATTTTCTATGCAAATATCAACCAGTGTCAGTCATTTATCATGTAAGCTGCTTGGATAATAGTACATTTTATTTGATTTTATTTAAGGGAATCAGTTGTAAGCGTGGATTCTGACAGTTCTTTTAGGCCTACAATAACATGCATGCAAAGTCATCAGTTTGCACAAATGCCAAACCAAATCTTACAGTTTAAACACTATTTTGAGGATTGTAATTCAGCAGATGATCAAAACTGAACTCTTCCTGCATGAAAAGCTTCCCTTAACTGGCTCTTTTTTTCCATAAACTTCTGAAACACACACAATTACAAAGAAAAAAAAAACTGTAGAGGTCAATTGGAAAGTCGTCTGAATAGTTTAACTTAGTCCACACTTGTCAATTTTGGAAAAGCATCCCGCTGACCAAACCAGCTGGAGACAACAATGTAAATAGGCCATTATGGTTAAAGAGTTTGTTATGAGAGCAGCTGAATGATTAATCACCACAGAGACGCTAATGCCCCTTTCGCAGTTATGCTTAATTTTTATTTTATTTATGTCCTATCTTTTATTTATGGCCAGCGGTGTCCCCGTGGATGTATATAGGGTTTTGAATGACCGAGAACACCAGTGGGCAGATCACTATATTCCAGAGAGAGGGGGCTGCTTCTGCCTCATCCTGTATTTTTAGCTCAAGAGCAATGTTTCTTTCATAATACACTCGATTGTATTCACCGGATAGGGGTGACAGTAATTCTTGGCCCATGGTTTAACTGTAAAGTGGGTTGTAAGAGGTAAAGAGGCGGTTGAGGTAGTTGAGTTGCATTTTTGAATTTGTTCTACAGGGAAAAAAATAAAATAAAAATAAAAAGCCTATTTCTGTCTCAACAAACTCTTCAGAAATAAATGTAAAAATATACTCGCATACTTTAAAATTAATTTATATTTTAAATTAATTATTATTAATTTTTTTTTAATGTAAAATCCATTTTCTGTATAATTAAGAAGTTTTTATTTTAAGATATTTGACAGATGATGCAAACAAATGCAGGGTAGAGAATTTAAAGTGACATTCTGCAGACTTTACAGATGCGGCTCATTAATTTAACTTACACATATGTCCTCAAATGATTACATTGTATTAATAGGCCTCCATTTTAAAACAGTCAGGCTATGTTTATTCGAATAGCAACCTTAGCGGTTCATGGAGGAACAGAGCAGAGCTGAGATATTTTGTCCAGTGCAGACCCAAGTGCATTTATTCGAACACCAAAAATATTTACAAAAACATAAATTTTTTTAAAAGAATCAGCATGGCGGTACCTCCTCTCTCTTAGCCGACTGAGGTTTGCTCCTTTTATAGATCACCTCCCTAATTGGCTGAGCCCACTCTGTAGTACAGGTAAGTTTCCCCACATCTAATTATGTTGTTAAAAATTAGCTCTAATCAAACAGTGTAAATATTTATTCAATTAGGTTGTTTGTTAAAATAGAGCTCTACGTTTAATTTATTTGTTTTAACAGTGAACACAAATTAGATAACCAAAAAGCTAAAATATCTGACGGCCGTCCTTGTTAGCCCACAGTTGTCTGCCCCGGAGCCTTCTTAAGGTGCTTCGGCTCCCCGGGGACTCATTTGGCCGAAACACCTAAGGCAGAGAACATGGGTGAGTTAAAATTTGCAACAATTCAATTATAATCAATTACCTGACACCAACCTTTTCATCAATAAAACATTTTAAACATTTGTGTGTATTGTCCTTTCTTTTTGTTAACCTCAAAGACAGGCTGATGTAATGGACTAGCTACATTACATACTGTGATCCAGATTGTTGTGATTTCAGTTGGTACAGCGGGTTACTTTCTGGTGTATCCTCCCTGGTCACTGTAGCCCCTCAGCACCAGCTCATCAGTTCACTGTCCTCTGCCTCCAGTCTCCCACCTGCTTAATTGCTTTGTCTCCTGTGGGACCCTGCGGAGCCCAAGAATCCAGCCCAAAACAAACTCTACCTCAGCCATCGAGTTTTGGTTGTTTCCAGAACTCTAACATCAATAAAGTAGTTGTTTTTTTTTGTTTTTTTTTTATCTATTAAAGTGTTTCTAAAATCATAGCAAACTGAGCTCAAGTGGTTGAAGCTGAAGCTGTTGTGCCGATGAGCAAAGACGCTGTTGTTTCTGGAGCTGGCAAACCTAAAATGTTATATAGTGATGTTGTGGGTAAGTAGTTCTAAAACTTTTTTCTCAGTAAATACCACTCAAGAAGATTCGGCCGACTGATTCTAAAACTAGTCTATAAAAGAGTACCATTTAAATCTAGGCCTAAACTAGGTGTAAATCTCGACTATACCGCAGTAGTTTTAGAAAAAAAGGCCAAACGGGAGCAAAAATACGACCGAAATGACGCTGAATTAACGCTATGGAACTACGGAGGATTTCATTTACCGCCTATAGAGCCCATGTGTCACAGAGGTGAGGAGCACAGGGTTAACTAGGTGGGTGTCCTGACTTCACCTACTCTCTAAACTCTAAACAATGTAATCAGGATAATAAGAGCTGGCATGGTGATCAGGTGTGCTACGCTCTGAGACTCAATAAAAGGTACGCCACCTAAGGTTCATATGTGCTGCTGCCATCTCCAGTGGGAAGATTAATTATAGAAAACATAACTGAAGCACATTAATAAATTATGGACATGCAGATGAGAGATAATGGCCATTCTCTGATACCTACATACCTTAAGAGTCACTGCGGTCAAAGACAACGTGATGCTTTTTCCAGGTATTTGGTGCATTATATTATAACAATTAACAAAACTGCAGAACTGATAAAACCCATATCATCAGAAGAAAGTTCAACTCTGCGGTTTTACTGTTCAAAATTGGACATGTGACATTCTGGAGCTCTATGTTTATGATCCAGAGTCTCTTTTTTTTTAGGTGAAAACTGAAATTTCCTGCGGACTCAAGCCTCGAAATTAGGAAAATGCAGAATTACTCAAACATGCATGGATCAATCACGCAAAAACACAACTGTGAGTAAGATTAAAACATTATTAAAGGTTTGTAATTGTGAAGGAAGAGATTGCAGACCAGATAGAGATTTGAAAGAAGTTTATCTGATCAGATGAATGAAGGCAAATGCGTTGTGTTTCAAGGGAGTTTTCAGTACTTAAAGCCCCAGAAAGGAGCTATCTATAGAAGTAAGGTCTTATAAGGACTTAACTCATCTTACATACTGTCCGAACAAGGTCACAGATGGATGTATAGTTGGTGATGTATTTTACCTCTCTGTGAACAGCTGACAGATGCTTGCACTCACTAAAAAGATGTATTATAAGACAAGGAATACTAGTATCACGTGACCGAAGCAGCTGGTTCTAGTCAAGACGTATGTGTCGCAAGTTCACCTCAATGCTTAAGACACAAAGTATTCAACACAAGGTTTAAGAGTAAAGAGAAATGACGCTTTCAAAGTTCATACAAGTCAATTATTCATAGTATGTCCCCTTTAAGGTTACAGTTGTTGTGTCAGTGCGATGACAGATTGAAGACAGCGGAGGTAGTGCATTTAAGATTAATATTATTCTTGTGTCTGGGTTCACTGCGGGATAAGATCACAAAGCTGTATTCATGCATGGGTAATCCTGCTGCCTTAAGTCATCCACAGAAGACAACGACACAGTTCGAGCTTTATCAATGTATCAACTTCACACAAAATAGAGATCAGTAAATCATATAGGAAGTTGGCCATTTTATTTGTATAGGTTTTATTTCTCTTCTTTCACTGCAGCTGGAAGTGTGCACCAGATATTTGATGATTCCGCCTGAGTTTTGTGAACTTTGTGATGTTTGCAGAAGATTTGGAGGGTTCTTTTTTATATATATATATTCTTTGTGCAAAGCTATAACCTGACTTTCTCAGAGTAGCCCTCTTTTCTGAACCCACAGCACTGAAATTATTATTGCTCTTCTTACCCATCTCCAGGTGAACATCTAATATTTGTCCAAATATCACTCAGCCCTGTCGTTTAATACACAGAAGAAGGGAGAGTTTCAGTTTATTTCACTTATTTTGAACAGAGATGTCTCAATATTTAGCACAATGAGATGTTATTTTCAACAGATGATGTCATGATCACAGGCTACTTCAGATGAATTTATTATTTTTAAAGCGGACCTATTATGCAAAATCGACTTTTCAGAGTTTTTAAACATGTTGTAGTAGTTTTTCCTTCTCATGTACCTCCTTGAAATAGTTTTTGGCGCGAGTCCTGCACGTTTAATCACCACCACCAGCGGTACACGCCTCTACTCTCACTTCATTCCTTTTTTTTTTTTTTAGAGTAGGTTTAGGCATAGGATTTGGTAGCATTGCCATTTTGTTTCACATGAAAAAAAATCTGCTATGTACTCGTGTGATCTGCAGCTATCGATAGGAGGGGCCGACAGCTCCACAGCTCTTTGTTGCAATCGCATTTACGTCATATAGCATTTTTGTCAGCTCCCAATGGGCACCGCAGTTTCCAAACCAAAAATCAGCAGACATAGTAAGTATACTTAAGGTAAAAGTAACATTACAATTTTCAATTCTTCAACTCTTTCAACTCTTTTTTTTTTTTTTGTCATTTTGATAATCAGCTTCAGCTAACAAACAAATATTTATTCTGAATGTTGACATCAGCTGCTAAAAAGGCAATAACAAGACATTGGCTTCTTCCTGAGCCCCCCACAAGCTCAGAGTGGATGATATATATGTAATGGAAGCGATCACCTTCTCGATTCATCTCAAGAAACCTGTTTTCATTAAATTATGGTCTAACTGGGTGAAATATATGAAGCCTTTACAGTCAGACTTTGTGGAGATCCGGCCCAACTAGCTCATCCTGCTGTAAAAGAGATGGCCCCTCACTCTCGGTCTGCCTTTGTACTTAATTTTCCTTTTTTATTTATTACACGGGTCTAATTAAAGTGCACTGTTACTGTTGTATAGATAGATGTATGGATAGATTATGTATTTGGTTCAATGGTTTTCCTTGTGACTGTATACAACTGTCTGCCAATTTCTTTTTTTTTTTTTTGTAATTCTTTATTTTCAGACTTGTTTCTATTATGAAGTAGTTTTAGAGCAATATTGCGATTTAAAAAGTATAACAATGATGCACATGTGTCATAGATATATACAGCTATATGGCACAGACGCAAGCACAATAGTCGTCTTCTTTACGTAACAGCTGTTTTGCGTGGATATGGTTAGCAGCAGAGTGCGGTTTCATTCTCCAGGTGCAGAAAACAGGTCTGCTACGTGAGCGGCTGACGTCACTCAAACGAGACAGTATGTAATAGTATTGAAGTACTTTCCTTACTCTCCATCACAACAGAAGAAGTAAAAGAATATGTTTCACAAATACCCTGACTTTTACAGCACCATCTAAACACATCTGGAGCCCATAGACTAAACTGGGCCCGTCTTTGATCATGTTTTGACATTTGTGCGAGTTCAAAGCCTCGGAGAAAGTCATCAGTCTGCGCACGGCATCAGGAAGGACAGATCCTCCTCTGATCTCTCGGCAGTATTTAAGGGGTTAAACTCACACTGATCTTATGCTTTTAAAACACCAATCACTGCGCTACATATACACAGTTTTTTGGTTGTCCTAAAATAATTCTACTAAAAGAAGAATATTTGTGATCACTTAGAAAGCAACGTCCCTTATATGGATTCTTATAACGCCAGGATAAATGCAGTATTTTTTTATATATTGTGATGTTGGGTGGTAGTTGCGGGTTCAATCATCACCCATTACTTCTATATATGTCGATACTACTTTGAGATTAGATCATATGGGGAGATCAGAGAAGTGGGGGTTTGAAAAATACACTTTAGGCAAAATCCAGACGTGGCCAGCTACAAACTAGAGGAACAAAAACATACACCATCAGCAAGGAATAATTATAAACTGTTCCAAAGCATTGTGTGTGTGTAGAGATGGTAATCACCACCACACGAATGGACAGCTCCCTCGATGGTGTCACCTTATAAAAATGAGTTAGCAAAAAGACCTTGCAACTGATATTTTGTCCCTGCATTCTGCTTTATGTGGGAGTACATATTTTTATCTACTCCTCTTGCGCTTGTGGTAAAGAGGGGCAGTTAGCAGTGGCAGTACAGGGCCAAAGTGTCTCAAGGTGCCCCCGTCTTGTTCCTTTTGGAGCTCGCTCAAATTTGGATGTAGCCGCTAAATGAAAAATGAGTGTAGTTGCCCCTGAGTTCATCCCAGTGTACATATAGGGTAAGTTTAATTAAGGCACATTTCTAGGCTCGCAGCCGATGTCTACAGATGATCTTGAACCTTATTATAAAGAACATGCGAGCATTTTCTAAGCAGAATTATAGCATGTGTATCCAAGGGTTTCAGAATAATGAAAAGTTTTGAATTGTTAATGGCTATGGCAACAGTCCAAGCAAAATATATCTTGTGAATGATCGACCTTCCTCAAAATGACACCATATAACAGGAAGCTGAAATGAATAAATACCCACATTTCAGTCTTTAAAATATGCTACACAGCTCTGTTTTCTATTTTATTCGTTTTTGTCATTTGTATACATTGGTTTCAGAATGATGGAAAGTTACTACTGTTGCCATAGCAATTAATAATTCAATTTTTTTTTTTTTGTGAATAGTCAATCATCCTCAAAATGGCACCATATAACAGGAAGCTAAAACAAAAGCATACTCACATTTCAGTCTCAGAAAGATAGCTCAATTTTTTATCATTTGTGTCCATAAGTTTCAGAATGATGAAAAGATTGGACTGTTGCCATAGCAATTAACAATTAAAAACAAAATACTATTTGAACGGTCAAAATGATGCCATATTACAGGAAGCTGAAATCAATAAATACTCACATTTCAGTCTTGGCTCCATTTTCTATTTTATCTGTTTTTATGATTTGTGTCCATGATTTTCATAACGATGAAAAGTTACTACTGTTGTCATAGCAATTAATTTAAACAAAATGGTATATCTTTTGATCTGTCAACTGTTCTCAAAATGGCGCCACATAAGAAGCTGAAACTAATAAATACCCACATTTCAGTCTCGGAAAGATGCTACACAGGCTCTATTTTCTATTTTATTCGTTTTTATCTTCTGGGACGTCCATCTCCCCGTAGAGAACTGCAGTGTCCCTCGGATTAGAGATGATTGAATTTGCAAATCTCAGTCATTACCATTATTAGATTAGGAACAATGTCCACACAAGTCTGAATTTCATTTTGGTGAAATTAATGGAAATGTAGACCACCAAGAGCTCGTCACGTGGTCAGCTCCGAGAGGCTTAGCGATCGTATTGACTTTTAAGTAATGAGAACACTGAAGATGCATGAGCAACGCATTAGCATGTCACAAATTGAATTAAGGCAGAGTTTCTGGACAAATGCAAAAAAAAAAAAAAAAAATGCTGAAGTCTTATTGATCGGGCGTGTGTAATGAGATCCTTGGAAAAATAAAATATAAATTGCAATATTCAAACTATGTATTTCTTGAGCATATCTTGAGAGTCTCTACTGTAGCGAGTGGCAGAAAAACACTAGACACAATCATTTTGGGCATTTTATATAATACAAAAATAATGATTATGGTATTATGTTGAGTGATTCCTGGTTGTATTGAAGTACTGAACCATTACGCTGGATTTATTTGCTTTGAAAATGGATGACTTAATCTCAAATGGGTCAGAGCTGGATCTTCTGGACTGTAAAAATTCAACATTGAGAAAAAAATAGTTAAAGCGTGGATCCAGGTGTTTTTCAGTTCAGTTTTTGTTGCTTTTTAACGACTTGAAGAGCTGCAACTCAATTAGAACGAAGAACCAAGATGTTCTACCAGGGGTTCTTCTGCAAAAGGTATCAGAATCCTGCACTGCAAACACAGTATTTACCGATTTGGCCTTTTAGAATCATAGAAACGACTACACTACAGTAGATAGTAGTTGGTAGAGTGTTTGTCCACTGATCCCGAAGCTCGGTGGTTCAAAACCCGCTCTCGACATAATCATCATTAGTAGAGCAGTCAGAGCAGGTACGATTCCAGCTCCCACAAATGTATACTGTCGTTCTGTTTTTGGGTAAGACGCTTAACTCACCTCACCCCTGTGTCTGCATACACTGGTGGATGAATGTGTGCGTAAATGGGTGAGTGGTTCCTTGATGTAAAGTGCTTAGAGTGCCTTGAAGTTAGAAAAGCGCTATATATAAAAGTTTGACCATTTACCATCAGCATGCCTTCACACTCGCAGACACGCCATAAAAAAATCAGTACTAAAGTTGAAACTAGAACAGGACAAAAGCAAGAGTACATCAGGATAACACCAGAATCAAACCAGGGCCAAAGCAGGACAAGTGTGGACACAGCCATAGCTTTGACTGTTTGTCCATCTGCTCAAGGACATCTTCGGCTCTTCCTCAAGACTGATGCCGGAGCCGTGGAGAGGTCCAGGGTTACGGTATCATGGTCTAGCATATGGAAATCAAATCTGGCATCAAAAGTAAGATCATTTTCCAGTGGAGACAGTCTTATTGTATCACTATTATTGTGTGATTAGATGGTGCCTACAGGTGAATTCTGAGAATAATATAAAAGGGCAGGATCACATTCCAGATATAGAGCTTCATAAATACTTTCAAAATTGCTGCTAGAGGAATGGAGCTTTGTTCCATTGGCATCCCTATATCTCTATATCCCTATATGGATGCCAATACCCTATATGAGCCCACGTGACCACCGGAACAAGGAGGAGTTGATCAAAACGTACAGAGACATGACTGAAAAGTGATGTTGGTGTCAACATCCAAAGCTCAGTGTGTGTATGGAGACCAGACGATTGGAGTGGAAGACAAAGACAAAAGGTGGTCAAATTAGGTTCAAATGGTCTTCTGGCAATGTAAAAAATATATACACAATATCCACCGGTCTTTAGAATCTATGTAAAAAAAGACAGCTTGAACCCCTATATCATCACACAACATTATACAGATACATACACACACTTATACATGCATAACTGTACTGTACACAATATGTTTTAAATGATTATTCCATGCAGTGATCTCTAGACACAGAACAATTTAAATGTATTTGAGTCTGGACTGTGTCTGGTTTTAAGAACGGCCTGATCAGTGGGCAGCATCTGTAAAGCAGATGATAATGTAGAATAATATTCATTGGAGTGCAGGCTGGTGTGAAATGGCCCGATAAGATGAGACTGTTGACACACCTGCTGATCACCAACAGTAATCCCACCATTTTATAGAGCTTCTTTGCCTTATCATGGGGACTGTGGGCGCCACTGCACGGAACAGACTATTTACTGAAGGCGCACTCGCTCATAATAACTGCAGGAGGACGTGCGATGTAAAGCTGAACACATGTCTAAGAACAGTTGAATGTTTTATGTGGGCAGAAAGGATTCACATTTGTAGATTTGTTAGATTGCTAAGTGTTGTGTGTGTTTTTAGACAGTTTATTTTATTTGAATTAAAATCATGTATGATTTAAATAGAAAGATAAATGAAATGTTCACATTTATATGAGCCTTTCTACCTTCAGAGTACTCTAAGCACCTTGCATCACTCACTCTTACACACACACACACACACGCACACACACACACACACAGTCATACACCAGTGTACGCAGACAGATTGTGGAGTTATGGGTCTTGCCCACGGACACAACAACAGTATTCACTTGTGGGAGCTGGCACCAGTCACCCAGTGCTATTAGATTTAACTACAATATTTATGGCTCACTCGCAGCAGATTATGTTGCGATTCATTTTGTGTAAAGACAATGTAAAGATTTATATTCAGTATATTTTAAATAGTCTATATATAATTGAAAAATAGTAACGCTCTATCATCATCATAATAAAACGACTATTAAGGTATTAAATTACACATCTGTAACAACTTATGAGAAACTCTAGAGATACACCATTTGAAACAGAAATTATTCCACAAATAGATGTTTGATAATAACCTTATAATGATGGATTTTAATTTTCAGGCCATTTTGGAGCAGATAATGAAGTGCCTTTGAAATTTGGCTTGTGTTCCACAGAGTTTAGACAGTAATGGGATAATATTGATCAGAGAGGAGAGGAGAGCGGCTTGTCCAAACTAAAGCTGTCTTTAATAGTAATAAGAGCTCCATGGAGCAGACAGTGACCTGCTGTCCACTGAGCTGAGGCTGGAGGCTGCTGATACAGAGGCCATAGGCACACACTGTGAACAAGTGATTAATGAGCGCGCCGCTCTATTGTTCTGCTGCCTAAAGATTTCTTGTCGTTCACTTCATTAAACTGTGTGATCAAGTGATTTTTCAGAGAGGAGCGGAGAGCAGGGTGATGCCAGCTGCTTTAATGTTGCACAGAGCAAGTTTTAACTAAAAACTCAGCCATGCACCTCTCACATGTCATTGTACTGCAAGAAAAAACTCTAAGCAAACTGAACCTGTTTATTATAACAATGATCCTGTTTCTGATGAATGATCCTTTTTAAACTGGCAAAAGCCAGGCTGATATTACAAAACTAAAAAAGTTTGCGTCTGTAATATTGATCTGGAGTGACCATCGTCTAAATGGTTTGAGAATTCCTAAACTCCACAGAGTTTTAGCCAATCACAGCAGCTCATGAGTTGTACAGAAAAATTCTACAATAACTAAATAATATTGAATTTGCTGGAAAGTACTTTTCCCCCCCGAGGACAAATAAAGTCTAAATAATGTAGCGTGATACCTCAGTTTTTACTCTTGCGACCTTGTTAGCAATTCTTAATACAATGTTTTGTTTTTAATGGAAATACTACACTTTCAGCAAAAGTTGTGCAGATTCAAAGGGCTCCTTGTTCAAGGTGGATTATGAGTTTGAAAACTCAAACCTTGTGACAGTCCAGCTTTCAACACAAGGTCAGTCTGTAGTGATTGTACTGTCAAAGGTTTTATAACAATATCAGTGCATAATTGGCACTGGCAGGATAATGACAAACCAAAAACGTAGTGGGTTCTAAACCCGAGAGGGGCCTTTATGTGGAGTTTACCCATGTGCCTAGTTCTTGAGACAGCGGACGTACCATCAGAATCCAGCTTTGAAGGTCTACGTCTTCCCACAATCAAATGTTTTACAAAGTTGTATAATAACATTATCCTGTATGAACATCAGCATTCAGTTATGAGCTGTAGGGAGATGATATGAGCACGTCGCAGACAGTGTTGGTCCTTTTTTACAGGGCTTCCTCAGGGATCACTCCATGACACAGGATGCTGTGGGATGTTGTCCCATATAGTTGCATTACCAAAGAGATTTCATTGTTTGTGGAAACATTTGAAATGCCATTTATGTCCCCAAAGTAGGTTACCGATATAGGGCAGGTTCACAGTGTGCCTTCTCAAATCAGAGACATGCTGATGCAGACACTGTGACTTGTTTTCCTAAAGAGGCAGAGGACCTGGGACTCCTACCTCCTCCCATTGCAATACTCTGTTCTCTCCACAGACGAACATTGTGGTATAATTTGGAAATCTTAAAGAACCAAGCGTGAATGATTTAATAGTCATGTGTCTGATGAGTAAATGAAGAATGATAATGAGTTAGATTTTAATGCCACATATGCTTTAAACATGTTGATGGCATTTCACTTTCACTGCTCGTGTATCAATCTCTCCATATGCAACAGCCATGAAACAATGTAACGCATGCACGTGTCAACATGATGTGTCATGTGCACTTCAGTTCTGCTTTAAGATCCCATTAATAAACATGCAGTTCTTACTCTGTATAGTCTGCTGCCTATTTAATGCCTTGCTTTACAATGTAGTCACATGCACATTAAGGAACGTGTTATGAAAAACGATCATACATTATACTATTTATCTTCACAATGTAAGTAAAGTCAGTGTCATCAAGTGATTGGTCATCCGCGGGTCATTCGGATTGGTTCTTATCAGCCAGACTTCACTTTCCTTGTATTAGTGGATAAATTATTTTACATGCTTCAATAACCCACTGTATTAAGACAAGGATTTAACTTTGGTCCCTTGAAGATTAGAAGACTCAAGCAAATTGGAAAAATATATTCTGTGTCAATCTCAGGAGAGAGGACATTCAGAGGACATGGAAAATATGGCTGTAACAATGTCTATGTTTTTATTGGCTGTCAATTGATCTGTAGTTTTTAATACCAAAGTGACATTTTCAAGAATTTCTTCTGAACAAAAATGACTAGACTGTTATTATGGCTGCACTTACAGAAGACCTATACTGCTTGCGTCTGCTAGCTATAATCTATGACACTGGTGGATCATCATGTTATAATTTGCACATTTTAAATCGCAATATTCATCCAAAGCAACTTAAAGAAACAAGTCCATTGATTTCCACATTAAAAAACTGCAGTGCTCAATGTCGCCAAAAACATCACCACAGCAAACAATCAGCACCTCCGATGGATAGCTGCAGATCACATTAGTGAGTAGCCTTGTACCAGAATGACTACGTAGTGCTGCCAAATCCTGTGTGTATCACCAATTAAGAAAATAAAGTTAGAGAACAAAGTAAGTACAGTACAGAGCAGCAGGGGGACGCAGGTGGAGGTGAAAATGAATAACGGCAATATGGTGTCTTGAAAAGAAGCGATTAACGATAGATGGGTGAATAAAAGTTTACGGGATATAATATTTTGATTAAAGAAATGTTTGCATTTTTATTCCTGGAAGAGCTTGACCGTTCTGATAAAGTTGAGCCAGCTAGCGTTCTAAAGAGTGTGATTACAGAATTGATAAATGTACTTGATGGGATTTTGATGAAAATAACATCAAGTTACAGATGCCATTTTGAAGCCTTTTCAAAAAATAAAAAGGTGTTTAGCCATAGCGTTCCATGACTTGAAAACCCTCGTATAAATGAGACAAGATTGGCAGCTTATTAGTGTCGAAGAATAGATAATGACATATTTGGACCACATTATGTTCGTCGTCAGAACTGAAATGAGCTACCATACAACTGACTCATTTAAATTAACAGCTGTGGAGTAAACGCTCGCTGCATCTCTGAGTTTTTCTTTGACGTGATAAAATATTACCCAAAATGCACCCGTCTCAACCTAAGTCCTTATTTTTTGCCACAAAGGGGAGTGAAGCGAGAGGATTTCCCCGTTCTCGTCAAACTGCCAAGCATCACCGGGGAGCATACTTCATTAACCACTGCGATGGCGGAGGGAAGGTAGCATTTTCCAGACAGCAGGCACAAATCTGAAGCCCCAGGAATACCCACAATGCATTACACTGAATAGGCTTGTCACTCCTGTCCGGGTTCATTTCCTTTTAAGCGTGAGCCCAAGTCAATCAAAGCAAATGAGCTGCAAATCCCCCAGCTATTATTTATCACTTTTTCCAGTTGGGGTTGGTCTATCACAGCCTCTCCACTATGTCTGAAAGGCATACATATTAAACAGGTCAGAGTGTAGCCCACTTTTCAACACACATACTTGTTCAAACCTTCATGTATCTAGACCATAATAAGTAGTGTTACAGTGATGTATACAGAACACTCTTCAGTCTGTAGATGGGACATTGCTTTGTCTAGGTCTATGATAGTCATTTTCTCATTTTCAATTTCAGATCTGCAAGCTTTAATTTTTTTTTTAATAGGTTATTTTTTTCAGACGGAGGTTTAGTTTGTTTTCATACCTGACAGTTTTGATTGAGTGGTCACGTGATGTTGCTGTGGCGTGTCCAGTCAACTGATTTAAACAGGTTTTAGTGCTGTCTTCCTATGGGTAGAGGCAGGACAATAGCGCCATCTGTAGTCCGACTTCTTCAGAGCAGTATTCCAGGTGTGTAAGCGTAAAAAAGCCCCTTTGTCTCGGTTTGAAGTCCAGTAGGCATGATTCCGTATTTTGATTGCCTCTTAAATCGTCCATTTGTGACCATTACAAAAGAGAGCTGCATTATGAACTGGGATGGACAACAAACATATGGATTAGAGTTGCTCCTGTTCTGCTTTGTGTTTTATCCTCTTGTGCATGGATTTTATTAAGAATTTCCCCTATTCAAAACCACAATTTAAGTTATATTAATCTTGTGAAGAACACAGAACAGAACTTTATTTTTCTTGTTTTTATTTCATAGCTTGGAGGTAGTAAAATAAAGACATAAGTCAAATAACAATACAGAATTTGAATGATGCAGACATTTCGTGCGCATGCATTGAAGCTGGAGATGTTTCTTCGTCCATTGTTGCTGAACTCAACAGCTCCGTGACACAAGGCTGGTAACAGAACACTGAAAAGCAGACATATTTTGTACAGAACAGAGCGTGGCATTCTCTTCCCTTTACATTCTTCCACACAATACTTTTAGTCTTCTATTCTGCTCAAAATGTGACTTTGTTGTACATGTTCAGTGCATAAAGACAGGGCTCTGCTTGTACAGCCTTAAACCCCAAGGACACCGAAAACACATTTGCCATTCACTGATGTTTTGCATGTGGAGAACAGTGACACTTGAGTCTATGATGGTCTCAAAACATTGTTAACACATGCTATTATGGACAAGCAAGTGCACTATTTCATACTTTCAGTGCACTCAACTGCTTTGCCCTTTTTTCCACCAATCAGAATGTATGCTCTATAAATGAGCACTTATAGATACCAATAAAGGTATACGCATTTGAATTATGGTCACTATTTCATTCCAGATTGAAACCGCAATACATTCCTTTTATGTCGACCGAAAATAGTTTAACAAAGCGTTTACCATTGAATGAAAACTTTTCAGTGAAGCATTGAGAAAATGACTGGTCTAAATTCATATGGAACAAGACATTTCCATTAGAGATAGTAATTACTTCTTTCCAATTTGTACTTGTGAATTTATAATGCCGTTCCAGGAAGGGAGGGCTCTCATTGGGTGGAAACAGAAACGCTAATATTATCTCCCAATTAAAATTCGTTGACAATATCTATAAAATGGATTATGACTTTAAAGACTGGGTATGCTTCCTTTTAAAATATTTAATTTCCCATCGTTCTAATGAAGGGCTGTTCTGGAGGTAATGAGCATCTGTCAGCAGCAGCCTGCAGCAGGAGAGAGGCAGGGACATGTCCACACTCAAGACTGAATACATGCAAACACAATACGCAATGTAGACAGCCATTTGTGTATAATGCATGAGCTAGTGAGACAGAAGAGTCTACACTTTAGGAAGCAGGGGGCGATAGAGGGTTAGTGAAAATGGGCATCTTCTGAGCACTCAAGGACCAAACACAGAACAATACAGGATTACACATGCATGAATCACTCGCTCAAAATACAACTTAGAAGTTAATGACGAGGGAAAGCCATTCAAACATGCTTGAAAGCTGTGAATGTTGGTTGATCTGCTTGTCCAATTTTCTAACTTTCTGTTGCTTAAATCACGGATGTTGTTAACCCTGTGAGGCTACAGCTGTCATGATTTTAGATTTTACAAACAACTGAACTGAAAGCTCATAAAAGTGAGTTTTGCATGATATGTCTCATTCAACTTTCTCACTTTGCTCTTCTGTGCTGTGTACAAACAAACAGTCCCCTAGCGAATGTGAATGAATCTTAAGATCTACCTCCTCTGTTTCTCTCCCACATCTTCAGACCTCACTGGTGATGGGCAGAGAAGTTGCTGCAGATGAAGTTGAGGCTATAGTTAAACACAGAGGCCTTTGAACACTCTCCAGAGAGACCTGTGGTGGATTTGAGTTGGATTTGTTGAACCGGGCTCCAGCTCTCATACAGTCTTTTGCATGCTCCATATCTGTGGTCCCTGGATGTTTTTGAGGACACATGAGAATGAACCCTCTTTCACTAATTCAGCCATTTTTACACCATGCTTTATGGAATCTGCCAATCTGTAGTAATATTGATTATCTTTCCAACCCTGCACTTGTAGCTACTAGTTGTCTGTCTGTGTGAGTAAATTACTCAGGTAACTGGGTACAGTTTCTCATCTTACACAAACAATGCATCATTGGGAAAAACAACCGGTTTGTTTTTTTTAAAGAATTATTCTTAATGTACAATCTAAAGATGACAGTCAGAACACCTTGGATTATTGTAAATACATTGCACACAGGCTGATATGATCTAATAACAGGGACACATCTCACAACAAGACACATAGCAAGTGACTTTGGCCTCAGTCCAAAGTCTTTTAAAAAACAATAAATCTATATTCATTTATGTAGGAATGTCAGGGTAGCATGACTCCCTTTTACCAAGGTTCACCCACTCTCCTGTACCGGGACACATCCTCATTTAAATAAATTAGCAGGAGTCAAGCCTGACTTTAATGTGCAGCCACTAATGACATGCCAAGGTTAAAGTGAGGAGTCAGCCATTGATTTGTACAGTCTGCTTTCTATGGATGTGATGAGGATCAAGGAGTGGTCAGCATTATAAGCCTCTCACTGGGAATAACCATGAGTTGAAATACAAAAGTAGCTTGATTTCAATCTGATTAGAAAACACACATTGTAGTTTGGCAGGATTACAAATAACACAAATTAATGAGCAACGCTGATCATCAATAATTAAGAATATTGTGAATTAAATACTAACAAAAGCCAGCAGGTCAGAAGAAACCCTTACAGAGCTAAAACGTGCATTACATTCAAACTCGATACTAGACATTTTGTTGGATGAAAGCAGAGAATTTGTATGGGAAAAATACATTCAAATGTAATTACTGGAAAAGGCTTTCTGCCAGATGCCCATCTCATCACACTCTTCCCAATTGTCTCAGTCACTAGAAACGCTCGGATATTAATATAACGGTTTAGCTCTTCAGATACTGATATTTGAATTGAATATTGTTGTTGTATCCTTGCGCAAGACACTTCATCCACTGTGCGTAGCTGAATTTTTGGTTGTGGCGACAAAGGGATTGATTTGTCGTCACCTTTTTTGGGGGGAGGGAGGACTGTCACAACACACACAACAATGAAATGTTAAACTTATTTAAATCATCTTTTCCATCAAACGTTCTAGCCACCACGTTCCAAACAGGAAGTCACAATGTTCACGCTTCTGGCTCCATTGATTTTGGTTCTAATTTACTTTCTATTGAAAAGCTGTCTGCCTTTTCTCCAGAGCTGCTGCTGTCAGGCTCGTCATTTTGGTCTTAAAATGTTCATATTAACCCTTTCTACATGATACTTGTATCTTTATTTTGCTATTATGTCCGTAATTCAAGATATGACCATTAATAACAGACAAATCAGGCACCTTCTTTCCCTGAGGTCGCTCCTGCTAGAATTTGCAACAGGTTTGATTGACAGCGTTGCTAAATGCCCGCTCTCTGCTAAACCAGCGGTGCAGGCGGTAAGGAGCATTACTTTCAACAGCCTCGCTCGGGATTGGCTATTTGGTTGCTATGATACTCGTGTCCGTAATTCAAAATATGGCTTCATTTGACTGGAGTTAGAACTCTACGGATGACGTCACACTCCCTTAGTCCACTTCATTATCCAGTCTATGTTTTCCATAATTATGCTATGTTCTATAAGCAAATTAAATACATGTTGTCCCATATTTTAAAATCTAAAGAGTCACCATCTTTGAATGAGGAATTATACTTCCTCATTGTTGATGATGCACTTGACTAAAGAGAGTCTTGTGAGGTTTTTAAATGAGGCACATCTGTTTTCCAAAGCCGTGGCTGTTAGCATGAGCAGATATTGAGATTAGCTCTGGAGCCTGGATGGAGTGACAAAGTGCTCTCAGATAAAGGCCTGCAGAGGATTATTCAATCAATCACCTGTAGCCATATCTTTTACAGCGTGTCTCGGAAGACACAGGAAGCAGTCCGTTCCACAAGGGATAAATGCCGGGAAAAAACAGGGTCACAGGAGTTCGCTAAGCTCCCCTTCCCAGCTAGGGTAATTGTATGAGATAGAAACAGTGTGCGCATGGCAATTCACTGAATACATAGAACATAGCATGCTCTTAAGTATTTAGATTTACAAGTATAACATACATAGTTTAATTTGACATTTTCTTTGTTGTAAACAACATTAATAATCCAAAGTAGCTTCATAAAAGGTAACACAAGCAAGGTGTACAGGTGAGTTTTAATAACAAAGAACCCAGCCAGTGTGTGGGTTCTACAGCCATTAGACAGCTTTTATTTACAGATGGGACAAAGCAAACTTTTGATGGGTTGATACAAGATGGTTTGAGTTATTGTTGCAGTGGTGACGCTCCACTCTAAAGAGGGGTGAGGGAGACCTGCTATCGGTGAAGAAGAAACATGAGATTAACACAAACAAAACCATTTCCACAACCAAAAACTAAAAATAAGGTCACGTTCTACAGTGAGCCCCCTCCACAGCCAGTTGTCTAAAAGTCTACACCAACTGCACGACTACAATATTAACATACTGACTGAAGTTTAAAATGAAAACAAAGTCAACTATAATAAAACAGCAATCAGCACTCAGCCTTCACAACATCTGGACACAGAAATATTTACAGTCTTTTGACAACAAGATTAGAACAGTGCATGGTCACATCTCCACCATCAAGACACTCAAACCGCTTTACATCAAGGAATCACTCACAGCATTCACACATATTCATACGCCAGTGTACGCAGACACTAGGGGCGAGGGTGAGGTGGGTTAAGTGTCAACAGCGTTCATCTCCGGGAGCTAAAATTGCAATGCAAAACTTTGATTCACTGGATATGACCACTCTACCAATGATGTTTACGTCGAGAGCGGGATTCGAACCGGCAACCTTCAGATCAGAGGACAAACCAAGACATTAACCAAGCTATTGTCGCTCCAACTAACCTTGACACTAATAGACATGAATCCACCGACTTCTTGTTCAAAACTGCAACATAAAAAGCAGTGGATTTTTATTTTATTGTCGAAAAATTGCTATGTGACGCTGTTAAAAATGTCTGAATGAGTCTGATTTTTCTTCCATAGGTTAATTACAAGATATAGAGATTGGGGGTATGGGTAAAGAGAAACTTCCAAGCAGCACTATACGGGATTACTCAAACAAGCATGAGTCAATGGTTTGAAACTCATAAAAGTCGATTTCACATAACATGTCTGTAAATAGCCATCAGACAGACTACAATTACTCTGGCAGCACGGATAAAATGTGCCTTAATATCAGTTAACAGTAATCTAAGTGTAATGTTGCATTTACACTGGAGAAGGGGAAGCGGGCCCTAATATGTCATACATGATTGATAAAGTCTGAGAGCCTGCTGAGAGTGCATCAGGGAGAGGAGAGATTAAGCCCTCGCTCAGCACGAAATTACGCCCCAGTCTTATAGCGCTGCAAATATAAGGCTTTAACTTCAAATAAAAATCTCAGCTCTGGGTCGCACCATTATGATATGATTAACCGACGTGCTGTTTAATTTACTGGTGAAATGCTTTCTCTTGGCCAAAATAAAAGCGCCATTTATCTTGAGTTTCAAAAATGAGATGTATCAGAGTGATCTCCCAGATTTTATTGGGTCGTCTTTCACTGCACAGCAGATGCACGCTATAAATGCTGGATAATGTGTGATAAAAGAGGAGGCTAAATATACATGGTGACCTTTAAAGGGTGAGAAACACAAAGTCGATAGATGATGTGGTGTGATATTGAAATAAAACAAGAAACCTTTGACAAGAGGAATAAGTTAAAGTAGATGATAGATAGGCATCCGAGTGTCCTTAGTCTACTGTATCGACATTACAAAGGTCTTATGCTTTTTTTAACATACTATTGCAAATTACTTATAAGATAATGCCTGACTATTTGAGCAAATCGGACCACTGCACAACGCCCAAGTTCAATTAGAAACTCTGATTTGTTACATTGTATGAAAAAGCTGTTAATAAAAGATAATTAATGCATACCATATAGTGATGGGACGTTCGGCTCTTTAATGGGATCCGAATCTTTTGGATTGATCTCCTTTCAAAGAGCCGTTCAAAAGACTGGCTCTTTCATAATTTATTTATATATCAGAAGTCAATGTGAAAACTCATTTTATCTACAAGTTAATCACAGAGGGTGTGTTTACCCTTTGAAATTATGCATCATCTAAAATAATAATGAAATAAGAATTAATAATAACAATAATAATAAATAATAGTAAATAACCACCACCATCAAAAAACAAACTGCTATTACAAGTTTTTTGTGCATAAAGTTCTTACTCTTGTCTCCTACTTCTGTACCATAGACTTCATAATGTCTATACACAGTCCTGGTTCTGTACTAATTATTGTGTTGGTTCAACATTAATCTGTGTAAAAATGCATTCATATTAGAAAGATTTGGTTCTTTTAAAACTGAGATCCAGTTCCAATCCCTCACGTTAAGGAACCATTTAAAAGAGTCGACTCGTTCACAAACATCACATCACTAGTACCATGTACCAAAGGATTCTGAGCTGTTTCTAGGCTGTGTTCATTTGCCGCTATCTGAACCTTAAAGACATTTTGAACCCATTTTGGTGCTGATGTAGACTTGGTTCAGTCATGTTCTAGTACGTGTTTAGTTTTGATGTAGTCCAGATTTAGTTCTGGGTTTAGTCCCTGTTTTAGTCCCAGTTCTGTTGTGGGGAATGTGCACGTGTAAACCCACCCAGAGTTATGGGTAGCCAAATGAAGAAACACTATTAGTTTAGTCTTGGAAAATATAAAACGATGAATCTACACTATTGATGATAATGCAAGATCTGCATGAAGGGTTGACTAGAGACTTTACAACTATGACTCTTGGAAACAGTCACAAAATTCACTGTCATTTACTATGTGCAGCTCAGACTCTTTATAGTTTCTTTCCATTTTTCAAACAAAAATGGCACTGAACAGTCTAACGTTTAGAACCCCTTCCAACGAATGACTGTCAAACATTAGCGCCTTCTCACAGTAAAACACTTTTAATGTATTCTTCAGAGACTCGCTGACGTATTATTGCAGAACAGATGATGGCGAATCGTGTGAATATGACTAACGCCGGCTATTCTGTATCGATCTTCACACTTTCAATGGCGTAGTCCTTGTTACAAATAGCAACAATTGGGGCCTCTGAATTCATCTCAGACTACAGCTATTTTCACTATTGAACTTTACATCATCTTTTCTGAAAAAGGGGGGAGCAGATTGGCTTTGTAATGGAGGAGTCCCATTGATCCCTGGTTGCATTGATTTCCTCTTTTTGTCCGCGGCGAGGATGCAGGGAGGATAGGAGGTGGGGAGCGTAGGAGCTGGAGAAGGCCCCTCTCTGAATAAGAATGGTGGAAGCCTAGGTGCCGTGCTGCATTCTCAATGGCTTCACTGGAGCATTGGCGGGCGCTGCGGGCTCGCTGTATCTGCCCCCGACACAGAACAGCAGGTAAATTGCCCACACTTAATGAGACCCTGGAATTATTGGATTTCTGTCGACCTGACGCAAGAGACACGCCGGCTCTGTCTAAAAGCGCACTTAAAAGCTTCCTCCATTCCCGTCCTTACTGTACATGTGCCTATAATGTCGACAGATAGCAAGGACGTGCAAGATGGAGGAGGAGATCAGTGGTCAGATCAGTTCAGGTTTGAAGAGTAGCTTTGTTTTATATAGGGCAAGGTTATTTTGATCTGGCTGGAAATGAGATAAAGTAACACCAGGTGCGAAAAAAAAAAAATAGTGAGAATTTTAGCTTGTTAAATGTGCGTGGGAATATTTGACATCTGGGTGTATTTGACTGCTTTTGACAATATGGAAGATTTGACAGAAAAAATGAAAAAAATCTAAAAAATCTGAATGACAGCTCGAGTTATTTTGGTATGATACAGTTGATGTCTTGGATTAACGCCGTATTGTCCACCTACTCTGACATATTGTGTATCTAAATTCGAACGATTTTATGTTTTTTTCTTCCTCTGTCTGTAAACATGACACGTCCACCAGACAAGCGCTGGATGTTACTGTCTGGTAGATAAGGACAACATACAATGGAACTCTACAGAAGCATGGAGCTGAAACCAACATGGTTCAGATAAGACCAGACAGTACAGCGTGTCTTCTTTTAGACATTGAAAAAACAACTGGTCATGTGACACAAAAAGCAAGATAAGGTTTGAGAAATGAGCTTAGATATTTGCTTGTTTATTTATTTATTTATTGGCACAGTTATATGTTGCAGCTCACACGCAATCCAAACCATCTTATCCAATTTCTAAATCAACTTTTCGTGTGTTGATTTCCAAAAACGGTTAAACTCCACCGCTGCATTTCAAGAGGCCTATGACGTCACACGCTTCTGAAGTTTAGAGTCTCATCAGATACACACCTGCTGTTTGAAGTTGCTAGCTGTTTATTTGCGGTTAGCAGTCCATAGCAAAGCGAGCACTACCATCTCAGTGACCCTTTCTGACAAACTTCCAGATGTCAAGATGTTCCACGTTGGTCCAGACTTTTGCAGTTTCAAATTGTGATGGATCAAAACCGAATAAATGAAGAGGTGACCCATGTTTCAGCCCCCATGACACAGCGGGGTCAGTGTGCATCCTCTCGGCTCTTGGGTCAGTACGCACCCCTCCTCCTCCTGGGTCAGTACACGCCCCTCCTCCTCCTGGGTCAGTGATCTGGGGTGAGACCAGGTCAGAGGTGCAAAGGAACAGTTGAAGTCCAAATAGCTCTACAACACTTAAAAAGCCTCACTCTCCGCCCCCAAACTTTCACCTACACTCAGTACATGAGTGATTTATGACCTGAGCCTGTTTGACCCTCCAAAGTTGGAAGTTGTAATTGTAGTTGACAGCAACCACAAAAAAAAGACAAACAGTGGCTGCAGGTTCACTCACAATCAGATTAATATCACATTTTTGGATTTAAAAGATAATTTAAATGACACGTATAAAGCCAAATCATCTCATTTCTTTCTTCGATCATGGTCCCTCTGATCAGATTTTGCAGTTTACATGTATTTAAGTAATTTTATTGATCCAGAAATCAGATTACAATCAGATTTTGTTGTGCGTGTGAACAAGGTCACACACACAACCCTCTTGACCCTCTTGTTATTATTGGTCTTTCTGACAGTAAAAATGTTATGTTGTATATGATTGTGAACACCCAGAGGAACAGAATGTACATTTTTTCATACCATTATGTCAAGGTGGTAAAAGTGTCCATATGGGATGCACGTCGCCTGTATATGTGAATCAGAGCACCAGGAAATGGAATGTAAGACAGTCATTTGAACACACAACATGCTTATGCAATATCACCAGTGGCGGATGTTGTACTCAGTTGTGTTACTTAAGTAAAAGCACAGATACAGAGGTAAAAAGGTACTCAAGTAAAAGTATTACATGAAAAAAAATCAACTTATGTAAAAGTATTTAAGTACATGTTTAGAGTCATCTGGACATCTGGAAGAGTAAAAGTATTTCACGTGTTGTTAATTTGTTAGTGTTAAATGTAGTGATATTGATTAAAAATTATACATATTTTGGTCACAGTAACAATACAAATCAATTTCTCAATTCTTCTTATGGATTTTGTGTATTTGTTTCAGTCCTGTTAAAAAATGTTGTGCAGTAGAAAGTACAAATATGTGCAGTCTAAAGTAGTGAAATAAAAGTAAAAAGTATCCACTGTAGAATGTACTTCAGGACAGATACCTACTTAAGTACAGTACTGTACTACTTTTACTTCATTACCTTCCACCACTGAATATTGCCAACGAAGTAGAGAGTATGAAATGACTCAGTAACTAAATATACATCAAATCAGCAACATAAATGCAAAACCAGAACAAAATTTCAACAGCAAGTGATTCTTAGTAAGGAGCAACTCCAAGGCTGACACATGATCCTCTTACTATTGCTGTGTATTTTATCAAAAGATTAAATTTTTTTCAGATACCAGAGATCTGTGGACAAAATATAAGAATAAAAAAATGCAAAAATGCTTACGAGCTTACGCTGCATCTCCAGGGCCACTTTATATTACCCGCAGATTCCAAAGTGTGCCTTGTTATTCTTCCATTATGACGTTACTGTGCGTTCCTCATGTGCGTGTGATGGTGTCTGTAGATGAAAGTGGTGATGTGATGTTCTCCGTTCTAGTCTAATGAGCTGGAGTTTGTTTACGCACACCTCTCTGGACAGTGCCGGCGCTGGGTCGACATGAATGCCAGTGTTTTTGATAAAGGTCAATGAGAGCGAGGCAGGCCTGCTCAAGTTTACCTACTTTAATTAGCCAAGTCTTTGTGTTCCTCGTCTCCTCCCGTAGCGCCCGTAGCCCTGTAGTTCACACATGAGCAGGAGACAGACAGCATCACACACACATATAGAAAGAATTCTGGGAGAAGGTGAAATTGTTTATAATACCAATTTCATGCCTTTATACCCAAGCTTTGTAGAGATATGTTTACGATATTACTTTATCAGCAAATGATCTCCAAACTGTTATTCTAAAGTTTATACAAACAACTTGCTACTGGTCATGATGTGTTTAGTTTTTTGTTTTTGTTTTTTGCACTCTTCTCTTTTAATGCGCTATACAAACAAACTTATCTTGCCTTTAAGTATCTGCCAATAACTGATATTAACCGAATATTAAAAAAGCAGTTATTTTCTTAAAACAAATAATGCAAGACAAAACTGTTGCATGATACATTTGGAAGTTATTTCATAGAGACATTCTGTGCCAACAACCAGAACATAGTTTATATCCAACCAGGATAAAGGCTGAAATGATTTTTTTTTGGAGCAGATATCAGATCCAGCTAATTATTCTGGATTGGTTCCCTAGCTGTTCCGGTTCAATTTTTGGATGAGTGTTTGCATCAGAAGAAGAACATTTATGGAAACCAACCTTGTAGCAATCTAGACACCACTTTCAGCTAGCTCCATTTTCATTTGCACATCATTAAAACCCTTTCCAGCAGTATAGGGATTTCATTTAACACATTGAAAACAGACTTTGTGACAGGAAGTGGGTTTTAAGCTGCAGAATCTCACTTATTGTATGCACTGTATGACTTCATCCAACAGCTTCAGATGTGGGAAATGACTGAAGTGCTACAACATTTACAATTCAATATCCAAGTCTTTGTTTCCTGCTTCACGGTGTGGAGTGCTCTGCTGACAATGGAATATTCACAACACAACATCGGCCTAACAACTCAAATAAATATGCAATTGTAATTCTGCTTGTTACGATTCAATGTTTTCAAATTTGCATTGCATAACATGTACAGCACAAAGCTTGCCTTACTTTCTTTCACTGCGAGACATGTATTTCATCTGCCTGGGGTAAAACATAATGCACTTCCCCTGTTTATCCAGCAGCGGTCTGCCATAGGGAATAGCCGCTCGGGTTTCTAATATCTGTAAAAAGTCAAGATGACTTACTAGTGCGCAAGTGTAACTATGAGGCTGGTAGAGTAGAGAGAGTTAGGAGGGCCCTCTGTCCGCCTGTTGGGGACTTTCACTCTCCCCATATCGATTATTCTGTCCACTGTGTAATTAGGCCCGGGTGAGAGCGAGGGAGCAGAGAGGAGAGGAGGAAGTGTGGAGCAGTGGCAGCGTTAAGGCCATTCTGTGTGCCATATCAATAGAGCAGAGAAGGAAAACAAGTGCAGATGAGATACAGGCAGCTCGGTCACAAAGCCCTAATATCGCCGGCCTGTTCCGCTGTGCAGGGGTCGAGCTGCTGCACAAAAGGTGAATGGTGCTCAGAGCCAAGCGCAAAACAAAATGTCATTGGGAGCTGTGATTGATTGGTCAGTTTAGTCATGTGCAGCCATGGTCCTGTACAGAGGAGGGAGGGGCCTAAGTGAACACATCCAGAACCAAGATGGGATTGTTATGATGCACATGTAACTGCACGGTTTATCAGGGGCACTACTGCCTATTCTAGTCCTAACATGTATTGTGACATATTACAATAAAGTAAACATTGTTAATACCTTTTGCTGTGGGTGCATTTTGAATTCATATTTCAATTAAATATTGTGTTATAATGCTTAGTTTCCTCAAACCTTTTTAATATCATGTAGGGTTTATGGATTACGAATACACCGTGCACCTGCAGTTTCTCTTTTGTTGGCTTCCAGCGATCATATTCCCAACCACGAAACAGTAGAGACATGCGTGTTAACAAATGAGAAACATCAGGCATTTGCAGTGACAAGTATTCCCCAGACTCCAGAGGGCTTGAATAATGAACATATAGTTAGATTTGGGGGTCGATGGCGTGCCTGGTGACTTCGGCTCATATGAGAGAGCCTATGGTGCAGAGTTTAGAAGGCTGCCAGCAGCCGCTTGTGTTTCTGTGTATTTTTCTCTCCCTCTGGAGCAGGGCGTTTTATGTGCAAAAAGCTTTGCTGTTTCCCTTGACACAGTCCACTACACAAAATAGCTGGGAATACATCCCTAAAGTGCCACTTCCATTTAGTCTATTCCTTAAGGTTTGCCGACATGTTTTCTTACACGGCACAGATGAAAGTTTAGAGAGAAGAAAGTGACTGGACTGTCTGAAGTCTCATCAAATACCAAATCCAAGCAAAACCAGTTTGTTGACCAGTTTGGTTTTATTTCAAGTGTGTGTTTTGCAAATACTTGAGTTTTTTCAGACCAGTAAACTATGTTCAATAATGTTGTTATACCAAATCATCATTGGCCAATGTATTTGTTGATTTTAGCTTTATTTCTTTATTGTAAAGGTTGTAAACATGTTATTCTTACTTTGTGATGTAGTGGCTAATGTTATTCTTTCACAGGAAATACATTGTGTCCTGCTTAGCTTATGACAGCACTGTGATGTTGGACTCTTTAATAGATTTTTATAATAGGCTTTGTATTGCTGTTTCTGAAAGCATTGTCAGAAGTGCATTCAAGTGAAGGCCATCTTGTCTCCATAGCAACAGATTTAAAGATATCACACATCAAATCCACTGTGAGTCCCTTTATCAGAACATAAGTACTTACAGTGGCAGCTCATTATTAGAAAATTACCTTTTGTCAGAGTGGTACATTTACATAGTGCTGAGGTGTGGTCTGCGGCTGTGGTAACTCCATTCACAACAACACTTTCTGTAATTACTGTTGCATCTCATCCGTGAAGGCTAAACATCGCACACAAACACTCAGCGGCCATCTTGTTTGTGTTAATAGACTTTCATTCCAACAGAGATGCTAAATATGCCTGGAGAAATACATTGTTTGAAAAAGAACATTTAGTAGACGGTATGCAGCATCTTTTTCTCACAGATAATTATAATGTCATCTCAGTATAATAGAGTAAAAGTTCAAGTTTGAAAAGTTACATTTGCTGGCCTTGTAAAATCAGTGGACACAGGCCGATGTACTTCAAATAGAGTTTATAGTCATTATATTTATGATGAAATTATCCTGAAAATATGCAAATATATAAAGAACTGAGGTCAACTTCATGTTTGTTCAGTTAAAATTAGAAACAGGTTAATTGATATTTCAATATACATTAGATCTTCTAAAAATGTGACTATTTACCATTTTTTACCTTCTTTCATTTTTTTAAGTGCTTTTCCACCTTCAAGGCACTCCAGTGCCTGCCAACCTGTGTGCCCGCTCTACCAATGATGTTTATGTCGAAAGCAGGATTCAAACCGCCAACTTTCAGATCAGTGGACAAACGCTCTACCAACCAGTCTTCACAGGGGTCAAGTGAAGTCCAGAGTCACTGCCCTTCAAGGCCAATCTGTTGATCAGGATTGTGACTCAGGTCTGACTTGAGTCCACATCTAGACTCAGGTCCACCTCTGCTGTTGACCACCACTGAACTCAACAGGATGCATCTGCTGTGGTGCCTCGTGCAGCAGAGCAGCAGTGGGACAGTGCTGAGCAGGTCCCTGTGTGAGACTGAAGTCTGTCTCTGCCTGCGTCTCCTGGGACACACACAGAGCTAATGAAGCCACCAGAGGATCAGAGAACACGCCTGAAGAGGCAAGAGAACTGCACTAAAATATATCACACGAACAGGACTTGCTCAGACAACATGTGCCAATATTTACAACAAAACACAATCTTAAATGTGCCCTGTGTAAGATTTCTGAAAGGGGGTACACAACCTGCTGATCGGATATTATTGCTTTGCTGCTCTTATCCAATCAACACCAGGTTTAGTCATTTCACCCCTGAGATGGACATACAGTACTACCCCTTTATTATCATAGTACTGGTCCCATTACCCACCATCGTGCTTGGTAAAGCTGAGTTATTATTGACAGAGCCCCACACAGTTATTGGAGTTGAATTTGTCAGTGTTTGGAGCTACTCTCCCGGTCAGTTCCCCGTAAACTTTATGAAATGTTTATCAATTCTCTTTGGAGGCAGGCACTGAGTCACAAGCCAGAGGGTATAAAACCATGTATGTGCATTCACATCACAGCACCACAGAGCTCTGAAGTCACTATTAATAATTAACTGGATCTCCCATAATGACCCAGCTTTACACAGACATTCACATAAACTGTATGCAGTATACATTACACTAGTATGAAAACAAACATGTATTAACCATAAAATCAAGTGTGTTTTGGTAAACTGCAGAAAAGACATTGATCTGAGTTGCTTTGATAATTTTCACCCACCGACACAAGACTTTGAAGGGATTTTTTTTCTCCAAGATTCGCCCTTAATAATACATGGATAACACGCTCAGATTTTGAACTCAGGGGAACAAATTACGTCCAAGTTTGTGAGGCCGTGAGACCAGTATATTTGAAAACATACTTTGGGCTGATAATTTTATGAAATCACATTTTACACAGTTTATTTTACATGATGTTTTATGCAGCTACTTTGGGTCAAAAGTGGGAATTATATGGACACTGATACTAATAGTGAATGGTAAGTAGGAGGTGTATGTCTATTAGCAAGTCTGAATGAACTTTCAACATTCTTGTACTGAGGTTTTGAATTGATCCATTTGTGTAAGGAGAGGGTGGTAAAAGTATTAAGTAGTCTCCTACGGAATAGTCTTCCCCAGAAAATAGTCCTCCAATATCGGCCTGTCACGATGTCACAATAGTTTGGATTTGGTATTTATTGTTTGTACTTTTTCCTTCTTTTTTTTCTTTCTTTCTAATGGGGAGCTTTGTTATTTTTGTTGTAATAAGATGTGAGCTGTATAAAAGGGTTGAATAAGTAACTTCAAAGGTTAATTATTTTTTTCATTGTGCTATTTATTTGTTGCAGCTCAGGCCTTTTAATCTTGTTTAAAAATGGTTTACTGGGATTTTATTGCTTCATTGTTTTTGTGTCAGTCGCATCAAGTCATTTCAATATTATCGTTTATTGTGATATTTCTCTGTAGTAATATATTGTGCTTCAAAATGTGTTATGATAGGCCTATTCCCACAGAAGTGGCCTTCCAATGAAAGTAGTCTCCCCACAGATGTTCCTGTCTTAGTACCGAAGAAGCCTTCCTACAGAAATATGGCCTTCCTATGAAAGTAGTGCTCCCACCAAAGTCCCTGCATTCCTCTCATAGTGGCCTTACCACGAAAGTATCTTTCCTATTCTATGGCAAGTAAGAAGGCTATGTATTTTTTCTATTTATTTATTTGTTACTTTTTTTTCTTTGCTTTTCATGTGAACACAAGTTTTGCAGTATTACGTGAATTTGTGACCCTTAACCTTACTCCAGAAGTAGTCCTACTATAGAAGTTCCTGCCGTCCCACGAAGTGTCCTTCATATGAAAGTACTCTTCTTATACACTGCATGTCCACTTTTCAGATATAGGTTTTATTTCAGCGTCACTTGTGCTCCAGCTATGATAAGCACAAGAATCGCAATCTCTGGCTTATATAAACTGAATAACTGCTTTCCTTCATATTCTGTAATTCAAACTTTGAACCGCATAAAATACAGTCTTTTAAATGCACATAAAAGCTTAAAGGTGAACTCATAATAAACTGATCTCAAGGTTTACTAACATTAAACCAGCCATTTTACTTCATTTAGACTCTTATTTAACATTGACATAATTCCACTGCTTTTAAAGGCTCACTGAAGATTGATTCCCCCTTTTGTTAGACCTGGAGTCAGTGAAAGAGCACTTGCCTCCCTGCTGCTTCCTTTCACTTCACCTACAATCATTTCACTACAGACTAATTAACATTGCAGTTATTAGGCTCCAATTTGCTGCTGCTGCTGTGTATACTTCCATGAAACAAGTCATTATAATAAGGACCTCATTGGTGTTGGTAGAGGAGATAGTAATTACTACCTGAGAGACCCCATGATGTCCCTTCAAATTCACAGGCCCATGCTTCAAATCAAATGCTCCAAGAAAAACAGCCACGGCCTTTTAGAGTGGATTTTATCAAGAGTGTAAATATTTTAGACACTTGGAAAGAAATGTAATTAACACCACCAACTCACTATTTTATAAAAGTACTCAAAGTAAACGCCGAGGGTACTAAATGAACTACTGACTGCAGGCAAAATTTAACACATTTACTTTTCATCCTTCCAAACCATTCCCAGAAATAGCAACTTATATGCATGAAGCTTCAAGTAAAAGTACAAATACAGGGGCATAAAAATACTCAAGTAAAACTAAGTAAGAAGTATTAAAGTACCTGTTTAAAAATGTACTTAAACTTTTTACTCTAAGTGTTTAATGCAGATTTTGAGGTGTTAAGGCTTCAAATGTAGTGATTTTGATAAAGATTTGTGTTCAATAGAAATAAGAGAATTGATCGTTTTTTTCTAGCCGTTTTTATTTATGTATATTTATTCGCTCACTCTGACTACGAACCCTCAGCCTTTTCAGCAGGTCTCGGACGATAATACTTTTACTTGTCAGTCCAGTTAAAAAAATGCAGTAGAGTAGAAAGTACAGATATCTTCTCGTAAATGTAATCAAGGAAACACCTCAAATTTCTACTCAAGTACAGTACTTTACAGGCACTCGTCCAGTTGTACAAAACTCATCTTCCCAAACTAACTTTACATCTTTGAATATCTATCCTAGGTCTGCACAAACTCCTCGGCCCCAGAGTTTTTCAGTCTCTTCTAATTTCTCCAAAACATACTGTGCCATGTATTATTAACCTGGTTGTAAATGGTCTCATCTTACTCCTCGGTTTGAGCGAATGTGCCTCGTCTGACAGCCTGTAGTGAGCAGATACTGAGGGAAAAGTTCACACGCTGGAACAGGCAATGGGGTCACCTTCAGAGCTGCGCTAATCCTTTTGTTCATCTTTTCTAAATTTAATTCACTTTAAATTAAAGATAAGGCCCGCTTCGCTCCATTAACTTCAAATCCATGGATAATTAATGATAAGCCAAGGATCATTGTTGAAGCTGGTTTTGCTTCAAACTGACATGTTGTTAATGACGGCTACAGATACTAATGGAAAGGATTACTCTGACACTGAGGTCCTGCTATGGTATATCAACTCCTATAAGTACTTTAAGAGTTGTGGAAATTAACAAATTAACGTGTTTATGTCGTTTAATTTTATGATGACTGTCAGCAGCGTTCATCAAGTTTTGAACAGCAGTAACAAGAAGAGACTCTGAATCTGTGTAACGTAACCCTTTAAGGACTGAGCACATTATAGATCATTATAGCTCGCCTAGACTTTTGTTCTTTTAGCCAAAAAAAATCATGTAAGGAAGTATCAGCATGTACTTTTGCCCTTTTTCACACAACTACCTCTATTTTACAAATCCATCCTTATTTTTCCTTCAATGCATCAAATAAGTGTAATACCAGTTTAAGTAGAAGAAAAATATAAAAACTAAGGTACTTTTGAGTAACTTTTATGCAAGCAAACAATGGGAAAAAAAAAACTGTGGCAGCTCAGAAACACTTTAAATTACATATATGTACAATAATCAACATGTATACAAGAGATTATGCAGATTGTACTTAGGGTTAGGTTTTTACAGCCCTTCCTATAAAAAAAAAAAAAAAAAAAAGTCAGGCGTTTGCATTTTTCATAATTTTTGAAATGTCTAGTAAAGAATATCTGAAGTTCTGCAGCTTATGAGTTTGTAATCTTTGGTAAGATAAGTAACATATTTAAAGAGCCCCACTCCTCTGCTTTGAGACGCCATTTGAATTTACATGAAGCACAATTGGTTGCAGAGTTATGGTAATGGGAAGTCACTATCCGACACTATAGGGTTAAGGGTCAAAAAAAGGACTATAATTCCCTGTTGTCTTTACCAACATTTCGTGTTGAGGAGCTATGGTGGTGCAAGTTCCTCTATATAATTTAACATATTAATTTAGTGTCTTATATGGATGCAAGCTCCATCTACCATGTTTGCTTTGCCGTTTAAACGTAGCTGCCTCGTGTAGTAGCCAATCTAGGTGAGGCCAGTGCCCCCTCAAACCCCCCTCTGGCGCCAACCCTGTTCACCAGCAACACATCTGTACTCCATCTGGTCTGCGATTAAATAAACATGTACTTCTTGCACAAAGAAAATTTTAAATGAATCAAAAAAAAAAATTCTCACATTATTGCTTAATTAGGTTCAACACCACACTGAGTTGACAAGTTCAGATTTTTTGTATTATTAATTAGGATTGTGTGTTTTAATGAAATAAAAGACTCGCCCTTCTGAGCTGGATTCCTTGGTTTTAGACAGTGCTATTACCCACTATTGCTTTCACGTCAACATGCTGATTCTTTGGCTGTTGCACTGCACCTGTTTCTGAACCTTCACAGAACTATGGAAAATCAAATATTATGCAAGTTAGATTTGACTGGCAGCGACACAGCCAGGACTAAGGTCAAATCCATCCAAAAAACCTTTTCTACAAAATGTGTGTGCTGAAAATTGCATACTTTAAATCCAGGCTGTTCTGGGTCTGTTGGTGGTTCAATTTCAAAGTGAACTTGGGAAAGCCACGGTGCAGAGAGGAGGAAGAGGAGGAGGAGGAGGAGGGAGAGGAAGAAAAGTGCTTTGGAGAGGGGTAATATTTCACGCTGCTGTTTTGTCTGCTGGCAGTTATCAGCAGCTGCCACTCTGATAATTGGTGCTCTCGGCCCGGTGCCTGACAGCCCAATTCCAGCTGGGAGCCCGGAGCTGCAGAGGGGCCGTCCTGTCGCTGCCGGGACGGAGCCGCTCCACTGGGAGACTGCGGCTCACGTGGGCTGGTACTGAGGAGCCGACTTATCTCTTAGCTCCTCTTATACAAGCAAATTGTAATTGGCCAAGGGGTTATATGGGACAACAACTGAACTGAATAATAAGTGGAGTTCCCTATATCTGCTCTATGGACTAATAATAATAATTCAGTTTAAGTTTATTTATACAGCACATTTCAAACTTCAGCTGACTAAAGTGCTTCACATAAAAGTTAACAAAATGTATAGATAACAGATAATATATAATAAGGCTGTTGTCAGAAATGCACTAAAACAAAATAATGAATATATATTTTAATAACAGGTAAAGTGACTGAAAAGTGCTTGTCGTTCTTCCACCACATAGCCCTATTATTTAAAGCAGACCTATTCTGCATAAACGACTTCAGAGCTTTAAAACCATGTTAGTCGTTTCCTCTTTTCATTAACCCTTGCGTAGTTGTTTCTGGAGTGATTCGTGCATGTTTGAACGAACTTTAATTGCTTATTTTCAAGACGCCATATTGTCGATCAATCTGTTTTCACCGCCACTCGTATATCCCCACTGCTCTGTACTTACTTCGTTCTTCGATATTATTTTCTTAATTATACAGCTAGGATTCGGCAGCGTCGCGTAGTCATTTTGGTGCAAATGAAAAAACAACAGGCTAGTGTGATCTGCAGCTCCACAGCTTTGTTGTGATGATGTTGTGATGATGTGCTATTTTCCATGTTAGAAAACTGATATGCCCATTGGGAGTTGATGTTGCCATAAACATTTTAAAATCGCAATATTCATCTAAAATGACTGAATAAAAGAAAGAGCGCTAATTACAACATGATCCAAGGGTGTCATAGATTATAACTATATAAACAGACACAAGCACAATAGATTTTCTTTAACATATCGATGCATACGACTGGTTTAGATAAACACTTTTGCACAAAGTTTGGCGCGGTCCATTTCTTCCCTCACAACAGTCCGTTTCTCATTTCAGTCACTTGCAAGTTATGGAATCAAAGTAGATGTGTGTGGAGAAATGTGAAAGAGAAGCATATTGCCGAGACTGACACAAGCAGAACGCTGGAGTTGGGTCTGATTTAGAGCGGGCGTGGGTCTTTGAGGAGCTGTGGCCGTGTTGTGTACAATCAAGGCACCGTGTCACTTAGGCGCCCGATAACGGATGTCCCACTCGCCTCATAACCAGGAGCTATCCGTCTGGGACTGCTGCTTGTATCTCTGCTGTCGTCTCTCAAGTAAATTACAGCTCAGCAGTTCCAGATAGCGCCCTGCTCCTCCGCTGCCCCCCATCCCTCTTCCTTGTTTGCCCTTCATTCCTCTCCTTTTATTATTTTATTTTAGAGTCAGCGGTCTGATGGAGCTGGGGCCGACTCGCATGAATTTTAACCTTATAGAAGCAAGATCAGGTGCTGAGGTGTGAGCGAGTGACCTGCCTGGTTAAGTATTTATAATGACTGAAATGGACAACAGCAAATCATGAATGTATTTATGTGGGTGTGGGGCTGACTCAAAGGGTACACTACTCTGCGTTATGCCAGGAATAATTGAATTGAGTGCCATAAATCCCCAAATATCTAACAGAGAAAGTTTATTTTTAGTCATTTCTGGTCTAGTTTAACATGTCTCTACAAGATAACCAAGTACAAACTCTCATAAACACAACAGTCAGCAGGGTTGACAGGCTTCAGCGACCAAATTCGTACAAGAGCATCTTAAGAGCTTTTCGTTCTGCATGTTTTGGCCGTTTTTTTCAAAGTCGCCCAGTTCCACAGGAAAACAGACCTGGCAACTAGTGATTTAACATTTGTGAACGGCTCTTTAAACGTGAACAACTGGAACCGGCTCTCATTTTTTAAAAAGCAACCGAATCTTTTCTTTCCAATTTTTATGCCATTTTGTTCTGATTAACACATAGCCAACACAAGTATCAGCAAAGGGTAAACAGTCTCCCCTGTTGAACCACTTTAAACACATCTCGGCCATTGCTTTCAGTAATTAGTTTGTAGCTAAAATGAGTTCTCACGTTGGCTTCTGTTATAAAAATAAATAGTAAAAGAGCCAGCCTTTTGAACAGCTCTTTGAAGAGAATGGATGCAAAAGATTCGGATCCCACAAAGGAGCCAAAAAAGTCCCATCACTACTAGCAACCCTTACAGTCAGTGCACTTTCATTTTCTCCTTATAGGCACATGACTATTTAAATAATTCATTTTTCATTCAACTTTCTCAACCAGTATGAAAATCTCACCCTACTTGTGGTGGAGACACAAACGCCCACTCTGCCGCACCACTCGCACCATTTCAGAGCAGAACAAGTGACTTCTATTGTTGCAACTGTATACTAGACGGTAAAAGTAGCAGTAGTATTTCCATTTGTCAAGTTTGTATGAAAAAAATATAGTTGAAAAGACTTCTTCTCATTAAAGATTCACTGTAGTTACAAAACCAAGGTCAGGAAAGACGTGCTCTGCTGCTACAGGGCCCTGCGTGAACTTTGGTTACACTCGTTTCTAACTTTGCTTCTCGATACTACAGACGGGTTGTACAGAGTTAGTTATGAGTTTATGTTTTTTTAATAGAAATAAATCTCAACTGTGCATCTGATGAGGTGATAAAACATCACCTTTTTGCAACATCTGGTCTGGACAGAAATAGACGACTGAAGTGGAATTAATTAGAGAAAATGTCACACAGCTTATATGATTAGGACAACGTCAACTTTACCTCACGTCTGAGGCGCAAGGATGGGTAATTAGTCTCACAGGAGAAAATCCATCAGTGCTACATACTTTGAAAACTTGATCAGATATCTTTTTGAATTATTTTGCAAACATTAAGATTTACAACATGAAGTGCATATGTACAACAAAAAGAGGAACATTAGGTGGGTAGGGATTTGTCAAAAGGGGGAGACGCAACAGAGATAATAGTGATGAGGATGATAATGGATAAAAGAACACCTCATTAATTAAAGTGGACAGTGGTACAGACTGTGACAGGGTTCATCATACAGGAGAAAAATCGACAAGCTAAAATGAATACATAATACAAACCAATACAGACATGTATTGGCAATGGTGTGTTACTCTGTTACTGAAAACAGTAAAATATTCATTGCATCGCCTTGTACCCTCTCTCACTTTCCTCAATTTCTCCAGCAGCAAATTCATTTTGTTTGGACATATTACATGAGCCACCACCAACAGGCTTTAACCTGTCTGCCACTATGGGGCCGATGAAATTGGTACCAGATTTTCATAATGATTCTGCAAAACTGTATGTGTGTTATGAATTCGTACGGAGATGGCCTTACGCATACTGTCCCGAAAATATGATTATACAGGCAAACCCCACAAAGAATTAAAAATCAGACCATGAACTTTTAAATAAAAAATAATCATAGGAGCATCCCAGAATGTATGATTCAGAAGCAAATTATCATTTCTAAAAACAATATTAGGTGGTTTTGCAAACGTAACTGTTGAGCTATTGCCAATTTTCACCTCTTTTTCTATTAACATTTGTGCAAACCCGGATATTAAGATTTTCATCAAACTGGAACCCTTTTGAAAAACCCGAGATTTGAGTGAGACTACAGTGTCATGAGCATCCCCAACTCTACAATTTGAGAAAATTGTTTGAAATTGTGATATTAAACCATTATTCTCACTCACTCCTGTACTTTTCTAACTACATGGAGCATAATCCGTTACATTGATCTATTCAAATGATTCAAAAGCCATGTTCTGTCATTTGCAGTTACACTTATCACCAACCACCGTCTTGTCAAACATGTGTTCACTTCTTTGCTCTGCCAAGAAATCCAGTGAGTGTTTCATTTTTCCCCAGAAACTGTGCAACATCAGATCCCAGTAATCAGTCAGGCCTTTGCACAATTCATTTGCGAGTTCACGCCTTAAGGTCTGCATTAGTGACGGGAGGCTCCTGCTGAGGTGATGTGGCACTTGTCCTTGTAGTGAAATGATCCATGTGTAGGTAGAGGATGTGTGCACGTCTCCCCCGCTCCCCATATGAGCAATGCGCCTCATTTACTGCTGCTTCAAACACACGGCCCAACTTTCCTCCCATATGACTCCGTGTCCCAGGGGGCGCTGTCTTTCCCTTTGAATCTGCACCAACACGCTTTGATGGCATCTTTGTGCATCACATGAGTCAGCCATGTTTGGCGGAGGGAAGAGTGCGTATTGTTCCAACTATGAGATAAAATGGAAATAGCCATCGTGAAATAAGACAATTATTGGAAGTGAATTCTGTACAGCTGAATATGTATCAAGCGTTTGATCTCCACAATACACACGAAAACAAACTTTTACATGGATTTACATCTTGACCTTGATTATCATATCAGAATCAGAATGAGTTGCATTGCCATTGTAAGCTAGGAACTTAGAAATAAACTAGGATGACATAAAAACAAGAGCGTGCATTAAAAAGACGAGTAAAAATAGATTGACTGGATATAAACAAAATGTACAGTGTGGGCAGAACGACAACAGAAGCAAGACGAGCTCATCGCTGACCCCATATTTGGACCATTTGGTTTCATTTAAAATGCACAGAATTTAGCACACTTTTGCAAGATTTAGGGGGAAAGATTATCCAAATGCAAAGAAATAGATTTTTTTTTACAAATTGTTGAAGTAGCACACGATGAATGTTTAATTGCATTTGCAGTGGATGGAATGGGGATTGCACAGTATTGACTCCAGTCATTTACATTATTGATGCTCTACAGTGGTTCATATATTCTTACGGTGTGAACAGCTTTTGTGTATCCTCGTCTGTTATTAACATATATCTTGAGAATTTCAGCCAACTTTTTTTTTATTTAGTATTTAAAAAGCCAATATTACACTATTCTGATCTATTTTATGTTTCCTCATCACAAACATACCCATAGTTGTGTTTTGTTTCATTCACACATCTTTAAAAACACAAATCGTGCATATTTAGGCTGAGTTTTTCTCTCAAACTGAAAACACTCTGTTCCACCTTGTGATGTCATGTGTTAATACAGGAAGTGCTCCACTGTGTTTTTAAACTCATCCACCTTCACTAACATCATTTGGATAATTTTAGCCCTTGAATTGCCAATCGCTACTGACCTAAAGGAAAAAGGAGCTGTTAACTTGAAAACCTGCCACTTCATGACATCATAAGGTGGAACAGAGCATTTTGAGCCAATTAAGTACATTTTTAGGTAAATTTTGCACAATATAGCACCTTTAATTTCATGTTTGATTTGTTAATAAATCAGCATTATTTGCAATTCACTGAAATAACTGAAGTAATATGATGAGTGAACGCCTGGTATATACTGTCACACTGTAAGGGGAGATCCTTTACTATACCGTGCCTGTATGTTTTATATTGAAGTGTTCAAATGCATGTACATAAAAACAGCCTCACTCTTCACTTGCCGATGGACATAATTATTGTTATGATGAAACTACACACGAGTTAAAAACATGACATTTACGGTTGTGCTGATGGCTCCACCATTACTGCACATCACACGAGGATCAGAAATGATGGCTTTGGATAATTACAGGGAGAGGGGGGGCCGTTGGTTCAGTGTTCAACAAATGAGAGAAAGATTGGAGGCCGATCTGTACAGTACAAACATATGGGTCTTATTTAATGGATTCTCTGGTGATTTCTTGGCTGCATGGAAAACTATTTGATTTCTGGTCACTAATCAACAGACGCTATAGTTATGTATAATCAGACCATGAAAGCAGTTGATTGGTTAGGAACCGTTACCTGTAATTATGGCTGATATAACATAATGAATCACAGTTTCACTCAATCATGATTTTCAGTTCAAATGTAATTTATTCTTATTAAAAGGGCCCATATTAAAACTATTTTCTGGAGATGTAGACAGACTAATAATAGGCTGCTCAAATATAAGTGAATGAAAAAAACAACTCCGGGTACTTTTTGGATGAAGTAACAGCATTATTATATGGTTTAAAGCTCACACGAGTCAATTTTGCATAATATAGGACCTTTAAAAATAAATTTAAATGTATTTCAAAACATTCATCATTACCATACAACACAAAAAATAGATTTGTTCCTCAAAAGTCTGAACTCTTGCTTCAAAACACATGATTTTACTGAAAGAGGATTGGCTGTGGCTCTTGGTTATAAAGAAAGCATATCAGCAACTGTTACAATCTCAATCTCGCTTAAAATCACATCCATTTCCCAGCTCTACATGTGAATCTTGTTTCAGCAGCTCTCATAAAACTGACTCTGGTCCGATGATATTCGCATACATGGACTTTTCGGGAGCATGTACAGGCAAATCAGGACACAGCCGATTTACACACAGAAACATATCAGTCAACTCCATCCAGGTCTGCGATTGATGAAGGTTTTTAATACGTCATCTTTTAGTATAAACGATAAAAAAAAAGCATTGTCTGGATTTAATTGAGAAGCAAGAGATATTCTGAGAAATGCAGAGAGCAGGACTGAAAGAGCACAGGCATCTGACAACAATCTTTAATCACATTTCATTGAATAGTGCCTTCCTGTCTCAGCTCTGGCTTCCTTTAGTGAGGTCATCGCACTTACAATAAATGTCAAATAACTAAATATTCCTTATGTTAAGATGAATCACATCCTGTTTCCATCTATGGTCGTGGCTCACATTATGTGCATTTAACGGCATTGGGCTTGAGTACGTCTTGTCCTTTATAGATAATAGGTCAGCAGCAGACACGCACACAACTCCAACTCCACAGATCAAATTTACACAGCAATATGATCCTGAACTTCCCTTATCTATTAGATAAAAGCCCAGAAAATTAATTCTGCTTTTAATTTTCAGGTTCAGCTGCAAAGACCTTCACTGCGCGATTGCAGACTTTGTACAGGCTTGTGTTTGGTATTTCAGGTTTAATAAGACGCCTGAAAGGACAAAAACTCGGTATCCGTTTGAATAATTGTGTATTCAAAAATGTATTCAGCCTCACACCTGTTATTGGTCACTATTCATTTGAGCAAATATTAGTGTATTCAAACTGTCGTGCAAAACATTCACACCCAAATGAAATTAGCTGAATTAAAACTTTTTTTTTTTAACAGCTTAATTAAAAACATTGAAGCAAAAAACACGGAAAAACTATGCTATTTCATCATTCAAAAACCCAAACTAAGTATTTATTTTGAAACATGAAAAGTACTCAAAATACTGCGCATATATTTGAATCTGAGATCCATTTAAATACATATTATTAAACAAGACTTAAAGTAAAACATGCAAAAGTGTATTAAAACTACAAGCAGTCATAAAGGGCGTCGCAGCCCCTGTGACCAGTGAAGAGTGTACTTCAGTGGGAGGGCTGTCTATCAAACCTGGCTTGATATTTGATTTTAAAAAAAGATGCCATTATCACATTGAGGATAAATGTTCTCCCCATGCAAAGATATCTGTTTAATTCACATATTATGTCCTGGTCATCAAAATACACAAACGTTACTTTGGGTCTGTTTAAATCAGATGTTTGCAAAAGTTACCAGGATTTTTATGCTCAAAATGGCTGCTTTGTTAAGAACTTGTTAAAACAATTTACAGAAGTCTCATGCTGTGGTTATAACAACTTTTGATCCCAGATATGTCCTGATGCTGCCTCAGTTTGGAGTCCGTCTGACATCTGCGTATTTTGATTCAAAATGGCTCAATGGTCAGCGATAGGGTCTGGTATAGGTATGGTCCCTACAGACCTTTTTGCTCCGGGTCACACAAAGAATGTATGCAATAAACTTCATTGGATTGTGTAAAACTAATTTTTCTTCACTTTAAATTTATGAAAAAAGTGAATGGTTTGTTATCTGAATGTGGCTGAACATGGGGCCTGGTCTTCATTGTTTTTTGTTTTCAAAATTACTTAAAGGGTTTGTGTACCAAATCGCATTAGTCTACAGCAAACACAATTTTTCTGTCCGACTTTGACTTTGCAGGGGGCGCTGGAGAGCAACGTTAAAGATATAAATTTAATTCATACATCATCATGTCCAGATCATCTAAAAACAAACGCTACAGTGGGTCAGGTTTTAGAATCAAGCAATCTTCACAAAGGTTACAAGGATTTTTTATCCTTTCAATGGTGACTTTGTTAAGAGCTCATTATGACCACACCCAGATGTCTCAAGTTTCACCCAATATGGCCGACATCCTGTGTAGTTTTGGGGTGAGGCCAAAATCTATGCATGTGCCAAAAAGATATGCCACAATGAAAACATAGATTCTGGCCCCTTCCATCTCAGAATGTATTCAAATATTCTAGAGGGCGCCACTGAGAGTTTTTGAGCATTTTTTTTTCTTTCTCTCTGGAGTGATTTACTTGGCAGAGAGGAAAAATAATAATCATTACAGTTTTTACGCTCAAATGATAAGTTAGAATGATGGGACTTAGTCACATTGTTCCATTATGAAGAGCATCTCTGTAAATTCTTTCACAAGTCCATGACAAATAGATCGGCTTTTATGATTTTTTTTTTTCAATTAAAATTTGAAGGGGGCCCGATGGAGTCATCTTACAAGATAGAGCTCTAATTTGCATGCCATTACATCCAGTTCAGAGATGTGCACGCGCACTTCATTGGGTTCATTCAGATCAGACAATGTTTGTGAAAGAATTTTTTCTATTCTTCTATTTTTCCAAGACCTGACATTTTGTTGAACAATCACCATGACCATCCCCAACGTTGTAATTCATAACCTTTTATTGAACATGGGTTTTATGTCTTTTGGCGAAGTTTGATGTGTTGTTGATCAAAACTATTGGAGATGTCAAAAGATTACAATGAGTGATTTGATCCTATATGGCAGACGTCCTGTAGGGTTTAGGGCAGGGCTGTAATATTAATATAGAATCAATTTTGAGGTGGCGCAACTGAGCCATCTTTCAATATTTTTTCTTGGGGTCTTCGCTCAAACTTGGAGCTCACTGAACTCTAATTTTCGTTGGCACTTAATTGTCTATACATTATTGTTTAGTGTTTGATTTTTGCTGAGTTGCTGACTCGCCCTCGTACATAATGTTCTAATCTAAAAGCTCAAGTTTCTAGTGATCTCTCCAAAGTGAACTGACCAACCACTAAAAGATTGTAACTTATAACACAGACCACAAATCTGAAGATATCTCCCGCCCCTCTCTCCTTGACCTTGACCATTTTTTTCCTACTTGAAATGCACCAATTTAAAAAAGTTCAAAAATATAGATGACACATGCATCAGTGTTTCTTGAAATATCTCCACATTGCTGACATGTAGTTTTTTCTCATCTTGTATACAGCTTAACAACAAACATAGCTCTTAATATGAATGCACCATGAGTTTAAAGTTAGCCAAAAGAAGCTCTACTCACATTAGTAGTTTGTGTTTGGCCTCCTCTTGAGTTGGGTGCGTTGAATCATTTGAATCTGTCTGTCTATGGACACATCAAACTGTCAGTCACAGGCCGCAGCGGAGCATGAACTGGTAACATCTCACATGTCACTGCACCACACTCAAAACAGCAGAGAAAACTGCCACCGCTCGTGTGGGAGGGAAAAATGTGTCTGCGTTTGCCTTTTTTAGTACATTCAATTTAGCCTTTTTGAACTTTATCTCATTCACTAAAAGGATATCTCCCAAACAATATGCTTTTCCATTAGCCTGGTCTTAATTAATTAGCATGGCTAGAGCTATAAGAAAATGGGATTCTATCCTCAGGGTGTGATTGGTGTCTTTGATTTTTTTTTTTTCTTCCTCATTTATAAAAAAAGAAAAAAAAACGTGTTTGGTGAAACTGTATGGAGTTTGTCCAGGTGCACTGTGCACTTTATGCTGAAGTTACAGACCTGCAGACCCAGGTCTAAAAAGGATGCATCGCACCCTCATTAAAACTGTTTACACTCTCATTTGAGGCAGATCTAATGACATCTAATGGAAAAGTATTGTCTTTGCACCGCTTTAAAACAGATGCTCCTTCAGCCAGTTTAGCAGGACCCAGGCATGCTGCTTTGTTTCCATGGAGATGTTTTTACTTTGCCAGGAACGCTTCACAATACAGCATTAAATGTATCCATCTCCATGTATGGAGACAAACAAGTGACATCAGCAGGCTAAGTTTTATTTTATTTTTGATGACAATGTGTAATTGAATAAACACAAGATAGAAAAGTGTAAATCCATAACATGGAACATTCCAGGCAAAGCAATAATATCTCCACTGAGGCAAGCAGGTGGTGACCTCCCCAGATGAAAAGTTACACAATGCACCATTAGTATATTTGAGGATAGAACAGTGTTGGAATCACTTCTGCTAACATTATGTTGCTAAAACAGAAATAATGATGTTGTTATCTATACAAAAGGATTACATGATGAATAGATTGATAGTAAATGAAAGAGTAACAATGACTTCATCAGCAAAGGACAGTAAACTCACATGGGGCATTTCAGGTCACAAAGTACTCTTCTAATCTCTTCTAAGTCAGAAAAAGAAGCAAGTTTCTGCAGCATCTTAAACACATGCATGGTACTGCAGAACATGCTCATATACTTGGTTAATGAGCAGCAGGTGTGTCAGAGGGGAGGAGCAATACAGGTGGGCGTGGCCAGAAATGTGTTGTCTTAAAGGGATATGTGTTCTGGACACTAGCTGTGGAAACATATTCTATTAGGCCTGAGTCAAGGACAACGTTCCGGTGAGGAACTTAAACATTGTAGGCAAAGACAGAAAAGGTCTCATTGGATTGAACTGAGTAGTAACATATATAAGCTGATTTTGGGTTGAGGGGTGACTTGGGTGGGGGGACATGGCAGGTTTACCTCTATTTGCACTTGTGTTACCAAGGCAACATCCAACATTTGTCATAGAAATACATGTGTTTTGGTTAATTAGGATGAAAAAAGTAGTTTGTCATAGACCACTGAATTTTGGTACACATATTTCACACGTCATACTGAAGCGGTCGTAATGTCAAGCCCGAACCACTTTTAGTTTAACTCTTCCACAATTCCACAATACATTTTAATCTTTTGGCTACTCAAAGTATAGCTAGTGAATAAAAAAAAATCTAAGTGTCCCCCAGTCCTACAAACCTATAACCCTTATTCTTTATTTGTTTTCTATTTGATCTTGTATTTCCTCCTATCATTTATAAGGCATACCAATTCACCTCAAGCATTTTAGATTGCATTTAGCTATTCCCCGTGGGGCCAGGTATAATTTCAGTGCACACATCATGGTGGAGAGAGACAGCTCTGTGATGGTTATTCACTGTGAAATACCCGGCGGTCCTATGCACCACCTGATCAAGTTAAATGTGTCAGTGTGCTTCAATCTCACAAAAGGGTCCCATTGGTGTAATACTCTGCAAAGACAACCCCAGCATACATATATTGCAGTATGCATTTTAAGAGAGCTGCCTTTTTAGTTTGATAAGACAATTTTCTCCTCGTCGTCATGCAAGGGCCATCTCTCCCCTTACTCTGATTCACTGCCACTTTCAATTAAGCTCCATAATTACTTTGCTCCCTGCTCTGTAAAAGGAGTTGGATCAATTTAATAAAATATGACACTGCCAGTTGTCATAGTATGGCAAGTATTAAATGCACTGTGAGAAACAAGAGGTAGTCAGCCATTTTGTTTATGCCTGTTTAATGCTATAGGGGTTAAATCACAATTATTCACTATATGGCAGTTCTGTTCAAAATTACAGGCTACACATAAATATATCCACTCAACTTAACTTAACCTAAAAAATAAGACATGCTTTCAACAAAATGACCTCTTTTGGCTGGGCGATGATGTGATGATTTGCTGTTTCGGCGGTAGCTTCATTGTGATTCAGAGCTTCATTGCAGCTCCAACACACTTTTCCCCAGTCTCTCTCCTATTGGTCAGCCTCAGTTGTGATTGAGGCTCTAAGAATATCATATTATGAATTCATTAGCATCTCGCCCACCACTATGGGATTCATAACAGAATATAAAGAAAGCATTCATTCTTATGTAGATAGTAAAAGTGTAGCTTAGATCAGATGCAAACTCATTCACAGCAGGGCGCCGTTGCCTGCAGCCAGCCACACAACAAGGCACACAGAATAAACATGTGCCCTTGAAGAGCAGCGGCTTCAGGGAACAATAATTGGCAGATCAGAACTCTGGGAGGATTTTAGCTCTACATGCAAAATAGTCAACACTAAACAATGGCAACATTGGCTCACTAATGATGTTTTCAGAAAGACTACATTTTACTTTTTAAATATTACAATAAAGTGTGTTCTGAGATCACGTGCACACAAGTCATCTTTTCTGGAGGCAATCGTTTGAAAAAATAAAACAAAACTTTTCAATACAACAATAGTTATCTATCTTTACCTTGTAAATCTCTAGCTCCTAAACAGATGCAGCGTTCACTTAAACTTTTGAAGCAGAAACTCATTTGGGGACATGACTGTGTCCATAACCGTTTGTTTTTGCAGTTTTAAATGTATTGCAGTTTAGTGTCTATCTGAAAAGGCACAATATTTTCAAACATTTCTGGATATTTTAATCCAAAGCTAAACCTTGTGTTGCATTTTCCATTTCCACGGATAAGGGTTTAGGTCAGATTGATTCTAGTTACAGTGTATTGCGTCCCAAATGCAGGATGTAAATCAATGAGTGGTGCTGTGGAAACATTTTGAGCTAAACTTTAATCTTAATACTGCGCTTGCCAAAGAGTTCACAGTGCAGTGACATCGCAGGTCTGTTTTATGGATATGGGGCAGGAAGTGTCCTGCATTTCTGTGGCAGATTTGGCATAAGCCACTCATTAATCTCTGAGATTGGAACAGTCAGGGCTTTGAAAAGCAGTGCCTCTCTTGTGCTCTGTGAGGTCTTTGATAAAACTGCTTCTGTAGGATTGGGAACGGGGCAACAGCTGGGAGAAGTTATGTTTCCAATTACCAGCTTATTCCAGACAGTCTCATCCAAGACAGAACAGTGTTTTAGGGTTATGGGTCATTGAATGAACTGTATCATATACCTCACATTTGAACTGTGGATGACCTGTAACATTTACTTTTATATGTGACAGGTCCACACCAAGTCCTTAGCAAAATGTTTATTGTAAAATATATTTCATAAACATTGCCACTGTTTGTTCTTGCATGAAAAAAATCACATCAGCCAAAGCAATGCTGATATATTCAGTCCAACAAAACCTTGAAAGGAAAGAAAACAAATAGTGCAGCTCTATGTGGTTCATTCTGGTGAGGACACTTTTTGTAGCATAATAATATAATACAAAGATATAAAGATAAGAATTGGGTATAAACTACATGTTCCCAAAACATACAATTATTTTTACAATTCTACAATTCAATGGGAAAGTCAAGCTGAAACATTCTTCTGGTATCAGGGGCATGTTGTACGGCCTCACCAAGATGGTTTGCACCCAGGACCAGACTGTCGTGCTACAGCTCTGTTTCGAATATGAGCCAGTGTTTTGTCTTCAGTCAGAGAAGTTTATTGGATTATTCACAGGGAGATTCTTGGAAATTGATGCTGGCATGCAAGTAATCTATGCACATTTTAGTGGGAACTTGTACAGAGGAGTGGAGAATCCTTCATCAATGCTGGAGCCAGTCTGAGAAGAATCTATTGATCACTTTTGGCTTTTGTCCATTTGAGCCGCTCTCTTCAAACTGTTACTCAATGCACTAAGTCCATATGGTGAATTTAATTACAATTGTCTTCTTCAATCGGAAGAAACTGATCACATAAACAAAAGAAATATACTTTAGTCAACATTTTCAAACAATTACACAAGAAATGGTTCTAAAGAGGATATGGGATACAATGTGTGTAACAATCATGTTCGCTACTGCCAGAAGTGAGGAGACAATCCAAAACTGTATGCAATTTTTGATATAAAACAATGAGTTGAATAATCACTCTAAAACTTGCCATGACTGCAGGTTAAGGTAAAACATAGCAGTGTGTCTGTGTCTATCCTGTCATTTTCCACTGAGATAATCTGGACGAGTGGTCTGTGAAATGAAACATACAAAAATACAAACAGTAATTTTCTTTCCCTTGGACTTGAATAGGTGCATTTCACAAGCGTTTAACTTCAGAATAAGGCAGAAGAACCTGCACCTGCGCTGCTCCAAACCAGGGCCTGTGCATGTGTACTCTGTGCCTTATTACTGCCACATGCCTTTGACATGGATTCAAAGGAAAATGACAAGAAGGGAGAAGAGAAATATTCACTACATTACACAACACTAATTAGGAAATTCATGGGACTGGCAAACATCCAGGACATATTGAAAAGATGATGACTAATGTAGCTATAATCTAATCCTGGCTTCTGTAGACAGGTTGTTTTTATTAACTAGTTCGTGACACAGGAAAAGTGTTTGTTTACCCGATTTACATGTTTCAGCTACTTCCTGTAATTTAAGAAATGTCACATGATGGTTTTGTCACGTCTTATGTCTCCAACTGTCCTACTCTAGGACTGCATCCCACGTGTGTGACAACGTGTAGGTTCCCTTGTCTTGATTAGGTCCTTGTACATGCCTTGAATTCCCAATAGAAGTCGAAAAAGGTGAAATAAATTGGGATCCTTTACCATTTGCCAAACGTAACAATGGAATTAGGCTACTTGAAATCTGTACAGAGAAAGTACTCATTATGTTGCACTGAACACTACTTTTATTTTGCACTGTTACTGTTACTATCATGTCCTCACAATATTATTTAGATTGAAGTAAGTCTAACAAAGTAGTCACATAATGAACTTTGGGTAAATTAAAATGACAACAGTGACATTTGCCGCATATACAACATTATTTTGGAGCCTAAGCGTTGTTTTGATGTGAGGGTAATTTGTTGTTGAAGGGGAGATGAGACGGGAGAGTTTGACAGCTGAATCAATGTCGAACCAGGACGAGCGGGCCAACCCTCCTGCATCATCTCCTCACACCAAACCATCTTCATTTGGAGTATTTACCATTTATCTTGAGTCTGTCTATGGATTCTCGACAAGTCCATTAGGCAGGAGACTGTGTGATGGCCGTGTGCTGATGATGGACAATGCCCGGTCTGAGCACAAAGGTGAAAAAGACTGAAGCAGGAGCAGCACTGACCTTTAGAGTCCAGAAAGCAGAGAGCACTGATGCAGGAGGAGCCTCGTCACTCAAACCTCCCAGAGCTTATAGTGTTTAAGAACAAAGGATCAGACAGAGAGTGCTGTTTGGGTTTCTTAATCTAATACAAAGTGTTACAAACGAGGGCATATAGATTGTATACGATTTAAAGCTCTGGCCATGTCTCTAGAATGATGGTAAAAGCAAAAATATACTTTACACATCTCTTTCAGCTATGCTTCATGCACAATTAATTACAAGTCTGATATGTTCCCCAAAGAAATTACTTGGACATGATTTCAGCCAAAAAATAAACTCTCAGGGCTGCCAAAGATGGGGCTGTTTCTGTGTGTTATAATATCTGCTGATAGCACCAATCTCACGGTCACCAAACAAATACAACTGTGGATCGGGATTTAGTCATGTTCAAATGCACTTTACAGAATAGACACAATTTCACAGACTGTTCCAGTTTTCACTTTCATTATGGATTCAACATCCAGAATCTTGGTTCATTTTGAAGGTGCACCATGTATGTGATATAGCAATTAGCGCATTTTAAATCAACACAATACAAACATTCACAGCTCACTTATACAGACAGTAAAAATATAGTTTGCAGATCGAGAGGAGGCCCTGGGGAAAGCCCAGGACACGACATGCGTTGGGAATACCTTGGGGTCCCACTGGAGGAGCTGGAAGAAGTGTCTGGGGTGTTGGAAGTCTGGGAGTCCCTGCTTAGACAGCTGCCCCCGCAATCAGGCCCTAAATAAGCGGAAAAAAATGGATGGATGGACATCAGTTTCAAGCTACACTTCATGCACAATTAATTTCAAGTCAAATATGTTCACCCAAAAAATAATTGCACATGATTTTAACCAAAAAATAAACAAAAATGAAGCCTTATGTCAGTGGGCTTGCCTCTCCACAAACCTGACCTGTAACTTTGCCTGGGGGAGAGTCCACCACTTGCTTTCTCATCCATGGAGAAGTTATTGCTTTGCCTGGAATGTTGTATATTGCAGTGTGTGGTGTTTCTGTTGGCACCAGTCTGAGCCCACAGCTGAGCACTCCCCTCTGCAGATAATAACACTGTTCCATCTCTAGATTACTGTCCAGTGATGGCTGTTGTCCCATTCAGAGATTAACAGAGTCGCGGTCGTTCTGGGCCCTGCTCCCACAGCTCACACGTTCTACTGGAGCGGTCCCGCCAACACTCACCCATCAGGTAATCTGGTTTACAGGGTGCTAAATGGATACAAGCTCAACTCTCAGGGCTGCCAAAGGTGAGGCTGTTTCTGTCTGTTATAATATCTGCTGATAGCACCAATCTCACGGTCACAACAACAAATACAACTGTGGATCGGGATTTTGTCATGTTCAAATGCACTTTACAGAATAGACACAATTTCACAGACTGTTCCAGTTTTCAATTTCATTATGAATTCAACATCCAGAGTCATGGTCTATTCTGAAGGTGCATCATGTGATAAAGGAATCAGCCCCTTTTCAATCAAATAACACAATACAAACATATTATACCAATAACTATAGAGACAGTTATATCAGTTTATTTATTTGATAATAGAGGTTCACTTATCCATCACACTGAAGATTGGAGGATGGATTCCAGCTTGGATCAAGTTCTGTTGCTGTGTCCTTAGGCAAGACATTGCACCCATCTTTCCTATAGTTTGAATGTGATGTGTGCAATGACAGAGTGGCAATCAGGAGACACAGGAGATTTCCCGGTCGGCCGACAACCTATGAGTGTCGTGTTGGGCTTGTTTATAGGTGCCAGACGGGAGAGCGAAGCTCCCGTCCCTTTGCAACAGACCGATTCTGCTGCAGCTCTTTGAGGAGCTGTCAGCGGCTGACCCTTCCTGTTTGACATTTTGTTGAGTTTTGTTTCATCATGAGCATAGCAAAGTACTGTGAAATTGTGTGTTAATTCCCATGTCACCAAAAACTTAGGAAACGAGCTGTTAACTTCAACTATGCACTTCCCAAGGCCCTTTCAAAATAAAACCATTTGCTTTGACGAACTGCGGAATGGGTCTTAAAGTTGTGGGTTCAGCAAATTTTTAGGCATTAATTATGCATTGAATAGAACAATTTATTTGAAATAAATGATTTAACATAAAAGATCATCATAGGCCAAGTCTGATGCATAGTTTTAAGCAGAGGCCAATATGAGCTCTCACCAACTTATTGTAGTAGGTCCATTATTATTGGCAAAAAATAACTACAATGCATCAGAATATAAGGTTGATGTGATTTTTTTTTTATTTGATTTTTTTTTTTTTTTGCTAAATTCTCCCCTGACCCACCACACATTTAGGTGATATTTACATATTATTTATTTAGTCTATTATTATTATTATTATTATTATTATTATTATTATTATTATTATTATTATTATTATTATTATTATTATTATTATTATTATTATTTTAAACAATCATGCAGAAAAGAGGGCTGCTGGATTGGTGATGGGCCGTTGCATTGCAAATGCTCCCAGTAGATTCCCGAGCCCCTGGATGTGTGCATGAGTGATTGGTGCAGGTATGTCCCAGAGCAGCTGTAGCTGCACAAGTACCATTGAGTATGGAGTCAATGAATAATAACTGTGTAACGCTTTGAGATGCCGTGACAAGTTTGTAAATTGTAATATAGTGTAATATTACTATTTATTATTAATTATTTGAGCATTGTGGTGAATACAGAATGCGTAAAAAAAGACATTAGGATCATTTGAATGTGAACCTTAATGTTTTGACAGCAAGCATATTCATTTAGTAGTATTTTTTTTAAAGAAAGCATATAAGGCTTTAAAAAAAAAAAAAATGTATTCCCTCACCAAAAACATGCCTGAAGAGGTTTTAGATGTCATCCATGCATGTTTGCCTATTGTAGCGATCTGTCCCGGGCCCTTTTCAAACCCTCCTTACAGTTAAGTGTAAGATGCTGTTCAATGCTCAGCTCACAGGCCTATGTCATCCAGGCTCCCACACGATAATTGTCCATAAATATACAATACATTATACAAAACTCACACAACTTGAAAACCCGATGCAATGTGCAGTAGTTTCATTAGCAGGACGCTAATGATGTGTTCTGATAGCACTCTGAGTGTCAAAAACAAAAGTGAAAATTATAAAACATGTTAATGCTTTGTTTTGGCAAATATATTAAAGGTAATAAAGGGATCTAAATATGTTAATACCCCATAGGAGTAAAATACTCCTTCTTTAAATTGTAAATCCATGTTATAGAGTGTAAGGTCTTTGAGTGGGCTTGTCCCAGTCCTCTGAACACCACTGTGCTGGTATGGGATGCAGTGACTGCTGGTGGGCTCTTTACATTCTGCTCTCACCTTCACCATGTCCCGGTTTTGTCTTACGTGGTCGTGAGTCGTGACACTAATGAAGCCTGAAGTATCCAGAGAATTATGAGGTGTAGCATACGCAGAATATAAAGTACTGGAAATCCTTTTACCAATGTAAACCCACCATTTTGTCCTCATTCATGACCATTACCCATAGTTTATGCATACAGAAGACACCGGCCTAATGGGCTGAAATGGTTTTGGTAGTACATTTTTGGATATTCCTGCATCATTTCTAGGAATATATTTTCATATTTCTTAAAATGTGTACACGTCAAACAGCCAGGTCAATCATGTTAAGGCTATTTATAAATTAAGAGTTCAATTGCAAAATTAGATATCTCTGTTTTGTTGCCAAATAACCAAAAAGTGTTTTTCTTTTTGTTACCGTCTTCTAGAGATATTTTTCGTCACAAATCCAGAATGATATCTATCTGCATTTGTACAGATTGATATTAGTCTGGCCCCCACGTCCCCCGTCGTGTCTCAAACCCGGTCAAACATGTTCGTACAACCAGATCTGTTTTTTTCAGTGACACAAACGATTTACAAATACAATCAAATTTATCTCACCTGAGAAGAACAGTGCTTCACTTATTGATTCTGCAGAAATCTGTGATGTTTTTCAGGTCCATGTGGCTAATCCACCTGTCAATCACGCCCATTTGAAAACGGGGAGATTCACCGGTGACATGACTCAAGAAGTGTGTATTCTGAATCCCAGGCAAAGAGATATTAGCATCTACAATAATGTAAAGTGGATTTAATCAGAAAGGAATGAAATAATATTTTGACAGCAGTAAAATACATTTGGCTTTTGGAAATATTACAACACTAAGAGTAAACTCCAAGCCGCCAATTAGATGTGACTGATCTGTTTTTGCAAAGTAACTCTTCAAGTATTCTGTTCATGCAAGGCTTACAAAATAAATAACTATATATAAATCATGGCACATTTAAAGTTTTTTCTTATCTATGTATTATTTTTGAAACATTCACCACTTCACATACGATGCTTGTTGCAAACCTACTCAACGACCCCTATACTTAAAAGAGCTTCAATGCATCAATATAAGGCTCTACACTGTGCCTTGAAGAAGACAGAGGGCTCTTTGTCTTATGGCAGCACCTCCTTGTTTGACTGACACTAAGAAAGTGTTTCCACTGCGCGTATCGAGCCGGGCCCACGCTAAAGTGCAGCACATGCTCAATACTATTGACACATGACATTTAGAGATACTGCATGGGTATTTTTAATATTTAATGTACCTGGATTGGAGGCATGCATGGAAATGAAATCATGAATACACTTAAGCCTTCTTAGATCAACAGTGGTGACCTACAGGGAGTCACTAGAATGGAAACTGGATCAGACTTACTTAGTTTATACAGGGCAGTCTATGCAGTTCAGGGCTTGTTGACTATCGTACACAATGGCAGAGGTGGTGAATGTGCTTGGCTTTCACAATGGCCGCTTGTATTTTTCTCAGTGTGTGTCAGCGTCGCATAGAATAAAAAGGAGCCTAGTGACACTGACTGAAGCGGCTCTCCTGTGAGAATATAGTGGCTAATAACAATCTAGTCCTTGAGTTTTGAGGTTATCCCATTCAATCACTTGTCTCGCCTCTTCTGCGCATGTTTTACTGAGAGCCAAACAAATAGTCAGTGCAACAGCAGCCTATACTACAAGGTTACTCAACACATAAGGAACTGCTCTTTATGTTTTAGATTGGAAAGTGTGCCAAAGAGTACATTAAAGGTGTACTATGGAACTTTTCTTGTCCGCCATCTGTTGTTGATGCTATTGCTTTGCCTCAAATGCTCCCCAGATTTTTTATTCAATAACATGTATTTTTACTGCTCCAGAAATACCCTGAAAAACATGGATTCTTACCGTGGGCAGACCTGACCTTAACCTGACTTGATTTGACCAACATGGCCCAATGTCGTCGCTTATCTTCTCCATGGAGATAAGTTTAATGCCATACTGTAGGACATTTCCATGAAGACAAGCAGGTGACAAAGCCCCCACCACAAAAGTTACATAGTGCACCTTTAAAGTCGGCAGCTGGCAAAAATTTCATAACTTAAGGGTCTATATTATGAAAAATGTACTCTTTTACGTAGCTTCAGTTACCTCATCAGAAACATGCCTACACGTCTGAGTAACCCTTTATTATTAGTCTGTTTTCAGTTTGAAAGAAGAACTCAGCCTAAATATGCAGCGTTTGTGTGAATGAAACACAGCTCTGGGTATGTTTTTGATGAGGAAAACAATGCAAAATGATGAATCGTCTGTTTTAGCTGCATGGCCTGTTGTTTTACTAAATAGATCAGTTAAACTAAATGTATAACATATAATCTCTCCTTTAGCCTGAAACATTCTTTGATGGGTTAGGACTGGACAGCTTTGCAGAGAGAGGATGCAGTCTTTACCATCTGTGCTCCTGACCACAGGGAGGCTGCTCTGCGCTCTGAGGTGAGTGACTCTCACAGCTACAGTGGACCATGGCTCCTCTGACACACACATAAGGGCTTTCACTGACAAGAGCCTAACGGGAATATAACGAGAGCGTGAAATGTGCAGTTTGTATTTGGTAACACTTACAAATGCTGAAATCCTTTCCCCTCATCATTATTATTTTGAGTGATGCATATTTGAGTAATGATGTGTTATTCTGCATTTGAGGTTAGAGTGCTTAGAACATGTTTTATTTCTCTTACCTCTTATCCCCGCTCATACTTCTATACAATTATTCAAGAGATTAACACTTGGGGCCATAAACTACAGTTACAAAATGTTACAAAGCATTTTCTTTTTTTTTTCTTTTCTTCTATGAAGACGCCATAAATGAAAATCTGCTGCTACCTGTGGTGAAAAGCCAGAGGGCCAAGTGCAGAGAATCCGTTTTGCAGTTCAAAGAGGAAGTCAACGAACCTGTTTCAAATATTAAATAATTTTAGATCACAGTTTACAGTTTACAATGAACAACATGTTAAATAAGGATCTTCGTTTGTGAAAATGTATTACTACGTAAAATAAAAAGCAGATAACAAAACATCACAATTGTTTTAAGAGGCATCAGCAAAAGTGTATTATATGTGTGTATATGTGTATTATAAAGAGCATCTGTTATATGTATTGTACATCTGTGTATTATAAAGAGCATTTACAAACAGTAAAGTAACCATTACAGTAAATGCTAATGTTATTAGATTATATAGCTCCACGATGGCAGAGAGTTATTCATTACATAATGCATGTCACCCTATGTGTGATCTATGATTAATACGGTACAGATTGAATATGCAAAAAGCCATGTTATGTACCTGCAATAAGGCTATGCCATCACATTTGCATAAACAATACATTTAACATTTTAAAGGTCAATATTTGTAATTTTCTGAACATTAAGGGGAGTGTGGGATTTTCCTCTCAGGTTGACAGGTCCATGCATCAAGTTAAAATCACTTCTGTGATATCCTGCTTTCTAAGATGTCCAATATGGCAGCATGTGCAGTCTTTAGATGCTTTGTATGACAGCTGTCTCCTAAGCTCTGCCTCTCTCTCACTGTCTGTACCTACCTGGTTCTAACACGCCATGACACTTCTGCTGATGCATAATTCAGTGAGCGGCTAATTAGCCTGGCAGCTGCTACAAAGGCACTTCCTCCAGCCCCACTGTAGCAGACAGACACTCAGACTTTGTCAACACACACTTTCTTGCTCCTTGCACTGTACTACAGACAGCACAGCAAAGGCCAGTCCTTTCAGAGCTTTGAATACAAGTGGGGAGGTTTAAAGAGTATGTGGAAAAATATGTAGATAAGAGTTATATTGATATGTTAAATGATTATGGGCTAAAACATCTTGGAGTGACTTAGATCTCTTTGACTCTTCTGTGACAGCTGTGATTGGAACCCTAACTAAGCTAAACCTGACAAAACCATAAGGTGTAAGGTAAGACACTGTTGAAACACCTGTGTTTAGTGGTGTAGTGATTTAAGGCATTGCTCATATTTATTTTTTACCTCCCGGCATATGGGTCACCTCCTGACCAGGACTTTCTGCCAAATGTCTCTACCCTCTTTCTCCTCATTTCACATCACATCTCTCTGATCCAATACAACATTAAGGCCAAAAGCAAACACACAAAAATGTTAAAAGAATTAATACTGGGTTTGATTTGGTTTATCTTCAGTTCTGTAACATTCAAAGGTATATTATAAGTGAACTGGTTTGTTTAGTCATGTGTTTCAGCTTCATATTATAGGTGACATTTTGAGGATCTCTCACAATTCAAAACATGTACTAGGTCTATTTTGTTGTCAACTGCTATGGCTACAGTCCTCATTGTCAGGGCAGGCTCTAGCTTTCAGGGGGCCCTGAGCTGAACCTGGCTCTGGGGCCCTCGGCAGCGAATACCTCTTGGCTCAGCTATTGGTGATTTACATTTGACAATATTATGACTCTGATCACCTTGACCAGTTGGATTTGTGTTTATCTGACCAACATCAGACTGAAAACATCCAAAGTGTCACAACTACTATAGTCACAAGAGCAGCAGACAAACATAGAAGGGGGATCAAGACGTGAAATTGTAGACAAGTTTCTGGTGGATTTTAATGTGTTCTAGTTGGCGACAGTGGACTTAGATTTATATTATGTCGGGTCCTTGCACCGGTGTAAACACAGAGCTGACCTCACCTATGTCCGACTCAAAAACAACAGATATTTTGCTACTATAGATATAAAACAAATGTAATTGTTTGAGAGGGATATTTAGGCTGCTGTAAACACACAAGCCCTGTGTCCAATAAAACTTGATATATTATTTTCAATAAAAATGTATGGGCTCTTGGGGGCCCTCTGTTGGCCTCAGGTCCCTAAACAGCTGCTTAGTGTGTTTATAGACTGGGCCGGCCCTGCTCATTGTTCATAATTCTGAAACCCATGGATACATAATATGAAAAAGTAAAATATATATCCTAACATGTAAACCATTCATTATTATTAAACTAAAAACATGGAATCCCACAACCCATGCAGAACCAGATTTCATTCTTGGATATAAAAGGTTTTTGGCTCCATGTCTGATAAAGTGATGTGAGTAAATGCAGCGGGCCCATGAGGCAGGAGTCCCCCGGAGCTAACGCCACAGTCATGAGCACTGCAGGTTTTATAATGGGGAAGCTCATTTGGATATGCTTCAGTCATGCTTCAGGCAACTGTTTACAAACTGTTTTCTTCCTCTGTGAAAGGCTTCGTTTTGGCTTAACATTTAAATTGGACTGGTTTATTCGACTACACAAAGCCCTGAATACCAAGCAACAAGAAATATTTGTGTTTGCCGTGAAAAACGTCTAATGTATGTATGAGTTTTTTACACATTTTTTATGTCAATGCTTAACATAACTTATACTGAAGCTCCATGTTGGCAAGAAGAGATATGATTCTTTCTTTTTTACATATGAATAAAAGTTCTGTTTTTAATCACTTTGTTGACTACTTTCCAGTCATTAACTTTACTGCCTCAAGAGCAAAACAACCCTGTGCTTTTAAACAGTAAGAATTAAAACATAAAAATAAACATTTGAAAACCTATATTAAAGTATTTCACTCTCAAACCAAGAATTGTTGTATGATAAATGCAGTTATCACCTAAACAGACGAATACTGTCTGAGAAAGTGTGTAGAACGCAAACCGCAGTAGTGTCAAGTGTCCTGTGGTTTTCTGAGCTTCACCTCAGACACCTCTTTATTCACTTACAACAGCAGCTGTCAGAGTGCGGCCCTGGCAAATTAGCCATGAAAATGCTTTGAGAAATACACTGCCGTAACTGCTCTGAGTGGCTAATTATCGCACTGCGCCTATGCTTTCAAAGGAGAAAAATCAAAAATACAACCATGTGATGTCGTTGAAACTTTGTATCTCCTTATTACTGTTAGTGCCTTCATTTGACACTTTCGACCTATAGTTTGAAGCTGAACAAGAAGGTACATTTAATTTTGTTCTTGTTTAAAGCTCAAATGAAGGTTGAAAGTAAAGATCAGTCTTAACAATTGCCATCGTCTCGGTGAAGATGAACTGTAATTGTGGGGTAGGCAAAGTAACAAACTGTAGAATATACCTTGAAAGTAAAGCACTTTCTAGCATGGAATGTTTTGGCAAAAAAAAAAAAAAAAAACCTAAAATAAAAGCATATTTTTGGTTGTTGTTTTTTTTCTTTCATTTTGCACTGAAAAGCGTAGAAAAACATCTGTGCTTAATGTTGGCAGGCTTGCATCTCCACAAACCTTACTCTTATTGGCCTGGAGGAGGGCCTCTTCCTGCTTGTTTCTATTCAAATGTTGTTCCTTAGGCTATAATTAGAGTATGACATAAAATGCATCTATCTCGATAGAGAATGTTCCGAAGTATGGTTTTAATTTTCTATTTCCATGGAGTCATGCAGGTGATGTGTCACTCTGAAAGTTACATACTGTATCTTTACGTAATATATAGTATTGAAATGTATAGTGTAATTGTATGAAAATATTGCCAACGTTCCTCCATTAGCAGTTTTGTGTAAACTTTCTTTCACTAAACATATGGACCTATGTATTTGTTTTGTTTGTATGGTTCTGTATTTTCACAGGGAGCTCATCAAAAAGAGAGTCTGAGTACTCTCACTGGGCTCTCCCTCTATAAAGAAAGATAAATACCATTGCAGGAGGAGGCAGGAGGAAAGAGTGTGCCATAAGGTGGGGCTGTGAGGAGATGATGAGTGCATGGAGCAGTGTGGAGCAGATGGGGCTGACTATGAGACAGAGCGCCACTGTCAAAGTAATTGTTTATTTGCTTTGGTGGCTGAAGTCTGTTTATATTATTGTTATCGGTGGGACTGGATTGCACTGGCCAGAGTTTTTAAAGAGCCTGGCTACTTCTGTCAGTATCTTCAGATCTGAAAGTCTGGATGCTAATAGAAGCCCACTGTGATCGTTGGAGACAGCTGACGTGTTGGGAAGTGTCTGACATATGGAAGAGGGATCCATGTTTTTGGAGAGAGCCTTTGACTGAACATAGACCTGCAGGCTCTGCTACTGATGTGAAGTCACTGACAGGTGACAGTCTGTGGAGCATGGAGGTTTGACTTTAACACAATGCTCACAAATGTCTGGATCTTGTCTACTGAAAACAGAAAGAAAAAGTATTTGTTACATAAGGAAACTGGACCATAGTTATTCAGAATGTTCTCTAAAACATTTCATGCCTGTACTTTTGGTTTTATTGGAAAATTAGATCAATCCACATCTTAACTCTAGTCTAAACTTGCTATTTAGTTGGCCAAATCTGTATTGAAATAAGTTTTTGCCAATGCTTTCAGAAGTAAGTAGTGTATTTGTATAGAGCTTTTCACAGACACAGGTCACACAGTGTGTCACAGAGGCAAATACAGAGAAAATCAGCAATTTACATTAATGATAACTTTAAAAACATTTAGTCACAGTCGCCCTGAGTCTATGGGGGCAGGAACGCTTGCTCAAATAGGAAGGTTTTCAGCTGCTTTTGTAAGTGTCCATGATGTCTACAGAACACAAATATAGATGCAGTTTATTCCAAAGTGTTGAAGAAACGGCTTGAAAAGATCTGTCTCCTCACATTTTAAAACATGTCTGAAGAACCATCAATGGATTTTGGCCAGCAGACCTTAGGCTAAGTGCTGAGGTGTATGATTTTATTAAGACATATATATACAGTATATAGGCAGGATCCTGGGCATTTAAGGATCTAAAGGTTAGCACCAAAATCAAAGTAAACACACAAAAAAGAACAGGGAGCCAATGTGAAGCTTTAAGATTGGACTGATATGAGCTCTCCTAGTGTGGATCAAGAGCCTCGAGGCGGAGTTTTGGACCATCTGCAACTGGGTCAGTTCCTTCTTACTCAGACAAGTAAACAGACTGTTGCAGTAATCTAGTTGCGAGGATACAAATGTGTTACCATCTCCAGCTCAACTTTTGCTCTAAGTTTAGAAATGTTGAAAAAGCAGTATTTGGTAAGTTGCTTGGCGTCGTGTTCTAAAGATACTGCATCATCAAAAAATACTCCTAGATTACAGGATTATGTTGTCATACAAAGAATTTTCAGGTAGCTAAGAATGTTAAACCAATGGTGATTTTAATATGCTACTTGTTTTCCTATTGATAATGTACTTTGTCATGAAATATCCAAAAGGCAAATTCACAAATGTTGGATCTGATCATTTCTATTAGTGACTAGACCACCCCTGGTCTAGTCCAAACATACTGAAACATATTTGAAGCGGAGGGCCACAGACCAGTGTTGATACAAGGAGTCAAATGGTGTATTTAACCCAGGTTTAACAGAGACATTGTACCTTTTAATAAAACTTGGAAGATTATTTTTAGGTCTGTGTCACAATGCAATGTGATGTTATTCAGGTTATAAAGGTAGAATCGCTTCAATTTGTACTAAAAATAGTTCCTGATCAATTGGGCCAGTTTAGGACGAGGCATGAGGGCCAACAAAAATTGGTCTGAGGGCCGCATTTGTCCCCTGGGCCATAGTTTGGACAGCCATGAACTAGACCCAAGAACTCACTGTATTACAAAAAAAAACTCTGCATTTTACAACAACAATATACATTTTTAGCTGCTTCCCCATCTGCATTAGCTAATATTGCTCTATAGAATGTTGTGAGGTCATGTGAAACTTAGCAAGAGAGTGGTAATCATACTTATTATACTAGTAGTGATTATGTGGCTTAGCTATTTTGTTTACTTTTTTATGTTTAATTTTTTTTTTGTTCGATCCAAAGCTCATTATTGGCAATCTAAATGTAAGTTGGAAAGGACTAACACTGGCCAAAGTTGTTCTAATTAATACACAAATGCCATGTTTATTCTTTGGATCAAACTTCATCATTTTGTTTCTTTAAAGTTATGCTGTTCTGTAAAGTTACGCTGGCCTTCAGGCTGAGCAAACCTTATGAAAGTATATGCCACTCTTAATGCTGTTGTTCTCCTGCACACCTGCTGTTTGTATGCGCCTGTCAACTCTCCCTGGCTCCTCTGTAAACTAGACTGGCGTTGGTTTTGCCGTTAAGCTGTGCTCATAAGCCTCCATAACAGTGTCACATTTCTAACACGTCACCACAATCCAATTAATCTGCTTTATATCCACATAAAGCCGCGCCGCTATTTCAACTAATGAACGCAGGCAGTCTCCTTGTTCCCTGAGCCGGCGCTGTGTTCTCATGACAACTGGCTCCCTGGCCCATTCCGCCAACTGTTTTGTTGCTGTTGCTTCATTGGGTTTTGAGGCTCTCGCTGTTTTCCTTTAAAGCTTCAAAATGGCAGACTGGAGATCAGGAACAATTCACAGATTGGCTATTTCTGTGGACGGTTTATGGCCCACATGCTGAATTTAGATTTTATTCAAACAAGTTAGACCCCGGGTGATGCCTCCTGACGATGACTACTAATCGCTGGTGATTTGGGTTATCCACAAGTAGCCAAGTGTCTCAGAGATCTTTAAACCAACTGCGTACGCTCTCGGATCCGAGATGAGCTTAGTAAACAAAGGGACGTAAACCCATTTCATGTGCTGTGAGTGTGTGTCTGCTGGACCAGATTAGCCGAGCCGCCTCTTAGCATAATATAAGCCCAGATGCACAGCTTGTTCTTGGAGAGTGAGCTAAGAGGCAGCGTGTCATCTGACAAGGACAAAAACACCAAAGACAGTAAGGTCATTTAACAGTGAAGACAGCAGCTTCTGAACTAAGAATACATTTACACCATAGAAACAAGCTAAATTGCATTACATTTTCAATAAAAGAATTCCAGCCAAGTACAGCAGATGTGTTCTGAGAGTTTAACATAGCATTAGTACATACAGTACATGGAAGTATGCAGACACGTTATGAACAATTTCTAGGTTATCGGTTAGCTTCTCATTTCCTTAAAGTTTTCTTCTTTTTTTTCTTATTAAAAGAAGATAAGAAGCTAACTATAACTTTTTTAATCACATACGTCAACTAGGACTACAACTACGACGATGAAGACTACGAAGAAGAAGACCATAAAGAAGACTATGAAGAAGAAGGAGACCACGAAGAAGAAGAAGACTATGAAGAAGACAACTACTACCAAGAAGAAGACTACAAAGAAGAAGAAGACCATGAAGAAGACTATGAAGAAGAAGACCACAAAGAAGAAGACTACGAAGAAGACTACTACTACCAAGAAGAAGAAGACCATGAAGAAGACTATGAAGAAGAAGAAGACCACAAAGAAGAAGAAGACTATGAAGAAGACTACTACTACCAAGAAGAAGACTACAAAGAAGAAGAAGACCATGAAGAAGAAGACCACTACCAAGAAGACTACAAAGAAGAACACTACAAAGAAGACTATGAAGAAGAAGACTATGAAGAAGACGACAATAAAGAAGAAGAAGTCTACAAAGAAGATGACTATAAAGAAGAAGAAGAAGAGGAAGGAGACTAAGAAGAAGAAGAATAGGAAGAAGAAGAAGAAGAACCGGCGTTTATGTATAGCACCTTTAAAGATACCCAAAGTTTACAGTGAGTTGATGGTAAAAGATATTAACAACTGTAGGTATGTTAGTTCATTTCCTTTTTACTCTTATGTAACAAAGCATGTGTAACCAGACCATCAAAACAGTACTACGTCTAGCCACCTTGTTACACATGTGACAACAACAAGGAGAATTTACACAGAAAAAAGTGATGGGTTCCTTCCAACTGACTCTTCCCAGTTTTTTTAAGGGGATGTTGTTAGGCTGCAGCTGACAGAAGTGACTTTCCTCTGTGGAGCCAAAGCTTTTACTGCAACATACCCACTCCATTAGGGCACGACCATGACACCCCCCCAAGGTCTGCTCAAGGACGGCCGCGGAGGAGCTCAGAGTCTGCAGCCTTGGCTCCCTCTGCACACTCAGCCACATGCTCCCTCTGATTTAGCTCCTTTTGTTTTCGCTCTGTGCCTGCATTGTGCACTGAAGGACGGATATCTGCGCGTGTTGAATGGAGACAAAGCTTTTCTGTTGTTTTGCTTCAGAGTGATAGAACAATTAGCCCAAGCATATTGTATACAGTCATTATGCAGTGGGAGAACACACCTGCTGGTAGGCCTTGATGCATGTACATGTCAAAAGTTTTAAAAAGACATATTGTGCTTGAGCTTGCTGCATAGTTATAATCTATGACACCCGTGGCTCATTATATCACAATTTGCACATTTTAAATCACAATATTTCTCTAAAATGACTGAATAAAAGAAACAAATCCGCCAACTTCTATATTAGAAACCTGCAGCACCCAGTGGGAGCTGATGTCGCTGTAAAAGTCATCACAGAAAGAGTCGGCACCTCTGATGGACAGCTGTAGATCATGTTAGCGAGCAGCTTTTTTTTAAATTTGTGTGCAATGCTGATGAATCCTTGGCATATCACCAATTAAGAAATAAAACATGGAGAACGAAGTAAGTACAGAGCAGTCGGCGTATGCCAGTGGTGGTGAAAACGGGAATTGATTGGCCATATAAGTAATTAAAGATTACTCAAACATGCACAAATCACTCCAACTACAACCCTGAAAGAGTGTATGAGAAGGAAACAATTATAACATGATTAAACGCTCTGAAAAGTTAATTTTGCATAATACGTCTGCTTTAATGTTTGTGCAAATGTTTTTTGTTTGTTTTTTATCCTTACATATTCACACTTCAGAAATATAATTATAACTCCTCTGCTCCTCTGCCTGTATACATCTGGGATTAAAAGTATTGTATTGTCATCATTTGTAGCCTGGTAGAAGCGTGACGATCTATCTGTGCGTTTATAACTTCACCAGTTTCTCCCCATTGTTAATGTTATGAATATAAATCAAACAACATCAAATACAATGTAGATGTTTTTATGAAGTAGGTTATTGTCGACTAGTACTCTGCATGTAGCAGTCCCACATACATAATTCACCATTACAATGAATAGCCACACCATCGTCCCTCGGTTGTAGTATCCATCGCACTAATCCAGTCTTATTCAAACCTCATCCCTCATCTCTTATGGCCTTTTCCCTGTAGCCACACACAAGCCTGAGCTTTGCACTGTCAGCTTAAAGTGGGATCACACCAGGCAGCCATTGTGGAGATGTGATCAAAGCTCTGCACACCAGAGCCAGGAGCTCCATGCCAAAAGCATACCTTCAGCTCTCAGCTACTGCAAGACCTCTGAACGCCAGGTGAATAGCAAGTCCACGCTCATCCATAATGCACAGACACTATTGTTAAGAATAGAAAATAGAGTTACGCTGTTTTTCACAATCATAACACTTGGCTTTGGACAACTGCAGTCAGGCAACATTATATATGCCCAAGGCAATGCACAACTTGGACTATGGTTAATGAGTGACAGCTGCTCTCAAGGGCCCCATTTTGAGTCACAAATTATTGCATGCTTGTTTTAATGTTTTTGGAAATGTGACCCAGGGTTGCATTATGAAAACAATAATACCCATTATATTGCATACATTTGTGGTTCCAATCCATTTTTGTCTGACAGATATGGGACATTTTGTCATCAGGTTGTGCAGATAAAATGCAGTTTATGTATCTGATTTTCAAACCGTGAAAGGAGGAAGTAGGTACTTAAATTGAATGTGTTCCTAGCTCTCACAAAGCCTTTGGCACATTGCTAGTACATGCATGAACATCTTGTCCAATAGCACAGCTTTAGAACAGCTTTTTTAGATGGAAAAGTAAAGCAAGGCGGGCCATCTTTACACATTCAGTCAGCTCCCATCCCAAAGCATCATAGAGTAAGGCATGCAGCTTCTTATAAGTTTGCAATATAGTCAAACATCAGCGGGGTGTATGCAGCCCTGTGAATGCTTATTCAAAATCTAATCAAATGTACATTGATTTGAATATAGACACTAGATCTACAGACATGCCTAATACATTGGTGGTTGCCTGTGTTCCTCAAATGTCTCTAATATTAGACCTGAATGGTTGCTTTGTACACTGACACAAATCCAAACAATGTAAAACTTTTCACAAAGTACTCCTCAGCAAACATTCAATTTAATATTTCTCAGAGTGTAATTCAATTATTTTTCCAAAGCTGTTTCGCAGTTATGAAACACATTTGGATCATTTTTACCTCATGCTGTATGTGTTTAAGGGAAATAAAGTATATTTTCAATGTCAGTATCGGTTGATATCGGCAGCCAAATTATTGCCATAAAAAAACTGAATCAGTCCATCTTTACGTCATAGAAATGTGTGGGATTTGAAGTGAAATTACATACAAAATGCAATTGCCAAAAGTCGCATACATTCCTCTCATCTACAGCGGAAGTCCTTAAAAATAATAGGATTTTTGTACGTGATCCTAGAAGAGGCAGTGCTTTGATGCTCAAGTGCTAATTTGAGGGTGAAAACCCGGAGCAGTGGCCCATGTCAGACGTATGGAGACGGGGAAATTATTTGTGCAAATCACACTCTATAAAAAGAAAACTAATAAAAAGAGGCTTAGTGCAGCAAGCCCCATTATACAGTACATTACACCTGGAGACAGTGACAGAGGGAGCAGCCGGGATGGGGTAGAGTTCGGCAATTGTGTTGTCGATGGATGTAACCAAGCTCCTCTCTTCATCATTTATCTTGTTCCAGGACCCTATGTGGCTTTCAGGGGATTGCTGATGCTACTGATGATTCACCCACATAGACTCTGCCCTTGCTTTTCCCCCTCACACAACTTTATGAGATATAAGAAAATACTGATTCTACAATATATTTTTAATGCTGAATACCAAATTAACCTCAGAAACTGCTACTGGATATAAAAGTAAGAAGTAATCATTTATTTATTTATTTGATAGGGACAATGCACATTAATGAACATCAGTATAAAACAGATGTAAATATGGTGAATTTTAGCTACAAAGCTAGTTTTCATCCGTAGTCCCTAGGCAGGCAAATACATAAAAAATACAGTACGCAATACAAGCAGCATAAACAAAAGTCTAGTGGTCACATGACTGGTTTGTTTTCAGCCATAGTTTCAGTTGTGTTTTAAAGCTGATCAGTGTAGGGCTCTCCTTTTTATGCAGAGGAAGACAGATCCAGATGTTAGTGGCCCTCACAGAGAGAGTGTTCTGTCCAAAGGCTGTTCTTCTGTGGGGGACCTCACAGTCTTCTCTGGATGAGGCCCTGGTTTTCAGATCACTTGAAGTCTTGGGTTTGAAAAAGACAGACATGGGGGGTGGGGCTAGTCCATGTAGCGCTTTGTAAATGAAGCATGCATACTTAAAGTTTATAAAAAGTTCAAAATTTAAAAAAATTGTCCTTGTTTAAAATATTACATACATGAAATGAATTAGGTTTTTGGTCAAAAACTTTAAAAGATTTTTTAAACAGTTATTCAATTATTTCAAATTGGTAACAGTGGTGAGAGACCAACTTGTGATGCAATACTCAATATGGGATAAAATCATTGAATGAAGAAATATTCTAGCAGCCCAAAGTGTTAAAAAAAAGGCCTGGTTTGTTTAAAATTTTTAAGGTTATATTTAACAGTCCATGTATGTCTCTAGCTTTTGAATTTTTTTGTGAACTAATAATTTTGGAAACTTCCAGCCCTGTTATTTCACGTAAATTAAAGACAGAATGCATGTGATCAATGAACCTTGTTTTGAGATCAGGAGATGGAAATAACTCGTAGTCGTCGTCGTAACTAGTTATTAAACTAGTTATTAAATTTGTTTGTCAGTAGATCTGGATCAGACACAGTAATATTGTTTATTTTTAGCTCAATTTGTTGTTGTTTTGCTTTTGCATCCTTCGCAATTAGTTTATTTAGATTTTGCCAGATCTTTTTGGAATTTCCGTTTGCTTCAGGAATAATATTCATAAAAAATGTTGCTTTGACCTTCTGTATAATTTGAGTAACCTTATTTCTCAATGAGGTAAATTTATACCTGTCTGTGATAAGATGAGATTTGATATATTTTTTTAGCTGCTACAACCAACCAATCAACCAAGTACTGTACACAGACACAGTTATGCTCAGAGATCATTTTCATCTTGCCATCCAACTTGCAAGATGCTTTAAGTTCAGGGTTTTTCATTTCAATATACATATACATATACTAAAATATGCATAAGTGAGTGTATTCTTTCAGAAATCTAGACAGTATTGTTTAATAAATAAGTAATGTTATATTATCTTGAGCCTCACAAAAATACAGTTATTCTTGGTATTTTCGCAAAATCTGTATATTGTGACCACCTCCGAGCAGCAGGTTCTTGCCAGTACAGTCAGTATCAAACATTCTAATACTTCCTTAAGTAATTCCCTCAGTAATTGTCAAAATCGCTCTCCGCTGAAACAGATCATTTGCAGGCTCCTCATTCATTATTCAGGGCCGTGAATCTTGTGTACTACAATGTATGTGCATATGTTTACATGCTAAGACAAACCTTGACTTGTGCATTTGGAGCAGGCTGCGCAGCTGTAACTAACACGGGGTGATAAATGGACTGGCTCGGTCTGGCCTGAGGATGAGATAAGCAGCCTATCGGAGCTTTAAAGCCTGGACACGACCTTGAGAAAGCACTGTACATGAGAACAGGACCGGGGGCTCATATTAACTGGACTCTCATTTGGCTCAGAGCTGAGGTCGCTGTTCACAGGAATGAAACCACTGATGTGCAGGTTATACGCACGATGTAATGATGTAATAGCAATACTGTAAATGTTTGTACAGTGTTTTTCAAATGGACTGGTGAAAACAATTTAGAAAAAAAGGAACAAGTTAAATAAGAAACTGAAAAAAGGAACAATACCCCTCGACAATTATATCCTTACTATTGACATTTAAAATCATGGTCCAAACAACAGGTTTTTTCATTAAATGTATTTCAAAATATTAGTATTAATGTATACTTAGTGGTTGTGGTCCGTGGATCTTCGGTTAAGAGTAAACAAATATTCAGAGAAACTACTACACAAGTAAGAGTTTGGACATATTACACTGTACAAGAATTTATAAAACATTTATAAAACTATTCTTCTGGACCTGGAAAGTCTGTATCTTCTTGCAGTCACATAATTTCTACAGAGCAGAAATCAGAACAGAAATATACAAATACACACACACGATAAACAACCTTTTGTACAGGATAACATGCCTTTTTCTTGATACTTATTTTTGTATAAGTGAAGATGAGGATAAGTTCATGAAGTCCTATCTACATCAGTGGAGGTGTGAGTCATTGTGGACTTAAGTCTCCTGTGGTCGTCTGATCTGATCTGTGCAAATGTTCAAAATGGAGTTCTCTTTATAAGCCTCTGTTTGATGTTCTATATCTCTAATGCTTAATGCTTATGTATTACCAGAACACTCCGAGCTAACCAATATAGTCAATATATCTCTTTATGCAGTGAAAAATGAGGTAGATAGTACATACAGTTATATTCCTCTTGGTTGTCTGCTATTTTAAAAATCCAGGTGCTAAACTACAGTTGTACAAAAAATAGCCCATGATTTTTGCAGGTGTGTTGCATGTGATTTAATCTTTGAAACACATAAATATTGTCTTGTTTTGTCAAAAGTTTACATCTGTTCTTTTGCTCTCTCTTTTGTGATAAATAAGACAGAGTTCATTAAACAATTGTATTTGGATTATGATCAAACTGTGCATGTGTGTACTGCATCATTTAACATGACACAAGTCTATACTGTTGTGAAGTTACTCCAATTTTAGCATATAGAATATATATGCTGCTGTGACCACTTTAGGGTCACTTGTGCTGTCTTATTAAACACTATGTATACAGTACTATCGACTATGTAACCAGAACATAAAGCTCTTAAAGGTCATCAGTGTTACATGTTCCTCTGGTAAACTGAAGACCTGGGGCTTGTCAGCTCTGTAGTTTTAAACAGGAAGTCATTTGTCATATTTCAAGTTATTTTACATCATGGGATGGCACATTAATTGTTGGGTTAAATTAATGCAAGCTCAAAATGACAAAATAAGATTTTAGTTCTGTGAAGTGGGCAAAAGTTTTAGAGTGAAGATATTTCACTGCTCATTCAAGCAGCTTCTTCAGTTCTGGTCAGACTGATGGTGGAAATGGCCTTATATCTGAAGGGAGGAGCTACTACACTGAAACTAACAACCTTATTTGTTTACAGTTACTGTTTGTTAGCTAGGTCTATTAAAGTACACCAAGTGTGAACTGTAACTAAATCACATTTTGCATAAATGTTCTATCTTCTATCTCCTTCTATCTTCACACACTTTAGTTACTGCACAATCTGCACAGATTAATGCTGTGGACCCGAACACCAAGTTCAAATGGGAAGAGGGCGAGGAGAAAAAATTGGCCTTCTTAGATTATGTCCACACACACCAACCAGTACCTGCTTTTCTCACCATTCACTGCAACGCAAACTCAAAGTTTAACCATTAGAGGCCTGAATGATTAAGCAAAATATGACTCAGACACAGTTCATACATAGTGTAGTTCAGTAGACCTAGCCAACAAACACAAACTGTAAACAAACAGATGTGTCCACCATCAGTCTGACCAGAACTGAAGAAACCTTTTGGATGATCAGCGAAATGTCTTCACTCTAAAACTTTTGTCCAGTGACAGAAATGTATTTTTCTTTTGCTATAGATCCTACCAGGACAACTGGGGGATTACACAGATATGCTCATGCTTAAGTTGTTAGATAAATCATAAACATGTAGTTGGTGCTATCATTAAGCTTTAGTTAGGGATGCTCCCAGAGCACACTGTGGTGTAATGGCTCTACCAGATCAATATAGTGATTTACCATTAATAAAATACAAAATGATGATCCTTAGGTTTTAGTTCAAAACACCTCAGTACCTGAGAAAATAATAATAGGTCGTCTTTCAGTTTTATCACATCCAAATCTAGGTATGGTACAAACAACATTTGTATACTTTTCTTCAGATCACCCACATTTCAGAAATCCTCTGATGAAGTAATTGTCATGTACAGTATCTTGGCTTGTGCAATGCTTTCAATGACTCCTGGTTATAATAATGCTTTAGATCCTGATAAGACGTTAGTATATGAACTGCTTGTGATATTAATATGTGTATAAAAAGTATTCATCTTCTCCCTTTGGGCTTTTGGAGCAGGCCAGGCTATGGGCACATTGTTATTCATGTGTACTGTGGACACAAAGGCTTGAGCACGCTCCCTGGCAGTGCTCGGCTGGCTCCCAAACAGCAGAGCAACTCAAAGGTCAGCCTGTCTGTTCATCTAACAGCATGACAGACCTCCACAGCAGGACTAGAGCACGTGAACCCACCCTGCTACACTCATACAATAACACGCACTATCGCAGCCCTTATCGCCAATCACTGCAATGAAAAGATAAGAATAAAGTGGTTACACATGTCAGCTAACCATCTGTGGACGAACATAAAAAGATAAGGAAATATTCCAACTGCTGGAGCAGTGAAGCAAAGACAATTGATTTTTATTTGAGAAGTAACTATCAGATATCGTTATTCGTTTTGACAGCTTAAAGTACTATGCTGAGACATGCTTGGCTGCCTGCATTTCCATTAAACTGTCAAGTATGTGCCCTTTCATACACAAAACCAGAATTTCTGTCACTTTAAAGCGACTGACAAACATTCCCTTGGTCTTAAGTGTGCCCTGTGAAAGAAGGGGAAGACATTGCCTCAGTCGGCACTAGCCTGCTGACATAGACGACTGGATTAAAGTAAAGATGGCAGATTGAAGGTCAGATAACAGACACATGTAATGCAATATTGTTTCAGGCACTAGTTCACTCGGATTAGTTTTTTGTTTTTTTGTTTTAAGGCAACCACTTTATGTTGATGACACAAAATGATTAAAATTTTGTGGATCTCTTTGTAGTTTTAAGTTATGATTGTGGTTCAAGTAAGCTTAGAGCTACAGTAAAGAAGTAATTACAAGCTCTAGGAAGTTTTAAAATTGAAAACCAATCCCTAAATCAGAGCTGAGAACTATAAGTAACAATAAAAACCTTTAGAACATGGACTGTGGTAGCGTTGAACAAGCACAGGTGAGCTCATTGCAAAGTGTGAAACTGAGAGAGACACTGAATGAGCACGGGGCCAAGGAGCAGGAGTAGAGAGAGCTGTTGTCAACAAACCACCCTCCTGGTTGTGTGAATGGTCAAGTGATGACAGGAAACAGAAGAGGTGCGAGTCCTCGGGTTATCAGGATTCTCTGAAGTGGAGATCTGCTGTTGAAGACTTTCAAGAGTTTACCGTCATCACGAACTGTTGGATAAAAGTGCAGCCATTTTAGTCACAGACTGGAGTTATTTTCACCTGACGGCAAAGTCAAGCCTCACAAGCTTCCGACGCCCTGCCCTTTAAGAGGCTTGCTACACCAACTTTAAAGAAAACAAGACAAAATACTTTTTATTCTGCCATATACACCTGTAATAAAACTGCCCATTTTTATTTTTATTTTTTTACATCTAAACAGATAATGACAGCATGATTATGTGTTGCCTCTTGAAGCAGGGAGTATATGTGCCAGTGCTGGTATTGTGCTATAGACAAGCTCTGATAAGAACTGAAGATGATTTGACATATACACCTTTTGGCAGTTTCATTTAGAAATGAATTCATGCTACATTTAATGTTAAAGGTCAGAAAGAAATAAGTAACTATTTGGAATTACTACCATTTGGTTTTACCTTATTCTAATCCGAGTGTCCTTACGCCTAGAAAATAGCTTTTCAACCTCTCCTCTAAATTTAGCAAAAGACAAGGGCGGTGCAGCATTGGCACTAGGGGCAGAGCGCAGAGTCAACCATTTACAGTTGGAGATGGGCTGATTCTGCCTGACAGAAGTGAACTGCCAGCAAGTAAAAGGAGAGTGCTTTTACTTCTATTCCTTGTTCATAGAGACAACACAGTGTATTTTACTGGTAGTACTTCCATTCACAAATGTATGTCTGCAAGTAGATCTAGACTTAGCTTAACTTAAACCCAAATTCAGATGTTAATTTGCCTGACAAATTCAGAATGATATCTCTCTGTATTTTTGTACAGCTTTATATCAGTCTGGCCCCCCATATTCTCTGTTGTGTCTCTAGCCTGGTCATATGTGATCGTGCAAACTGATACGTTTTTTTGTTTGTTTTTTTCTTTTCGGTGACACATGTAAACTGAAGGAGCTCATTGCATTTGTAAATCATAGGTGACAAATCAAATTTATCTTGCCTTGGATTAACAGAGGTTTTGGTTTTTTTTTTACTTTATTATTTCTGATACAGACGGACCATGCGTGTCCCCAATTGGCTAATCCACCTGTCAATCACGGCCATTTGAAAACGGGAATATTCATGGGTGACCAGACTCATATCTTCACAAACTATTGAAGAAATGTGTATTATGGGTCCCAGGCAAGATGTTAATGAAATTCAATTCAATTATTTTTTTGTAAACCCCAGTACTCCAACAGCAGTCAAACTTATAAGTGCTTGGAAATGAAACTTTGAAACAGACATCAACAATGACAATGGCAGTGTTTACATACAGAAACAAATCGGTTTATCAGATTTCTAGAGTTATTATATTACTGAAATTTTGTGTAATGTTTTTTCAATTGTCCACACCAGTGTTAAAGGAGCACTGAAATCATTTGTTTGGTCTCTCATTTTACAAACAAGTAAAGAATTCACCACACATTAAACAGAATGCAAATGGCTCACCTTCCCAGGCAATTAACATGACACGAAACATGTTCAATAGTTGCTTATATGTCACAGTAAACCGTTATTAAATGTATTAAAGAAACGTGTTACCTTGTTCATTTGCAAGTTTCAATCAATTTCATACAAGCTAATAATAAAGCCATTACTGACCTTTCACTGGTCCCTCAGTGGAGAGAGTCTTATCAGAGCAATGTCTTCTCCCGACAGGCACAAGCAGGACAAAGATGTCTCTGTCTGCAGCATGAGTCTGCTTAAAAGAGAAGCACAAAGGAGGACGGAGTAGAGGGTCAGAGGTAGCCCCGACTGGCTTTAGGCGCGCCCCTCAGCTCAGCTCTGATGGACCCAACAATGTCCGGCTACTGCAGATATGCTAGATTCCTTTATTATAGCTCCCCAATGATTGAGTTCAGTCTAGCTCCTGCTCTGTGTCTCTCCAGAGTCATCAGTTTTGTGTGGGATAGTGAGAAAATAATTGTGATGGTGTGTAATTGTCTTGGCTGAAAAGACACGTGTATAGGCCCAGCACACAGACTGTATTTACAAATGGACATGGCTAACCTGCTAGCCACCGTGTTCTAGATAGGTAAGTATGGGCGCGCTTCTGGCTCCATCGACTCTGGCTCCAATTAATTTTACATTGAAACACTGTGACCTCTCTCTCTGTAACAGATGCTGTGTGAGACTTGTCATTTTGGTCAAACAGTCTCGCTCCAGATTGATGATATTCGCAGTCAGACTTCAAACTATGGATCTCTGCTCCAAATTCACCCCTGTAACCATTAGTCTTGGTGAAGATGGTTTGAATCCTGCTCCTGGCGTAAAAATCACTGGTAGAGAAGTTAGATCCACTGGGCTACAGCTTGACAGTCAGGCCCCAGCTTCCAAAGATGAATACTGTTTTTGTGTCCTTGGGCAAGACACATAACCCACCTTGCCTCCAGTGTCTGCATGAAAGGTACGAATGTGTGTGTGTGAATCGGTGAGTGGTTTCTTGAAGCTCTTTGAATGCCTTGAAGGTAGAACAGTACTGTACAGCCTAAATGTGGGCAGACCAGCCCAAATAGCAAAAAAGAAATTCCAAACTCTGCAAGTACTTTAGACGTACTAAAAGATGGATGTCGTCATAAATCTGTAAATCAGTCTCTGTGTATCTGTGATCATACCACTTGTAATGCGTTGTAGGCTAGGCCGACTGACTCCAAAAAGTAAGTAATGTTTCAGAAATAGATTTGGTAAAGAGCCATAAGGTGAGTGAATGAAAGGCAGGCACAAAATAAAGTTGGTTATAAGAATGGTTATATTAGAGTATTTTGATGCCGGTTTCTATGTTTATATAGGTGTGCAATAATAATAATAATAATGGTCAACATGTATATTAGACAGATAATGTATTATAAACAATGAAGCTATATCAATCAACTGAATCAGAGCAAAACAAAAATGCACAACAACTTCAGTTCAGTGTGAATCAGTCCCATGAGATCACAAAATGTCCACTTGAATGTTTAGTCCATGTGTGCGTGAATAGACAGGGGAAGTCAGAGTTTCAAAGTTTGTAGTGAAGTTATTAAATCCAGTGAAATGGAAAGAGTTTGATCTCCTACCACAACGTTTTATAATCTTAGCTCGCCATCACAGATTCACAGTTGAAGTTGCCATCTGAAAAGGAAGGGAAAAAAAAAACACTGACCTGCACAAGGTCAAAGAAAAAAGACAAACAAATTAAATTCACATTACTTCACTTACAGGCTATAACTACACAATAATAAATATTTACAATTTAAATACATTGAAAAAACATCATAATATTATCAATAAATTGTCAATTTGATAACATTAATTTTACATATTAGAACAAATCATAGTGCATCTTTAAGTTAACTAGTTTTTTAAAGGCTTGTCAAAACATATTAACAGTAGTTGCAAATCAAAAAACAAAAATACAAAGCTACATTCATTGACAAAATTATTATGGTCACCAAATTACTCATTCAAAATAACAAAAATAGACACCAAAACATGTGTTACTTACAGGACCTAGAGTGTCCTTTAATTACTAAAGCTTTGGCCTTTAATTCAGTAGCGATAAAAACTACGATTGGGTCCATATTTAATTACTACAGGCACAAAATCAGTGACTGGAGTACTGTATTACAACAACTTAGCATAGCAATAGAGTGGCATTTGAAACAAAAAAACAGCGGTTTAAAACGACAGAATAACTCACCGCTGAGCAGAGGGTTGAATGCTTTTTATGAAAGCAGAGTAGAAGCAGATTTAGCGATCAAACGAAGAGCACGCTGACTCCAGAGCACGACCAGCACCACAGCTACAGCGAGCAGCAGCAGCAGGGCACCAGACGCAAGGAGTGACGGGAGCCGCTCCAGGTAATACTGGGCTCATCGGAGCGGTAACAGGAGGTAACACACTCATCATGTCGCCAGGTTTGAAGTATCTGTGGCATGATCAATATGACAAATGTTTAAGTGATTCATGTTAATAAAGACCCCATTGTTTAGAAAACCTAATGTATTTTTGGTCTTTCTGACTCGAAAAGTAAAGAATCTGTTTTTATCCAGGTTAGCTTTAGACCTAATAGTAGCAACAAATCGCAACAGTTGAAACAGCAGAAGTTTTATGCAGCAGTAAAAGTAGCAGTATGCAAATTATTCACTATTCAGACACATTTTATTAAACACATTTTGAGCAACTTAGCCACAGGAACTTTCCAGTTACTTTGAGTCATGCACCATCTATTCCCTCAATGTACATTAGGTGGCATATTACTACACCTGCTGAGTAAGTTGATTTACTGTGATGACCCATGGGGAGGAAGCACTGAAAAGACTGAAGATACTGTCCTTGCAATCACAAACCTCCACATCTCTGCATCTACGTCACTTCTAACTTAACAAAGCCTTCTCCTTCACACGAACATTTATTCCTTAGAAGTGTCTGTGGCACCTGGTGTTGTACTCCCTGATGGTTTCAGACCTGCTCTTGGGTAGCACCCCCTCATATTTCCAGGCACTCCTACGTCAGCCCTCAGCATTACTCATCACATCAGAAAAGATGCACTTGTTTTTATCATGGCTGTGTGCCTCTGCCTCTCTAAGAATATTAAATACACTTTTGGTTCTGATCCATATGTCGTTACATATCATCTGCGCTAATGAGCCACGGCCGACCACTGAGAGTGAGAGGAGGAAGGTGGGATCAAAGAACATCAAGCAGCACAACAAATAGATTTTATAATTGAACTTAGATAGCTGGTTATTTTTGCTCAAATCAATATTGCACAGATCAGGGTGCAATAGAGGATGGATGTGTGAGCGTTTCCATTTTACACCTGCTTTGGAAGACCAAAGATAATGGATCCATGTACATATAACTATGTAATGTTTTGTTTTTTGTTTTGTTTTTTTCAGTGGTTCACAATTAGGCAGCACAACTGACCAAGTCTAGCTCCCAATTGGGATATAGCTGTCCGGGCTCTGCCTACTGCTGCAGATACTCCTATCATTTTTATTGTCCGCAGTTTATGAAAATATTTCACAATTTCCAGAAGCCAGAGTTCCATTTTGCTCTCACAACACTGCTACCAACTAGCTTGAAAACAGCCATAATTAGATGCAGACTGTGCACAGTGGTCTCATTTTTACCATAAGAGCTGCTTTTGATAAGCATTTTTATTATTGTTTTTCCACATTCTAGGCACTGAAAGCGCTTTACATTAAGGAACCACTCACCCATTCACACGTACATTCATACACCAGTGTACACAGTGATGTGTCTGTGTTTGGGCAAAACTATTTTTACTTTTATATGAAAAAAACAGGTGCAGCCCCTTTAATTTAATTTTGATGAACCCTTTTTATTTTGCCTCATACTCATTGATGATGGGTCACATGCTGAGTGACTATAGTACTTGAGGATGTAAAGTACCACTGGGTAATGACTAAACTGAAAAAAAGGTGAAATATGTGTTATAAAGGAAGTATAACATACAATTTTACAATTTACTCTAAATCTTACTCTGCTCCATTGTGTCCCTGTATCCCTGAGTTCTAGTAACTAAAAAATATGTGATCAGTGTTAGCCTTGAATACCCAGAGCTGACTCAGAGCTCCAAACTCTCTCCATGGAGCCGGGAAATGATTCATGGTGGTGTCACAATCACTTCATCTGCCCAAATAACACACAAAAACAGGTGAAATGAACAAAATACCACTATGTTCACATGCAAGCAGCTCACACGGCTGGTGGGTCTGGACAATGCTGAAACCCTTTTATGATCTGATTAGTCATATCCTTGTGGAGAATGATTGACATGGTACAACAGCATTACATAAAATAAATTAGCAATTCAGTGTCAAATCACACTCCATACTAGGATAATAACATTACCTTCAGAGACAAATCAAGGACTATTTTGTGAAGATGTCCTTAGCTATTTAAATGTGTTTCATTGTTTCAGCTCTGTCAACACACAATCCGAATAATGAGCAGCTCACAAGTTGTGCTTACATTATTTTGGTTTGGCAACATGTCAATCTGTGCAAAGATTCGCCCACAGTTTGGAGACAAACTTTTACTGTGAATTCTTTGAGGGAACAAACCCAGCAGATGCTTTTAAACTGTGCTTTATGAGAGAAAATAAACAGTAGCAGTAGATATGATTGTCTGTTTCAGTTGCTATGGCACTACGGTTCGTGAAAAAATAAAAATTGTTAAAGAGTTACTATGAACATTGACATATAACTAGGTCACTTGTTAAAATAAAAATAAAAAGTATTGCATTTTAGAAATATATAGCCTACAAAACACCATACCTAGAACTGAATAATTGTTAACGGGATATTTTCTGGCAAATTTTGCAATGCATGACATCTGCTAAGCTTATGGCGCCATTGAGCACTGCATTGCAATGGTTACTAACACATGTATTTATAACACAGGATATAATGGAAAATGGTAGCTCTTTCATACATTCAGCTTTTTCACAGTTTGTCAATGTTCATTAGCACCTGGCTGAGATAGGAATCCAATGATGCAATAGTGAACAATCGCGGGTGGCTGGGAGGCAGACTTACAAATTTCTTAGTCTCACAGTTTGTATTAATCATGATTACAGTGGGAGCGCACCAATAAGTGCAGTTTCTCAGCCCGAGATGGCCACGAGGGTGCTGTGTGTCTGACCTGTTTACTGCCGCTCTGCTAGGACCCACACAGCGATCCATCTCAAGCTTCAACTCTAGTGTTTTTCTAATGACCACCTTCCCCCAAAGCACTAACTCACCACATACACGGCTGAGAGAGACTGCACAGGTATACTGCTGCAGTTTAGTATAAGATCACAATATTCGTCTCACTATTTTCACCTATACAACCTGTACCTTTGTATTTTCATGCATATTCATTCACTCTATACTTGGTGGTGGTAAGCTACTATTGGAATGTGGGTGAAGTGCCTTAACAGTGGCCTCATTTCCAAGTATTTACCAGGCCCAAGTCGGTATGGCCACAATATGTACATACAGGTTTATGTACAGGCTAGGACCCTGTATTTATTTTGATGCCTTTTTGCATATAATGTGTATTCTAATAATCTTGATAGTTTCAAGTCCATTTTAGTAATTATTCATCTGTATTTTTATTGGATATTTTCAATTCATCTGCCGTTCTAATACTTGAATTTCAGGAATTACTGAAATTATGGACAACTATCATTCACCTCAATCTCTCAATCTCCTAAATTTAAGTGATTTACTTTCATTTACTTTTTTATAATACAACTGAAGGAGACTATTTCTGAGTTTGGCCAGACCCTCACTTTACTAAAACACAAAAGTAATGTAACAGTTATACTTAGACACGAGTCACTGCACCTCAATATGGAAACTCATATTCATGAGGGAGCAGTTATGTCAATCACACATTAGATAGCATGATTCTATACCACCTCTATACATTTTCTCTATCATCCAAACGGAGCAGAGGCCCTGAGGCGCTGGTCTTAAATTGACAGAAGTGGCTGTTTAACCTTGTGGAAAGAGATTCAATAACATCATTTTTTTTTTTTGTGTTACTCTGTGACATTGCAATATTTGACATAGGTGTTTTGCCATGCCATTTTACAGCCCAAATACAACATGAGCAGAAACTGAAGAAATAAGCTCACAATTTATTGCAAATGCACAATGTTCATTTTGAATGTGCTACCAGTGTTTTAACAGCAGGTGAATGAATCTCAACACTGAGATGAGGAGTGTTCTGTGCAAATTTTCACCTATTTAATATGAGCAAGAAAGAAATAGTACTTGTGAGGCATTTGAGTTTAATGTTAAAATGTTATTTATAAAGACAATTTTGTCGTCAACTCTTTAAAAATGCATATATACATATATATATATATATACATATATATATATATATATATATATATATATATATATATACACATATATATATATACATATACATATATATACATATATATATATATACATATACATATATATACACATATACATATATATATATACATATATATATATATATATACATATATATATATATATACATATATATATACATATATATATATATATATACATATATATATACATATAGATATATACATATATATATGTATATATATTATATATATATAGTATATATGTATGCTATATATATATATATATATATATATATATATATATATATATATATATATATATATATATATATTATATATATATATATGTATATATATATATTATATATAATATGTGTATATATATAATATATATATATATATATATATATATATGTATAATATATATATATGTATATATGCATTTTTAAAGAGTTGACGACAAAATTGTCTTTATAAATAACATTTTAACATTAAACTCAAATGCCTCACAAGTACTATTTCTTTCTTGCTCATATTAAATAGGTGAAAATTTGCACAGAACACTCCTCATCTCAGTGTTGAGATTCATTCACTGCTGTTAAAACACTGGTAGCACATTCAAAATGAACATTGTGCATTTGCAATAAATTGTGAGCTTATTTCTTCAGTTTCTGCTCATGTTGTATTTGGGCTGTAAAATGGCATGGCAAAACACCTATGTCAAATATTGCAATGTCACAGAGTAACACAAAAAAAAAATGATGTTATTGAATCTCTTTCCACAAGGTTAAACAGCCACTTCTGTCAATTTAAGACCAGCGCCTCAGGGCCTCTGCTCCGTTTGGATGATAGAGAAAATGTATAGAGGTGGTATAGAATCATGCTATCTAATGTGTGATTGACATAACTGCTCCCTCATGAATATGAGTTTCCATATTGAGGTGCAGTGACTCGTGTCTAAGTATAACTGTTACATTACTTTTGTGTTTTAGTAAAGTGAGGGTCTGGCCAAACTCAGAAATAGTCTCCTTCAGTTGTATTATAAAAAAGTAAATGAAAGTAAATCACTTAAATTTAGGAGATTGAGAGATTGAGGTGAATGATAGTTGTCCATAATTTCAGTAATTCCTGAAATTCAAGTATTAGAACGGCAGATGAATTGAAAATATCCAATAAAAATACAGATGAATAATTACTAAAATGGACTTGAAACTATCAAGATTATTAGAATACACATTATATGCAAAAAGGCATCAAAATAAATACAGGGTCCTAGCCTGTACATAAACCTGTATGTACATATTGTGGCCATACCGACTTGGGCCTGGTAAATACTTGGAAATGAGGCCACTGTTAAGGCACTTCACCCACATTCCAATAGTAGCTTACCACCACCAAGTATAGAGTGAATGAATATGCATGAAAATACAAAGGTACAGGTTGTATAGGTGAAAATAGTGAGACGAATATTGTGATCTTATACTAAACTGCAGCAGTATACCTGTGCAGTCTCTCTCAGCCGTGTATGTGGTGAGTTAGTGCTTTGGGGAAGGTGGTCATTAGAAAAACACTAGAGTTGAAGCTTGAGATGGATCGCTGTGGGTCCTAGCAGAGCGGCAGTAAACAGGTCAGACACACAGCACCCTCGTGGCCATCTCGGGCTGAGAAACTGCACTTATTGGTGCGCTCCCACTGTAATCATGATTAATACAAACTGTGAGACTAAGAATTTGTAAGTCTGCCTCCCAGCCACCCGCGATTGTTCACTATTGCATCATTGGATTCCTATCTCAGCCAGTGCTAATGAACATTGACAAACTGTGAAAAAGCTGAATGTATGAAAGAGCTACCATTTTCCATTATATCCTGTGTTATAAATACATGTGTTAGTAACCATTGCAATGCAGTGCTCAATGGCGCCATAAGCTTAGCAGATGTCATGCATTGCAAAATTTGCCAGAAAATATCCCGTTAACAATTATTCAGTTCTAGGTATGGTGTTTTGTAGGCTATATATTCTAAAATGCAATACTTTTATTTTTTATTTTAACAAGTGACCTAGTTATATGTCAATGTTCATAGTAACTCTTTAACAATTTTTATTTTTTCACGAACCGTAGTGCCATAGCAACTGAAACAGACAATCATATCTACTGCTACTGTTTATTTTCTCTCATAAAGCACAGTTTAAAAGCATCTGCTGGGTTTGTTCCCTCAAAGAATTCACAGTAAAAGTTTGTCTCCAAACTGTGGGCGAATCTTTGCACAGATTGACATGTTGCCAAACCAAAATAATGTAAGCACAACTTGTGAGCTGCTCATTATTCGGATTGTGTGTTGACAGAGCTGAAACAATGAAACACATTTAAATAGCTAAGGACATCTTCACAAAATAGTCCTTGATTTGTCTCTGAAGGTAATGTTATTATCCTAGTATGGAGTGTGATTTGACACTGAATTGCTAATTTATTTTATGTAATGCTGTTGTACCATGTCAATCATTCTCCACAAGGATATGACTAATCAGATCATAAAAGGGTTTCAGCATTGTCCAGACCCACCAGCCGTGTAGCTGCTTGCATGTGAACATAGTGGTATTTTGTTCATTTCACCTGTTTTTGTGTGTTATTTGGGCAGATGAAGTGATTGTGACACACCATGAATCATTTCCCGGCTCCATGGAGAGAGTTTGGAGCTCTGAGTCAGCTCTGGGTATTCAAGGCTAACACTGATCACATATTTTTTTAGTTACTAGAACTCAGGGATACAGGGACACAATGGAGCAGAGTAAGATTTAGAGTAAATTGTAAAATTGTATGTTATACTTCCTTTATAACACATATTTCACCTTTTTTTCAGTTAGTCATTACCCAGTGGTACTTTACATCCTCAAGTACTATAGTCACTCAGCATGTGACCCATCATCAATGAGTATGAGGCAAAATAAAAAGGGTTCATCAAAATTAAATTAAAGGGGCTGCACCTGTTTTTTTCATATAAAAGTAAAAATAGTTTTGCCAAACACAGACACATCACTGTGTACACTGTGTATGAATGTACGTGTGAATGGGTGAGTGGTTCCTTAATGTAAAGCGCTTTCAGTGCCTAGAATGTGGAAAAACAATAATAAAAATGCTTATCAAAAGCAGCTCTTATGGTAAAAATGAGACCACTGTGCACAGTCTGCATCTAATTATGGCTGTTTTCAAGCTAGTTGGTAGCAGGTTGTGAGAGCAAAATGGAACTCTGGCTTCTGGAAATTGTGAAATATTTTCATAAACTGCGGACAATAAAATGATAGGAGTATCTGCAGCAGTAGGCAGAGCCCGGACAGCTATATCCCAATTGGGAGCTAGACTTGGTCAGTTGTGCTGCCTAATTGTGAACCACTGAAAAAAACAAAACAAAAAACAAAACATTACATAGTTATATGTACATGGATCCATTATCTTTGGTCTTCCAAAGCAGGTGTAAAATGGAAACGCTCACACATCCATCCTCTATTGCACCCTGATCTGTGCAATATTGATTTGAGCAAAAATAACCAGCTATCTAAGTTCAATTATAAAATCTATTTGTTGTGCTGCTTGATGTTCTTTGATCCCACCTTCCTCCTCTCACTCTCAGTGGTCGGCCGTGGCTCATTAGCGCAGATGATATGTAACGACATATGGATCAGAACCAAAAGTGTATTTAATATTCTTAGAGAGGCAGAGGCACACAGCCATGATAAAAACAAGTGCATCTTTTCTGATGTGATGAGTAATGCTGAGGCTGACGTAGGAGTGCCTGGAAATATGAGGGGTGCTACCCAAGAGCAGGTCTGAAACCATCAGGGAGTACAACACCAGGTGCCACAGACACTTCTAAGGAATAAATGTTCGTGTGAAGGAGAAGGCTTTGTTAAGTTAGAAGTGACGTAGATGCAGAGATGTGGAGGTTTGTGATTGCAAGGACAGTATCTTCAGTCTTTTCAGTGCTTCCTCCCCATGGGTCATCACAGTAAATCAACTTACTCAGCAGGTGTAGTAATATGCCACCTAATGTACATTGAGGGAATAGATGGTGCATGACTCAAAGTAACTGGAAAGTTCCTGTGGCTAAGTTGCTCAAATGTGTTTAATAAAATGTGTCTGAATAGTGAATAATTTGCATACTGCTACTTTACTGCTGCATAAAACTTCTGCTGTTTCAACTGTTGCGATTTGTTGCTACTATTAGGTCTAAAGCTAACCTGGATAAAAACAGATTCTTTACTTTTCGAGTCAGAAAGACCAAAAATACATTAGGTTTTCTAAACAATGGGGTCTTTATTAACATGAATCACTTAAACATTTGTCATATTGATCATGCCACAGATACTTCAAACCTGGCGACATGATGAGTGTGTTACCTCCTGTTACCGCTCCGATGAGCCCAGTATTACCTGGAGCGGCTCCCGTCACTCCTTGCGTCTGGTGCCCTGCTGCTGCTGCTCGCTGTAGCTGTGGTGCTGGTCGTGCTCTGGAGTCAGCGTGCTCTTCGTTTGATCGCTAAATCTGCTTCTACTCTGCTTTCATAAAAAGCATTCAACCCTCTGCTCAGCGGTGAGTTATTCTGTCGTTTTAAACCGCTGTTTTTTTGTTTCAAATGCCACTCTATTGCTATGCTAAGTTGTTGTAATACAGTACTCCAGTCACTGATTTTGTGCCTGTAGTAATTAAATATGGACCCAATCGTAGTTTTTATCGCTACTGAATTAAAGGCCAAAGCTTTAGTAATTAAAGGACACTCTAGGTCCTGTAAGTAACACATGTTTTGGTGTCTATTTTTGTTATTTTGAATGAGTAATTTGGTGCCATAATAATTTTGTCAATGAATGTAGCTTTGTATTTTTGTTTTTTGATTTGCAACTACTGTTAATATGTTTTGACAAGCCTTTAAAAAAACTAGTTAACTTAAAGATGCACTATGATTTGTTCTAATATGTAAAATTAATGTTATCAAATTGACAATTTATTGATAATATTATGATGTTTTTTCAATGTATTTAAATTGTAAATATTTATTGTGTAGTTATAGCCTGTAAGTGAAGTAATGTGAATTTAATTTGTTTGTCTTTTTCTTTGACCTTGTGCAGGTCAGTGTTTTTTTTTTCCCTTCCTTTTCAGATGGCAACTTCAACTGTGAATCTGTGATGGCGAGCTAAGATTATAAAACGTTGTGGTAGGAGATCAAACTCTTTCCATTTCACTGGATTAATAACTTCACTACAAACTTTGAAACTCTGACTTCCCCTGTCTATTCACGCACACATGGACTAAACATTCAAGTGGACATTTTGTGATCTCATGGGACTGATTCACACTGAACTGAAGTTGTTGTGCATTTTTGTTTTGCTCTGATTCAGTTGATTGATATAGCTTCATTGTTTATAATACATTATCTGTCTAATATACATGTGACCATTATTATTATTATTATTGCACACCTATATAAACATAGAAACCGGCATCAAAATACTCTAATATAACCATCTTATAACCAACTTTATTTTGTGCCTGCCTTTCATTCACTCCCTTATGGCTCTTTACCAAATCTATTTCTGAAACATTACTTACTTTTTGGAGTCAGTCGGCCTAGCCTACAACGCATTACAAGTGGTATGATCACAGATACACAGAGACTGATTTACAGATTTATGACGACATCCATCTTTTAGTACGTCTAAAGTACTTGCAGAGTTTGGAATTTCTTTTTTGCTATTTGGGCTGGTCTGCCCACATTTAGGCTGTACAGTACTGTTCTACCTTCAAGGCATTCAAAGAGCTTCAAGAAACCACTCACCGATTCACACACACAATTCGTACCTTTCATGCAGACACTGGAGGCAAGGTGGGTTATGTGTCTTGCCCAAGGACACAAAAACAGTATTCATCTTTGGAAGCTGGGGCCTGACTGTCAAGCTGTAGCCCAGTGGATCTAACTTCTCTACCAGTGATTTTTACGCCAGGAGCAGGATTCAAACCATCTTCACCAAGACTAATGGTTACAGGGGTGAATTTGGAGCAGAGATCCATAGTTTGAAGTCTGACTGCGAATATCATCAATCTGGAGCGAGACTGTTGACCAAAATGACAAGTCTCACACAGCATCTGTTACAGAGAGAGAGGTCACAGTGTTTCAATGTAAAATTAATTGGAGCCAGAGTCGATGGAGCCAGAAGCGCGCCATACTTACCTATCTAGAACACGGTGGCTAGCAGGTTAGCCATGTCCATTTGTAAATACAGTCTGTGTGCTGGGCCTATACACTGTCTTTTCAGCCAAGACAATTACACACCATCACAATTATTTTCTCACTATCCCACACAAAACTGATGACTCTGGAGAGACACAGAGCAGGAGCTAGACTGAACTCAATCATTGGGGAGCTATAATAAAGGAATCTAGCATATCTGCAGTAGCCGGACATTGTTGGGTCCATCAGAGCTGAGCTGAGGGGCGCGCCTAAAGCCAGTCGGGGCTACCTCTGACCCTCTACTCCGTCCTCCTTTGTGCTTCTCTTTTAAGCAGACTCATGCTGCAGACAGAGACATCTTTGTCCTGCTTGTGCCTGTCGGGAGAAGACATTGCTCTGATAAGACTCTCTCCACTGAGGGACCAGTGAAAGGTCAGTAATGGCTTTATTATTAGCTTGTATGAAATTGATTGAAACTTGCAAATGAACAAGGTAACACGTTTCTTTAATACATTTAATAACGGTTTACTGTGACATATAAGCAACTATTGAACATGTTTCGTGTCATGTTAATTGCCTGGGAAGGTGAGCCATTTGCATTCTGTTTAATGTGTGGTGAATTCTTTACTTGTTTGTAAAATGAGAGACCAAACAAATGATTTCAGTGCTCTTTAACACTGGTGTGGACAATTGAAAAAACATTACACAAAATTTCAGTAATATAATAACTCTAGAAATCTGATAAACCGATTTGTTTCTGTATGTAAACACTGCCATTGTCATTGTTGATGTCTGTTTCAAAGTTTCATTTCCAAGCACTTATAAGTTTGACTGCTGTTGGAGTACTGGGGTTTACAAAAAATAATTGAATTGAATTTCATTAACATCTTGCCTGGGACCCATAATACACATTTCTTCAATAGTTGTGAAGATATGAGTCTGGTCACCCATGAATATTCCCGTTTTCAAATGGCCGTGATTGACAGGTGGATTAGCCAATTGGGGCACGCATGGTCCGTCTGTATCAGAAATAATAAGTAAAAAAAAAACCAAAACTCTGTTAATCCAAGGCAAGATAAATTTGATTTGTCACCTATGATTTACAAATGCAATGAGCTCCTTCAGTTTACATGTGTCACCGAAAAGAAAAAAACAAACAAAAAAACGTATCAGTTTGCACGATCACATATGACCAGGCTAGAGACACAACAGAGAATATGGGGGGCCAGACTGATATAAAGCTGTACAAAAATACAGAGAGATATCATTCTGAATTTGTCAGGCAAATTAACATCTGAATTTGGGTTTAAGTTAAGCTAAGTCTAGATCTACTTGCAGACATACATTTGTGAATGGAAGTACTACCAGTAAAATACACTGTGTTGTCTCTATGAACAAGGAATAGAAGTAAAAGCACTCTCCTTTTACTTGCTGGCAGTTCACTTCTGTCAGGCAGAATCAGCCCATCTCCAACTGTAAATGGTTGACTCTGCGCTCTGCCCCTAGTGCCAATGCTGCACCGCCCTTGTCTTTGCTAAATTTAGAGGAGAGGTTGAAAAGCTATTTTCTAGGCGTAAGGACACTCGGATTAGAATAAGGTAAAACCAAATGGTAGTAATTCCAAATAGTTACTTATTTCTTTCTGACCTTTAACATTAAATGTAGCATGAATTCATTTCTAAATGAAACTGCCAAAAGGTGTATATGTCAAATCATCTTCAGTTCTTATCAGAGCTTGTCTATAGCACAATACCAGCACTGGCACATATACTCCCTGCTTCAAGAGGCAACACATAATCATGCTGTCATTATCTGTTTAGATGTAAAAAAATAAAAATAAAAATGGGCAGTTTTATTACAGGTGTATATGGCAGAATAAAAAGTATTTTGTCTTGTTTTCTTTAAAGTTGGTTGTAGCAAGCCTCTTAAAGGGCAGGGCGTCGGAAGCTTGTGAGGCTTGACTTTGCCGTCAGGTGAAAATAACTCCAGTCTGTGACTAAAATGGCTGCACTTTTATCCAACAGTTCGTGATGACGGTAAACTCTTGAAAGTCTTCAACAGCAGATCTCCACTTCAGAGAATCCTGATAACCCGAGGACTCGCACCTCTTCTGTTTCCTGTCATCACTTGACCATTCACACAACCAGGAGGGTGGTTTGTTGACAACAGCTCTCTCTACTCCTGCTCCTTGGCCCGTGCTCATTCAGTGTCTCTCTCAGTTTCACACTTTGCAATGAGCTCACCTGTGCTTGTTCAACGCTACCACAGTCCATGTTCTAAAGGTTTTTATTGTTACTTATAGTTCTCAGCTCTGATTTAGGGATTGGTTTTCAATTTTAAAACTTCCTAGAGCTTGTAATTACTTCTTTACTGTAGCTCTAAGCTTACTTGAACCACAATCATAACTTAAAACTACAAAGAGATCCACAAAATTTTAATCATTTTGTGTCATCAACATAAAGTGGTTGCCTTGAAACAAAAAAAAAAAAACTAATCCGAGTGAACTAGTGCCTGAAACAATATTGCATTACATGTGTCTGTTATCTGACCTTCAATCTGCCATCTTTACTTTAATCCAGTCGTCTATGTCAGCAGGCTAGTGCCGACTGAGGCAATGTCTTCCCCTTCTTTCACAGGGCACACTTAAGACCAAGGGAATGTTTGTCAGTCGCTTTAAAGTGACAGAAATTCTGGTTTTGTGTATGAAAGGGCACATACTTGACAGTTTAATGGAAATGCAGGCAGCCAAGCATGTCTCAGCATAGTACTTTAAGCTGTCAAAACGAATAACGATATCTGATAGTTACTTCTCAAATAAAAATCAATTGTCTTTGCTTCACTGCTCCAGCAGTTGGAATATTTCCTTATCTTTTTATGTTCGTCCACAGATGGTTAGCTGACATGTGTAACCACTTTATTCTTATCTTTTCATTGCAGTGATTGGCGATAAGGGCTGCGATAGTGCGTGTTATTGTATGAGTGTAGCAGGGTGGGTTCACGTGCTCTAGTCCTGCTGTGGAGGTCTGTCATGCTGTTAGATGAACAGACAGGCTGACCTTTGAGTTGCTCTGCTGTTTGGGAGCCAGCCGAGCACTGCCAGGGAGCGTGCTCAAGCCTTTGTGTCCACAGTACACATGAATAACAATGTGCCCATAGCCTGGCCTGCTCCAAAAGCCCAAAGGGAGAAGATGAATACTTTTTATACACATATTAATATCACAAGCAGTTCATATACTAACGTCTTATCAGGATCTAAAGCATTATTATAACCAGGAGTCATTGAAAGCATTGCACAAGCCAAGATACTGTACATGACAATTACTTCATCAGAGGATTTCTGAAATGTGGGTGATCTGAAGAAAAGTATACAAATGTTGTTTGTACCATACCTAGATTTGGATGTGATAAAACTGAAAGACGACCTATTATTATTTTCTCAGGTACTGAGGTGTTTTGAACTAAAACCTAAGGATCATCATTTTGTATTTTATTAATGGTAAATCACTATATTGATCTGGTAGAGCCATTACACCACAGTGTGCTCTGGGAGCATCCCTAACTAAAGCTTAATGATAGCACCAACTACATGTTTATGATTTATCTAACAACTTAAGCATGAGCATATCTGTGTAATCCCCCAGTTGTCCTGGTAGGATCTATAGCAAAAGAAAAATACATTTCTGTCACTGGGCAAAAGTTTTAGAGTGAAGATATTTCACTGCTCATTCAAGCAGCTTCTTCAGTTCTGGTCAGACTGATGGTGGAAATGGCCTTATATCTGAAGGGAGGAGCTACTACACTGAAACTAACAACCTTATTTGTTTACAGTTACTGTTTGTTAGCTAGGTCTATTAAAGTACACCAAGTGTGAACTGTAACTAAATCACATTTTGCATAAATGTTCTATCTTCTATCTCCTTCTATCTTCACACACTTTAGTTACTGCACAATCTGCACAGATTAATGCTGTGGACCCGAACACCAAGTTCAAATGGGAAGAGGGCGAGGAGAAAAAATTGGCCTTCTTAGATTATGTCCACACACACCAACCAGTACCTGCTTTTCTCACCATTCACTGCAACGCAAACTCAAAGTTTAACCATTAGAGGCCTGAATGATTAAGCAAAATATGACTCAGACACAGTTCATACATAGTGTAGTTCAGTAGACCTAGCCAACAAACACAAACTGTAAACAAACAGATGTGTCCACCATCAGTCTGACCAGAACTGAAGAAACCTTTGGATGATCAGCGAAATGTCTTCACTCTAAAACTTTTGTCCAGTGACAGAAATGTATTTTTCTTTTGCTATAGATCCTACCAGGACAACTGGGGGATTACACAGATATGCTCATGCTTAAGTTGTTAGATAAATCATAAACATGTAGTTGGTGCTATCATTAAGCTTTAGTTAGGGATGCTCCCAGAGCACACTGTGGTGTAATGGCTCTACCAGATCAATATAGTGATTTACCATTAATAAAATACAAAATGATGATCCTTAGGTTTTAGTTCAAAACACCTCAGTACCTGAGAAAATAATAATAGGTCGTCTTTCAGTTTTATCACATCCAAATCTAGGTATGGTACAAACAACATTTGTATACTTTTCTTCAGATCACCCACATTTCAGAAATCCTCTGATGAAGTAATTGTCATGTACAGTATCTTGGCTTGTGCAATGCTTTCAATGACTCCTGGTTATAATAATGCTTTAGATCCTGATAAGACGTTAGTATATGAACTGCTTGTGATATTAATATGTGTATAAAAAGTATTCATCTTCTCCCTTTGGGCTTTTGGAGCAGGCCAGGCTATGGGCACATTGTTATTCATGTGTACTGTGGACACAAAGGCTTGAGCACGCTCCCTGGCAGTGCTCGGCTGGCTCCCAAACAGCAGAGCAACTCAAAGGTCAGCCTGTCTGTTCATCTAACAGCATGACAGACCTCCACAGCAGGACTAGAGCACGTGAACCCACCCTGCTACACTCATACAATAACACGCACTATCGCAGCCCTTATCGCCAATCACTGCAATGAAAAGATAAGAATAAAGTGGTTACACATGTCAGCTAACCATCTGTGGACGAACATAAAAAGATAAGGAAATATTCCAACTGCTGGAGCAGTGAAGCAAAGACAATTGATTTTTATTTGAGAAGTAACTATCAGATATCGTTATTCGTTTTGACAGCTTAAAGTACTATGCTGAGACATGCTTGGCTGCCTGCATTTCCATTAAACTGTCAAGTATGTGCCCTTTCATACACAAAACCAGAATTTCTGTCACTTTAAAGCGACTGACAAACATTCCCTTGGTCTTAAGTGTGCCCTGTGAAAGAAGGGGAAGACATTGCCTCAGTCGGCACTAGCCTGCTGACATAGACGACTGGATTAAAGTAAAGATGGCAGATTGAAGGTCAGATAACAGACACATGTAATGCAATATTGTTTCAGGCACTAGTTCACTCGGATTAGTTTTTTGTTTTTTTGTTTTAAGGCAACCACTTTATGTTGATGACACAAAATGATTAAAATTTTGTGGATCTCTTTGTAGTTTTAAGTTATGATTGTGGTTCAAGTAAGCTTAGAGCTACAGTAAAGAAGTAATTACAAGCTCTAGGAAGTTTTAAAATTGAAAACCAATCCCTAAATCAGAGCTGAGAACTATAAGTAACAATAAAAACCTTTAGAACATGGACTGTGGTAGCGTTGAACAAGCACAGGTGAGCTCATTGCAAAGTGTGAAACTGAGAGAGACACTGAATGAGCACGGGGCCAAGGAGCAGGAGTAGAGAGAGCTGTTGTCAACAAACCACCCTCCTGGTTGTGTGAATGGTCAAGTGATGACAGGAAACAGAAGAGGTGCGAGTCCTCGGGTTATCAGGATTCTCTGAAGTGGAGATCTGCTGTTGAAGACTTTCAAGAGTTTACCGTCATCACGAACTGTTGGATAAAAGTGCAGCCATTTTAGTCACAGACTGGAGTTATTTTCACCTGACGGCAAAGTCAAGCCTCACAAGCTTCCGACGCCCTGCCCTTTAAGAGGCTTGCTACACCAACTTTAAAGAAAACAAGACAAAATACTTTTTATTCTGCCATATACACCTGTAATAAAACTGCCCATTTTTATTTTTATTTTTTTACATCTAAACAGATAATGACAGCATGATTATGTGTTGCCTCTTGAAGCAGGGAGTATATGTGCCAGTGCTGGTATTGTGCTATAGACAAGCTCTGATAAGAACTGAAGATGATTTGACATATACACCTTTTGGCAGTTTCATTTAGAAATGAATTCATGCTACATTTAATGTTAAAGGTCAGAAAGAAATAAGTAACTATTTGGAATTACTACCATTTGGTTTTACCTTATTCTAATCCGAGTGTCCTTACGCCTAGAAAATAGCTTTTCAACCTCTCCTCTAAATTTAGCAAAAGACAAGGGCGGTGCAGCATTGGCACTAGGGGCAGAGCGCAGAGTCAACCATTTACAGTTGGAGATGGGCTGATTCTGCCTGACAGAAGTGAACTGCCAGCAAGTAAAAGGAGAGTGCTTTTACTTCTATTCCTTGTTCATAGAGACAACACAGTGTATTTTACTGGTAGTACTTCCATTCACAAATGTATGTCTGCAAGTAGATCTAGACTTAGCTTAACTTAAACCCAAATTCAGATGTTAATTTGCCTGACAAATTCAGAATGATATCTCTCTGTATTTTTGTACAGCTTTATATCAGTCTGGCCCCCCATATTCTCTGTTGTGTCTCTAGCCTGGTCATATGTGATCGTGCAAACTGATACGTTTTTTTGTTTGTTTTTTTCTTTTCGGTGACACATGTAAACTGAAGGAGCTCATTGCATTTGTAAATCATAGGTGACAAATCAAATTTATCTTGCCTTGGATTAACAGAGGTTTTGGTTTTTTTTTTACTTTATTATTTCTGATACAGACGGACCATGCGTGTCCCCAATTGGCTAATCCACCTGTCAATCACGGCCATTTGAAAACGGGAATATTCATGGGTGACCAGACTCATATCTTCACAAACTATTGAAGAAATGTGTATTATGGGTCCCAGGCAAGATGTTAATGAAATTCAATTCAATTATTTTTTTGTAAACCCCAGTACTCCAACAGCAGTCAAACTTATAAGTGCTTGGAAATGAAACTTTGAAACAGACATCAACAATGACAATGGCAGTGTTTACATACAGAAACAAATCGGTTTATCAGATTTCTAGAGTTATTATATTACTGAAATTTTGTGTAATGTTTTTTCAATTGTCCACACCAGTGTTAAAGGAGCACTGAAATCATTTGTTTGGTCTCTCATTTTACAAACAAGTAAAGAATTCACCACACATTAAACAGAATGCAAATGGCTCACCTTCCCAGGCAATTAACATGACACGAAACATGTTCAATAGTTGCTTATATGTCACAGTAAACCGTTATTAAATGTATTAAAGAAACGTGTTACCTTGTTCATTTGCAAGTTTCAATCAATTTCATACAAGCTAATAATAAAGCCATTACTGACCTTTCACTGGTCCCTCAGTGGAGAGAGTCTTATCAGAGCAATGTCTTCTCCCGACAGGCACAAGCAGGACAAAGATGTCTCTGTCTGCAGCATGAGTCTGCTTAAAAGAGAAGCACAAAGGAGGACGGAGTAGAGGGTCAGAGGTAGCCCCGACTGGCTTTAGGCGCGCCCCTCAGCTCAGCTCTGATGGACCCAACAATGTCCGGCTACTGCAGATATGCTAGATTCCTTTATTATAGCTCCCCAATGATTGAGTTCAGTCTAGCTCCTGCTCTGTGTCTCTCCAGAGTCATCAGTTTTGTGTGGGATAGTGAGAAAATAATTGTGATGGTGTGTAATTGTCTTGGCTGAAAAGACACGTGTATAGGCCCAGCACACAGACTGTATTTACAAATGGACATGGCTAACCTGCTAGCCACCGTGTTCTAGATAGGTAAGTATGGGCGCGCTTCTGGCTCCATCGACTCTGGCTCCAATTAATTTTACATTGAAACACTGTGACCTCTCTCTCTGTAACAGATGCTGTGTGAGACTTGTCATTTTGGTCAAACAGTCTCGCTCCAGATTGATGATATTCGCAGTCAGACTTCAAACTATGGATCTCTGCTCCAAATTCACCCCTGTAACCATTAGTCTTGGTGAAGATGGTTTGAATCCTGCTCCTGGCGTAAAAATCACTGGTAGAGAAGTTAGATCCACTGGGCTACAGCTTGACAGTCAGGCCCCAGCTTCCAAAGATGAATACTGTTTTTGTGTCCTTGGGCAAGACACATAACCCACCTTGCCTCCAGTGTCTGCATGAAAGGTACGAATGTGTGTGTGTGAATCGGTGAGTGGTTTCTTGAAGCTCTTTGAATGCCTTGAAGGTAGAACAGTACTGTACAGCCTAAATGTGGGCAGACCAGCCCAAATAGCAAAAAAGAAATTCCAAACTCTGCAAGTACTTTAGACGTACTAAAAGATGGATGTCGTCATAAATCTGTAAATCAGTCTCTGTGTATCTGTGATCATACCACTTGTAATGCGTTGTAGGCTAGGCCGACTGACTCCAAAAAGTAAGTAATGTTTCAGAAATAGATTTGGTAAAGAGCCATAAGGTGAGTGAATGAAAGGCAGGCACAAAATAAAGTTGGTTATAAGAATGGTTATATTAGAGTATTTTGATGCCGGTTTCTATGTTTATATAGGTGTGCAATAATAATAATAATAATGGTCAACATGTATATTAGACAGATAATGTATTATAAACAATGAAGCTATATCAATCAACTGAATCAGAGCAAAACAAAAATGCACAACAACTTCAGTTCAGTGTGAATCAGTCCCATGAGATCACAAAATGTCCACTTGAATGTTTAGTCCATGTGTGCGTGAATAGACAGGGGAAGTCAGAGTTTCAAAGTTTGTAGTGAAGTTATTAAATCCAGTGAAATGGAAAGAGTTTGATCTCCTACCACAACGTTTTATAATCTTAGCTCGCCATCACAGATTCACAGTTGAAGTTGCCATCTGAAAAGGAAGGGAAAAAAAAAACACTGACCTGCACAAGGTCAAAGAAAAAAGACAAACAAATTAAATTCACATTACTTCACTTACAGGCTATAACTACACAATAATAAATATTTACAATTTAAATACATTGAAAAAACATCATAATATTATCAATAAATTGTCAATTTGATAACATTAATTTTACATATTAGAACAAATCATAGTGCATCTTTAAGTTAACTAGTTTTTTAAAGGCTTGTCAAAACATATTAACAGTAGTTGCAAATCAAAAAACAAAAATACAAAGCTACATTCATTGACAAAATTATTATGGTCACCAAATTACTCATTCAAAATAACAAAAATAGACACCAAAACATGTGTTACTTACAGGACCTAGAGTGTCCTTTAATTACTAAAGCTTTGGCCTTTAATTCAGTAGCGATAAAAACTACGATTGGGTCCATATTTAATTACTACAGGCACAAAATCAGTGACTGGAGTACTGTATTACAACAACTTAGCATAGCAATAGAGTGGCATTTGAAACAAAAAAACAGCGGTTTAAAACGACAGAATAACTCACCGCTGAGCAGAGGGTTGAATGCTTTTTATGAAAGCAGAGTAGAAGCAGATTTAGCGATCAAACGAAGAGCACGCTGACTCCAGAGCACGACCAGCACCACAGCTACAGCGAGCAGCAGCAGCAGGGCACCAGACGCAAGGAGTGACGGGAGCCGCTCCAGGTAATACTGGGCTCATCGGAGCGGTAACAGGAGGTAACACACTCATCATGTCGCCAGGTTTGAAGTATCTGTGGCATGATCAATATGACAAATGTTTAAGTGATTCATGTTAATAAAGACCCCATTGTTTAGAAAACCTAATGTATTTTTGGTCTTTCTGACTCGAAAAGTAAAGAATCTGTTTTTATCCAGGTTAGCTTTAGACCTAATAGTAGCAACAAATCGCAACAGTTGAAACAGCAGAAGTTTTATGCAGCAGTAAAAGTAGCAGTATGCAAATTATTCACTATTCAGACACATTTTATTAAACACATTTTGAGCAACTTAGCCACAGGAACTTTCCAGTTACTTTGAGTCATGCACCATCTATTCCCTCAATGTACATTAGGTGGCATATTACTACACCTGCTGAGTAAGTTGATTTACTGTGATGACCCATGGGGAGGAAGCACTGAAAAGACTGAAGATACTGTCCTTGCAATCACAAACCTCCACATCTCTGCATCTACGTCACTTCTAACTTAACAAAGCCTTCTCCTTCACACGAACATTTATTCCTTAGAAGTGTCTGTGGCACCTGGTGTTGTACTCCCTGATGGTTTCAGACCTGCTCTTGGGTAGCACCCCCTCATATTTCCAGGCACTCCTACGTCAGCCCTCAGCATTACTCATCACATCAGAAAAGATGCACTTGTTTTTATCATGGCTGTGTGCCTCTGCCTCTCTAAGAATATTAAATACACTTTTGGTTCTGATCCATATGTCGTTACATATCATCTGCGCTAATGAGCCACGGCCGACCACTGAGAGTGAGAGGAGGAAGGTGGGATCAAAGAACATCAAGCAGCACAACAAATAGATTTTATAATTGAACTTAGATAGCTGGTTATTTTTGCTCAAATCAATATTGCACAGATCAGGGTGCAATAGAGGATGGATGTGTGAGCGTTTCCATTTTACACCTGCTTTGGAAGACCAAAGATAATGGATCCATGTACATATAACTATGTAATGTTTTGTTTTTTGTTTTGTTTTTTTCAGTGGTTCACAATTAGGCAGCACAACTGACCAAGTCTAGCTCCCAATTGGGATATAGCTGTCCGGGCTCTGCCTACTGCTGCAGATACTCCTATCATTTTTATTGTCCGCAGTTTATGAAAATATTTCACAATTTCCAGAAGCCAGAGTTCCATTTTGCTCTCACAACACTGCTACCAACTAGCTTGAAAACAGCCATAATTAGATGCAGACTGTGCACAGTGGTCTCATTTTTACCATAAGAGCTGCTTTTGATAAGCATTTTTATTATTGTTTTTCCACATTCTAGGCACTGAAAGCGCTTTACATTAAGGAACCACTCACCCATTCACACGTACATTCATACACCAGTGTACACAGTGATGTGTCTGTGTTTGGGCAAAACTATTTTTACTTTTATATGAAAAAAACAGGTGCAGCCCCTTTAATTTAATTTTGATGAACCCTTTTTATTTTGCCTCATACTCATTGATGATGGGTCACATGCTGAGTGACTATAGTACTTGAGGATGTAAAGTACCACTGGGTAATGACTAAACTGAAAAAAAGGTGAAATATGTGTTATAAAGGAAGTATAACATACAATTTTACAATTTACTCTAAATCTTACTCTGCTCCATTGTGTCCCTGTATCCCTGAGTTCTAGTAACTAAAAAATATGTGATCAGTGTTAGCCTTGAATACCCAGAGCTGACTCAGAGCTCCAAACTCTCTCCATGGAGCCGGGAAATGATTCATGGTGGTGTCACAATCACTTCATCTGCCCAAATAACACACAAAAACAGGTGAAATGAACAAAATACCACTATGTTCACATGCAAGCAGCTCACACGGCTGGTGGGTCTGGACAATGCTGAAACCCTTTTATGATCTGATTAGTCATATCCTTGTGGAGAATGATTGACATGGTACAACAGCATTACATAAAATAAATTAGCAATTCAGTGTCAAATCACACTCCATACTAGGATAATAACATTACCTTCAGAGACAAATCAAGGACTATTTTGTGAAGATG